>NC_080107.1:50617363-51963163 GCF_950005125.1 Chionomys nivalis
AGGTAGGTACCTTCACTTAACAATCATCTAAGCTCACACGTTTAGACTGTTCATAAACAATACCATGCTGAACACCCTAATAATTTTATATGTTCTTTAAAAAATTATTTACATTTATTTATTTATTTGTATGTGTGTGTGTGTGTGTGTGTGTGCACACATGCCAAGGCAAGGGTCACAAGACAACTTTGTGGAGTCTGTTCTCTCCATAATGCTTAGACCCACTGAGCTACCTCTTGCCCGGGTTCTTTCTTCATTATTACAAATGGAGTTCCTGGCTCAGTTCTGAGACATTTGATAGCTTATGCTTTGCCCACTTGTTATCCAGAAGAGTTGCAGTGGTCATGAGTGGTCCTGTGTTTCTGCCATCACTGGTGGGGAAACCGCATCCTTGAAGGAGCACTGTGACTGGCTACCAGGAGTCCAGTTGTCCTGCAGACTTCGGCAAATCTTTCTGCACAGTCCAGTATCAGAAAAGGGTGGAGCTGAGACTTTCAGTGGCAGAGCAGAGGGACCGTGGCTCTCTTTCCAGTTTCAGTGGCAGAGCAGAGGGACCGTGGCTCTCTTTCCAGTTTCTGCTTTGCACTTGCGGTTTGACCCCGATTGGATCTCCTCTCTGCAGAGGTTACTTGGTTCTCTTTGTGCTCGTGGTGCAGACCTTCAGTGGACCACCTCTGTGCCTTGGTTTCCTCAAGGGTAAAGTTAAGATTTCAATGTTAGCTCCCCACATTTTTGTTAGTTTGTTAAGACAGGGTTTCCTATGCCTAGCTGGTCTTGAACTCACTAAGTAGCTGAGTGGCCCTGCACTCCTACCTCCATTACAAGTGCTATGATTACATCTTGTACCACCTTGCCCAGCTGTGCATGCTAGTCCAGCCCTCTGCCGGCTGCAGGGTTCTGCAATGCACCGCCTTGCCCAGCTGTGCATGCTAGGCCAGCCCTCTGCCGGCTGCAGGGTTCTGCAATGCACCTATGCGGTGCTTCCCCAGTGCAGATCGTTCAGACTCTCAGAATTGCTGTTTTCTCATCTGATCCAAGCACCCTGGAGCGGGAGCAGAAGGGCAAGGGCCATGGTCTTTGTATGGTCACATGTTATTGCTTCTTGAGCTTCAGGCCAGGAGGTGAAAGCCAGTTGAGCTGTGGCATTCAGAGTGGGATTTGCATGGGCTACCCTAGGCCCTGTCCCCTTTGCACTTTACCAGACTGTTTGTCTATGAAGCAAGAGGACACTTGGTTCTAGAACACACCTTTAGAAGCTGGGAACGGCCGGCCTGGCTCTTTAGATGGTCTTTTAAAAGCTTGCAGAGTTCGTGGTTGCATAAAATTCCATTTTCATGGCGGTGAATGTTTTAGAAGCGGCAGGGCTGTGTTCAGGAACTTTTTAGAAAGGTGGAATCTGAGACTCTGCCCTTAGGGTGGCCATATTTAGCAGCTAAGGAAACAGGATGCTAGTTAAATTAGAATTTCAGATAAAGAATGAGTAATTATTTAGTATTATTTTGCTCCCTGCAATATTTAGGGCATACTTACAAAGAAAAATCAATGCATATCTGCAGTTCAAATGTAAATTGACATGCAGAGTTTTTCCGGCAACCCTACCTCCCTGGCGCCACTGCATCTGTTCTGGACTCCTGCAGAAGCCTCATGGGATGCTTGTACAGTTTCAAGTGTGGAAAGCATTATGTGCTAGAGGCCTTCCTGTCGAAGCCCAAGCTGAATGCTTTTTGTAATGACTGCGTGTCTAAATTAGAACATAGTATTTATTGGGGGTCTGATAATTCCAACATTGTATACGTCTGAATTTTCTGTATTGTGTTTTCATATTACAGAGAACTATAGGACTTACTATCCTGCCATTAGGCCCACCTGTGGTTCCAAAAGGTCCCCCACATTACAATGAAAATATATAGAGAAATAGAAAATTAATTTATCCATGGTTCTGTCCAAAACTGAGGTGGGTGGGTGAGTCTCAGTCCATCTCTGCCTGAGTGGCAACATGCACAGGGGAAAGAAAGCCAGGAAATACACATTCGAGCCGAGTTTCTCTTGGCATCGGGGCTCTTGTGGGTGGGCCATCGTCACTGCCCACGTGGAATTTCCCTAGAATAAAGCCAGTTCCTAGGCCTCTGTTACACCGCAGTGTTAGCAGATGAGGGGAAAGCTCCTGGCTTTAGGAGAAGCCCTGGCAGCTCTGGAGGCTTCGGTCTCCCCACCTCCATAAACATCTCTGCCAGTGCCCATGCCAAGCTACTCTCAGCCTCCACACTTGGGACGGGAGCACCGACCTTTGTGTGCCCAACCCTGATACTGTCTGCGCGGACCCCGAAGAAGGTGACACTCTTGACTGCCTTCTCACCTGACAGGTTTCCCCATCTGAACGGTAGAGATGGTCTGAGGAACTGCCAATTCCACCTCTTCACTCCACACACGCCCCGAGAGAGAGTGTTGCTACAAGCGCTCACCTAGCCCCGAGTGCCATCACTTGTGTAGTTTAAAAGTGCACATCTGAATCAAAACTCTTTCAGTTACTTTTCAACCCCAGGCTTGGGAAGATCAGGGAACTTGGCCATGGACATCTTGGGTACTGACTTGCCTGAGTCATTTGCCTGCCTATTTGACCTGGTTCTCTAACTTGGCTCCCACTCCTCTGTGCATGGGAGTGCTGCCTCCTCCTCACCTCCCAAGTCAGCTTCCCACCTGACCAGGGCCAGATCTCAAGGTCAAGTGAAGACCTGATCTGTCCGTTTTGCATCCTGGAGTGGGGTGCAGCTCTGAGGACAGGGAGGTGACACTGTGACTCTAGGCAAATGCTTTTAGACTTCTTCTAATAATTTTGAAAGTAGATAGACATGATGTTCTTTTTTTTTTTTTTTTGATTTTCGAGACAGGGTTTCCCCGTAGCTTTTTGGTTCCCGTCCTGGAACTAGCTCTGTAGACCAGGCTGGCCTCGAACTCACAAAGATCTGCCTGCCTCTGCCTCCCGAGTGCTGGGATTAAAGGCGTGCGCCACCACCGCCCGGCAGACATGATGTTCTGAAGAATCTCCCAGACTTACCATGACTACAATCACCCAGGAATTGATTCCTTAGGGCTGGGTTGGGGCCTGGAATCTGCATTCCCATGAGTGTCCAGTTCATGCTGTTGCTGCCGGTCCAAGGGTCACACTGAACTGTAAGATTCTAAATTGCGGACTGGGTGGAGTGCTTATCTAGCATGCATAGCACTGACTTAGAGCCACAGCGTGCTAAAGTGGATGCAGTGGTGCACGCCTGTATGCAGTGGGGTGATGTTGCACACCTGTATGCAGTGGTGTACACCTGTATGCAGTGGGGTGATGTTGCACGCCTGTGTGCAGTGGTGTGATGTTGTACACCTGTATGCAGTGGTGTGATGTTGCATGCCTGTATGCAGTGGTGTGATGTTGTACACCTGTATGCAGTGGTGTGATGTTGTACACCTGTATGCAGTGGTGTGATGTTGCACGCCTGTATGCAGTGGTGTGATGTACACCTGTATGCAGTGGTGTGATGTTGTACACCTGTATGAAGTGGGTATGGTGTTGTACACCTGTATGAAGTGGGTGTGATGTTGTACACTTGTATGAAGTGGGTGTGGTGTTGTACACTTGTATGAAGTGGATGTGGTGTTGCACACCTATATGAAGCAGGTGTGATGTTGCACACTGTATGAAGCGGCTGTAGTGATGCACACCTGTATGAAGCAGGTGTGATGTTGCGCACTGTATGAAGCGGCTGTGGTGAGGCACACCTGTATGAAGCGGGTGTGATGTTGTACACCTGTATAAAGTGGGCAGAAAGATAAAAATTTCAAGATTACATTTGCTGTGTATTGAATTCAAAGCCAGCCTGCGATAAATGAGACCCTGTCTCAGAAAAATTGGGCAGTCAGTCAACTGATAGTCAATTTAGAATGGATATTTCAAAATTAAGCCTATTGATAAGGCATAAATAGCCAGTTTAGATTCAGATGCTTTTTTCTTTTCTTCAGAGCTGCTCGTAGAACCCAGAGCCTTGTGCTTGTTGGGCAAGCCTTCCCCCAACCCAGGTAGCTCACCCTGGAGATTCCTTCTGTCCATCCTGCCTCCCTCTTCTCTTCGAACTCTGGGTCAGACTTTATCCCACTGTTTCTAGAATGCAAGCAGTTGTTGAAATAGTTTCCTGCTAAGTCATGAAGAGGTGGAGAAATAGGGCCCTTCAACAGGAGAGAATGACTCAGTGGGAAGCCATCTGAAGGCCTGCAATGTGGCTTTGAAAAACATCTCCACCAGAGGGTTTTACATTTAAGATGATAAACATCATTCTCAATTTGTGGCTTGCCGTGGCCCAGATCACGTACCCTGTGGCCCCATATACAAGAGACAGCAGTGGTTTGCCGTGGCTCAGATCATGTACCCTGTGGCCCCGTATACAATAGACAGCAGTGGCTTGCCGTGGCTCAGATCACGTACCCTGTGGCCCTCTGCAGAAATGTGCTGTAAGCCTGAGCAACCAAAGCTTCGGGTCTTTCTCCAAGTGAGTAGGAAGTGTACCCTTATTTATAGCTTGATACTGAGTACAAGCTAGACCCAAGAGTAGCAGTCTGCCTAGACCTCTTAGCTGTGTGTCTTGACCCCTGGGGCCTTACTTCACCTCTCTAAGCCTGAGGTCTTGCTTGGCAAGATGAGCGGCATGGTACCTGCCTGGCAGATTTCCTATATTGCCTGTCGAGTCTAATGCCTGGTAGGTGTACAGAAAGTGACAACTTGGCCGTTTGAATCCTTGTGGTGTGACTGGCCATCTAGTCCAAAAGTCCTACTGATGACTCGGGACGGGTCTTATAGGGTGAGAACAACCACCGCTGCAGCCTCCACCTTCCACAGGCAGAATGCTCCGAATGAGGTCCCCTGGTGGCCTGCACACTGTCAGTGAGCTCCCTGCCAGAGGCTAGCTTTTCCTTGGTGGACAGCCTGATTCTGGGAAGCTGCCTCCTCTCCCTGAGCTCCAAGGCAGTGCAGGCAGATGTGCAGACAGACTCAGAACCAGCTGCCTGGAGCTATGGTGGGGGCTGCGACAGAAACCCTCTATTTCTTGCTCCCTTGGGAGCATGTGGGTGGAGACCGGGCTAGTAGCATCAGCGACTTGCAGATCTTGTTTTCCAGTTGCTTCTGCCCTTCTAGAAGGGAAACCCGCAAACTTCGTCTTAGCTGGGGTCTTTGTAAACCTAGTGAAGCGTGAAAGCTGGAGTCCATCACAGGAAGCGTGCAGTGCTTTTCTTGCCCATAGATGGCAGCATCTGTATTGTGAGCAAGTTCTGTGGGAGTGTGCCTGTGAGCACACATGTCACACATGCGTGCAAGCATATCCTTTGGGGAGTCTGGAGCTGCAGCGGGCAGGGTCTGGAGTAGCATGCGCAGATCTTAGTCTGCTGGGAGAGACCCATACAGACATAGACTGCTGGTATTTAGTGTGGCAGAGAACCTAGGAACTGAGGGGTGAAGGACACAGGGTACAAAACTTGCCCGGAGGATGCAGGGGCAGAACACACTCTATGTGGCAGGAGTCTGTGGTTCAAGCGGCTGGCCATGACAGACCACAGGGAGTAGACACCGAAAGTTGGCAAAGGATCCTACACTTTGTCTGGGGCTGTGTGGAGCCACTGCGGGTCTGAGCGACCCAGTGATGTGGTCTGGGTCTGCTCTGAGGAGGTTTACACTGGGAGAGAGTCAGAGACAGAGTGGCCAGCCGAGAGGTAGGGTGTGTTCCCCTGTAGTCAGAGGCTGAACTGAATTGGAAGTCAACGTGAGCTGGAGGTCGTGGGAGTGCCTGGACCTCTGTGTGGATGGAAGATGGGAGATGTGGCCGGGGGTACCCATTGCTGCATGGGAAGCGTGAGGAAAGGGGTGCACTTAGGAACGTAAGCAACCCCCCAAGTGAGCAGGTGGGACCGGTTTGGAGTTAATGGAGTGTGCATAGCTGTCTGTCATTTTTCAAAACAAACCCCCATGTGCTTTGACATGCCTCTAGGAATTGGGATTTTCTGCAAGATATTTGAGAAAGGCCTGTAGAGGTGCCATTTAACTTTAGTACCCCAGACCTAGAGAAACATGTGACCTCTGACCCCTCTGCCTGTGGCTCCATGCCTACTACTGTGTTACCTACTGACATTGCAGAACCCATCAGCAAAGTCTGGGCCATGTACTCCGGTTAGGAAGGGGCTTGTATTGTCACATCAGGAGCCTTGGGGGCTCTTCTAATGGGCACTGGAGGTGGCGTTTGCTGGGTCATGTACTGCGCCACAGCCTTAGAGTGAAGCAGTTACTCCAAGGAGCTCATAGCCTGGCATCCTGAGGTCCACTCTTGACCAGCTCAACCCTCCAGCATCAGGTGTGGGCAGCACTGGCTGGAGATCTGCAGGTAGGCGGGATTTACCCGTGTGACCTCAGACACTGACACTGAGATTCCTGGGCCCTTTTCCAGGTTCCGCCAACACTCCCTCTCCCAGTGCCTGGCAGCTGTCACAGCGTCTCCTCCCGGAGTGGCTGTCTTCTCCTTGCACGGCTCTGAAAGGTAGGTAGAGCAACACAGAACCACTGTCCACGCAGTGTCCCGGGAGTCTAGATGATTCCGGAATGGAAGCAGCTGAACAGCTTTTGTGGACTATTCATTGCCCCATCTGCTCCTCACCAAGGGGAAGGCAGCTGAAGGCAGGGGTGAGGCGGGCTGAGCGCCCCATGCCTGCTCCCGCCCTGGCTGCTCTGTGGTGGGAGGAGAGGTGGGAACCCTCCCTTGCAGGTTGTGGAGAGGTGGACAAAGTTGGGTGTGGCCACCAAGTCCCCACTTGTTGACTTAGGAGGCACCTGAGGAGTGTGAGTCATGGGAGACTGGATGAGTCATTCCCACCTGGCTGGGCCCGCCTATCAGATTCCAGGGTGAGCCTGCGCTGCAGTGCACTGGTGGGGGGGGGGGGGGCAGAGTGCAGAGTGCTGGGCTGCAAGCCAGGAGACCCTGATTCCTTGAGTGGGTCCTGGGCGTTTCCTCCTGGAGGGCGGTACATTTGGTCTCCTCCTTGTCTAACAAGGTGGTGGTGGGGATCAGACAGCCCCGCAGATAACTTTGTGAGATGGAAAGCCAGGAGGGTCACTGTGAGAGCATTTCAACCTAACAGAAGACAACTTCCAGTTGTGTGAGGAGAAAGGAAAGCGCCCTGCGGCCCATGGCATCCGTGGTCCATGGCATCAGTGGCCAGCTCATGATGTCACCGTTGCTTGCCAAACGAAGCAGGAAGCAAGTGCTTGCATTTCCCAATCCTCCACTCCACCCAGCGGAGGAGCTGAGCATGCCTCTGTCCCTCTGAAAGTCTAGATGACAGGGCCTTTGTCCTTGGACCCAGAGGTTTCTAGAAGGTTCCCTAGGCCCAGAGGTCTGGCCACCCTCAGCTACCACTGAATGATCACATCTGGCTTCTGGGGTACATACTTCTGACAGTCCAGAAACTGGGGTGTCCCTTCCTGTGTATGATTTTGCTAGCCATGTCACAAGGCCCTTACATTCTGTCTGCCTGCCCAACTTCTGGAAACACCAGAGGGCCACAGCCAGATCTGCTCGGGCCTAGCTGAGGGTCTCAGGAGTCTGCCTGTTCACCCTTGCGGCTCCCCTATCCCCTGCACTGCACCCGCCCCACGTTCACCTCCACGAACTTGGATGTAAGCACGGCGCCCTGGTGTCCTCCCATCAGATCCTCAGATATCCTTGTCCCAAGTCTCTGGCACACTGATACCTTTTTCTCCATCTGGAACATTCTCTCCCTGGCTGCTGAAAGGCTGTCTTGTCAGTTTCCCCGAGCTGCCCCACCCACCCTTTCTGACTATGCACAGCGCTTTGTTTTTCTGACTTAAATGTTAGGCAGATTCTGGAATCCATTCATTCCCAGAATCATGTGACAAGTATCTAGGGCCTGAGTTGGCAATTAGAGAAGACATAAAGAATACAAGCTTCCCATTCCTCCTGGGTCTTGTGTAGATGGCTGTGCCTGCCGTGGCTTCCTGGGTCTTGTGTAGATGGATCTGATGTTCTAAGGGAGCAGCTAGGAGGAGGTGTTTCTCTGTACAGGCAGAGGAGCATGAGTGTCGGATGGCAGGGTGAGCTAGGAAGGGAGAGCGCCCCTCAGACGCAATGGGGAATGGCCAGGCAAGGGACCAGGGCTTCCAGGCCATGCTGCCCTTGACTGTGGATTTTACTCCACGCTACTAGAGACTGTTAGGAGCTTCCCAGTGGGAGACTTGGAGAACTTCATTAATGACGCCATCTCACACATGCATACATATACGCATGCACACGCGCGTGCACGCGCATCTTATGACCCTGCATGGTGGTGTTTAGTGTTTTCCTCACTGAAGTGCCCTGATTCTTCATGTAGGACTTGATGTCGAGAAGTCCTGGGAAATGTGTGCTTTCCCAGGATTCTCTTGGCTCTTTGCCTCCCGCCTCCCACCACCCTCCTGTCACCCTCCTGCCAGCCTCTCTCCCCCCCATCTCCCAGCCAACCCTTGCTGACTCTCTGGAATGGGTGGTGAACTGCCCCGTCCTGAAAGAGGAGCCATGCAGTCCCTGAGGGAGACAGCTGTGGCCCATACCCAGATGCTTTGCAAGACACCCATGGGGCCGTCAGCTTGTCCTGCCCTGGGATGGGCGCTGGGCTGAGGTGGGGAGTTGGGCGTTCCAGGCAAGAGGATTATGTGCAAAGGGCTGGCTACCTGGGGGCCTGTGTGCCTGAGGACGAGTGAGTCATGTCTGGAGACTGAGCTGAGAGTAGCAGGAGACACGGATGTCTGAAGAGACCTCGGATGCTAGCTAAGCTTCAGTCTTCGGGTCACTGGGAGCCATAGATGGCCACTGAGGACAGGAATGGCTCGACTGCTAAGATTCAGAGCAGTCAATTATGGCAGGCAAAGAGGAGGGCGGTCAGAGGGGCAATGCAGGACTCTCGTAGGAGATTGTGTTCCAGTGAAGCTCTGTCACGTCCCTTCCCTACACAGAGACACACACAGAGATATACACACAGACACACAGACACACAGAGACACACACACAGGGATATACACACACAGACACACACAGAGATATACACACA
The DNA here is from genome assembly GCF_950005125.1 of Chionomys nivalis. Lineage (NCBI taxonomy): Eukaryota > Metazoa > Chordata > Mammalia > Rodentia > Cricetidae > Chionomys > Chionomys nivalis. The sequence goes on from NC_080107.1 coordinate 50,626,493, forward strand.
GACACACATACACAGAGACACACACACAGAGATATACACACACAGACACACAGAGACACACATACACACAGAGACACACACACAGAGATATACACACACAGAGACACACAGAGATATACACACAGACACACATACACAGAGACACACACACAGAGATATACACACACAGACACACAGAGACACACACACATACACACAGAGACACACACACAGAGATATACACACACAGAGACACACACAGAGATATACACACAGACACACATACACACAGAGACACACACACAGAGATATACACACACAGACACACAGAGACACACACACAGACACACATACACACAGAGACACACACACAGAGATATACACACACAGACACACACAGAGATATACACACAGACACATATATACACAGAGACACACACACAGAGATATACACACACAGACACACACAGAGATATACACACAGACACACAGACACACAGAGATATACACACAGAGACACACAGAGATATACACGCAGACACACAGACACACAGAGACACATACACAGAGATATACACACACAGACACACAGAGACACACACACAGACATACACACAGAGACACACACACAGACAGAGATATACGCACAGAGACACACATACATACACAGAGAGAGAGACATACACAGACACAGAGACAGAGATATATATATATACACACAGACACACAGAGACACACACAGACGTACATACAGACACACACAGACAGAGATATGCACACACAGAGACATACAGACAGACACACACGCAGACAGATAGAAACTCAGACACACACACATTCAGACAGATACACACACACACACACATACACACACACGCGCGCGCGCGAATGACCTCTCTCTCTCTCTCTCTCTCTCTCTCTCTCTCTCTCTGTGTTCTTCGCTCTTCCCCCATTCTGTTCCCACTGTCCAGCTAGGCTGACTTGAGTCAGATCACTGCAGCACCGGACTCTAGGAGTAAGTCTGAGCTAGTGTCTCTGAACAGAACGTGCCCAGTCCCTCTCAGCTTCATTCTCTGTATCCGTGAAGGAGGGCTCGGGTGGTGACCTGTGAAGGAAGGGGTACAGCACTTGGGTACATGCGATGGCTGGGGAGCCTCTACTGTAAGGTCGAGGCCCTGCCCAGGTCACAACAGGCTGTTCCCAGCAGTGCCCAGGAAGGCCACAAGGAGGATTTGGGGGGTAGGGCTGGAGCTGCCTTTAGCAGTGGTGTCTGGCCCAGGCACGGGGCTGGTTAGGACTTTGCACTCAGCACTCAGGATGGTGAGATTCTCAAAAATTCTAGACAATAACAGCAACAACGTTTAATTTGCAATGTGCCACAGGGGCTGTGATGTAGCTCGGCAATAGAGGGCCTGCCTGGGATTGGTTCCCAGCACTTCAGTAACGATAAAAAGAATGACAAAATACAGTTTCCGAGTTGATTGGGGCTAGGCACAATGAGATGTTTGAGAAGCAGGGTGTCACAGCATCCTGGCTGAAAGGGCCCAAGGGTGCACACCGACCTCCCTAGTTCACATTTTGGGAAACTGAGTCCCAGGCAGAAGCAATGGAAGAAGCAGAAAAAGAAGGCTAGGTCCAGGTCTAGTCTCCTTTTTAGGCGGGTGTGGCTCTTTGTTCAAACCCTATTCCTCAAGAATTGTGAACAATGGCTTCCTGAAGAAGTTTTAGTTAACTGTGTGCAGCGGGGGTGGGGGGCATTTCTGGGGCCGTTTATGCTCTGATGCCTGTCGAGCTGGGCCTGGCATAACTATTTCAGCCCAAGCCAGAAGGGCCTATTTATAGCTGCTAGATTGAAGCCTGGCCTATCTCAAGAGGCCTTTTCCCTTCTGCCCTGCCCAGCCATGGCTGAGGAAAACGCCCTAGGGGGAATGATGAGCAGCTGGGAACTGAGGGGCTCTCTGAAGCCTGTTCAAGCAGGACCACAGATTAGCATCCAATTATAATGGCTCTCTGCCTGTTCTGATGTCCTCTTCTGGCCTCCAACGGCACTACATACACATGTATGGTGCAGAGACATATATGCAGTAGAACACCCATAAACATAAAATTAAACAAATCTTTAAAAAATAAGGATAAAAAAGATGTATTTATTTTCATTTTTTTATTTTCATTGTTTTGCCTACATTTAAAAAAATTGTTTATTTATTATATATATACTTTCCAGGAGACAGTGCCAGATCTCATTACAGATGGTTATGAGCCACCATGTGGGTGCTGGGAGTTGAACTCAAGACCTTTGGGACAGCAGTCAGTGCTCTTAACCTCTGAGCCATCTCTCCATTCCTTGCCTACATGTCTTTAGCACTGTATGTGTGCCTGGTTCTAAAGAGACCAGAAGAGGACATTGGTTCCCTTGCTATGGGAGTTAGGGGTGTTTGTGAGCTGCCATTTAGTGCTGGAGCTGAACCCGGGTCCTTTGCAAGAGTGGCCAATGCTCTTAACCACTGCACCAACTCCCCAGCCCACGTAGGTGCTTTCTAAAAGGAGCAAGGGAGAGAGTAACAGGCTTCAAAATCTAGCCCTGGATTTAAACTCTGCTCTGCCTTTCCTAACTGTGCAAGACTTACTTCTCTGAGCCTCAGTTTCCCTGTCTCTAAAATTGGATGATGGCACCCATAAGTTTTAATGAGGATTCAGAAAACTGGTGCTTATGAAGTTCATATCATGGGGCTGAGGAGATGGCTTTAATAGCTGAAGTGCTGGCCCCACGTGCCTGTTTGATCCCTTGCACCTACATAACCACAGGGAAGGGACGGCAGGGACAGGAGGATCTCCCGGGGTTGCTGGCTAGACTGTCTGAGCTAATAAGTGAGCTCCAGGCTCAAGGAGAAGACATGTCCTCCAAAATATGGTGAAGAATGATTCATTGAGACAGCTGACCTTGATTCCCTAGCCTCTACATATATGAGCACACATCTGCACACACATACACACATCTGCACACATACCTACACACACATATGTGCACACATCTATACACACCTGCACACACACGTGCACAATACCTGCACACACATATGTGTACACATCTGCGCATACACACATCTGCACACACACATCTGCACACGCACATCTGCACACACACCTGTGCGCTCACACCTGCACACACATCTGCACACACCTTCAGACACATACACGCACACATCTGTGCATACACACCTGCATACACATCTGTAAGTGCACATTTGTGCACATACATCTGCTCATACACATCTGCACACATCTGCGTGCACGTGCACGCGCACACACACACACACACAGACACACGGTTGTTGTCGTGACGCCTGCGCATATGGAGCTTCAGTGTGCAGAAGGGAGTTTTATTTGCCGGTGATGAAGCTGAGGCTCCTTACGTATGTGCTGCACCTCTCAGTGGCCAAGAACAGTCAGGCTTGGGGAACCCTGACCTCCCACAGGGCCCTGACCTTTCTCTCTCCTCCTCCCAGCCCCCTGGGCCGATCCTGTTCCCAAGGTTCTGGGGAGCTCCGTGTTAGGGATTGTTTTTCTTAAGAAGTCCCTTCTGTGGTGCCACAGGATGACTCAGAGCTCTGAGTCACAGCTGATGGCAGGGGAGGCCCGCCCTGGGGGAGGCAGAGGGGAAGGATGGAAGAAAACAGGAAGGGGACCAGTTAGTCCCAGCTGGCCTGCTGTTTGATCCACCAGACCCAGGAGGCCCCTTCTCCTGCTTAGCCTCAGTTTCCCCAACTATGATTGTGCTGAGTGGACCCCACCCAGTTCTGCACATACCAATGCTGGGAGTCTGTGCTCTTTCCAAACTCTCCCAGGCCTCAAACTCACAGAGATCCACCTGCCTCTGCCTCCCGAGTGCTGGGATTAAAGGCGTGCACCACCATGCTTGGCTAACACGAGGACTTTTGTTTCCACAACAACATTCAACATTCCTGAAATATAATTCACATAACTGATTAAATTCACATAGTGTTGAAATAAGAGCAGCGGGGCTGTGTCCCTGGCACCTGGCCACCCGCATGGCTTATGCCCAAAAATAATTACATGGAAATTGTATTCTTTTGAACACTGCCTGGCCCATTAGTTCCAGCCTCTTATTGGCTAGCTCTTACATATTGATCTAACCCATTTTTAATATTTTGTGTAGCACCACGAGCTGGCTTACCAGGAAAGATCTTAACCTACGTCTGTCTGGAGTGGGAGAATCATGGCGACCCCTGACTCGGCTTCCTTCTCCCAGCATTCTCTTCTGTTTACTCCACCCACCTAAGGGTTGGCCTATCAAATGGGCCTAGGCAGTTTCTTTATTAATTAACCAATAAAAGCAACAGATTAATACAAGACCCACCTCCATCAACATAGAGTACACACACACATACACATACACACACATATATTTCTGCCATTTTCATGAACTCTGATTCTTAGTGAATTCAGGGTTTTGAAATCATCTCCACAATCATGTTTGAGAGACTTTTCTTTCCTCCCTTCCCTCCTCTTCCCTCCCTCTCCCTGTCCTTCCCTCCTTCTCTCCCTCCATCTTCTTTCTTGAGACAGAGTATCTCTATGTAGCCCTGGTTTCCCAGAAACTTGTGTAGACCAGGCTGGCCTCGAACTCGCTGAGATCCGCCTGCTTCTGCCTCCTGAGTGCTGGGGTTAATGGCATGCACCACCACACCTGGCAAGAACATGTTCATTACTCCGAAATGTTCCCTGTGCTTCACTGCCCACAGCTAATCAGCATCCGTGTCTAGCCCTCCCCACTACAGCATCCGTGTCTAGCCCCCCCTTATCAGCATCCGTGTCTAGCCCTCCCCCTTTATCAGCATCCGTGTCTAGCCCTCCCCCTTTATCAGCATCCGTGTCTAGCCCTCCCCCTTTATCAGCATCTGTGTCTAGCCCTCCCCCCTTATCAGCATCTGTCTCTAGCTCCCCCTCATTCAGGGTCTGTCTCTAGCCCCCCTCATCAGTATCTGTCTCTAGCCCCCCCCCCTTTCTGGCCCTGTGCAAACAGTTATCCTGCTCTGAACCTAGGATGTCTTCTCAGTATGAGGTCACCGCACCCTCTTACCATCTGTTAGGATTTCCCAGCATACACAGTGTCTCGTACACAGCAGATCATGGGCACATGGGCCTGGTGCGTGGCCCAGACTCAGGCACCATCTCAGAGCACTTACCTAGCATGCCAAGAGCTGGGATGGACACCAGTTATCTACTTCTCTGTCAGAGAAGCGCTACTGGCATCACGTTCTAGAGCTGAAGAAGGCCAGGCATTGACAGGACAGGTTGCTTTGACAAGGTCACACGGTGACAGAGGCTGGGGAGTGTCCCTAACTATGACGTCGTATTGCCCCTGCCCCTGGGGTGAGTACCACCACAAGGATGTAGCATGTAGCATGTAGTGTAGCTTATAGCTTGTAGCATGTGTTTTCAAGGACTGAGGCCCGGTACAGAGGACATAGACATCAGCACCCAGCAGAGTGTATGGTGGGTGAATCCTCATCGGGGCAAGAGCGGCATTGATGAAGCTGCAGAAGAGAAACCTAGTGCAGGCCTAAGGAACACAGGCTGGTGTGTGACATGGCCGTGTGTTTGTATGTGACACTGGAGCTCTGGTACATATGGGTTCCTAGGCCCCAGGAGGCTCTGTCATGGTAGGACCTGGGGCCCAGCAAGAGGTTTTTCTCCTCCTTACAAAGGCCTGCCTGTTTCTTCCTCCTGTTTCTGGATGCCAAAGAGTGGGCATGTTCCAGAGGAGGACAGGGGCCTCAAGTACGCCCACTGTCCCTTTAGCTCAGACAGGGGTCAAGGCATGGGGCCAAGCCCGTGGTTCAGGAAGAGCCTGCCAGGCCTCCAACTCCCCACTCTCCAAGGCAGCCCCCCACCCCAGCACTAGCTGGGGCCAGCACCAGTAATTTTCCTCTCCCTGATCCTCCTTCTTATTGGCTCCCTGACTGCTTTGCTGGCTCGAGAGAGATTGCCTTCAAGCCTTTGGGGAGTCGATTGCTAGCAGCTGCTGTGGGAGGTGCGGAGAAGGAGGAAGAGGAGGAGGTTACAGGTTGTGCACAACAGTTTCTTGAGCCCTCTCAGTACCTGGAGCTCACCATTTTATCCTGTTTCTTCTGAACAAAAGTGACAGGCCCAAGGTCACACGTAGCCAGTTCCCAGAGTTCCTGGCAGGGAGCTGGGTCACACAGAGGCTAGGGTAGATGGCAAAGGATGTCTGGTAGTCAATGAGCTATGCTGCTTAGGGCACATGGGTACCAGATCTCAGAGGGTCAAGCCTGGGAGCCCTGTGTATGTATTGGGGCCATGGAGGGGTCAGGAGCAGTGGCGGCCACAGGCCTACTTGAACGTAAGATCTTGTGAATCCTCCCTCTCTGCTCCTTGCTAGCCCCTGGCCTTCATCTTTTCATTGGAGTTTTTTTCTGGATTTTTAAAAATTTAATTAATATTAGATGCAGCAAATCTGTGACATGCCTGGCTGTCCTGTGTCCAAGGGCAGTGAAGTTCAGAGGGCTTGAATTTCTTGTCACAGTCAGCTTGTGAGTGTTGGGGTCCATACTGTTTTGGGTTGACAAAGCAAGAAGAGATTCTTGAGGTAGATAGGAAGGCTCGGAAGGCTGGCTCTTCTGGTGACTAGCCACCACCCTGTCTCCGGCCTTGGTTGGAACCCTCCAGCTGTCCCTTGCTTTGAGTGTGAAAGCGAGGTAGAGGCCAAGGGTGGGCACGGAGCAAGTGAGCTGCAGGTGTGTAAAGGCCAGCAGGTGCTGTGGGCCATCTTTGGATGTCATGGTTGCTAGGCACCAGCTCAGTGACACACTCAGAGTCAGGGTCTTCTGTCCTCCCAGACATACATCAGGGTAGCCTTGTTGCTCTGCTTTATAGAAAATGAAATTGGAACATTAGAAAGGGACCACGGACCCTGTCCCCTGAGCTGATTCACATCCCTCCATGAATGAGACCTGTCATCTACTATCTCTTGGCTATGCCTGCCCCTTTGCCCTCGCTGGGACCACTGCCTACGGGCTGCAGTGGGGCATTCGGGCCATCATGCCGTGGCCAGAGTCCTGCACCCACCACCACTCTCCATTCCCAGAACTCTCTCCATTGCAGAACTTGTTAATCCCAAAGATGTGATGAGAAAGCCCACTGACCCAAATCATCATGGGCAAATTAATTAAGGCAAGCAATTAATTAAAGCAAGTTTTTTTTTATTCATGTACACAAGCTGCCTTTCCCTAAATGTGGAGTTTGAGAGATCAGCACTGGGCATGAGGAAGACAAGGTTTTTATAACCGAGGGGTAGGGGGTTTCCAACTGGGGGATTTGAAGGGCAAAACTGACAGGGTTACAGGAGCAGAACATAAACATAATAGGTTAGTCATAACAACCTCCTGAAGCAAAGACATGATTGCAAGGTGGTCCTAACAAGGTAGCCATAACAACAGGTAGTCATAACAATCTTTTGGAACAAAGGTAGGGTTCCAAGATGGTTACAACTTTTTTATACAAAGATGTGGTTGCAGCTTCCTGGAAGAGGCAGTACAGAACCATTTGTATTTAAGGTTACAGATGGGGCAGAGCCTAATCCTTGAGAAACAGATTTAATCATAAATAGGAATGGACCTAGTTTATCTTTACTGTAAGATGGCTTTATCGCCCAAGATGGAGGCAGGCTGGTTCATCCACTGAAGCTCTGCTCTCTTTGGACAGCAGCCCACATTTCCCTTCCCCTTACACCATCACTTCACTGTACCGTCCTACAGTCTGATTCTTCCCAGAACTTCACAGGAGTGAACCCACAACATTCCTGCCTTGTGACGGGCACAGTGTCCTTGAGGGTCATCCCTCTAGCAGGATGTAATCTTTTCACAGGTTACTGTTCTGCTGTTTAAATATGCTTGTTGATTGTCTACTCACTCATTAATGAACCACTGGCTTGCTTCCATGTTTGAATTGTTGTGGGCAGTGTTGTTGTGAACATGGCTGTGCAGATGCCTCTTAGACAGCTTGCTTTTATAAACCAGTATTTTTTGAACATTTATTTTATGAAAAATCCTCTCTCTCTCCTCTCTCTCTCTCTCTCTCTCTCTCTCTCTCTCACACACACACACACACACACACACACACACACACACACACACTTTGTGGTTTGTTCTGAGATCCGGTCTTGCTGGCTAGCCCTGGGTGAGCTGAAACTTATTATGCAAACTGGGCTGGCCTCAAAGTTGCTTCTCTCGCCTGCCTGAGCACTGCTTGTACAGGTAGGTACACACTATCATACTTGGCAGGGAAGGTCTTTTGGTCTCTAATTTACACACAAGAAAATTAGGCTCAGAGAGACAGAAACTCACCCAAGCGACTGACCCAGCAAAAATGGCAGCTTTTTCTTCACAGGCTTCATCTGCACTAGGCTACACTGAGTCCAGTGTATTTCACCTGGTTATATGTCTTTAAGGTGTATGTGTGTGTATGGTATGTAAGTGCAGGTAACTGTAGCGGCCAGAAGAGGGCGTCAGATCCTCTGGGGTGGAAGTTACAACTGGTTGTGAGCCATCTGATATGGGTGCTGGAAACCAAACTGAGGTCCTCCCCAAGGGCAGTATGTGCCCTTAACAGCTGTTCCCTTATTAAATTCTCACAGCCTTCATGGGAAGAAGATACTACGGTCCCTACCTACACATAAGGGCACTGAGGCTCGAGTGCCAAGGTGACTTTCTCAGGGCCACTCAGCCGGTTAAGGGGTAGATCTTAAGCCCCCACTTTTGCTAGCGGAGTTCTTCCCCATTACATGCCCAAATCCTTCCTCTGAGCGGTTGCCTCCAGTGGCATCTCTTGACCCTTCCTCTGTGGCAGGGGCATCACAGACCCTGCCTTTCTGTCTGCACCTCACCCGGGTCTCCAGCTGATCCTGCCCCAACTCACCATGCCTGTGCTTGGGCCTGTGTTTGTGCCCCAGCTTCTCGGAGGTTGCTACAGAGTTCTGGGATAAGTGGGGGTGTGAGGGTCTAGGACTCAGTTTTTTGCAGTCCCAAGTTTCTCAGGGTTGGAGCATCTGCCTCAGGGCAGGAGAGACCGATAGCTACAGCGAGTCCTGGTGGAAGAGGCCTGAACTCATACACGGCCAAATCTTGTTGCTTCCAGGGCTCGGGGCCAGGCCTCCTTTGCCTGTGCTCACAGCACTGGGTGGGGTTGGCTCTGGGAGCTGGGAGAGGGTCTGTGGCTTCGGTCCCTGGGATAGAGTCAAACAAACCCCACTGGCCATCTTCCCAGTAGCTGTCCACACCCAGTACAGACTTGGCCAGGACAGAGGGCCAGCTGGCCATGCTGTTCCATAAGACCCAGGCCTTGCCTCTGGCCTGGTTGACCACAGACCTGAGTTCTAAGTCTAGGCTGTTGATACTGGCCCAATGGCCTTGAGGCATCACCTTTTTCTGCTTGGTGTTATCTACAAAGAGATGGGAGGTCAGTGGCCATTACTACTGGCAGTCCTCTGGCTTGCCCCCATAGTTCTGCACGTGGGTACTACTGTCTCTACTTACAGATGAACTCCTGGAGGCTCAGAAAGGGAAATAACCCAGTCCAGACTGCAGTCTAGCCCAAGCCCAAGTCCCATTTGAAAGCTGTAGTCTTACCCCTATTGCTCCGGAGTGTGAATCGCTGCCTTCAGGCCTCTGAAAAGAAGAAAGCAGGCTATTCAGGGATCCTTTGGGAGATGCTGTGTATCGTATCAGACCTTAGAGTCCCCTGAGGTCCCAGGAGCCTGACATTTTAAAATCCTCATTTAAAAATGAAGAAGCTGAGGCCTTGACTACAGGTGCTGAGGTCTGTGCATTCATGTCCTGGGGGCTTGCCAGAACTTGTGCGGGCCCTGCTTGTTTTCACGGGGTTTCATAACTGCCTCTTTGTTTACTGATCCTTGTCCCTCCTGGCAAAATCCTAGGCCAGAAGGGTGGGTGCTCCCAGGGGACCCAGAGCACAGTTGTGGGCCAAAGGCCAACAAGCTCTGAGGGAAAGAAGGGAGCTCTTCCAGTGAGTGGCCGGCTGCCGGAGAGATGGAGAGTTGTGTGTCTGAGCTGAGGGAACAGGACAGGGAGTGTCTTCCCAGCCTGCCAAGGGCGATGGTGAGACCTCTCATCTGGTAGCCTCCCTACACAGGCAGCCCACAGAGGTCCAGAGACTGACTTCCAGTTAGTCGGAGAGAGAATGGGCCAAGAGATGGTTATGGGATCCTGGGTCCAACCATGGGGTGGGGGTGGAGGTCTGCAGAAGGACATTAGCTGTACCCCTCGGTCCTGTGGCAGACATTGAGAAGGTGCCTGATGGGAAGGGGGCACTGGGCAGTACTCGTGAATGGCCAAGATGGGCAATCAAGGGGGTCAAGGGGCCAAGGGGGTACCTAAGGCACAGCGAAGAGCAGGGCCTAGGGTGTGTGAACCGAACAAACAGATGGTTTCGATATAGTTATATTGAAATCAGAGCAACCATCCCAGACCTGAGTGTCTGATATGGAGGTACCCCAGTCTTTCTCCACCCAGTGGCCATGGCCTGGGATCTTCTTAGACATTCAGTTGTCCTGGGTAATGACATCAGGCATCTGGAGGGCTCGAGGGCTTTCCTGGAACCTCCTCTGGCCCCGGCCGAGGAGATTTCTGCCTGCCTGTCTGGCATGGGCTTGGACTGGTTTAGCAACAGCAACCTTTTTCCTGCACAAGGTTGCTGCTCCCTGACCAGGTGAGGTGGGGCCAGGGCTCCTGCTTCATCTCCCAGATAGAACTGGAGCCCAGGAGTCCCTGGTAAGAGTTTGGACCTCAGCAAGACCCTCTTCCACATGAGTGCCTGAGCCGTGGTTTCTCTGTCAGTGGTGTGCCTGCCTTCCTTCTGCACGTATCTGCTTGCTCCCCCTGGATCCATACATCCTTTTCCAAGCAGGGAACAGAGTCAGGCAGGGTTCCCACATCAAAGACTTCACTAGGTGTGTGCTGTAGTGAGAAGTTTCGGGCTTTGGGGTGCTGTAGGGCAGCAGCCAGGCTTGATTACTCCCCGAGGTGGGGTGACGTGCTGCTACTGATGTCAGAGTCTCCTTCTCACACCTGGGGTCCTAGCTGCTCTGATTCAGAAGGACCTGTCAAGGTGACCTGGTCCCCATTTTGAAGATGAAAACCTTGAAGCTCAGAAGCAAGTAGGTTCTGTGCAGGATGGTGCAGCCAGGATCTGGGAGTGCTGAGGCCAGAAATGGCCTTAGAGTCAGAGTAGCAAGGCCTTGGCTTTTGGATAGATACTGAGACCCAGAGAAGGACGATGAGCTGCCCCCATCCAGGCGTCTGTGGCAGAGCCTTCCCTAACACGGGGCATGCCCCTTTTCCCCTTCACTTGAATCCCCTTGTCCCCTTGACCTCAAGCCTCGTCCAGGCATGGAACAGAGTAGAGAGATGCCCCTCTTGTCTCCATTCGCTGATGCCCTGGAGTGAAGGTTTCTAGGCTCCAGGGTCCCAGAAAGCAGAGGCAGAGGCTGGGCCTTGTCTCCATTCGCTAATGCCCTGGAGTGAAGGTTTCTAGGCTCCAGGGGTCCCAGAAAGCAGAGGCTGGGCCTTGGTCACTGTGACCCAAACTCCATAGCTGGCCAGCAAAACCACACCACCTTTGTGAACATTAACCTGGGGCCAGGGACTCTGGGCTGGTTCACTGACCCCAGGGGTCGAGGCCAAGCCATAACAGCCCTCTGTTAAATCACCAGCTGGACAAACTGGGCAACACTGCTCCTGAGGGACTGCTGAGCCAGTCCAGCCGCTGGCTCAGGCTGCTTGCCATTTCCCAAGTCGGCTGAGGAGCAAGTATCCCTTTACGCATGTTCTTAAAGCATTCTTTCTACAGAACAGTTGTTAAACAAACAAAACCAGCAACTCCCTTGGATATATTCTCATCCCATTTTAGATCTTGTTTTTTGCTGTTTTACATCTCAGGATGTAATTTGCTGGCACACGTGGTTAGCTCACTGGGGTATACAGTTCTGTGGTTTTTCAGTGGTGTGAACTGGTTGCTTGATCATCATCATGGTATGGGATTAAAAACGTCCCATCATCCTCAAAGGTTTCTTGTGCCAGCCACAGTGATCCGAACACTCCCTCCAGCCTCGGGCAGCCATGGTGCTGTCCGGAGTGAAAGGGCTGTCTTCACCACTTCCAAGCATGCCAACGGCTTTGACCGTTTGGTGTTTACTGACTTTTCAAGGGTTTGTGCACCAACCTGCACCCTCTTAGAAAGAAAGAGAAGAGCCACTCGATAGTCATCATTGTGCAATTTGCTTCTTGCCCTTGGAGGTCTCTCCATGCCTCCTGAGTGCCTACTATGTGCCACGAGGCACAATTGGCTCCAACTCACACGCACCCCCAGCTGCACTGTGGACTGTGGTCCATTATGTGACAGCCCCATCACTTGCTTCCCCAGGATATTTTGGGTTCTTTCCAATTCTCTTCCAACAATGCTTCAATGAATATCCTTGTCCACTGAAAGCAGTTCTGTGAATCCACTCTGTGTTAGTCCAGGGCAGCCCACTATAGGCTCCACAGGTCTGGGGGTGGGATTGATAGACTGTGGAGCTCAGAGGACTCAAGGCTTCTACAGGCATCTGATAAAATCCCGAGGTTTAGGTTTGCAAAGGCCTCAGGCTACCTACCTTCCTTGCCAGCCCACAGCCCCCTAAGCCAGACCCTTGTTATTCTCTGGGCATGGCCTGTGCTTGCCTGCTCTTTGCCCATACTTTGCTCCTCCCTGGGATGCTGTTCTCAGTCCCAGCTGTCCTCTCTGTCCCCTTAGGCTTCACCTATGTCCTCTTAGGCGGGGAGACATTGGGATGGGAGAGGGCAAACTTCTGTCTTGTAAGGAATAATGCAGTGCAGACTCCGAAGGGAACTGGTTGGTGAGCGTTCTCACCTGCGGACCAGGCTTTCTGAGCGGGCCTGATCTAACCCTCTGCAACCTCTGCTGACTGGAGACTGAGGTACAGTACACGGGAGTACTGCCTAAGTCCCTAATTTCCCAGTAATGAGCTGAGGAGTGGAGGGAGACCCAAATCGTGTCTCCCCAGGAGAGGGTGCAGAATAGTTTCAGACTGCACTGTTTTCCCCTTCTGTGAAATGCGCTCTCTTTAGAATATCTGATCTGAAGAGGATTCTCCAGTGAGCCTTTGAGCAGAAAGCGCCACAACCGGTTAGTTCATGCTAGGTGGATTTTGCCGGTTTGGTTTGTTTAGTTTTTGTTAGACCTGCTAATTGAACTAATAAGAGGGGGTTTGCACAGGTCACAGAAAAACAGCTCTCACAGAGTTAGCATCTGCTGTATGTCAGATCACATGCCGGATCTCCCGTTTGGAACTTAGGGTCCAAGGGGCGACCGCACCCATTTGGGTCGGTGTGGGAACCCAGATGTCTCCGAGATCCAGGACAGATCCCCGCCTCCCCCGCGGGCTACAAGGCCCTCCCTGCGGGGCGGTCTCCAGCTGGGGCGGGATGGGGCGGCTAGCTACTTAAAGGTCGGGGCAACCGCGAAGCCGCGGCCGCAGCCTGGGTCCTCACTGTCGCCATGGCTCCGCAACTCTCGCTGCTCTGCACGCTGGTCTTGGCGCTGTACGCACAGTCGCTGTCCGGTGCGGCCACTGGGTCGCGGGGCACAACCGGAGTGAGGGCGCCCCAAGGTCGGGTGTCTGAGGCGCGGGTGAGTGCCCGGGGTCACCGGGGCTCCCCGAGTAATTGTCTGTTGTAAGTTCTTGCAGATACAGCGCTAGGAAAAGGGGAGTAATTCAGGTGTAGAATGGAAAAACTGTTTTGTTGCTTTGTAAGTATGTCTTGCTGCTTCGGGGCTCCTGGGGCGTGGGTGGGGGCCCTGGGCCAAGGCTGTTTCCTTCCCTGCAGGCTAACCTCACCTTGGCCGGATCTTTACTACTGATTTGGATCCCATCTCCTTTACCATGTCTAATTTCTTCTCCTGTCTGCCCCCACCCCCACCCCCGTGCTGGTCTCCTCTCAGATTCCTCCTCACTTGGTGTCCCCCCCACCCCGTTTTCTATGGACGTGACTGTTATTATTCTCTACTTTCTGTGATTCCCTCTTTTCTCCCCCACACCCCACCTCTCGGTTCCCCTTTATGTCCTCCTCTACCTGTCTTGAGTTTCTCTCCCCAGTCTGGTGTTGCTTCTCCCCCGCGAATTTTGTTCCTACCAGACCTCCTTCTGGCTGAGGTGACCTACTGACTTCCATCTATAGGCGCCAGCCTAACCGTCTGCCCCACAGCCGCCCGCCATCCCCAGAGCATGCTTGGCAGCCTTTCCCCGCCTCAGCCTTCTCCTCCTAACAGGTTCCTGCAGACTTCAGGCTCCATTCCTCCCCCTTTTCCAAGATTTGGAAATGGGGTGGGTTCTGGGGTGGGGCAGGAGGGAGGAGGCAGACAGCGCAGGAGGCCACTTGGGCCCGCTAAGCCTATCCTTTCTTGGGGTGTTGACGGAAGATGGGGAGGGGCGCCTGAGGTGATTTTCCCTCTTCCGAAGAGCCAAAGCAAATAGGCCATGTGACTTGGGGTCAGGCCCCTTTCCTTTTGGATCCTCAGTTTCCCCATTTGCAGAGTAGGGGTGGATAATGAGTCCCAAGAAGGTGCTGGAAGAAACCCAACAGAATCTCTGGGGACCGGGAGCCACCGCCATCTGGGAGAGTACCTATACACAGAGTACTCTTGGGGTCCAGGAACATCCCTCTATGTTGCTCCCCAACTGAGGGTCCCAGAAAGACAGCCTGCCTCTGTGTACCTTAGCTGTCCAAACTGGCCACAGAAAAGGCGGGAGCTCTCGGTCTCCATAACAATAAACAAAAAGAGAGCTGAGTTGGAGACCGAGGCTGGTGGAGGATTAAACATTAACTCCCAGAAAAGGGCTGATGCTCCACCCCACGGGCGAGCAGGAGGCTCAAGTGAGTCACTCCTGGTGCTAGAACCCACCCTCCCTCGTGCCTGGGGTCTCCCTGCCGAGACCCATACGGTTGCTCAGGCTCTGCCCTGTTTTTCTGCAGCCCGGCACCATGGTGGTGGAGCACCCGGAATTCCTTAAGGCAGGGAAGGAGCCTGGCCTGCAGATCTGGCGTGTGGAGAAGTTTGACCTGGTGCCTGTGCCCCCCAACCTCTATGGAGACTTCTTCACGGGTGATGCGTATGTCATCCTGAAGACAGTGCAGCTGAGGAATGGGAACCTGCAGTATGACCTCCACTATTGGCTGGGTAAGTGAGCTGCTCCTGCTCCCCGACCCTGCCCCTCAAAGCATGGATAGACCTGGAAGCTGAGGGCTATGTGTGTCAGGCCTTGGTTATTGGTCACATACCACCACACTCCAGAGCCAGCCTGACCAAGTTCATATCCCTTCTCTGCCCCATTGACCTGCGAGCCACCTTGGTAACTCAGCAGTGTTTTTTTTTTTTTGTTTTGTTTTTTTTTTTTTTTTTTGATTTTTCGAGACAGGGTTTCTCTGTAGCTTTTTTGGTTCCTATCCTGGAACTAGCTCTTGTAGACCAGGCTGGCCTCGAACTCACAGAGATCCTCCTGCCTCTGCCTCCCGAGTGCTGGGATTAAAGGCGTGCGCCACCACCGCCTGGCTCAGCAGTGTTTTTATAGAGTGGACGTGCTGACAGCAAGGTGACATGGGGACCCTGGATCCCTCTGCACTACTTTAACTCCAATCATCCCCTCATTTTTTTTTCCTTCACAGTTAGGAGCCTAGAGTCCCTAACATTGGCTCTGATCTGTTTGTGTTAGGGTTACCCCATTATACAGATGGAGTAACTGAGGCTCTTAAAAGGCAAGAAGGGACTTACTCAATTTCTATAGCCAGGCTAGAATAGAGCTGTTGGCTCTGGGTGCCTCCTCCTCAAAGGGCCAAGACTACCTTCCAGATGCCAATCTCATGCTGCCCTGCTGTTCCCTAGGCAACGAGTGCAGCCAGGATGAGAGCGGGGCAGCCGCCATCTTTACGGTTCAGCTGGATGACTATCTGAACGGCCGGGCTGTGCAGCACCGTGAGGTCCAGGGCTTTGAATCATCCACATTCCTCGGCTACTTCAAGTCCGGCCTGAAGTACAAGGTGGGTTGGCGTTTACTATTTGACTGGCCAGGGCTCCCAGTCTCCCAGTCTTGTGGAGTGATGGACAGATGGGGCAGGTGTCAGGCTCTGGAGTCTCCCAGCCGTGGGTTTGAACCCTGGTCTCTCTTCCCAGTGCAGTGGCCTTGAACAAGCCACACTCCCTCCCTGACCCTTTGATTCCTTGCCTTACAATGAAAAGAAGGTTCTCTATATCCTCAGCGTTTTCTTCCCACGTCACAGCGAGCCCCATGGGTGACCTTCTCATGCCCCCCGAGGGGCTGTGCCAAGTCCCAGTTCTGCACCTGTTAGGGCTTTGCTGACAGGACTCTATGGTAGGTGTCTGACAGGCTGCTTTCACCACCACCCCCTTTCCCTTGAACTTGGACTTTCACACGTCTGGACCTGACAGGAGCATTTCCAAGCTGGGAACCCTGGAAACTGTACCCCAGTATGCTGTGTGACCCACAGCCTGGCTTGCCTCTCTGGTTTCCTGCCCTGCAGTCCCAGGGAGATGATTTGGTGCACAGGTGACCGGAAAATGTCCCAAAGCTTGGCTCCTTGAAGGTGTCAGGAGAAGCAGGATTTTTTTTGGGGGGGGGAGTTTCTAAACAGGGTTTCTCTCTAGCTTTGAAGCTTATCCTGGAACTAGTTTTTGTAGTCCAGGCTGGCCTTGCACTCACAGAGATCCACCTGCCTCTGCCTCTTGAGTGCTGGGATTAAAGGCTTGCGCCACCACTGCCCAACTGAGAAGCAGGGTATTTATGAAGTTCAGTTCTCTTTGTTTAGGGTAGAGAGGGGATTACAAGTTTGTGAACCCGATGAGTCTGAATCTCTCATTTGATGGGGTCTGGGGCAACTAAAGTACAGAGAGGTTGAGGATTGGGGTGAGGTCACACAGTGAGTTAAATGGACCTATGACTAGAACCCAGATCACCTGCCAGTTTTCCAGTGCTGTTCCCACTAAACCGATCTCCCATGACCAGTTCCAGTGGTCACTCTCTGACCTTCAGAGTCCTCTTTGTTGATGCAGAAATGTCTCCCTCACTCCCAGGTGAGGGACGGGAACTGAGAGACAGAGAGTACCTGTGACACTTAGATATCAAGGGAGGGTGTGTCCTGAACCAGCTCAGGATGGGTGGGGCTGGGCTTGCTTTCCCAACAGCATTTGCTGGGCTGCTGTGGCTGCCCATCCTCAGGGTCCTCAAAATCGTGAGTCAGGAGAGGCGGGAAGCCACGTCCTGCTGCAGCAAGACCAGCATCGTCTCTCCATTGGCCGTTCACTCAGCAGACAGGATCAGTTCCTGCATCAAGCTGGCTGTGGTGGCACACACTTGGAATTTCAGAATTTAGGGGGCAAAGAATAAGGAGTTCAAGGTTCTCCTCTCCTAGATAGTGCATCCACAGCCTTGTCTAAACAATACTCAGTGGGGAATAAAAGGAAGGAGAGAGGGAGACAGACTGTGCCAGCACCCGCTGTGACCCTCACGACGCAGGTGTAGTACTGAACCTGTGTGACCGTCTTATATCCTCGAAAGTTCCCCAGGAGGAGACAACAAGTGGTGGAAGCCCAGCCAGGGCTCCCCTCATTCCACAGGTGCTGCACTGAGCACTGGGTGTCAGAGGTGTGGGGCAGATCGCTTCCTTTCTAAGGACTTGAGGGGACTGGCAGTCTTCAGGAAGTCAATCCACTGAACGCAGGAAGGAAGAGAGGGGGAGTCCAGGGCGTTCACGTGGTCAGCTCTCATGTGATCAGCTCCCATGTGGTCAGCTCTCACGTGGTCAGCTCTCACGTGGTCAGCTCTCACGTGGTCAGCTCTCACGTGGTCAGCTCTCACGTGGTCAGCTCTCACAGGGAGCACAGTTGTCCCTCTGCCTCAGGTACCCGTTGCTTGGGGGAAAGCTTAGCAGATGTAAATGTGACAGTGGCCATGAACACAAGGACAGATTACCAGGCCAGAGAACATTGCAGTGCAGGCTATGGGTGCCTCAGGTTTGGAGCCATAGGTACAGTATATTGAGGTCTCGCCATTGCCGTTAGGGTGGTAGAGGTATCCCATTTTATAGATGAGAAAGCTGAGGTCCTGTGGAAAGGACCTACAAGCTAGCAGAGTGCTCTCATATCTCGTGCCATGGACTTTGCTCTGCCCTTTCCTCAGTTTACCTCATCCTGTGAGATGCTCGCTAGGACCGGCCGCACTGTGTAGATGGGGGGGGGGGAGATGTGCCGCCGTGCCCAGGATGCAGCTGGCAGTGGTGTGAGTGAGATTCAGACTCACGTGGAAAGGGTCTTGTGCCGCCCAGAGTGGGCGTTCCAAGAGTCCCTGACCTTTTCTCTGAGCTCCGTGGGGCTCATCCCCTGCATATCTAACTAGCCTCTCCTATATCAAAGGGATTTTAGGGAATGTTCTTGACCATGCTCTGAGGAACACTTGAGAGGCAGATTCCAATCAGGGCTCAGATTTGTGGCTTCAGTCATGAAAGGAACTGTCCCCGGAGGACACGTGAGACCTGTTTACACCTCCTGCAGGTCCTTAGGCCACCCCCGCACTTGGCAGTCCCAGACCAAGGTCCTCGGCCTCCCCACCCTCATCTATTATAGATGCCGAGAAGCTTGGCTTGTTACACAAGACTTGTTTCTATGAAAGCCTCCCGGGAGCTACTTCTGTCCTGGATCAGAGAAGGGGCAGAGAGGGGACACGGAGCCACCAGGAAGAGCTGCTGTTATTGTTCTGTGTCACTGTCCTGGGTGGGGGTGGGAAGGGTTCCAATCCCTTATTACTCACCCTCCTGGCTCTCCCCTTTCATCTTTACCCCCTACCCTGGGGACCCTCCCTCCCTCAAAGGACTTAAGTCCTTTGCTCAAAGAGAATCTGGGTCTATCAGTCCTGGAAGCCCAGACCATGGGCTAGCTGGAAACCAGACATCTGGACCATGGGCTAGCTGGAAACCAGACATCTGCTGGCACCTTGTCGTAGGAAAGGACTGGGTGGAGGATGGCTAGGTCCAACCTCAGCAAGGTTTTAGTTGTGTGTTTTTTCTTCATGGAAACTTTAGCGCAACCCCCCCCCCCAGCCAGCTGAATAAGGCAAGCTTCACATAGACAAGCCAACACTAAGGAGCAGCCCTTAGAGGGGCCATCCTGGGACTCCACCCTCAAAGGCAAAAACCAGTGGTGATTGGTGGCTTTGGTTCTTTCCACAAACCGGCCTGTCTGCCTCATGTCCTAATTCAGAGGGTGGCTCTTTAAACAACTCGCCCTGTGGGATTTGTTAGAAGAAACAGATGCTGATCTCTTCCCACCCAGAGATTAGATTAGACAGCAGTAATCAGTCCCTTAAAGAGAAAGGAATAGAAAAGTTCTAAAAGTTCCCATTCTCTCCTGTGTACAGCTACTGGTGTCTTCTGAGAACTCGCTTGATTTAGAGTGTTTGTGTGTGTGTGTGTGTGTGTGTGTGTGTGTGTCTGAGGTGGGGGAGGAGGGAGAGAGGGCGGAAGGAGAGAGAGAACTAATAAGAATTCCTGATGCCTGACATTTATGATACAAAAAGCCCTTTTTTCTTTCAAAGAGTTTTTTTTTTTATTTTGGTTTTGTTATTGTTGTTGTTTGTTTTTGTTTTTGGAGATAGGATTTCTCTATGTAGTCCTGGCTATCCTGGAACTCACTCTGTAGATCAGGCTGGCCTCAGTCTCCTGATTGCTGGGATTAAAGGTGTGTGCCCAATCAAAGAGTTATTTTTTAAATAGCAGAACGAAAGGCTTGCTTGAACAAGTGAAAGTATTTCCGAGTATACAAAACAAGCAGGCGGCCTCTCCTGTCCCCACGCTCACTTGTGTCTGAAGAGCCAGTACAACAGGTCCTCTTGGCACCCACTTATTTGGAGAAGCTTCTCAGACCCCCTCGTTCTTGCTTTCCAGCTGATCGAAGTCCTGGGTCATAGACTCTCAGGAGTCCCAGGGCTGATGGGAATGAGGCTGGCTTCTAAAAGGCAAAAGATCATGGGGTTGAAGCCCAGCTGTGCAGCCAACTTGTGGGGAGCACAGACACCTGCTCGGTCCCTCCTTACCTCTACCCCTTGCCTAAGAACTGTTTCAGTGACTTTCCTACCTTAGAGACTTGTGAGTCCTTCATGGACAGCGGGTGCCCAGCCTTACTACTGCTTAGTCATGGTGCCCTGGGGGCCTGTGGGCACAGGGTGATACCACTCTTTCCTGGTCCCCAGTGACTCTTAGGATTGTCTTGCCTCAGCCCTTGCCCTCCTCTAGACCCCAGTCACATTCTTGAATCTCAGGCATCATGGCCAGCTGGGCCCCCATCAGAACTTAGATTTATTCTTTCTATGATGGGAAAAATTCCTGGCTTACCATTGACTTGTGGACTTCCCAAGTAGAGTGGAAGCTATGATATGGCCCCGCTCCACACTGGGCTCATTCATGCCTAGTGGCACCCACAGCTATGCCAGAAGTGCTCTTGAGAGTGTTAGGGTAGCTCAGTCAGAACTGAACGGTTTGATTGAGGCCTGCAAAGCTGAATAGATCTTACGTCTATATCTGGAATGGCCACCAGAGGGCGCTCCAGCCCCAGCAACGGGAACCAGCTTGTACTAGATGAGTGACCCTTGGGACTCTAAGGAGAACATGGCTTTGCAGATTCAGACACACTGAGTTTTGATCATGGCTCCGCCAGCCAGCCCTCCTCACCTGTGAGATAGGTGCGGAGTATGTGGCATAGTGGGTATGGTCACGTGACAAACATCCATCGCACTCACTGTTACTGTGCAGAACAGGTACCTGGTTCCTGGCCTTTTTCTCCTCCCCTCCGTCAAGCTTGTATGGCCAGTGTCAGACTTAGCATTGCAGGGAGGTAGGCAGCCAGGGCCCTGGCTGGGGCGGTCTGAGGGCCTAGAGCCCGAGCTCCTACCCCTAAAGTGTGTGGAATGGGAAGAAGCCTTGACGTGCCACAGGCTTGCTGAGCATGCCTGAGGAAGTGTCCTCACTTCCCTGGGCTTTGGCTTAGGCCGGGCAAATGAGTGTAAGGCTGAAGGCTGGTGAGTCCCTGGAACCGGAGAGTCCCAGCAAGCTTTCTTTGGCTTCCTGCTGAATCAAGGGCCTGTGACATCTGTGGCAGGGAAGCCCATGAATGGGCTCCTCCAGAATTTGGTGATGGCTGGAGGGTGGAGGAGAGGCCTGAGGCGGAGAGAGGGAACGAGATTATCAGTGTCATTGCTCACGGTGGTGGAGGGCTGCCCCTTCCCGCTGCCTGCCTCTGAAGGCCCAAGCCACTCAGCACCACAGGAGGAAGGAGAAGGATGATGGGCCTGGGGAAGTCCAGGAGGACCTTCAGAGAGCCTGGGACGGTACAGAGGCCGGAGATGAGCAGGCTAGCACTTACTTAGCAGTGTGTGCTTTACAGAACAGGTGCTCAAACACTGTGAGGAGGGGCAAAGTGGCAAGGGAGGGGCTGTGTGGAGCAGAGGCAGACAGGATGCTCAGCCTAGGAGCCTTTGCTGTGCTCCTGTGCATTGTGCAGCAGGCAGGGTTGGTGAGTAAGGAACATCCCCTACACTTTGATCCTGGGTCTCTTTCCTTGAAGAAGATGGTGAATAGGTTGCCGCAGCGTCCCTTGGGGATGCTGGTTTTGAATGAGGAGTGTTTGCAGCCCTTTGACTCAGGGAAGTAACTCCAGGGATCTTTTAGGGGAAGTGTGAGATTCAGTGGGGTGTAGTGTGTAGGGAACCTAACACCCCTCCTTAGTTGTGTGATCTTGGGTAAATGTCATTCATTTTCTGAATCCCAGAAAAGAATGTCTCAATATTGGACACAGTAACAGTGATAGTCTTGAGTTAGCTGAGACCCACTGGACAGAATCTCCCTCCCCCCAGTCCTGTGCCCCCTCCGTATCTACTTCACTGGACCTTCTCCCTGGACTAACACTGTTCCTTGGCCTGACAGAAAGGAGGCGTGGCATCCGGATTCAAGCATGTGGTACCCAATGAGGTGGTGGTGCAGAGGCTCTTCCAGGTCAAAGGACGCCGTGTAGTCCGTGCCACGGAGGTGCCTGTGTCCTGGGACAGCTTCAACAATGGTGACTGCTTCATTCTGGACCTGGGAAACGTGAGTCTGGCCTGCCCCTTTCCAGGGCAACTGTGATCATCTGGATTAGATCTGACTCTGGGGAGGGGGAACACTCATGAACGGGGAGAGACCACAGGGACCAGAGAACCCAGATGTGTCATGCATGGATCTTGGGTCCTCATCATCTGCACAACGTTTTTGATGCGCAGACTCCCTGATATCTCTTAACACACACAGCTACATCCCTATTAAAACCCATACGCTCATTTCTAAGCCCATGGCATTTGTGGGCAAAACCTGCAGGCTCTTGTCCGCTGTGGACACTAGCGCCGCAGTGAGTGCCCGGACACGTAGACTTGGACGCACAGTGTATGACATCATTGGCTGCATATGTACCCAGTATGTGTCAATGTGTGTGGTGTATATCCCCAGGCCTACTTACAGGTAAGTGGGTGGTTCCCTACATGCCTCGTAGCTCCACAGAACACAAACCTGCAATGCACCCCAAAACTTCTGTGCGTATGTACCTGTGGCCTAATGCCCTATCTTCACTTAGCACAGGCTTTTTAAAAAAGCCTTAAAAATTATTTTATGTGTAAGCATGTTTTGTCTTCATGTATGTCTGTGTACTGTGTGTGTGCCTGGTGTTTACAGGGCCAAAAAAGGGAGTTGGATGCTGTGGGACCGGAGTTGCAGGTGGCTGTGAGCTGCCTTGTGGGTGCTGGTGTCGATCCCAGGTCCTCTGCAAGAGCAGCCAGCGCTCTTAAACTGCTGAGCCGCCTCTCGAGCCTCAGTATAGTTTCTTTTGTTGAAGCAAAATGCTGTGGTGTGTTCACCCAGTGGACATGCCTGTCAAGCTCCTATCTAACTGAAGACCGGGAAATACAACATTGCGGTTACCTGGAAAGCGTTGGTTGTTCCTTCCCAGTCCCTTTACCCCTCCTTTGGAACTCTCTCAACAGAATAGGCTCGTTTTGCACATTTCTGAAATTATTTGCAGGAGACCATCCTCTTTTGGCAAATTCTTCTTTTCAACCTTGCCTTTCTGAGATTCCTCGCTGTTGCTGCCTTCGGGTGTAGCTTAGGCGCTCCTTGCTTTGTAAGAGTCGACTCCATAGGTAGTCAGCTGCATGCCCGTTGTCATGGGTGCCCGGTCGGTTCTGGTTCTGGCTGCTCGGAACACTGTAGCACGGATCTTTTAGGGCATATACCTTCAGGCCTGCAGATCTGGTGGGGGTGTGGCTCTGGTGGGATACTGGCTAGCACACAGATTGGGTGAAGGCCAGGGACACTGTGGGAGCTGTAGAACATCAGTGCCTGCAGTTTTGCTTCCCACCAGCAGGGGACTCTATAACACAAGCTTGGCGATTGCATAGCTTAAGTAAAAGTTGATTTAGGCTCACCGGCTGGGGTGTGATGGGGTTCTTTACAGAATGGCTGATGTAGACAGGCAAATGGCCTGTGGAAAATAGTCGAGAGACAGCGGTGTAGCAGGAAAGACTGTACCTAAATGAAAAACATTAATCCCAACACAGCCACAATGACTATCAAACTTTAACGTGAACTTCAGAGGAACAAATTATATGTAGTCCATAGCAGCCAGCAATCTTGAGGCTGTTGTGCATGTCAGTATCCTCGAATGCAGAGAGCACCCCATTGCCCTTGTGTGACCCGTGTGTGTAATGTGCTGGCCCTCACCTGGGCCAGCGTGGGCCAAGGGAAGCTTTACATACCCACAGTGTGCACACTGCCACCCTTTCAGGCAGGCTGTGCAAAGTCTGGACTCTGACGTCCTGGGGTCTCTGTCTTACAGAATATCTATCAGTGGTGTGGTACCAACAGCAACAGATTTGAAAGGCTGAAGGCCACACAGGTGTCCAAGGGCATCCGGGACAACGAGAGGAGTGGCCGTGCCCAAGTACACGTGTCTGAAGAGGGTGCAGAGCCAGAAGCAATGCTCCAGGTGTCTGTGGAATGTTGGTGGGGTGAACGGGGGTGGGGTGGGGGAGTCTACTCCTACCTTCTTTATAAAGAGTTATTTGTCAGATCCCTTCCTGCCCTTAAGACCTTTTTTGATTTTCTACCTGGCCTGAACATTTAGGGGGTAGGAAGTTAGCTTCCTACAACTGTAACTCCCCTGAGAACTGGAATCTCAGGGTGTGGTGTATGCTGGGAGTGTGCATCCACCCTCCAGCAAGGAGGACCAAGCCTTCCAAAGGAGCAGGTTAGCAAGGAGGTGTCCCAACATTTCTTGAGGACTACCTGAAACTATTGTGACCCAGCCGTCAGCGTCTTCTTCTGACATTCCTGTTTATTTATGGCTCATTTGGTTAGCATTGTGATGGGGCTGTCAGTTACCATGGTTTGAGAATCTACCAACGGAGGCGAGCTTCCCTGGAAAACGGAAGGGGAAATGTCTGCCATGTGCCGCTGTATGCTCCCACTTGCTGGGGAGTTTTGACTTTTGTAAGGAGCATAAGGATTTTATGGGGAGAAAGAAAAAGATCCCAGACATCAGGGACAGTAGCCAGGATGTTAAGGTCTCAAATGGAACAGATACCAGAGACAATAGCTGGGATGTTAAGGTCTGTTAACAAACAGAGCAAACAAACTTGAAGCCTTGTTAGCTGAGGTTCCAGTTCTGACAGCCTCCTGGAAGCTGTGTGAGCCAGTAAGCTTGTCTCTCCTGCTCTCTGCGCCCCCTGCTGTGAATGGAGGGAGGTAAAGCAGAGCCCCTCTAGTCCTGGCTGGAAGGACTGGGGGAAGGGCTAGTCTGGAGGCGGGGCACCGAGAGGGAAGGACATTGACAGGCAGGTCATGGGAACTTTTTCTCCAAAGGGATCGGTTCTAGATGTCAGGGCCAGGCAGGCTCTGTCCACGTAGGCTGGCCTGCTGGGGAGCTCTCTCAGAAGCCTCTGGGCTCATGGTCACCCTTCCACCCCATCTCCACACCTTCCCCAGGTGCTGGGTCCCAAGCCGGACCTGCCTGCAGGCACCGAGGACACAGCAAAGGAGGATGCAGCCAACCGGAAACTGGCTAAGCTCTACAAGGTGAGCCCCAGGGGTACTGTTTCCCCACACCAACCCGGGTCAGGCTGGGGAGGCAGGAGGCTCCACCTCCCTCAGCTGCCCTGGCTGGGGGACCGACGTCCTAGGGCTTGGCTGCTGACCACTTATACTTGGCTCTCTACCCCTCCTTGCAGAAAGAAACAAACTTTTGTTGTTGTTTTGGATTGAGTTTGGGATTTTGTTATTGTATTTGTTTGACAGGATCTTGTTTTACTGTGTAGCCCAGGCT
Organism: Chionomys nivalis; assembly: GCF_950005125.1. Taxonomy (NCBI): domain Eukaryota; kingdom Metazoa; phylum Chordata; class Mammalia; order Rodentia; family Cricetidae; genus Chionomys; species Chionomys nivalis. Next base: position 50,651,993 of record NC_080107.1, read on the forward strand.
AACCTTGATCTTTGCAGAATTCTATAGGATTTCTGGGAGTCTGGGTCGGAAGAGGTGATGAGAAAGTATCACAGAACTGGGGTGAAGGTGATGGCTAACATTTCTGATAATGTCTTCCTTGTGTGTCTTTGGGTACACTTTTCAGTGCTGGGGTCCAGTCCAGGCCTTGGCTTGTGCACAAATCGGCCTGGTGCCAGTCTTAGCCCCTCCCCTGTCATTTTAGAATCCAGGATGAGTTCACGGGCTTTGCTATGTGGCAGTCTCTAGCTCCCAAATCTTCCTCTCCGGGGACTCAGGAGCCTCTGCTTACTCTGAGCCAGTCTTGTGAAATTTGGCCAGTGGACATCTTGGTTTTAAGTCGAATGAACTCTTTCTATTAGGATTCTGAGGTTTACAGGAATACCGAGGAGAGAGCCCGTATCCCCTCCTCTGGCTTCTTCGCCCTAGTGTAAGCAGGCAGACTTTCCAGCTAAGCCATTGAGAGGAGGCCAAGGCTGCCAACCAATTAGTTGTGTTATCCTGCTTCTCCAAGCTCGTTCCAAGCACAGTCCTGGTGGCACATAGTGTTTGGCCCTTGTTGTTTCCTTCTCAATACTCATGGTCTCCCAAGCTTCCCAGCAAACTCTTTACCACTTCTCAGAGGCCCGACACCTTTTATCCTAGATGGCCTTGAACTCACTGAGCTGTGAGGATGACCTTGAATGCCTCCACCTCTTGAGTTCCAGATTGCAGGAGTGCACCACCACACTGGATTTATGTGGTACTGGAGAATGAGACCCCCAGGCCTTGTTCATACTAGACAAGCAGAGCTCCATGCCCAGCCCCAAGACCCTCCCTCTGCTCTGTTTACCCACCTTCCTGTTCCAGGTGCAGCATCCACGTCACACGCTGGGTCACCTGCTTGGCTGTGCTGCAGGGCTGGAGGGGCCTGGACATTGATCTGACCCTCTAGGTGCTCACGTGGCCCTTCCATCCCCACAGGTCTCCAACGGTGCAGGCAGCATGTCAGTCTCCCTCGTGGCCGACGAGAACCCATTCGCCCAGGGCGCCTTGAGAACTGAGGACTGCTTCATCCTGGACCATGGCCGAGATGGGAAAATCTTTGTCTGGAAAGGTACGGGCAGGCGCCTAGGGTCCACTGGTCTTCAGAGGTATCAGAGGTCTCAGCCCCAGAGAGAACACTGTCACAATAAGAAATGATCAAGATGCTAAGCTAATGCCTAGCTTTGCAGTTGGCTTACTGTAGGGTCCTCGCCCCTTGCTGAGTCTGAGGCCTTGTTAGGGCTCAAATGACTGTTTGCCAAGTGACTGACAAGATTGGTCCTCTGGGAAGTTAATTGACACTACAGAACATTTATATATCTTTATAAAGTGTAGCTTTGTGGGACCCAAACTCCTGCAGGCCAGCATTCTGGATGGGGTAAGCCGTACGTTATTGTGTGGCTTGCTCTCTGCCAGGGGGTGGGGCACTGGGAAAGTCTTTGTGGATGGAGTTGCTCCTGTGAGACTGTTGGGCCTGGTTGTTTCTGAGACACAGACATCTAAGAAACCCTCTCCCTCTCATCCCCGGGGCTTCCTCAGATGCGCTGAGACTGGTGCTGGGAATTGGGAGGGAGGCAGCAGGTGGAGACAGCAAGAACGTGCTGGGCTGGCTGTCCAGGCGATCTGGGCATGGACCAGTCAGGGCCTCAGCTGACTCTGAGGTTCTCAAGGCTGGAGCAGAAGGAGGAGTGTGTCACCTTGGAAGGGGACATCTGCGCAGGGTGTGCAGCCTGGTGTTTGTACTGACGCAGCAGGTCAACTTCCTGTGACCTCTCTGAGACACCCATTTCCTTATATATGAGAGGGAACAGACAGCCATGACCTCTCAGATTTAAGGCTGTTATATGGATTAAATGAAATAATCTGTGTGTGGTTATGGTACCAAATCTGTGTTCAGTAAGTGAGCCACAGTGGTTAACATGGTTGCTGTTATTGGCCAGGACCCCAGAGGGGGCGTCTCTTGTAACTAGAAGCCCCCAGTTTAGGATGTTGCTCCCTGGTTACCTATGGTCTAAGTTTAAGGAGAGTAGGAGCTTGGGCTGCTGCCCTCTCCTGGGACCTCTGAGCTTCTGTCTTAGTAAGGATTTCTATTGCTGCGAAGAGACACCATGACCACAGCAATTTTTTGTTTGTTTGTTTTTTGTTTTTTGTTTTTCGAGACAAGGTTTCTCTGTAGCTTTGGGGCCTATCCTGGAACTAGCTCTTGTAGACCAGGCTGACCTTGAACTCACAGAGATCCACCTGCCTCTGCCTCCGAAGTGCTGGGATTAAAGGCACACGCCACCACCGCCTGGCTCACAGCAACTATTTTAAGGAAACAATTAATCGGGGCTGGCTTACAGTTCAGAGGTTTAGTCCGTTATCATCATGGCAGGAAGCATGGTGGCACACAGGCTGACATGGTGCTGGAGAAGTAGCTGAGAGTTCTACATCCTGATCTGCAGGCAGCAGGAAGAGAGAGCGACACTGGGCTTGGCTTGAGCATCTGAGACCTCAGAGCCCACCCCCATTGACACACTTCTTCCAACAAGGCCACACCCCCTAATAGTGCCACTCTCTATGAACCAGTGGGGGTCATTTGCATTCAGACCAGCACGGCTGTGACCTGGCATCTTTCCCTTGACTTCTGGCAGGCAAGCAGGCCAACACAGAAGAGCGGAAGGCTGCCCTCAAAACAGCCTCTGACTTCATCACCAAGATGGAGTATCCCAGACAGACCCAGGTAACGGTCTGAGGCCAGAAAGAGACAGATTCAGTTGGGGTAAGGGAGGGAGGAGTCCGCCATCCTCCTTGGGGACCAGGTGGGCACCCGAGGCTCCCTGAGGCCCTTGCTAGGCAGTCTTGCCATGTTCTCCCCTTCTCTCCCCTTTCAGGTTTCCGTTCTCCCAGAGGGTGGAGAGACCCCGCTGTTCAAGCAGTTCTTTAAGAACTGGCGGGACCCAGACCAGACAGACGGCCCCGGCCTGGCCTACCTCTCCAGCCACATTGCCAACGTGGAGCGGGTGCCTTTTGATGCAGCAACACTGCACACCTCCACTGCCATGGCCGCGCAGCATGGCATGGACGATGACGGCACTGGCCAGAAGCAGGTAATGGAACCTCAGGTCTAGAGCAAAGACCTGGCTCTGCCAGATTTCACAGGCCAGGTTCAGTCAGTGGCCCCAAGGTAAAGAATGGCAAAGGGAAGATGGGGGTGATTTTATCAATGTAGCCACACTGGGGAGGACAAGAAAAGGGGCCTCATGGCCCCCAAGTCCAACTTCACAGCCTGGACATGAGGGAGAGAAGGGGCTGGAGGTGTGTGTGTAAGCAAGCAGTCCTGGCCAACGTGTGGCTTAGTCAGCACCTCAGATCTGGTTCACAAGGAGGTCTGAGTAGGTCTGCATATCTGGGCAGGGTGAGAAAGCTGCTCTTGCAGTGACTGCAGGTTCCGAACAGTGACCGTCTTTGCCTTTAGCCTCGCAGGCAGCTGAGATAGGTCAGCAAGGTGCCCCTTGGAGTAACATGCAGAGCTGAGCAAGTAATTCAGAGTAAGGGAGACCCAAACCAAACAGAGACCTAGACATCCTTCCGGCTTCAGTTGCTGCTGGGCCCAGGCAGGAGAAGGATTCTGTGCCTGGGCCAGCTTTTGCTGGCCGCTTCCCTTTCTGTCCCCTCCCTCCCCGGCCCCCGGGGCTTCATGTCCCCACCCTCTGCCTCCCTGAGGAGGTTTCTTTCTTGTTTTCTACCACAGTCACCGTGGATGAGATTCTTTTGTTTAACTTTTGTTTGTTTGTTGGCAACAAATATCACCTGGGTACCTACTATGTGCCGGTCTCTTTGCCGGGCTCCCGGCCCCATCTTTTTGCCTAGGAGTGCCTGGTTGGAAGGGGAGGTGACCTCGGCCACAGCAGAATCTTGAAATCTGTTCTCAGAGTTGAAAAGAGAACAGGGGATTTTGTGGGAACGCAGGAAGGGAAGTGGGAATGAGGTGGCTGGGGTGGGTTTGTTGCTGGGGTCTAGGGGCACATTCCAGGTGTGACTTCTCCCAGTTTGGTGCTGATCCCATCTTCAGGAAGGGCCGTGGATGCCCGTCATGGGGTGTGGTGGTAATACAGTATTTTCGGTTTTCTTTTGTTTTTAGTAGATGCACGACAGATTTGGTTCTGTGCTTTAGAAATACTCCGTAAAAATAGGTAGGAGGCAGAAGCATGAAACTGGGACGTCTGTGATGGTTTAAGGAGAAACAATGAGGCACTTGGGACTAGTACAGGTGGAGGTGTATGCAGAGATGTTGAGGACCCAGAGTCCGTTTCAGGCTGGTGTCCACTGTCTTCCTAAGAAGAGACTACGGGGTCGTCTTTGCATGGCCTCATTACTGTCGTGGATACTCGCTTTCGTTATTGCAGAGTGTGGGGCCGAGGAAGCGGAAGTATTTAGTAGACAGAGAGTTGAGCTTGGCTGAGTCTCCTGGGCCCACTCACTCAACTTCTCTGCCCCTCATTGTAAAATGGGCTTGGGCAGTGTCTCCACTTGACCACCAGGTGTCACTGCAGGGCCTCCCGATGACGAAAGTCCTGTCACCGGATCTCCGTAGAGATGAGCCTGCAGGGGTCATTCCGAGGCCAACCAACTATGGCCCTGTTGAGTGAGATGACCCCTAAAATCCCAGTGCTTCCGTAACAATGGGGAGAATGGAAATGTTGGGGATGAAATATCAGTCCCGTTGGCTAGCGGCTGATGCTGGCACGTAGCATCATGCCATCTGCATGATTAGAGTTTAGGCGTGGAGGACTTCCCCTTAATTGTTTCAGATAAGAAAACTCCGGTCCTGAGAGGCACCTCTCAAGGGGTGGGGCTTAGGTCTGACTCAGGCCTGGCTCAGCCTTCTGATCTAGAGCTATCTTGAGGGGTCTTTCAGGGGGAAGTGAGAGGAGCTGCCCTGCCGCGCCTCTCACGAGCCCTGTGAGTGGGGTATATTGTTCGACTTTTCTTGGACCTGAGTGGCGACCTGTTACCTATACTGTCCGCTATCCTGGGGTCTCCAGCTAGCCCGAGGTAACAGCGTCTGACCCCAACTCCACCCCCGCAGATCTGGAGAATCGAAGGCTCCAACAAGGTACCCGTGGACCCTGCCACATACGGGCAGTTCTATGGAGGCGACAGCTACATCATTCTGTACAATTATCGCCACGGTGGCCGCCAGGGACAGATCATCTACAACTGGTGAGGGGCCTGGGCTGTCCGCTTGGTGTTAGCGGGAGCACGTGGGGACCAGACTGTGCCTGACTGTGGTGGCAAGAGGTAAAGGGCGAGATGACCAGAGGGAGTCTTGATATAGAGGCCTGAGCTGAGACAGCCACACCCTGCTGGGACTCCTTCTTGAAAGACCCTCGGGGAGGACCTTCCCTCAGGAGGAGACCCCTGAACCCAAGGAACAGTCCGAGACCACTGGCTGTAAATAGCAAGAGGTTTATTGGGCGTACACAGGTACCTGGTGCCTCCAGGCTGGGCAGGGGGTCTTTTATATGGAAACGGGCAGGCGGAGCAGGCATATAGAAGCAAAGGCATGGATACAGGAATCCTATTGGTCAATTCGAATGAGGAGATGGGTCAATTTGGGGACAAGTTCCTTGGGGATCTGATAATAATAGCTGACTTGGCCCTATCTAGGGCACATGTAGTTTTTCCCAGGACTGTTCGTTCCCCTCCTAGGCCGGGTGTCTGACCATAGATATCCTGTTTGACCGCCTAGGAGTGCTGACTTTACCTTGAACTTACATCTATTTGTGTGAAAGCTTTGCAAACTGGCGTAACAGCAGCTAAGCTGGGGTCTTTCATTCTCACCCACAACTCTAAACTTCTCGCCATCAGAATATGACGTGCCATCTTAGGGACAGAGACACACCAACCCAGCAGCTCCTGCCAGTCAATGCCAAGTCCCCTTCAGAGGCTGTCTTCCACTGTAATAGTTGTAGATGATTCTGTATTACATAGATACGTAGTATTAGTATGTATGTCAATTACAGCAATTATTTTATTGTTTTATAGCAGAGCATATAATCCCATTGCTCCCAACCCAGAGCAGAGTCCAAAGTTGTCAATCTGAACATTTCGTCCCACCTGTACCCCTGCAGACTCGTCCGCCAAGCCCCATCCTCTCCTGTTGACAGCTTGGCAGTTTTTATTTATCCTTTTTGCATGATCACTGGAAGGATGTGTAAGGTATCCCCAGCTCTCCAGCGTCTGTGTCTGCTCCAGTATCCCCAGCTCTCCATTCCTGTCTTTTCTGGCCCAGGCCCTAACTGAGACTCCATGGGACATCTCTAGGACCCCACAGGGTGTATCTTGTGTCCCTTCAGTCCCCTGGGATCTGCCCTTTTCCTTCATGACCATAACCCCCTGAAGAGTGATGCTCAGGAACCACGCACTCAGACTCAGTTCCAAAGCCCCATACTTCTAAAGCAGCTGCACTTATAAACTAGATAATACACAAATTATGATGGGGAGTCGTGGGGACTGAGCCCAGATTCTTGGACGTACTAGGCAAACCATTACTACTGATCTATAAGTCCAGCACCCTTTTTGCCTTTTATTTGAGGCAGAGTCTCACTAATTTGCTCATGCTGGCCTTGAACTTGCAGTCCTCCTGCCTCGGCCTCTCAAGTAGCTGAGACTCCAGGCCTGCACCACTAAGCTCAACATATGATACAGATTTTTTTGAGACAATGTTTCTTTATGAAGCCCTGGCTACCTGGAACTCACCCTGTAGATCAGGCTGGACTCCAGCTCAGAGATCTGCCTGCCTCCGCCTCCTTAGTACTGGAATTAAAGACTTGCGCCACCATGCCCGGTTGATACAAAATTCTTAAGAAGGCTTTTGACTTACAGCATATGCCTGGTACAAGGTCCAGCCTTGGCAAGTGGAGGCAGGGGACCGTGAGTCTCTGTAACACTCCCGTCTCAGGGTATCCCCATGAGGCTATGTCTGGTGTCTTTCCCTACCGATGACACATCTCATACCTGCTGTTTCCAGCCCATCTTGCATACAGGGAGATGCCCTGACCACTTTTGTACATTTTGCTTTTGAGTCCCAGTACCCTCTCATGGCTGTCCATCAGGGGATGGACCAGGGAGGTTCCTGCAGGGACATTTAGGACAAGGAGATCTACCTACTGTAGTTGGACCTATGATACTAAGTAAGAACACAGTCTGCTGAGCTGGGGTGGGCAGAGTGGGGAGGCTATTGTCGCTGGTTCTCCCCACTGCTCCATCTCTACAACAAGGAGGCTTATGGGTTACTGGAGCTGAGGGCAAGAAAGAGGCCCAGGGCTCTATGTAAGCTAGGGCTGAGTCTCTCTCCCTCTTCTAGGCAGGGCGCCCAGTCTACCCAGGATGAGGTTGCTGCATCTGCCATCCTGAGTGCCCAACTGGATGAGGAGCTGGGAGGAACTCCTGTCCAGGTGAGTCAGAACAGTGCCTCTTAGGGCTCCAGTCAGGGCTTGTTCTCTCTGCTCATTTATCTTCCTAATTATTCATGCACTCATCCAGGCACCTGCCCCCTCACCATCATCCATCCGTCCATCCATCTGTCCGTCCATCCATCCATCCATCCATCCATCCATCCATCCGTCCATCCATCTGTCCGCCCATCTCTCCATCTGTCCATCCATCTATCTGCCCGTCTATCCGTCCGTCCGTCCCTCCATCCATCTCTCCATCTGTCCATCCATCTATCCGCCCGTCTGTCCGTCCGCCCGTCTGTCCGTCCGTCCGTCCATCCATTCATCCTTCCATCCATCTATCCATCCGTCCATCCATCTGTCTGCCCATCTGTCCATCTGTCCGTCCATCTACCCATGCACACACCTACCTACCCATCCACCCACTTACCATCCATCCATCCGTCCATCTGTCCATCCATCCATCCATCCATCCATCCATCCATCCGTCCATGTATCTGTCTGTTCATCCATCCACCCATGCACCCACCCACCCATCCATCCATCCGTCCCTTGGTCCATCCACTCACCCACCCAACCATCCATCTGCTCACCGACCCATGCAACAGATATTTATGCAGGGTTTTGTCTGTACTGGGCTTAGTGTCGGCATCCAGTATATAGACACTGTCTTTCCTGGGCAGTGTCTCCATACCCTCCCTTGGCTGTGAGGCAGGAATGACACAGTTGGTTCCTGTAGGGCACATTTAGGACAAGGAAACCCATGTGCTGCTTTAGTTCTAAGTAGGAAGATGGTGGAGGTTGGGGCTGTGTGGGGTACAGCAGAGCCTCCAGATCTGAGGGCTTTTTGCATCCCTCTGCCCCCTGACTTGTTTAGGACTGACATCAGCATTCTGGAAGAATATACATAAGCAATCTGCTCTTCCTTTTAAGGTCATATTTGCAAACTTGGAGTCCCCTGGTTCTTGGAGCAGACTCAGGGACTGCAGGGCAAGGCTTCACGGAGACAATGGGTGGGAAAACAGCCAAGACAGCAGCAACCAGGGGCTTTGGCAGTGCCATCATCCCCAGCTCGCCCTGCTCAGTGCTCCGGTGCTGCCAGGTCATAGTTCTCCCATCCATAGCCAGATGTGGTAGTCTTTCTGAAGGGAGCGGTCCAGAGTCACAGAGAAACGCTGTTGGATGGGGGTGGGGGGCTGGAGAGACGGCTCAGCGGTTAAGAGCACTGACTGCTGTTCCAGAGGACCTAGGGTCAATTCTCAGCACCCACAAAGCAGCTCACAACTGTTTGTAACCCCAGTTCCAGGGGATCTGACACCCTCACACAGATATACATGCAGGCAAAAACACTGTTGTATAAAATTTAAAAAACTATGAAAAAGCAAAGCTGATCTTCTCCTCTCTCACCACCAGAGTCGAGTGGTCCAAGGCAAGGAACCTGCACACCTCATGAGCTTGTTTGGCGGGAAACCCATGATCATCTACAAGGGTGGTACCTCCCGAGACGGGGGTCAGACAACCCCTGCCAGTACCCGTCTCTTCCAAGTCCGAGCCAGCAGCTCTGGAGCCACCAGAGCCGTTGAGGTAATGTCAGGTCCCGGAACGTGGGCAAGATTGCCCTCCTGACGTCTTCTAAACCCACTGAGTAGACCTCCAGAGGCCCAGGGTTGAGAAGGCCTGGGTGGGATGAGGAAGCAGATTTTCAGGGCTTTCTGACTCGGCAGCCCCTTATCCCATCAGACCTCCATCATAGGCAGCTCACTACCTTCTCCAGAATTCATTCCGTGCAGCCTGAACTGCATGTCTGGCTCCACTGTAGTAGACCACTATGGTCTCGGCACTGTGGAGAATTGCTCTAGTACTTCCTTTGTTTTTGAACATTCAACTTTTGTTAATGTAGCCCCAAATTTCAGATCATTCTCACTTGTCACAGCATGTCTGAGAAGTGTGGGAGTTAGCCTGACCCCTCAGTGTCCAAAGTCTGTGTGCTGTCCGTCTGTGAGGGAAGAGGTCCACTTGCTGCAGGGTCCCTGGGCTGTCAGGATGGGCTGGGTTGCATTTCCTTGCTCCTGACTGAATGCTGTATTCCCCACCCGCCTCCAGGTGATGCCCAAGGCTGGTGCTCTGAACTCCAATGATGCCTTCGTGCTGAAAACCCCGTCAGCCGCCTACCTGTGGGTGGGTGCAGGAGCCAGCGAGGCAGAGAAGACCGGGGCCCAGGAGCTGCTGAGGGTGCTGCGAGCCCAGCCTGTGCAGGTGGAGGAAGGCAGAGAGCCAGGTGGGAGCCAGGGCCCCACCACTTCCATCTGCATCCTTCTCTGGTGCCTTCACCCTTGTGGGTGTTAAATGGGAGCAGGAGGATGAAATGAGCCCAGTGGCCAGTGAATGACAGGGTAGTCTCCAGACACTGAAGGAAAGAGAACTTGGCATGGATGGTCCAAGAGGACCCCGGAGATGGTGACAAGGGGTGACAGTGTCAGAGGGGTTCTCCTTACCTTTAGAGCTACAGAGAGAAGGGTATTAGTCATCTTTGATACTAAGAACCCATCCCCTCCTTCTTGGTACCTCATGGAAGCAGTGAAGGGTTGCTTGGTCTGCATCTGCCCGGCAGAAACCACTGTTAGGACACATGTTCTTCTTTCCCAGCCCCACTTTGGTGGCTGATGTATCACTGAGGCTTTTGAGTACTTGAAATGTGACTGTGGGGATGAGTGGACACGAGGCAGGTGTAACTGTTTGTGATACATTTCTATAGCAATGGTCACATGCAAACAGAACACACATAGAGCAGGTGTTGTAGAAAGAACATGGGGATTGGACTTGGAAAAGGTTTGCCCCCTGGCTTTATCACTCCCAGGCTTTGTGAATTACGTGAATCGCTGTCTCTGGGTCTCTGTGTGCTGAGTGGAGACAGTTATCCCCTTCCTGTGGTGCTGTTGTCTCTGTCATGAGTCTTATGCCAGCTTGCCCTTTCCAGGCCTTTCCATTCCCTTCTATCTCAAGCCCCTGGGGTCTTAAAGTGGAGAGCAGCCAGTTGAATATGGGCACAGTTTGGTCTGGGGTCTGGTGAGATGTGCTCATGGGGCCCTGGTTTCCCTTGGCAACTGACACCGTCTCCCTTCATAGATGGCTTCTGGGAGGCTCTGGGTGGGAAGACTGTCTACCGTACATCCCCAAGGCTGAAGGACAAGAAGATGGATGCCCATCCTCCTCGCCTCTTTGCCTGTTCCAACAGGATCGGACGCTTTGTGGTGAGTGGCGGTGACACCTTTGCTTGTGCCTAGGGAATTAGGTGGGTTTGGGGGTCAATGGACCTCAGAGCCTAGAGAAACAGCCTGGCCCAGTGGCAGAGGAAGGGCCCCTGAAGGCAGGACCAGCTCTGTGCACTCATCCTGGGAACCAATTGGAGCTGATGCTTCTTACTTGACCTCCTCTGACCCTTCCCAGATCGAAGAGGTTCCCGGCGAGCTTATGCAGGAAGACCTGGCTACTGATGATGTCATGCTCCTGGATACCTGGGACCAGGTGAGTTAAGGAGAAAAGGAGAAGGCCAAGACAGAGGGAGAAGCAGGACTCTTAACAAGGAGGGCATAAAAGACACAACATCGCCAGGCAGTGGTGGCTCACATCTTTAATCCCAGCACTCGGGAGGCAGAGGCAGGTGGATCTCTGTGAGTTCGAGACCAGCCTGGTCTACAAGAGCTATTTCCAGGACAGGCTCCAAACCTACAGAGAAACTCTGTCTTGAAAAACAAAACAAACAAACAAAAAACAAACAAACAAAAAGACACAACACCAGGTGTTTCCGGGGAGGTCCTGAATGGCTGTAAACCACATCATCCCCTCTCTCTGAGCCTCCATTTCCTCAGATGTATAAAATGGAAGCAGCGGGACCTGCCTGGCAGGTGCATTTCCACTGGAAACTGTAAAGCACCCTAGAAACCCAGGCTGCATAACCATGCTTCCTGACCTTTCCCCCTTAGCCTCAGGCGCTGTGCATTCTGACCTTAAGTCTGTATGAAGAAGGTTGAACTTAGTGTGTCAGAAGTATGCAGCAGGCCACAGCTGCCCAGTGTCATTTGGAGGCTTGGGGATATCACTCCCCAGCTCTGGGATCTCTCACGTCATCTGCTAGGGTGGCTGCTGTGAAGACCCAGAATGGATGGCATTCATTCATTCACCCAGCATCAACTGAGCATCCGAACAGCGCTCTGTGGGGGATGCTGGAAATGAAGGATTGCACCAAGTTAACCTCCTCTCCCCCCAGGCCTGTTCCCAGGGGAGCATTAGCTCAGTAACCCCTTCTATCAAGTACCTGCTCCCAGCATCCTCCAGGCTATAGAATGGCTGGACACAAAGGCCCAAGTCTGTCTTTCTCCCATGGGCAGCTTTGGGGCAGCCCAGGGGGAAGATCATGGTTTGCAGCCTGAGCCATTCGACTGTCGTTGTTGACTAAGTTGCTGGTGACTTCACCTGCTTATGCATCTCCTTGGCAGTCCTTGGCCAATGTTTCTTGGCCATTCCATTTTCCAGGCAAAATGTTAAGTGCGGGGAATCCTGAGCCAAGCCAAAGGGACACAGGGCCCATCCCAGCTCGAGGCTTTTCCAGTTCTGTAAGGAACACGTATCATAAATAAGGGAACGCAGTCAAGCCTGACATTTTCTTGTCTAAGGTATCTGACAACATCGATCGCCGTAGATCAGTGACAATTGCTCTTGAGTGTGATTATCTTGAGAGATGATGCATGAAAGTAGACGCAGAACTGGGGCGATGGCCCAGCGAGCAGAGCGCTTGCCGCATAAGCATGAGGACCCGAGTTCAGGTCCCTAGACTTCAAGGAAAAGCTGAGAATGATAAGGTGTGTCCATAATTCCATGCCCCTGAGGCGAGAGGAGAATAGAGGGGTCAGATGGAATCCCCCAAAAGCTCACAGGCCAGCTAGTCTGCTTACAACACTGTGAACAAGAAGAAGAGAAACCCTGTCTCGAAAAACCAAAAAGAAGAAGAAGAAGAAGAAGAAGAAGAAGAAGAAGAAGAAGAAGAAGAAGAAGAAGAAGAAGAAGAAGAAGAAGAAGAAGAAGATCCTACCTCAAAGTGTACGGTGAGGACCCACACCCAAGGCTGTCCTCCAACCTCCCCATGTGCACTGAGGCACAAGTATGCACACATGCATACACACAAAGATTTAAAGAAAAATAGATGGTGTGTAAAGACCAACAGAGTAGGTTTCTGTGTGTGACCAAACTTGTCGTAAGGCTCACGGTGGCATGGACTCTTTATTACAAGCTTTAGACATGTACTAGTCAAGACGCAGAGCTGGGTAGCCATTGTTGGATGGCTAAGGGCATCTGTCTACCCATTTGTTGAGTGGCTCCATGCCTTTGAAGGTTTTCCAACTCTGCCCCCTATGTCGCAATGGTTCTGACTGAAGCAGACTGGGATGAGGAGACTTGAGGAAGGGTGCAGCCTGAGGCGGACTGGACCTGCCCCCCAGAGGGGCCTTACCTCTCAGCTGCACCCCAGCCTCCAGGTCCTCCTGTGCGTCTTTGTCTTTGGCACAGCGGCTGCACCTTGTTCTACTGCTATTTCAGCCAGCAACTGTGGCTCTGCCATTGTTGGTTGCTTCTCTGACACTGACCTGACTGCTCATGCCTCAGCCTGGCGGGAATTCTGTTCTTGCAGGCACCAGCTCTGTCTTCACCACTAAATCTCTATCATTCTCTTTATCAATAAGACTTGAGATTCAAAGGCGGCATTGAAAACTTGCTAGATTAAAGAGGTTAAGTAACAATTAACTAACCTCTCCTTGCTGGGTCTCCTACAAAGCCCATTCTTCCACTCCACCAAAACAAAGAAAGCTGTGCGATTCCAACTCCCTCCCTACTTCTTCCAGCTCATCACTGTCTCTCCCGCCCTTGTTTTTTTAATGGCATTGACTGTCACCAGCACTTCTTATGGGATTTTCATTCCGTGTCTCACGTCCAGGTCTTTGTCTGGGTTGGAAAGGAAGAAGAAAAGACAGAAGCCTTGACTTCTGGTGAGGACGGGAGGCTCTCCAGTGGGGGTGGGATCTTTAGCTGCGGTGGTGTCTTTGGCTGTGGGAGTTGGCTGTGGGGGGTGGGGTCTTTGGCTGTGGGTGGCTGTAGGTAGGTGATGCTGTTCTAGGAGTTAGCATCCATGGGGTGGGGACTTCCTGCTCATAGTCTGCCCCTCTGGGAACCCTGCTTGGGGTGATGATGCCCCGAGGCTTTCCATAATTGCCTGAGGCAATGAGTTTATCAAGAAGAAAGGTTATTTGGGAAGGTTCAGCCCAGGTGGATTCAGACTCTGGGGATTTTGAGACTGTAACAAAGTATCAAGGTGGTGGGGAGTGTGTTCAGACTCTAAGGATTTTGAGACTGTAACAAAGTATTAAGGTGGCGTGTGTGTGTTCAGAGTAAAGCCGTCCGACTTGGAACAGAGATGAAAGAGTGGGGTCTCACTGCCACCTTAAAGGGCATGCCTCAAGGGGCAGAAGACACCACCCCTTAGAGTTCTCACTGCCCCCAGGCTGAGGACCCAGGCTTTTAGGGATGTTCCAGGTCTAAGCTACCACAGGTGTGAAAAAATAAATGTGTCCCTTCAGAATGCCTGAGGATTTCCTGGGGAACAGAACAGAGACAAGCCCATGTCCAAGTCCCAGGATGTCGAAGGGATTTTATTGTTAGGGTCTCTGTGTGGGAAAGTAGAATCTTGGTGGCTAATCTTGAGGCTGAACTCTAGGACTGGTTTCTTTATTTAATATCTTAATCAGCAGGAGGAAATGATACACTCAGGGAAGGTCTGAGAACTTTGTAGTTCCTGTTCTTCCTGTATTGGGGGCAGTCCACGTGAGGTCTTTGCTTTAAGCATTGGTGGTACTTAAGCATTGGTAGGGCCGAGACCACATTTTCTGGCAGCCCCAACTCTCTCCCTGAGGAGGAGACCCTAAGATTCACTGGATTTCTTCTCCATGTGTGCCTGCAGCGAAGCGGTACATCGAGACGGACCCAGCTAATCGGGACAGGCGGACCCCCATCACGGTCGTGAGGCAGGGCTTTGAGCCTCCATCCTTTGTGGGCTGGTTCCTCGGTTGGGATGACAACTACTGGTCGGTGGATCCCTTGGACAGGGCCTTGGCTGAGCTGTCTGCCTGAGTAAGGACCAGAGCCACCGGTGTCACCAGTCAGTGCCTTTGAGAATTCCCATCTTCCAAAGAGCTCATACAGCAAGCAGAAAGTTATTCTGTGTGTGTGTGTGTGTGTATGTGTGTGTGTGTTTTTTACAGTAGCCAAAACCAGCCCTGGGAAAATTCAGGGTCTTTACAAAATTGCCTCAAGTATCCGTGCTTTGGAAATTAAATTTAATAAAAGCTTTTTGAAGTGTGTTCTCCCCAGGCATGTCATTGCTTTGTTCATTCCATGGCCCTAGCCACACAATGGTCTCTGAACCTGCTCCTAGTCCTGATGAGTTGGCGGTGCCCAGGTAGGGGCCTCCCGGGGGCTGTAAGCCAGCCGATGAACTCCAGCCACCTTGTGTGTGTGTGTCTTGGTCCTTGAGAAGTTGATGGCACACTACCAAGTGTTCTAGTTTGCCTTCTCTTGTGATAAAAACAGTGACCAAAAGCAATGAGGAGGAAATGGCTTCTTTTATCTCCTAATTTGTAGCCTGTCATGAAAGGAGGTCAGGGCAGGAACTGAAGAAGAGGCCATGGGGGAGTGCTGCTTATTAGCTTGCTTCCCAAGCCTTGCTTATACAATCCAGGCACCGCCACCTCTAGTGGGC
Source organism: Chionomys nivalis (assembly GCF_950005125.1). Taxonomy (NCBI): domain Eukaryota; kingdom Metazoa; phylum Chordata; class Mammalia; order Rodentia; family Cricetidae; genus Chionomys; species Chionomys nivalis. Next base: position 50,667,281 of record NC_080107.1, read on the forward strand.
TGGGGCCTCTCCCATCAAACATTAATCAAGAAAATGTCACCACAGACTTCCCTACAGACCACTGGGAGAGGTAACTGCTCAGCTGAGGTTCCCTTTCCCAGATGCTCCTGGATTGTTTCTAGCAGACAAAAACTAACCAGAATAAGAAGCCAGCAACCAAGAGGCTGACCAAAAGGGGCAGGAAGGAAAGAGGCTGAGCGGAAGTGTCCTGCTTACCGCTTGGTCCTACAGTGTCTGCAAAGCTTTTAGGTAGGCCTGGTCCAAACAGGAAATGTTTTGATTTGTTTTAAATTGAGGGTATGGTTCATTTTTTGTTTCTTTTTTCTTTTTTTGGAATTGAACCCCAGATCCTGTGCAAGGTAGATAAGTGCTCTGCCAGTGAGCCACACTCTCTCTCTCTCCCTCCCTCCCTTCTCTCTCTCTCTCTCTCTCTCTCTCTCTCTCTCTCTCTCTCTCTCTCTCTCTCTGTGTGTAAGTCAGAGGACAACTTTGAGGAATCCCTTCTATGCTATGTGAGCTGCAGGTGCCTTTACCCTCTGAGCAACTTCACCTCTCCCTTCCTGAACCCTGTTCTATTTTATTTTGAGAAAAGGTCTCACTAAGTTGTCCAGTGTAGCCAAACTTTTTCCTCTGTCCTGTCTGCAGGTTCCCACAGCCACTTATGAAATAATCATTTGGAAGCTTAATATCTTAATATTAATTATAATTGCTTGGCCAATGACTCAGCTTCTTACTGGTGAGCTGTCTATATAAATTAACCCATTTCTAATAATCTGCATATCTCCACGTGTCCCGTGGTTTACCGGTAATGCTCTGCTGGCATCTCCCTGACTCCACCCCCTTTCTTCCTGTCTCTCAGCCTGGACTTCCTGCCCAGCCACACTCCGCCCTGCCATAGGCCAAAGCAGCCTCCCCATCAGCCAATCGTAATAAACACATTCACAGCATACAGAGGGGCATCTCACATGAGTTCAGGATTTATTTGAATTGCAAATATCCTTCTCACCCTCCCCCAAACTGAGATTCTAGGTATATGCTACCATGCCCAGTTCTGTGTTTTTTATTTTTCCTTTTGTATAATAAGTTTAGTATGACAGAGTATTTTATTTTAATCAGTCTTAGGCATATAATTCAGTGATATTACATAGATCTATAATGTATATATAAACATTTTAAAAGGATTTTTAATTTTATGTGTATGAGTGTTTGGCCTGTATGTATATGTGCGCACCATGTGAGTGAGATAAAGGAACTTTAATTCTGGCGCTGAAGTTGTAGACAGTGGTGAGCTGCCGTGTGGCTGCTGGGACTCTAACCTGGGTCCTCTTGAAGAGCAGCTAGTTCTCTTAGCAGCTGAGCTGTCTCTCCACCCCAAATCAAGCATTTTTATAGCCATCAACCTCAGTAATTAATAATGACAGTAGCAATAGTAATAATAAATTATAACAATATTGCTTTTTTTTTCAAAGCAGAGTTTCTCTGTGGAGTCCTGGGTGTCATGAAACTCGCTCTATAGACCAGGCTGGCCTCAAACTCACAGAGATCTACCCACCTTTGCTTCCCAAGTGGTGCGATTAAAGGCATACACTACAACTCTTTGCTTCTAAGTGCTTATTAAATAAATAAACCATCACCTTCTCTTTTTCCATCACCCTAGGAATCTCTATTCTTTCAGCCTTTATAAGTTTGATTATTCTGCATACCTCACCTAAGAGGAGTCACATAATATTTATTGTCTGTGTCTGGCTTATTTTTACTCAGAATTATGCTTTAAAACCAGGCTTTGATCACCATTGATGGGCGAATACTACTCCATTGCATGGCTATACCTCATTCATTCACCCACCATGGATGGTTGGATTATTTCCACCTTCTGACTGTTGTGTTCAATGCTGTTGTGAATGCAGGGTGAAAATATGTATTCTTTGAATGTTCTGAGTCAAATGAGCATGTGAGTCTTGGCTCCCTTGTCCTGTTCACTGTCATTAGGAGGCCTGACCTTGATAGAGTTCAAAGTCAACTACATTCCCTAGAGTAAGAAGCAGACAAAGTGTGTTATCATAGAGACATAGCCTGTGGTGTCTGCCTGTATCTGTTTTCTACAGCTGGTCCCTTCTGTTTATTCTATTACTCAAGACTCTTTGGTGAGATCTCTGCCTTGGCAACTGCCGTAGCCAGAGAGGCTCCTGGATCTGCCCAGGTTTGCAACCTTTGGAACACAGGGGAGGTATTCCTTGGTGTCCAAAGTGGTCCCTCTAGGCCTGAGTCTCTGCTGGTCTTCAGAGCATCAGAACTCCCTCCTGGATGCTCCCACGAACTGCTTCAAAAACTTTTCTCCTGGAGGTGCCAGACCAGTGCAAGGAACTCAAGGACGGAGCCTGTTCCCTCCCCTCTTTCCTTCTGGAGTTGTCTGACCACTTTTCCTCCTCTTGGCCCATGCCACTCCATGTTACAGGAGGGAGCTTCTGTATGTGGACTATAGAACAGCCCAGGGTGAGGTTTGGATGGTAGGAAGCCTGGGAGAGAGATGTCTGTATTTACACTGTTGTTTCCAACTCTGGCTGGGCCCAGAAACTGTCCAGGGAGCTTTTTAGAAGCATGGTTCCCTTGGGACCCTGTCTCCAGAGAATCTGAGTCATTGCCAGAGTGATGAGGGCAACACAGGAGGAATTTTCCTAGTGGAAGAGGAGCTGGGTTGAGAAACAAAGGTGGGGTGCTGTGGGGAGAATGGAGCACTCGGGGGGTGGGGCAGACGTGTGGCCATTGCAACTTTGGAGTAACCAGTGGACAGGAGCCTTGAACACTGTGCCAAGAGGCTTGGCTTGCCTTGCCTACCTCCAAAGGGTGGCTCTTGGTAGTCAAAGCAATTGACCCAGCAAGCGTAACATCCTGAAAACGCTTAGCAGAACAGCAGACCAGAGTTAAAACAGTTCATCTTGGAAGGAATCACAAAGCTCCAGGCATTAAGCTCCAGAAGTAAACAACACGAAAGCCTCAGGAAGTCCCTGAAGCTGATCCTATCCATTAGGGCTCTCCCTCCCCACATTTACCTAAGCTGATAAGGACTGCTGGGAGGCTCAGAGAAAGCAGGTTGCCCAGAGATGCTCAATATTCCAGGCCTGGAAGAGACAACTCTGCCTGTTGAGCTGAAGCTCTGTGAGTTCCAGGTGCCCAGCTTACTACACTGTCACTCATCCTGGGGTGAGCTTTGGTGATGCAGCTAGCTGTCTCTGAGTCATTTCTGCTCTTGTAAGTGACCCCAATAAACCCATTTGGTTCATCAAGTTGGACTCTGATGGTCTCCTGCAGATTTGGCTCACTCTTTGGGAGAGTAGGTACTTATTCACACCTCCCCAGGGTGACACACGACAGGGCCTTCTCTTCAGGGAGATGGAGGTTGCTGTGGACAAAGCCAGCTTGCTTCCTGGAAATCCATGGTTCTGGCTTAACCCAATGTAGGATTCTAGCAAGTGGTGGAAAATTACATGCATAGATCCTAGTGCATTGTGGGAATAAACTTGCCCTGTGCTGGGGTGACTAGGGTGTGTTGGACTGTACATGATGAAGAACCAGCCCAAACTAAATCGCCTTAAGAGCTCTCTGTGAGAGTCCAGAGTTTTTGGTGTTTGACTCAAGCCACTGTGGGCTTAGGTTTCCCACCAGATCTGTTGGCTTTGAGCATCAGAATGGTAGTCAAGTATCTGGGGTATTAGGGCTCTCAACTGTGCATCAGCAAGCTGAGGGCAGACAAATCTGTTGTTTGTAAATGTTTTCCTTGGGGAGGGAGAGGATGAGCTGCTTCCAAGTCCACAGAAAACCTTTCTTCGGTTCTCAGGAATCCGCATGCCCATTCCTGGCCAGATAAGTGAGTGATGTCCATCTGGTTGCTGGGTGAATTTCTCCTGTCCTGCGTGAACATTCTTAGAGGGATCCTGGGGAACACTAGGGGTTCTGAGGCAGGAAGGAGGCAAGAAGACACAGTGAATGGCTATTTGGTTGACTTTTGGGGGGGCCAGATGCTAAAAATAAAAACCCTAACAGTAGACTGCTGCAGCTTTGTGTAGTCATTATCAGAGGGTTTCAACTCCGGCCCGTTTCTCCCTCCCCCAGCAAAATCTTAAGAGTTTACTTGTATTCTTATGAGTGTTTGTCTGCAAGGGCATATGTGCGCCACATGTGTGCCTGGTGCCTGAGGAGGCCACAGAGTGTTGGGTCCCCCAGAAGTGAGCTGCTGCTGGTCGTGACAGGTGAGACCAAGCAGAGGCTCCTCCATCTTGTATTCTTGCTGAGGCCATTTCAGCTTTAACTAGAATTTGACCTCCTTGACAGAGAATCCCATGGAATTACCCATCTCTAGTCTAGGAACCCAAGGTCAGGATGTCCTAGCTAACTTTTCTTAGTATCCGTTCAGCCACCTGCTGGTGCAGAACCTCCTCCAGCTGATTCTTACAGCTTCTGTCCGGTTGCTTGTTTCTGCAAAGTCTGCCCCTGAGGCATTGAGCAAGATGCCAGAACATGGTTTCTGCCTTCAGAAGCCTCATGCTCTGGACACTTGGATTACACCTGGCTTCCCAAATACCTGTCCCAGATGGCTAAAGATTTTCAGCAGGTTACAAACTATGTCTGAGTGCTCACCTCTGGTGAACACCCCACAACAGTGTGGGTGCTGGAAGGGAGCCCGGGTTTCTCTGCAAGAGGAACAAGTTCTACCCTTTGAGTCGTCTCTCTAGCCCCTCACCCCAGAATCTTTAGGAAATACATTTTGTTTCATGTGTAGGTGCACGTGCACATCACGGCAGATCTGTGGCAGTCAGAAGACAACCTGTGGCGTTGGCTCTTTCCACCATGTGTGTCCTGGGACTTGAACTCAGATCATTGGGCTTTCAGGCAGGCACCTTTGCTCACTAGAACCTCAGTTGTCACAGTGGCTTCCAACTTCCTCTCACAAAGCCCTTCTGGTTACAGGGAAGATTTAAAACAGCCATGTGCATCTCTTTAGTGTTGCCTTTAGACAAACCCTAGCCTCATCCGAGCCTGGACCTGCTCTATACCTGATGTCGTGGGCATCATTGTTAAGAGACAGACAGCCTGATGAATCCAGCGATTCCCCGTGGCCTGGTTCACACACCAGGTAAGATTGTGAGTGAAAAGAAAGATGGCAGCCTGCTGTGCGCAGTGCTTGTCATTCTCTGAGTGTGATCTTTAGTTGGCACAGAGCTGTTTCGGGTAACTGGGTATCTATTTGTAGAGTTAGGGTATAGGAATAAGGTTGTCCAGGAGTTCTGATATTTCGAAGGCACGGTGGCTAGAGCAGTGTTCCCCTCGTTAAGTATACAAGTTTGCATGCTCCCTGATGTGTGCAATTTTCAGTGATGACCTATAGCTTTTAGCACGCTCTCAAAAGGGTGGCAGATAGGAACCATCCAAGGGCATGGTACAGACTGGGTGGTTCAGGGAAGAACCCTCAGGAGCACCATTTTCAAATTGGAATCCGCAGGATTCTATGAGGGACTTGTGAGATCTTACAAACAGAATTCAAACTCCATGTAAGTGGTAAGGAGATCGGATGCTAAGGAGCATGGCTGAGTGGAGAGCCCGGGTTGAAGGCCCCTTCTGTAGCTGTCCTCACTGGGGCTCTCAGTGCTGCACATGCGGACACTGCCAAGAGACACGTGTTCCAGTGGATCATTCCCTTGGAAATAAAGGTTTGCTGCTAAAAGGAAATCTGAAAAGCAATGGTAGGTGGCCAGGCTCGACAGTGTGGGGCCTCACAGGGTGAGAGCCAGGCATGGAAAGACGGCAGGGACTCATATGGTAGTAGCCAGACGTGGGAAGACAGTGTGGGGCCTCACAGGGGGGGCGGCCAGGCGTGGGAAGACAGGCAGTGTAGGGATTCACAACAATGAACTTGAAAGCATAATAAACCCTGTGTTTTGTGTTTTCTTTTTTCTATTCAGGGCCATGCTGTGAACATGTTGTTACAGACAGTCAACCAGCTCCCCTCTTTGCCCTGAATCAGTAAGGTTTCAGAACCTAAAATTCAAGATTTAAGCCCCCCCCCACCTCAACTATGATTGCAAACTCCAGTGAACTTCAAAGCAACAACACAGACTCTGACAGAGGGAAACTGGTTATAGGGTACACACTTTATTACACACGGCTGAAGGGGAGGACTCTTGAAAACCCACAGCAGCACCCTTCCCATGGCTCGCCGTTCCCCTCTTCTCCCTGTGACTGCGCTGTAGTCTACTGGGTGACTAATTCACAAGGCACAGAAGCAAAGGCCAGTCGGTGTCTGTTGGGAGAAATCTAGAGACCCGGTGTACCATTTTCTCCCTCTGAGCAGGTGTGGGTGTACCTGGTCCTCAGTGGAGGGAAAGTCACTTCTCCAAACAGATGAAACCATCATTTTAAATTCAAAATGCAAATGCAACTAGAGTTCTGGGTGGAAATCTCTAGAAAACCCAGCTGGGTTCAAGGCTTAGAAACCAGGTGTGAGGGAGGTGGAGGCTCCATGTGGGCCTGCAGCGCACAGCGGAGTGAATAGTGCTCCCACCACAGGGAGCTGTTCTTTTAGGCTTCTCCAGGTGAATCAAGAGCCTCAAAGATGTTGCAAAAGTCACCACCAAGCTTTCCAGGCCAAGGGAAGGATGTCACAATAAGAAACTGTGGCCCACAGGGACCGACCACTTCCTCTATTGGTATCAACGTTTGATGAAAACAACAGCAAAAATCCTAGCCAAACAAGCATTTTCCCTCTGCAGCGAGAGCTCAGCACGGGTGTCTGTGCAAGATCAGGGATCACACGCTCCCGTTCCGCGTGTTAAACTGCTCGGGTAGGATCAGCAGTCACAACACTCATAGTGTAGAGTAGTTAACAGTATGCAGACAGCAAAGTATAATGGTTTTCTTAAGATTCTTTTAAAAAAGTACTTCTGTATGTACGCTATTCAAATGGGCATATAACAATTATTTATAGAACTTAAAAAGTTAGTTTTAAAAATCAAAAATTTTAAAACCTGATACATGAAAATAGGCAAAAGTGAGAAAAAGCACTTTTGTGACAAGAATTTAGCTGCTCTTTAAGGCAGCACAGAAAGGGACCATCAAGTCTGGGGGAGGCACAAAGGGCTTGTAAAAACTGCAGGCATTGTTTTCAAAAGGACCACCCACCACAGTGGGGAAGTATGGTACCCAGAGGGGGTGGTACAGGCCCCCGGGAGGGACAGTCAAGCCTCTTTCTCGAGTTCTGATAGGATCATGGAGAAGTCTGGGCTTAGATCAGGCAGACAGACACTGGGGAAATGCCCTTTAAGATTCCCTGATGGGAAGGCACAGGTGGCCCAGAGAAGCAGGGTGACACAAGTCTTCACTGTGCAGAGCATTTGCCCAGTGGGGTCGGGTGGCATGTCGAGGCTGTGTCCCTCGCCTGGCTTGACTGCTCACATAGGGCTTGGACAGTTTAAAGGAAGTTAGAGAGGGCTTCAGCCTACCACAAAATAAGATGCAGATTTAGTAAAGAGTAAGTTACGGTGCATAAACCACCCATCTGTCTCAGTATTTACAAGGAAGTGATTTTGTTTGTTTTGGTGCTAAAGATGAAACCCGGAGCCTGCTACACAAATGCTCTACTATTGAGCTACGTCCTAGCTCCAAAGTGGTCTCTCAGCTGCTCTTAGGATTCCTGTCCCTTCTAAGAGTCCCTCGGTCTACATACAGAAAAGGGGAGGGATGGGAACAGTCAAGCTTCCTGCTAATCTCGCTGCGACTGAACGGCTAAATTGGTCCCCACTTTCCCCTGGGAAGGGCTCAGCACAGTGCTGCACAGACCTGCACAGCTCAGTGTTTAGAGCCCATGAGGCCCTGCAGCATATCGATGGGCAGAGGGAAGACAATGGTGGAGTTCTTCTCTGCAGCGATAGTGGTCAGGGTTTGTAGGTACCGGAGCTGAAGGGCGGCAGGGGACTCGGTGATAACTATGGAAGCTTCTTTCAGAGCTCTGGACGCATTCATCTCTCCCTCAGCTGCAATCACCTACGGAGGGGAGGAAGAGGTCAGTTGGCAAACAGCATGGTGGCACCCTGCAGTCTTCCAGTAAGGGCTCATGTGCCTTAGGCAGCCTTCGGGACTTCCCAGGAACCATCAACGCCTAGACACTCACTTCCAGATGTTCTCCTGGAACGTGCTTAAGGGTGTGTCTGGCTCAAGGCATTCTCTTTTACTGCCGCCTGTCCCCCCCTGAACAGGGAAGCACAGTCACACTGAACAGGGTATTGAATAGTCCACGGAACTGGGAAGGGGAGAGCGGCTGACTTCGTGTGTGGGTACAAACCCTTTGCAAATTACGTGGATTCCAGTTCTTTGAAATCAAAGAAAGGAAAGACTTTATTGAACCCAAACCTGACAGATCCTGTTTGACAGAAGAAGGCAGTGTGAGTTTTAGCACATGAACTTGTGTACACACTAGGAAGTGCATGACAGCTCCATAGTAACGGGTACTAACCATCCACGCACAGCTCCATAGTAATGGGTACTAACCATCCACGCACAGCTCCATAGTAACGGGTACTAACCATCCACGCACATGTGATGACCCCCTCACGCATTCAGAAGCATATTAGGAGAAACTCTGGAATACTTGCAGAACCCTCTTCAGACCTACAGAAAGCTTTCACTCTGCCCTGTCCTGAACATGTTGCTGTAGGATGATAAAATAATTCCCAATAAGCTGCCTTGGTCATGGTGTTTCAGCACAGCAATAGACAGATAGCTAATACACTCCTCTAGAAACGGGACAGCATCTCATGGTATGATCAAGAGGCAGACAGAGCAGAGAAATCAAGTTCTGAATGTTGTATCCAAGTTGCAACCCCCAGAGAGACCACCAGGATCCAGTCAAGTCCAGAATGCAAAAGCAAGATTTATTCAGCGCACTCTCCATCCAGGCTGGGGCCTCGGCCACTGCTCAACACAGCACAGTAGGGAGGAGACCCCCTCATCATTTGGGGTTGACATTATATAGGCAAAAACCACAATCCAGGTTCATTTTGGGCCAAAGGAATTGGTCTTACATAACAGCAGGTGTCTTATCTCTAACATGCCACCTCCCCAAAGCAGGCCCCCTCCCCACTTTTGAGTGGCTTCCTCTGCTCAGACTTTCTTAGGGAGCAGTGCTGTGTTCATTCTTGCTGCACGCTGTTACTGCCTGTGAATAACTCAGCCTTTATCCATCTAACTCAGGATGGGTACTTGGAAAGTTTCCAGGTTGGGGTGAGTGTTTCTGTGGCACACCCCTGGAAACATGGGCATGGATCTATGAGATACACACTGAGGGGTGGAGCTACTGGCCATGGGCTCTGCAAACATCCAGCTTTGGTAGATATTGCTACACTGCCTTCCAAAGTGACAATACTAACAGGCATTCCCACAGCGGAGCACAGGGGCTCCCGTTCCTGCCTCTCCACTCCTAGCTCCTCTCACACTGTGTTTTCAAGCCATCCTGATGGATGTCTAGGGTGGCATCTGCCTGTGACTTGAATCTGAGTTTCCCTGTGGCTTATTAACTTGAGGACTTCCATTCTGGAGTCTGTATTTATGGTCTCTCACCCGCTCTCTCTCTCTTGGCAGCTTGCTTCCTGAAGGGGCAGCTGCCTTCTGTCTTCCCGTGAGAACTTGAGTGTGAGCAAGGCTGCAGCCATTTTGGAGCTATTATTTATTTTGTAGTGTACTTTAAGAAGCAGGCCCACTGTGCAGACCCCACCCTTCATGTCACAGCTGTCAGGCTAAGGGACAGCATGGTAGCCAGAGTTCTAGCTGGCCTCCTTTATCTTTGCTCCTTGTTGAGAAGAAGACAGAAGTGGTTGAGATACTGCAGAAGGGCAGTGGTGGGAGCCCCAGAGGAGATGGGAAGGGAAAGGGGGGAGAGAGTTCCCACCACTAATCAACTGTGGGACCTCGAGGAAATCGCTCTGCTCTTCTGGGCTCCAGTTTTCACTGACTAGGATGGCAAACAAGTTTCATTTTGAAGGCTAACTCCAAGCCGTTGAGGGTTGTTATCTGGAGCGCCACAAAAGGGTTCTGATGTCAAGTCTAAGCTCAGGGGAAACAGCTCCGCAGTTAATCACTGACATGGGGATAGAAGGTGCAGGTTCTCAGTAAGGGATCCTTTGATTCTGATATTCTATGCGTGAGAAATTATTGTTTTACATGGTATAAAAATGGGCTTTTAGCCAATGACAGATAATAAGGTAAAAGCAGTTCCTAGTTTCCAAATACCTGGATGGTAAGAGGAAGCTTCTCACAACACCGTGCATCCTGAAAGTGATGGTTTGGCAAGAACACACGTGAGAGTTCTGCAATGTCACACATATTCGTGAGCATCTGCAGAAGGCATGGCGACGCCGGCGAGGCCATGCCAACAGGCCACTCCTCTGTCTGCTACTGGCAGCTAAGACATTATAACGGCCAGTCTGTGGCTGAGCCAGGTATCCTACAGCATGGACAGGGTTCTGCGGTTGGCCACGTGCAACTACTACCCCTTTCTAGTGATGACAAACTGGTTTGCTCCTGTCAAAGGCACAGAAAACCCTCCTATGAAAACTGCTCCCGCTGTTCACAAGGTGGGGCTATGTGGCCATGCTCGGGTGTGCTCTCACCCCTCTTTTCCCAGAGAGAATCCCCTTCTATACAGGAAGCCTTTGCTCTTTACAGCCCCTTAGGAATGCTGGAACTTCGGAGTGAGGCACTCTCCACCATGGGCTATTTACAGTGAGAATCCAAGTCCAACTCTGGAGAGGCCTACCTTTCTTTCCAGTCCTGGGGGTTTAGGGAGAGGCTGCATATTTTGATACATTGTCATTTTAAAAGATACAATTCTTTTTGATGCTAGCTTAACAGCACTACCAGAAGGGCCACTCATGTAGGCTTAAGACAAACGCGAGATGAAGATGAGAAGAAAACATAGAAAGAGAAGAAACCTGTGGGAATGGGAGAAAGAAGAAGCAGTAGGAAGGAAAGGTCCCTGGAAAAGAGAGGGAGTGGAAACCATGAGCACGAGGGAGGGACAGGTGGCTGCAAGCTGAGGCGACTGTCCTGTGCTCTGAACAACAATCTGCCTTTAATATGAACTGAGGAAATCATGAATGCGGCTCACAATCCTGAGAGAATGATACAATCTAACAGACCAATATTCCCATGAGACCTAAGGGAAAAGGACAAGATGCAGGACAGTGTGCGCTGTGCAGTGTAGTTGTGCCAACAACCAAACAACCTAGTTAAATAAAATGCAAGGACAGGACTAGGGAGATAGCTCACCAGATAAAGCACTTCCTTTACAGTTCTCCATGAGGACCGGAGTTTGGATTCCCCAGCACTCACGTAAAAGCAAGGCGTGGTGGCACACATCTGTAACCTCAGTACTGGAGGAGGGGAGGCAGGCGGGTCCTGGGGCCTTGCTGACCAGATAACTCCCTGTCTCAAAAATGCACACACACACACACACACACACACACACACACACACACGATGTACTCGTGCATACACACATGCACACACGTACACACACGAATGCACAAACACGTGCATACACATGATGCACTCACACACTCGCATGCACACACATATCAATACACACACGCACACACATGCATGATGATGCACTTGCACACACACACACACACACACACAATTGTTAAGAGTAGTAGCCTCTGAGGAAATAGGATTTGAAACAATGGGAAGAGCTTCTATACTAAACATTCAGGGCTGTTTCACTGTTTTTCAATGAGAGTGTTTTTATTCCTGTGGATTTTAAAAAGAAAACTGAACTAAACAAAACAGAACCTAAACAAGCAGGAAACATTACCTTGGCTCTTGCCTCCCGGGCAGCCTCTGCCTCTGCAGCCATGGCTCTCTGGAGCTGGACCGGCAGTTTCACGTCCTTAATCTCCACGCGCTCCACCTTTATTCCCCAGTCATCAGTGGCGTCATCCAGTGTACTCTGGAAGGAAAGGAGAAGCAAGTGCAGCACACAGGCACCGAGGCTCCTGTCCAGGCGCCCAGAGCAGCTGCGTCCTCTGGGATGTGGGGTGGATCGGGTCTGGTGACAGTGGCAGAGAAACAGCACCACGGGAGCTCAAGCTGGGGCTGGAGACAAACCGCCCTGATTCTATTACTGAGGAGCCAGTGCAGCTGTTCACAAACTCGAAGGGGTCATAAAGAAACCGTTTATTTGCGGTTTCCACTGCACCTCTTCCAATACTCTGCCTCGCTCTCATAGGCCAAGAGCAGGATGGGCAACACAGTGAACAGCTGAGGCCGTGCTCCTGTGAAACACAAGTGCAGTGGCCAGCCTGGGCTAAGCCTGCTTTGCCACTGTTTGCCTACCCGAGTCAATGTGAGCCATGAATTCCCATTTCACTCCTCTCTTTAGAAGGGCAGAAATGAACCGCACTATTCCAGGAGGGATGATGGCATCACACAGGCCATATTCCTTAGCAGGGCGGTGGCAGTGATGCTGAGGCAGGACCGCAAGGCCAGCCTGGGCTACAGAGCAGGTTACAGGGCACTCTGAGCTGTAGAGTGATAACTGTTTCAAAACAAAACAAGCCACAGACTTAACCATGGCAAAACCTCTATGAAGGGCAGGAATTCATATTTATAATACTGTAACGTTTTTGAACAGGTCAGCCTTACTTTTAGTAACATCTACCTCACAGTCAAGACTGGAAGGCATGACAGGTATGCGTGGATTCATGGACCTGTCCACACACCAGGGCTTCAGTGGTGTTCTTGCAGAATAACATCTAAACCATTATGATCTTATGATGAGGATAGTATGGATTCTGGGAAAAAACAGAACACTGGAAGGAATCTAAAAATAGCATGAGTACCATGAACCCATGGATGTTAGTCTGAAAACATGTATATAAAGTTTGGAGCCCTGGAAAAGAAAAAAAAGGCAGCCATGCTGTCGTCAGTCATGGATCTAGCGCAATTATCTCTTCGGGCTAAGTGACAGAGCCACCTTCCTCACCTGCTGTAGGATAAAGCTCTTGTACACTGTAAGGATTTGCCACTCATAATAGTATAATAAAACACTGATTGGCCAGTACCCAGGCAGGAAGTATAAGTGGGCCGACTAGACTAGGAGAATTCTGGGAAGAGAAAAGGCAGAGACACAATCACCAGTCAGATGCAGAGGATGCAAGGTGAGAACGCCTTACTGAGAAAATGTACCAAGCCACATGGCTAAACATAGATAAGAATTATGGGTTAATTTAAGTTGTAAGGGCTAGTTAATAATAAGCCTGAGTGAAGAGGCCAAACAGTTTATAATTAATAAAGCTTCTGTGTGTTTCTTTGGGACTCGGCAGGACAGACGCTTCCGTCTACGCTCACCTGCATGTGGTGTGCAATCTCCTCCCTGTCAGAGAGAATCTGAGACAGGTTCTTGGTGCCCAAGGCATTCCTCAGCGTGGTTTGTGCCAAAAGACGGGTTGCCGAATCTGCATTGGTGATATTTGCCACAGCCAGGGTTGCATTCTGAACACGGTAATAGACCACGCCATCCACACTGATCGTCACTGAATCCTTAGTGAGGACCTATAGGAGGAAAAGGACAATCACACACCCACCACAGCTTCTTCATTGTCACTACAAATGTTCTTCTCTGAATCCTTAAGCAATGGCTGATCTTCTTCAGTGAGGCATCAGAAGGTTAATTACACCTTTCGAGATTTCATCAAACATTCCTAGTTATCCAACTCCAACAGATTATCCAATCACTCAACAGATTTGAAGATGCCACTCATAGCTAGCATTGTTCTTGTTCATTTCTTCCCAGCACTCAGATGTCTTCTCAGTGGTCTCCCTGACTGCCACTGTCAGGCACAGCTCCCGGCACCTCCCTGCCCCTCTGTGGGATGTGGACGTTTCCCCGGAGACTGAGTTTCCTTTCTTTTTTCCTCATTTGATTTTTGTTGTTGTCTTTATTTTTTTGAGACAAGGTTTCTCTGTGTAGCAACCCTGGCTCCTGGCTGTCCTGGAACTAGCTCTGTAGACCAGGCTGGCCTCAAACTCACAGAGATCCTCCCGCCTCTGCCTCCGTGGTGCTGGAATTAAAGGTGTGCATCACCACCCAGCAACTGTGAGTTTCTTAGGGGCAGTTTTTCTTCGTTTCTCTGGCACTGACAGTGTGACTGATAGCTGGTGGGTCCCTACATGAGAGAGGAACTGAAATGAGATCCAGAAAATGAGTGACGAGCCTTGCAGGAGCGGAGTCCAGGACCCGAGATGGCTCTGCTTGCACCCAGCTCGGTGGGCTGTAGCGGGCTGTAAGTCATGAGACCTGGAAGCCCCTCATCTGTGACTATTTCTATGATGGTCAAGGGAGGAGGTGTCATGAAGGAAGCCTTTTAAAACATCCCCAGCTATGCGAATGAAAAGTAATCGCAACAGCTAAACAGCCCCATAGCCCTGCCAAGCTCCAAAGCGGCAATCCTCTTTTGTTGTTTAGCAATCTAAAAATACCTCTAAACTAGAGAAGAGGGGACCTATTCACAAATGCACAGCTCCCTACCATCTCACGTGACAACCTCTTACTGCCATGGGAAAGTGAATGTCACTCACAGATCTTGCCACTGTGGCTGCCTGCCACAGCTGTGTTCAGAGTGTCTCTGCTCACTGTTAGTGGGCAGAGGGTTTATCTCCCTCTGCAGCAAGCTCACAGGGGATGGGAAGAGCTGCTTGCCAAGTTCCAATCCACTCTGGGCTGGCAGCTTGCAGGGGAAAGGGAACAGCGAGAGGCAGAAGTGCACAGCAACACGCCAGATGCCCACAATGTTTACACAAGAAAATGCCACACAATTCCCAACCCTCTCAGGAGCTCCAGGGAGCCCATCAATGACAGGGAAACATGCAGAGAATCCGGAGATGTCTGCACTGAGAAGTCCAACCATACCAGATGCTTGGGTCAGTACCAGTAAGGGAGTTCCCATCTGGATTATGTGATCTGTGATAGGAGAAAGCTAGGCTCCGGCATCATGCTGAGCTCCCAGCCTGTGCTCAGGGAACATGCTCTCCCTCCTCCCACAGCTAGCCTGGTCAGAAGCCGTGGGGACTCCTGTCTGCACTGGTTACTATGTCTCCTGACATATGGGTACCTAATGGCCATGACAGAGCTGGTGTCCAGTGCAGTGAGTCCTGAGCTGAGGGGAAAGCAACAGAGAATCCACAGGATTTGTCTCTCTGCAGTGTAGCCTTCTAGGAACTGGCTGTGGATGCTGCCTGAGCTGCTTGTGAAGAAGCTGGAAGGGTGCGAAATGATACAGAGACTCCTAAAATACCAAACAAATGAACAGTTGCTAATTCTGTGGCTTCTAACCAATTTGCCTCAAATAAAAATGAAGACCCTTAGAAAGGATGTTCAACTAGACTGAATTTGTTTTTCTGTCAGAACCCATGGAAGAGAGTTGTGGTGGGAACAATGATAGCTCCATGTCCTTAGTCACACAGTTTCTACTAACAACAAGGAGCACTCCCCGGCGGGCACTTCAGTCTCAGCTCTCTGCTAAGCAGTTCCCGCTGGACTCTCACTCACTCCTTACAACACCACATTAGGTAGGCCTCGCCGTTATGACCTCCATGTTATAGCTGAGGACCTTGAGACACAGAGAACCGAAAGACTCACCCAAGGCCATAGAGCTGGGAAATGGGAGGCAGTCAGCTGCCAGCGCTGGCCTAGGGCAGGCTGTGAGAGCCCTCAGCCATAGCTAGAGAACGGCTCACCTCCTGAGGAGGAATATCAAAGGAGATGGTCCTCATGTCCACCTTGATGACGCTGTCAGTGCAGGGCAGGATAAAAAACAGACCTGTAAACAGGCACAGGATGGGAGAGATGGGATTAGCTTCAGCTTGATCAGCCCTCGCGGGCTCAGTCCCGACTGCTGTTTTTAACACTCTCACTCACTTCTCACCCTAAGAGGTCAGTCCTGAGCACGGTCTCACACAGTACAGTGCCTCCACTCTGTTATTCTCTACCTCCATGGCTCTGCATGGAGTTATCCCTGTCAGGAATACTCTGTGGCTAATACTTCTTCATGCCTCGCATTCAGAAGGGCAGCCATAGTTGTACATGCAGGTATTTACAATATTTGGAAGGCTGAGGCATGAGGATTGCTGGGAGTTTTCAGCCAGCTTAGGGTAGACAGTGAGTTTCAGGTCAGTCTTTGAGATGCTGCTTTGACAAGAACAGAACAGAACAGAACAGCCAACCAGAGTGGCTGAGATGGCTCAAGAATGTTTACTGCTTTTCCTGAATGACCCAAGTTCAGTTCCCAGCACCCATATAGACTGCTCACAACTGCCTGTAACTCCAGCTCCAAGGGCTCCAACTGTCTGATGGATTCTGAAGGCACATACACTCATGTGCACATACCCACATATAATTGTATTTATTTATTTGTTTATTTTTGGTTTTTCAACACAGGCTTCTCCTATGTAGCCTGGTTGTCCTGAAACTCACCCTGTAGACCAGGCTGGTCTTTAACTCAAGATCTACCTGGTTCTGCCTCCCAAGTGCTGGTATTGAAGGCATGTGCCACCATGCCTGGCTAACATATAATTTTAAAATAATAAAAATAAGTATTTAAAAAAACAACCAATAAGCCGGGCGGTGGTGGCGCACGCCTTTAATCCCAGCAGTCGGGAGGCAGAGGCAGGCGGATCTCTGTGAGTTCAAGACCAGCCTGGTCTACAAGAGCTAGTTCCAGGCCAGGCTCCAAAAAAACCACAGAGAAACCCTGTCTCGAAAAACCAAAAAAAAAAAAAAAAAAAAAAAAACCAACAGAAGAGATGGGAAAGCTTTGCCTCGTGTCTGCTCTCCTCTGGGTCTCCTGTGCGCTTCAGGGCTCTGTGGCTACTGTCCCACAACACTAAATGCGGGTGGTGGCTATCAGCTTCTGTGTCAGGGTCCAGCCTTCAGACAGCAAGCCCTTTGATAAGGGACTGTGTTCAGTTCCTGGGAATTCCCAGAGCCTAGCTGGGTGTGGCGGCACGTTCCTTTAAACCCAGCATCTAACTGAAGGTTTTCTTTGGATGGATTCCCATGCTCAGCCTCCCACAGCTGTGGCCAGTGCAAACAATAACCTAATCACTCTAAGCAGATAGTAATGGTCTGGCCAGGGCCACCAGCTACTACTGTCATAAAGCTTTTGTTCTAAGCAGAGGCCTCACTGGGGACTCATATCAGTAAGGCACTCCAGTCTCAGAGTGGAGAGAGGGCTCAGCAGTTAAGGGCACCTGATGGTCTTCCAGAGGACCAGGGTTTGATTCACAGCACCTACACTGGGTAGCTCCCAAATTCTGTAACTCCAGCTACAGAGGGATCCCATATCTCTGGCCTCTGTGGACATCAGCACTGATGTGCACATACCCCCTAAACACACACACACACACACACACACACACACTCACTCACACACTTATATAGGTTTAAAAAACCACAACACTTTAGTTTCCAAACAGAAACCTAGTACTGACCAGGTCCTCTGGCGCCTCCTTGCAAAATGCGACCCAGCCTGAAGATGATGACCCTTTCATACTCCTTTACAATCTGGAACACAAACAGGAATGAGAAGTCACCATGATGAGCACACGCATGTACGCACAGAGCTTCTTAACGTGTTTCTGCTCTGGCCAGGCTCAGAGCCTCCTGGCGTTTTCTCCATTCCCGACAGTGTCTATAGACATTGATCTGGTGTTTGCTCTTCCAAGCACAGGGCTTATTTATTGAGCACACACCCTTATACTTCTTACAAAAGCAAGGGGGGCTGGGAGTCACAACACAGGCCTCTAGTCTCAGGGCTTTCAAGGCAGAAGCCAGAGGATGATGAGTCTGGGCCAACCTGAACTACGAAGTGAGTTCAAGGCCAGCCTGCACTACCTAGAAGCCCCTGCCCCAAACCCAGAAAAACACTCTGGTTGTGGACACACTGGGAATCAGGGCCGAGCGGGGAAATCCATCTCCACACCCATTAGCGTCCCTGCTTATCATTCATGTTTTGTCTGCTCAGAAAAGCTTATAGCTCTTTTTCTGATTCCATTAATTACAACAAGATGTATCAGGAAATGCAGGTCGCACATTCATTATTTTAGGAATATGCAAATGGAAGTATTAGTAACTCCGCAGGAAAGCTCTGTGCTGCGGAGCGCTCACTCTGTTCCAGGCTCTGCAGTCAGTAGGTTCCAGGCTTTGCAGGCTGTTCATTTCATCCCCGCCATCGTCCGCAGCAGCGACTGCCATTTTCTCCCGTTTTATAAGTGAGGAAACATGGCAATGGTGGTACTGCCAGCAAACCCACCCTGCCCTGCCATCCTAGCTGTGAGGGGCTTTCTCACGGTGGTCTCACATCCCGACACAGAGAACTGGCATGGCCACTGTCACTTTGCCTGTGAGGAGGAACTGAGTGGATAGTGGCTGAAAGGAGTTTAAGATCTACTGTAACTCATCAGCAGATGTGTTTTCCAAAAGAGAGATGGAAGAAAATGAACCACAGGCCCGTACAATATCCCAATATCTGTCTCATAGGCCTAGTGGCTTACAGAGGTAGGAGCTACCCTGCTCCAGAAGAAATGCTCTTTACCTTTATGCAAATCCATATTGATAACGGGAAGGTTATAAGTACGAACAAGAACGAGAAAGCCACCAAAATCCATCCGCATGGTCCCAGTTCTGTCCTGGAGTTTTCTGTTGAAAACAAAAACATACAGCCTGAGCCAGGCGGTGGTGGTACACGCCTTTAATCCCAGCACCCGGGAGACAGAGGCAGGCGGATCTCTGTGAGTTTAAGGCCATCATCACTGCACCTCACTCCTCCAGGAACAGCCCTGTCTGTGCTCACCATGCTGGTTGCTTACACGCACCGGCCCATGCCTCATATGGCACTCATTTCACCAGCGAACGCTAATCAGACACTGCTTTTTATTTTGCCTCGTATATGAAATGGTGAAAACCAAGAACACTCGGCTTCTACCACATACAGTGAGGAATAAAGAGTCATAACCAGGTGGGGAAGAGGAATGGTGTCTGCTCGGAAGATTCAGGAATGGAAAGGAGAAGAGGGGCACACATTGGGCTGGGGGTGAGAGTGGACTGGGATGGCTGGATCACAGCCTTTGTCAGATTCCTAAAAGTAAGGAAAACACCAACAAAAAGACAGAGGGAATGTGTGTTCTAGTTCAGGGCACAGCATGGCTCATGACAAAAATCATAAGGCACATGCCCATTATAGTGTCTTTATACAAATTACTTCTGCACACTGCCACCATTTCCTGATTAGTAAAGGGGCTGTTTCTGGTTTCTTGTTATTAAAAACAATGCTGTGGTGAATATCATTGTACTTGGTCTTCCTCATTCTTTTGCATATACATAGTGCTTTTGTCTGATCACAAATGTAACACATATACATCCTGATGCAAAACCATGTAGGAAAATATAAAAAGAGGGAAAAGCTACTTTAAGCTCAGAAACAGTTAACTATTTCAATACATTCTTCCAACTTCTTTCCTCGTTCATGATATATTTTAAAATTCAAATGAATAAAGTTAGTAGCATATCCTCCTCCAGCTATTGTTCATCTTTTATTAGCCTCTATAGCCATGAACTTGTACTTTTCTTGTTTTTGACTTAAAAAAAAAAACAAAAAACCAAAGTTGTTGCACTACTGAAATTTACAAGGGGCCGCCAGTGAGATGGCGCAGCAGGTGAAGGTGCTTTCTGCCAGGATGGGGACACTTGAGTTTGATCCCTGAACCCACATGGTAGAAGAGGACTCATTATTGCAAGTTGTCCTTTGACCATCACACGCATGCTGCCACACTGGCACTGTGGCATGTGTGCTCTGGTGCATGTGTGCTCTGGTGCATGCGTGCTCTGGTGCATGTGTGCTATGGTGCATGCGTGCTCTGGTGCATTCGGGGGGCTCTGGTGTGTGTGTGCTCTGGTGCATGCGGGCTCTGGTGCATGTGGGCTATGGCATGGATGCACATGCACAGAAACACATTTTGTTTAAAGTCAAATAGTTCTACAAGTTAATATAGAAGTGCAGTTCCCATCGTTACACTGAGATTCTTCAAAGCCCAGAGAAGTACATGGCATCAGAGAGGAGGACCAGGGAGTCAGGTGGGTAGTTTGAAAACTGGACACAGTCTTGTCCATATCAAATGCTTGGCTCCACGCCAACACTATTATATTTATGTTCTTATTCCCTTTACAGTGAAATGATCCTATTACTAACCATCAAGATCCCATCCCATCTGGTCACAGTTCAACAAAGTGTATAAACTACACTTCTCAGGAGGTGGGGTTCCGCTGGGCTCATAAATGAATCTCCGTCAGCCATGATTATTGGGCAAATAAGAAAAAGCAATTCTCAGTTACCCACCAAAATTTCATAAGCCTTCTTTCCTCCGACTCTCTCAGTTATTAATTTAAGGCTGTCTCCTTCTGTAGCTTATGAAGAAGGAAATGACAAGCAACAAGCAATCAACATTCCTGAGACACTGTGGCTTAAATACTTGCCAATGCTTTATTGGGAGAAGACTTCTAGAGAGCAGGGATCTCACCACACTTGACTGTAAACTTTGCCATTTTTCATACACTTCCCTTTTCACTGTGAAATTCCTGAAAACTGCATTAAAAATAAACTTTTAACCAATCAAAACCAGGATGTAGGAGTTAGGTGGAAAGATGGCTCCACGGTTCAGAGCACCGGCTCCTCCTCCATAGGACCTGGGTTTCGTTCCCAGCAGCCATTTGGTAGCTCACAACCTCTGTAACTCAAATCCCTAAGGATACAATGCCCTCTTCTAGCCGCTGCAGACAATGCATGCATGTGCTGTACAGACATACCTGTACGCAAAAGGCTGAAGCAAACAGAAATAAACGAGCCAGCTGTAGTGGTACATACCTTTAATCTTAGCGCTTGGAGGCAGAGGTCTGAGTTCGAAGCCAGCCTGGTGTACAGAACGAGTTCCAGAACAGCTAAAGCTACACAGAGAAACCCTATCTGTAACAAATAATAACAATAACAACAATAAATTGAAATATTTCAAAAGAACCTAAAATGATATATATCTATACATTTAAATTTATTATTATGCAAATTGAACTTTAAGAAAAGTAATATAAAACCAAAACCAAACATAAAAAGGTACAAGTTGTACAGTAACTTTTGTGCCTGGCTCCAGGGAAAGTGGTTCCTTCCTTGTAAGCTCCTAGACCAAAGCTCAGAGAATGTCTGTTGCTATCCATCCGCCGCATCTGGTTTGTTTGAAGATGAACTGGAGCTGGCAGTTCATCCCAGGACTAAAAGTCCCTGGGAGTAATGAATCCCATTCACCACTGAGATCTAATTACTCTGACGTTCAAGATGCATTGGGTTCTCTGCTGAGAAAGGCCAGCAACTGCCTCCCATCTAAGATGAGGGCTAGGTCACTGCACTGTCGAGCAAAGGGGAAGGGATAGGCTACAGAGTTGCTGAACCATCTCAGTTACAGTATTTCAAGGCAATCCTTTCCTTCCCTTTCCCGGAATGTGAGTTTATGTTATAAACTGTCCTGACCATTACTGTCTGGGTAGGGACAGACAGGATTCTAGGAGTTTTATACTAAAAACACATGCTATTCACGTCTAATAGCGCTTTATTTAGGGGGAAATGGGCAGTGAAAGTAAAGCCTTGGAAATTTTTATTTTCTTCTTAAAAGATTTATAGTCAAGATGCAACTGTCCTCGTCCTCTTCCTCCTTTTTAAACACCACTGTTCCTCAGCAGACTGCTAGAATTTAGCAATCTTCTTCGTGTGAGGGGCCAGGAGGAAAAGGCTCTGCAGACCACAGCGTGTGAGCGAGCACTCCAGTCTACTGCGGCAGTACAAAACAGCCATGGGCAGCACACAGTATGTGTGTACAAGGATCATGGCTGCATTCCTACAAAACTCACTTGTGTACACTGAACTCTGATTTTCATGTGTAGCAAAACATTAACCCTTAAAAAGTATAAAAATGTAAAAGTTGGACTGAAGGAATGTTTTTTTTAATGGCAAAACTATTTCAGAGCCTGGAGAGACGGCTCAGCAGCTAAGAGCATTTGTTGCTCTGGTAGAGGACCCGGGTTTGGTTCCCAGCACCTACATGGTGGCTCACAACCACCCATAACCCTGTTCCAGGAGATATGATGTCCTCTTCTTGCCATAACAAGCACCAGGCACACATGTAGTACACATAGATAGATGAAGACAAAACACTCATACATATTAAATAAAATTTAAAAATCTAAAACAAACAAAAACAAAACAAAAACAAAACAAAAAAAAAAACCAAAAGGCTATTCACCTAAAAAAAGAGCTAGTCAGCTGATTTCTCAGGAAGTGAGTGAGGAGGAAGAGATGTTGTAAAGGATGGCAGCTTGCGTGTAGCAAGCACAGGAAAACACTGGCCAAGTCGGGAACTGCCCAGTCCGTGAAACAACTGCATTTTTCTGGGAAGAGAAAGGGAACCCCACATGAGCCAGACTGAGACTTCAGCCCGCGAGGGTTCCAGAGCACACTTCTGCCCACTGTCCTAAAGGAATCATCAGCTGCTTTCCGCAAGGGGTTATTCTTAAAAGACAAACAAAGAAAAAGCAAGACACAAAACCAGATCACAGACTTTTTCCCTCAGGAAGGGCTAACCAGTGGAGAAAAAGAAAGCAATTTGCCAGCCCAAGGTTTATACAAACAGGACAGGCACTCCTTATGTTAGTGTTTCTTTCTCCTCAAAGCTCTTTTATTTAGACATCTTAAAAAATATCCAGTTAGAAAGCTCTCATGAGCCGCTGGTCAGCATGGTGGTCCACACCTCTAACCAACACTCAGGAGGCAGCTGCAGGGGATCTCTTTGGGACGGAGGCCAGCCTGGCCGGCCTACAGAGTGAGATTCAGAACAGCCAGGACTACAGTAGAAAAACCCTGTCTCAATAAAATAAAAAAACAAAAACTCTTTGGAGCTAAACATTGTGTTCATTTAAAATAGAACTAAAAAGCACAGAACACTTTATCACTGGCTTCCCAAGTCTTCTTCAGATGAAGTGCTAAGACATATGGACAAGATCGAAAATCCAGCGTCCGATCCCAGCCCCACCACTCCATTTTCTCCTCAGTAAAATGGAAGAAAGAACAGTGCCTTTCACAGTGCTATGAAGACCCATTGAGAAATTATGTAGAATGCTTGACTTTAAGATCGCCATTAATTCGCTCATAAGGATTGTTTGATCGGGTGACTTGCCTTCCGGGACCCACATACCATGGAGAAAATATCAAGACTAACGATCTGCTTGGGGACTCTATCTCAGAGGAGGAACAGATCACATATGGGGTAGTAAACTAGTTCTAAACTTTGTCAGTCTGTCTGTCTGTCATACACGTTCCCCTAAATGCAAACATTCTGAACGGAAAATGAGTATATTTCTGTGAGTCTAGCTGTCATTAATCTTTTTATTCTTCGTTTTCTCTATGAAGTAATGCCATAATAATCTTTAAAGTTTCTAAAGAAAATTAACATACATCTGTGGGGTCTCTGTGACCACCACAGGCAGTAGGGGGTTGATCCAGGAGAGATAAGAAGGCAGTTTGGTTAAACGACTCAGTAGCCAGTGTTGGTTCAAACTCTGAGTCTGACCCAAGTAGTGTATTTTTGGCACAGTCAAGCACAGCACAATTTGGTGAAATACTTCCTGATGAAAACTAACTCTATCCTGTGTGACAATGAAGCTGTTATAAAGTTTATGTGACATATTCCAGAAAGATGGGGCCAGCAGATATGCTGAGAGGAGAAGCTCATGAAAAGGCCTGGGGGAGGGATCTGGTCTGGACTCACCACGCAGTGCAAAATCCATCGAGCTTTTAGCCAGCTCTCTCTCAGCCTTCTGGGTGGAAAATGGGTTTCCCACGTCTCTCTCTGAAGAGAAAACCCTGTGTGTTTAGCATTTTGGGTTCCCTAGTGCTTCTCTGGAAGGAGTACATATGTATTTTCTTATTTGATAATCCTAGGAAATGCAGAAGTAAGATTATGCCTAACTATATGGTAAGGAACTGTCCCTCTGGAAGTGGAACTCCTGAGTGATCCTGGCAGTGGTGGTGCTGACCACAAGCCTGTCTCTTTAACGCTGCTCTCACCTCCGTACACTATGCTATCTTCTCACGAGTGCTCACTCCAGTGGACAACACATTTGGCATCATTTTTATTGTCTTATACTTGAAGGCATTTTCCTGGTTGCATTTTCAAGGCTCCACTTACTAAAAAAGCAAACAAAAGCTTGAGGTTCAAGTTTCTTTAGTAGTTCCAGAAAGTGGGCAGAGGCCGAAAAAGAAAGAACAAGGGTATAGTAAGTGTTCCTGATCCACAACTTCTGTCTTCGTAAGTGAGGATTCTTACTAGGCACAATATACTCTCTTGCCAATTAT
The DNA here is from genome assembly GCF_950005125.1 of Chionomys nivalis. Taxonomy (NCBI): domain Eukaryota; kingdom Metazoa; phylum Chordata; class Mammalia; order Rodentia; family Cricetidae; genus Chionomys; species Chionomys nivalis. The sequence goes on from NC_080107.1 coordinate 50,691,775, forward strand.
AGTTCCTTTCTTGTTAATGCAAACCTAGATAAGTGGTCTGTCTACAGGAAGAAGATATATTATCCTAAAATCAATGAACAATAAAATAAGCTGTCCATCAACACTGATAAGATTATTTACTGCCTTCCACTTCCCTTTTCTTTCAACATTTATTCAATTACTATGTACTTTATGCTGAAGTTTTTTTTATTTTGGTTACCCCCCTCACCTTAAAACAGGCTTTCTCTGTGTAGCCCTGGCTGTCCTGGAACTTACTATGTGAACCAGGCTGGCCTCAAACTCAGAGATCCACCTGCTTCTGCCTCCTGAGTGCTGGGATTATGGTGTGTGCCACCACCACCCAGCTCATACTGAGTTTTTACAGTGAGGTTAAAAAGGAGACGGTAACAGATCAATCCAACCGACAAACTTCAATACCATACAATAAATGTTATGTCAGAAGTATGTCCAGGACCTTCGGCTGACACAGCTTACAGGAAGCTGCTTCCCTGTGGCCTCTTTAAACCTCACCTTTAGTCCCTTCTGAGGCACTTCATGAACATTTCATGTTTTAAAAGCAGAGCAGTTCCTTTATCTTCTACAGTGTTAGACTATTCAGGGACACTGAAATCTATTTACTCATAAGCAATATATACACAACAGCTTCCGCAGTCTTGGTCTTCAGTTGAGTTCATTTAGTACCACTGATAGTTTAGTTTAGGTCAATTATTGAGTTAAAGTTCTCCCCAATCTGATCAACTGGAACAACCGAAATAAACAAATCTGTCCCATGATTCTGCTTATTTCCAAGAGATCCTCCCAAAGGGACTTATCTGTTGACAACAACACAGGCCTTCACAAGCCACCCACACTGTTCCATTACTGAATGCGCTAGCTTTAGGTAAACTGCCTTGGTTCCTCCCAGGTTTGGTATATTTGTCTCTAGGACTAATTCCCTGCAAGGCTAATGAAGCAGAGCTGGGGTTTGTAATTGCACTGCAGCCATCAGCAGAGTCCTCTGAGTGACTTTATCCAGGAGGTTCTGATTCGCGCTGGGCTCCTCTGGGCTTCCTTCCTTTGTTGTTGCTTAGCCCATGAAGTCCTCAAGTTGAACCAGACTATACTTTGGTACCCGCTTTACAGACAGCTAGCTATAGGATCAGGAAAATGGCTCGGAAAGTCAGAGCCTGGGTTGGAAACTTAGTTCTGAATCCTTTGGGCTGTACTTTTATCTTCCAGCTCTCAGCCTCCTTACTGAAAGACGGGGAATAAAGACATTGGCTTTATTGGCAGGGTTGCAATTGGATGTTTATAAAGAAAGCATCTAGCTATGTTTGCCACATGACACATTTGGGAAACTCTATTAAATACCTTATAGTAATATTGTTTTTCCTAATGTCAAACCACAGAGGCTCAAAATTAAAAACAAAGAACTAGAAAGCAGGAAGGTGAGATGCCTCAACATGCAAAGGCGCTGGCTGTCCACAAGGACGGCCTGGATTTGAACCTGGATCCCACATGGTGGAAGGGGAGAGTGATTCTTGCAAGTTATCTTCTGACTTCCACAAGCCAGCCACACACGCGCTAAATAAGTGGAAAGGTTTTAAAATCGGAAGTGACAAAAACCAAGCAAAATTTTATTTGAGTATATGCTTCAGACAGAGCACATCCATTTTTACCAGTTCTAAAACATTTCTGTCTAAAACAGATAAATGTAGCGTTAAGAAAAGGGAGTTAGAACTAAACACCAAACTGGTCTATGACCGAGAAAATGGACCAATCTTGAAATGCAGAGATCATGCTTGTTCTCAGGGTGCTTCTCAAGATGCTTTCCCACTGCCGTAGGTGGGCGCTGGCAGAGTCGGCCAGCACACCTGCGCTCTAGGGAGGCCCAGACTGCTAGACAGTGGCCTGTTCAAGTTTTGGAATCACTGAAATACGAATTTAAAGTATGGTTCCACTAATCCTGTGTGGCTAAGGCAATCACTCTGAATATCAGCTGTGAGGATTCAATAAAATAACGTTTATAAAGTCTAGTTTTTTGTTTTGCTATCATTCTCTTTAATTTTACTACACTCCCAATTTGGGAAGTAAAGCATGGAGCAAGATTCACACACATGCTTTTATGTCTGATACTGAGAATGGAACCCAGGAACTCCTGCCCGGTGCTCTCCTACCACACTCCGGAGCCGTCTGAAATTCTTGTGATACTCCTGAGAAAGAAATTTAAGGAGGTGTTCCTGGTTTAGGGGACGGGATTTAGATGGGAAATCAGGCTGACTTTGCAGATAATCCGCACGGATGACAGCGTTCTCTGCTGGAAAAGCCCACTCAGCCTCCTAAATCTCTCCCACTGTGCCATCCTCTCTGAAATTCCATCTTTAGAAATAATTCCTTTGGATCAGTAAAGCTCCTGAGAGCAGAGCAGAACTCCTGTGAGGTTTATTATCTCTTACTGGGCATCTCCCGACCCCAAAGAGTTGTCCAATTTAAAGGCTCAAGTAGGTAGTTCTTCCAAGGACTCTAATTTCTTCAGAGGGGATAGGATGCGGCCTCTTACTGTTCTTGCCTTCAAGACTAGGAAGGCCCCAGTAGGGTGTTGAACAGCGGGCTATTTACCTGAAAAGCAAGATCTCCAAGACAAAGGGGGGATAAAATGAGGCAGACAATGGAGCTGGAAGGAAAGGAGGCTGAAGCCTAGCCCTTTCTCAGGAAACTTAGTTTCCCGAAGATGGGGATGGAGGGAAGCGGGTCGAGTTCTTCCCTGGTCCATAGGCGTGGGGATCACCGTATGGGAAGCTTCTCTTATGAAGCGCTGGGGCAGGAAAGAAAGGAGAATGGGAGAGGCTGAACACGCTAGAGAATCACCTCTACCACAACTGCCAGGGGTTGCCCTGGTCCGCATGCATGGCGCGAGATAAGGAAGCGCTGGCACCTGACGTGACATCTAGGACCCGAAGGATAAGCGAGTCCCTGCCTGCCAGGGTCCCGAGCAATGGATACACGCCCCTGCCAACGGTGCGCCCTCTTGGTTGCCATACAGGTTGCGTCCCAGCACTGGAAACTATTATCTCCCAGCCCGAGAAACCAGGGGTAAAGGAGAAGAGCGCGGTTCTGAGGAGTGCACACAGTGCAGGGGAGACGCGCCTTTCGGAACCCGGTGGTCAGTGGGGTTGCCGCTGCAGGTTGGGGGTTCGATACCCGGGGGCTGGCTCAGGGCGGCTGTGCCAGAGACGAGGGACTCACCCCTGAAGGACTCGGGGAGCCGCTGAGTCACGACGTGGTCGGAAGGTCGTTTCTCAGACATATTGCTTGAGTCGGAATCGCTCTTCACCATGTTAGTCCCGAAAGCTGGAGCCTCAGAAAGCCGTTAACAACTACGCGGCTCGAGCTCCGCCTCCCGCCGGAGATCCTCCCAATAGGCGCCCGGAAATGGAGAGGACACGCCCCTTACCCCGCCCTCTCTCGGGCCGCGCAGAGGGGCGTGGCCTGAGGGGGCGTGACCTGAAGGGCGTTGTCGGAGAGGAAGAGTCTGGGAAAGAGAGGCTGGAATGCTTAGGACCCCCGCCAAGGTCTCGCCCCAGCTCGCGGTAGGGTGATCCCAGGAGGAGGTGCGGGGACAAGGCGGTGCTGAGGCGCGGTTCTAGAGCAAGGCCTCCTGCAGTCCCAGGCATCAGAGAGGAAGGAGCGCCCTCGTGTCCGGGGTGCTGAGGCCAGCCTGGGGCACAGAGTAGGTGGGGTGAGAGGAAGGAGCCCACACCACCGCCCTCTCCCCAAAGCGGACGGGTTCCCGGGAGGCGCATTTACTTTTTTTCAAACAAAACTAATTTATGAAGCATCTGGCCTCAAGCTGGCGGTCCTCCCAGTTGGTGGACACAGTGCCAACCGTGGTGAAGTTTGTATTATACCACAAACAAACAAGCTAAGGGTGTTGCGAAGCGACAGCGTAGAGAATCCACTTTGGTTAATAAAAAGAACCCGGAAGGCTTCTGTAAATAAGGATGTGATCTTGGGTGTCACTTGAAAGATGACAAGGAACCAACCTTGGGAATGGGGGCAGTTTTGTTCATGAGAGTCAGGCCTGGATTCTAACGTTACATGTTTACAGTGCCCAGACCCAGAACACTCCCAGCCTCGAGTTGCCTCCCTTGGGGTTTGTGGCTGAAAACCTCACGTTTGAAAAATCACTGCTGTTTTATTTTTCCTTCTTTGCTCTTAATACAAACTGTTCAGAGAAATGTGGAGGTACACAAAATAAACTTTTAAAGCAATTTTATTTCGAATAAACACAGAATTACAGCTGCAAAGACATTGCAGAGGTCAGAAGGACCAGCTTACCCACGTTACTCCCGCCTGTATTGTAGTTTCAAAACAGGAAATTAACCCTGGCAGAATATGTATATTAATACGCCACTTTATCGCACACGTAATTCTTGTGACCACAGTTATAAAGATACGGAGCTATTGCATCCCTGCCCAGATCTTCCTCTTGGTCCCTGTAATCAGTGTTGGCTGTGTGATTTCAGATGCTGCACAGTGGTTTGCTCTCAGGAAATGATACAGATTCCTGGACTTTATAGCTGTTGTTGTGAAGAACAGAACACGGAACAGTGGAGAGGGATAAAGACGGCCTTTGTTCGAGGTGAAAGTTCTAAACTTTTAAACCTTCTGACTCATCTCTCCCAAGCTGACTTCCCATAATATAAGTCACATGCTTGCAAAGACCTGATTCTAGCCCTGGGGACGGTGGCACAGCTCACGCAATTGCGGTATCAGCCTTTCCAGGTACGGTGTTGAGTAGAGAAGGACGGGCTGAAGTAGTTAACAGTCTGATCTCTTAGACTCCTCCTTGATCAAGTGCCCAGCTTCATCCATATTTTCTTTCCGCTATAAACATGGCCCTGAGGCTTGAACTTCCTGTCTATGCTATGGTTCTCAGGGAAGCAGAGTAAATAGGAAATTAAACCCTCTTGGTTACACAGCTTTTTACTGGAAAAGAAAATGGTATTTCAAAGTGTGTTTGTCAGTACTGCTCCGGCTATGAACTGAACTCTCACGGCAGCCCCAGCCAGCGTCATTTCTGAAGCACTGCCCTTTGGGACACAGGACTTGGTAAACATTTGTGGCACTTAATTCAGATTGCATCAGTTCTAACATTAATTCTGGGCCCCAGTGAAGAGCAAACTTCTGGGAATAGATGAGAGCTTCCAATTCTGAGTTAGATATTTTGACTATCACTTGCCAATAATATTGTTACATTTTGACTTTCACACGAATTCTTTGTAAATGCCTGCTTTAAATAAACTTTAAACATAAGTTTTAGGGGGTTCAGTGGTTAGGAGTACTTTTGTTCTTTCAGAGGACTTCAGTTTAGTTCTCAGCACTCACACTGGGCAATTCATAGCCACCTGTAACATCAGTTTCAAGGGATGTATCTACTCTCTTCAGGACCCCGAGAAGACCAGGCACACATGCAAAGCACTTACATACATGCAGGCAACACACACACACCACCACCACCACACCACACCACACCACACCACAAATATCTCCCTTTAAAATTCCCAGGATGATTAGGAGTTAGAATTTTCTAAAAGAGGGCTGGAGAGATGGCTTGCTCCCCAGTCATGGGGATGGAAGTTTAGATCCAGCCCAGTGATCCACTGTGGAGCCAGCCCTGCACCAAAGGGAAAGGGCTGTGTGTGTCTAACTTGTTCTATAACCAATAAAGACTTGGGAGTCAGATATTGGAGTGAAAACCTGATAGATCAAAGAAACAGCAGAGGAGTGACCAGCTGACTTCTCCACACCTCCCAGACCATAAAGGGCTCAACCGAAAGCCCATGACTCCTCAAGTCCCTCCCTACTCCTTCCTGTGCGCGTTATCCATATCCTTGGTCCTCCATAGTCTCTATGACTAATTCTTTCCACACCTTAAATCATTTACTTATTCCTTTACACCTTGCACTTTTACGTCTTAAGTCATTTCCTGTGTTCCTTTAGCGGTAAGTTGCATCTGAAGCCTGATTATCCTTTACCATAAAGCCCGTGAATAAGGCAAAGCAGCCTGTTTTGTTAACAAGAGACTTATCTAATGAATTACCCAAGTTGTTGTAACCTTGTGGGGAAGGAGCTGTTAAACTGGCGAAGCTATAACTAACCTAGGTGTCAGACACAATCAGATCTGTATAGCAATTTCTTTTATCATTTTATTAAAAATAAAACCTGGGAATAATTATTAGGAAATAAACCAGAGAGAGCCACAGAGCAACTGGGAAAGGATCCTGCCTCTCTCCACTTTCCAGATGGAAAGGACCACACAACCTCTGCCCCCCTCCCCCCACATGTGTCCTCCTGTCCTCTGAGGCCACCAGGAAACTCTATGGTCCACCCTGACCAACTGAATGTGGACTCCACTCTCCGAATCAAGGTCAGACACCATTGGTGGTCTCAGAGCAATCAACACCAACAGATCTCCTCCAACATTCCCCCCTTTTTGTCCAAATAAAAAGGAAAGGTTTTAACTCTATCGTAGTAAAACTAGATACAATAAGAACAATTATCAGGCTGGGAGATGGTGGCACACGCCTTTAATCCCAGCACTCAGGAGACAGAGGCAGGTGGATCTCTGTGAGTTCAAGGTCAGCCTGGTCTACAGAGCGAGTTCAAGGACAGGCTCCAAAGCTAATAAAGAAACCCTGTTTTGGAAGAAAAATAAAAGAACAGTTGTCAGGTATTATCTGAATAGAATGGAAAGATATTAACTTTAACAAATGAAACTATAGACAATAATAACAATTATCAATAAGAATTACATTCACAATACTCTATTATCCATCCTCTCTTGGTCCAAAATTTTGAACCTAGTTTACTTTCCAGCGTGACTAAGTAAAACTATAGTGATAGCTATCTGATCTTCAACACCATCAAAAACCCAAGAAGGATATAATATTACAGAGTAAATAGGAAGTGTAGAGCAAGCAACTTCCAAAGCTATGAGAAATGAAAGAGATATCTGGCTGTGTGAACAGTCACCCAAGATTCCTCTGCAACATTAGGGCATCTGTCTTTGGCCTACAGGCCTAGAATATCCGACAGACTTTTCTGTGAAGTAGGAATTTTGAAGGACTGGCCCACTTTGTATGGGAAAAGTTTGTAAGTTGCCTCCTTTTGTGTCTTGCTTGTCCATTTTGGGCAGCATATTGTCAGCAGTTGAGGTGAGAGTAGTTTCTTTGCCCCATGGCTAACTTTGACACAGTGAAAGTCAACTCCATGTGGAGTTTTCAATGCCCATCATCCTCTTTGGTGCTTCCAGGAGCAGACACAGACAAATACCACTGTCATGAAAAGCCCTAGTTACTAAAACATTAAAATGGCATATTCTGTAGGTGTCTGAAGTGTTTAACAATCATCTATTATTTAAAATATGCTTCTGATTGACCTAACAGAATTATAAATTTGACTGTTATGGATCACTAAATACCAACCTGTATTTCTTTATTATCTTAAATAGATTTCAAGTTCTAGAACTTTACATTACAATTTTAAATGAGCTGCATAGTTACAATACCTGAAACAAGAAATAGAAACATAAAATACAGTATAACAAAAATAACCTTAAATTTTTATCAACATAACAAAAATACCTTAACAAGAGTAGAAACTTATATACTGTATAACAAAAATAATCTTAAATTCATATCATTATGCAAAATATCTAAAACAAGAGTAGAAATATATAGAGAGTATGTTCTAACAAAAAAACTTAAATTTGGATCAATATACAAAAATCCATACGTGTAAAATATTTGCAATTAATAGTTGCTTTTTAGCTTAAAGTAGATTAAATAATCTGCCCTTTTATCCTAGCATTTCTATATTCCCCTTTTTTCTTTTCAGAAAGAGATTCTTGAATCTAACCTTGCTTAGTTTCCTCCCTGATCATGACCAATAACTTGTAACTGACCCCCTTTAAACAAGGATAAGCATCAATAATCCACCTAGTGATCAAAAAGCATCCAACCCACCTCTTGGAAATGTGGGCATTGTATTCTTAAAATGACTTCCTGTTGTCTGTGGGAGACAGAATCTTTAGGGAACTCTAAGAAAATTAGGATGGCGGTGAAGTTCTAGAGGAGCTAGCTGTTGTCCGGTCTTGGTGTGCTGGGATAAGGCAGGGCTTCTCTGGAGTCCTGGCTGGAGTAGTCTGAGGCTGCACCATCTTACCTACCTGTCTTGGAATCGCCCTGAGCTGTTTATAGGCCACAACTGATCTTTGCATGATGTTTATCAGTTTAGTGGCATTACATAATCCAGGTGGAATCATCATTGTGCGGTCCCATCATCTTTTTGAAGACTTCAAAGTTCGCTGTTAGAAATGTTCACGGTTCACTGCAGAAAGCTTAAACATTTTAAATGTATATGCAGCAGATCTTGGAGAAACTAAAGGACTGTAACCTATTAAGTACACCAAGGATAAACAGACTTAATCCATAGTTACTTGCTTCAGCCTCAAGCCTGAAATTGCATATAGAAATCTAGATGAAGCCTAAATCTAGAATTACTTAGTACTCTATATGACCATGAAAACACAACAGAAAGCTTAAACATATATACATATATTAGTCTTATACATTTTGAGATAATATTTATACCTTAAGAAAAGTTTTAAAGCATCAAAGTAAATCTGAGGGATTATGAGATTAGTGGCAAGAGACTAGTCCTTAAAGTTAGGCTTTCTTGTGTCCCATAGCAGGTGGTTCTTCTGACACAAGACAGGGACTTTGGCTTTCCTTTTAACAGGCATGGCTTGGGTGTAAGAAAGAAGAGAGCCACTCTCTAGCTTTAATTTCTAATTGAGTTGGGACTACATAAAGACCATCTGCGTAGCGTATCTATGGAGAACTATAGAAACAAATATTTTGATAGATTTATGAAATTTTATCTTGTTGGAATACCATTAGGCCAATTTACTCCTTTTCTGGGGACATTTTCTGTGGATGATTCACCCTTCTTCAGATGCTTCATTTGTTCTTAGATGCTTTTGTTCTCCTAGAAAGACAAAAATAAAATCATGCATTAATCTGAACTTTGGGGGAGTTTTCCTTTTTTTTTTTTTTGAAAGGTTATATATATAAATGGGAATCTTGGGGGGTGGGGTGGGATGGGGATGAGGGGAGATGGGGAGAGAAAAGTGTGAAGGAGAGGATGAGGGGAACTGGGGAATCGGGGTGATTGGGGGTAAAGGAAGGTTGGATGGGGGAGCAGGGAAACTCATACCTTAGTTAAGGGAGCCACCTAAGGGTTGGCAAGAGACTTGAACCTGGAATGGCTACCAGAAGCCCAGGGCAATGTCCCCAGTTAGTTCATTGGGGCACCTGAGGATAGGGAACCTGAAATGAACCTATCCTATAATCATACTGATGAATATCTTGCATATCGCCATAGAACCTTCATCTAGCGATGGATGGAGATAGAGACAGAGACCCACACTGGAGCACCGGACTGAGCTCCCAAGGTTATAATGAGGAGCAGAAGGAGAGAGAACATGAACAAGGAAGTTAGGACCATGAGGGGTGCACCCAACCACTGAGACAGGGGGGCCGATCTATTGGGAGCTCACCAAGGCCAGCTGGACTGCTACTGAAAAAAACATGGGATAAAACCGGACTCTCTGAATGTGGTGGACAATGAGAGCTGACGAGAGGCCAAGGAGAATGGCACAGGAACTTTCATCTGGCGATGGATCGAGAGAGAGAGACAGAGACCCAATTTGGATCAACCGTCTGAGCTCTTAAGGTCCAAATGAGGAGCAGAAGGAGGGAGAACATGAGCAAGGAAATCAGGACCACGAGGCGTGCACCCACCCACTGTGACAGTGGAACTGATCTATTGGGAGCTCTCCAAGGCCAGCTGGACTGGGACTGAATAAGCATGGGTTGAAGCTGGACTCTCTGAACAGGGCGGACAATGAGGGCTGATGAGAGGCCAAGGACAATGGCACTAGGTTTCAATCCTAATGCATGAACTGGCTTTGTGGGAGCGTAGCCTGTTTGGATGCTCACCTTCCTGGACCTAGATAGAAGAGGGAGGACCTTGGTCTTCCTGTAGAGCAGGGAATTTGGACTGCTCTTCAGTATCGAGAGGGAGGGGGAGTGGACTAGGGGGAGGAGAAGTGGAGTGGGGATAGGGGGAGGGGAGCGGGGGGAGGGGGCAATATGTGGGAGGAGGGGGAGGGAAATGGGAAACGGGGAGCAGTTGGAAATTTTAAGTAAAAAAGAATAAATAAAAAAAGGTTATATCAGATCAAATGAAAGGAATTTGTTAGTCTTTTAAGTTAATTCAGATTGAATGGTCTTACAGTTAGATGAACTACTGCCTCTCCTAACCAAGAGGTCTCTTCTGATTAAATCAAATCTTTAACAATCTTGATGGTATTCATAACTTTTCTTTTCTTGTGGAAACAAAAGCAAAATCTCTTCCCCAACATAACACATATTCTGGTTTCCATTCTGATGTCAACACATCCTTAAAGTATACAGACCGATTTAATTCAGCAGTTTTTTCTACTACCCAATGTCTCTCCACAACTGTCATTCCTTTCTCATTAGCATTTAAACAATTTAAATTTAATAACTCATTGTGCAATCTGTCTCTGAGGGTCTTTATTACCCTTTTCTGTTTATTAGGCATATTTTTATGATATGATTAGGTATTTCTATAATTGCTGATTCTATAGGTATACCTGTGATATAATTTATAATGCAATATATTAAAAAGTGTTTCATTTTACTAGAGACATATGCTGGAGCATTGTCAGTCTTAATTTGTACAGGTATCCCCCATGATGTTCACAGCTTTTAATAAATGTGTAATTACAGAATCAACTTAAAGCAATTGCCCATTGAAATCCTGAATATGTTAAGATGTGTTTTCCATTGCTGAAACTACTCACATTCCCCAGAGATTCATTGCTATGTTAGCCACATATGGTTTTAATTTTTATATTCTTGTACTTTGTTTAACCCGAGATAAAGTTCCAATCCCAAGAAGTTGAACATTTACCTCCTGAAGAGGCCAATCTGGATGCCAAGATTTCGGTGAAATTATTGTTACAACCATGCCTGTGTCATTAAACTTTCAATTATAATACCATTTATCCATATTTTCGCTTTGGTCTTTTGTCATTTATAGAAGTTTGCCAAAATACTTGTTTTATGGTCTCTCCTGAAAATTTTGTTTTATTTGTTAAAGTTACTCCAAAGCAGTATGTTTTTTAACAATGGGTATTAGGTCCTCTGTGGAGGAGTTTCCCTCATGCTGATAGGGAATAATTGAACCATGTATGACATTGGGGCCTTCAAGAGGCCCCCTAAGGCATGTCCTTGTCTGCCCTTGTTGGTCTGCATTCATTGGTCCAGTGTCAGCCTCTGCCACACCTTCTGCATACTTTAGAAAGCTGGGGCCTTCTGTTTGATTATATCTAGAAAGAACATTGTTTCTAAGAAGGCCTTATCTACAATCCCTTTTTTAAAATTCATGGTTTTTACATTGTTTTTTTTTTTAAATATTTATTTATTCTGTATACAATATTCTGTCTGTGTGTATGCCTGAAGGCCAGAAGAGGGCACCAGACCTCATTACAGATGGTTGTGAGCCACCATGTGGTTGCTGGGAATTGAACTCAGGACCTTTGGAAGAGCAGGCAGTGCTCTTAACCTCTGAGCCATCTCTCCAGCCCTACATTGTTTTATTGATATTTATTGAGCTCTGAATTTTTCTCTGCTCCCCTCAATGCCTTTCCCTTTACCCTTCAGTCCTCCCCCAAGGTCCCCATGCTCCCAATTTGCTCAGGAGATCTTGTCTTTTTCTACTTTCTACTTCCCACCTAGATTAGATCTATGTAAGTCTCTCTTAGTGTCCTCATTGTTCTCTAAGTTCTCTGGGATTGTGGTTTGTAGGCTGGCTTTCTTTGCTTTATGTTTAAAAACCACCTATGAGTGAGTACATGTGATAATTGTCTTTCTGGGTCTGAGTTACCTCACTCAAAATAATGTTTTCTAGCTCCATCCATTTCCTGCGAAATTCAAGATGTCATTATTTTTTTCTGCTGTGTAGTACTCCATTGTGTATATGTACCACATTTTCCTTATCCATTCTTCAGTCGAGGGCCATTTAGGTTGTTTCCAGGTTCTGGCTATGACAAACAAAGCTGCTATGAACATAGTTGAGCACATGTCCTTGTGGCACGATTGAGCATCCTTTGGATATATACCCAAAAGTGGTATTGCTGGGTCTTGAGGAAGGTTGTTTCCTAATTTTCTGAGAAATCACCACACTGACATCCAAATGGGTTGTACCAGCTTGCATTCCCACCAGCAATGCAGAAGTGTTCGCTTTCCCCCACAACCTCTCCAGCATAAGTTGTCATCAGTGATTTTGATCTTGGTCATTCTTACAGGTGTAAGATGGAATCTCAGAGTTGTTTTGATTTGCATTTCTCTGATGACTAAGGATGTTGAACATTTCCTTAAGTGTCTTTCAGCCATTTTAGAATCCTCTGTTGAGAGTTCTCTGTTTAGGTCTGTACTCCATTTTTTTACTGGATTATATGATCTTTTGGTGTCCAATTTCTTGAGTTCTTTGTATATTTTGGAGATCAGACCTCTGTCTGATGTGGGGTTAGTGAAGATCTTTTCCCGTTCTGTAGACTGTCGTTTTGTCTTCTTGATGGTGTCCTTTGCTTTACAGAAGTTTTTCAGTTTCAGGAGGTCCCATTTGTTAATTGTTTCTCTCAGTGTATGTGTTGCTGGAGTTATATTTAGGAAGTGGTTCCCTGTGCCAATGTGTTCAAGTGTACTTCCTGAAAGACCTGGATAAATCCAGACCCCTCTAGCAGAAAAAAAAAATAGAGCCAAAAATCTAAGCAGGAAGAGAAGAGCCAAAAATCTAGGTTAGCTGGTTCACTGGCTCTATTTTAGGAACTAGTTGAAGATAAAGTTAGATTATAATCTTGAGAAACAGAAAGTTACCCCCTTGTGATGATCATTGGTATTTTCAGAATTCTTCAATAATCACTGGTATTTTCAGAATTTTCCAATGGTGCCCTCCCTACCCCCTTTAGATTACTGGGTTGTGGTTTCTTACCTTAAATACCTGTAGTGGGGGCTGCGGGCCTCTTCCCACAGCCCGGCTCATGGTTGCCTGGCTAGCTTATGCCCCAAAATAACAACACACAAACTCTATTCTTTTAACACTGCTTGGCCCATTTCTGTTCATGTATGTAGCACCCCAAGGTGCGCTTACCGGGAAGATTCTAGCCTACGTCCATCCTGGGTCAGAGCTTCATCGTGTCTGCTCTGGAGAGGAGAGCATGGCGTCTGTCTCTCAGAGGAGCTGCCCTGCATCTGAGCTCACTTCCTCTTCCTCCCAGCATTCTATTCTGTCTACTCCACCCACCTAAGGGATGGCCTATCAAATGAGCCAAGGCAGTTTGTTTATTGACAAATGACCTTCCTCCATCAAATACCCCTTCTCCCAGCTACTCAGGGTCGAACTCTCTACCCCTGCGTGGGAAATGAGTTTCAGCCCCAGTGCACTGGTTCCAGTCCTGTCAATAAATCTCGTGTGATTGCAGCAAGGACAGTCTCTCATGAGTTCCTGGGGGGTCGTGTTATTCAGAGACTTGAGTGAGAGTCTCCCCGCTCTGGAGGTCTTTCATTTGGGGGCTCATCCCAGGATTGGCGACCACCCTACTCTCCGAACACCCACTTGGAGGTGAGATATTGTCTGTGTGTCTGTGTCTTTGTGTTTCCGTGCCAGCTGAATTCAGGTTCTGTACAGGTTTTATATTTTTGGTTTCGGTTTTGCAGTTGCTCATGTCTCGGGAGGAGTGATCAGCAGATATGCTAGGTGATCACCGGCTGCCGGCCTGGGAGAAGTCCCAAGAGGTGAGAAGGGACCCAGGGATGCCTGGGACATTCCAGTCTGGGTGCTGGTGAGGATACGGAAGTTCTCCTGTATTGGAGGAACTATATGCCCTCTCAGCTGTCTATATTTCTGGAATGGTTTTGTCCAGACAAAATGGTGGAGACAGACATTTGTTTGTGTGTCTTGTAAGTCTTTGGACTTTTGTTTTGTCTTACTTGTGACTTTGACGATTGGGACAGACTGTGACGTTGACTCAGGATCAGTGGTTTTGTCTTTCTAAGTAGTATGTTCAGTTCTCTGGTGAGATACACAGGTGACGTTTCTCAGTTCTGTGGTATGACACGTGAGTAGCATGGTCAGTTCTCTGTAGACATGTGTGGATAGCGGTCTCATTTCGATAGCAGGGCAGGTCACACCCACAAAGCAGCTTGAAGCTGTGGTCTTTGGTCTGTTTGGCACCATTGTCCTGTATGTCTGTGTAATGTGTGTTGTGCTTTTGTCCTGACTTAGACTGACGCTGATGTACTCAAATCATGACTTCTTTTGACTTTGATATTGTGACCACTTACAAGACTTCAGAAATAGGGCCATAAGTACAGGGATATATTTCATAAAAAAAGAGTTAGCTTTGGCCCCAAGCATGAGGCTGCGGGGCAGCATGCTTGTATGGATGGCTGGGCTATTCAGCCTTGCTGTTACAAGGTATCGAGACTGCCAGACACAGTTGTAGAAGGCGCATGTACCCCAATAGGATTTCCAACACTAAACAAAAAATCTGAGGGTAATCGCTCAACAATCTTTTTCCCCCAGTGCTGCATACACCCGGCCCCCTCCCCCCACCGTGCTGGTGGATGAGTTCCCTCTACCTGCCCTGGAGTTGCACGCCTCAAACCTCTGGTCAAAGCTGACCAAGGCTTGGCTTGACAGGTGAAGAACTCTTTCAGATCCTATGGGTTATAAGTATTATAAGTATCTGTTATCATTTATAAGGGCTGGTTACAAATTATTGTTGGTTAATGTTAAAAAAAAACTATTGTTGGTCTCAAATATTTCACACTGGTACAGGATTTTATGTGCTGTTCTTGTTTAAAATGTAGCCATAACATCCCCACTGAGAAAAACCACAAAAACGACTTTGGTAAGAGTTTTTATATTGTCTGTAAGGCAAGAGAGAATTTTGATATGTTGTCTAAAAAGCAAGAGAGATTTTGGTAAAAAAAAAATGTGTAAACAGAAATGAGCTTTATCTAGTTCCCTGCATATGTTTTTAAGGTCAAAGAGAGGTTCTTCAGGGGCTGGTTGAACCACCATCTGTGTTTCTTGAACATTTAAAGGAGGCTTACAGGTGTTATATTCCCTTTGACCCAACCTCTGAGGGTCAGGAAGCTACGGTAGCTATGGCCTTCATAGGAGAGTCAGCATCAGATATTAAGAAAAGTTACAGCAGTTAGAAGGGTTGTAGGATTATACCTTGCAGGATTTGGTTAAGGGGGCATAGAAAGTGCTTCATAAGTGAGAGATTGAGGAAGAGAAGCGAGAGAGAGAGAGAGAGAGAGAGAGAGAGAGAGAGAGAGAGAGAGAGGACCGGAGGGATCATAGACAAGAGAGAAATTTGATAGAATTTGGCCACAGTGGTAGGAGAGAAAGGGAAGACAGGACCTAGACAGATAGAACATGGGCAACAGAAGACCGAAGATGAGTGAAGATGGACAGAGGCACCCCTTGGACAAAGACCAGTGTGCTTATTGCAAAGAAAAAGGACATTGGGCAAGAGAATGCCCAAAGAAAAAAGGAAGGGCCTCTAAGGTACTGGCCCTAGAAGAAGATGATTAGAGGGGATGGGGCTCAGACACCCTCCCCCACACCTAGAGTAACCCTGACTGTGGAGGGGACCCCTATGGATTTTCTAGTGGACACAGGAGCGGAGCACTCTGCTGAAACAACCATTGGGGAAGCTAAAGAATACAAAGACTATAGTAGTTGGAGCAACTGGACAGAAATAATATCCGTGGACCACCTTACGAACTGTAGATTTGGGGAGAGGACAAGTGACTCATTCTTTCCCGGTTTTCCCTGAGTGTCCCACGCCTTTATTAGAAAGAGATTTGTTAACGAAGTTGAAGGCCCAGATCAGGTTTACTTGAACCGGGCCAGAGGTGATCAAAGCCTTTTGTTGACTGAACCAGTGACCTTCGCTCCCCCTGCTGTCCTCAATCCCGCTACCCTACGGCCCGAGACTGATGAGTCCTCACCTACCCATCACTGCACTGACATTCTGGCAGAAGGAACTGGTACACAAAATTATCTGAAGGATCAGCCTTGGCCTGGGAGTCCGAGCTGGTACATGGATGGCAGCAGTTTCGTGGTTGAAGGTAAGTGGAAGGCGGGGGCAGCAGTGGTGGACAGGAAGCAAGTAATCTGGGCCAGTAGCCTCCCTGAAGGATGTCGGCCCTGAAAGCCGAACTTGTGGCTTTGATACCAGCTCTACCGATGGCAGAGGGGAAGTCTATCAACATCTACACTGACAGCAGGTATACATCTGCCACTGCCCATATACATGGAACAATATACAGACAAAGAGGACTGTTAACATCTGCAGGAAAAGACATAAAAAATAAAGAAAAAATTTTGAGTCTCCTCGAGGTCATACATTTACCAGAGAAGGTAACCATCATACATTGTCCAGGGCAACAAAAAGCTCGAGATGCTGTGGCTAAAGGAATTCAGATGGCAGACCTAACTGCTAAACAGGCGGCCCAAGCAGCAATGATCCTGGCAGTCAAAGAGCCTAAAGATTATCATGATATCAGTGAAACCAACTTTAGATACACCCTGAGGACTATCAAGTTATTGGCAAATTACGACTACTACAGAAAACCCCATAAGGGGCAGTAGAGACAAGAGGAGGAAAACTAGTCCTCCCACAAAAAGAAGGGCACAAGTATGTTACCAACTTACATTACCTGACCCACTTGGTGGCCAAGAAACTAAAAGATGCTGTTAGAGCCTCCAACTATTATATTATGGGACTCTCTGACTTGGCAGAAGAAGTTAAAAGCTGCAAGGCCTATGCTATGACTAATGCAGGACACTCCATATATACTCCTGTGACGAGGCTCAGGGGCAACAGGCCTGGGGCCTACTGGGACATAGATTTTATAGAAATTAAGCCAGCCAGATATGGTAACAAGTACTTATTAGTTTTTATAGATAACTTTTTCAGGCTGGGTAGAAGATTTTCCTACCAGGACTGAGACAGCCAATGTGGTGGCTAAAAAGATCATAAAAGAAATCTTCCTGAGGTTTGGGATACCCAAGGTAATTGGGTCTGATAATGGACCTGCCTTTGTTGCGCAGACCTTTATTTGCCCGCCTAAAGGCCCTTGAATTGGTGAGACGCCAGATCTAAAAACAACTAAAAGAAGTTTATACGCTGAAGACTCACACATGCTGCATCAGTTCCAAGTAGGGGATGACATTTTTGTCCAGTGGTGTCAAGTTGGGAATCTTGAGCCAAATTAGAAAGGGCCATACTTGGTACTCTTGACGAATTGCAGTATCGGGGCTTTTAACACCACCACCAGTCAGGATGCTTGTGTTTGGGGGACTAATTAGGCTGACTCTTACTGAGGTTACAGGTGTAGGGTCATGCCTGGGAAGTCCACCGGCTGCCTGCAAACGTTTGTGTAATGAGACTCTTAAGAGCCCTAAGACTCCTGACACCAGGTACTTGTTTCCCCATTTAGATAAATGGTGGCCTTGTAGTATAGGCCTGACACCTTGTGTGTCAACATCGGTTTTTAATGACACCAAAGATTATTGTATGCTTGTACAACTGATACCTAGGGTCTTTTATCATCCAGCTAACATGCTTAAAGATGGGTTTGACAAGCACCCAACTCGCTTTCGATGAGAACCTATTTCTCTAAAACTAGCAGTAATCCTGGGCCTCGGGGTAGCTGCCAATGTTGGGACAGGTACCACTGCTCTAAGACAGGCCCTTAGTACTTTAATGAATTAAAACTAATTACCTTCATTAGAGAAAGAATAAGTGCTGTTCAGATTTTGATGTTACACCACCAATATAGCGCTTTACAAGGTCAAGAAGATACTGAAATCTAGTTCTATGTTTAGAACTAGGCACAGAAGAAGTGGGGAGATGAAAGACCTGGATAAATCCAGATTCCTCTAGCAGAAAAAAATAGAACCAAAAATCTAAGCAGGAAGAGAAGAGCCAAAAATCTATTTTAGCTGGTTCAGTGACTCTGTTTTAGGAACTAGTTGAAGATAAAGTTAGATTATAATCTTGAGAATAATTTTGAGAAACAGGGAGTTACCCCCTTGTGTTGATCACTGGTATTTTTGGAATTTTCCAGTGACACCCTCCCTACCCTCTTTGGATTACTGGGTTGTTTTTTTCCCTTAAATACCCCTTCTCCCAGCTACTTGGGGTTGAATTCTCTACGCCTGCATGGGAAATGAGTTTTGGCCCCAGTGCACTGGTTCCTGTCCTGTCAATAAACCTCATGTGATTGCAGCAAGGATAGTCTCTCATGAGTTCCTGGGCAGTCGTGTTATCCTGAGACTTGAGTGAGAGTCTCCCAGCTTGGGAGGTCTTTCAGTGTCTCGACAGGTTTATTTGAACAAAGCAACTCCTGAGTGAGTTCTTCAGTCCCAGAAATCACGGCTGGAGAAGCTGCCCACCTGAACTAAAGCAAGGGGCTTTATATAGGTTATAGGTGAGAGGTGATGATGTGTCTGCCACAAGTTGGGTTTGTGCCCAAGAATGGTCAAAAGCTGAGTGCTTAAGTGGGGATGGAGGCAGCTGGCCACTCCAGGGAAGGAAGCTGCTGTAGCCACCAAGAATGTAGAACTGGGCATTTGGTGCCTTCCCTTTGTTTGGAGACTCTGTCTGGGGTTGGAGAAGGAGACAGGAATGCAACTTTCCAGACGGCAAGGATGAACTGGAGCTACTGACAGCATTGGTCTATCTTTGTCTTTGCTCACTTTTCAGCTCTAGCTATTTGGATAAACTAAGTAATACAAGAACCTGCAATACTCTAGGTTTGATCCCCCAAGAAAGTCCTTTTACAAGGTCAGGCATTCAGGCAAGTCCACATTCCCTCAGGGACCTGAAGAAATTTACTGCTTGCTAAAAAAGGGAGACAAATTCTTGTCTTTGGCAGGAGGAAATTTCCACCCTTCTATTAACATATGGCTGGTGCCTATTGTTAAGGTCCTCAACCCATTATCGCAAGCCACACCCCAGCTCACAAGCCTCCTTTCTCCCACTTAATCCTACGTGCCACTGTAGAGTTTAAAAAGTATATTCTTTTTCAATAGACATGCTGGCAGCCATCATGATTCACCATCAGATTGTGTCTGTCTCCTCTCCCCTCGCCAACTCCACAAAAAAAGAAAAGGGTATTTGTAGCTAAAAAGCATAATATATGGTTTTTATTGCTTTTTCTCATATGTTGTTGGCATTTGATTAGCATTTCAGGTCACCAAATTAAATACTGATTGATTGTGATGATGGTAACATTAGGACATGGAGATGGGGCTGAAGATGTGCTATGAATGTATAACTGGATGAGTCCTAAGGAAATTTAATCAGTCTTTTTCCTGGACTCATTAGAAATGCTTCAGTAAGAACAGGGAGGTTCTTAATTACCTCCTACTTTAAACTACCGATCCAGGCTGTTCTTGCTGCCTTTAATAACATCAGTCAACCAAACACTTGCAGAAACAGAAAAGACAAGCCTTGTGTTTGTGCCATTTTGTTGAGTCCAGGGGTTGCGGCACAATGGTGGGGGCAGAGAACAGACTACCAAAGTCTATTAAACCAGAAGCAAGCTTTATTATGGAAAAAGAAAGAAAAAAATCACTATGGGCACACAAAGCTTATCAGCTATAGCTGTGACTACAGCCAGAGAATGGGTTTCTGTAGCTGTGGCAATGAGGGCTGGTTTCGGACCTCCTCTTATAGTAAAATCAAGCACCAGGAGTGGGCCAAAGAGCTTTTACATCCCTGAGGTCAGGCTTAAAGTCACATTGCATTCTAAGTTTTACAGCTTTTGGTTGAAGGACATTAGACTGTTAACTTAGTGTGTTTGCGAAAGCCTGTGGCTGACACAGGCGCTTTCCACTGTCCCTGTAAGGATGCAAGGCAGACAGTAGAGTCACATAGGGGACAGTTAAAGATGAAGGGAATACAAGCAGAGGGTCCCATAGAAACAACAGTTAGACGCTAACCTTTGTCTGTGGTACCTGCCTGGCTGGGAAGCTGGGAGGCAGGAGACAGTTGTTAAAAGTTTACCTCTGTCCACATGGCTGCCAGGATGTCTGCTCTTAAAGCACAAAGAGTTTGTTAAAGGTTAACAGTAGCTGCCATTTTTATTTATTTATTTTTCTCCCAAAATGTGTTTGGGCTTACAACTTTATATTTCTATATTCCTGAAGTGGTCACTTTATTTCTGGACTCTTCACTGTCCAGCTTGGCAAATCTGATATGTTTCTTTGGGTGAGTATATTATAATTTACTTTTTGTCTTTTCTTCTTTTCAGTAAATTGTTCCAGAATATGAGTCACCATAGGGGATTTTGTTCATTTGGGGTGTGGCAACAGATTCATTACATCACAATATGTGGTAAGATATCAGGAGATCAGCTTTAGGAGCTTATGGTGGGGGGCATTGCATTGTTGTTATTTAATAGATTTGTTCAAAGGTCACTATAATTATTTGGTTTTTAAGTTCCCTTAGACAATGTTTATTGAAGATCTACTCTCTGCTGGATAGTGTAGTAGGTGTTTACTGTGTATCAATAAACAAAATGACAACTCTTCCTGTCCTTATTGATCTAGTATTCTCTTTTGCACATATTAGTTTTTAGAATTTCTATAACAAACCTACAGACTGGGTGACTTAAGCTCCAAAAATTTGCTTTTCTTGTTTTAGAGCAGTGGTGCTCAACCTTCCTAATGCTGAGACCCTTTGATACAGTTCCTCACGTGTGGTGACTTGTCATTTCCATCACTCAGTGCTAGCCATCCCAAGTGTAATTGTCTGTCCTGTCCCTTTAAGAGACAAGCCCTGCCCACTCCCCACTTCCACCAAGCAAGCGGATGCTTCCACCCTGTGCTCTCTCTTTGCCCTGTCTCTTCAGAAGAGGTGGCTCAGGTCTTTTCTCCTCCCCCCTTTTTTCCTCTTTCTCACTTTCTCTCCCCTTTTCCTTTTACTGAATAAACTATATCCAAACCTACTCTGCATGGTGTGCCTATCTGTCTCTGTCTCTCACCTGCCACAGCTCCTCGTGGGACCCACCTGCCTCTCATGGCCCACTGTACCCCTTGGGGAGCTGCGCCATTTTATCTAAACCATTACACAGATGCTCTGTGACTCAGCCAGGCTCTATCCACATTCCCTCCCGCCCACGGGTAGGCCAGATGAAGATACATGGAATTTCTTTCTTCAAAGACTTTAAAGTTCTTGTCAAATAAGTCTTTTACTTTGGTTAGAGTTAACCCAAAATACTTTATGTTATTTGTGGCTATTGTGAAAGGTGATGTTTCTCTGATTTCCCTCTCAGCCTCTTTATAATTTGTGTATAGGAGAGATACTGATTTTTTCTGAGTTGATCTTGTATCCTGCCACATCACTGAATGTATTTATCATCTGTAGGAGTTCTCTGGTAGAGTTTTTGGGGTTACTTATGTACACTATCATGTCATCTGCAAATAACAAAAGTGTGACTGCTTCCTTTCCAGTTTGAATCCCCTTGATCTCCTTTTGTTGTCTTATTGCTATTGCTAAAACTTCAAGAACTATGTTGAAAAGATATGGAGAGAGTGGACAGCCTTGTCTTGTTCCTGATTTTAGTGGAATCTCTTTGAGTTTCTCCCCATGTAATTTGATGTTGGCTATCAGCTTGCTGTATATTGCTTTTATTATATTTAGATATGTTCCTTGTTTTTCTGATCTCTCCAAGACCTTTATCATGAAAGGGTGTTGAATTTTGTCAAATGCTTTTTCAGTATCTAATGAAATGATCACGTTTTTTCTTTCAGTTTATTTATATGATGGATTACATTGATAGATTTTCTTTTTTTAAAAATATTTTATTTATTTATTATGTATACAACATTCTGTTTGCATGTATGCCTACAGGCCAGAAGAGGGCACCAGACCTCATTACAGATGGTTGTGAGCCACCATGTGGTTGCTGGGAATTGAACTCAGGACCTTTGGAAGAGCAGGCAATGCCCTTAACCTCTGAGCCATCTCTCCAGCCCCAACATTGATAGATTTTCATATGTTGAACCAGCCCTGCATCTCTGGGATGAAGCTGACTTGATCATGGTGGGTGATTTTTTTTGATGTGTTCTTGGATTCGGTTTGCCAGTATTTTATTTTTGCATCCATGTTCATGAGCGAGATTGGTTTGTAATT
The DNA here is from genome assembly GCF_950005125.1 of Chionomys nivalis. NCBI lineage: Eukaryota > Metazoa > Chordata > Mammalia > Rodentia > Cricetidae > Chionomys > Chionomys nivalis. Next base: position 50,714,132 of record NC_080107.1, read on the forward strand.
CTCTTTCTTGGTTGAGTCTTTCTGTGGTTTTGGTATCAGGGTAGCTGTAGCCTCATAAAAAGAGTTTGGCAATGACTCTTCTGTTTCTATTATGTGGAACACATTAAGAAGTATAGGTATTAGCTCTTCTTGGAAGTTCAGGTAGAATTCTGCACTAAAACCATTTGCCCCTGGGCTTTTTTTGCTTGGGAGGTTTTTGATGCCAGCTTCTATTTCCTTGCAATTTATAGGTCTATTTAAATTGCTCACCTGGTCTTCTTTTAATTTTGGTATATTTTATTTATCTAAAAAAATTTTCATTTCTTTTACATTTTCCAATTTTGTGGAGTACAGTTTTTGTAGTATGACCTAATGATTCTCTGAATTTCCTCAGTGTTTATTGTTATGTTCCCCTTTTCATTTCTGATTTTGTTAATTTGAATGTTCTCTCTCTGCCTTTTGATTAGTTTGGATAAAGGTTTGTCTATCTTGTTGATTTTCTCAAAGAACCAGCTTTTTGTTTCATTGATTCTTTGTATTGTTTTCTTTGTTTCCATTTTGTTGATTTCAGCCCTCAATTTGATTATTTCTTGTCTTCTACTCCTCCTGGGCGCATCTGTTTCTTTTTGTTCTAGAGCTTTCAGGTATGCTGTTAAGTCACTAATGTGAGCTTTCTCTGTTTTCTTTATGTGGGTACTTAGTGCTATGAACTTTCCTCTTAGCACTGCTTTCATGGTTGATGGAGGTGGGTCTTGTATTTATCTGTTGCTTTCATTGGTTAATTAATAAAGAAAACTGTTTGGCCCTGATAGGACAGAGAATTAGATAGGCGGAGTAAACAGAACAAAATGCTGGGAGAAAGAAGCCGAGTCAGGAGTCGCCATGATTCTCCCACTCCAGACAGAAGCAGGTTAAGATCTTCTCTGGTAAGCCAGCTCATGGTGCTACACAAAATATTAAAAATGGGTTAGATTAATATGTAAGAGCTAGTCAATAAGAGGTTGGAACTAATGGGCCAGGCAGTAATTAAAAGAATACAGTTTCCGTGTAATTATTTCGGGTAAAGCCGTGTGGGCGGCCGGGTGCCGGGGACGCAGCCCTGCCGCTCTTATTACAACAGAGTGGTGCCCAACGGGAAATGATGGAGGTGGTTTTTGTATTTTATCTGTTGCTTTCATTGGTTAACTAATAAAGAAAACTGCCTTAGCCCATTTGATAGGCCAAACCTTAGGTGGGTGGAGTAAACAGAAGAGAATGCTGGGAGAAAGAAGCTGAGTCAGGAGTCGCCATGATTCTCCCATTCCAGACAGACGCAGGTTAAGATCTTTCCTGGTAAGCCAGCTCGTGGTACTACACAGAATATTAGAAATGGGTTAGATCAATATGTAAGAGCTAGCCAATAAGAGGCTGGAACTAATGGGCCAGGCAGTGATTAAAAGAATACAGTTTCTGTGTAATTATTTCGGGGCATAAGCTAGCCATGCGGGTGGCCAGGTGCTGGGGAAGCAGCCCCACTGTTCATATTACAACAGAGTGGCACCCAACGTGCTAATGAACTCCACGTAAAACCTGAGAGGGCTTAAAAAGCAGAGAGAGAAAGAATTTAAGACAGCTTTATGCTGTTTGTGGGTTGCGTGTGGCAAAGAAATTGTCCTGACTCAGCAGCAGGAAAAAACTGGCTGTTTTAAAATGCCGGCTTTCTGGGCTGTGCCGCCATCGCGATCTCTGTCTGGCTCCTGCTGGAGACAGAGCTTTTGAATGGAGCATTTGGAGTAAAGTGCTACGGCTTGCTTGATGGCAATGTGGACTGCTGTGTGCCTGGAACTGTGTGTGGCTCAGGGGCACCAAATGGCTCTGAGGCAGGAGGGCTCAGCTCCGCCATGCTGAACTGTGCTGGTCTCAGGCAGGAACTACCATAATTACCGTAATAACAGCGCAGTTAAGGTTTCGACTGGGCAGGACACACACAGGCGATACCGTATTATCTGTACATGGTGCAACTTAAGTTTTTAAGAAGTGCTTAACATATTAAGAAATGCTCCTGGATAGTAAAAAAATTACAGATTCACAATAGAACTGATTCAGACACTGTTGGATGAATGTACGTAGGCTTGAGAGAAAAAAATATATATATAAAATAAAGTTAATGTCTTAAAAAAAGGGTAAAGTCTTTAAAGAGACAGAGTACAGATAGTTATAGATTAAAAGAAATAAAGAAAAATAAGCCATGTAAAAATGGAAAATTCACAGAGAGTCTGGATACTTTGTATTATTGTGTTTTCTTTAAAATTTTTGACTGTAAAGGAGCTAAGTACAGAGAGACATTTCATTATATGGGCTGTACAGAGAGACATTTCATTATATGGGCTGCCAAGCTAAACCAAAATGGATATAAGGGTATTATGATTTCAAAATATGGGTCTAAGGATATGATGCTTTGGAGAGGGTCTTCTTTTGTTTTCACAGAGGATGCGACCCTATGGATTTCTTCTATCCCAATATGGTATGATAGACCACGCCCTCCTAAAAGGTTACTGTAAACACCCTCAAAAAATTACTTCACTCAACTGCCAACTGAGATGACCCTGGCACACAGGTTATCCCATAAAAGACCTAAATAACAGCGCCCCCATACAACAAAAAGCAGTTTGGACAGAAAAAACTGCGCCCATGTTCCCAAATATTGTTTATAAATGTTCTTTTACATTTAAAGGGGGATATGATATAGATATGAATAATTTGCTTTGGTATGGATTTGAAGGTCAATTTTGTTATATGTATATACATATTTCTAATCTTGATTAAGGTATTGTGACTATATAGTTCATTTAAAAATATAATGTATATAGGTTGTTAATAGATAATCATCGATAATTGTCAAGATTTTAGTCATGTTAGTTAGATTTTCTAGATGTGCATAGATATATTTCAGCTAGATAGGCATTCTTCATATCTTTCAAAGACTGCAGAATATGGCATTTAATGTTTTAATAACTTAGGGCTTTTCATGATAATGAGACACGTCTGTTCCTGGCAGCACCAATCTACTTCAAGAGGAAGATGGGCACCGAAGAGGCTCTTAAGGAGTTTGATAGCCATTTGGGCAAGAAACTGCTCTTGCCTGGACTGTTGCATAAACTGGACACAGAGAACCCGCAGAAAGAGGACTGCTGAACTTGCCTAAAGGTGAGATGGCTTTTCGGGGTTCCTGACTCCTAAAAGAGTCTGCGAGACATTCTGCAGGACACAGCAAAAAGTGACTGAACTGTCTTTGGAATTTCCTGCTTGATGAAAATGTCTGCTGGATACTATGGGCCTGAAGGTTGAAGATGGATGCCCCAACAGTACAAAAGAACTTTGGGTGACTGTACAGGCAGCGAGATGTCTCTGTCATTTCTAGAGTTTTGGATTTCTTGTTTGCTTAGGTAATATTATATCCTTCTGGAGTCTTTGATGGAGTTGAAAAATAGATAATGATTATAGTTTTCCTTAGTTATGATAAAAGATAAAATAGATATAAATATTGTAACTGTAATTCTTGCTTAATAACTGTTTTGCTATATGTAATCTTACTATGTTAAAGTGAAAGCCTTTCTTTTTTGTTTAAACAGAAAAAGGGGAAATGATGGAGGTGGGTCTTGTATTTATCTGTTGCTTTCATTGGTTAATTAATAAAGAAAACTGCTTGGCCCTGATAGGACAGAGAATTAGATAGGTGGAGTAAACAGAACAAAATGCTGGGAGAAAGAAGCCGAGTCAGGAGTCGCCATGATTCTCCCACTCCAGACAGAAGCAGGTTAAGATCTTCTCTGGTAAGCCAGCTCATGGTGCTACACAAAATATTAAAAATGGGTTAGATTAATATGTAAGAGCTAGTCAATAAGAGGTTGGAACTAATGGGCCAGGCAGTAATTAAAAGAATACAGTTTCCGTGTAATTATTTCGGGTAAAGCCGTGTGGGCGGCTGGGTGCCGGGGATGCAGCCCTGCCGCTCTTATTACAACACATGGTGTCCCCTAGGTTTGGCTATGCTGTGCCTTCATATTTATTGAATTTAAGGAAGTCTTTAATTTCTTTCTTTATTTTTTCCTTGACCCAAGGGCGGTTCAATAGTTCACTGTTCCATTTCCATGAGTTTGTAGGCTTTCTGAGAGTAATACTGTTGTTAAATTCTAACTTTAATCCATGGTGATCTGATAAGACATGGGGTTACTCCAATTTTTTAACATCTGTAGAGGTTTGCTCTGTTACTGAGTATGTGATCAGTTTTAGAGAAGGTTCCATGAGGTGCTGAGAAGAAAATGTATTCTTTTGTGTTTGGGTAGGATGTTCTATAGATGTCTGTTAAGTCCATTTGATTCATGACATCTCCTCTCTTATTTGTCTGTTAACTTTCTATCTGGTTGACCTTGCCATTTGTGAAAGTGGAGTGTTAAAGTCTCCTACTATTTGTGTGTGGGATTTGATGTGTGATTTAAGTTCTAGTAATGTTTCTTTTTCATAAGTAGGTGCTCCTGTATTAGAGGCATAGATGCTCAGGATTGAGACTGCATCTTGATGAATTGTTCCTGTTATGAGTATAAAGTGTCCCTCTCCATCTCTTCTGACTGATTTTAGTTTGAAATCAATTTTGTTAGATATTAGGATAGCTATACCCACTTGTTTCTTAGGTCCATTTGATTGGAAAATCTTTTCTTAACCCTTTACTCTGAGGTAGTGTTTGTCTTTGAGGTTGAGGTGTATTTCTTGTATACAGCAGAAGGCTGGATCCTGCTTTCATATCCATTCTGTTAACCTGTGTCTTTTTATAGGTAAATTGAGTCCGTTGATATTAAGCAATATTAATGACCAGTGGTTGTTAATTCCAGTTATTTTTGGTAGTAGTGTTTGTGTGTTTCCCTTCTTTGGGTAGTGCTGGTGGAGGGCTATCCGATGCCTGTGTTTTTGTGGGTATAGTTAGCTTTCTTGAATTGGGGTTTTTCTTCTAGTACTTTCTGTAAGGCTTGGTTTGTGGATACATATTGTTTAAATCACTTTTTGACATGGAATATCTTGTTTTCTCCATTGATGGTGAATGAAAGCTTTGCTGGGTGTAGTAGTCTGGGCTTGCATCCATGGTCTCTTAGTGTCTGCAGCACATCTATACAGGACCTTCTGTCTTTCATGGTTTCTATTGAGAAGTTGGGTGCAATTCTGATGGTTTTACCTTTATATATTACTTGACCTTTTTCCTTTGCAGCTCGCAATTTTCTTTCTTCATTCTGTATGTTTGCGTTTTGATTAGTATATGGTGAGGGGATGCTTTTTTTTTTTTTGATCCAGTCTATTTGGTGTTCTGTAAGCTTCTTGTACCTTCATAGGCATATTCTTCTTTAGGTTGGGAAAGTCTTCTTCTATGATTTTGTTGAATACATTTTATGTGCCTTTGAGCTGCAGTTCTTCTCCCTCTTCTACCCCTATTATTCTTAGGTTTCATCTTTTCATGGTGTCCCAGATTTCTTGGATGTTTTGTTATGAATTTGTTGGATTTAATGTTTTCTTTGACCAATGAGTCTATTTCCTCTATAGTATCTTCACCACCTGAGATTCTTTCTTCTATCTCTTGTATTCTGATGGTTATACTTGTCTCTGTAGTTCCTCATCATTTACCCAGATTTTTCATATCCAGAATTCCCTTGGTTTGTGTTTTCTTTATTACCTTTATTTAAGTCTTCAAGTCTTGAACTGTTTCCTTCACCTGTTTGATAGTTTTTTTCTTGGTTTTCTTTGAGGAATTTATTAATTTCTTCCAATTTTTGTTTGTCTTCTTCTCCATTTCTTTTTTTTTTAAAGATTTATTTATTATATACACAGTGTTCAGCCTCCATGTATGCCTGAAGGCCAGCAGAGGGCACCGGATCTCATTACAGATGGTTGTGAGCCACCATGTGGGTTGCTGGGAATTGAACTCAGGACCTCCAGAAGTGCAGTCAGTGCTCTTAACCTCTGAGCCATCTTTCCAGCCCAATTCTTCTCCATTTCTTTAAGTCAGTTTTTTTATTTCCTCTCTCAAGGTCTCCATCATTTTCATAAACTTACACTTAAAGTTGTTTTCTTCTACTTCTGAGTTAGGATAATCAACTATTGTGTGACTGCTGAGTTCTGGTGTTACCATGTTGTTTTTTAGGTTGTTGAATGAATTATTGCATTGGTGCCTGCCCATCTCTTCCTACAAATGAGGCTGGCAGTGTCTTTGTGTCTTGGTCCAATCCTTGCTGTGGCTGTCTGAGTAGGAGTTTTTCTTGGTCTGCTCTGTACTGTCAATGTCCATCTCAGAAATCCTCTGAGGTCTCTATACACCTGCTCTCTTAGTCTTTTCTCCTGGTTTGCTCTCTTGGTACTCTTTCTTAATCCCCTCAGCACTGTAACAAGCTCTTGGTCCCTCTTAAGTCCCCTCAGTATTGAAGCAAGCTGTGTTTCAGAATTCCACCAAGGTTGCAGGAGAATAGGCGGGTTTGGGGGTATGGTGTGGCTGGTACTTTGGATGGCAGCTGCATGGGTTTGGGGGATCCTAGCCACAGGAAACTCCCTGTTGGCTGGCTAGAAAAGCCGAGGGAGTTGGGGGTTCCTTTCTTTTCTTGTGGATGGCTCATAAGTGGTCCCTGCTGTGAAAGACAGTCTAGGATGGCCTCTAGCCTCTGGCTTTTGAGTCACCCAGACCAGGGTCAGTCGGTTTCATTAATACTTTGCCTATATAGAGAAGATGTTCTTTTACAGGCCTTATGGTTTTGCTCTTTTCATGGATTTTCACATTTTTAGCTAGGGAGAATAAACCCTCAAACTACCAGGCACCTGCCTGTAAACACTCTGCTGCTGTCCTTTCTCTGCTTTTCCTTTCACTGGGCAGCCCCTTCCCCACCCGTCTGAAAATGCTCTTTTCCACTCGCTCCCATTCCGTCTATTCTTTCCCTGCCACTGCTACTGCTGGTCCCATGGAAACCGACCTTTGCTCCCCACCTAGGCTTGTGGTGTAGCAGCTCATCAACAGGGAGGATCATACCTCTAGGTCTCTCTTGTTATTATATTTTAAACTCCCGTGGCTTAAAAAGTGTGGCTTCTCCATACAACATGTGACTGCTGCCATGTTGACTGAGGTCAGGTGACCTTACCGCCATCTTAACTGAGGGCCAGTTCAGGTAACCCAGTTCTGCCATCTTTACTGAGGTATTCTCTGCCTGGTCTCCCAGTGTTGACTCTGTTACATGTGTGTTTTGCACAGTACACACCTTTGGTAGGGCCCACCAAAAGCATCCACTTTGCCTAATTCCTGATCACTCTGTGTGTGTGTGTGTGTGCGTGTGTGTGTGTGTGTGCATACTTAATGTAACTTAAATATACCTATGTTTACTTTAAATGTTATAATTGTCTGCCTATTATATCTCATTCCAGACTAACAAAGCAATAAGTTTTATGTTTTAAATTGGTATGTACTTTTAAGTATCTTACAAAAATACTATATATTTAATCCAACCCTGCTTTAAAATATATTAAGCTGTTCTCTACTATTGTCCGTTCTACCGTTAAGCTTCTATTACAAGCAGTTTTTTCTTCTTTCTGTCCTTTTACAAGTGTAATTTTTAAAATTTTATTGATTTTTATTGAGCTCTACATTTTTCTCTGCTACCCTCCCTGTTTCTTCTCTCCCCTTAAACCCTCTCCCAAGGTTCCCATGTTCCCAATTTGCTCAGGAGATCTTGTCTTTTTCTATTTCCCATGTAGAGTATATCTATGTATGTCTCTCTTGGTGTCCTCATTGTTGTCTAGGTTTTCTAGGATTATGACTTGTAGGCTGGTTTTCTTTGCTTTATGTTTAAAAATCACCTTTGAGTGAGTACATGTGATAATTGTCTTTCTGGGTCTGGGTTACCTCACTCAAAATACTGTTTTCTAAATCCATCCATTTGCCTGAGAAATTCAAGAAGTCATTAATTTTTTCTGCTGTGTAGTACTCCATTTTTTATAAATGTAACACATTTTCCTTATCCATTCCTCAATCGAGGGCCATTTAGGTTGTTTCCAGGTTCTGGCTATGACAAACAAGGCTGCTATGAACATAGCTGAGCACATGTCCTTGTGTCACGATTGAGCATCCTTTGGATATAAACCCAGAAGTGGTATTACTGGGTCTTGAGGAAAGTTGTTTCCTAATTTTCTGAGAAATCACCACACTGACATCCAAAGGGGCTGTACCAGCTTGCATTCCCACCAGCAATGCAGGAGTGTTCCCTTTACCCCACAACCTCTCCAGTATAAGTTGTCACCAGTGTTTTTGATTTTGGCCATTCTTACAGGTATAAGATGGAATCTCAGAGTTGTTTTGATTTGCATTTTTCTATTGACTAAGGATGTCGAGCATTTCCTTAAGTGTCTTTCAGCCATTTTACATTCCTCTGTTGATACTTTTCATTATGCAAAAATGTCACAGTCATTCTGATATAAATATGCTGCTGATTTAAACCTATGTTTTCAAAAACCCAAAGAATTCTTGTGAGTTCCAAGAAGTCAAAGTGAAGGATCCATCTTAAACAGGTCAGATACACCCAACTCAATTCCCTGGTCTTAAATTTTTTTTTCCCTAAACTTAACTTTTTCCTCTGTTCTGCCAATATCTTTTTTGTTGTTGTTGTTGTTGTTGTTTTTGTTTTTTTGTTTTTCGAGACAGGGTTTCTCTGTGGTTTTTGGAGCCTGTCCTGGAACTAGCTCTTGTGGAACAGGCTGGTCTCGAACTCACAGAGATCCGCCTGCCTCTGCCTCCCAAGTGCTGGGATTAAAGGCGTGCGCCACCACCGCCCAGCTTCTGCCATTGTCTTAAACAGGTTTAAGGGACACTGGACATTTCCAGACCACAAACACCGGACAGAAGAAAAGATACCAGCTTTGCCAGGATGTGACCAGCACCCAGCTTTCTCACATTCCCCCCTAAGACAACGCCCACAAATAAGCAGCAAGCTGTGTTGAAAATCTGCCACCCTAATTCCTTTAACCTGTTGTGTTTAACGTCCTGCCTTTTTATTATAAAAAAAGAGATGGGAATGTAATGGTCTGTCCTGTTCCTTTAAAAGACACTCCCCCCTTTTCTGCCAAGGCAAGCAGATCTTCCTTCTGCTTCCAGCCTATACTATCTCTGCCCCTGTCTCTCTTGGGAAGAGGTGGCTGCTGCCATGGTTTCTCTCCTCTCCTCTCCTCTCCTCTCCTCTCCTCTCCTCTCCTCTCCTCTCCTCTCCTCTCCTCTCCTCTCCTCTCCTCTCCTCCTCTCCCCTCCCCTCCCCTCCCATCCCCTCCCCTCCTCTCCTCTCTCTTTCCCCGTCTCTGTCTCTGTCTCTCCCTCTTCCCTTTCCTCCCATAACCCATGGAATAAACTATACCCAAACCCTCTTTGCACATGACATGCCTATCTGTCTCTGTCTCTCACCTGCGGCAGCTCCTCGTGGGACCAGCTTCCTGGGACTACAGAGGCTTGGCGTCCAAGACCATTGTGTTGGCAGGGTTGATTTGTGCCTAAGATCTGCCCCAACCCTCTCTCCCTCTCTCCTTGACTTGTAAGTAACTTTTTTTTCCCTGTATCTTCACATTTCGTTCCCTGTTTGCTTCTGTCTAGATTTCTGTTTTCTTAAAACATGATCGTATTGGATTTGGGTCTACCCTACAACCTAATTTCAACTTAATTGCCTTATAGATCTTGTTCCCAAATACAGCTCTGTGCCGCGGTACCAATATCCAAGGCTTTAGCATATGAATTTGGGGACAATGCATTTTAACTTATATTTACACATTTAATTCACTTAACATACAAGACGACAGTGCCTTCCCTGCTGTAACACCCGTGTTGCTGAAATAAACCCTTTCTTCCTGAAATTTCTTCTACTTTACAGCAACAAGAGAAATAACCAAGGCAAAACTCCGACGCAGAGCAGTGGCCACCGCTGTAATGAACTTGATTTTGACAATGGTTTACGGGAGGAATGTAGAAGGCATAAGCAGAGCTTAATGGGTTGCTTTGAGGGAGTGTGGAAGTCCAGAATACGGTGGGATGACACACGGGATCAAGGGCATTCTCAGCCTAAGAGGCAGGCCATGGGATGGTTACTTCCCACCGCCAATGATCAGTATTGGAGTGAAGAGGCAGAGAAAAAAGATGGAGCAAAAAATGTTTGCCAAGGAGAGGAGAATGGGGTATCTGAAGCTGGGACAAGAGCCAGGTGTGGGGGTGCATGTCAGTCCCAGTAGGAGCAGAGGATCAGGAGTTCATCCTCAGGCACATCGTGCCTATGTCCCAGGCCTGTCTCAAAAATAAACAAATGCCAAAATAAAGATGTGGACAAGTCAGGTTCAAACAAGGAACTGGTGCCACTGAGAGAAGCCTTGAGTTTGTGCATAGGGATTGGTGGGGCCACTTCTCCATCTTTCTGCTTCCTGTTTGCTATCCATGCTCCTGCCTCATAGACAAACTGCTACAGGTGCCATGTCTCTGTGACGACAGGCTGTATCTCCACTAAGCCAATACAAATCTCCCCTCCTGTAAGCGGTTTATGTCAAGTCACATGACAAGAGAAAAAAAATTAACTAATGCAGAAAGGAAACTGAAGGCATGCAGTTTGAGGAGGAAGAAAACAAGATCACAGATGACACACTTGATATAGAAAATCTCAAAAAATTGACATAGACCTCTTTATAAGGACTGATTGCAGGAAAATGGCAGGAACAGGGTAATATTCAAGAAAGAGTCCATTACTTTTCCAAATATCATTAAGTAAATTTGAGGTTCAGAGCAAAATGCAATTTCTCTTAGCCCTGACTGCAGGAGGGAGCCTGATGGAGACTCATATTTGTCCCTAGGTTGGTGCTTTCCCTGTCTGATGTGTAGGGCCTTGCAGTGGGTGCGGCTCTGCCATGTACCTCTGAGGTCAGCATCGCCAAAGTGTGTGTACACACTGAGCTCACATCCCTGTTTCCCAGGACCACAGAATTCCAGTTTCTATCAGTCTACACTCCGGAGATCATCAGTTCCAGGAACAGTTGCCCAAACGCCCTGAGTGAGAGAGGAAAGTTGGAGTTCTCTTTCCTCTCAACAGTGGTGGTAATGTAAAAGCTAATTTTGAAATAATTTTATGTTTACAAGAGTCTTAGAACTGGAGCAGATAGTCTGGACACACTTTTCATCAATCCTTCCTCTCTCGTTAGCATTGCTCATAAGCGTAGCATATTTGCCAAAACTATGCAATGATGGCAAATACTTACGATACCTGAACCAGACTTCATCTGGATGTCACCAGTTTCCCAGTGATGTTGTTTTTCTGCCTTCAAAGTTCCTACTGCACCTGGCTGTTGCGTTTCCTTTGTCTCTAATTGATGACAGCTCCTTGGTTTGTCTTTTTCTTCACGTTAGACCCTTCAAGAATCTCTTTGTAAGATTCTGTGGTATATATCACTGCAGATTTTGGCTTTTCCCACAGTATTTTGTATCATTTTCCTGAGCTTGACTTCTCAAACTTTTTTACTGTCTCCTCTCTGTGTACTGATAGGTTTGTGGGATTTAAAAATCCACTTACCATGTTTTAGTGGAATTTCAGAAGTAGTGAAATTGTATTGTTATATTTAATCTTCCATTTTTATCTAGGAGATAAATATTTTGGGAGAAACACTTTTTGATCACTCAAATTGCTGGTAACCTGTGGTTAGCAGTGTCTTCACCCACAAATAGCTTTGTTTTGTGCCTTTGTTATATTCTGTATGAACTGTGGTGAGAGACACAGTTCAGTTCACAGCCTGTACAAACCCCGCACCGCATCTCCTTGGTCCACAGAATGCTGTCCACATTCCAGTACAATATACAAACCCCACGGCACAGCCCTACCCAACCTTCCCAATTTCTCTCATCTCTCCGCCCACATCACTTCCTGCTTACAATGAACTTTGGTTTCAATTGAAACCCATAACACATATAGGTCTTTGCTTCTGTAGTTCTGTTTCTAGGCTCACTTCTAACCAGTAAGTTATCATCAGAAATGTCGAAATTGGGGAGGCAGTTCTTGTTACAATAAAGAAAGTAGGGAAGAATCAATTAAACTTTGCCCTTTCATAGACAGGACACACACACACTTTCTTACCATAATACAAGTCCCAAAATGTTCCTGCCTAGCAAAATGTGCTGTTTTATATCCAATCACGGATGGCTAGATAACAGCCCCTCAGGTGCTGCCACACAAAAGCTAGTGTGAAATCTTCTCCCAGTTCAGGATCCCCAGAATGTCAGTCCTGAGCTTCCTTTGCTGGACACAACAGAAAGCCTGCTCATATGTACAGGTCTGGCTAATCTATACCAGGACACATCTGGCTACTGCTTCTGGGAATTGCTCGGGGACAGGAGAAGGCTCTCCAAGGGTGTGGCAAGCCAGTAAGCCACTCTAAGTCTGTCTATGGTGCCTAAGGTGTCAGAGGTTAAGAATGTTGCATGGCTTCTTTAAGCAAGATTCAACAGGAAAGTTACTGAACAAAATATCTGAGCTCTCAACTATGCCTGTTTCTACTGATAGAACCATTTAATCTTCTCTTGAGAAGTTCATACCTTGCTCTATTGTGCCCTACAAGGAACTAAATGATTAATACGGGACTCTAAATGGATACCTTCACTGCCCATTATGAACAATAGTTGTTTGGGCAAAACATTAAATACTGTGCCAAAGCTGGACGCGTACAACAGTCTATCATCCAATGAAATTATAAGTTCAGACTCAAGCGCCTCTAGAAGACACGGGTTTACAGAAATACATAGATCATTCTGGCACTGACAGCACCTACCTTTGCTGCTTGTGGTCCCTTCCTCACCTTCCACTTACCGGTTTTATGGGGCGTTCTCTAGAACATGTTGTAGGAAGCAGAAAGATTTCACTTTTATTCTAGTACAAGCGTATTCACTTGGGGACGTCAAGGTAAGTCCTAGACATTAGGACTTCGAGCAGAGCGCCTTGCTGTCACTATGGGCAGGAAGCCAAGGTAGCCTGCGATTCAGGGCTGCAATTACTTACGGGATGTAGATCTTTAGTCATTGGTCAGAAACTTGAAAAGGACGTATCTGCAAGGCTGATAACAAGGAAACGTGAAGAGGAGACACATGAGTGGATCTTTCAGAAGTGAACACAAAGGAACTAGCATGCATGCTTACCAAGCAGAGTCCCTGGCGGAGGTCTTGTAATAGAGACGGACAAGATGACCTGTCCTGTGGCTCCCATTCTTCATCTTTCCGCACCCTAGTATTTAGTGGGTCTGTGCATAAAGAGTCCACAAGGTGGCGTCAGGAGGCTCCTCTAGAAGCAGCTCCACTTCAGAAGTGACAGCAGTTACTTTCTATGCTGCGCCGTCTAGTGGCCATTCTCGTGTACTGCTCGGGTCCCAGATAGGATAAGAAATGCAGAAGGCTTGTTCTCTCAGAGTCTCTCCTTGTCATCCTGTCGTTCCTACACTCCAGGCTTTGCTTGGACTTGCACTAACACATCAGCCCAACTAGGCGAGTTGCTCACACCCCAGCCCTCCCTCCCATGCTGCCCATACTTCCAGGAGGCAGGTTGTGCAGCCGCCTTCCACCCATGTGTCACAGCTGTTCAATCACCCCTGTCTCTCTAATCAAAACTCAACACGGAGTATGTGAAGGACTGACTTGGCAACTCTTTATATCTGATCTAAAATCAAACACGCTTGGGCAACAGCAAAAACGAATCCGAATTTCTACTCAATAGAGGCAGGCTAGAATCTGCCATCAGACATGCAGCTAATGAAAGAAGCCTGTGTGACCAGGTCATGTTGGAAAACCACAAATAATATAAAAGACCAGGACCATAGAACCCCCCTACACCCTCTAGTGTATAGAAATGTTCTCCAATACAATTACCTAGATGAAACTCAGCACACAGAAATTAAAAGAATATTCATAAATATGATTGAAGAATTCAAGGAAACGAACAGACAGGATTGGAACAAACTCCTGTGCTGTAATAAGGCCACTTGGCTGCTTGTTTGTTTTGTTTTTTTTATTACATGCGGCCTTATTACAACACTCCTGAATGAAGTTCAAGAAAACACGATATCTGAACAAAATGATGAAGACGATTTAGGATTTGAATTCAGTAATCAGAAATACTGAAGAAAATTCAAGCTGAAGTGAAGATGGAATTAAAAAGTGAACAACCCAATTACAAAACTCAGGAAAGCCTTGCCAGCAGAACTCAAATGACATAGGATCTAGAAAACAGATGACCCAAATGAACAATGGGCTATGGAAATGAATGGTGAGTTCTCAAAAAGAGAAATCAAAAGTGACTAAGAAACATCTAAAAAAGTTTTCAACATCCTTAACAATTAGGAAAAATGAAAACTAAAACTGCTTTGAGAGTTCATCTTGTCCAGGTCAGAATGCCTAAGATCAAAACACCAAAACAAATAACCCAATTAAAAAATTGGATGCAGGGGGCTGGAGAGATGGCTCAGCGGTTAAGATTAAGCATTGCCTGCTCTTCAAAAGGTCCTGAGTTCAATTCCCAGCAACCACATGATGGCTCACAACCATCTGTAGAGGTCTGGTGCCCTCTTCAGGCATGCACGCAGACAGAATATTGTATGCATAATAAATAAATCTTAAAAAAATAATGTGGAGGAGACAAGGTAAGTTAAAAAAAATTGGATGCAGATCTGCTGTGGAATAATCCTTTTGTATACTGGGAAGGTGTGTTGCTCTCATTGTTAATAAAAAGCTGGTTGGCTGATAGTTAGGCAGGATTTGGGGGGTGGAGAGAGCACTGGGAAGGAGGGTCAAGTTGGAGGAGTCTCCAGCCAGACAAGGAAGGAGCAACCTGGGGAGTTCATAGCTGAGGTAAACGAGCCTCAGGGCAGCTCACAGATTAACAGAAATGGGTTAATTTAAGTTGTAAGAGGCTGCATGGAGACAAGACTAAACTCTCAGCTGAGCATTTATAATTAATAATAAATCTCTGTAGTTATTGGAAAGCAGCTGGTAGGACAGAGCTGAGCAGTGGTCTAGATGGAAAGGCCCACCTACACAGATCTAAACAGAATTTTTAAAAGAAGAAATTCAAAATAACTAAGAAATACTTAGGGAAATGTTCAAAATCTTTAGCTGTCAGGGAAAAGCAAATCAAAACAACTCTAAGAGTCGACCTTACACTCACCAGAATGGCTAAGATCAGTTGTACAAGTGACAGCTCATGCTGGTGAAGATGTGGAGCAAGGGGAACACTTCTCCATTGCTGGTGGGAGTGCAAATTCATCCAGCCACTATAACAACCAGTATGGTGGTTCCTCAGGAAGATGGGAGTCAACCTCGCCCAAGATTCAGCTGTACCCCTCTTGGACATATACCCAAAGGCTGCTTCATCCTCCCAGAGATAGCTACCCCTTCTTATTACTGCTCTATTCATGGTATTCAGAAAAGAGAAACAGCCTAGATGTCCTTCGACAGAAGAATGAAGAAAGAGAATGTGGCACTTTCACACAATGGGGTACTACTCAGCTGTTAATAACAAAATCATGAAATTCACAGGTAAACATCCTGAGTGAATTATCCCAGACCCAGACAAACAAATATGGTATGTATTCACTTATATGTGGATATTAGTTCTAATGTCAATGATAACCAAGCTACAGTCCATGGAACCACAGAGGTTAGGTATCGAATAAGGGACTAGGGGGACAGAAAGATCTTGTTAGAAAAGGGAAATACACTAAATAATTATGAATGTGGGGGGTGACAGGGATGGGAGATTCAAGTGGGGAGTGAGAGGGAAGAATGGGGCAGAGGAAGGAGTACAGGGAGAGACAACTAAAATTAAGGACCATTTGAAGGGTAGGGTGGAAACCTAATAGCGTAAGCTTCATATATGTGTGTATATGCACACACAATACACACATACACACACTACAAGCGATTTAACAGAAATTGCCAAATAATGGAGACAGCCCCAAATGCCCATCTCTTGTCATCAAATGAAGTTTCAAATTCCAAGACTGGGTTAAATCTAATTGGGGTTTTGTCCTAAGGGGTCCCATGGGAATCCTCAAACCACTCAGGCCGTTGCCAAGATGATGGGTTGCTCTCCACAAACTGACTGCAAGACCCCATTGCTGAAGACAGCACCTTCATAACTCATTGGCTGTGGAGAAGTCAAGCTGGGGCCTCTCCAGAGCTTTCATCCTAGCTCTTCCTTACAGGGAAATACTGTGTACACCACCAAAGAGAAGCATAACAACCCAGACGCAAGTTCTTGGGTCGACAGTGGTGGCCTGTTGTTGGGAGCCATGTGGCCTAGTTACAGATCAGTGTATGAACACTTGTCCAACAGGTCTCTGTGAGGCAAGACCTGAAGAGATGGTTTCTCATTAGACAAGGACCAGGGGACCTCAGAACAGTGCAGAATACTGCACGCTCTCTTCTCTCTTGTAAGAGTGATGATTCTCTTGGTGGCTTTTAGTGCCACTTTGTCAGTCACTCATGGGGCAGATCACTCCAAAAACCCTATTTTTTTCTCCAATATTTTCCTTGGGAACTGATGTTTCCCAGGTTTCTTATCTGGAAACACCAGCTGTCACCCCAGACCTGGGAGCTGTTCTCATTCAGGGCTGACAGGATTAGAGGCAATAAAAGCGAATGGGCACATATAAGAGAGCAGCATAAGGGGCATTAACTGCATCTCCTAATTATGAAAAACAAACCAAAACAAAGCATTAAGATGGAAAAAGAGTGCCTTATTAAAGTTTGTCCGTATATAGAATTAGGCATGCAGGACCCTTTTGTAGGGCAAGGGAACAGTTTGAGAAATAGAAGCTAACAGTATGCATGAGGTTTATGACAAATCACCCCTATTTATGTAAATAAATTCCGTTAAGTTTTGAATGATATTGTTGTTCTTGAGAATGTGTGCCTATGTCCATCACCTTTTAGCTCTCTGTAAGGCCGGGATGTGCCTGGTTCAATATTTTAGCCAAGCTAACAAAATGCTGAGTGTTGTTTTTGGTTTAAAAGTTGTTTTGTTGTGAAAGTTGGGGAAAACATAGATGTTTTGGAGGCTAATGTTGAAGGGTGGGAAGTAATTCTAGAAGCTGACCTCCCCTCTCCCCACAAAGTTTGTCCTCAGGGTTAGAGACATCAATTAGCAGTTAATTATAACTGGTAAAGGGTTGGGGGTTGGGGTAGGAATTATGTAAGCTCAGGGATCTCTTTGAAAAGAAAAAGAAAAAAGTGGAAACTGGATGGGATAATAGGTAGATTAGTGTAAGCTTACTCACACTAATAATAATAGTGAGTAGCAGAGTGAACTGTGAGCTATTACTTATAGGCAGTTTACATTGGTATCGATTCTTGTATATTGATACAAATTCAAATTATATTGAATATGCTCCTATTTCTGTTTATAATATTTGTACACCTAAGCAAAGGAATTTTGTCATATTGTATGTGTGCATACTTCTACCTCTGTTTAAAAAATTTTATATATTAGTACAATTTTAGGATATATTTATCATATTGTACTATTTATTTCTACCTCTGATCAAGATACTTACACATTGTTTACATTTTTGAGGTCATTGCCCTTATCTGCTGCACAGTTGTTTAAAGACTGTTTCACATGAAGTCTTAGTCTTGAAGCTATATAGGTATTAAGAATTATAGGTCAATAGTCTTCCATGTTTGTCATACTTATAGTTAGACTAATCAGGTTCTTTAGATACACAGAGATTGTATTCTGCATAGATAGGTAATCTCCAACCACTTCAAATAACTGTAGAATATGGCATTTAAATAAACTAAGGTTCTATTAACATGAGACACAATAACTCCTGGCTTTACCAATCTATTCCCAAGAGAAGGTTGGGCACCGAAGACACTCCATTTGGAGCTTGTTTTCTTCTTGTTAAAACTGACCATTGGTGCTCTCAGTGTCTGTGTTACTAGGGTTTTATTTAGGAAGTGGTCTCCTATGACCATGCATTGAAGACTACCTCCTGAAACTGAGAAGCTTCTGTAAAGCAAAGGACACAGTCAATAAGATAAAAAGGCAGCCTATTGAATGGGAAAAGATCTTCACCAACCCCACATCAAAGGACTAATCTCCAAAATATATAAAGAACGCAAGAAATTAGACATTAAAATTCTAAGTAGCCCAAGTAAAAAATGGGGTACTGAACTGAACAGAGTTCTCAACAGAAGACTCTCAAATGGCCAAAAGATGCTTAAGGAAATGTTCAACATCTTTAACTATCAGGGAAATGCAAATCAAAACAACTCTAAGATACCATCATACACCTAGCAGAATGGCTAAAATAAAAAACACTAATGATAGCTTATGCTGGAGAGAATGTGGACTAAGGGGAACACTCATCCATTGCTGGTGGGAATGCAAACTTGTACAACCACCTTGGAAATCAGTATGGCGGTTTCTCAGAAAATTGTGAATCAACCTACCTCAGGATCCAGCAATACCACTCTTGGACATATACCCAAAAGATGCTCAATCATACTACAAAAGCACTTGTTCAACTATGTCCATAGCAGCATTATTTGTAATAGCCAGACCCTGGAAACAACCTAGATGCCCCTCAATGGAAGAATCGAAAAAGAAAATGTGGCACATCCACACATTAGAGTACTACTCAGTAGTAAAAAACAATGACATCTTGAATTTTGCATGCAAATGGATGGAAATAGAAAACACTATCCTGAGTGAGGTAACTCAGACCCAAAAAGATGAATATGGTATGTACTCACTTATAAGTGGATACTAGCTATAAACAAAGGACATTGAGCCTATAGTTCATGATCCTAGAGAAGCTAAATAATAAGATGAACCCAAAGAAAAACATATGTAGATCCACCTGGAAAATGGAAACAGACAAGATCTCCTGACAAAATTGGGAGCATGCGGGTGGGAGAGAAGGGAAAATAGGAGAGGAAGAGAAGGGGAGGGTTGAGAAGAACTTGAGGGAATGGGATAGTCGAGATGGAAGATGGACAGAGATGAGAGCAAGGAAAGAGATATCTTGATTGAGGGAGCCATTATAGGGTTAGCAGAAACCTGGCTCTAAAGAAATTCCCAGGAATTCATAAGGATGACCTTACAATAGAAGAGAGGGGGCTCAATCTTGACTTGTCCTCTATTCAGACTGATGAATATCTTAAATATCACCATAAAATCTTCATCCAGCTACTGATGGAAACAGAGGCAGAGACCCACATGGGAGCACTGGATTCCCAAAGTCCAGTTGAAGAGTGGAAGGAACAAAGAGGTCAAGACCATGATGGGTTCACCCACTGAAACAGTTTACCTGAGCTAATGGGAGCTCACCAACTCCAGCCAGACTGGGAAGGAACAAGCATGGGACCAAACTAGTCCCTCTGAATGTGGTTGACAGTTGCATGGCTGGGGCAGACTAGGGGGCCACTGGCAGTAGCACCGGGATTTATCTCTACTGCATGTACTGGCTTTTTGGGAACCTATTCTCTTTGGATATACACCTTGCTCAACTTAGATATAGTAGGGAGGCCTTGAACCTTCCACAAAGCAATGTGCCTTACCCTCTCTGAAGATTGGTTGGGGGTTGGGTGGGAGGGTGTGTAGAGGAAATGGGAGGAGAGGAGGGAGTGGGAACTTGGATTGCTATTTTTAAAAAATCGAATAAATTTTTAAAAATACAAAAAAAAAAAAAAACCCACCAGACCTTTGGGCAAGAAACTGCCCATGCCTCTACCACTGATAAAATGCATGGTGTCTTGGCAAGACAAGCAGGATACAAGAAAAAAGACTATCAAATCTTGACAAGACAGGGTAATATGGCTTTGAAATTTTTCTGCCTCTGAAAATGGTCTGTCAGTTACTCTAGGCCTTAGCCTAAGCTGGTTGTTCCAATGTTGCAAATGAGACTTTGGGTGGTTGCCCAGGTAGCCAGTTGTCTCTGTCATTTGTTGCACATTTTCGGAAGTTGCTTGATTTTACTTCCTTTTACTCAATATTATTTCCCTTTTCAGGTCTTCAATGGGGTTGAAGACTAGATAGTTGTAGTTACTTTCCTCTCATGACTTGGCCAAGCTATTTCTAATACAAGGCTTAGACTCCTTGGAATAGGGTAATTATTGAAATATTTAGCATTTGTTTCTTGCTTGATATTGTTTATGCTGGTTGTAATTCTAATTTTTATATTTGATATATGCTCTTATTGTATATAGTTTTGTATTAGACTTAGAACTCTCTTATTTAGACAAAAGGGGGAGGTGCTATGGGAACTCCTTCAGCCAATAGCCTGTAATATACCCGCTCACTTGGGCATGGTCTCTTATGCCATAAATGCAGCCATAAAGCTCCTCTCTCTCTCTCTCTCTCTCTCTCTCTCTCTCTCTCTCTCTCTCTCTCTCTCTGTCTGTCTCTGCTGCTGCTGCTGCTGCTGCTGCTAGATTCGGTTCCTGCAGAGGACTGTGATCTGTGAGTCTATCCCTGAATAAATAACCATTTATTATACTCAATTCTGAGACAGTGTGGGATTACTTTATAGTGTCCTCTTCAGGTGTGTGTGTGTATATGTGTGTGCATACGTATATATGTGTGTGTGCATGTGTGTATATGTGTGTGTGTCCATTCTTTTGGTTACATCTCATTAGAGATTACTTGCTAATATGTATTTTTTACATGATTTGGAGAATGATCTACCACAGTCATACTTTTGGTTTTGAATAATTAGTTCATTAAATATATAAAAATCCGCAAAATAAAACAATAAATATAAAGGGTGGATGGATAGACAGGAAAACACCATCAAATTGGGTTCTCAAAATTCATGCAGCAGAAATCAACTGGGAAGCCCTTTTGAGGCAGCCAGATGCAGTTCCCGAGAGAGTCTGGCAGAGTCAAAGTTCCCCTCAGGTGAGACTTCCAAGTAAAAGAATAAACAGCAGCAGATAACCTCATCCAACTGGTGGCTCTCAAACATCCTGCAGATGTAGACTGGGGAAGTTCAAGCAGGGCTTTTGTAGAGATCAGAATGCAAAGATAAAAACCAAGCTCTTGGAGGAGGGGTCTCATCCATGAGAAAGGATTGGGAATGGCCTAGAGGAGCTGTGGGATTACAGGAAGCTCCAGAGAAATGACAGGAGAAGAGGGTAGGAAGGGGCGCAACAGACCAGTCGGACCTAAGGACTGCAGGATTGCAGCTCCCGAGGGTGGCGAGATAGCGTCAGGTGAAGAGGGCCAGCTGTATGTAGACTTAAAGACTGTAACTGGGGCTATCTCCACCTCCAAGAGTACCAGAGGGGTGCTGGACACTCAACGGTCATTTCCTCAGATTCAGGGAAGCATTTACACCATCCAAACGGGAAGCTTACCTAGTTGCTGTTGGTGTACTGGGTGCTGAGTGATTGGTGAGCTGAAAGGTGAGTCTGTTGTGGGTGGACTGGAGATGAGTGATGGGGTCCCAGTGTGGCTCAGACCCCAAGGGGAAATGCAGGCGCTCAAAGAGCCTATCCGAGACACAACACCAAATGTAGGTGTTGGAGCTCTGATGGAGGCCAGGAGTCAAGGATTGCCATAAAGCCACTGCAAGCATTGCAGCTCTGCTCCAGGGAAAGGTGTCCCCGATGCAAGTGTAACAGCTCTGCTCTGGCGGGGGATCGTTACCCAGGAAGGTGTTACAGCTCCGTTCCTACAGGAAACTTCCTCAGTGCTACAGTCCTGCTAAAGCGGTACAGCTGGGCTGGGCTCTGGGGAAGCGTCCCACTGCACAATAAACCTCACTCAAGAGATTTACTGCTAGGGTGGCTGTCTCTAGGGTTTAGGAAACTAACAGGGTACAGAGCTTCTATAGGGTTCCTTAGGGGAGGGGCCTTCTCAGGGTGGCTTGGGATTGGTGAGGTTTTGTGGCCTGATTCGGGGGGGCGGGGCAAGATCAGGAATTGGTGGGATTTCATGTTGAGGGATCTCAGGGATTGGTGGGATTCTATTTCCTGACACTGGGGCAAGCTCGGGGATTGGTGGGATTTCAAGTTCTTGGCCCTGGCCTTGGGGTCAAGACAGAGTCAGTGTATTCTGTCTTTGGCTCTGGTCTTGGGGTCAAGTCAGGGTCAGAGTAGTTTTCCTCGGCCTTTTTTACCCTACAGAGGGGCCAACCCCCGTTCCAGAGCTTGCTTCTCCGTGAAATCAAATAGCACGTGACAGTTTACCAACATAGCATATATACGGGTATCTAGTTCTTGGCCCTTTTCGGGGATTGAAGCCTCCGAGTCTCTGTGAAGCAACTGGGCTCTGCTCTGTTTACCTGCTACTGTGGAGGCTGCCTGGTCTTGCTAGGTGGGGTGTGGCAGGTACTCAGCTCTGGGATAGCTTCACTGTGCCAGTCAGTGCCCGTGGGCCAGACAGTGCCTGTGAGCACATCACAAGGGCCTCTCCAAAATGGTGGTTTGCTGTGGCAATGACAACAGGAGGTCTGTGGTAGGCAGAAGGCACAGTATTGCATAGGTTAGTCCTAGTGGGGCAAGCCCTGTTCTCTTGATAGGAAGCCATTCAACCCATCCAGCTCATAATGCGTAGGGCGGCACATATGTAATACAAGAAGTAGCTCACTGCAGGCCATCATGGCTCCCCCTGTCTCAGTCACCAGCAATTTCCATTAACACTCCCATTTAAATACCAGAAAATCCCCTGCTTCTCTCCCATAAAAGGAGATACAAATAATCCACTATAAATGGAGAGTTCAGAAATAGAATATAGAAATAAAGGGCCCAGTCCAGGAACATAGAAATATAAGTTGTAAGCCCAAACACATTTTGGGAGAAAAATAAATAAATAAAACTGGCAGTCACTGTTAACCTTTAACAAACTCTTTCTGCCTTAAGAGCAGACATCCTGGCAGCCATGTGGACAGAGGTAAACTTTTAACTGTCTCCTGCCTCCCAGCTTCCCAGCCAGGCAGGTACTGCAGACAAAGGTTAGCGTCTAACTGTTGTTTCTATGGAACCCTCTGCTTGTATTCCCTTCATCTTTAACTGTCCCCTATGTGACTCTACTGTCTGCCTTGTATTCTCTCAGGAACAATGAAAAGTGGCTGTGTTAGCCACAGGCTTTCGCAAACACGCTAAGTTAACAGTCTAATGCCCTTCAACCAAAAGCTCTAGAACTTAAAATGCAATGTGACTTTAAGCCTGACCTCAGGGATGTAAAAGCTCTTTGGCCCACTCCTGGTGCTTGATTTTACTATAAGAGGAGGCCCAAAACCAGCCCATGGTAACAGCTGCAGAAGCCTGATCTCTGGCTGTGGTCACAGCTATAGCTGATAAGCGTTGTGTGCCCATTGTGATTTTTTTCTTTCTGGAATAAAGCTTGCTTCTGGATAGACTTTGGTGGTCTATCCCATTATCATTGTACAACCCTCGGACCCAACATAATCTATAATGAGATAGTGTCTCACTATGTCTACACCCGCACCGTGACCATGCCTACAGCCACACCTTGACGTAGTCAAGATGACGGCATTGTCCACGCCTAGAGCCGCACCGTGACGGAACTGCCCATGCCTACAGCCGCACCGTGACGGCACTGCCCATGCCTACAGCCGCACAGTGACGGCACTGTTCATGTCTACAGCCGTTCTGTGACGCAGTCGAGATGACAAGATGACAGCACTGCCCATGCCTACAGTCTCACTATGACGCAGTCAAGATGACGGCACTGTCCATGCCACTGTCCACGTCTACACAATGATGGCACTGCCCATGCCTACAGCCGCACCATGACAGCACTGTTCACGCCTACAGCCTCACCATGACCCAGTCGAGATGACGACACTGTCCCCAGAGATGGCTTCCTCCCTTTCTGAGTCACTACATTTTAGTCATGTCTTTTTTATGAATTTTTAAACTTGTGAAAGAAATATTCATGGATAACCTTATCTGTTTGTTAGACTATAGGCTCCTTGGGGACCATGCAAAGTTTATTCTATACACTTTTGTATCTTTATAAACAATGAACTCATAAAGCAAAGGACACTGTCACTAAGACAGAAAGGCAACCCACTGACTGGGAGAAGATCTTCTCCAACCCCGCAACTGACAAAGGTCTGATCTCCAAAATATATAAAGAACTCAAGAAACTAGACCGTAAAAGGCTAATCAACCCAATTATAAAATGGGGCAAGGAGCTGAACAGAGAATTCTCAACAGAAGAAGTTCAAATGGCCAAAAGACACCTAAGGTCATGCTCAACTTCTTTAGCAATCAGGGAAATGCAAATCAAGACAACTTTAAGATACCATCTTACACCTGTCAGAATGGCTAAAATAAAAAACACCAATGATAGCCTTTGCTGGAGAGGTTGTGGAGAAAGGGGTACACTCATCCATTGCTGGTGGGAATGCAAACTTGTGCAACCACTTTGGAAAGCAGTGTGGCGGTTTCTCGGGAAATTCGGGATCAACCTACCCCTGGACCCAGCAATACCACTCTTGGGAATATATCCAAGAGATGCCCTATCATACAACAAAAGTATATGTTCAACTATGTTATAGCAGCATTGTTTGTAATAGCCAGAACCTGGAAACAACCTAGATGCCCTTCAATGGAAGAGTGGATGAAGAAAGTATGGAATATATACATA
This sequence comes from Chionomys nivalis, assembly GCF_950005125.1. Lineage (NCBI taxonomy): Eukaryota > Metazoa > Chordata > Mammalia > Rodentia > Cricetidae > Chionomys > Chionomys nivalis. Next base: position 50,738,788 of record NC_080107.1, read on the forward strand.
TTAGAGTACTACTCAGCAGTAAAAAACAATGACTTCTTGGATTTTGCATGCAAATGGACAGAAATAGTGTTTTCACTATCCTGAGTGAGGTAAGCCAGACCCAAAAAGAGGAACATGGGATGTACTCACTCATATTTGGTTTCTAGCCATAAATAAAGGACATTGAGCCTATAATTTGTGATCCTAGAGAAGCTAAATAAGAAGGTGAACCCAAAGAAAAACATATAGACATCCTCCTGGATATTAACCTTCATCAGGCGATGAAAGGAGACAGAGACAGAGTCCCACATTGGAGCACCAGACTACAACCCCAAGGTCCAAACCAGGAGCAGAAGGAGAGAGAGCACGAGCAAGGAACTCAGGGGCATGAGGGGTGCACCCACATACTGAGACAATGGGGATGTTCTTTCAGGAACTCACCAAGGCCAGCTGGACTGGGTCTGAAAAAGCATGGGATAATACCGGACTCACTGAACATAGCGGGCATTGAGGACAGCTGAGAAGTCAAGAATAATGGCACTGGGTTTTGATCCTACTGCACGTACTGGCTTTGTGGGAGCCTAGGCTATTTGATGTTCACCTTAATAGACCTGGAAGGAGGTGGGAGATCCTTGGGCTTCCCACAGGGCAGGGAACCCTGACTGCTCTTAGGGCTGATGAGAGAGGGGGAGTTGATTGGGGGACGAGGAGGGATATGGGAGGCGGTGGCGGGGAAGAGACAGAAATCTTTAATAAATAAATAAATTAAAAAAAAATCATGAACTCCAGGCTGAAGATTGTTCAGTGATGGAGGTGGGTCTTGTATTAATCTGTTGTTTTTATTGGTTAATTAATAAAGAAACTGCCTAGGCCCATTTAATAGGCCAACCCTTAGGTGGGTGGAGTAAACAGAAGAGAATGTTGGGAGAAAGAAGCCGAGTCAGGAGTCGCCATGATTCTCCCACTCCAGACAGACGCAGGTTAAGATCTTTCCTGGTAAGACAGCTCGTGGTGCTACACAGAATATTAGAAATGGGTTAGATCAATATGTAAGAGCTAGCCAATAAGAGGCTGGAACTAATGGGCCAGGCAGTGATTAAAAAAATACAGTTTCCGTGTAATTATTTCGGGGCATAAGCTAGCCATGCGGGCGGCCGGGTGCTGGGGACGCAGCCCTGCTGCTCTTATTACTACAGTTCAGTGGTTAGAGCACTTACCACTCCGTCAGAGGACCCATATGGCGGCTCATCACTGACCCTTAAGTAGTTCCAGGGAACCCGAAGCCTTCTTCTGACTTCAGAAGGCATTAGGCAGGCACATAGTGCACAGACATACATGCAGGCAAGACATCCATATACATAGAATAATATATAAAAATTTCAAAAAACAAACTCAGAATCACTAGCAATAGAAGCAAGATCTACGGTAGAATGTCTTCAGTTCACCCAAGTTTACTCAACCCTAGGCAGACTAAATACCGACCAAGTAGAGATCAGCCATAAGGAATACACATCGCAACAACAGCAACAGCAGCAACAGGACAAGCATAGTGATGAATATTAAGCTTCCTTTATGTGTATCTATTTGACATGTATATGATTTTTTTCATAAAAAAATCTATTTTTTTCAAAAATGTCTATACTGCCAAAAATGATTCTCACGATTTTTATAGCACATATATAAAACATTAATTACATCTGTAAGTAATATTTGTCCATTTATTTTTACTCAGATGAAATAAAATTATAATTTCAAAGACAGATAATTTACTCTGAAAGAGTATGCATTTTTTTAAGTGTCCCAAGTTTTGTATTTGAAGAATTCTTGTTATTTATTTGTGAATTCATAAACTCTATGACACAACATCAAGTAATTCATGGTCGCCATGCTATCTTAATGTGCTTGATTTGAGGAGGAGTTTTAAGTTTTGGATTCCAGTTGTACTCTGGTGATAACACCCTAGTGGGTTTATTGATTAAAAAATATTTATTTAGGTGGCTTTCGTATGTGCTGTCAAGTTTCTTTGTGCTGTCATCTGTAACTCCCTTTAGATACTCTTTAATGAAAGCTAGAACATTATTGGGTGTGCCACCAATAATGGCACTGTGGTAATAGAAGTCTCCCTTCCCAAAGGGGATAAAAGCTGCTGACTTAACTCTTCTCTCATAGGGGAAATCTCTGGGGTTTTTTAAATACCACCATGAATGGAGTTGAGCTACAGATTTGCCCAGAGTTTCAACTCCAAAATCTTTTTTGAAGATTTGGTTCACAGCCATAGTGAAGAGAAAGTTGACCTCATATTGGATGTCCTGTATGATTTTATCTCTCATGTTCTTCATGCTTCGGAGAGTATGGTCTTGATTGTAATCTTCATCAGGCAGCCTCAATGTTTTAAATGACCGAAGAGGACCCAGCTCTACGTACGGTATATCATAGATGTTATCAGTCGAGATGTAAAAAATAACGTTGTAGCCAACCATGAAGTACTTATCAGCAGATTTTAGGAAATATCTCAGGTACTGTCTTGTAAGGCTATGCAAAATGAAGAGAAAGACAATTTCACTGGAGTTCACCAGGAGATACGTGCCATTGATACCAAGAAGATAAAGAGAGAGAGGTTGTCCCTGTACCTTCAGCTGTATTGGTTAGTGAAAGAAAATATAGTAAGCTTGGGAACCTGAGAAAAGACAGTTTGTTATGAAGAAAAGGAAAGAGGGTTGCTAATGGGGAAGAAACAGCAGCAACAACAAACCCACTATCCACAGCTACACAGGGCAGTCAGCAGTAATGCCAGGTTCGTAGGAAGTAGTGCTTAAGATAGAGACAGTCTGTGACTGCTCATCCTTATTTCTCCAAAATGTGGAGGGCAAATACCAGCAGTGCGTACTTTCCAGTAGCGAGGACAGCCAAGCCTATGGTAATGTTCAGTCTCTTATAATACTTGTCTAGAACTTGTCTATCGTAAGTTCCTTCCCATATGACCGGAGCGAGCCAACCAGTTGTTGCTATAACATCAGGACGTTTTCTGTTGAACAAAAAAGAACAAAAATCCCATCTGAAATGATGAGAGTGATAATAGCTAATGCTTGTAAAGTTTCTACTATGCTTTTACCTCCTGGTTTTCCCCCTCCCTTCACCCGAGGAAGATCTAGAGTATCCCCCTGTGGAACTGGGGAGATGGCTCATGAAGTGCCATGAAAGCATGAGCACCTGGATGTGGGTCCCTAAAACCTATGTCAAAAAATCTGGGCATGGTGCACACCTAGAGGTGGAGACAGGGGCATCACCCAGCCTCGCCCTCAGTGACTTCCATGTTCAGTGAGAAACTGTCTAATAAAATAAAGTAGAAACAGACTGGAGAAGGTGTTGTGGGATGTTAATTGAAGATGTGTTACATTTGTTTATGCTGTGGAACATTTGTTTAATGATGCAAGGATGTATTGCATTCTTTTAGGTTGCATTTGCTTAACCCTGTGAAGCTGTGTTACTTTGCCTGCCTAAAACACCCGATTCATCTAATAAAGAGCTGAATGGCCAATAGCAAGGCAGGGGAGAGAAATAGGCAGGGCTGACGTGCAGAGAGAATATAGGAGGAAAAATCTAGGCTCTAGAGAGGAGGGAGGAGCTAGAAAAGGAGAAGGAGAGGAGGATGTCAGGGGCCACACAGTCAGTCACAGAGTGAGAAGGAAAGAAAGGTGTATAGAATAAAGAAAGGTAAAAAGCCCAGGGGCAAAATGTAGTTAAAAAGAAACAGTCTAATTTAAACTAGAAAAGCTGGCTAGAAACAAACCAAGCTAAGGCTAGGCATTCATAAGTAAGAATAAGTCTCTCTGTGTATTTATTTGGGAGCTGGGTGGTGGGCCCTCACAGAGTTAAAAAAAACAAAAACAAAAGCAAAAATCAACTACAAGAAGACAATTCAGTACCAATCTCTGTCTTCTGTATGCACCTGCATACACAAGTGCATGCATGCAAAAATATGTGCACACACATGCACACTTTTCCCTATTCCCTTTTCAACTTCTCCTTTATGCTTCAGGCACACAGATGCACTATAGAAGAAAATGAGACTAGTGGAACAAAGAGAAAAACATTTGTAGTAATAAAAAAAAAGCCTGCTAAAGCCAAGGCACTAAATTAAAGCACATTAACTCACACATCTTAGAAGGCATTGAATACAAAGAGATTGTAAATTTAAGTACAAATCTACATCTACACAAAGATACAATCTGGCAATCCTTACTTGCATATTAATAATAGTTACAAAAATCCCATAACAAAAAATTCTTTAAAAGGACACCACTACCATTTTAAGGATATTTTAACTTATGCATTTATTTATAGAGTTATTTTAAGTCTTCTGATACCAAAAATTTATAGGCATACACTTATATTCAGATCAAACTTGAAAATATACTTTAAAACTAACCTACCGAGGTGGTTCAGTTGGTGGAGTACTTGCCTAGCATGTGCTTGGGTTAGATCACCACTTGGCAGATGGAGGCAAGGGGATCAGAAGTTCAGGGTCATCCTCAGCTATGTCGTGAGTTCGAGGCCAGTGCAGGCTACATGAGATTCTGTTGAACAACAAAGCAAAACAAATAAAAAAACTGATTGAAGGCATTTTTGTCCAAGTGATGAGACGTAAGTTAAGTATGGCATCTATGCAGATAAAATCTGTACTGGACATGGGTTACACATGCCCATTGTGGTTTTGTTTTATCTTTGGTTTCATCTCATTTTGTTTTCTGGTAGTGTTGGTGTTTAAACCCAGGACTCCATGCATACGAGGCAAGTGTTCTACCACGGCATTTCCAAAGTACACCACTCCTATTTTAAAGATTCTTTAACTTAAGTATTTATTTATATAGTATATATAAATATAACCCATTTGAGAAGATGAAAAGATTTGAAGATTATTGTTTTTCTCAATAAATCAGATTATTATTATTATTATCTAGAATGAAAGGGGAAGATTCTCTTAAAGACCCATCCTTAGCATGAACGGTAGCTCAGTGGGAAAGTCTTGCGGTACAAACACGAGGTCCTGCATTTCAGCTCCCAGAACCCATGCGGAGAGCTGGACACCGGCTGAAGGGAAGGCTCGAGAGTGCTGCTCTTGTAGAGGACACTGGATGAGTTTCCAGCACCCACATATGGTAGTTCCCAATCATCTGTAGCTCCAGTTGCAGGCGCACACACAAACTCATGCAGGCAAACTCTTGTGGTGTGTGTGGTTTAAGCTGGCCATTGCAGTGCATGTCTTTACCCAGCAGCGAGGTGAGAGTCAGGAGGACCCTGAGGGTGGAAGGGCTAGCCAGGCTAGCCAAGTTCAGTGAGAGAACCTGTCTCAAAAGGTGGATGGCGATATAGGAGGACATCCAGTGTCTCTCCATTCCTGTGGCTGGGGCAACTCTGTACACACATTCATTAAGGTAGAGCCAGGGTTGATTAGCCTACACGCACATGCCTACCTATGAGCGTGTGTGTGTGTGTGTGTGTGTGTGCGCGCACACACAAATTCAGGGACGGAGAGTGTGTCCTGCTCTTGCAGAAGACTCAAATTTGGTTACTGGAACCCATGTGGAGCTGCTGAGGATTGCCTGTAACTCCATCTCCAGAGTATCCAACAGGCCTTCTATTCTTTTGCAAGCATGCACACTCACATGCACACACACACACACACATATATACACACACACACACACACGTGCGAGTGCACATACACACAATTAAAATGACGTCTTAACATTTTAAAAGATGACATTGTTTAACAAAACATAAACCAAGGGGGCTGGAGAGATGCTTCAGTGGTTAAGAGCATTGCCTGCTCTTCCAAAGGTCATGAGTTCAATCCCCAGCAACCACATGATGGCTCACAACCATCTGTAATGAGGTCTGGTGCCCTCTTCTGGCCTGCAGACATACATACAGATAGACTATTGTATACATAATAAATAAACAAATTTTTTTTTTTAAAAAAAACATAAACCAAGAGGAAAAGGTGAAGCTTTCATATTTAAGAGTCCTTAAACACAAAACTTTGAGAGGGGCTGCTGGCCAGAGCTGTGCTGTTCAAGGCTGCTTGGTGGCTCATGAGCGACACAAGAGTCCTCTGCATACCATCAAGACACCTGAGCTAGTCAACCCTGGTGCTGCCTTAGTGAATGTGTGCATAGAGCGGCCCCAGCCACAGCAATGGGGATAATGCATGGCTAAACAGTGTGGCCACCCCTTAGTGAGGACAACGAGGCGGGCACTGAGTGTCCGATGTCATACACATCGCCTAACTGAAAGGCAGTGAATTTTATGGGGAAGTGTGGTGATGGTTGGCTCATTCCCATCACAACCTCTGTCCTCACTGTGTCTGTCTGTCCAGAAGTAGCTAGCCTACAGAGAGTGGGAGAGTCCACAGAAGTCTTCCTTTCAGTGCAAGCTGAGAGCTAATTCGCTCTGAGGTTGAGGTATTGCCCCTAGAGTGTTCTCGATGAGTGAGCTGTTCTTTCAGATGCCATGTTTCCCACAGCTGAAGTGCACAGTCCTTATGGGCAGGTGGATATAGGAAAGTGTCTGCCTCTTGGTTATGTAGGTAATTCATTTATAGAATGTGGGACTCTCTATGTTTGTAGCACTTATGGTCTTAGATTCCATGGGTTGGGAAATCCTAGTTCACAAGGAAGGAATCCCTTCTTCAGGGAATAAAGATATGGTCCCATAAAACCTCTACAGGCCTTTCAAGGAGGAATCCCATCTTCAGGGAATAAAGATATGGTCCTATAAAACCTCTACTGGAATCCCTTCTTCAGGGAATAAAGACATGGTCCCATAAAACCTCTACAGGCCTTTCAAGGAAGGAATCCCTTCTTCAGGGAATAAAGACATGATCCTATAAAAACTCTTACAGGTTTTCAAGTTTTCTTAATTGTTGAGTTAAAAGGTAAAAATGTCATTAATATCCTGACTGGACAAATAATTCTCATTACCAAGGAAATACAAGCTGCTTCTGCAGACATGACAGCAAGGATAAGTGCCGTCCACAGAACACAGCAAACTTCACTGGGCTTCTCTCTACTATTCTCATTTTCAATAAGAATTAATGATTCCACGGGCAACTGTGGTACCTCAACACGGCTGCGCCACCGAGGGCTCCGGGTCGCCGGGAGAGGTGACATCAGGACAGTGAGCAGCAGCTGTCAGGAGAGGGTGAGGAAGCCTGATGTCATCTACTTCTGTTTATTATCCGTCTCCCTAATGGCTGCTCCTCTTTCTCTGCTGCTTTGTAGGATGAGCATTGGTGATGGCTATTGAGACTATATTGTCATCATCTTGTGATGATGCAATCGATGGGACTTTATGTTTATCCTGTTTGGGGACATGAGCTTTTTCATACAAGAGAAACAGTGCCGGTTTGTAGACGGGCAGGGTTGTGCTAGCTGTTTTTCATTTATTATGGTTTTCATCCATCCTCATCCCTTCTCTGCTCTGAGAGGAGATTGGTTTACCCAGAGTCCTTTGATCTGGGACTTCTAGTAGGTTCTACAAATGAGAGGACCAACGAAAGACCAGAAAGCAGGAAGGGTGAAAGGTCAGGTCCCCTATCTTCTGGTTTTCTCGGACAGCCACATCCCTCTGTGATTACGGCTTGGGACAGCTCCTCTTCTGGCAACCCCTGGTCTCCTTCCCTTGCTCCTCTAGGCCTGGTTGTGGACCCAGTCAAGAATGAAATATTTGATATTACAAAACTAATGCTAAGTAAATACATAAAATAAGTAAAACGTTACTAGCATTTACCCACTCTACGCACTATAGATTGGAAAATAAACGGTATACTAATTCGATGTCATTGAGTAACCTAAATCGAAATTTAAATTTGAATCCTTTAGTTACTTATTTTTCTTTCTTTCTTTTTTTTTTTTTTTTTTTTTTGGTTTTTCAAGACAAGGTTTCTCTGTAGCTTTGGAGCCTGTCCTGGAACTAGCTCTTGTAGACCAGGCTGGCCTCGAACTCCAGAGATCTGCCTGCCTCTGCCTCCTGAGTGCTGGAATTAAAAGCATGCGCCACCACCGCCCGGCCTTATTTTTATTTTCTAAGTGTGAGTGTTTTGTCTACATGTATACATGAGCAACACATGCATGCTTAGAACCCTAAAAAAGGGCATGGGTCCCTGGAACTGGAGTTACATGTGGCTGTGAGCAGCATGCAGGTGCTGGGGCTCCGTCCCAGGCCTCTGCAAGAGAAAGAAGCACTGATAATGCTGGGTCGTCACTGCAGTCCCTAGTTAGCTGTTCTTATTCTTGCTTTGGTATGTGTGTGTGATGTGTATGCATGTTTACACGTATGTGGGTGTATGTCTGTGCATGTGCATGTAGAGGCTAGAGATGGACAAGGGTGTCTTCCTCAGCTACCTCCACCTTATGTGTTGAGTCTGACTCTTACTTGAATCCAGCACTTACCAATTAGGCAAGATTAGCTAGCCAGTTTTCTCCGGGGATCCCCATCTTCACTTTCTGAGCACAGGGGCAACAGGCTAGTCACCATACACAGCCGATATTTGTGCAAATGTTGGAGAGCCAAACGCTGGTCCTCACGCTTATGCAGCACCCAGTTAACCACACAGAACCAACTTCCCAGGCTCTGAGCTTTTAAAACAGTGACTCCATGTGAGAAACCCACACTCTTCCATCACACACACACACACACACACACACACACACACACGCACGCACCACGCACGCACATACACGCGCGTGCACATATTTGTTGGCATATAATAGCCCCTAGATGGCAAATATCACAGAATGTCAGTGAAATGCATAAATGCATTACAAACATCTTATAAGCATGTTTATACTATATAAGCATAACATTACACAGTCGTTATAAGAGACTAATGGTCTCCCCAGAGTGTAAATGCCAAATGAGGGTAGCAGGGAAAATTGACACTAGCAAAACAATATATATACATACATGAAATGTCATGTTGAAATCTACTTATTTATACAATTAATTTGCTAATTATGGGGATAATAAATTAAAATTTAGAGGAGTCAATATTGGCATCTTTTGGTTGTACCTCAAGATGTTTTCTCCCTAATAATACCAGGAATGTCAGGCCAGAATGAATATGACAACTTCCTCAACTACATTATTTTTGAAAAGTAGACTATAAACAGATAAAAAAAAATCTTAAAAGTAAAAAGTCTTAGAAACAAATGAGACTTGGCACTAGTGTTTCGAGTACCTACAGTTTGATAACAGAATAGCGTATTCTTCTAATTGAATTTTATTATTGTTTTGTTCTTACTTTGGATTAAACCAGGCTGAGAGCTGAGGTTCTTCCAAATGATCATTCCTAGGTGCAAAGAGAGACTCGGGAGTCAGTTCTCTGATGTGACGAGTGCAGTTTGGTGCAAAGAAACAAATAGGAAATCTTATCAATAGCATCAAATGGAGCCAACTCAGCGAGTGGGGAGCAGGATGGGGGTAGAAACCACTCAGTGGGAGGGCTCAGAGCAGGGTGGGCTCAGCAGCAAGGTAGGGGTAGAGACAACTCAAGGGGAGGGCTCAGAGCACGGTGGGCTCAGCAGCAGGGTGGGGGTAGAAACCACTCAGTGGGAGGGCTCAGCAGCAGGGTGGGGGTAGAAACCACTCAATGGGAGGGCTCAGCAGCAGGGTGGGCTCAGCAGCAGGGTGGAGAGGACAAAGAAAAGACCCAGCAAACTGTAAGTCAGGGTAACAGAAATTACTCAGCGTGAACAACAGAGACAAAAACTAAAAGCAAAAGAGAAATGTGAAGAGATGGAGTGGGCCATAACAAAAGGCAACACTTGTGTGACTGAAGTCTCAAGGGGAGAGGAGAGGGAGATGGAACCAAAACAGGGCGCGCTGAGTTTTCGTCCACTTGACACAGGTCAGAACCATCCGAGAGGAGGAGTCCTGTTAAGAAAATGCCCCCAGAAGATCAGGCATTTTCTTAATTTTTTTTTTTTTTTTTTTTTTTTTTTTGATTTTCGAGACAGGGTTTCTCCGTAGTTTTTGGTGCCTGTCCTGGAACTAGCTCTTGTAGACCAGGCTGGACTCAAACTCACAGAAATCCGCCTGCCTCTGCCTCCCGAGTGCTGGGATTAAAGGCGTGCGCCACCACCGCCCGGCGATCAGGCATTTTCTTAATTAGTGATTGAAGTGGGAGGGCCCAGATCACTGTGGGTGGTGCCATCCCTGGGCTGTGGTCCTGCATTCTGTAAGAAAGCCGGCTGAGGACAAGCCAGTAAGTAGCTCCCCTCGGAGGCCTCTGCATTGGCTCCTCCAGGTTCCTGCCCTGCTTGAGTTCCTGTCCTGACTCCCTTCAGGGATGAACAGTAATGTGGAAGTGTGAGCCAAATAAACCCTTACCTCTTCAAGTCGCTTTTGGTCATGGTGTTTCATCATAGCAATAGTAATTAAAAAAAAAAAAAAGACTGAAATCTCCCCAAGTACGGCAAAAGAGAAACAGATTTAAGAATCTAATTGAACTGAAAACTAAGGAAAAATATCTTGAAAGAAGGCAGAGAGAAATGACCCTTCACCTAGCGAAGAAAAAAATTCAGGAAGTGATTTTCTCATTAGGCCAAGAGGAAATGGCACCATATTTTCCAAGTTACTTATGAAAAAAAAAAACCTAGTTAATTGAAATGTCTCTGACAAACTTTGTTGTGTTCATGTATGAAATATGTGTCAGTCAACAGGTGTAGACTACTGGCAAACAGCCCACTTGGATTTCAGGGGCACCATGCTGGGTGGCAGAGGCTCTGATCAGTAGAGCGTATCTTTTATGATTCTGTTTATAAAACTGTGGGAGCCCGCATGTGACTCAGTTTCCGTCTGGAGTCATTTCTGACTTAAGTCATTTGAGTTCAGGTTTGCTTGCTCTGCTTTTTCTTCTAACCTTGAGGGCTGTGAGAGACTTCTGACTTAGCCCATAGGAGAAGAACACTCCCTCTAGTAGACGGTACATTGCTGACGACAAACCTCAGGAACCTCAAGATAGAGAGCACGGCTGCTTCCAAGCAGCAAGCACATGTTGGAGAGGAGGCCGCTAACTCAAGCACAGGAATGGTCTTGTGGTTAGACACTGACCGACCATCTATGCTGTGCTTTGTTCTGCTTTTACATATAAGCAAGTTCTGAAATAACCTCGGGGCTGTTGGCTGTTTGGGCATCATGACCAGATGACCTCCTGATTCATCCTGTCTTCTGTTCCTTTCCCCTGACTTTCCTCTAGGCTTGAGGATGCCCTTTTCCAGGAACCCTACCTGACTTTGTAGGAGCGGCTCCTACATAAAACTCCCAAAATGACAAAATGTTGGAGATGGAGAATGATTAGCAGTGGGACCGGGGTTAAGCAGGCTCTGGAGCAGGAGATTAGTGTGAAGGAAGAGAGGTATCTCTTGACTGATGCTGTGCTTGTGTGAATCTCTATACGTGATAAAAAGGCAGAACTGTATATGCACCTTGTCTTAGTGCCGATTTCCAGATTTTGAGTACAGTCCTGTAGCTGTGACCCTGGCACTCATGGGATGAAGGTCAGGTGAAAGGTCAGGAGAAAGGAACACAAGATTTCTATGAGACTGCCTGGGAGCCAGAGTTACTTTGAAATAAAGTGGAAGATCATAAAGAGGGCATCCTGTTATTTTCAGAGACCTCTTTAGCCAGAGATATTTCATCATATAATTTTCCAGGAATGCACTCTTCCAACACCAACATTAGATATGCCTAAATTCAGTAAAATGTGTACTAACAGAGAAGTCTGGTTTTGTTTTTGTTTTGTTTTGATATAAAGTTAACTAAATATATTTTTAAGCAACATGGTCTTGAGATTACTTTTTCTATTTTTCTTTTATTGCAAATAGATTATAGGCAGGGTAGGGATGGTGTGCACTTTCAATTTCAGCACTTGGGAAGCAGAGGCAGGCAGATCTCTGAGCTCAAGTCCACCCTGGTCTACAGAGCAAGTTCCAAGATACATAGAGAAACCCTGTCTGGAAAAAAACCAAAGCCAACCAACCAAACAAACCAAAAACACCCCAAAAAAGTAAATAGATTTTTCCCCCATTCAGTATGCTCTCATTACAGTTCCCATCCCCCAACTCCTCTGAGTTCCTCCCCACATCCCCTCTCATCCGGGTTCACACCCTTTTGGTTTCTGTTTAGAAAACAAACAGGCCCCTAAACAATAATAATAAGATAAAGCAGAAACAAACAAACCGGAATAGCACAAGACAAGCAGACAGAAGGAAAACCAACAAAGAAAAAGCACAGGAAATACATTTAGACACAGACACTTTTGCACACACAGCAACCTCAGAAAAACACAAAATTGCAAGCCATGACATATATGCAAAGACCCTGTAAGGTAAAAAAAGGAATCCACCCTTGGGAGAGTTGACTTCCCAGTCGTGAGCTCCGACAGGGTCGTGAATGGTAGGAGTCAAGCAGGGTGCTGTGACCTTCTAGAGAAGCCGAAGGCAAACGCTGGCCTGGACAGGGTTGCTTAAATTTAAGTCTGTGGCAAAGGCGCCCTTCTCTGTATAGCATCTCCGCTAGGATCTGCTTTTCCCTCCGCCGTTCTTAGAATAGCTGCAGACAGACACTTACCAGCAGACGTTCATCTTCTGCAGGTGATCCTTTATTCTTTAAGAAAAAAAAGCCAAATTAGTTTTAAATTGGAAAAAATGCCTATAAAGAATGAAAATGGCAAAAAAAACTTTATAGTTGAAATTCCTCCTCCCACCTGTTTGTACACATTAAACATGGACTCTATGCCAGACTTAAGGTTGCAGAAATGAAATCCGTAGCAAATACAGGCATGCTAGTAGATGCCTGGCTGTGATCTCCTTCATTAAAATACAACAACAAGGCGAACAGGCCTCAGCCTCCCTCTCTCCTCCTTCCACTCTCCCTCTCTGTCTCTGTCTCTCCCTCCCTTCTCTCTCCTCCCAATACTGTCTTCTCAACAAACTCCACATTCAAGCTCTCTCTGCAAGGTGTATTCTGTCACCCCCTGCAGCCCTCTCCCCACGCACCAATGCCCCAACTCTCACTGTATTTTAAGGATAACTCTGGAGGGCAAATGAATGGAGCTTAGGGTGCCAAAGCAATAGGGTTGACTTTAAAGACATCCCTCCCGGATGCAGCTGCTTTCCAGACAGCCTTGGTATCCTTGTGCCCCTTAAACTATGGACACGAAGGAGATGCGAATTTACGTTTTTCTGTGTGAGGGGATGTTATCACATTTCTCTAGTCCAACCTTGTTTCTCTAGCAGGCTGCTATTTTAGTCTTATCCACAATGATCAGAACTTTGATTTTTTTTTTCTTAAAGTATTTAAACTAGCAGCCACTGTAAAAGATGTTTCTGTGTAACGGACTGAGGAGGAAGACTCACAGAGATGCAGAGACTGAACTGAATTCCAAGCTAATGTAAAGTTAACAGAGTATGTAGGTTTTCTTTCTTTCTTTCTTTCTTTCTTTCTTTCTTTCTTTCTTTCTTTCTTTCTTTCTTTCTTTCTTTCTTTCTTTCTTTCTTTTTGTTTTTCAAGACAGGGTTTTTCCTGTGTGGCCCTGACTGTCCTGGAACTTGCTTTGTAGACCAAGCTGGCCTCAGACTCACAGAGATCTGCCTGCCTCTGCCTCCTGAGTGCTGGGATTAAAGGTGTGCGCCACCATGCCCAGCTCAGAGAATGTTTCCATAAGCGAGTGGCTTGAGAGTAAAGTATGAGAGCTAGCCCAGCAGTTAAGGGCACTTTCCCAGGACCTGGTGGCTCACAACCTTCTGTAACTCCTGTGGCAAGGGGATCTAGATCTTTCTTCGGGCCTCCCATGCCACTGTGTGCAGGCACTCACACATACACATGAAACAAAATAAAATTTAACAGACAGAGCTCCCAAAGGCCCCTTTATTGCCTTATCTCTTCATGGCGTTATTACCCAGTACCCCAATGACCCAGACTGTAACACTCCCATAAGGCAAGAGACTTTAAGGTACTGTGGTTACTGCTCTACACCAGCTGGAACAAGGCCTCCTAGCAAGAACTTGATCAGTACTTTTCTCTCTTTCTCTTCTTCTCTCTCTCTCTCTCTCTCTCTCTCTCTCTGTCTCTCTCTCTCTCTCTCTCCCCCCCCTCTCCCCCTCTCTCTGTCTGTCTCTTTCTTTCTCTTTGGGTTTTTGAGACAGGGTTCCTCTGTGTAGCCTTGCTTTCCTGAACTCACAATGTAGATCAGGCTGGCCTTGAACTCACAGAGATCTACCTGCCTCTGCTTTCTGAGTGCTGGGGTTAAATTCATGTGCTGCCATGGCCTGGTGTTGATCAATACTCTTGAAAGTTGAAAAATTTTTATGGAAGAATTAATGTATATGTTCACCAAAGAAAAACTGATTTCTCTTAAAGTTAAATTGGAGAGTGCTTGAATGTCCCTGGGTAAAAGCACAGCATTTTAGGTCAGCTATATCAATCATATATTGGCTGAGATGCACCAGGGTTTCATGTTTACCTGGGGTGGTACTTAGATAACGCCAGCAATAAAGCAAGCAAGATTAGTGACAGCATTTCTCTTTTACAATTCATTCCCTCCTAAAAAATAAAGAACAAAAAAAAAGAGAAGAAAAAGAGATTTCAGTTAAAGGTTAAAAAAAAAAAAACAACCAAGTTTCTTTAGTGTCTTCCAATAAGTGGATTTGTAGAAATTTGGCCACCAACTTCAGTGTCTGAATCCTGATTACCATCAAACAAAGTATATTACAAAGATAGTAAAGCCAAAAAATAGGTTCAAAGACCTCAGAACTAATCACCTCACAATATATTCGCTGTCTCCTAGGTATGTCCTCATAAGCAGGAAATGTCTAAATAAAGGCACTGAGCCCTCACTAATGCACTGAGTGCGCACTGCTGGTGTATGCAAACTGGGCTTTGGCAGGCATCATTCAGGAGTAGGTCTTGCCTTTCGCTACTGGAGCAACACAAAGGCTTAATTTTTTAAACATTTATTCGATGAACAAAGAGTTTTAGGTGTGTAGCTTTTAACGAACAGCCATCAGTCACACGAGCAGTGAGTGTGTGAATCATTCATGGTCTAGAAGGTAGAGTGTGAACAACAAAAAGGTGTAGTGTACATACACCTTTAAACACTTGGGATGCAGAGCTGGAAGGTCTGTGAGTCTGAGGCCAGCCTGGTTGGGCTGCATAATAAGTGCCAGGATAGCCAGGGCTATACAGAGACAGTACAGAGAGGGGACAGGGATTTGGGATTTTTTTTTAATATCAATCACAGTTGAAATGAAATTTTGGAAATATGGGTTGAAGAAAATATTTGACTAAAGTTTTATCTGTTTCTTCTCACCTCTTTATAATGTATCCCCTCAAATATTCAAGGCGACAAACATGACTTACATTCCTGTTGGAAAGTTCTTTTGTAGATAATATAACCCTGGGCACAACTCGACGTGCCAACAGCCATGTGGAATGGTCACTATTTAAATTCAAGGTCAGTTGGGACAAAGTTTGTGTAAAGTAAAAGACTGTGGCTCATTTAGCCAAGTGACTTCCTATCTACAAGCGTGTAATGACATTATTCTCCAAAGTCAGGAATACATTGATAAACCACCTATTGTTTGTTATGGATAATGGTCAGTTTTCAAAGGAGATTTGATTCAGAGTTTTAAAAAAAGGAGGGGGTGCTGTGGGACAATGGTCTGTACCCTATTACTTGTATGTTAAGTAAACGCTAATTGGCCAGTAACCAGGCAGGAAGTATATGAGAGGTGACCAGGTAGGAAGTATATGAGGGGTGACCCGGCAAGAAGTATATGAGGGGTGACCCGGCAGGAAGTATATATGGGGTGATCAGGCAGGAAGTAGAGGCGGGGCAAAAAGAATTCTGGGAAGAGGGGAGTCAGTATGCAGTCGTGACCCAGCCACAGAGGAAGCAATACAAGAAGGCCTCACTGATAAAGGTACCAAGCCACATGGCTACCATAGCCAAAAATAATGGGCTAGTTTAAGATGTAAGAATAATTAATAAGAAGCCTGAGGTACTAGGCAAACCAGTTTATAATAATGTAGACCTCTGTGTGTTTCTTTGGGACTGAATGGCTGCGGGAACCGGGCACGACAGAAACCTCTGCCAACAACTGTTCTGTATAATATAGTGTTCTTATGCCCACGCTTGGGAGTCAGAGGCAGCTGCGACTTCACCGTGATGATCTAAACATCCTGCTCTCCTTTCTTCACAGTCACTTTACCTTTAGTTTTGATCATGTAAAGAGGAACGGTAGAAAAGAACAAAACCAAACCCCGAGTCAGGTTGCCGCCCCTCCTCTTCCTGGTGACGTCACCAAGTTCTTCCTGGTGACGTCACCAAGTTCTTCTGGTGATAGGAGCATTAGAAGTTGCTGTCACAATGACACCTGAGGTAACATGTTGTCCTTGTGACTACTAAAAATAGAACCTTGTCTCATCTGAAAAACTTAGGTTTTTAAAAGAATTCTGATTTGAATCTCCTTTGCTGTTTTTCTTGCCTTCCTTTATAAATGATTTTTACTTAAGGACATGTATTTTGAATGATGTGTGTGTATGGAAGACATGTTTTTTGACATCATCATCTAAGGCAGAGCTGATTCCACCTCGTTATATTTCAGGATGTTTCGTGGCGCGTACTTTCATGACTGTAGAAATAACACATTTTCAGGTCATTAAGGAGCAAGAAAGCACAAGGAAGAGATGGTAAATGCAGTCATGCTATCACACTCACTGAGACAGCCATGCGTAATTTGAGATGACAAGTATCTTTATTTTCCCCTCACCTTTAAAACCAATCTTGTTTTGTCCCTGAAAGAGATACAATTATATGTGTGCATATGTGCATATGCTAAATAATTCCCATAGGAAAAAGGAGATTTGACTCGCACTGAGTCGTTCTGCTTAGCACCCAACCCTCTTCCTCAGTACCAGACACTGATATGGGCTTCATGTGGTTTGTTCTATATTTTCTCTTTGTCCATACAGGTACGTATGTTTTAAACACATGGCTTTTTTTATTCAATAGAGGACTACAAGTGTCAGCATATGAAACACATGCTTGTTCCTTTCCCTTTCTCCCAGGACACCTGCTCCAGACATATCTCACTCCTTCCTATGACTAAGGTATTTCTTATTCACAAATAGAATTATGTGTTGGCTTTCAATCGCCAGACATTCCTCCTGCCGTGCTGGAGTAACTGCTCTCTGCTACTATGTCACATAAACCTGCAGAGCTAGCTCCTGGAGTTTATATGCAAGATAGAGTCCGTCATCTTGGTAACCAACCTTAGCCTGGAAACCCCTTCTTTTAAATACCCAGATCCTGAATAGTGTAGCTCTTAATATTATTTTACTAAAACTGAGCTCTGGATATTTCCTTTCTCTGTGTTAAAAGGTAGATGTGGGCTGTTGAAACAGACTAAGAGCTAAAAATGCTTGCCACCGCTTGGCAGCCTGAGTTTTAGTCCTGAAACTCACGGTGGGGGGAGAGAACAGACTCCTGCACACATACATGGCATTGCATGCATTCTCTCTGTCTGTCTTTCCTCTCTCTCTCCTCTCTGCTCTCTCTGTCTCTCTCTCCTCTCTCTCCTCTCTGTCTCTGTCTCTGTCTCTCTCTCTCTCCCCTCTCTCTCACACATACACACACTAAGCAAACAAATAATAAATATCCAACATCGGGGTCTCCTCACCTCTGTCCTCTCTCCTCTCCACATTTACTGACAAACCCTAGAAGCTGAGGCAGAGCACAGCATCGTCATGCCCTTTTTCTATCATGACTTCTCTTTGCAGGCCAAGTTCTTTCCATGCAGACAGCTCAGCCTCAGCACCTGTCTTGTCCCCACAGCAGAGGCATTGTCATTGCTGCCAGAGCATGCTCATAGCCTCATCCCAAGTGTGCTATTTTCAGGGATTTCAATACATTCTTTAGCCTATTAGCCTCTTTTGGGGCATCCCCTTATTTTCATAGCATACTCCATTTATCAAAGGTCATGCCATTCTGCATCACATAAAGATGTCCACTCTGGAATTCCCCCATCACGGACACTCCTCCTCAGCCTCAATTGCAAGTTTTATTACCCATAGCAGGGTCTATATAGTAGCCACTATAGCAAGAAAGCCTCCCACCACATACCACACGCCCCACGGAAGTGTTCCTTCAGAACAGTCCCTGAAGACACTCCACCAGCAGACGGTTCAGCCTCAGCTGTATGTGTTAACCATTGTAACGGGCCACACAACTGCACCTCCAAGACTCATCTTTGGTTCTGTTGTTTCTGTGAAGGTACCAAGTGTTACAAGGCTTTTCCTGGGAAGTGTGCTTATAATTCATCCCAGATAAAGGAAATAGCAGCCAATTAAAGAAATTATTCTATTCCTGATGGAGGAAAGTCATTGGTTAATTAATAAAGAAACTGCTTGGCCTGATAGGTTAGAACATAGGTGGGTGGAGTAAACAGAACAGAGTGCTGGGAGGAAGAGGAAGTGAGCTCAGACATCATGCCTCTCCTCTCTGGGCAGACGACATGCCTCTGCTCTCCAGGGCAGACACGAAGCTCCGACCCAAGAAGGACGTAGGCTAGAATCTCCCTGGTAAGTCACCACCTCGTGGTGCTACACACATTAATAGAAATGGGCCAAGCAGTGTTTATATGAATACAGTTTGTGTGTTGTTATTTTGGGGCATCAACTAGCCAGGCGGCCGGGAGCTGGGTGGCAGGAACGCAGCCCGCTGCTCCTTCTACATATTCCAGTCTACCTTAGTGAATCAAAGAGTTTATTGCTGTCACTCAAAGATCATGGACAATTTATTGTCTAGTTACATTCACAAAAAGCTTTTTTCTTTTCCAGAAACCATTAACCATTTACATATCTTTGGGGGCATGGAGGAGCCTCATGAATCTCATGAGCCCTCCCCTCCTCCCATGAGGCAATGTTGATGGGCCCTATCTTGTGAGGACTTCAAAAATGACCACAGCTTCTCTGATTCAATATAGCAGTGAAGACATCCCTGAAGAAAGCAGCCACAAGACCGTGGGTTCTCATCAGCTGGGATATTTCGTTTCCTTTTCTAGTTCCAGGATCTATTCTGTTCCATCATGAGCTAGCACACTATGTTTGCAGCATTCGCACAGTGTGAAATTACCGCCTCTCCTTCTGCTTCCAGCGGACTCACCCTGTGACCTCTCTGTCCCTTATTGCATCACTCAACACGGAGGTGAGCTGAAGGTGACTTCGCTGTTGGTGGGCTTGCCATTTGGTAAGGGATTTTTATTGTGAAAATATGCCAGGTACTAATTTTCCAAGGAAGCTGATACTCTTCAATTCAGAAATATAAGGCAAGGGCGAGGGGACTATACTTCCTCTCTAAGAAATTCATAATGCTTAGAATTCCAAGAGAGCTTAACAGCCTCAATATCAGGAGTCTTATCCTTACGTAAATCCCAGCAAAATTCTGGTGACAAGATTTTCGTGGGTTTATGGAGAAAGAAATACTTATTCAAGTGGCTTTCGTCATGCCAGACTGCTTCAATATTATTTTTCTTATCGTTCATAATTCTTTGGGCACACTCCTTAGTAATCTTGAGAACCTGAGTGACTGTGCCTCCAAAAACAGCAGCATGGTAATAAAAATCCCCCTGCCCCAGTGGTATGTAAGCTTCTGATGCCTCATTCCTCTCATAAGGCACCTTGTTCGGACTTTCCTTATACCAGTAGGTGTGTAACTGAGCTACGGACTCGCCCAGGGTCTCCAGACCGTAGCTGCCTTTGAATATTTGATCCACATCCATGCAGAAGACGTAGTCCACTTCATGCTGGATGTGATCAGCGATGTGTTCACTGATGGTCTTCATGCGCATCATACTGATGTCCTGCCACCTCCTCTCTCGCTTAACTTTAAAAATTTTATACGTCCGGAGACGATTCAGACTTATCAGTGGCATATAGGAAAAGTCGTCCAACATGACGTAAATGATGACCCTTTGGTCGACCATGAAGAACGTATTAGCAGATATCAGAAAGTTACCCAAGTAGTACCCAAGGTATCTGCAAAATAAATAAGAAGCAGTTGAGTTTCCTCCTCCAGTTTCTGTGGAACATACACAGTCTCCATTGCCTGGTCCTAGCTTTTCCGGCAATGCAACCAAGCAACCAGATAGCCACCATTCGCTTTGAGCAGTACAGGAGAAAGTGACACTAACAGGGTCTATAGATCATGGGACGGAAGAGGGGCTCTTCGTGAGAGGGAACGGAAGCTAGCGAGGTAAGGAGGCACGTTTGAGCTGTGTGCAAAGCGAAGGCCAGAGTTCAGGGTTGCCAGGGCAATGCAGCGGGGAAGGTGAGGGGAGTCTGCTCAGGCTCCTGCAGCTGGGCCTTCCGTGCACCCCCAGCTCTGCGTATCAAGTCAGTGCAGTAGCTGGCACTCTATCGCCCGCATTGCTCTGTACCGTGAGCTTTCCTGCGGGATCAGGATCACTGCGCTGGAAAACATTTTCTCATTTCCACTCTTGGAAACCGGGAAGAGATTCTTGGGATGATGATGGACTCAGGCAAGTTTGAAAGAGGAGAGGTAGTCATTTGGGGCTCCACTCCAGAAGCGCCATGGAATCCTTAGAAGTAAGTCCTGGATACTGGTCTACATTTTGAGAAATAGGCTAATGGTAAACCATACCTAACGGTCAGGAGAAAAGGTTGTAGGGCATCTAATATTATCTGTGAAGCATGAACAACATTGCTGAAATTGTTTTGTGCTGGATGCTGCCGTTCAAATAAAGGGGGTCCTGGCTGCCCATATGTCTGTGGCCGGTTCAGAAACCTCCATTCGCTAATGAAAACCTTCTCTTCCGTCTTCTTCTAGATGCTTTGTTCTTTCACTGCTGCCCAGCATCTGTCTGCATTAATTTTTACAGACGAAGTGGTGCAGGACAGCTCTTAAAAGGGAGTCCATTTAATTAATCAGTTGAAAGCCTGATATGGTATCAGTTGAGAAGGTGTAGTCACCCAGTCTCACTAACAAGAGGTGACTGTGAGCATAGCACAATTACACACATGTATGAAAGTGTCATAATAAATCCACTGTTTGTAAGCTAAATTTAAAAAATTGTGTAGTGTCCAATATAATGTTCACATATTTATGAATTTTTGTTTTATCCTATAATTGATTTAAAAATTTTCATTCCTATGTGATCATAGAAGACATTTCTTCAGTTTTAGTTTTATAATTTATTTCAACTCTTGTGTCTAAACATGGTCTACCATATAGGACACTTCACGCATCTAGAAAGAATTCTTGTTGAGTGGACTGTTCTGTTCAGGTGTTGTGATATTAAGCATGTACACGAGAAAAGAGAAGGAAGAGACTGGCCTCGCTAAGCCACAATGCTATTGGAAGATCTGGTACCCCAACAAAGATGCTAAGACTGGGCCTGTCTCTCCTGGGCAACGTCTGCGTGGAGTGGCACCCCTCAACGGCTGCCTCTGCCTCCCTAGTGCTGGGATTAAAGGCATGCACCACCACCACCCAGCTATAGGCTTGTTTTGTAACCTTATGATTAGTGGTCAAAAAAATGTAGCATAAAAAAATTCTGCCGCATATGACTGCTGCTCCCTTATTTTGTTCTGTTCCTCTGAGAGTCGATATGCAGAGCTAAGTGGGATTTTCAGAAGGCAGTTACTTATCACCTGGGGGTACATAGGATAGAGAAAATTACTGGCTTAAATGCAGGGATAATGAGGAGTGGTTATAACAGAGGTATAAACTTATTTTAAGATGACTGGTAAAAGACCCATGAAATTAAGTTCTTATTGGAGGAAGAGCATGAAGAGCGGATCATAGAGGAAGCTGGGGATTGGGATCCTTTGGTGTGGATCATGTGAGAGGTGATATTTTGGATTATGGCAAGAATTGGCTTAGAGAGAATAATTCTAAAGCAGCTTAGCCCCCACTTCCTACAATGAAAAGCCCGAGTGTAAGGGACACCTGACATTATTACCTCCCCACTGCAAACACAACCAGCCCCACAGCAACCGGATGCTTTTTATAATACTTTTTCAAGGCTGACTCATTGTACGTGTCGGTCCACACAATCGGAGCTGACCAGTTGGTAGTTCTCATGCGCATGTGTGTTGAGTTCGTGCTGTATCTGTAAGAAAGACAGAATTTTAAAGTAAAATATGTCATCCTGGCACCAGGAGAGTTACTGCCAATGCCCAACGCCTTGTAACTGAAGGCAGCGTTCCATTGAGTCTAACCCAAAGCCTTGTATCTGAAGATAACATTCCTTTGTGTCTAGCCCAAGGCCTTGTATCTGAAGGCATCATCCCACTGTGTCTAACCCAAAGCCTTGTATCTGAAGATAGCATTCTGTTGTGTCTAACCCAAAGTCTTGTATCTGAAGGCAGCGACCCACTGTGTCTAACCCAAATCCATGATAAACCAGAGAAGCGTCATATTAGAAATGGCCCAATCATCAGGAGGCTGAGACAACTGTGAGGTCAAGATCAGCATGGGCTGTATATAGACTGAGACTAGGTCTCAAGAAATGTATATTAAAAAAGTAAATAAAGGAAAGAAAGAAACGAAGAGACTAGAAAGATGGTCCAACCACTAAGAGTGTGTATTGCTCTTGCAGAGGACCACAGTTTAGTGCCCAGCACTGGGGTAACTCACAAACTTTTATAACTCCCAGCCAAGGGATCCAACGCCCCTTCTTGCCTCCTTGGCACTAAGCACACACACTTCCAACAGTGCCATCTGTGCCACCTATCAACACTTATGAATTCACCTCACAGGTTCATATTTGCATTCTTACGTGGAATTGAACCAGTTTGTCGGCAGCTGTGGTTCTGGCTGGTTTTCCAGAGACCTAAAGGAAAGATAGTCTAAGATATAAAGTCAGCAATGAGCAATACCGATGAGCTCCAATGGCGTCAGCATGGAGACTGTGCTGCCCAGCAGCCTTCGTGGCTTCCCTAGTTCTCCTGTCCACTTCCCTGGTCTAGAGAGAATTTAAAGTTCCCTCAGATTCCTGCCATCTCACCTCCATATGTATCTCTGCCTCTGAATTATTTGGATTTTTGTTTGTTTTGTTTGAGTCAGGGTCTTATTCTGTAGCCCTGGCTGGCCACAAGCTCACAGAAATTGGGCTCCCTTGCCTTGCCTTGCCTTGCCCTGCCTTTGTTTATTGTTTCTGTTAGATGCTATCACCATCATTATTATTCTCATCCCCATATTACTAGATAAGGAAATTGAAGCACAAAGATCTTTTATTATCATACTTGAAGTCATTTTTCCTCTTTGCCCCACACTCTAATGGCAACCTAGGTAGAAGGGCACTGTGGAGACTTCATCTTGAGCAGAGCTGGTGAAGAGATTGGTCAGGCATGGAGCTGGGTTGTGCTGTAGATTATATTGAAGGCAGGGTGTGACCAAGGAATGGCATTCAACTCTAACTCTGACTGCCATTGCCTTCATATGGTGTGCATTGGTGCACTAGGTTAAAGAACTCCAACTCTAGAGGAACCAATGATAATAAGAGGTGTTATTGTTGGAATATATGATAGCAAATCCGTTTGCTAGGGTGGAGGGTGCTGGGGCACACTTCTAGTCCCAGCACTCAGGAGGCAGAGGCAGGCGGATCTCTGAGTTCAAACCAGCCTGGTCTACAGAGCTAGTTCCAGGACTATCAGAGCTACACAGAGAAACCTATCTCAAAA
Source organism: Chionomys nivalis (assembly GCF_950005125.1). NCBI lineage: Eukaryota > Metazoa > Chordata > Mammalia > Rodentia > Cricetidae > Chionomys > Chionomys nivalis. The sequence continues at coordinate 50,762,536 of NC_080107.1, forward strand.
AGAAGGAAGGGAGGGAGGGAGGGAGGGAGGGAGGGAGGGAGGGAGGGAGGGGAAAGGAAAAGAAAGAAAACAATAAATGAATAAGTAGATTTTCCAGGAAGTATGTTAAGCCATTCCCTCTTCCACCTTCTTCTGCAGTGACCACTCCTTGAATGTTTCTACTTTGCCGGGGGGGAGGGTTCTGTTACATTGGAGTAACTGAAAGCTGCTGTCCTATTGAGAGAGGAACCATACTTTTTTGTATATTGTTGTCTATCCAGGCTGGCCTTGTACTCACTGTGCAGCTAAGTAACACTGAGCTCCTGATCTTGCTGCCCCATGCTCTGAGTGCTGGGATTACAAGAGAGCACCACTGCCCACAGCTCTCTTCCTTCTCAATCACTTTCATGCATGGCCCAGGCAGATCTGGTCCACTCACGATGCTGTAAGTCACAGAATCATCACAAGACACAGTGCTGGATATAGTCAGCATCCGAAAGCACAGCTGCTGTTCACCACTGTGGGTTCCCATGACAATCCTTTCCAAATCCACGATTAGGAGGCTACTGCAATCTCCTGATGGCCTTTCATTATTATTATTTCTTTTATTTTTGAGATTATGCCCTAATTCATATTTCCCCTTTCTCCTTCCTCCCTTCCAACCTTCACATATACCCCCATTTTGCTCTATTTCAAATTCATGGCCTCTTTTTATATTAACTCTTTGATTACATTATATACACACACACACATTCTTAAATATAACCTGTTTAGTCCGTATAATGTTACCTGTTTGTACGTTTTCAGAGCTGACTATTTGATATCGGATACCTAATTGGTGTCCTCTTCCCTAGGGAAGACAATTTCTCCCACTCTCGGCATTTCTTATGTGTGTGGTTCTTTGTGCAAGGTTGAGGTCCTGTGATAGCCCCTCCCCGTCACTTAGTCCTGTCTATTGTTCAGCTCACGCTTAGGCAGTCATGTTGCTGAGAGACTTCATGACCTTGGCTCCTGGCAGTCTTTAATCAAGCCTTGTGCTTGTGTGCTTGCCCAGAGCTTTCAAAGAGACGAAGCTTTCAAAGGGCCTAAGTTCTGCCTCCTGCTGATACATTGCCCTAGCAATTCCTACCCCTCCATCAGATGTGGCACTCTGCCCACCTGCTTTTTTTTTCCCCTGGCATCGCGGCCTGGCATGTGTTTATAAAACGGAGCTGGTTTAATCTGACTGAAGGAGACATGGATTCATGGGTAGTCAAGCCTTTCAACCAACTTTGTCCTCAGATGACAGGTCATGGCATATTTTTAAATAAACACTTACCAGCACTGATATGTCATCTGCAGTTTCTTCATACTTAGGGGGAATAAAAAGGCATTATATTAATTTTAGATTTCTACAAAGGGTTTCCACAAGTCATCTAGCTTTCTTATTAACTAATGTTGCAATAAATACTGCTGAAGTGCACTGCTGATTGTCCAGACAATGTAGAAAACGTGATAAGGATCTCTACATTGGAGCCTCATGTCCTATATATTCATTTTTTCCTTGCCATGCTTGAGACTGAACTCAGGGCCTTGTTCATACTAGGCAATGTTCCACCACCAAGCTAGCTACAATCTCAGGAAGTAAGATGTTCACTACCTACTAACTCCTGGAGACAAATAAATGAGATTAATTCGTGTTATTAGTAGAAACTTGTTATTAACTAGGAAGTCTATTTGTTTCACATTTATGGAATGACTACACATCTTGTACCTTAAGGTCATCAACAGTAGGACCTCTTAAAGATGTCATCTGTTTCAGGAGGTGGTAGCCTCACACTGTTTCTCCTATATTTTTTTTGTTTTTGTTTTTGAGACAGGGTTTCCTCTGCAAATCCCTGACTATTCTGGAACTTGCTCTGTAGACCAGGTTGGCCTCCACCTCAGATCTGCCTATTTCTGCCTTCCAAGTGCTGGGATTAAAGGTACGTGCCACCATGCATGGCTATAGCACTCTTAAAAAATCTTTGATATAATGAGAAACAAAGGATGGTGACGGGGGCTCTATATTCAAGACCCACTTGAATATAATTTGTGTATGTTTGGATTTATGCATGTGGCTGTGGATTTACTTAAGGGGCAATCCTGTTAACTTTCTGGCTCACCAGATTCTTACCACATATAAACATACAACATTAAGTTTTCCCATTTACCTGAAATGGTATTCTCTATACAGGGCACATAGAGACATTAAAACCAATAGTAACAGGATTAATATTTTGTATCTCATTCTTTTCCTGGAGTAAAAAGAAGATGAGAGTTGAATAAGTTTAGTGCTATCTAAAGAGTAGATACAGAAAGTGGATAACCCTGCATACAGTGTAAGCAAGCTGGGGGGAACCCCGTGTACACAGAGTAAGCTGTGGGGAACTGGTGGAGGAGTTCCTTCTGTCTGTGTGCTGCTTTCATAGGATAATGAATAAAGAAACTGCCTTCGCCTAGTTGATAGGGTGGAACTTAGGTAAGCAGAGAAGATAGAACTGAATGCTGGGAGAAAGAAAGCAGAGTCAGGGAGATGCCATGGATCCATGGCCGGAGGTAGGTGTGCTGAAACTTTTCTGGTAGGCCATGACCTCGTGATGATACGCAGATTGATAGAAATGGATTAAACTAAGATGTGAGAGTTAGCCAAAAAGAAGTTAGAGCTAATGCTCCAGGCAGTGTTTAAATTAATACAGTTTCTATGTGATTATTTTGGGTGTAAGCTAGCCGGGTGGCCGGGAAAAACAAGGCGGGCCCTCTCTCCATCATCAGGAAACCCTGTGTACACAGAGTAAGCTGTGGGGAACCCCATGTACACAGAGTAAGATGTGGGAAACACCGTGTACAAAGATAAACTGTGGGGAACCCTGTGTATACAGAGTAAGCTGTGGGAAAGCCTGTGTATGTAGAGTAGGCTGTGGGGAACCCTGTGGATACAGAGTAAGCTGTGGGGAACCCTTTGTACAAAGAGTAAGCTGTGGGGAACCTCGTATATACAGAGTAAGTTGTGGGGAACCCTATATACACAGAGTAAGTTGTGGGGAACCCCATATACACAGAGTAAGCTGTAGGGAACCTGTGTACACAGAATAAGCTATGAGGAACCCTGTGTACACAGAGTACACTGTGGGGAACCCTGTGTATACAGAGTAAGCTGTGGGAATCTCACATACACAGAGTAAGCTGTGGGGAACCCTGTGTACAAAGAGTAAGCTGTGGGGAACCCTTTGTACAAAGAGTAAGCTGAGGGGAACCTCGTATATATAGAGTAAGTTGTGGGGAACCCTATATACACAGAGTAAGTTGTGGGGAACCCCATATACACAGAGTAAGCTGTGGGGAACCTGTGTATACAGAATAAGCTATGGGGAACCCTGTGTATGCAGAGTACACTGTGGGGAACCCTGTATATACAGAGTAAGCTGTGGGGAACCCTGTGTATACAGAATACGCTGTGGGGAACCCTGTGTATATAGAGTATACTGTGGGGAACCCTGTGTATACAGAATACGCTGTGGGGAACCCTGTGTATACAGAGTATACTGTGGGGAACCCTGTGTACGCAGAGTATACTGTGGGGAACCCTGTGTACACAGAGTAAGCCTTGGGGAACCCTGTGTACACAGAGTAAGCTGTGGGGAACCCTGTGTACACAGAGTAAGCTGTGGGGAGCCCTCTGTATACAGAGTAAGCTGTGGGGAACCCCATTAATACAAAGTAAGCTGTGGGGAACCCCGTTTATACAGAGTAAGCTGTGGGGAACCCCGTGTACACAGAGTAAGCTGTGGGGAACCCTGTATACACAGAGTAAGCTGTGGGGAACCTGTGTACACAGAATAAGCTGTGGGAAATTCTGCTTCTCTCTGGCTTCGTCCTAGTGACCCTGACTAGCAGTTAAGGCTCTGTAGCTCCTTGGATATCTTTCTACATAAAAACACAGTTGCATCAGTGGGCATACTGGTTGTTTATGAGTTAGCTACAAATTAACTGGTTTCATCCAGTATTAATGCATTGCATTTCCTAAACTTCAAGAGCTTTATATTAGAGAAAATAATAGTTAAAATTCTACATCTCAGTCTAAGTCACGGTGGTGTTCAGTCAAAAGAACTATTTATGGAAGTATTTACCTACATTAGGTTTGGGCTCAGGGCTACCCAGGCCACACTCACCCACAGCAGTCTATTTCTCTGTACACTCTCTCATACTGGAACTTGAGACTGCAATCTTCACTCCATCAAAAGAAGTCTACCGAGCACACTTAACCGTTAGGGGCTGCAGGTTGGCCATACCATGTGACAGGCCCACATTAACCAAAGGCCAGCTCTTTTCCCTTCTCTTTCCACCCAGAAATCAGAGGCAATCTGACTAAAACCACATGTTATGGGCTACTCGTTATCAACTACATGCCATAGGTCTTCCCAGGTCCCAGAAGGGGCCACCTACATTGCCCTGGAGTCCTCACTGTGCTGTATCTCCACTACACTTACAGCTCCCCTAATCCCTTACCCCATTGCCCCCTTGAGTCTTGAATACCCAGACTTTTCAGCTTTGTATCTATCGATTTGTACACTTAGGAAGGAAACTGCTAATTATTTTTAGTCATGTGGCATTGTGATGATCACAGGAACAACACCAGGACTGATAGCAGCACACGACGTGTGCCCTTCTCAAGAGTAGCTGCATATAAAATTGGTTTAGAGTGCTCCCTGGAGGCTCAACTATAAAGTTTAGGTTATCTATACAGTCACCTTGGGTTTTAGCCTGCAGCTTACACAACCTAGCCAATCATGCAATGTATCCCTGTAACTCCACAGTGCTCATGAAGGCAGAGATGAGAGCAGACCTTCAAGCTCGAGGCCAGTCCAGAAGCCATAGTAAGATCCTAGATCAGAAACCAAACCAAAAGGCCTGAGCTCAAGCTCCAGGCTTACATGGTAGAAGGAGACAACCAACTCTTTCATGCTGGGTTCTGACCTCCACATATGTGCATGTACACATGTTCCCCCAACACACATTCACACAAATAAATGTAATAAAAATCTCTCTCCTTTTTAAAGACAGAGTCTCACTGGCCAGCAACTCACTCTGTAGACCAGGATACCTAGAACTCAAGAGATCCTCTTACCTCTGCCTCATGAGTGCTGGGGTTAAAGGTGTGCGCCATCATGCCCAGTGAAAAGTCTTTTTTTTTTTTTTTTTTGGTTTTTCGAGACAGGGTTTCTCTGTGGTTTTGGAGCCTGTCCTGGAACTAGCTCTTGTAGACCAGGCTGGTCTCGAACTCCTAGAGATCCACCTGCCTCTGCCTCCTGAGTGCTGGGATTAAAGGCATGCGCCACCACCCAGCTTAAAAGTCTTTTTAAAAAGTTACAAAATTCCATTGTTTAATCCACCCCAAAGGAAATTATCTCATTCAGAAAAAGGAACTAGCTGCCACTCAGTTCAGTTGACATTAAGAACAAACTCTCACCAGTTATTTTGCCAAGATCATGAAATAATTTCATACAGGTTCTTTCTTCATCAGACCTCACCATTCATGGTGCAGTAGTTGGAGCAGACAGATGGAGCATCTTAAAAGGGAGGATGGCCTGAAGTGTTTGAAAGTTAGCTCAGTGTGCTAGCTTGCCACTCTACACTTTGGTTATTCCAGTCATTGGAATGTGGAGTGTTTGGACTATTCCATTCTTTGTGGGTGGTGATGTCATCAGTCTCTTGATGATGAAAGAATCAGGTGGTTATGATCCTAACAATTCATATGCTGAAGTTTATTTTTCATAACCAGAAGACTCGATTTTGACTATTTTTTATTTAAATGTATTTGTTTGAGAATTTCATACATGACTATTGTATTTAAATTGTTCTACCCTCTACTGCCTTCTGTCTCCCTCCACACTCCCTCTCAAATTTACCTCTTCTATAAATAAATTAAATGTATATATTTACATACATACATAAAATCTACTTGAGTCTGCTTAGTGTTGCTTATGTATACATGTGTTTATACACGTATAGGGATGCCAGCTGGAACTGGGTAACCCAACAGGGAGCTCATCCCTGCAAAAGTACAGGTTCTCCCTCTCTCAGCCCTATCAGTTACCACTAGCTCATCTTCTTGGGGTGGGATCTGCCACAGTTCCCCCATTCACAGTGGAACATTGACTGGTATTGTCATTGTGTTGGTCTTGTTTAGGCAACCATATTATTGAGATTTCATGGGCACAAAGTCCTTGTATCTAGAAGACATTTATCTTGAAGCAGGCATCACGGTCCTCTGGCTCTTATAATCTTTTTGCCGTGAAGTTCCCCAAGTCTTAGGTAGAACTGTTGGGGCTGGGCATTATGGTCTGTTTTTTGGCCCATTGTACACCTCTGTGGTAACCTCCATCTGTTGAAGAAAGAAATTCATTTGATGGGTGGTGTAAGCTGCATCTGTCTATGGGTGTAAGGATATACATAGAGAATATGGTTAGAAAGTAGATTGCTTTAGGACAAATGGCAGGAGTAGGTTTCCCTCAAGGGTCTGTGACCTCTCCAGTCAGGTTTACAGAACCAGGCATGAAATCCCTTCTATTAAACAGGGCTTAATCCAATTAGACAGTACCACTATTGCACCACTGGGAGTTGTATTCATCAGGGTTCTCTAAATAAACAGAATTGAGAGAATTTTGTGTTTGTGTTCACCCCATTGGTTCTGTTCCTCTAACAAACTCTGACTGTCCTAGTCACTCTACTATTGCTGTGAAGACACACCATGTGACCATGGCAACTCTTGGAAAGCATTTAATTGAGGCTGGCTTACAGTTTCAGATGTTTGGCCCACCATCATCGAGGCAGGGAACACAGAAGCATACAGGCAGACATGGTGCTAGAGAAATGTCTGAGAACTACATCCTAATCCACAGGCAGCAGGAAAGGTGACACTGGGCCTGGCTCGGGCTTTTGAAACTTCAAAACCTGGCCCCAGTGACACACTTCTTCCAACAAGGCCACACTTCCTAATCCTTCTCAGACAGTGCCACTCCCTGATGACTAAGAATCCAAATATACAAGCCTACGGGGACCACTCTTATTTACACCACCACACTGACTTGTCTTTGTGCCCCTTTGAGTCAATATGCTATTCATTCAGAAAACCTATAAAAAAGATTTTAGAGGAGATAAATAAGACTTTAAAAGATTTACTAGAAAATGCTATCAAAATGAATGAACAAGTAGGAATTCTTAGTCAAGCAACAGAAATTACAAAAACAATTGACATTCTAGAACTTTAAAGCATGTATTTGAGCTAGGCATAGTGGTGCATGTCATAATCGCAGTACTTGGGTGACTGAGGCAGAGGATTACTATGAGTTCTTGGCCATCCTGGACTACAGAGTGAGTTTAAGACCTGCCTAGGTTACATAGAAGACCAGTCTCAAAAAAAGAGATGCATTTGAGAACCAGGTATAATGGGACAGAGGCAGGGGTGCTGTGGGCTACACAGCTGAATGTGGAGTAGTGTCTTCTATTTATCTGTTGCTTTCATTGGTTAATTAATAAAGAAAACAGTTTGATAGGTCAGAACATAGGTAGGTGGGGAAGACAGAACAGAATTTTGGGAGGAAGAAAGCAGAGTTAGGCAGATGCCATGATTCTCTGACCCGAGACAGACGCAGATTAGGATCTTTCCTGGTAAGCCACCACCTCATGGTGCTACACAGATTGCTAAATATGGGTTAAAGTAAGATGTGAGAATTAGCCAATAAGAGGCAGAAACTAGTGGGCCAGGCAGTGTTTAAATGAATACAGTTTCTGTGTTATTATTTCCGGGGCTAAACTAGCCGTGCGGGAGCCGGGTGGGATGGAAAGCAGACCTGCTCGCCTCATCACTGCACATAGCAAGACCCCATCTCAAAAAGAAAACAAACAAACCAAAGAGTACCCATGTAAAATAAAAGTATGGTGAATAAAACTATCAGCTGACAAGCCACAAAGAATAAGAGATCAAATAAAATTCTAATCTTATATGAAAAGGAGGAAAATAGTTAAGAAAATATTGAAACAGAATTCCTTACCTAAGAGATAATCATTAGGAAGGGTAGCATAAATATATACATATACATACATACATACATACATATGCTTATACACACACATACACACACACACATATATAGCTGGTTTCCTAGAGAAAATGGAGTGAGAAAATGGATGGCTCAGTGAGTATGGGTGCTTGCTGCTAAGCCTGAAGACCTGAGTTCAGTTCCTGGGACCTACCTGGTGAAGGAGAGAACTGATTTCCTCAGAGTGCTTCTGACATTATAGATACCCACACAGACACATAATAAATATGATAAAAACAAGTGTTAATTAAAAAGAGAAAATGGAGAAGAAATCAAATTTAAGCACATTTTTCCAAATTTTATTTATTATTTTTAAAAATTTATGTATTATGTATACAATATTCTGTCTGTGTGTCTGCCTTCAGGCCAGAAGAGGGCATCAGATCTCATTTCGGATGGTTGTGAGCCACCATGTGGTTGCTGGGAATTGAACTCAGGACCTTTGGAAAAACAGACAACACTCTTAATCACTGAGCCATCTCTCCAGCCCTTGTTTACTCTTTTTAACTACACTTTTATTAACATAATATTTTTATTGATTATTTGGAAATTTTACATAATGCACCCTGATCACATTCACTTTCCAGTCCTCCCAGGTCTATCCCCTACCTACCCTTGTAACCTCCTCAAAGGAAAAGAAAAAGAAAATATCAAGTTCAATTTGTGTTGCCCATATACTCACTGGAGCACGGCCAAACTCCCAGTGGCCAGTCCCTTAAATCAAACTGAGTTCTTCCCCACCCACCCCACAGAAGCCATCAACTGTGCAGAACTACACTTCAGCATCCCTATCACAATTTTAAAGAGTTCTCGTTTGTGTCTAGACTGTTTCTTTTGGGGGCCTGGGGTGGGAGTGAGAGACGGTCACAGAAGCCTTCTATGGTTTTCATTCTCAATGGTGAGTGTCTGTGTTTTGTTTTGTGTGGTTCCATGGAAGAATTATGGTCACTGAAGCATGAATTTCAGGTTTAGCAGCAGCAGGGGAGGCAGCTTCTGGTGAACAGACTGCTATTGCTTCTCAAAAGGCCTTTTTAATTGTTATATAATTTATGCCTCTTAGCAAGTCAATTTCAGCACATCAAAACCTCTTATCTGGAGTTGTGTGAAGGAACCAAATGCCCCAGCAATTCTCAGTCATGAGAACTCTTGGTTTTCCAAGTCCTCTCGTAACCAATTTTACAAAGGCTTCCAACCATTCAGGAAGAGCTAAAATAAGAATCTAACTCTTCGAACATAAGGTAACAGTCACAAAATATAGCATCACAGAAGGCAGTTCAAAGCTTAGGTGTTAACACTCCAGAATTCAAGCCAGATGCAATGCTCTGCAGCATCTCCCACTACATGTGAGTCTGCAGTCATTGACACCACGGCAAAAGAAGCTTCCTTGCCCTTTATAGTCAGTGGCATGATGGAGGAGTTACTTTCATTTAATAAAGAAACTGCCTTGGCCCATTTATAGGCCAGCCCTTAGGTGGGTGGAGTAGACAGAACAGAATGCTGGGAGAAAGAAGCCGAGTAAGGAGTCGCCATGATTCGCCCACCAGACACAGACGCAGGTTAAGATCTCCCTGGTAAGCCACCAGATCGTGGTGCTACACAGATTATTAGAAATGGGTTAATCTAGATATAAGAGCTAACCAATAAGAGGCTGGAACTAATGGGCCAGGCAGTGTTCAAAAGAATACAGTTTCCGTGTAATTATTTTGGGTAAAGCCATGCGGGCGGCCGGGTGCCGGGGACGCAGCCCTGCCGCTCGTATTACAACAGTGGCAGCAAAGATCATAGACTTCCACATGGTTTCTGGCTATGATGGGTTATGGACATCAACACGACTTCTGGTGGCAGCACAGACCACAGACATCCCCATGGCCTTTGGTGATAACACCACAGCCATTGATAGCAGCTCTGGCCATGGATGTCAACACGGCCTCTGGGGCAACACAGGCCATGGACACCAATATGCTCCTCAGTGGCAGCCCAGAGCATAGACATCAACATAGCTTCAGATAGCCACACAGACCACAGACATCCACATGTCTGGCCTCTGGTGGCAGCATTGACTGTGACCTCAACATGGTTCCCAGCAGCAGCATTGACCATAGACATCAATATAGGTCTTGACCACAGCATGGACCATATGCACATTCATAGCCCTATAGAAGCACAGGCCACAGACATCAGCATGACCTCTAACAACAACATGGGTCACAGACATCAACATGGCCCCTAAAGGCAGTACAGCTCACAGGCATCTACATGGCCTCTGGTGATAACATGAACCACTGACATTGATATGACCTCTAGTGGGAGCACAGATTGTGGATATCAACACTGCCCTTGGCTACCACATGGTCTAGATACCATCATGATCCTTAGTGGAAGCACTAGTCACAGACATCAACATAGCCCCTGGTAGCAACATGGCTCACAGGCATCAATATAGCTTCAGTCAACAGCACTGACCATGGACACCTATGGCCTTTGATGGTAACAAAGGCCAGGGACATCAACATAGCCCCTGCTTCAGGAGGACCACAGACCCCAATACAGCCCACGGTGGCAGTGTGGTCCATGAACATCAACATGGCCTCAGGCAGCAGTACAGGTCATACACATCAACAAGGTTTCTGGAGGTAGCTCAGGCCTTAGAGATAAACAAGGCCTCCAGAAGCAGCTGTCCACATGAACCTCAGGCTTCAACTTAGCCTGGGGCAGTAGCATGGACCACGGATACCAACATGACCTCCAGGGAGGTCTTTCAAGGGGATTCAATCTAAAAAATAAACATTCTTCATTCTGGATATCCCGTCCTTGCTCACAAGCAGAGCAATCGTGTGACTGGGCATGTTCAGAGGCTGCACACCACTCTGGTGGTTTTACTCATGGAGGTCTGCTGTAGCCTTCTCTCACGCCTGTCGCCGTTGTTGCTTCTCTAGATCCCCCTCTCTCCACTGCAAAGGTACCTATCTGTTCATTATCTTTCCTACCTCTCCACTGTGTATTTGTTCATTGTAATGGCATTGGAAACTGCTACAATGAGTCACTGAATGAGTCAAGGTTTCTGATAGCAGGAGCACCATGAATACTGGACCACTGCCAATACTCGTCTTGGATATTCTGTCATTGACCAGTGCTGTGGGAGGTCCTTTAGCTCCTTCAGCCAATAGCCTTTAAGATACCAGCCCACTTGGGCTTGGTCTCTTATACTATAAATGCAGCTGTAAAGCATGTGTTCACTCTCCTGCTTCTGGTTCTTGCTTCTGGCTCTAGCTTCCAGCTGCTAGACTCTGTTCCTGTTCCCCATTTGTGTAGAGGACTGTGATCTAGGACAGTGATCTGTGAGTCACCCCTAAATAAGTAATCCTTTATTATATGTAATTCTGAACTAGTGTGGGATTATTTTGTATCTTCTGCTATCATCTGGTACCTGAGCATGGGGACCGCTCCACACTTTTTGGGATCGGTCTGCCAGCTACATGGCACATTAGGCACTGACAATCTTTCATGGCTCTAGCCAGTCCTCAGATGCAGCAGGTGGCTGTTGCTCAGCACTCCCCAGATTGCAACCCACGGTGCATTACATGCCAGCCCACACACTGCTGCCTGCAATCCCCACAGTGCACATAGTCTGCAACTTGCACTGATGGAAAACTTTGGGTTTTCTCTTTAACCTGGGCCCCAACTCTCGGAATCATTTGATTGCCTCAATAACTGCTCTTAATTTGTTAAACAAAGAATATTTTTCAGTACCTAAGTAAGCAACACGTGCTGTTCACCGCTGCTAGCATCTCTAGCCATGTAGCTACAACTGCAACACCTGCTGGCTGATAACAATTATTACACCTACTCCAATTTATTGTAATTGCCTTACAACAGGTGAGATCTGAAAAACTACAAGAAAATGACTGATAACATCCAGGAGTTCAATAACTATTTTGCTTCTACTATGGATGGTATTCTACAAGGCTGATGTGATTTTCCTTCTAGATCTCTTTATTTTATTCTAGGAATTAGCTTGATCAATTTGACAAAATTATCTGAAAGTATTTGTGCTGTTTAATTTAACTACCAGAATCTGTTGAAAAATAGGATATGTCCAAGAATGAGACATTATCTCTACTGGTCAAGTTTCATACCTTGGAATCCTCAGTGAGGACATTAGAACAGAAGACTGGACAGGAGATCCAGACTTTTAAAAAGGTAGTAGTAAAAAGAATTGAAAAGATTGAGGAATTTATTGGAATTGATGAGCAGGGGCAGAAGGTACAAGGACAGGATTTAGCCTCATCAGTACATGCTAGACTCTGGGATGACTTACACAGAGTTTCAACTGCATATCCAGTAATTTCCTCATAAAGACCACCTGGCAAAAGTACCCTAAGGTAAACAAAGAATATGCATGGGAATCATTACATATGAGCTATCTAAAATAAATAAAACAAGCAATAGCTACTTAGGTGTTACGTTCACCATTTGTTGGGAAATGGTGAAAACATGGGCTCCAAGCATTAAAGCTACCCCACATGATTAGGTTCAATTAATCTCAGCGGTCCTAGAAAATGGACCTCGGCTGCTTTGGAAGTGTTATTGGAGAGAAGAGGCAAAAATTTTAGAGCAACAGGGGAAAGCAAAAGGAGTTGAGAGTGTACAAATTCTTGGTGAGGGCCATTACTCTGATCCTCAGAAACAGGCTTGCTATGACAAACACACCTTGTCCCTATGTAGCACAGCAGTTTTAAATGCTTGGGACAGGATTCAGGAACTAAGAAGGAGGATTGAGTCATTTATTAGTGTTAAACGGGGCCAGAGAAGACCCTTTAGTGACTTCTTACAAAGATTAACTAAGGTTGTACAATTAGGAGTGACAGACCCTGAAGCTAGATGTGTACTAATTGAATCCTTGACTTTTGAAAATGCCAACTCAGAATGTAAGAAGATCCTTGGGCCCATAAAGGTTAGATCAGTACCCATAGATAAATGTGATGTGGGAGCCCTCTGAGTGCTGTGATTACCATTAATGAATAAAGAAGCTGTCTTGGCCTGTTTATAGGGCAGAACTTAGGTAGGTGGGGAAGACTGAATGCTGGAAGGAAGAAGGGCAGAGTCAAAGAGATGCCATGAATCTGCCACTGGAGATAGACGTGCTGAAACTTTGCTGGTAGGCCATGACCTCGTGGTGATAAAAAGATTAATAGAAATGTGTTAAATTAAGATGTAAGAGCTTGCCAATAAGAAGCTAAAGCTAATGGGCCAAGCAGTGATTTAATTATTACTGTTTCCGTGTGATTATTTCAGAGGTCTGGGCGGCCGGAAAATGAACAAGGGGCCAAGTGGCTCCTTGCAACAAATTGGCACCAACATGGCTATGTAAATCCACATCAAACCTGAGAAAGCTTGAAAAGGAATTCTAGACACAAAAATACAAAGCTTAACACAGCTTCTTGCTGTTTGCTGGTGGTGTGCCACCGCTCCTTTAAGAGAGGTTTTCCTGATTCAGCCATAGTAGGAAATAAAAGCTGTGCCATTTTGAAATGTCGGCTTTCTGGGTTGTGCTGCCACTGCAACCTCTGGCTCTTTCAGGCTGGAGGTGCGGCTAAAGAGCATTTGAGTGAGGTTTGTGAGCAGCATGCTGCAAATTTGCTTGATGGCAACATGGACCAGCTTTGTACCTGGAACTGGGGTGGTGTCCAGTAGCTCTGTCATGCTGGACTGTGCAGAGCAAGCAGAAAGTACTGTATATGCCATAGTAATCATGCAGCTTAAGTTTCAGACTGTACAAAGCAAGGAGAAAGTACCATATATACTCTACTAAGGCGCAACTTAAGTTTTTAAGAAATGGTTAGCGTTTTAAGAAGTGCTCCTGGACAGTAAACAATTACAGATAATGCAATAAGGACAGTTTCAGACATAAAAGAACTCTAAATGAGTCACAGTGTTGGACAAATGTACATAGGCTTAGGACAGAGAAGAAAAAGAGTATAGAGAGCTGAAAAAGAAGTAAATAGTTTTTAAAAAATCTTTAAAAAGACAAAGTACAAGTCGGGCAGTGGTGGCGTACGCCTTTAATCCCAGAACTCAGGAGGCAGAGGCAGGCGGATCTCTGTGAGTTCGAGACCAGCCTGGTCTACAAGAGCTAGTTCCAGGACAGGCTCCAAAACCACAGAGAAACCCTGTCTCGAAAAACCAAAAAAAAAAAAAAAAGACAAAGTACAGATGATAATAGATTAAAAGGAGTACAGAAAAATAAGCCACACAAAGATGAACTATATAGAGAGAGTTTGAATTATGTATACTACTGTGCTTTCTTTGAATTTTTTGATTGAGAGAGTCATTTGATTCAAGGGACTACTAAGCTAAGCCAACATATATACTTCAAAGGTATTTTGAATTCAAAATTTGAGTCTAAGGATATGTTGCTTTGGAAAAGAGGTTTTTCTTTTGTTTTCACAGAAGATGAGAACCTATGGATTGCTTCCAGACCAAAATGGTTTGATGGAACAAGACCTGATGGAGGTGGGTCTTGTATTTATCTGTTGCTTTCATTGGTTAATTAATAAAGAAAACTGCTTGGCCCTGATAGGACAGAAAATTAGATAGGCGGAGTAGACAGAACAGAATGCTGGGAGAAAGAAGCCGAGTCAGTGAGTCGCCATGATTCTCTCACTCCAGACAGGCACAGGTTAAGATCTTTCCTGGTAAGCCAGCTCGTGGTGCTACACAGAATATTAGAAATGGGTTAGATCAATATGTAAGAGCTAGCCAATAAGAGGCTGGAGCTAATGGGCCAGGCAGTGATTAAAAGAATACAGTTTCCGTGTAATTATTTTTGGGTAAAGCTAGCTGGGTGGTGGAACGCAGCCCCGCCGCTGCTATTATTACAACAAAGACCCCCTGAAAGGTTGCTGTAAACACCCCCACAAAGAAAATACTTACCCAATAAACAGCAGGAAAAAGTTTGGACAGAACTACGCCCATGTTCCTAAATATTGTCTATAAATGTTTGCTTACATTTAAACGGGGAAATGCTATAGAGATTTGCATTGGTATGGATCTTGGTTTATTGATGCAAATTTAAGGTCAATCTTGTTATATGTATATTTCTGCTCTTGATTAAGGTATTGTGATTGTGTAGTTCATTTAAAAATGTAATGTATAAGTAATAAATATAGATAATCATCATAGATAATCATCTATAATAGTCAAGATTGTAGTAATGTTAGGTTTTCTAGATGTATAGAGATATATTTCAGTTAGATAGGTATTGCTCAAATCTTTCAGAGACCTTCAGAATATAGCATTTAAAATGTTTAAGAACTTAAGACTTTTCATGATGGCAAAACACATCTGCTCCTGGCAGAACTACTCTACTTCAAAAGAATGGTGGGCATTGAAGAGACTCCTTATGGAGTTGGTTAGCCATTTGGGCAAGAAAGTGTTCTTGCCTGGACTGTTTCACTGGAGATAAAGCACCCACAGAGAAATGACTGCTGAACTTGCAGGTGAGATGGTCCTTTAGGGTTCCTGCTTCATAAAAAAGTCTGCTAGACATTCTGCAGGACACAGAAAAATGTGATGGACAAACTGCCAGTATAGGTGGAACTGTCTTTGAAATTTCCTCGTTCATGGAAAGTCTGCTGGATACTATGAGACTGTAGGCTGGAGATGAATACCCCAATGGTACAGAAGAACTTTGGGTAACTGTCCAGGCAGTGAGATGTCTCTGTCAATTCTAGAATATTGGAAGTTGCTTACAATGTACTTCCTATTTTCTTAGGTTATATTATATTCTTCTGGGGTCTTTGATGGAGTTGAAAATTTTATATAGTTTTCCTTAGTTATGATAAAAGATAAAGTAAATAGAAATATTGTAACTATAATTCTTGCTTGATACCTGTTTTGTTTTACATAATTTTACTATGTTAAAGTTATACCTTCCTTTTTATTTAAACAGAAAAGGGGAGGTGATGTGGGAGTCCCCTCTGTGTGCTATGATTACCATTAATAAATAAACTGCCTTGGCCTGTTGGTAGGGCAGAACTTAGATAGGTGGGGAGGACTAAATGATGAGAGAAAGAAAGTCGGAGTCAGAGAGACACCATGAATCTGCCACTGGAGATAGACGTGCTGAAACTTTTGCTGGTAGGCCATAACCTCATGGTGACAAAAAGATGAATAGAAATGTGTTAAATTAAGATGTAAGAGTTTGCCAATAAAAAGCTAGAGCTAATGGGCCAAGCAGTGATTTACTTATTACAGTTTCTGTGTGATTTTTTCAGGAGTCTGGGTGGCCAGGAAATGAACAAGTGGCCAAGTGACTCCTTGCAACAAATTGGATTTTGCATAAAGTGAATGTTGAAACATTTGACCATAGTACTGAAGCTTGGGTAGAAGAAGCAATTTCCTATGGTATGAGGAGACACCAAAATGCCAAATGTTTTAATTGTGGAAAAACAGGACATTTAAGAAGAGGCTGTAGACAAGGAATTCCTAGTAATAATGTCTCCTATAGGAATGGCTAGAATAGGAGGACCCAGCCTTCTGGTATATGTAGGAGGTATGGCAAAGGCCAACATTGAACTAATAATTGTAGATCAACAAGAGACAGACAAGGCAACCCAATACTACTGGGAAACTCCTTGGGGGCCTCTCACAGACCCCAATGTCAAACAAGGTCCAGTCATTCTCAGTAACTTTTGAAAACACCAGGAAAATTGAACAATCCAGTGCCTACTGTAAAAAAAAAAAAAACATACTGTTATGGATGGATGATGGAGTATGACCTGGAGGATAAGCCAAAAATTCCAGTAGGAAATAGGAAATGTATATTTTGGCATACTTCTATAAATGATCAAAGACCAAAGCTAAGATTGCATATAAATGACATTGTAATTGAGGGATTACTAGACACAGGTGCAGACATAAGTATCATTACTCCAGAATCTTGGCATCTAGATGGGCTTTTTCAAGAGGCAGATATTCAATTCCTAGGAATTGGAACCCCATTTCAAGTAAAACAAAGCACAAGGTGGGTTGAATGCATAAGACCAGAAGGACAAAAGGGAAAGTTGAAGCCATATGTAGGTAATATTGCAGTGACTTTATGGAGCCATGACCTATTGCAGGTATTCCATTGCTGCAATAGAATACCTAGGTTAACATTCCTGCATCCCCAAAAACTCATGTTTCTGGGAAGGATACTATAAGGTATTATAAACAAAGGTCACAAGTCATTCAGGCTGTACAAGAACACAAAGAAACTAGCAAGTCTTCAGAGGTACTAATGGCCTTGTCTTTAAAATGGTTAACTGAGAAACCCATATGGGTTAAACAATGGCCTTTTATGGAAGAGAAACTGCAGGCTTTAGAACAACTGGTACAGGAGCAACTAGATGCTCACCATATTGAAGAATCAACCAGCCCTTGGAATTCTCCTGTATTTGTTGTTAAATTTAAATCTGGAAAATGGAGAATGGTGACAGGTCTAAGAGCTGTCAACAAGGTTATCCAACCTATGGGCCCTCTGAAGTCTGAAATTCCTCTGCCTTCTCTATTATCAAAAGGATGGCCTTTTATAGTTATTGATTTAAAGGATTGTTTCTTCACTATACTTTTACCAAAAAAAAAGGATAGAGAAAATTTTTCTTTTACAGTGCTTCCTTATAGTAATTTTCAGCCTATTAGGAGATACCAATGGACCATCCTCTCACAGGGAATGCTCAATACTCCTACCCTATGCCAATACTTTGTAAGTCAACCATTGGTATTAATATACAAGTCTATAATCTACCATTACATTGATGATATTTTGTTATCTGACTCAAATGCAGACACTTTAGAAATAATATTTGAAAAGGTAAAGAAAGTTTTGCTTAAATGGGAACTACAAATTGCTCCTGAAAAAATACAAAGAAGAGATTCTATTAATTATCTGGTTTATAAAATAGGTTTACAGAAAATTAGAACACAAATGTACAAATTAGGAGAGACCAATTACAGACTCTTAACGACTTTCAAAGATTGTTAGGAGATATTTCTAGTCTACGACTAGCTGTTGGGATAACACCTGATCTAACAGTTCATTTAAACAAAACTTTAGATGATGACAAAGACTTAAATAGTCCTAGGGAATTAACAAGTGAAGCATAAAAATAATTGACGATCGTTGAGGAGAAATTACATGAGGCACATGCAGATAGAGTGAATCCAAATCTTACTTGTATTCTAGTCATATTGCCTTCCAGAATTTCTCCTACAGGAATTTTAGTGTGGAGGGAAGATATTATATTAGAATGGATCTTTTTTTTTACTACATAAACCAAGTAAAATTAAAAACTTATGTGGAGGGCTGGAGAAATGGCTCAGTGGTTAAGAGCATTGCCCGCTCTTCCAAAGGTCCTGAGTTCAATTCCCAGCAACCACATGGTGGCTCACAACCATCTATAATGAGGTCTGGTGCCCTCTTCTGGCCTGCATACATACACACAGACAGAATATTGTATACATAATAAATAAATAAATATTTTTTTAAAAAAACTTATGTGGAAAAAGTCTCTGAATTAAGTATAAAAGGAAAATTGAGACTTCAGCAACCCAGCAGAGATTATAGATCCTTTTACTGCTGATGAAATTAAGAAACTATGGGAAGACAATGAACCATGGCAAAGAGCTTGTGCTATTTTTTGGGAGAAATTAATAGCAATTATCCCAAAAGTGATAGAATTGACCTAATAAAGAGAACTACTTAGATTCTTACCCAAATTGAACATGATGCACCTCTAACTGGAGCCTGTACATTTTATACTAATGCAAATAAATCAGGAAAGTCAGGTTACAAATCAGAAGAATTAAGTAAGGTGGAACAAATCCCTCATAATTCTGTCCAAAAGGCAGAATATGCTATTCTCATGGTACTAAGGGATTTTAAATAACCTCTCAATATAGTTACTGATTGGCAATATGCAGAAAGAGTTGTCTTGCATATTGAAACCACTGAATTTATACCAGATGATACAGAATTGACTTCCTTATTCATACAGGTTAAAGATATAATCAGGAATAAGTTTTGTTTCATATACATAACACACATCTGATCCCATATGGGTCTGCCGGGTCCTCTATCACAACATAACTATCTATCTATTCTTCAACTCCATCAAAGACTCCAGAAGGATATAATATTACCTAAGTAAACAGGAAGTGAATTGTAAGCAACTTCTAAAACTCTAGAAATGACAGAGACATCTCGCTGCCTGGACAGTCACCCAAAGTTCTTCTGTACCATTGGGGCATCCATCTTTAGCCTACAGGCCCATAGTATCTAGCAGACATTTCCATGAAGCAGGAAATTTTAAAGACAGTTCAGTCACTTTCTGTTGTGTCCTGCAGAATGTCTTGCAGACTCTTTCATGAAATGGGAACCCCAAAGGATCATCTCACCTTTTGGCAAGTTCAGTAGTTACCTCTCTGTGGGTTCTTCACATCCAGTTTATGCAACAGTCCAAGCAAGAGCAGTTTCTTGCCCAAATGGCTAACCAACTCCATTAGGAGCCTCTTTAATGCCCATCTTCCTCAGGAAATAGCTTCGTGCTGCCAGGAGCAGAAGTGTCTCATTGTCATGAAAAGCCCTAAATTATTAAAACATTTTAAATGCCATATTCTGTAGTCTTTGAAAGATATGAAGAATTCCTATCTGAAATATATCTATGAACATCTAGAAAATCTAACAAACATGACTACAAACTTTACTATTATAGAGATTATCTATTAACTTATATTTCTTAATTATATATTACATTCTTAAATGAACTACACAATCACAATACCTTAATCAAGAGCAGAAATATACATATAACAAAATTGACCTTAAATTTATATCAATAAAGCAAAATCCATATCAATACGAATTATTCATATCTATATCATATCCCCCTTTAAATGTAAAAGAACATCTATAAACAATATTTGGGAATATGGGCGTGGTTTTTTCTCTCCAAACTGCTTCATGCTGTATGGGGGTGCTGTTAATCAGGTCTTTCATGGTGTATCTTGTATGCTAGGTTCAACTCAGTTGGCAGTGGAGCAAAGTAAGTTTTTGAGAGTGTTTACAGCAACCTTTCAGGAGGGCATGGTCTATCATATCATATTTGCCTGGAAGCAATCCACAGGTTCTCATCTTCTGTGAAAACAAAAGAAGAACCTCTTTTTCAAAGCATCATATCCTTAGACCCAAATTCTGAAGTCATAATACCTTTATAATATCCATGCTGGTTTAGCTTAGCAGCCCACACAATGAAACATTTTTCTGTACTTAGCTCCTTCACAGTCAAAAAATTTAAAGAAAACACAATAATACACATAATCCAGACTCTCTGTGAATCTTCCATTTTTACGTGGCTTATTTATTTTTAATCTATGGTTGTTATTTGTACACTGTCTCTTTAAAGACTTTACCTTTTTTTATGACTCTCTATACTCTTTTTCTTCTTTCTCCAAAGCCTCCATATATTTATTCAACATTGTGACCCATTTAGAGGTCACTTATGTCTAAATCTGTCCTAGTGTAAATCTGTAATTCTTTACTGTCCAAGAACACTTTTGTTTTGCACTTTAAAAATGATAAGCTCTTAAGAATCTAAGCTATGACAATCCCAGGTCAAATACAGGTACTGCCTGCTTGCCCTGCCCAGTCCAACATGGTGAAGCCACTTGTGCCTCTGAGCCATGCGCACTGTAGCGCTAGCATGGCTGAGCTGCTTGTGCCTCTGAGTCACTTGTGCTGATGGAAGAGGGTCATATGTCTATTGATCAATAAAGAAACTGCCTTGGCCTTTAATAGGACAGAAAATTAGGTAGGCGGAGTAGACAGAACAGAATGCTGGGAGAAAGAAGTCGAGTCAGGCAGTTGCCATGATTCTCCTCTCCGACACAGATGCAGGTTAAGATCTTTCCTGGTAAGCTACCACTTTGTGGTGCTACACAGATTATTAGAAATGGGTTAATCAAGATGTGAGAATTAGCCAGTAAGAGGCTAGAGCTAATGGGCCAAGCAGTATTTAAAAGAATACAGTTTCCATGTAATTATTTCAGGTAAAGCTAGCTGTGCAGGAGCCAGGTGGCAGGAAGCGGCCACCACTCCTATTATTACATTGTGCCTCTGAGCTGCAGCAAGCAGTGCCCCCTTTTTAGGCACACCATAGCACTTTACTCACAAAACCCCATCTAAATACTCTGTCTCCTGCAAGAGACAGAGGTTTTGCTGGCAGGAAACTGGCATTTTTAAACTGTGTGGCTTTTTTTTTCTACTACAGCTGAATCAGGAAAATCTCTCTTAAAGCAGGTACAGCAAGACACCAGCAAACATCAAGATGCTGTGTTAAACACTTTATTCTTTTTGAAGCTCTCTCAGATTTTACGTGGAGTCAGTTTACCACGTTGGAATGCCATTTGTTGATAGGAGAGAGGGCCTGCTTTTGGTCCCAGCTGCCCGGCTAGCATATACCCGAAATAATCACACAGAAACTGTATTAATTTAAACACTCCTTGGCCATTAGCTCTAGTCTCCTATTGGCTTACTCTCACATCTTGACTTAACTCATTTCTAATAATTTGTATGTCACCATGAGGTCATGGCTTACCGGGAAAGATTTAGCATGTCTGACCTGGTGTCTCCATTGTGGCTTTCTGTCCCCCTTCTTCCTAGCATTCAGTTCTGTCTACCCCACCTACCTAAGTGCTACCCTATCAAAAGGCCAAGGCAGTTTCTTTATCCAACCAATGAAAGCAATACATAGATAGAATAACCTCCTACGCCAGACAATGCCAACATGCTTAACAATAAGGGATTCTCTTTCTTTCTTTCTTTCTTTCTTTCTTTCTTTCTTTCTTTCTTTCTAATACAAAATATAAGCAAAGGATACACACACTTAAAATAAAGTTCAGGAGAAGACAGCATTCCTGGAAATCCTCCAATCAGAGCAAAGCAAGAGTTACTTTTTGTTTATGTAGATACATGCAGAGTGAGATATGTAAAACAAGCACCATTACCTGCAGGAAGTAACCCAAAGGGTACTCAAAGAAATGAAATCTGGCAGATTGATGTATTCCACTTTATAGAATTTGGAAAATTAAAATATGTACACCACACCATTGACTCAGGTTTTCAATGGGCAACTGCCTTGAGCTCAGAAAAGGCCGATTCAGTAATCACATTTATTAGAAGTCATCACCATCATGGGTATACCTGCACAAATAAAGACAGACAATAGTCCAGCATATGTGTCTAAGAAAATGAAACAGTTTTTTGCTTATTATAACGTAAAGCATATTACAGGCATTACAAACAATCCTACAGGTCAGATAGTTATAGAAAGATCAAATTGAACTATAAAGGATATGCTAAACAACCAGAAAGTGATGAAAAATACCCCAGATAGATTGCATAATGTTTTATTAACCTTGAATTTTCTTAAGACTAATGAGAAAGGAACAACGGCAGCAGAGAGATAAAAAAAAACTTCTGAATTAAATCAGCCGGTATGTTTCAAGGATGTGCTGACCTCACAATGGAAACCAGGAGATGTGCTCTGTTGGGGAAGAGGTTTCTCTCTTGTTTTCACAGGAGAAGAAAAACTATGGATACCATAAAAATTAATAAAGATTCAGTTTGAAAAAGAGAAACCTCTTGAGAAAGAGAAATAGCATCCACAGAGGTGACAGCCATACATGTTGTAAGAAAGCCTCATAAGGATTGGGGCAGGGTTCTGTTCTTGTCTTTGCAAGAAAATACTCATCTGGGGGCTGGAGAGATGTCTCAGAGGTTAAGAGCATTGCCTCCTCTTCCAAAAGTCCTGAGTTCAATTCCCAGCAACCACATGGTGACTCACAACCATCTATAATGGGGTCTGGTGCCCTCTTCTGGCCTGCAGGCATACACACAGACAGAATATTGTATACATAATAAATAAATATTTAAAAAAAAAGAAAGAAAATACTCATCTTCAAAGAGTTGAGAGACCTTGGACATCTAGATGCCTAAAGATGAAGAGATAGCTACCCAGAAAGATCAACAAAACAAAAGAAATCTGTTTTATGATGCTGTATTATCTGCATGGTAAAATTTGATTATCTGGACATGTGTTCATCTCTACTTAAAGATAAGAGCTGGCTTTGGAATTGGACAATGGCTATCCTCAATTTAGAGCATGTTGTTAAAAGAAAAATTCAGAGTTTCTGTCTCATGTCAGGAGCCATCTGGTATGAGACAGAAAGAAGATAGATTTTAAGGAAATATTTTACTTTTTTCCATGCCCATTTTGTCTATATCATATCTCTCATTGAATATATGTCTATATGAATAATGTTTAAGTTTTCTATAATGAACAGTAGATTTTCCTGCAGTAATCTTTGAAGCTTTCAGGAAGAAGATGGGCCCTACAACAATGACTCCACCTTGTTGATATGACATCATGATGCTGATAGTGCTACCATGAGACTGGTTTTTGGATATCAGCTGCAGAAATGGTGTACCTTCTTACAACATTCTGGCCAGAACTCCAAATAAGAATTTCAACAAACAAACAAACAAACAAAACAACTCTATCAACTACTCAAAGACCACTTGCAATTATACAAAACAGCAAACTTGAAACTTAACCATCATTTTACTTTTATAGGATCCCATAGAAAAAATGTCGCCACCATGACAGCTGGAAGCAATTCTAGAAGACAACATCCCTCTCCCAATCAAGTTTGTCCTTGTGGTTAGGGACACCATTTAGGGGGTGATTATTACGCATATAAGATTTGGGGTTGGGGTGGACAGCTCAAAAAAAAAAAAAAGAATGGGATAATAGGTAGATTAGTGTGAACGTACACTCATAATAGTAATAAAGTGAATACTTGTGAGCTATTATTTATGGACAATTTACATTAAGTATAGATTTTTGCACATTGATGCAAGTTCAAATTATATTTATTATATTGAATATATGCCTATTTCTGTTTACAATATTTGTACACCTATGCAAAGTTATTTTGTCATATTGTATCCATGCATGTTTCTACCTTTGTTTAAGACATTTTGTATACTGATACAATTTAGGATATATTTATCCTATTGCATTATATATCTCTACCTCAGATCAAGACATTTATACATTGTTTATATTTCAAGGTTATTGTCCTCCTTTACTGCACAGTTATGATGGGGGAGAGTTTTCTGTTTTGTGTTAATTTCATTGGTTAAATAAAGAAACTGCCTTGGCCCTTTAATAGGACAGAAAATTAGGTAGGCGGAGTAGACTGAACAGAATTCTGGGAGAAAGAAAGCCGAGTCAGGCAGTTGCCATGATTCTCCCACCCGACACAGACGCAGGTTAAGATCTTCCCTGGTAAGCCCGCCTTGTGGTGCTATACACATTATTAGAAATGGGTTAAAGCAAGATGTGAGAGTTAGCCAGTAAGAGGCTAAAACTAATGGGCCAAGCAATGTTTAAAAGAATACAGTTTCCGTGTAATTATTTTGGGTATACCTAGCCATGCAGGAGCTGGGCGGCTGGAAGGCAGCCTGCTGCTCCTCACTACACAGTTGTTTAAAGATTGTTTAATATTCTGATATGAAGTCTTAATCTTTGTTATATAGGTATTAAGTATTATAGGTCAATAGTCATTCATGTTTGTCATACTTATAGTCAGACTAATTAGGTTCTTTATATACATAGAGATTGTATTCTATATAGATAGGTAATCTTCAACCACTTCAAAGATCTGTAGAATATGGCATTTAAATAACTTAGGATTCTGTTGATGTGAGACACGATTGCTCCTGGCAGCACTGATCTATTCCCAGGAGTGTTTAGCACCAAAGACACTCCACTTGGAGTTTGTTTTCTTCTTGGAACAAACAACTGGCCTTGGGGCAAGGAACTGCCCATGCCTCAACCACTGACAAAGTGTGCGGTGTCCAGACTGGACAAGCAGGATACAAGAAAAAAGACTGCCAAACCTTGCCAAGACAGGGTAAGATGGTTCTGAAAATGTTCCTGCCTCTGAAAATGGTCTGTCAGTTACTCTATGCCTTAGCCAAAATTGGTTGCTCCAACATTGCAAATGAGACTTTGGGTGATTACTCAGGCAGCCAGTTGTCTCTTTCATCCCCTGTACATTTTGGAAGCTGCTTGATTGCACATCCTGCCTACTCAAGTAATACTATGAACCTTCTCAGACCTTCGATAAGGTTGAAGATTAGACAGTCTTAGAATACTGGTTACCATCCTCTTATGATCTAGCTAAGCCATTTCCAATACAAGATTGAGATGCCTTAGGATGGTATGCTTGTTAAAACATTAGGATATGTTCCTTGCTTAATATCATTTATGCTGGCTGTAATTCTAATCTTATACTTGATATCTGTTCCAAGTGTATATAGTTTTGTATTGGGTTTAGAACTCTCTTATTTAAACAAAATGAGGAGGTGCTGTGAGAGGTCCTTCAGCCAATAGCCTTTAAGATACCAGCCCACTCGGGTATGATCTCTTATACTATAAATGCAGCTGTAAAGCGTGTGTTTGTTCTCTTGCTTCCAACTCTTGCTTCTGACTGCTAGACTCTGTTCCTGCTCCCTGTTCATGCAAAGGAATGACTGTGATCTAGGACAGTAATCTGTGAGTCTCCCCTAAATAAATAACCCTTTATTATATGCAATTCTGAACTAGTGTGGGATTATTTTGTATCTTCTGCTAACAGACCAGAGTCAGAGAAATCTTTCAGCTAGGCAGGTGGTGTGGGAGAATTGTCTGTATTCTGTCAATCATGTTTTAAATAAACACTGATTGGCCAGGCAGGAAGTATAGGCGGGAAAACCAGACAGGAAGTAGAAATGATACAATAAGAACAGGAGAATTCTGGGAAGGAGGAAGTTGATTCTTCCCACTCCTGCCTAGACCACCGAAGCAGCAGGATGTGATCTGCCCCACTGAAAAAGGTACTGAGCCACATGGCTAACATAGATCAGAAAAATGGGTTAATCAAGATGTGAGAGTTAGCCAGTGAGAGGCTAGAGCTAATGGGCCAATCAGCTTATAATTTATGGAGACCTATGTATGATTTTCTTTGGGGCTTGCCGGCTGTGAGGAACTGGGCAGGACAGACCCCAACAAGCAGGTCCCATTCATGTTACAGGCAGGGCTGGGGAAGGGCATGTTCCACACAAACTCTAGGGTACCACACCATCCCTATCTTTAATGTCAGCTGCACCAAGACTCAGCGCAAGGCCTTTGTGCTGGTAGGCTGCTAGCAGCAGGTGGCTGCACTCTCAGTCTCCTAGCAGGGCAAGCATCTCAGGCAGTAATAGCCTGTGTCAGCTCCATGCTGGGGGCCTGCTGCAGGCCATCCTGCAGCTCCTCCAGCGTGACCTCTGTGCTTACAGCCTGTGAACTGAGGCCAGCAGAGAAGGGTGTAGTTTCATGTTCTCCACTGCGTTCTGTTCTGTTCTGCTACCTTTCCTTTCAATTTTGTGTGTTCACTTTTTAAAAGCATCGTCTCATGAGACTTCACGCTGCCCCCCCTTTTAAAGTTGTTTTGGGGCTACAGTAGGTCCTGCAGACTCCTTTTCTGCTGCTGTATCTCCCTTCAGAGCCTCCTCAGAGCTCCGCTGCTATGCCGGCAGCCCTGCCATCTTTGTTTTTAACTGTATACTTTTTAAAGGCAGCCCAAACTTGATTCATAAGAAGTTTATTAGCTGAAAAGTTCAAGAATTTTAACAAATCCCAAACAATAAAAATACAAAACCTAAACAAAAAAAAAAAAAACAAAACAAAAAACCCAAAACCACACACAAAAAGCAAATTGCTCCACCTTGTCAAGCTTCTTAGCATACATATCAGAATCACACAGGAAAGCTGAAATTCCCCATGTTCAAGTCCCATCCCATGTAGGCTGAATAGCAATCTTAGGGGGTGAGATCCAGATATTAATATTCTCAATCTAGGCAACTCCAAAGTGCAGCCAATTTAGTAAACAGATGTTGAGTGTCCCCTACCACTAAGAAAGACAAAAACTCCTTTGGGTTGATTTTGGAATTTGGAAGTGGTAACCCGCAGCTGTGAATGTCCAACTGCCTCCCATCCACCTAATAAATGTAAAAAGCAATCAGCTTCCCATAAAAGCCTAGGGGAGGTCTCCAACTGATCTGGGCTACAGGCCAGTTACCTTGCCCCGGTGGATGCTGAGCAGGTGTGCAGTCAATGGGACAGGTAGTTGAAGGCTCACCTTGTCAGAACCCCTGGAACAAGGGTCACTGAATCTGGTTCACTTCTTTAGTTAGTGCTTGCTTCTCGGTGTGGGTTGCATTGCTACCACAAAATACTGGAGTCTGGATGCTTTACAAAGGGAAGTTTGTGGCCTCTAGTCCCAGAAATCCAAGAGTATGTCACTAGAACCTGCCAAGATCCCAGTGAGAGCCTTGTGGCAGTCCAACACCCACTAAAGCAGACATGCTTTGTGCAGAGAAGCACACGTTTGAGAGATGGAAGGGAGTTGGTGAGCTTGCTAACAACCCGGCTCACAGAAACAAATCTCCTGAGCAATGGTTCATTCCTCGAAAGGCATTAATCCCTATTCGTGGCCCCACACAACTCAACACTGCCCCCATTGGGCCCAGATTTCAATGTGAGCTTTATGGGTAGAACTGTATCCAAACCGTAGCATCCTTGGAGCAGATTACCAATGCGTCTCTCCTTTAACCCCGCATTAATTACTGTGATTGCCTCCCCTCTCCTCCACGCCTCTGCACTAACTATTGTATATTTAGGAGTGATTTAAGCTTACTGTTCTCTTCACAAACTGCAGAACACACCTGTAGCTGTCCAAAAAGGACACACATGCCCCTGCCTTTGATGGTGAGATTTCTGAGACAGCACACCCTAAGGAATTGGCATGTCCTCTGCAAGAATCTCATGTTGAGAAAATGAAAAGACTGAAGACTGGTGCCCAGCAGAGGAGGAACCTGTCTCCTGGAAAGAGCTTTCACATAGTTCCACAGCATGTCAGACCGTCCTTCAGGATGGGCTGGAGCTGGGACGCTGACAACAGTAAAACCTCACCTTGGCCAGGGACGTCTAGCTATGCATACTCCTTACTTTCTTTTTTTCCTTCTTCTTCTTCTTCTTCTTCTTCTTCTTCTTTTTTTTTTTTTTTTTTTTTTTTTTTTTTTTTTTTTTTTTTTTTTTTTGGTTTTTCGAGACAGGGTTTCTCTGTGGCTTTGGAGCTAACTCTGTAGACCAGGCTGGTCTCGAACTCACAGAGATCCATCTGCCTCTGCATCCCGAGTACTGGGATTAAAGGCGTGCACCACCATCGCCCGGCTCCTTACTTTCTACTTAAACATAAACACAAACCTGTCAGAACTCCTAAGAAGGGCTTGAGGATGGATGCCATTGGACCTCTTTATTTGTTCCTCTTCCTAATGTGGCCACACCGAATAAATCTTTCTGTGAATTTCACCATGACCTACCCATTTCTTTAATTAGCCCAGTGCAAATGTGTGGCCAAACTTAGCTAGTTGGAGCTGCCAGGGCCCAGACTCTGACCCTAAAATCTCCAGTAGTCAAATGAACTGCCTACAGGATCCAAAAAAGCAATTGTTAAATACTCTAAGAAATCTGTCCCTTGCTACATCTGTGGATCACCCTGTATCCCCTGAGAGAGCGGCTGTGTTGAAATGTTGCAGAACAACTTTGGATTAGAGTGGGATGTATTTTGGATATGTGAAAATGATACCTAGATTCACAGCCAGAAGTGGCAGCTATTTCTTGAGGGTTGACACCCAGTTCAGATACAACCATAGAGTTGGTGGTCACTGTTGTAGAATATTATTTTAAGACATGCTATATTTGTTTATGCTGTGGAACATTTGTTTAATGATGCAAAAATGTGTTATATTCGTTTATGTTGCATTTGTTTAATTCTGTGAAGCTGTGTTACTTCGGCTATCTAAAATACCCAATTGGTCTAATACAGAGCTGAATGACCAAGAGCAAGGCAGGAGAAAGGATAGGCAGGGCTGGCGGGGAGAGAGAAAAAATAGGAGGAAAAATCTGGGAAGAGAAGAGATTGGGGGAGTGAAGAGAAGAAGTGAGAAATGCAGAAGGGGAGGATGTCAGGGCCAGTCACCCAGCTACATAGCCATTCACGGAGGAAGAAGGAAAGAAAGGGATACGGAAATAGAGAAAGATAAAAGAGCCCAGAGGCAAAAAGCAGATGGGATCATTTAAGTTACAAAAAACTACATAGAAACAAGCCAAGCTAAGGGTGGACATTCATAAGCAAGAAAAAATCTCCATGTGATTATTTGGGAGCTGGGTGGAGGGCTCCCCATAGACCAAAAAGTAAAAACCAACCAACAGGTCCCACTTTCAGCAGCTTTCTTAGGACAGCGCTGTTTTCAGCCTTGAGAGCCTCCAGGTCCTTGGTTCGCACTCATGTCCTGGTTACAGAGATGCGATAGATAGCAAAGTGTTCACAGGGGCACAAACGCAATGACACAAAAGAGAAAGGAGGGGGAGGAAAAAGAAAGGTGGTCCAGGGTCTTGCTGATTTTCATGAGGGCTTCAAATGCCAGTGATGTCACCCATGTCAGGTTCTCACGAGCCTGCTCGTTAGCAGCTCTCCCTTGTCACCAGTAGATCACTGCACCAGCCTGCCAGTAAGCCCTGGGGATTTGAACACACCAAGGCTGCTCCCGGTCTTCATAGCCAAGACCAGAATCTCCTTCTCTCTGGACAGTCACAGCCAAGTCATTGTAAATGTTCTGACTTTGCATAACTTTCACAGGGGCATGCCTTAAGCTTGCAGGCCTATTTTCATTTACATGTAGAATCAGCACCATTTCTACAAATATGCCACCCTCAATAGCAACAGAGGTTTTAATCACTGTAATTTTTAGTCACTTCAGAAACTGGGTATCTTTGGAACTCCTGCCCTCTGGTGTCCACTAGGGGATATGCCTTTGTCTGAGCTCTGGATTCTAGAAAGTGAGCTCTAGAACTCCTGACACTTTCTTTATCCACTCTTCAGTTGAGGGCATCTAGGTTGTTTCCAGGGTCTGGCTATTACAAATAATGCTGCTATGAACATACTTGAACAAATGCTTTTGTAGTATGATTGAGCATCTTTTGGGTATATGCCCAAGAGTGGTATTGCTGGATCCTGAGGTAGATTGAATCTCAGTTTTCTGAGAAACTACCATACTAATTTCCAAAGTGGTTGTACAAGTTTGCATTCCTACCAGCAATGGATGAGTGTTCCCCTTAGTCCACATTCTCTCCAGCATAAGCTATAATTGGTGTTTTTGATTTTAGCCATTCTGATAGGTGTAAGATGGTATCTCAGAGTTGTTTTGATTTGCATTTCCAAGATAGCTTAGGATGTTGAACACTTCCTTAAGTATCTTTTGGCCATTTGAGATTCTTCTGTTGAGAACTCTGTTCAGTTCAGTACCCCATTTTTTACTTGGGTTATTTAGAATTTTAATGTCTAATTTCTTGAGTTCTTTCTATATTTTGGAGATCAGTCCTTTGTCTGATGTGGGGTTGGTGATGATCTTTTCCCATTCATAGGCTGCCTTTACACATTAGAGAACTACTCAAAAGCAGTAAGAAACAATGACATCTTGAATTTTTCATGCAAATAGATGGAATTAGAAAACACTATCCTTAGTGAGGTAACCCAGACCCAAAAGATGAATATGGTATGTTCTCACTCTTAAGTGGGTACTAGCTATAAACAAAGGACATTGAGCCTATAGTTCATGATCCTAGAGAAGCTAAGTAATAAGATGAACCCCCCCCAAAAAAAATATAGACCCACCTAGAAATTGGAAACAGACAAGATATCCTGAAAAAAATTGGGAGCATGGAGGTGGAGGGTAAAGGGAGGGGAGAAGGGGAAGAGAACGGGAGAAGGGAAGGGTTGAGAACTTGAGGGAATGGGATAGTTGAGATGGAGATGAGGACAGAGATGAGAACAAGCAAAGAGATATCTTGACTGAGGGAGCCATTATAGGATTAGCAGAAACCTGGCTCTAGAGAAATTCCCAGGAATCCATATGGATGACCCCAGCTAAGACCCTAAGCAATAGAAAGGGTGCCCAAACTGGCCTTGCCCTCTAGTCAGACTGATGAATATCTTAAATATCACCACAGAACCTTCGTCCAACAACAGATGGAAACAGAGGTAGAGACCCACATCAGAGCACTGGACTGAGCTCCCAAGGTCCAGTTAAAGAGTGGAAGGAATGAGAATATGAGCAAAGAGGTCAAGACCATGAAGGGTTCATTCACTGAAAGTTTACCTGAGCTAACAGGAGCTCACCAACTCCAGCAGGGCTTGGAAGGAACAAGCATAGGACCAAACTAGTCCCTTTGAATGTGGTTGACAGTTGCATAGCTGGGGTAGACTGAGGGGCCACTGGCAGTGGCACTGGGATTTATCTCTACTGCATATACTAGCTTTTAGGGATCTTATTCTCTTTGGGTAATACCTTGCTCAGCTTAGATATAGTAGGGAGGGCCTTGGACCTTCCACAAAGGAATGTGCTTTACCCTCTCTGAGGATTGGCTGGGGGTGGGATGGGAGAGTGTGTGGAGGGAATGAGAGGAGGAGAGGGAGTGGGTCCTTGGATTGGTATTTTTTTTTAAAAAATCTAATAAATTAAAAAAAAAAAAGAACTCCTGACACTTAATCATGCCATTTCCCACATGAACAAGACGCTTTCTGCTAGTGAAATCTGAAAGAGCAGGGCACCAGGCTCTGAGACTGGCACTAAGGACATGTCTTGGGGTGGGTTTAGCGCCCTGTGCATCTGTGCATTGTGAATCATTTAGAGGTGCTCCTTATACCTACCCACTAAATGCCAGTAGGACACACACACACACACACACACACACACCAGTTGTGAGGAGCAAGAGATGCAGATATTGCCACTGCCAAATGGCTGCGAGGGCAGAGAGGGGAATGAGTTCCAAGCGGAGAGCCACTGCTTTGCGGAGAGGGCAAACGATGCCAGGTCTACTGCCCCCCAGTTGGCACCAGACTCTGTCTACTTCAGCTACAGCCTCAGCCTAAACACAAGCCACAACCCTTGAGTTCTTAGCTTGTGAACCACAGGAAGAGGGCTCTGCCTGCCAGACCCTGAAGGGGGAAGTTGTGGCAGTGGGGACGTGGGGCAACTCAGTCACGCTCCACCTACAGTCAGGAAGCAGAGACAGACGCTGGGGCTCCTCCTGCTTTCTTTCTCCGTTTTAGTCAGTCTCGGACCTCACATTGATGTACCAGCCAGTTAGAGTGGTCTTGTTACTTCTGCTAACCCAATCTATCGCTCCCTTATAGACAATGTCTTTTATACTGGGAACATGCCTGGGCTGGGAAAATGGCTGAGTTGATCAACTGGATTCCCGAGAACCCACATAAAGTATCTGGGTATGAGGGCAGGCAGCTGTAGAGATGGCAGAACCTTGTTGGAGCTCGGCCAGCTAGTTTAACCAAATCAGTGAGCTCCATTCATGGGCAATGAGACCCTGGCTCCAAAGATAGGGTTGATCAGTCCTGAGGAAGACATCAAAGGTCAACTCCTGGCCTCTACACTCAGACAGACACACACACACACACACACGGGAGAGAGGGAGAGGACAGACAAGTCTGCTCTTTGTAGTCAGACAGGTCCAGGAGGTCACAGGAGGTCATGAGAGCTTTTCTACAGCTAAGGCCCTAAAATCTTGTATGATTACAGACAATCATAATTGATCCTTTTGAACATCTTTAGGAGAAAATGCATAATCCATGACCAGACCAGAATATACTGAGAAAATAATTTATTCAATTGTAAACCAGAATTTTTATTCAAAAAATGTTTAAACATTATCTTTAATAACATCCTAAATTTACTCATTAAGGATTTAAATTTAGATAAACGTTTAAAAATCAAGAAATTCCCTCAAAACTTCTTCAGCTTTTTACCACGCTTCAGAATCAATCGTGTCTTTGGTTCAGGACTTAAGACATTCAACTCCCCCACTTCAGCCTGGTCTAGCAGCCTCGGCGGCAGGGAGGCGGAATCCAGGGCCGGTGTGTGCTCTCCACTTCCTTTTGCAATGCCCACCAAGTCGGGAATTTTGTGGGGTCTTCTTGCTGCTGGGCACGTGACTTTTTCCTTTAACAACTGAAGAGCAAGAGGTGGTGCAAAGTAGACAAAATGTAAGATGCTTTTTTACTGAAGCCCTTCGCACTGTATGTCAATCAGCGCAATGGCTTTTTAAATAAACTGCTTGAAAATGGAAACAGATGACAACTGGAAGACAAGCAAATATAAATAGACGCACATATGGAAATACAGCCCGGCAGCCCTCACACTGACCGGCAAGTCACCATATGCAGCAGTGGTCTCGACCTCCCCAATGCCACGAGACTCTACTATAGCTCCTTATGCTGTGCTGACCCCAACCAAGAAATTATTTGTTGCTTCTTCATAACTATAATTTTGCTACTGTTATGAATGATGATATAAATATCTGGTATGTAAGACATCCTAGATGTGCCCACTGTAAGGGCCACAGCGGAAGTCTGAGAACCACGGCTATAGATCTTCAGCGTCTCTCAGAGGAGGGGACTGAACGTCTAGCAGCTCAGTTACAGTGACTGTGTTTCGGGTTGTTATAAAGTCAGTACAGACGGCTGCTGCACCTGCATAGTGTAGACAGAGCAGGGGAAAATGAGGTCACGTGACCGTGGGCTTTCTCTTCCTGTCAGTTCTCCAGGCGGAGAACCTTGAAGTTCAGAGCAGGTGGTAGGACCAGAAGATGATAGAGTGTCTTCCGGTGGAAAAGCATTCTCCCTCCCTAAAGCCATCCCCTCCCCTCACCAGTGTTCACCACTGAATATAACTTGGGCAAAACAAAACGCACCTTCCTTTCAACTCCTGCTCATAGCCATTGTTAAGAACACTGCCTGCATCTATAACTAAATTCAGGCACAACCCCGTGCCATGTCCCTCCAGCGTAGTGCAGTCTCTAAGTGGTCAGTCCCACATTACTGGGACTCTGAACACGTGCCACCACGATACGACCTTCTTTATGCATAGAAGCCAAACAATAACTGGGGCCTGGACCGCCAGTGGCCTGAAGCCACCAGCTGTGAAGTCCTCTACGGTCTCGTGCTGTGACGTCTCTCTGCATTGCCCTAGCATCCCCACAACCAGGATGACGGTGAACTGAGGGCACAGTGCACCCCACTCTGATCCAGCATTTCTCTTAGCACCCTATTTTCCAGTAAGCAGTCTAACATACTGGGTAGAACATTCTGGCTTTTTCTTTACCTATGGCACATTAATTTTGATTTCAGCTTATGTAGTACTTTCCCCACGCCCAGAATATATAAGAAATCACCGTGAATTTACACTCGATCACTTACCATAGCCTCTTTCTCACATGTTACAAGGCTCAAAGTTATACGGAGAAATAGTACGTGTTTGCCATGTTGGTGGGTTTTGATTTTGATTTTTAAGTTAACATTAACCGTTATTACTTTTTTTGAGGAATTAGCCAGAATAATTCTCTGTCAAATTTAGAAATCTACTGGCCCAATCTGAGGTCAGACATTACTTCTAACCAAATTATACTCTTTTGTCTGCCATGCTATCTTAACGTTTCGGATTTCCGAAGGCAAGCCTATGTGGTAGTCCCAGCAGTACTCTGGGGATAAGATTTTCGTGGGTTTGTTGGAAAGGAAATACTTGTTGAGGTGGCTCTCGTCATGCCACTGTGCTTCGATGTCATTCCTCTTGTCTTGGAGGATTCCCTCGAAGCACTCCCGGGTGAGGTTAAGGATATGGATGGGTGTTCCTCCAAAAATGGCCGCATGGTAATAAAAATCTCCCTGTCCATATGGGATGTACGCTGCCGACAGTTCCCGCCTCTCATAGGTGAACTCGTCATGATCAGCCTTGTACCACCAGGCCTGCAGTTGAGCTACCAACTGGCCCAGAGTCTCCACACCAAAAGTGTCTTGGAAGACCTGGTCCACATCCATGCAGAAGAGGAAGTCGACCTCATGCTGTATGTGGGCCAGGATGTGGTCCCCAATGGTCTTCATGCGCATCATGCTGATATCCTGCCACCTCTTCTCAGACTTGATCTCAAACACTTGCAAAGAGTGCAGAGGACTCAGGTGTACGGAGGGCATTCTGGAGGCATCGTCCATCATGACATAAAATATGACCCTGTGGCCAACCATGAAGTACCTGTTAGCAGAGTCCAGAAAATCTTCCAAGTAATGCTCAATGTACCTGAAACAGAGAGGAACACACTCAACCATGTGCCATTACACTCGGGTGCTCTGGATGTCACGTTTAGGAGGGGACTATGCAGTGTATTTTATTTGTATTTTAATAATAGAGCTTGAGGATCAGGGTACAAAGCTAAGCCACTAGAGGCCAGGGAGTGGTGGCACATACCTTTAATCCCAGTGTCTGGGAGTCACACACCTTTAACCCCAGCACTAGGGAGACAGAAACAAGAGTGATACGGCTGGGCAGAGAGAGGAATAAAGGGGAAGACACAGGAACTCACTGGAGAGTGGGGTCTGGGGATTCCTGTGAAGATTTAGTAGAGGTAAAAAGTCTCTCCAGCGGGTAGCTGCTTTGCTTTTCTGATCTTCAGCTTGAACCCCAGTATCTGTCTCTGGGTTTTTATTATTTGTGCTACAGGAATGACTTCTCCACACACCAGGTATGTGTTTGCATGTGGAGGAACACGTTAGTTAGCACAGCATCCTGGCTCCTCTCCACCAGCTGGTCACCCAGTCCCTGGGGAAAGTGGAAACTTCTCCCACTGCCAACTTAGTAAGAACAACTGGGAATGCAAAGTCCTGCCCTCTTGCTCTTGGAAGCTGGCCAGCCTGAGAGGTATGTGTTCCCAACTACTGAGTAAGCTTCATCCTAAGGCTCTGTTCCCGTATTTAGAAGCCTGCTGTCAAAGGTGTACTTTAGCCCAAAAAGGCCAGTGTTGTTTCTGCCAGGCCAAACAGAAAGAAAGCATGCTGTCCAAGTCCACTAGGGATTCATAACATCCTTACCTTCTCTGTGTTAGGTTAAGTCTAAGCACAGCACCACCCTGTCCTCCTCTGTGATACAGGGAATGGTGTGGAGGATGGAGATCTACTCCCATCAGCACCACCCCGTCCACTGTGATACAGGGAATGTGCAGAGGATGGAGATCTACTCCCATCAGCACCACCTCGTCCTCTGTGATACAGGGAATGTGCAGAGGATGGAGATCTACTCCCATCAGCACCACCCTGTCCTCTGTGATTCAGGGAATTTGTGGAGGATGGAGATCTACTCCCATCAGCATCACCCTGTCCACTGTGATACAGGGAATGTGCAGAGGATGGAGATCTACTCCCATCAGCACCACCCCATCCTCTGTGATACAGGGAATGTGCAGAGGATGGAGATCTACTCCCATCAGCACCACCCCGTCCTCTGTGATACAGGGAATGTGCAGAGGATGGAGATCTACTCCCATCAGCACCACCCCATCCTCTGTGATACAGGGAATGTGCAGAGGATGGAGATCTACTCTCACATTGCAAAGTCATTCTACAAACCTCCCATGTTTACCCCATATGCCAGTGTGCCATCCAGACAAATATGATGCTAAGAATCCATTCAAATACTAGAAGAGTGTCTCATTTCACCTTATTTAACTATTTTTAAGACAGGTTATCATGTATATGAGGCAAGCCTCAAACTCACTATGCAGTCAAAGATGGCCTTGAGCCTCTTAGACTCCTGGTAAGATTACACAATGTGCCACAACATCCCCAGACTTTGTGGTGCCTGAGATCAAACCTAGAGCTCCATGCACACCCTGCAGTCAGCCGTGCTACAGCCTGGCTCTATTTTAACACTTCTGTCTTTTTTTTTTTAAAGCATTGTTTAGAACAATTTTTAATTCTGAGCAAACTGAGCTGAAAGTATTGCGAGTACCCACACCTCCTGCCTAGACGCATGCACAGCCTTCCCTACAGGGCCACCAGGCCCCAGGAGGCAGGTTTGTGACAGCTGCCACACTTCCACTGATGCTTATACTAAGGTTCATGCAGGGAAATGTGCAAAAGCACAAAGTCAGGTACACCACCGCTGTGGTATCACTCAGAACAGCTTCACTCCTTAAGAATCGTCTAGGCCCTTCTTTTCCCCTTCTCTCTCCCTCAGCTCCTCAGTCGCCAGTCTTGCTCCTGGTACTATAGCTTTGCCTCCTCCAGAAGCAGAAGCAGGAGCAGAACAGCACGAACCTGTCCTGCGTGACTGGTGCTCTGCTGGAACACCAAGAGCAAGGGCAGAAGAAAGAGCAGCCAGCACACACTCACACTGCAGTCCACAGACGTCAGAAGGAAAGAGCCAGCCAGTTCACACTCACACTACAGCCTATAGACGTCAGAAGGAAAGAGCAGCCAGCACACACTCACACTGCAGTCCACAGACGTCAGAAGGAAAGAGCCAGCCAGTTCACACTCACACTGCAGCCCACAGACGTCAGAAGGAAAGAGCCAGCCAGTTCACACTCACACTACAGCCTATAGACGTCAGAAGGAAAGAGCCAGACAGTTCACACTCACACTGCAGCCCACAGAGGTCAGAAGGAAAGAGCCAGACAGTTCACACTCACACTACAGCCTATAGACGTCAGAAGGAAAGAGCAGCCAGTTCACACTCACACGGCAGCCCATAGACGTCCTCTGACCTACACATGCATATTAGATACAAAATTTAAAAAAAAAAAAAAAAACAGAAGTCCACCCCCACGCTCTCCAGTATGCCTTACTTTGTTGGTAGCTCTTTCATAATCCTCACTCAGCCTTTCTTAAAACATCCTTAAAAACACAACTCTGCCTCAAAAAAAAAAAAAAAAAAAGAAGAAGAAGAAAAGAGAAAAGGAAAAAAAGAAAAATTAAACCCAATGTTTTATTTAGGGGAAAACATTTAATTCATTAGGAAAGCAAAATGGGTTACACTTTAAAACCAATAGCACAGCCCAAGCTTCATGTAAGGATGAGTACAACTTCTCTGCTCAAATGTTCTGAATGAGGAAATGGAAGCTGCCGTAGCTACAACCAGTCCCATCTCAGCAGGTTCCAACCATTGAAATGCCAGCTAAGGTGAGAGACTGGTCAAGGAGTGGGCCAGCAAGACTCATGGCAACTGTCCCTGAATCCTGATATCTCCAGGATGATCAGGTAGACAGGACCAGAGGAACCCAGGGAAGAGCAGCAGCCATGTTAGCACAGAGGTCATGGTGCACACAGCCCACTCCCAGAATGTCTGCAACCCCTGTCCTTGGCCCTAGGTGCTAAGAGCACAGGAGGAGCACTTACGTCCCAGCCAGCCAGCAGCTGGTGTTTGCTGCTCCCTAGGAAAGCCCTGGAGGTCAGGGGGTAGGCGGTGGGCACGCTGCTGGCTCTGGGTCCCAGTGGCATTGAAGACAGTTTCCCTCCCCTCCGAGGCAGGAATGGGTGGGCTTACCTACTCTTGATTTTGTTCCTCCCCTTCATGGAAAAGGAGATAGAAGTCTCCTGCCCGGCAACTTAGAGAAAATAGCCTCTGGGCTACAGGTCCCTCACAAAGGCTTTGATGGTAGAACAACAAAAAATATCAAGGGCAAGTTTGTCAGTTTGCTTACTTTCCCACGGCAAAAACCGTCAGCCCCACGGTGATTTTCTGTCTGGCGTAATGCTTTTCCAGGCGAGCTCTGTTGTAAGTGCCTTCCCACACAATCGGCGCCTTCCACGGGGTCAGTGTCAAAACCTCCGGGCGGTTCCTGGTGACAAAAGCAGGCAACACTGTGGGTTAGAACCTCCATGCTAAGGTGAGAGACTGGTTAAGGAAGAGGAGGCTAGCAAGATCCTCGGCAGCTGTCCCTGGATCCTAACTGAAGCTTCATCCCAGAATGCTTGGGGAGGAGGTGTGATGTTCGCAGGGGCCGCACTGTGTGTGCTCAGGCACCTTCTCAGATTCTCATCATAAGGCACTGTCTACTCATGTAGCCAAGACTGACCCCAAGCTCCGCCGCCAAGGATCACCCTGAACTTCATCTTCCAAGTGCTGGGGTTACAGGCATGTACCCCCAAAGCCCCTTTAGGAGGTGCTGGGAATAGAACTCAGGTCCCATGAACGCTTGCTAGGCACCCTACCAACTGAACCACATCCCCGGCACCTTTGCGTTTCTCTCCAGCCCTAACTGACGTGTTTGGGTTGTTATTTGCCCTTGAGAATATCATCAGGGCCTAAGATGTGATGCAGGGGGATGAGAGAAAGAAGTTGGAGCTGAGAGACAAAGGCCTCTTCCAGTTTGCCCCATACTCGGGGGCTGCTGGTGTCATCAGCCTGCAGGGTAACACACTCCAGAGATGTGTGTCCCTCCCTTAGGCTAGTAGGCTATTGAGATGTGTACCTGGAGACTTCTCCAGCAGTCTCCTGCTGTGGGAAGAGAAAAGCCCAGGCCTGTAGCAGCCAGAGGGGGACAAGGTCTCAAAGTTCTAACAGCTTGTGAAACCACGCAGGACAGGCTGCTGTGGGGACAAGGATGTCTCAATGGTGGGCGGGACCGTGCATCTACCAGTCACTTATGCACACTCTTGCCAGTACTTAAATGACAGTCAGTGCCCCCAAAGACAGAGCTGGGGGTCACTAGAATCTTTATGTGTTCCTCTCCCCAATATGGACACATCACATGATCCCCACCCTCTCATTTCACTATTCTCTCACTTTAAGAACCTTAAAAGCCTTTGCACATGTGGGATGCATGTCCGTATGCATGTAAGTGCACTGTGTGTACTCAAGGTTGATGCTGGCAGTCTTTATTCCCTGAGACAGGGTCTCTCAAATGAACGTAGAGTTCATCGGTGTGGACTAGTCTCCCCACTCAGCTGATCTGGGGATCCAGTCTCCCATGAGCAGTGACTCTCCGGCAGGCTGTCACACCCACCCAGCATCTCACACGGCTGCTGGGGGTCTGAACTCTGCCTAGAGCTTCATCCACACATCGTCTCTCCAGTCCTAGTCCTGTCTCTCCCATCAGTGCATCGTCAGCGCTGCTCTGGAATACTGACGTTACCAACTCCACTTACAGACTAGGACACAGAATGCTCTGAAAGGGAGGGACTTCCTGGAGCGGAGCACAGGCGCGGCCAGAAAGCAGGACTCTGGCAAAGACCCTTTCCCCTGCCCACAGTCTCTTCACTAGGAACACAAAAGTGAACAGGAGGCTTGTTTTCATTACTCAGAAAGCTCAAATGAGACACCAACAGGGAGCCAGGCAGGTAGCAACAGTGCCTCCGAAGGCTGAGTGCAGAAGGACAGGAGGCAGCAGAGCCGAGCAGGGAGGAATCGAGGCAGGATTGCAGGGTAGACTCAGACTGAAGTACTGAGGACGGGCCCTGGCTGGGTGGAATACACCCTGACCAAGTTTGCTTGGCTTTGCACAGTGTTTCCTGGTATTTAAACCCAAACTCCCGGGGTGACACCCGCCCGTGTGGTCCTGGCCCTATTTGTGCTTCACAGGGGAAAAGCCACCAATGCGGCGGCGAGCGGGTCTGGAGGGAGACTGAGACAGGACACGTACTGATCCTCCCTGGCTGCTTGCACGTGGCCCTGCTGCTGGAAGGAGCCAAGGCAACTGTCCCCTGCACCTTCCACAGCAGCTGGAGGCCAAGTGTGCACTGGCTTGTGCACGCCATCATCACAGCTGCCGCGCGCTCCAGAGAGCCTGAGGCAGAGTGGGGAAGGCGCCCAGAACCAGGCTCTGCTCTTGAGATGACCTTGTCCCACCCCCGCCGCAGGCTGTGTTGCCTCTTCCTTCCCTAGGACCGCTGGAAGTACCTCTTCTTGGTATTGGCAGGGCAGGGAAAGACCATTGGCCACCTGCTCTCCTGGCCACCTGCTCTCCCAGCCACCTGGTGCCAGCACACCTGCTGCAGTGTGCACACAGGTGCGTGGGGACCCTTCTGTCATGAGAGATGACACAGTGGACTCTGCCAACCCTAGCCGGGCTCGTCCTTATCATGGGCCTGTGACATGCTGTATCCATTATCCAGCAAGAAAAGCAAAGCCAGAGAAAGCCATGTAACTGGTCACGGATATTGACAATTACATAGATGCACATGGAGCGCGTCCTGTGAGTCTTGGCACCATGTGTTTCTCTGAGGCAGGTCACATCTGGTCAACTCTACCCAGCAACTCACTAGGCAGTATTATCCACCAGTGCTCTGAACCAGATCTGCAGGGGTCACATTATGTCAACACCATGTGCAAGTAACTAATTGGTTCCTAGCTAATCAATGAAGGACTTGGAACAGGAAGGTTAAGTCATTGGCCTGAAGTCACACAGCTACTAAGGGGGAAAGCTGAGACTTGAACCCAGAGAGTCCTTCTCTGGAGTCCAGTGCTTTGAGCCCCAGTCTCTATTGCTCCTTGGATGGACACTTGCAACCCCAGGTTTGCCTTTGTCCACAGTGGCTGCCGTGGCGTCTTGTCAGTACTGACGTGCTGAGAGCTGGAGAGATGGCTCAGCGGTTAAGAGCATTGCCTGATCTTCCAAAGGTCCTGAGTTCAATTCCCAGCAACCACATGGTGACTCACAACCATCTGTAATGAGGTCTGGTGCCCTCTTCTGGCCTTCAGGCATACACACAGAAAGAATATTGCATACATAATAAATAAATAAGTACTGATGTGCTGAGCCTCTGTGTGGCTGTGTCAGGCACTCGCAGGCTCGGCTTTGTTGGAGCTCTCTTTAGAGCTTTGCCATGGCGATATTTAGTCCTGTTGTAGTCTTGCTTTACTGAATGACAGGATTTCAAAACAAAAAGGAAATAAACATACACAGATTCTATTTCTCCAACCCGGCATTTGTGAACTTCACCTCCCTCATGGACCACAGCCTTGTTTGCGGGTGGTAGTATTGGCCTGTCAAGGAAAGACGTCTCAGGAGCCGACCAAGCCAGCATCCTCAGTCAGTCCTGATGCTGTGTACGAGCCACAACATTGTGTGCTATTGTCTATGAGCAGGCAGTAAGTTTCCTTAATGGAAAGAGGGGGCAGGCACACAGGGGCTAAGAACAAGCCTTTCACTCCTACCTTTAATCTGGGCCCCAGCCACTGCCAGCACCCACTTTACAAGTCAGGCCATGAGGGGAAGGGGACTGAAGCCAAACTGAAGTTAAGCACTGGCCCACAGAAATGACAGCTAGTCCTTCCCTTTGAGAACCCGAGTCCCAGTGAGTGCCCAACCTGCTGGCACCCTCAGCCACATGGCCTCTCAGGCCCCACCTTCTAGAAGCCGAGTAAGAATCCCAGCGATCACTTCGGATACTTGAGCAGGAAGACAAAACAGCACTATTAAAAATTAATGCTAAATTAAAAATCGAAACATTCCACTTCCCAGCAGTTAATTGTTGGGTTCCACTGACAATCCCAGCATGTTGGCCATCCTTGACTGAGAAGCCAGACAGCCTGGAAGTGCAGGTGAGGAGGTGGTAGAAGGATGAGGGGGAGGCCAGCTTCCAGGAGCAACCTTTGCATGAGGCAACTTATTCATCAAATCCTGCAGCCCCATCCCCCAAGGAAACCACTGCAATACTATCAACTGCCTTAGCCAAGATCAAACAGAGTTCTAAAAGGAGGGAGGAAAAGTACCTTCCTTCTGAATGGGCACTCAGCACTGTGTGACCTCAGCACCCAGATCCACCATACACAGCAAAAGCATCCAGAAAAATCACAGAGCTCCTGGGGGAAAAAATGGGTCTAGGGAGTTGGTTTTCAATTGCATGTCTTTATGCACAGGTACATTAATGGTGGCCAGAGGAAGCATTAAAATCCTGTGAATTAGGCCAGCAAGACAGCTCAGCAGGCAAAGACACTTACGGGAACCCTGACAAGGAGAGACTGATTCCCCAGAACCCACAGAGTGGAGTGAGAGAACCAGCTCCCATCAGCTGTCCTCTGACTTCTCCATGCCCACAAGTAAGGATGTATTTAAAACTCTCAGGAACCACATAGTAGACTGAAGAAAAGATGCGGGACAGCATCACCCAAGCACCAAAGGGCACGGCAGCGGGAGCAGGGGTGGTGGCTGCGGAGTGGAGAGAGAGCTGCGGAGAGAATTGGGAACAAGAACCGATAAAAGAAGGAAGCCCTGATGGATGAGGAGCGGCTCTTCCACGCTCAGACTGACTGCTGAGACCAGAAGTGAGAAACAGGGCGAGGTGGAATTGAGAAATCCGTGTAGGTCGCATGAAGCAAACAGAGATGGCAGGCGGGCAGGCAGATACAGGTCAGGGCTCAGACACGGCTGGGAGAATCAGCATCTCCAGGCTACCGGATGCCAGGAAGTGGAGAGAGGCATAATGGAAAACAGAGCATGGAGAATCTGCCACGTGGAAATGCGCAGAAACTCCTGGGCAGGAAGACAGAAAGCAGGCATGGTGATGTGGAAATACGCATGCCTTGCTGTGTACTGGCTCTGCGGGAGTTCACAGGGAGGTGCACATTCATGTGACATAAACATGCGCACTTACTCATTCATTCTTCCACTATTTCTCATCCATGAAATAGATTTTGGAATCTTGAGAAGGTTTCAATGTGATGGTGGTTCAAGCCAATACTTTTTATTTGTGTGTGTATATGTAGGTGTGTGTGTGTGTGTGTGTGTGCATGTGTATGTAGATATGTGTATGCATGTGTGTATATGCATGCTACTGCATCTGGCTTTGCATGGCTCCTAGGGATCTAAACTCCAGTCCTCACATCAGTATGGCGCCAAGTCTCTAGTTCCTGTTTTGTTCTAAAAGCCGGTTTAGGCTAGTTTCTAAAAACATGAGTAGGTAATGACTACAAGTGTGGAAAATCCGAGCTACCATATCCTAATTTCTGAAGAACGCTAGTTGTTTGCTTGTGTGATGGGTGAACTCATGGCCCTGAATTCTTAGCTCAGGAATACTATGCCACAGAGTTAACCGAATCTACAGAGCGCCTCTTTGGCCCACCCCAGACCC
Organism: Chionomys nivalis; assembly: GCF_950005125.1. NCBI lineage: Eukaryota > Metazoa > Chordata > Mammalia > Rodentia > Cricetidae > Chionomys > Chionomys nivalis. The sequence goes on from NC_080107.1 coordinate 50,806,737, forward strand.
TGCAGAGGTCCACACCATCCTACATGGCCTATGTGCTCTTCCTACCACTGGCCATTTCTTGTTGCGGTTACCACAGTGCTCAGTCCGTTTGGTTCCAAGTACCCAGACCGCAGTCTCTCAGCCCAAGTCCACGGATGAAGGTCTAATGGATGCTAAGACACCCCTCTCCCAGGGGACCACACTTTGTGTGCCCAGCCCCGACTTCAGTCTCTGTCCTTACTTTGGGCTAAACCAGTCCAACAGCGGAAGCTCTTCACTGCTGTCTTCATTTCGCACCTTTTCTCTCCTTCCTTCTAGGGCTTCTTCTCGATAACTGTGGGTCCTGTGTACAAAGAGAAAGAGGCCAGGTGAGGCCAGGCAGCTGGCGGCGGGGACTCTTTCGAGACTCCTGGCACAGGAGAATGCATCACTAGGGGCACTAAGCACTGATTCTCATAATTCAGGTAAAGGTGCAACATCTGTCTCTCTTGCCACTGGTCATCAGTTAGGTTTCAATGACCCTGCAACTCTCAGTTATTCCAGGAGTAGGACATCGCTCCAAGGAATGAATGTCCTACTGAAGTGTCTATTCTGAAATTTAAACTTCAGTCTTAACTTCACCCTTAACTGGAGAAAGGGAACTGGAGGGAGGGAGGGAGGGAGGGAGGGAGGGAGGGAGGGAGGGAGGGAGGGAGGGAGGGAGGGAGGGAGGGAGGGAGGGAGGCAAGCGGACTCGGAAGCCCACCTGCAAGGTAGATTCCTCTGAACTAGATGGCTCCTTAAGTCAAACTGCTTGTCAGGAAAGCCTGACCTCCAGAACCCACAATGGGAAGACAGAATCGCTGTCTCCTGAAAGTTGTCTTCTGACCTCATATGTGCTGTGGCAAGCATGTATCTACATTCATGCGCAGATCACACACACACCACACACATACTCACATCACATACACTACACAATACATTCACACACATATCACACATCCACATTCATACACACACCACACACATATCCACATCACACACATCACTCATACACACATCACACACACATACACACATCACACAATCATATATATATCACACACATATAAACACTATACAGATATATCACACATAAATATACACACATATACACATCACACAGCCACATACACACATATACACATCGCACACACACATCATACAGAGCACACACATTAACAATAGAAATTAAAAACAAAACAAAAGAGACTCCTTGAATGAGTTCAGTAAGCCAGAGAGAGTGATTGAGAAAGCCATGGCTGAGTGTTAGGGATGGAGGGACCCATCCTAACCCCTTACCTATTGTTAAACCAGTTCAGGAGCCACCATTCCCTCGGGCTGCTGCTGTCACCAACCTCTGGAGTTCTGGGAAACGTAAAAGAACAGAAACACTCTTAGAAAACGAGGCGGTCCCCAGCTGGAGGGAGGGACTTTCCAACATTCTTTTAATTGTCCAATACGACTATTAAAAGTGAACAGGGAGAAGCAAAAATGTGAACTACAAGGGAGGGACAGACCCAAGGAGCCTCAGCTGTCCCCTTTCAGGAAGCCCCCAGCACTCGGTTCATCCCTGGGACCCTGAAGGATGAGGGACAGGACCAATCGGACACTGGGTCCAGAGCACTGCTTGCTAACGGAGTACCTGTGGTGATGATCGATGAAACAGCACACATGTAGGAGCTCGGTAAAATGAACATGGCTGTAATGAGGGGTAATCTTTTTTAAATTATCTATTTTTATTTCATGTGCATTGATGTTTTCACCTGCATGTATGTCCATATAAGAGTGTTGGATCCCCTGGAACATGTGAGCTGCCATGTGCGTGCTGGGAATTGAACCTGGGTCCTCTGGAAGAGCAACCAGTGCTCTTAATCACTGAGCCATCTGCCCAGTCCTTTGGGGGTAATCTTAATTAAACAACAACAACAACAAACCATGCACTTTCCCAAGAACGATAGTGCAAGGATGCATGCATGCATGCATGCATACGTGTGTGTGCCTGTGTGTTATGAAAGGCCAGTCTGAGAAAAATACCAGTTGCCCAATCAGCGACAGCTTTGGGAAGTCCGAGGATTGCCAAAGGAGAAGTTAGAGAACCAGTTAAAACCAGCTTAGCCCCAACTTGAGACAGTTTGCATATTCTCTCTCACTGTGAAAGTTTCTAATTTGGGGTCTCTAGGATGAGAAAAAGGGGGACGATGGATAAGGTGGCAAGGTGACCCTGAACAGGGACACAGTATTAGTGGGGGGAGGGGTCCTGTTGTGCAGTTGAGGCTAACCCTCCCACTTGGCCTTTGCCGAGATGACAGGCACACTGCACCCTTCCTGGTTACGAAACCCGCCACAGAGTTCATCTGGAGGTGTCTGCAATGATCAATGACTAACGGCGTGGTTATAGGCGGGAAACAACGCAAGGACGAAAATCACAGGAAACAGAAAGACCAGCAAGATGTCAGTGAGTAAGGCGCTGGCTACCACGTCTGAGGACCCAAGTTCAATTCCCGGAACCCAGAAGGCAGAAGAAACATACCAAGATATCCTCTGATCATCACATGTACACACGCATGCCCACAAGTATGTACACACACACACACACACACACAACACAGACACATAATTTTTTAAAAGAGAAGTCCTGGTGGCTAGGAATACTGCTCTGAAGGCAAAGCACTTGTTTCAGAGCACGGGGACCTGCATTCTGATCCCTAGCACCATACATAAGTCAGAGAATGGCGTACATCTAGAATCCTGCTCTCAGTGGGGATCCTGGGGCGGGCTGGCCAGCCAGTGTAGCCAAAAATGACGATCTCTAGGTTCAGTGAGAGACTCTGTCTCCAAAACTCAGAGAATAACGGGGAAAGATCCTCGAAGCTGTCTTCTGGCCCACACTGGTGCACACACAGGCGAGCACACACCTAGACACATGTGCACAGGCGTGCACATGTCACACAAACCAACCACCTTCCCCTGATTTGATGACTCCAGTATGGATTTTCATGTGACCGTGGCCATCCCAAACAAAAGCTTCACATTCACTCTCATTTTTGCAGCTGAGGTGTGGGTTTAGTGGGTTTGGGCCTGTGGCCAAGGTCCCTGAGCAGGTAAGGAAACACTTCAGATGTAATACCTGGGAATGAATTACACTCAAATGAAGGCAAGCAGTTAAGAACAATTTGTTCTGAGCTTCCTGGCCACTGGGCAAAGACAGGAAAGTAGAGCTTAACATAGCTCCTCCTCGGTCCCTCACCCAGGAATACAGGCGCCTGCTAAACACCCAGCTGCCCCATCAGTCAGACAACAATGATCCCCAGATGACACCATTTGAAAAGAGTCACCTGATCAGAACTGAGGACAAAGCATGTTATTATTCTACACAGACCAGTCTGGGGACTGGCAGAGTACAACCCTGAGCCCAGGGTCCTAGGTAGCTGCTTCCTCCTTGCCTCTCTCCTCGCTGCCCCTGCACTGTGGCCTGAGCACCCCTGTGGCTGGCACGTAGAGAAAAACAGCACAGGTAGGAGACCAAGTGATGGAGGCGTCCGGAGTTCAGAGCACTTACTTTGTGTGGTATATCCATAAGAAGGAGCCTTCTGGGCTGAGGGCAAACAAGAAACAAAACACGTCACCTTACTTTTACTTCTCAGAGAGGCTACACTGCCTTCTCACTCCTCCCAGGCCTCTCCTTCCCTTGAGAGCAGCGGCAAATGCCTTGGGGATTCCCACAGCACCGCCAAGGATGGGAAGGGACTTCTGGCCATCTCAATTCCTGTTTTTTGCTTTGGGGATCTCCCCTCTAGCCCCCCTTCTTTCGTTTGAGGTTGGTCAGCTGTTACAGACAGGAAGGTCCTCTTCTACCGCATTCTCAGACGCTGGGCAATGAGGAAGCCCGGGTAGGTGGAAGCATCATTGCCAGCCACCCCACACTGAGTATTTATCCCCTTACCCCCACCCTCAGGAGGCAGAGACTGGGACATTTAGCTCAGATCCCTTCTGCAGAGCAGACCCAAGGGTGTTGCTTTAACCAGCCAAGGCATGAAGCTAACTTGATGCCTGGAAGGCAAGGCCGGGACTTTAGGGGATTACCTCCTTTCCCTCATTCTCTAAGTACTTGCCGGTTACATCCTCCAAGAGTGAAGGGACTCACTGCTGGCCAGGGCAGACCCATCCTTGCCCACGAGTGCTATACAATGTAACAGAAAAGGCAGGCCAATCTCGAGCCTACTTAAGTCACTAACCAAGAAGTGCGGGTGAGCATAAGCAGGAGCCCTTCTCAGGAGGACCCGGCAAACTTCCTGGAGAAGGCAGTACATTCTGAAGGATGAGGAGAAGTTCACCAAGGTGAAAGACATGAGATAAGAGTATTCCCAAAAGAGCAAACAGTATGCAGAGGCCCTGAGGAAGGATGCATCCGCAAGGAAACGGGGCCAGAGCTTGTGGAACCTTCTGGGGGGTTGCGCTCTTAACCCCTGAGCCCTCTCTCTAGCCATCTTCATTCTATGAGCCATTCATAACACAGAGGCACAGTTAAAGTAGACAACACCAAAGCCATCTAATCAAACTCAGTTTCAGAGCTTGCCGGCTATCCAAACAAGCATTTCAGCCCCAGGGGGGCACTCGTTCTCTTGGACAACTTCAGCGGCTGTAGTCACCACGTCTACCCGCCACAATCTTGATGCCATGTTTTGCCCATTGTTGCAAACACTGCTACTGTGTGGTGGATGCCTGTGGCCACCCTAACTGTGTCTGTTGAAGCCCTGTCCCCAGAATGATGACACTGGACCTCTGAGAAATAACTAGGTTTAGATAGGCATTTAAACAAAGGTGGGACCTCATGATGGATTTAGTGTTTTTATCAGAAAAAATAAATTAGAAATTGCTTGTTCTCCGTAAAGTATGGGCCAAGGGAGAAGGTCACTAGCTGTTTGCAAACCAAGAAAACTTCACTTGGGCACTGAGTCTCTGGCCTTGAGCACACTGAGAAGTAAGTTCCTGTTGTCGAAGTCGCCCAAGTGTGTGATAAGTGTTGTTAATGACAGAACAGGAATGTTTCTTGTTTGCTCATCTAAGGCGTAGGTACTAAAACCACTGCACAGTCCAGGCAAGTGCCCTACCACTGAGCTGTGGTTTTTGTTAATCAGTTTTTATTACTGTTTTTAACATAATGCCTTATTCTGTAGTGCAGGCGGACCTCAACCTTACTATGTAACCCAGGTTGGTTCCAACTCACAGTGATCTACCTGCCTCGGCCAGTCAGGTGTGAGGACTGCAAGCAAGACCCAACCCCCTGGGATGTTATCCCCATTTTTACAGGTCGGGTACTGAAGAACAGAATAGCTGTGTAGCTGTCCCAAGGTCACATACACAGGCAGTAGATGGAAGTCTGGGACACAACAGGCAGTCTGGTTTTATGATTTAGCCAGGATGCTCTTCAGCCCCCGAGAGCCTAAGGGTCACACCCAACAAGTGAATCATCTCTTTCTTAACTAACTTCCTCAATTCAAAGGACCCACTCTCCAGACCTTTTAAGTGGGTCACACGCTAGCTTGTCCCGCCTTTTCTCAAACTTACCTACTCAGAATGAAACAGCAGAACACCCTAGAAGTGGTTACAAACCTGTCACCCCTTTGAACCCGTGTCTTTTGCATTCTGACTGGAGGCTGCCCCTCCTAGGCCTGTACCTAAGGACACAGTTGATTTTTGTAGCCGGGGGAGGTCTGCTGGCTCATCCAACTTAGAAATCCAAAATTTTGAAAGAGGTAAATCAGATGTTAACCCAAAGCACCAGAACTCCGAGGCCACTAAAACATCCCCACTGTGAAGAAGGCCATCTCAAGACAGCTCCTACAGTTAGCTGTACAATTAATGCACTTGTTGAAGCTGAACAGAGCTCAGCTAGTGCCCTTCTTAGGCACCTGCTGGGGCTTTGCTATGAAGCTGGGTCTCCCTGAGGCCACTGACACGGGAGCTTCCAGAGGCAGAGGCGGCACAATAGATTCTAATTGACAGATGAGTTTGATGACTGAGAGACATTTGCTTCATCCTGCTTTCCAAAGCCAAGGGAAGGAAGGGAGGGAGAGAGTGCTTCACCCAGGCACAAATGAATCACTAGTAAAATGTAGTATGGGTTTTTGCACCAAAGCAAACCACTTGGACAGATCCTTTAAACTTCACAGATACTTTAGGACTGCAGAACTTAGAGCTAGTTTTTTGTGGAATTCCTATCTGAATTTTATCTATTTCTCTTTTTTCCTTTATTTTTAATTATTTTTAAATTTTATGTATGTGAGTGCTTTGCCTGTATGTATAGGCGTGCACCATTTGTGTGTCTGGCACCCATGGAGGCCAGAAAACAATTCAGGATGCCCTGGAACTAAAGTTACAGGTGTTTGTGAGCCACCATGTGGGTGCTGGAAATTAAACCCGGGTCCTCTGAAGGAGCAGCCAGTGCTCTCGACTGCTGAGCCACCTTTCCTGCCCCTTTATATTTTTGAGTCAGGGTCTCCCTGTAAAGCTATGGCTGACCTGGAAGTCACTATATAGACAATCTTGGCCTCAAACTCATACAATCCTCTTGTCTCTGCCTCCCAATTACAAGGATTCCATGCATACACCCCAGCCTGGCTTAAAATGCTTTATATAAGCTTATACAAATTACTCGAGGCTGTTTTGGGCTTAATGTGCCTTCTCTCTGGGTTTAGCCTACAGAAATGCACGGCAAGAACAGAGATGACGACTTTGGCAGAAGTTACCTGGATGGTCTGTGGTTTTAACGACCATGCAGGGCTGGGGAATACAGGAAGGGTGGAATCCTGTTTACAGCTCAGCTCCTCGAGTTCACCCTGCTTGGTCACTCTGCTGGCACCAGTCACACCGAATAAAACAGCCTTTCCATCCCTGTAGCTCTAGCCGGTTTCATAATTACCTGCTGACGTATTCCCAAAACACGACGAGCACAGTCGAGACAACCAGCATCAACAGGACCACTTTTCCCTTGATATTCATTATTTTCTCCTGTGGGGGAGGGGAAAGAAAGAGGGAAAACAGATTAAATAAATTAAATCTGGAGTGAGAGATGGCTTCTTGGGCTAGAGAAACAGCTCAGCGGTTAAGAACACTTGCTGGTTTCCATTCCCAGCATCCAAATGGCACTCCCAGCCATCGGTAACTCCAGTTCCAGAGAATCTGATGCCCTCCCTCTTCTGGCCTCCATGGGTACCAGATAAATGGGTGGTGTACACATATACACACAGGCAAAACACTCATACACATAAAATATTTTAAATAATAAAAATAACAAAAGGCCTCTGCCCACATCATTTTTAACAGGATACATTTGTGTGCAATGCACTAAAGATCAGAGGTGTGTCCCTGCTCAAGTGCACAAATAAAGTGGATGTAGTTAATGAGACTGCATGCTCTGGGAAGGATGCTGGAGGCGGAGCCAGAGCCGGGCGGAGCCACAGCCCTGGTGTCAGTAAGTGAGGAGGTAGCTGTTAGAGTTCCACAGACCTCCAGCTACCTCAGATTCGGAGCACCTCTGGTTCTGGGGCGGCGGGGGGGGTGGGGTGGGGGGGTGTTCCCATTCCCCAACTCTGTAGTTCCTGGAGTACTGAGGACACAGCTAATGCCTCTTTATAACCTAGGCTTTACCTACTTTCCACCCCTACCCAGTTCGCTCCACCACACACCCACAAGCAAGCAAACAACTGGAACTACAGGAGGAAAACTGTGGAAGGGTTGCTTGGCAGGAAGGCTGGGAAGTCCTTCAGTGTGGGGTGACCAGGAAAGGCAAGCAGAAGGGACATGAAAGGTGAATGCTGGATATGAAGATAAGGGTGCCCCTGTGGAACAACAGCCTAACGGGCTAGCCAGAGAGAGCTTTAGAACAGAGAGTGAGCAGGGGTGGACAGAGCTCTCAGAGGTCCACAGGGAGTTTGGGAGGAAGAACCGGATCTGTGTTCATGTGCTGAGGGGTGGGCAGAGGGTACCAGAACCCCAACATTAGTGGGGAGAGTCAGACGATTCTAATGGCCACGGAGAGTGGGCAACTGGATCATGATCTGCATGTTGCTGTTCCTATAGTGGGAAGTTTTGATAGAACATGTTGATACCTTACTACATTCTTCCGTGTAGGGAGAAATCATTCCTGGAGACTTGCCGGCTCTCTGAGATTCCAAGAGCTCAGACAGAATGAGCCTTTGACCCATAGTGAGCCAGCCATTCCGGAGCCAGGCCTCCTCCATCTGGTCCATGTACCCCACAAGGCAATAACACCTGACCTTATCACCCAGAGTACCATAAACATAGAGACCAGGCCTGACAAAATAACCGAGCAGATCTTAACCGCTCACTCTGCTCTCCTGGCTATTCCTGGGGATCCCACTTCCAGCTCTCAGTATCACTATGGTGGGTGGTGCTCCAGACATCCCAAGAAGAAAGGTTAGCTGAGAAACCTGTAAGAAGGAAGGCTGAGCAAGCCATGGAGACCAAGCCGGAGCAGCACTCCTCCATGGCCTTTGCATCAGCTCCTGCCTCCTGATTCCTGCCGTGAGCCCCTGCCCTGACTTCCCTCTGTGATGGAGTGTGGCCTGAGAGTTGTAGGGTAAAATAAACCCTTTCCTTCCTGTTGTTTTAGACCATGGTGCTTATCACAGCAATAGAAACCCTTACTAAGACAGAGTTCCAGGGACTGAACCCAGGTCCTCAGGTTTGGCAGCAAGCACCTTCACCTGCTGAGCCATCTCATTTTCCTCTTCCTTTTAGGTAGGTAGTTAGGAATAAGGCCTTTCGCAGAGCTGGTTTCTTAATGAGCTCAGCACAGACATAAACTGTGGGATCATCTCAGCAGAAACATCTGTAAACCAGCAGAAGGCTTCCAGATTAATTCCAGAAGAGAGTGCAAGAGACTAGATCCAAACGCTGTACGTTAGCCAAACTGAGCTCAGAAGCCCTCCTCCCGCGCATTGAGAGCACAGCTTCTGGGGGGACACAGTTAATTCACTATAAGTTTAGCCCAGAGGCCATGGAGCAACCAGGACACAGCTGGTCCCCAACCCTTACTGTGATGCTGGCTGATCCCCAGTCCTCACTCTCAGGTCCTAAGCCTACTTCCCCTACCTTATCTCCCACCCAACCAGAGAGCCCCACACCCATTCTAAACCAGTGAGAAGCCTGTCCACCTGTCCATGGACTCCCTAGTTTACTGCAGGCTAGAGCCTAGCAGACTGGGCATAAAAACATCAGGCAAGGGTCACTCATCTTCCGGTCTCCTCCCTTTCTTTTCAGAGGGCTGCCTTTCTACTCCCAGGAAGCTTTGCTTGTTTCTCACTAGCTCCTCATTCTGTGTGTGAGGTGATGACCGGGTGACTGCTGAGTTTCCCAAGCCTTAGTTCTCTGAGCCACGCCCACCTACACCAAGAAATAGACCTCATCACACTGCAGGACGCCCCACTAGACTGAGAGCCAGGGAAGTCCCAGGTTGAAGGTCACACAGGTCTGAGGCTGTGGCAGTAGAAGATTTGAGTCCTAACTTCGCACAAGAAATTAGTTTTTCAGCCTTCACCCACATCTCTATGAACACCTTGGAAAGCCAAACATCCTTTTGTAGCTCAAGGGGCGGCTCAGCCCTGATGTGGGATGCCCTTCTGTATGCTGTGAATATGTTTTATTATCATTGGTCACTAAAGAAGCTGATTTGCCCAATAGTGAGGCAGACTAGAACCAGTGGGAAATCCAAGCAAAGATAAAGGGAAAAGGAAGGCAGAGTCAGAGAGACACTAGCAGCCTCTGGAGAAGCAAGATGTGTGGTAATAACATGACCATGTGGCAATACAATGATTAATAAAACTGGGTTAATTTAAATTTTAAGAGCTAGGCAATAATAAGCCTGAGTTAATAGGCCAAAGAGTTTGTAATTAATATTAAACCTCAGAGTGTTTATCAAGGAAGTGGCGGGTGGGAGAGAAACCTCCAGTTACATAGCCCCAACTGACATTCTATTCTATAATCCCTATCCCATTTGAATATTTCTATGGATAAACATTAATGTGCCCCATTACTTGGTTCAGCTACATGGGAACTGCATGGGAACTGTATGGAGGCTAAGCAATCCATGTGCCTCAAAGTCTAAATTCAACCTATCTGGGCCCAGAGTTTTAGATTAGGGACTAAGGACCTTGACTAGATCAAATTAAGCTGGTTTCCTTGTTTTGACAATGGGGATAAGAATAGTGATGGGTCAGGTGGTGGTGGCGCACACCTTTAACCCCAGAACTCAGGAGGCAGAAGCAGGTAGATTCTGTGAGTTCGAGGCCAGCCTAGTCTACAGAGTGAGTTTCAGGGCAGGTTCTATAGCTTCTGAGAAACACTGTCTTGAAAAACAAAACAAACAAACAAAAAAAGATGACAGCTGTGTCTAAACCACCAGAGAAAGCATGTAACCTGAGTCTCATACCCAAAATGTACCATAGAAGGAGTGAAAGGCTCCTACATGGTTTCTTCTGACTACCATCTGTGCATTCTGACATATGATGCAACACACACACACACACACACACACACACACACACACACACACACCTTTAATCCCAGAACAACTAAGGAGGTGAAGCAGGTGAGTTTCAGGGCTACATAGTGAGACCCTGTCTCAGGAGAGGGGCGGGAGAAGGAGGGAGAGAAAAAGGGAGGAGAGGGGGAGGACTCATAAAATAGGGTACACGCTCTCGCTCTTTTAAAATGTTAGTCTTCATTACTGATGTTCATGAAAGAGGCTGCTGGGAGGGGGGTGAAAATGGGGCCTGATACTCAGAAAGTGCTCAAAATATTTGGAGGAAGGAGACCTCTGGGATAAAAACAGCTTATACAAATGGATGCAAATCAAAGTTTCACCATCTATATTGTAATGGTAAAAATAAAATGCAGCAGGATCCCCAAGGGGTGAGTCACAGCATCAACGTTATGGTGAAAACAAAATGCTGCAGGTTTCCCAAGGGGCACAGTGACAGAAACGCTGCAGGTCCCAGAGTGGCAGCAGTGGGGAGCAATCCCGAGTCCATGGCGGGCCATGTGTCAGGAGCCATGTTCCCCCAAATTATTATAAGAAGCACCGCTGTGAGGAGTTTTGCAGAGGGCTTAACTTCCCAATTTTATTGAGAATAGTTTTATTGACAAAGCCTATCCCACACCCAAATTAACTGTTAATAGAGAGCTATCTGTTAACGGAACCTGCCTCACATTCCAAACTATCCAGAGAACTAGGTGGGTCAACTTGTGACTTCCTGACTGAGGAATCGTGACCTGACCAATCATCGTAACCTCTTGGACTACGTGACCGGCATGGACCACGTGGCAAGACCCCGTGCCCCAGCCCCCCAAGCTCCTCATCCAGGGGCTATATAAGCTCTAACCATGACTCTAATAAAGGGAGCCTTCAACAAATATGCCTAGCCTTCTTCCTTTTATCAGCCTATGTCTTTCAGGTGGTGCCTCTCCGTGACCCTGAAATAACTGACCAGCCAGGTGGGTTACAAACCCTAGACAGAGTAACCCGCCGAGGTGGTCTACAGCCATGAAGGCAGGGAGTTGCATGGTGAGTGAGAGACCAAGACAGATAGACACGCCATGCAGAGAAAGTGGGTATTTATTTAGTGGGTTATGGAAGGGAAGGGAAAAAGAGGGGAAGGGAAGTAGAGAGAAGAGCAGAGAGGGGCAGAGAGGGGGTAAGGTGAGAAGTGGGGAGAAGAGCAGAGAGATAGAAGCTGCCTTGTTGGGAGAGAGACTGAAAGGGAGGGACTCGGGCTGCAGGCAGGAAAGAAGAGGCAGTGGATGGGGGAGGGAATGGGTGAGGCTTGTCTCTTAAAGGGACAAGACAGACCATTACATATACCAGCTCAGCCTGAGGAAGAGCTGCTCTAAAGGGAAACTAACTCCAATTTTCTCTAATCAAGTTCTAGGATACCCTGTGTTTGCTGAGAGACAAGGGTGAGCATTGGCTTCCAGGCTTGGCTGTGCCAACTTACCAAGGATCAAAGCAAAGCCTCTGCTACCTAGAAGAGGGATGACACAGAGAGACAGTATCGCCTATGCCATCAGAGGTGGTCCAGAGCAGCACATCTCCCAATCCCCACCACGAGCATCCCAGTAGGTGAGGGTGATTGCTGGAGCCCACAAGACCATACAGTAAATGTTCAGGTTACAGACCAATAGACTAATCCACAGGAAGTATATATGTCCACATGAAATAACCTGTTCTGCAGAGCTGCAGGAACACTTGTCTTTTGGAAAAGTCACTGTCACATCTGTAAAAACCTTGTGAAACCATGATTCTTCTCCTTGAATAGGATTCATTCTCAGAACACCTCAGCAGTGTGACTTCTGCACAGGCAGTGGAGTGACCTTTCCATTCCCCACATCATGAGGCCTTAGAGCGATAACATTCACTCTTTGTTCTAACAGTCAAATTTACATTGAGTCAATCCTGCAAAATTCCCTGCTAACAGACCACATAGAAATTTCTATAGAAGGCAGGCACTGAGCAGAAAGGCAGTGTGCGCCCCACCTGCTAGCAAACAAACATGGGCATCCCCAAAGCTGGTTATCACAAGAGATTAGATGAGGAGAATGGGTGAATCCAGGATTCAGGGATGTTTAGTAACTTTATCTAAATATTTGGAATGTCAGGTATTTCCCCTTGAATGCTGGCTCTTTCCCAGGTGGTGTCACCTGTTCCTGAGTGCTGCTTTGTCAGGTTCTACCTGCCCCTTTTTGTGATCCTAAAATGCATGTGATATTATTATCTTTGCCTATGGAAATTTCCAACTATGTCTGTAAAAACTAAAAAACTCAAGGAGATTGTCCTTCACATTTTTCACCTCGCTGGAAAAATAAAGAACATGCAGAGGCAAGGTGCTTGAGTTCATTTTTTTTTTTTTTTTTTTTTTTTTTTTTACCCTCAGATCTTTGCTAGTCACAGACGTCCTATTCTGAACCCTAGGGGAGTTGCTGAGGCTGGTGACCCAACTGGTGACCTTTTTAGATTTCAGGAATTTGCATCAGAGGTGACTCTCGGAGTACATTTCTTTTTAGGAGTACATTTCTTTTTAGGCGTCACTGATGGCTTGAAACCACCCACGGTGGCTAATCACCCTGCTGGTGAGAGCCTTGCCATCTGAAATGCTGTCAGAGTGAAGCACTAGAAATGGGCACAACATGCTTCCCAGAATCTTCCTAGAAACTCCAGTCTCCAGGGAAGGGAGGGTCGGCTAGATGGCCAATTAGTCTTTTAAAACCATTTTGCATTTCTCTCTGGACCAAAATGAGCCATTTGGCAGACAATGTGGCCTACAAGTTCTTCGACATCTGTTCCTCGGAACTTTGAAAACTACACTTTTGAAGAGGGGTGGATGGCTGTGCTCCCTGCCGTGCAAGAAATGAGTTGACTTCTTTTGGGTCTTGGCTGCAAGATAATAATAATGTAATACTAGTGTCATGATAATGATGATGATAATGATAAGAAGGTAGAGGAGGAGAAGGAGGGGGGAGGGAGAGAAGAAGGAAGGAAGATCGAACCAGAAAGAGCCTCAGGCATGTGCACTGTGCCTGGTGTATACCAAGGACAGACCATTCCTTGAATGTTCAACATTTGTAATACCATAGAAGCTGGGGCCATCGGGGATACTTCTTAAGCAAGAGTCTTTGATGTTTATGGGCTTCCCAAAGTCTAAGTAGAGCTGTATTACTGTGTGAGCTGTGCCACTCATAGCAAGGCGGTCAGGAATCGATCTCATAAGCTAGGCTGGAAGGACTAAACATTGCCACCATGATTTAGCCCTGCTGGTGCTACCCACAACAAAGCTTACTTAAAGAGGCAGATTCAAATAGGCAGAAGAAAAACCATCCGGAAAAATAAAAATGAAAGTTATACTTTAAAAAAAAAAAAAAGAAGAAAGAAATGAGTTTGGATCGTGCAGGATACCCCTGGGTGATCTGAACTGGCCCAGTGGTTCAGCCTGTGATGGTATGGGGCTCTGCTGCCAGCTCCGAGACCCTCTGACTCAGTGATCTAATTCCAACCTCTGACCACTCCCAGACTCACCCCTGCAGAACTTGGCTCCTGTGTGGGTTCTCATATGAGCACCTGTACCCCAACTTCTGGGACATGCACTGACGCTGGTGGCATTTCACAGGACAGAGCCATGCTGTGAAGCCTCCACCTTCCTGGCTCCACCTCATGGTCCAATGACCACCCCTCAGAAAACCTCATAGAGTCACACCAACCAAGTGACAACATTTCTTCCAAACAGTTCCTCTCTGGAGGGGACGCTGGGCAAGCCTGTTTTCTCCATCTCATATCAGGGTGAAAGGTGACCCTCAGCTGGAAGCTGGATGCCAAAGGGCCCTGGAAAAGCCATTATCACCATTGTGGAGAGCAGGGGAGAAAGCACTTGCCAAAGAAACCAAACCTCCTGGGAAGCATTTGCCTTCCTGCCTACAAGCCTACCACCACGGCCTGGAATCCACCCTTCTTCCCCAAAGAAGGGCCAGGCATGATGCGTCCAGGGCGGCACAGGCCCTGCAAGGTACTCGGTAGGCACACCAATATGTTTGTGAGGTGAGCAAATCAGTGAGAGCCACCCAGACCCATCAACCACCACGGACTAGGCTAGTGGGTCCTAGTGGGTTAGCAACCAGAGACACATCAATAAACAAGACCCAGAGGAGGAGGCAAAGGCTAAAGGGGCTACAGAGTGTCTGGTAGTGACCAATGTTACAAAGGCAAACAAAATAATATAATAACAAATAGGATATTATTGCCTATTGATTGCACACGCGCACACACACACACACACACACAATATTATTGCCTATTGACTGCACGTACGCACACGTGCGCGCGCATACACACTCACATAATGGAGCTCCACACTTCACTAATGTATAATCCTCGGCCTAAGATAGCATCCTCTGGTTCTCCCAAGCCCTCAGTTAACCAAGAGTGTTAATTCAGCACAACAGGTAAAAAGTAGATTAAGTGGAGTAGATTAGGTGGAGACTCTGAGCCCAGCAAGGTCCCAGATGGATCCCCTGGGGAAGCTGCTTAACCTGAGGCTCTGTCTCATGTATAATATGGAGACACAAACATCCTCCTTGGGGCTTTGCAAAGGACAGAGGTGAGACCAAGCCTCATTGGCAGGCAATCAGCCTGTATGGCAGCCATAACCGTAACAATGTTCTTGAGGGAGAGAGGTTCCAGTCATGGATGCAGAGACAAGAATCTCGGGCCCCTTTAACAAGCCCTCACAGAACAGCTGGAATGAGCCCAAGACCCCATTGCAAGCTGAGGGAAACCCTGCTTTGCCCAGTCTGGGACAGGTCGCAGTCAGACATCCCCACTGCTTCTCATGGGTGCCTCCATTAGGGCACCAAGATCAGGCAGGAGAAGTGGCCAAGGCCCATCTTGTGCAAAGACCAAGGGAGGCAGGGTTTCACAATTGATAAAGAAGTCTTTGGACTCATCTTCTCCAGGCCTGGACAAGAAGCCAGGCCCAGGGCATATCCCTTAGGCATAAGAGCTCACCCTGCTGCCGTGGTCCATTTGCTCTTCCGAGACTGACTGGATGACTGGATGACAGATTCCTTGGTCAACCAATGTATCTCAAGTCCAGAGGCTGACTTACCAGGCCTCAGGAAGCTTGGCCTCCGGGTCCCCTCACACGATGGAACTACTCATATTGGAGGACAGATAGGAACAAAACTCAAGAAGATTCTAGAGTAGAAACAATCCCCTAGAGTCTGGAGGAATCTGTGGCTAGCTCTGGCAGCTGTCAGGAGCTGCCCCAGAACCTTGTACAGCATCCAGGACCCACCTTCTCCCTCCCTGCCCAGGGGTCACGATGGGCCAGGCCTCTAGTGCCTTCCCAAGCGGCACCCAAACCTAGCTGCCCAACCGCCCTACGTACCAAGGATAAAGGGGAACACGCTCAGATCTGCCTGAAGCCACCTGAACAGGGCGCCGTCCAGACCATCCCAGATGTGGCACCGCTATCAACAAACTAAGCAGCCCAAAGCAATTCTGCCCTGTGCTAAGCAGTGGACAACAACCACTATGATGGAGACCAAATGAACTAATTTGTCTTTTGGTTTTATTGCTCCTTTTCTTTTTTGCTTCTCTGAGTTCCACCCCCAGGTCCCAGGATCTCATATGGTAAAGAGAAATGACACCTGAAAGTTGTCCTCTGACCTCCAAATGCATGGCACAAGTACCTTCCCAACCCCCAACATGCTAAATAAATGTAATTTAAAAGAGAAAGAAAAAGATAGTAGAACAGCAGTTCTCAACCTGTGGGTCACGGCCCTTTTAGGGGTCAAATGACCCTTTCCCAGGGGTCGCCTAAGACCATCAGAAAACAGATAATTATGTTACAATTCATAACAGTAGCAAAATTAGTTATAAAGTAGCAGTGAAATAATTTTATTTTATGGCTGGGGTCACCACAGCATGAGCAACTGGATTAAAGGGTCACAGCGTGAGGACGGTTGAGAACCACTGGCCTAGAGTATCTGTGTCAGGACACTGATAAGATCGAGGAGTCTGCAGTGGGGTGGAAAGAGGTTCAGCAGTAAAGAGTTTGGTTCCCAGCATCCATCAGGTCAGCCACAATCACTGCAACTCCAGAGATTCGACACCTCTGGCTCTGAGGGCACCTGGACTCGTGTGCACACAGACACACATGTATGGACATAAGTTAAAAGTAATAAAAATATTTTTTAATTTGCAGTCAAATACAGCAAGTGTATCAGGCCGTTCCACACAGCTCATCCCTTTTCCAATTTTTCTACCATTTTATTATTGTTTACTGAATGTTGTGTCTGAGGTCTTGGCCTTTTTTCCTACTATGTCATCCCTTCTCATAGTCTACACACTTACTTCTCGACCTGATAGTGATCTACAACTTTAAATTCTTTTCTTAAAGCGCCCTGCCCCACATCGAGTGAGCTTCCAGACTACAAATACCTGCATTCTTCCTGAGCCGGGCCAGGCCAAGCTGGGCTAAACCTTTCTCCAGCTGTCTTTCAATTCTGCCTCAACAACCCTGTGATGTAACTCTACAATTCAGCCCATTCTGCAGACAAGAAAACAGCTCGGAAAGGTTAAGCAACTGCCCGTACACTCAGCACACAGTGCCGCGGCTGGGTCCCACCCAGGGAATGTGCCTCCAAGGCCCTGTCAACCATCACAGACAGGCTCAAGTCTCTTTATGCCGCTCAGGGCTACCATGGAGTGACTAACTCAAACACCACCTAGGGTCAGCTTTTCCTCAGATCAGCTGGGGAGCCTGACTGGATCAGTCTTCTGCCACTAGCGAGGTCTCTCCTTGTGTGCCTGGTGTGGGGACTCCTCACTTGTGGCACCTTTACACTTAACAATGGCCAGTGGTCACGGCTGGGCTTTCTGGCTAAAACCAAGCTAGACTGAAGGGGCAGCTGGCATGACGTCACTGAACACACTCAGAAGCAATGGATTTAAGGGCAGAGTATCTGCCTCTAGGTCTTGTTCTTGGCAGGGGGACGTGTCAGGGTAAGGGGGAACCATTTTATTATAAAATTCCCTGTGGGGAGAAACATGATACAATTGATGGAGAAAAAAATAGAAAGCCAGTTTCCAGTTATGCTTTTCATTAAGAAGATTGGAATCAGGCTGGAGATCCGGTTCCGTGGGTAAGAGGCTTCCTGCTCTTACAGAGGGCCTGCAGCTTGGTTCCCAGCACCCACGTCAACAGCTTACAACTGCCTGTAACTCCAGGGTGTCCAATGCCTTCTTCTGGCTTCTGTACCCACACATCTGAGTGCACATGCATGCACACATGTTGAGTGTGCGCACACACACAAACACAGAATATTAATGACAATAGGGTCAGAATAAAAACAGATTCAGGAAAATGAGGGTTAGGTGCATGGTTAACTGTCACCCCAGCCACCACACACAAAACAGGCAGTACAGACCACAGGCCGCATACACCACAGGCAGTGCACACTGCAGACCGCACACACCACAGGCAGCGCACACCGCAGGCCATGCACACCACAGGCAGCGCACACCATAGACCGTACACACCACAGGCAGCGCACACCATAGGCCGTACACACCACAGGCAACGCACACCATAGGCAGTGCACACCACAGGCAGCACACACCACAGGCCGTACACACCACAGGCAGCATACACCACAGGCAGCGCACACCACAGGCCGTGCACACCACAGACCGTACACACGATAGGCAGTGCACACCACAGGCAGCACACACCACAGGCCGTACACCCTTACTAAGAGGTATCTCACTGCTTTCACTTCAGTCTCCTTCAGGAAATCCAAATGCAGGATCCAGCTACCATTTTTCCTGGCTGCCCCAGGAATCATTCATCAAAACATTCTCTACATCAAGAGACATGCTGGGGTGTTCTGTGCAGTCTCGAGAAGACTCGGCGCTCTCCCAGTGTCCTGCCCAGGCAAAATTCAGTCCCTGCCCCTGCACTGTCAACTGGAACCCTACACAGAGAGCTCCAGCCGTGACAGCACTGAACCCTGCCAAAAGAAGCGGAATCAAGTGGAACTTACAGCCAAAATCCCTGAGCCAGCATTCTGCCAGCCCCTACTTCCAGAGGCACCGAGGAAAGGAGAACAAAGCTTCGAAAGAGACCACGGAAAGGTTAGGGAGAGAGCAAGGATCTTCCCTCAGGTGGGACCACTTTGCAGCCTAACAGTAGTTCCCAGTAACCCATGACTGGCAGACACAAATCCTTTTAATCAAGCGCGTACCTCATCGTCCGCTGTGTTCCCTCCAGAGCTAACGGCAAAGTTCTACTGAGCAGGAGGCAGGGCTCAGAGGAGGGGAAGGTACAGTGTTCCTGCTCCTGTCAAAACAATAAACAGCTGTTTCAGGAAGAGGGGGCAGACAGAGCCCTCGGCGGCAGCCACAGGCTTTGTTTCCTCGGCCCAGGAAACGGGCTGTTGACCGGATCTGCATGCCCAGGCAGAACCGGTGCTCTGGGCCATCCTCGGACTCACTCATCAAGGGGAAAACCAGAAGACGAAAGCAGGTCAGGAGTCACAGGAGACAAGGTCGCCACCCCTCCACATCACCCACTCCTGGGGAAAACTGGTAGCCATGCGGGATGCAAACAACCTCACGGTACACCTCCCAGGGACAGCCAGTGGAGTCGCGTGCAGAAGCAGGTGAGCAGACAATGACTTTGATGAGATTGCCTACGTGTGGTGCTGAGAAAGCTTTGTCTCCACAGCCTGGCTCTGGAAGTCACACTGTTTTGTGGAACACTGTGCTTTAAAAAAACAACGTGAACCGGGTGTGGTGGCACACGCCTTTAATCCCAGCATCCAGGAGGAAGAGGCAGGTGGATCTCTGTGAGTCTGAGCCAACCCGATCTACAGAGTGAGTTCTAGGTCACGGGACAACAAAGATACACAGAGAAACCCTGTAAAAATTAAATAAATAAGTAAAAAAGAAAAAGAAAAAAAGGAAGGAGGGAAGAAAGATGATGTGAATCTCCATACAAAAGCCTTTACTATATGAACTTGGAAAGGCCAGAGGCCACACCTGCTCCTGAAGGGATAAGACTTTTCCCTCCCCACCCTGCTGGAGGCAATTTAAGAAGGGGGGTTTCTGTCTAGTGCTTTTTTCTTTTTCTTTTCCCCTTCTTTTCAAGTAGCCCATGAATTCACTGTGTACCAAGGATGGAACTTCTGACCTCTTGTCTGCCTGTCAATAGTACTGGGGTGCAGCACCCCCACATCCAGCTAAGTGATGCAAGGGATGGGGCCCAGGGCTGTGTGCATGCTGGGTAAGCCCCATCATCAGCTGAGCTTTTCCAAAAGCCCACTGTTCCTAGCAGCACTGCAAAGGGTACACATTGGCTCAGGCAGGGTCCCTGCCTCCTTCCCTCCCCAAGTGGCTGGGACACTGCCGGGAAGTCTGGGAACCCTAGACGATGGGAAGGGACCAATGCCAGACAGGAAGGAGTCAAGGCCTGGCCTCCTCCTCCTCCTGTTCACAAAAGGAAGTGTCACGGCTTCCTCCTCTGAGGGCAGGAGCCAGCTGACCACCACCTTCAGGAACCGGAAGTTCTTCCTAACAGCTGACTTAAATGCTTCTAATGACATCCATTCAACCCACAGGAACACAGGCCTGTGACAGCCATTCTGCTCTCAAACCTACTCCCAAGAGATGAGCATCGGAACACTAAACAGCCCGCGCTGGACCCCAAGGCCCGTCAGAAATGGCAAGTTGCCACCAAGTGCCACAATGACATCCTATCTGTAACAATGAGAACAAGCAAGCTGCAGTCACGTCACATCAACAGAAAAACTTCAACACTCAGTACACGGCAAAAAGAACTGACCCAAAAGGATATATCGGGTCAGGCATGGTGGTGCACGCCTACCCATGATCCCAGTCCTTGGATCAGGCATGGTGGTGCATGCCTACCCATGTCCCAGCATTTGAGTCAGGCATGGTGGTGCACGCCTACCCATGATCCCAGTCCTTGGATCAGGCATGGTGGTGCATGCCTACCCATGATCCCAGCATTTGAGTCAGGCATGGTGGTGCACGCCTACCCATGATCCCAGCATTTGAGTCAGGCATGGTGGTGCATGCCCACTTATGATCCCAGCACTCAGGAGGGTAGAGCAGGAGGGGCAGGGTTCCAAGGCCAGTTTTGGCTACATAATAAGTTTGTGGCCTGTAAGCAGTACAGCTCAAATGGGAAGGTATCCTGGCAGCCAGGAGCCAAGGAATACCACAAAGTCACACCAGACAACAAACCTCACACAAGAGATTTATTGGAAAGGAAAACACCAGGAGGGTGACTGCCTCTGCTTGGGTGAAAAGCAGCAGCGAACTGAACAGGATACAGGGCTTTTAGGTCTTATAAACAGGGAGATGATATGGGGGCCTTCTGTATGCTATGAATGTTTTATTACCATTGGTTAATAAAGAAACTGTTTTGGCCAATGACATAGCAGAGTAAAGCCAGAGCAGAGAGAGAGAAAGAGAGAGAGAGAGAGAGAGAGAGAGAGAGAGAAAGAGAGAGAGAGAGAGAGAGAGAGAGAGAGAGAGAGGGCAGAGTCAAAGAAATGCCATGTAGCTGCCAAAGGAGACAGATGCCAAAACCTTAACAGTAGGCCACAGCCTCGTGAAGATCCACATATTAATAGAAATGGCTTAATTTAAGATGTAAGAGTTCCTTCATAAGAAGCCTGAGCTAATAGGCCAAACAGTGTTGTAATTAATTTAGTTTTTGTGTGACTATTAGGGTCTGGGCGGCTGGGAAATGAATGAGCAGTCTCCAGCTATACAGGGCTTAGAGTTTCTTGGCACGGGAGTGGAACTTTCCAGGGTGGAGATTGGTGAGATTTCACATCCACAGAATGAGCTTTTTTTTTTTTTTTCTCTGTAGGATGGGGGCAGGAATAGCAGTTAGAGCATTCTGTGGGTGAAACCTAGTAGTTAGAGGATCTGGGGGAGGCTGGCTGCTCGTGTAGCTAGAAGGACATACATTCCCCTCTCTTAGTTTATTATTGATAAACAATTAGGTCATCGGAAAGAAGGCAATGTTATCATTATGTATTTCTGGTTGAATCAGGGTGTTGGAGTCCTTTGGGTGAACTTGATCTTCACCATCAGGGTATAATCATGAGTGGTTGGCCCCTGGCTCTGTAGATAGGGACTGGTAATCCCATAATAGCAACTGGTTAAAAGTCTGGTTGTAGATCTTTGGAATCTGTTGTTGAAGAAATCTAGACAGGAAGTTTATAAGGCAGGGTGTAACTATCAGGATTAAGAAAAGCAGGAGAAAGGAGATTAAGAAGAAAGTGAGTCACTAGCCAGAGGTATCAAGCTGTTTCTTACATTTCTGGAGGTTCATCTGTATTTGCCAGATCTTGTCCTTTACCATACCTGACTGGCTGGCACAGAAGCAACATTCTGCCCTGAGGAAGACCCAAAGGCCACCTCTTTCTGCTCTTAGTTAATTCTCGATAATTTTGTAGCAGTTATGGTGGCCCAGTGAGTTTATCTGGTCCTGTAGGGTGAGGATGGTCTGAGCCACCCATTGGAGATCCTTGAGGAACTGAGAGGAAAACCAATGGTAAACAGCTAGGCAAGTAAACATTTGGGCACCAAATGTAAGTGTCAGAGCTCTGACAGAAAGGAATCCTGGCATTCAGAAGCCAAGGGACACCCATTGCTCAGGAGGGAAAGGCGTCCTGGCTGTTGAACGCCGGGCTACACTTCAGCTGTGAAGGGAAAGGTATCCTGGCACACTTGTGCGGCTTTCATAGTAAAAGAAACAAAGCAGGGAGCTCCATAGACACACTTACCCAGTAGAGGGGAGAGACAGGTGGTTAGAGCAGGTGGAGGAGGAAAAAGCTGGAGAAGTGCCAACGTCTCAGTAAGGAGAACCGCACAGCTGGTGGGCAGCCCAACTGTGGAAGACTTTCCTACAAGATCAGAGATAGAAGCTTAAGTCCCCTGAGGCTATGGAGAGAGTAGTTATTGAGCCTGAGTGATATATTTGGTGGGATTTGATACAGCTGATAAAACTGTGACCCTACCCTGACAGCAGCAGAATAAGATGTGGGTCCCTAAAACTCCATCAGGACTAAATGGGTGACCCGAGTGCCCAGAGGGAGACAGCTCACCCTGATACTGTGATGTCTATCTGAGGCTCCCAGTGAGAGACGGCAGCGGTTAAGTCAATGGACAGATCTAGGAGGTCAGCTTAAGGGTCACCTGGGCTTTATATGGCCACGCTGCAAGGAACATGGGCACAGTCAACACCTGATGCCCCTCTTGATGGCACCTTGTACATACATGGTCTGGGTGGTTTTTGAAGGATCAGACAGGCCTGGGTTCAGTGACCCTTCTGACTTCATTTGAAACAGGAACTCGGAGGTTCTCTGGCATTGGGGGGTTAGGGAGCCTGGGCAGTTGCTATGGGCAGTCAAAAGGCCTTGGCTAGCACCAGGTACTTTTTAGGCTTTTTCAGCTCTCCCATGGTACACCTTAAAGGCCTGTACAGTCAGGGGTCCCTTCTCTAAGTTTGTCCCTACTATCAAGGGAAACTCTAGGATAAGAAGGTCCTAAAGAGTTGTTTTCCATGTGGGGGTCTTGGGACCCAGACTGGCATGCTGTAAGAGGGCCTTTGTGAAGTGGTCCAGGAACTGAGGTGGTTATCATGCTTGTCCTGGATAACCTCTTGGGTTTTTTTCATAATTTACTTCTTTAAGGGTGGCCAGCCAGGATGCAAGTTACAAACCGATCCCTAGCATGGATGCCCCCTGGGGTATAGTAATTTCATTCAGGGTCCTGGTCAGGGACTACCTCAGCCTTAACTGGGTGGGCAGCCTGTGACTGAGAAGGAAGAAAGGGAACCAGAAATGCTGGAGAGTTAAGAGAAGGGACTGTGGGTTGAGGCTTGCTAGTACAATCAAAAATAGTGGAAGAAGCCGGGTGATGGTGGCGCATGCCTTTAATCCCAGCACTCGGGAGGCAGAGGCAGGCGGATCTCTGGGAGTTTGAGGCCAGCCTGGTCTACAGAGCTAGTTCCAGGACAGGCTCCAAAGCCACAGAGAAACCCTGTCTCGAGAAACCAAAAAATAGTGGAAGAATCATCTACTTGGGGACCTCACAGTTAGGAGTTGTTTTTCCTTAGATGGTTTCTGTCATACGGTCACATTCCAAGATGGCAGTGAGGTCATCCTTTCCAACCCTAGCAAAGGTAACTGTCAGTCACATGGCTACCTCCATCCCAGGGTAGGGAAAGCAGCTAGGGTAGCAGTGAGCCACATGTTTCGCTTGAGATTACCTATATAGAGATCTTTAACTATCAACCCTGGTGTTAGGAGCTTTAAATTAACTCTTTAGTTACAGATTTTACAGGGTTTTAATCATATCCAATATGCTTACAATTCTTGAGGTAGAAGAAGTTTACACTGTAGTTTTACAAATCCTGAGATAAGATTTATACCTTAGCAAAAATTTTAGAGCGTTCAACCGAAACCAAAAGAGTGAGGGTGAGTAGCACTAGTTCCCATTGGGAAGAGTCTGCTCCTTTATTTTGCTTTGCTCCCCTTTCTCTGTCACACAGCAGATGGCTCACCTGATACCGGGCAGAGATTCTAGAAGAAACTGAAATAAGCATGCTTGGGTCTAGAGAAGGGGGCGCCATACTCTAACTCTGGAGCCAGATTTTAATTCAAGAGGGACAGCATAAAACAGTCTAATGCCACTCATACCTAAAAGACACCCGAATCCTTGTAAAACTGAATCGAGTAAGCTGAGGACAGAGGCTTGGAGTCCTGGCTGAAGACAGTGGACACTCAATGGCCACTTCCTCAGACTCAGAGAACTGTTTACACTGACCAAAGGGGAAACTTACCTAATTGTTGCTGGCGGATGGGCTGCTGAGTGATTGGTAAGCCAGAAGGTGAGTCTCTGTTGCGGGTGGACCAGAGATGAGGGATGGGGTTGCAGTGAGTTTTTAGACCATGAGGGGAAAGGCACTAGGAGAGCCATTCTGAGTCACAGCACCAAATTTTAGCATTGCAGCTTGGATGGAACAGAATCCTGGCAGTTGGGAGCCAAGAAACACCACAAAGTCAGACCACACAACAAACCTCACACGAGATTTATTGGGAGAGAAAATCCAGGAGGGTGGCTGCCTCTGCTTGGGCAAAATCACAGCAGCAAACTAAACAGAATACAGGGCTTATATAGAGTTTCTTTGGAAGGGGGTAGGACTTTTCAGGATAGAGACTGGTAGGATTTCGACCAGAGATTGGGCTTTTTACTCTGTAGGGTGGGGGGCAGGGCCCAGCAGTTAGAATAGCTAGAGTATTCTAAGGGTGGAATCTGGCAGTTGGAGGTCCTCAGGGAGGGGGCTCAGTCACTCACGTGGCTCAAGGAGCTTACAAGGCCAGCCTGAGCTACATGAACCTTGTCTCAAAAGAGGGAGCCAGGGCATGAGCCAGGGTGTGAGCTGTATGCTTCCACTTAAAAGTCTATGCAAGTAAATTAACCAGTTTTTGAAGTGGGGGTGGGACTCCCTAGGGGTGGCAAGTTCTGGTCTGGGTAGTGGTTACACAGACCTGTCCACTTGAGGCGGACACACAAATGGGCCTCCTTAACAGACTTTTTCCATGTGTATGTTCAAGATGGAAAATTCCAGAAAGCTCCCTAGTGGAAGCAGTGTGCATTTTTTGGGCACTCCCCCTCCTCGTCCCTGAGGGGCCCTAGATCATGGGTAGGCCCTGCCACTTCCTTCTCCTAGATTCCTCATGCTGACTGAACCCCTTAAGAGGATGCAGCTACGGTCTGCTATGGGACCAAGGCCATGGAGGGAGGGACAGGCAGCAGAGTAGACACAAAGGGCTGTGCTGAAATAAGCGGGTCTCCTTCAAATGTTTGCAGCCCTGGGGATGGAATCAGGGCTTCGTGCGTGCTGGGCATGCCCCTCACCTACTGAGTCACACTCCAGCTCCTCATGGAGCTCCCTGAGGATCCCAACGCCCCACACTCCACAGTGTGGTAAGCAGCCCCCTCCTTTACCTTGGTGAACCCTCACTACCACCCTCCACATGGGCTGTAGGATGTTCTCCATCGTTTTCACAGATTAAGGGAGAAGTTCTGAGGGTCAGGGTACCCAGCTGGGATACTTCCTCCCTGGGGCCTCCAGGGATGCTCTCCAGGTCAGCTGGTGTGCTGAGTGAGGCAGGCAGGTGCTCCTCAGAGGGACGGGGTAAGGACTCTTGTCATGCCAAGATAGTCTTTGGGTCTGTCTACACTGTCCATCCCGAGAGGCCAGCAGCTGCTACCCCAGAGCGGGGAGCCCTGGCTTTGTTCCAATTCACTTCTGGGCAGGAAACATGAAGATTAATTCCCACCCCACTTACCTCTGTGGGAATGTGGGGATTAAGTGTTCTTGGCAGAAGCACAATTAACACAAGGCTGGCTAGCTATCATTTGCAGAATCCCAAATCTGCTTAGGATGGTCACAAAAGACAAGCTCGTAGAGCAAGGGGATAAAGTGATTTGGTGGGTTTCTTGCCTTGTGTGACAGGGATGGTCATGTCTCAGGGTGACTGAGGGCCTGTACCATGTTAGTCATGGCTCTGCCCCACGGTCCATGCTATCCTCGAGAGTTTACACCTCTGTGCTTGCATCGCTATGTCTGTGAAAGGACACAGCTTTGTCTCAGCGCCATCGTGATGACCTGCAGCATGCAGTCAGCCATTCCGTTTTACACTGTGCAGGAGTGTGCGAGCTGACCGTCTGTCTTGGGAAGAGATTCCTAGAATGCCCCCCCCATGAATGTTAGAACTGTTGCCGACACAAACTGAAGTCACCCCAGAAGAAGAGACCTCCATTAAGAAATTACCTCCACCCATTATGAGCGGCACCATCCCTGGAAGTGGGCCTGAGTGGTTAAGACAGGTAGCTGAGCAAGCCAGGGACAGGAAGCCAGGAGGCAGCACTCCCCCAGGGTGTCTACTTCAGGTCCTCCCTCCAGGTTCCTGGCCTGGTCATGGCTGTTGTCACAGCGACATCTCTGAAATGATGGCGGTGGCAGCCTCAGAAAGAGCATTTGCTTTGTGGTCAAGAGCATTTGCTCCCAGAAGTCTCTCTCCTAGAGAGGACACTAAGCCCTCTCTAGGAAAGTGAAATTAGTGTCTTTTGTTCTGTTTTTGAAAATTACATTTATCTGTTAATTTGGGAGTGTACATTTGAGGGGGGCACATGCCATAGCACGTGTGATTAAAGGACAACTTTTGAGACTCCTTCTATCTATCTACTGTGTGCGAGCCAGGGACCTAACTGGTCATTGGGCTTGGCACCCACTGAGACATTTCACTGGCCCCCACTGCTGAGTCTTTCCAAGCAATATCACACATCTTGTGCTGCCTGTCCTGTCTAGCTTCAAGACAGATCTCCCGCTGTGACCTAGGGTGAATCTAATCCTTTGCTGTAAATGAGGAAGAGGCCAGTCCTGCAGACACCATAGAGGCTGTGAATGCTGAGCTCCACAGGGAAGGGCCAGCAGGTCCATCCCAGCTCCGAACCTGTGGGCAGTGTGCCTGCTCGATTCCTCCTTCGGCTCTTCCAGATGGAAAGGGGGCAGCTTTTCTCCCTGAACACCTGGGACGCAGCCCTGGGGGATCCTGGCACCTGGAACATGCAACTGTGCTCCAGGTGAGGCTCAGGCTTTGGAACCGTTAATCCCTTCGGACCTAGATGACACGATGTCATCCAGGAGCCCACAGGAGAGCTGCTGAGCAATGACAGGTGACAGTGGCCTTGGGGCAGAGGGCTGCTGTCCACCCAGGCTGGCTGGGCAAGGAGAGCGGCAGGCACGCTTTCCTCTGCTCTGTTTATCTAAGAGTCAGAGGCACCGGGAGAGCTGAAGATTTCCAGACTGGCCTGTCTGTTTCTCTACCATGTCTCCCAAGCCAGTCCCTATACCTCAGCCTTGCCGTCTGCTGGGGCCCCAGATGGCCAGCAGCACAGCCTTCTCAGTGACCTAAAGGGAAGAAGCCATGCTCACCTTCCCTGCTTTAAGTCTCGGGTTTTAGTGCCAGTGGTAACCTGTTACTCCTCCCAGGTCTCTGCTGACCCTCTCTCCCCATCCCTGCTTTAAGTCTTCTAGGAAAAGGGAACTTGTCAGCCAGCTGCATACCTGTTTCAATTTTGAACATACATCTGAACAAACAATTATAAAACATACATCTCAGTGTGAGAACAACCTCATCCTCACGAGGTGTATGTTTTATAATTGTCAGTCAGGTATGGAGGTTATGGAGGCGCACACCTTTAAACCCAGAACTCACGAGTCAGAGGGAGGTGGATCTCTGTGAGTTCAAAGTCACCATGGTCTACATAGCAAGTGCCAGGCCAACCAGGGTGACAGGGTGAGAACTTGTCTCAGTCCTTTATGCATGGGTGTCTTGCCGTGTGTTATATACATGTGTGCACTGCCTGCAGAGTCCAGAAGAGGCCATCAAGTGCCCTGGAACTGAAGTTACAGACGGCTGTGAGCTGCCATGTGCGGGCTGGGAACCAAGCACAGTTCTCTGCAAGAACATCAAGTGCTTTTAACCTCTGAGCATATCTCCAGCCCCAAGATAATCTGAATAATGGTCTGACTTCATCCTCACTGCAGTCCGGGGGCAACCTTCCTATTCCCCAGGCCGGGAAACTACAGCCTGGGCTTGGGTAACACTGGCTAGACTCCAGAGCCAAGAACTCCTCATATGAGTACCACCCTTCCCACAGAATATAGCAGATCCTTCTGCACATCCGTCAGGGACGCCTGCAGCACTGCTTGGTTTTATGTCCACTTGACACAAGCTAGAGTTATCGTCTCCATAAGACCCAGCTGTAGGGCATTTTCCTATTTAATGATTCATGGGGTAGGGCCCAGCTCATTGTGGGTGGGGCCATACTTGAACTGATAGTTCTGTGATATGGGATTATCTTTCTGTATGCTGTGAATACGGATTCCTCTCATTGGTTAATAATAATAGTTGTTTGATCAATAGTCAGGCAGGATAAGTTTAGGTGGCAAAATCAAACCGAGAATTCAGAAAGGAGAGGTGGAGTCGAGAGATACCAGCCATTTGCCAGAGGAACAAGATGTATTAAAACACAGGGAAAGCCATGAGACATGTGGCAAGACATAGATTAATAGAAATGGGTTAATTTAAATGTAAGAGTTAGTTAGTAATAAGCCTAAACTATAGGCCAAACAGTCTGTAATTAACATCAAGCCCCTGAGTGATTCTTTAGAAACAGTTGTGGGATGGGGTGTTTCGTTGTCCAGGTTTCAGAGTTATAAAGAAGGCAGCTCAAGACAAGTGTCTCATATACTTGTAATTTTGTTGTCATTATATCTCTTGCTGACCAAACCTTTCCTAGCACCTGGAATGCAGCTCCCGCTATTCCTATCTGCCTCCTCAGACCAATGGCTGAATGTGTTTGAGATGGCATGTCTCAGGAGGATTCTAGGCATCACATGAAGACATAGACTATGCAATGATGACGTTAATAAACATCTCCATTTACAGAAGAAAGTAAACTACAGGATATGGTAAAGGCGCTTGAGATACTTTGGCCATGTTATGAGAATGAATGACGGCAGACACCTGAAGAGAGCACTGCTTGGAGGAGTGCACAGGATATGGCAAAGAGGAAGGCCCAAACAAACTCTGGATAGACAGCATAAAGGAAGACTGTGGAACCTTGGGTGTGACGATAACACAAGCATCTAGGACTGCCCAGGATAGGAACAACTGGAGAAACGCCATACACAGGATGCCCATGCGTGCTTAAGATCACAGTCTGTGGCTACGAGGACTCTCACAGTCTATGCTATGGCCCACAGTCTGTGGCTATGGCTCATAGTCTAAGCTATGGCCCACAGTCTGTGGCTGTGATGACTCTCACAGCCTAAGCGATGGCCCACAGTCTGTGGCTATGACTCATAGTCTAAGCTATGGCCCACAGTCTGTGGCTATGATGACTCTCACTGTCTACAGCTATGGCTCACAGTCTGTGGCTACCATGACTCACAGTCTATGGCTACCATGACTCACAGTCTGCGGCTACGATGGCTCACAGTCTGCAGCTACGACGACTCACAGTCTGTGGCTACGGCTCACAGTCTGTGGCTACGAGGACTCTCACAGCCTAAGCTATGGCCCACAGTCTGTGGCTACGATGACTCTCACAGTCTGTGGCTACGGCTCACAGCCTGTGGCTACAATGGCTCACAGTCTACGGTTCACAGTCTGTGGCTATGATGACTCACAGTCTAAGCTATGGCCCACAGTCTGTGGCTACGATGACTCACAGTCTGTGGCTATCACAGTCTATGGCTCACAGTCTGTGGCTATCACAGTAGGAAAGGAAATCAGCAGGAGAATGAGGCAGCTGGTCACGACTGCTGTCAGGAAGCAGAGCTGAATGCCAATTGGCTTCCTCCTTTGAGAGAGAGAGAGAGAGAGAGAGAGAGAGAGAGAGAGAGAGAGAGAGGTGTTTAATTTTATTGCTTCTAATTATGTGTATGTGAGTGCAGATATCCTCAGAGGGCAGAGGTGGCAGGTCCCCATGGAGCTGAAGTTACCGGTTCCCCAACGTGGGTGCTGACTGGACGCAGGCCTCTGTAAGAGCAGTAAGAGCTCTTAACCGCCGAACCATCTCTCCAGCCCCCACTTTCTCTTTTGTGTTCAGTCCAAGACCCCAGCACACAGAATGGCGCTGCCCACAGTTAGGGTAGCTCTTCCTTGCCCACTAGAACCTTTCTGGAAGCGTCTTCCTCCTAGACATAATCACAGGCATGTTTCCATGGTGATTTTAAATTCCATCAAGCTGATAGTCAGAAATAATCATCACTAGGCAAGAGTGAGGGCACACACATTTAATTCCAGCATTTGAGAGGCACAGGCCAGAAGATCACTGAGTTTGAGGCCATTCTGCACACTCTTGACTCACAGGGGAGAAGGGGACCATCACAAGCGCTCTCCCCCATTCCTCCCTGAACCTCTCTGCTCCCCACAGCCGAAGACTGGTGCTTCTCACCAGCTTCCACCCCACAAACTCCCGACCAGCCAACTGCACAGGCTGATCTTGCCTCTCTAGTGACTTCTGTAACGTCTCTGATTTGATGCTTCAAAAAGGGAGACAAAAACCTCAAAGGAAGCTGTGCATGGCCCAAGAGTATTCAAATCTTAAGAACTTACTGGAAAATCCTGAGATTGTTCTGTATTGGATTTTTTTTTCTTCCTATTAGATTTTGCTCAATCTCTTACAATAAACTGAACATAAAAACACATTCAGGAATTTATGTCTAACAGAAGAGGTTCTAGCAGTTAAAAAAAAAAAACCCAACAAAATCTCACAAACCAACCAACAAAGTAACTCTAATTCAGGCCATAGGGAAATGCTTTTCAGCCTGTCTTTGGAATGAGACGCTCTTGTTCAAACACCAGAGAGTCCCTCATTTCCTTCCCTAGGACCCTGAACATCAACCTCCCTGAGCCCCGTTTTCTCATCTATAAACAGTGGTGACAGAGTGTGGTGAAATGTTTATGTGCTTAGCATGATTGAGGTCCTGAGGTGAACCCCTGCACTACAGAAGAAGCATGAGGAGGAGACAGAGAAGAAAGAGGAAGGGGCTTAGCCAGGCTCTCTGGCTCATCCCTAATCACAACAGCTAGGTCATGTGGGATGTCCTTCTGTCTATGTGTTGCTTTTATTGGTTGATGAATAATGCTGTTGCGACCAATGGCTTAGCAGAGTACAGACAAGCGGGAAATCCAAATGGAGATATGGAGAGAGAGTAGGCGGAGTCAGAAGAATTCTACCGAAGGAGAATGTTGCCATAACCTCACTGGTAGGCCACAGCCTCATGGTGATACATAAATTAGTAGAAATGGGTTGGTTTAAGATGTAAGAGCTAGTTAGAAATATGCCTGAGTCATCAGCCAAATGATGCTGTAATTAATATAGTTTCTGTGTGATTATTCAGATCTGGGTAGCCAGGAAACGAATAAGCAGTCTCCATTTACAGTTAATGATGTATTGAGCCCAGGAATTCAAGGCCACCTGGGCAATGCAGTAAGAGCCCACATCCAATTTAAAAAAAAAAAAAAAAAAAAAGTAGTCTTTGTATTATCAAGAAGATCAACAAATCCATCTGTGAAGTTCCTGGAACCTAGAATGTACTTAGGAAACACCAGACTGTGTTCTTAGGCACGGTCCTTCGTGCCTAAGGAACAAACTGTCCCCAGCCCTCCACAGCCAGAAGACAGAGCCTACATCTGTAGGAGAGTTTCAGGCGTTGACTGAATCAATGACCTTGGGCAAACTGACTTCTAAAGACTTGGTTTCTCCTGCCTGTACTCTCTCTCAGACATCACAAAAGGAGGGCACCCGCGAATTGTATGCCAGAGTGCCCGTGTTAACAAATCCCCAGGAAACAACAGTTTCTCAGTTCATGGTGATGATTATTCCAAACTCTCCTCATGGGCTCTGGCACCATTTGCTCTGTGTATCCAGAGTCCACCATGTACCCGTAGCCCTGCCTTGGCATGGATAGAGCAATTCCCAGAACACTTCTGAATCACCTTTCCCACACAGGCCTTGACCACAGGCTCGGAGGCAGGGCCACAGTACTCTAAGCAGGAAACGCCAACGACTCTGGTGGCTTGTCTCAAGTGACTTGGTGGGAATGGATGCTGGGCTCACACAGCACAAGAGTTCTTCCTGGCTGCATCATATCCCATAAAAAGTGCAAATAGGGACAGCAAAATGGCTTAGTGGGTTAAGGCATTCGCTGCCATACCTGATGACTTGATTTTAAGCCCCAGGACACACATGGTGGAAGAAGAAAGCCAAATCCCACAGGTCCCTCACCTGAGAACTACATATACACACATACATGCCACACCCACGCCTAAATATATTTAATCTGCAAGGAGGCTAGTGATAGGGCACTTGTCTAGCAAATGGTAATTAAAAAAAAAATCTGTAAGCTACTGGTTCAAATCATAGGAAGCCAGCTGTTCATACTTTCACTCAAATATTTGTTGGCACCAGGATCAGCACCTGGCAGGTACCAGGTATCATTGTGTCTAGAGTGGCACAGCCTCTGTCCTGGGGATCTCAGTGCTCCATGGGAAGATGAACTCTGAAGTCAACCACCTCCCTACTAAGGTGAGTGTCCTGAGACATCGACAAGCAAGGTTCCCTTACCAGCACCTGAGGTCACCAGTTTACACCTCTGAAGGCCTCTGCTGTGGATTCCTTCCCTCTCAAGCTTGCCCCCAGTCTTCTGAGCTGCACTATTTTCTAGGTGAGGGAACTGGGGCAAAAGGGAAGGGAAGAGATGTGCCCAGTGTAACTCAGCATGAGGTTAAGAAGTTTCGGTCTAGGCATCCCAACTTCCCCAGACAGCGAAAGAAGCCACAGAAATCAAGGAAGGGGCTGGGCACTGTCCTCAACCATCTTCCTAAACATGCCCAACTGTGTCTGAAAACGCCCCAGAAACGGCCACATTGCTCTGCTTCCCCTTGTCCTAGGAAAAAATGGCTCAGGGCTCTCTGATGAAGGGACAGCCCACTGCAAAAGTGAGCTTCCCTTTCAGTGAACCACAGACAAGGCAGGTGAGGTACTGTACTAAGAGAACAGGCAGTCCATGCAGGCAGAATACAGCTTAGACAGACACGAATCCTGAAGAGGCGCTCCATCCACCAACCACAGAACAACTAGATCTACAGAGTCATCTTTAAACTCAGTTCCACCTCCTTGCTTCTGCCTTCCCCACAGGTCCCTTGAAGGGTCTCAAGCTCTTAGCGGGTATCATTGCCCGCTTCGTGGTCACCTCCTTTTACCTTCAGCTTCAAGTTTCTGTTCCCCCAGAAAAACCAGCATACAGCC
Source organism: Chionomys nivalis (assembly GCF_950005125.1). Classification (NCBI taxonomy): domain Eukaryota; kingdom Metazoa; phylum Chordata; class Mammalia; order Rodentia; family Cricetidae; genus Chionomys; species Chionomys nivalis. The sequence goes on from NC_080107.1 coordinate 50,840,245, forward strand.
CTTGAATACCTTTTCTTTCTCTGCTGGGCACTGTTGGGGTTTTCTACTCTGATTGCGGTTTCCCAGCCTTCACAGTAGAAACCCCACAGGCTGCTGTGTGGGGGACCCAAGGCAGTAAGTACTTCATCTTCCTGAGCTGTCCTCAGCAACTGTGGCACGGAAGGGAACACCCAACCTGAGACAGTTTTTAGTGTTGTTTGACTAGGGATTTCCATCTCTCCACCTTCACAGTAAGATTTCAATCCCTAGCCCCTTGGAGCTGGCTGGGTAAGGCCATGTGGCTAACCCGACCAATGAGATGCGAGTGGACCCAAGCACTTACGCTCACACAAACCTTCCTTCCAGGGCTCTCTTTCTTGGTGCTATGGAGCAGATTCACAAAGGTAACTTTTCACCCTGCACCTTGAATGAGTGCAGCCCACAGCTGCCCAGAATGATGTGCTGATTTAATCTGCTGATGAGGGAGGGACTGGGCACCAATGCCCGAGAAGCATATTTTATCAGCCCCAGCTTACAGAGGAAAACAGGTCCAGAGCTCGTTTGCCTACACTCATGGTCAACACCAGAACCCATCGGAGCCTGGCCTCATAGAGGCTTCACCCCTACACAGTTTTCTTCCAGCTAAGAAGCAACTTCCCTCTCTTGGAACTTCCTCTGCCTTTGGCTGAGTTTCTCTTCAGCATCTGTTATCTGTTAACTGTTATCAGTGACTATCAGCCTATTCGGCTAGTGACAGTCCTGCCTGTGTGTGTGTGTGTGTGTGTGTGTGCGCGCGCGCGTGCGCGTGCATGTGTGTGCCCCGTTCAGGTTGTGAATGTCTTAGCAGTAGGATCTGGAGCTTGTGTATAACCGTCACTGCAAATGGTCTTCACTGAAGACACAAATTTTGCCAGGCAGGGTCCTGAGCATATGGTTCTCATTTCCTTCCACTCTTACTTATGTTCTGTGAAGTATGGAGATCACCCCATCTCACAGATGGGGTCCTCTCAGTTCTACCAAGCTGGCAGGCAACCCTCAAGAGCTGGAATCGATTCTCTCAAATGCCTCAGCTCCTCCCTCGGCCTGCAGTCTCACAGGAGGAGCCAAAGGAGCCCAAAGCACACGGAGGACCGTCCTCTTTCAATCCCATGGACTCCGGAGTCTCTGGCTGCTCCAGCGTAAATGATTCTTTGGTCACTTCTACACAAGAGTGGAGCGTGGGGCCAGGAGATGGTTTAGTGGATAAAGGCGCTTGCTGTCACTGCCAAGCTGAGTTCTATACCTGGACCTACGTGGTGGAAGGACAGAACCAAGCCCTACAAGTTGTCCTCCAATCTCCATGTACATACATACCAAGGTGCTTTTGTGTACATGCGTGCACGCACGCACACGCGCGCACACACACATAGAGTAAGAAAATGTTTTCCCTAGCATGGGGTCATATAACAATTATAATTAGACTTTACAAGTAAAAAGACTCATATACACACAAGTAAATAAACTCAACTTTTTAAAACTTTTTTTTTTTTTGACAGGTCTCACTATGCAGCCCTAGCTGGCCTGGAACTCGCTATATAGACCAGGCTGACCTGAAAGGCACAGCCTACCCCTGCCTCCTGAGTACCACACCTGACTCAAAAGCAGTTCTACAAAGAGCAGAAAATCCTGCTCTAGCACATCCACACACAGGCTGACCTTGAACTCAGAACTTCAGCAACGTATTACATCTGTAACTCTCATCAGAATCAACACATTCCATGTTTCCCCAATTAAAAAACAACAATAAAACCCAAAACCTCAGCTTTCAGCATCCAGTGTTCACTTGGCAAAGCACCAGTTGCTGATTCAAAGATGAGGTAGGGGATGGCTTACAGCAGCCAGCTCGCTATACAACCCTGGCAGAGCCCATCTCAGCTAGGCATCCTTGCAGACAGGGAGGCTGACTTAGGCCTTAGCATCTGTGAGCTGGCTTGCTTCTGGTGACACTCACAAGCTAACCGTCCCATGAACTTTCACTGACTTATATAAACTGCAGGTGCCCACACCAAAATACTGAATCTCGGGCCAACAGCACCCCGTGGATATTGGGAAGCCCCTAGCTTGTGCCAGCTGCCACGAGATAATCCCAGTCCAGTGTTCCCCAATCTCACCAGAGATTGTTAGACAGCCAGTGCTGACAGCTGAGTGCCAAGGTCCTCAGGTACCCGAGGGACCATGTGGCCTCCCACACCTGCCTATCTGGGCTATCCTGTCCTCCAAATACTGCAAATGTATCAGATCCTGTTCTAATCAATAATCAATTATACAATGCCCACTGTACGGCCCTGTAGGAGATGCAGAGATTACACAAACCCCTCATGCTGGCCCCTAAAATGCTAACACTGTAACCAGACAGCGAGGCGTAAACAAAAGGAGCTGAAGAGAAGCGGGTAAAGGGAGGAGACAGGAGACCACAGGGGAAGGAGGCAGTCTCAGCCTGCGGAAGGATGGCCAGCTTCTACTCGCCTCTGCACTTGAGCATGCTTCAGCGAGAACATTTGACTCTGTAACCAGACAAGAATGTATTTAATTAAATTAGGTGGTTCTCCAACACTCAAAAAATAAAAATAAATTAAAAATAACGGCACTGTTGACTTTGCATAAATGTAAGCCATATTTTCTGTCGTTCATTTGCACAAGGAGCCAAGTTCAAGGACGCCACATGAAACACAATCCAAGCCGCTCCAGCAGCAGAAACGAGTGGCAGGCAACACGGTCTTTATTTCTAGAACTCCGGTTCTCATCTGTATTTTAATAGATTTCAAATAAAAAATGGAACCAAAATAAGTCTTCTAAGGAGGCACCCCAGCAGCTGTCTGGCTTGGAAAGTTCAGCCCCAAAGCCACGAGAAAAGAGAGAAGCAAGGGACTGCGCGCCTGCCGGTGGGGAGTGTCTGTCCCCTTCCCTTCAGGATGAAACTCAGTTCAGCTTAGAAAGTGTCATTGTCAGTCATTTTCTGTCCCTCTGCTTCTGCAAAGGTCCTTGTGTGGGATGGGACCCCAGGATGCAGAGCAGGCCTCTACCTCTGCAGCTGGCTTCACGCCACATAAACCCTGAGCAAATGTTTGAAGAGTATTGATTTGAAAGACAGCCAGTGTGTCTGCTTGCCAGGGTGGCCTTGGTTCCCAACCACAGGGGTCCTCCTCTCCTGCTTCTCCCACAGCCTGCTCTAGAGCGGCTCAAGGACAGACAGGAGAATGAGGAAGGATTTGGGATGCTGCAGTGGGCCACATTTATCTCCCCACTCCACAGTGTGGCAGAGTCCTTGAGCTCCAATGAGAAGGAGATGCCACTCTGCAGGGCCAACAACGGGAAGGAGGTGCCTGCCACTCTGCAGGGCCGACAACGGGAAGGAGGTGCCTGCCACTCTGCAGGGCCGACAATGGGAAGGAGGTGCCACTCTGCAGGGCTGATGTGAGGGTTAAACTCAGCGATACTCCTTTGACACAGTCTTCATGGGTGACGGGGGAAAGGAAAACTGTGGAACGTAGTCAGCGCGGGTGACAGGTTATAGGGATACAGAAAGTAAAACAAGGGACAGAGATGAGACCCACATACACACTCCTTGAGACCTGGCTCAAGGAGAGGGACCTGCAGTCCAGTCCTGGATCCGGCTCATGTGTTGAGTTGCCAGCAGCCTTCACAGAGGCCTCTGTCCAATCAACTAATTCATGGAGGCTCAGGTACATTCATGCACTTGTTCAAGGCCACAGTTAAGAGACAGTCAGACTTAGGGATGCCTAACATGTGCATGCATGCATCTGTGCATGTGTGTGTGCACGCAGGTTCCTAGTACAGGACGCCATCTTGCACGGGCTCTATATGTGAGCTACCTCTCTTGCTTGCTTTAGGGTTTCCTAACCTTACTTTTGGCATGAGGAAGGAGCAGCATTTTTTAGTACCCCAGCCCTTCTGGCAGCTCCTCTTTAGTTATGTGATTACCTCCTGCCTCTTGCCTTAAATCAAATGAGGGAAGCCCAGAGATTACCAAAGCTGGCCCGGACTAGGCCACTGTTTGGACGCTGTCTGACTGATGTCCACCCCCAGGGGTAGATATAAACTGCTCCTCAGTCAGCAGCCAGCAGAAGAGGCTTCTGTGTTTGTGTTGATTGGAAAATCATTTGTTCTCGTGACTCATCATGAAAGTCTCCTCCCCTCCCAGACCGAGACTGCCAGCCTCAACTCCAGCTACAGAATGAGGAGAAGCGTGCTCGGCTACCCTGATGGTCTTATACTCTCACGTCATACTCATAACTCACAACTCTGGCAAACTCTGAGAGCCAGGACAGGCTCTCAGACATGCTTTAGACTTCAGCTTATCTCAGTCTCCCTATGTATAAGAGAAAAGTTGAGCTCATTTTAGGCTCCTTCCACCTCCAACTGGTAAGGAGGCTCGGCCCACCCCTCGCCCTTCACCCAAGGTTTCATTTGTGTCCCAAAGGCAAACAAAAAATGTGACCCACGTAGCAGACAAGCAGCTTGTGGCTGTCTCCGTGGCACAGCTGCCTGAAAAAGGGAGCTTCTGAACTATCTCTCGGGCCCAACCCTGTGGCCCTCGAGTCCCTTTAGAGGGGAGAATGCCTCTGTCTGGAGGTGAGGGACAGAGATGCTGCGTCTCCCCTTTTCAGGAGTCTCTGCAGCTGTGCTGAGCCTCTGCCTCTTCCCCTGCAGACGGTGGAGCCTCCAGAAGCTTCTGGACTTCCGAAGGCTGACTGGAAACTTTCAACTTTCTGATGGTAGAAATGCCATCTATGTGCTGTTGAAACCACACTTTCCGTTTTGTATTTTGATCATTTCCAGGTTAAAAATATGCAGTCAGATACTCCTGCCATGACATGCGACCCCCAATCCCGAAGCAAAAATCCAAGACCCTACACAAACTACACTAAGCCAGGGCGTTCCTCCAGTTAGGTGTCCTCACTGGAATTCTGATTTGTGATACTTCTGAGTCACTACGGATTTACCCCAGCACAGCCCCTGTAAGTCAGGCATTGCTGTATCTGTTACACCAGCGGATGAGAAAACAAAAGCAAAAGGCAGCTGTGGGGTCTCCCAGGACAGCGACTCTCATCATGTGGCCCACAGGACCTTAAATGTGAGTCATTTTACTGTACATGACCAAAATACCAATCCCCTGAGTCCCAGGGTGCGTGTGTGCAGAACTATGCCAAGAATAAGGTAGGGTACGCAAATGAGAAGTCGGGGTGTGTTCCCACTCTTGGTGGCACCCACTGGGTTTCAGCAGGCTCTGTGTTCAAGTTAGGGCTGTGTGTCCCAGCCAGGTACCCAGGTGGTTGACCCTTCCTCTGACCCTAACAACATCCTACCTAGCAACAAAGGAACAGCTAGACTTTCAGCAGGCTCTGAGGAAGGTGCACGCGGCTCTGTCCAGAGGGCCGGCTCCCTCTGAGTGCGGCTCTGAAAGCTAGGGCACCATGGGAAGCCATTTCGAACTCAGTACACAATCGCTGCTGGTAAAGACAGAGGAAAACGGACATCCCGAGAACCAGCACATCCCGGCTTGAGTCACTCAGTTATGGATCTCTGCACGTGGTGGGCAGCAGCGTAAGAGGACCCATTTCTTGCTGGAGCACTGGACAGGTGTTCCACACTGCTCACAAGAGTCGCAGTGCTGCGGAGTGCTTTCCGCCAATGTCTTCCAGGAGTTCCGAAAAAGAAGCAAATAATTACCAGCTCTCAGACTCTTGCTGCCCAGGCTGCTGTGAGCTAAATGGCTATCATCCCATTCAACAGGCAACAGCAGTCACCTTCAGCACTCCAGGGACGCCCGGAGAGGCCTCTGCGGTGATGACTGCAGTGTACTGGCTCCTGGAAGGACAGCCTCAGCCAGGGACGCCTGGAGAGGCCTCTGCGGTGATGACTGCAGTGGACCAGCTCCTGGAAGGACAGCCTCAGCCAGGGATGCCTGAAGCAGCCTGTACCTGACCTTTTGCAAGCACGAGCCTTGATGAACTCCAGATAACCCTGCAACCATTTCCTGGTAGGCCAGATGTGGAGCATGTCCCATGGTGGTTGAGCACACGCTTCTTAAACTGTGGTTTTGGCTCCGTGTATCGGCATGCTCCTGATTGGTTGAGCCACACAACCTTCGCAACAGTGGAAGGGTTATGAACATGAAATGACCAAACCCAACTGAAAACCAACATGCGGTGAGCCTGAGATGCTCACCCATGCTGCACCTCCACTCTGGCTTATTCTGAACACACAGCATGCAGTTGGCAGTGGTCATGATCTCTTGCCCCCCTCACCTCTAACTACTATGGCTACTCAGTTGTCAAACCCTGGAGTAAACAAAAGCCGGAAATCACAGCATCCCAGAGTTGCTCCTAGCGAACCCTCAATTGGTGATGGGCAACAATCAGGCGCAGAGGCACAGCTGTAGGAAACCCTTAGGTCAATCCCTGAACCCGTCTCTTTTACAGATAAACTGAGGCTCGAGGACAGATGCAGCTCACAGCAAAGGTGGGAGGGTGGGCAGTCGAGGAGACTCCTTGCCCCACATCTCTCCCATCAGTCAGCCCATAATTTTGAGTGTCTGTGAGGTACAGGGCAGGGCCATGTTAAGTAGGCAGGCAAGCTGTCTGTCGTCAGCGCAATCACACCCCACTTGGCAGTGTTAGCTTTCTGACTGTGCCAACAGTCGAGAGATTAGCTTATAAAGAGAATGCTTTAGTTCATGCGTTTTGAGGTTTCAATACATAGTTGATGGCCTCTGGGGACATGGCAGTACTTTATGTCAGAAAGGAATGCCGCTTACCTCATGCCCAGGAAGCAAGAGAAGAAAAGAGGAAGGAGAAAGAGGAAGAGAAGGTGAAGAAGCCAGTCCTGATCGCAAATTTGTGTGATCCTACCATGGAGGAAATGGAGTCAGAGGACAGCCTTGGATATTTGGGGGGTTTTAGGGAGCTCGGGGCTTTAAAGGATTTGCTGCTCTTGCCGAATTTTGTTCCTAGCACCCACACCAGGTGCTCACCAGCACCTGTAACTCCCGCTCCAGAAGATCAATGCCCTTTCTGGCCTCCACGGGCACTGCACACACATGTTCACACACACGCATGCGCACACATAACTAAATTTCTTTTCATCTAAAACAGAGGAGGACAGAGAAAGAGGCCTAGGAATCCACTGCCCCTTCAAGCGCCCCCTCCTGTACCTGAGACTTCTGTCTAGGCCCCACTTCTTAAAGCTTCCTCCTCCAAATAGCAGCCCTCTGGAAATGGCGCCTTTAATGGGTGGGCTTTAGGTCAGTGGTTCTCAGCCTTCCTCAGGCTGTGCTGACCCCCACCATAAAATTACTTCCATTCCTACTTTGTAACTGTAATTTTGCTACTGTCGCGAATCGTAATATAAACATCTGTGTTTTCAGAAAGTCTTAGGTGAACCCTGTGAACGGTCATTCAACCCTGCCTTTGAAAAAAAGGGGTTGAGACCCACAGGTTGAGAACCGCTGTCTTAGAGGGCTGCTTTGGAGTCAATCTAAAGTTGTAAATGGGGGAATAAAGAGAGGAAGCCCAGGTGTCAAGAAGGGTTATAGAGCAAATGAAAGGGAGAGAGGTGTGAGTGTGTGTGTGTGTGTAGGTGTGTGGGGTGTGAGTGTAGTGTGTGTGTGTGTGTGAGAGAGAGAGAGAGAGAGAGAACCTGTGTATGTGTGTGAGCCTGTGAGTGTGTGTGTGTGTGTGTGTGTGTGTGTGTGTGTGTGTGAAACAAGGCTCCTGCAGCCCAGGCTGACCTCTAATTCAGCGCTGGTGAGGATGGCTTTGGACTCCTGATCGCCCTTTCTCCCACCTCCCAAGTGCTGGGATTACAAGTGTGTTCAACACCTCAGCTCCCACTCCAGGCTCAAACAGAAGACCTTGACAGAGTAACTCAGGACAGGGGAGGAGCTGACCCGGGAACTCTCTCAACAGTTGCTTCAGCTAGCGGATGCCCCAGAAGCTGACCCCACACCGAACAATCAGCCCCAAACAATATACTAAGTGAGCTCAGTAGACTGTTTTCATAAATGTATATATGTAAGTGTGTGACAACCAAGAGGCCATAGAAATAAGGTTCAGTCAGACACACTGACAAGTGTCCCAGTGAGTCATACCAAGAGGGAAGGTGGCAACCACCCCTCCTTTCTGATCGTTGTTAGCTACCCTCTGGGTTCACTTTTATCAACTGAACGTAGGCAGAGCAGAAAATGCCACACCACTGCGGGCTCCCCTGCGCCTTCCCTCCGTTCCTCAGGCAGCAACTGGAAATGGACAGGATGGAAATATTTACACTGTGAAAACTGACAAACGCCACACAGCAAGGCGCTGTCTTTGGAAGAACTAGACACCAAACATCTGCTAACACCACCTGCCACTTGAGAGGCCGTATTTTCCTGGGATGAGGAAGGAGTTCCTAGCCCCCGCCCCCGGAAGGCGGTAGTCAGCCCTTAACGTGTGGGCATTTAGGGTGGCTTGGTAGATCTATTTGTTTAAAAGGATGTGGTTCCTTTTTATGGAAGTGGTGGTGCACACCTTTAGTCCCAGCGCTCAGGAGGCAGATGTAGATCTCTGAGTTCAAGGCCAGCCTGTTCTACATAACGAGTTCAAGGCCAGCAAGGGCTACACAGTGAAATCTCACCTCAAAGGGTGTCCAAGTATCCAGTATCCCAGGACAGCTATGTAACCAGTGATGACCTTCCAATCCTCCTGCCTCCACCTCCCAAGTGCGCCACCATGCATGCCCCATTTGTGCTGCGCTGGCAACAAAACCCGTCTCTACGCATGCACTCTAGGCACTCTACCAGCTGAGCCACAGCTTGGTCCTTTGGCTTTTGGGAAAATTAGCCCTCCATGTTCAGGGGCTGGGTACACAGCTCAGTGGTAGAGTGTTTACCCAGCAAGCATAAAAAGCCCTGTGTTCTCTCCCCAGAACAAGCCCAGGATTGAAGTGGGAGGGGTCCTAATTGTTCAGGTGTATCAGAGAGGCTGCAATCGAAAGGGGCCTCACAGAGACTCTGCATAAGGCTCCACCGAAAACTCTAGTGCCTCTACATCAGCAGTTCTCAACCTGTGGGTCACGTGACCCCGAGCAAGCCCCTGTGTACTGTCCAGGCCTGACTGGTTCTGCGGCAGCACACACCCTTCTGTGCACGCCTTGTCTGCCACGGGTGCTGTTGTCTCCCCTGCGCTCTATGCCCACCATCTCTGACTGACACATCTGGGGGATTTGGTGTTTGGACTCAGAGTCACTATGCACCTCTGCAGTGGCTTTCATTCAGGACGTATTCAAGATGCCTTCCCAAGTGCTCAGTCCAGTTGGCATGTACAAATACTATCTACCCTCCCTTTGCATGGTACTGGCTAACATACAAGCCAGATGTTCCTAAGAATCTACAGACATCCACCAGCAACCCCGGACTGTGCCAAGTTCCCTCAACCTTGTCGCTAATTTTGTGAGTGCCATCTGTGGCCTCTCCCTGACCGATGCCAGACAAGTTCCTCCTAGGGACAGCTGGCCTGCCACATAAGCACACTCGGTCTTCTGGAGGGGGAAGAAGGCAGGCAGCTGCTCCCTGGATGTGGCTGACACTAATTCACCCCACTAGGCAGCTGAGTGGGTACCAGGCTAGCTCCCTCCTCTGGCTTCCTCTCTGCCTCCAGCCAGGACTGTTCTCAGCATTCTGGAGCAGCCGCAGGGAGGGTGGGATGGTTGGTTCCCACTGAGGGTTCCCCTGCCTCAGAAACTTCCTCTTCACTCTCAGTGCGAAGGTCACATCTGTGGGGGAAGGGGAAGTGTTCCCTAACCATCGCAGCCAGGACTGAGGCTGTAACGTCAAACCAAAGTCTCCCAAGGGAGATTCCACCTCTCCTCAGTCAGGACTGAGGCTGTCTCCAATGTCAAACCACCGTCTCCCAAGCGAGATTCCACCTCTCCTCAGTCAGGACTGAGGCTGTCTCCAATGTCAAACCACTGTCTCCCAAGCGAGATTCCCCTTCTCAGGCAGGTGTACAGTCTCAGCAAGTGCGCCATCAATCCTGAATGAATAAACAAACCCAAGAACGGATCGAGGGCAGCTGTGTGGGGGCTGCACAGCTGGCAGAGCCACTGTAAGTCTCCAGGCAGGTGTATCTAAAAGCCACTTCCGGTTGTCCAAACTGTAAAGAGAGCTGATCACTTGGGATTCCTCTGGAAATAACAGGCACTTTCTTCTCTTCGGGTTTTGCTTTGAGAACTCACTTCCTATGGGTTCGGAATTCTCCTTTTGCTTTGCTGTGGATACTCAGGCAGGTTATCCAACCAGCCTGGGCCCTGTGCTGTTTGTCTGGCAGGGAAACGGAGGCTCACACGTCACCAGAGCCAGAAGCACTAGAACTAGATGGGGCATGACCACCTCACTTTCAGCCCACAGTCCTTGCCAGTGGCCCAGCCTGCAGAAGAGCCCAGACCAAAGCATCGAAATCAGTGGTTCTCAACCTTCCTAATGCTGGGGGCCCTGACCAGAAAAATCATAACTGTAATTTTGCTATGTTATGAATTGTAAATAGTTGTGTTTTCCGACACCTGTGAAAGGGTCATTCGACACCCTCCTGAGACGGCCCCACAGACTCCAGGGAGACAGACTTGTTAATAGCAAGCCCAAGGGTCAGGGCTGTAGCTGAGTTGGTAGAGTGCTTGCCCAACATCCAGGAGAACATGGGTTTGGTCCCCAGCACCTCAAAAACTGGGTGTGGTGGCTGTAATCAGGTAAGAGCGTGAGGCCTTGGGGAGAGACAAAATAAGTCCTAATGCCTCACCACCTCCAGCATTTCCAGCAGCTCTCTCTCTCTCTCTCTCTCTCTCTCTCTCTCTCTCTCCCTCAGGCAAGAGCCTTCTCTGATTCTCTGTGACCCAGCAGCTGCCTCCATAATGCTTTCTCCCTGGAGCTCCCAGCCACTCTTGGAATCCAAGATTTAGCTTGCGTGACTCAATTCTCCATTTCACTCTTCATTCCTGGGCAAGCCTCAGTTTGCCTACGAGTAAAATGGAGAAATAATTCCTATCCTGTTGCCCTCCCAGGATCACACAATCTCACTTCTCAACTGTCCACTGTGCAGACAATTCTGGTCACATCAACTCTATGACTACTTCCTGCCCTCCTCCAGAGTCCTGCCATTCTCCCAGGGTCTGTCTCCCTCCCAGCCCCACCCTTCTCTCAGCTTCCCGCCTCCCTGTCTGCATGCCCCTCCTCCATCTTACTCACTCTCTGTGGGGTCTTGCTTCCACAGGAAATTCCCACAGTTTCTCTCAATTTCACGTCCCAGAGCTCTACAGTCTTCACGCGGAGACTGGGTACTAGGATAGACCAGCACTGGCCAGAGACCTAGACAATCCTTTGTACGTCCTCTTTTTAGCGCCGGAGGATTCTCAGAAATGATGCTGGGTAAGCATGCTAAATGGTGATCCTTCTGCCCATAGTCTGGCCTAGGTCTCAACTACTCATTTTACTTCCCAAATGCCTCCTCTCAGGAGGGAAGGCCATGTCCCCAGGAGCCCATCTACGCAGCAGGACTCAAGTGTGATGGCCAACACGGGACTGGAGAATAGTTTGGAGGTTAGGAGCACTCGTTCTTCAGAAGGACTGGGTTTGTTCTCCACACTCACATGGTGGCTCACAGTCATCTGTAACTCCATTTCTGATGGGTCCAGTGGCCTCTCCGGACCTCTGCAGACCTCTGCAGACACCAGACACACACACAGTCCACATACACACATGCAGGCAAAACACTAATACTCAAAATCTAAAGAAAAAAAAAGAAGGAAAGAAGGAAGGGAGGGAGGGAGGGAGGGAGGGAGGGAGGGAGGGAGGGAGGGAGGGAGGGAGGGAGGGAGGGAAAAGGACCAAGGCAGTGTTCGCCACAGGCCACACCAGCCACCAGTGTGTGCCAACCAGAGAACTTTGGGGTCTATAAAGCCAACCGTGAACTCTTCAGGGCCATCAGTTCACAGCTTAGGAGGGAAGAAATAATGACACCTGGCAGGCATGCAGCTAAGGCTCACCCCACGGGATGCCCAGGGTACTGGCAGAGAGGGAAGGAATGCCTAACCCACCTAGAACACGACGAAGAGACTGACTTCGGAGAAAGGGCAATGGTTCAACTGGGTCTTGAAGGATGAATAGGAGTCTGTAGAGGCTAAACTTCAGAGTGAGTAAGGGGGCATTCTAAGCAGGGATAAGGGGGTCCCAAGAACTGCAGTAATTTCTGAGGCTGGAGTAGAGATTTGTATGTGGGGGTGAGGTTAAAGCTAAGGCCAAAGTGTAACCCTTGCAGCACAAGGAACATGTGCTTGGAAAGATCAAAACACCCAATCAGCTTTCTATCTGGTGAGAGGGTTCTGACTGCAGTGACATCACAGGTGACACTGTCCCATGGTTCCTAAGTAGCCATAGGGGAAAACAGGACATAAAAAATCCTACAGGTTTCAGGCAGCCACTGGGGTCTGGAAGTGTGCCCTCAATAAATAATGAGGAAATTATTTTATTAACAAACATAGGTGGTCATTAGATGATTATTTCCAAGTACTGATTCCCTGAAAATAAGCAAGGCATAGATCTATACCCCGTTGATGTTTTATTTGGTCATGTGACCGGCTGTGATTACTGAAAACTGGGTGGAAGTGACAATGGTCTCATGCAGAGAGGATGCTAAGACATCTACAGAGAGGATGCTGAGACATCTACAGAGAGGATACTAAGTACAGAGAGGATGCTAAGAATTCTACAGAGAAGATGCTGAGACATCTACAGAGAGGATACTAAGTACAGAGAGGATGCTAAGACATCTACAGAGAAGATGCTGAGACATCTACAGAGAGGATACTAAGTACAGAGAGGATGCTAAGACATCTACAGAGAAGATGCTGAGACATCTACAGAGAGGATACTAAGTACAGAGAGGATGCTAAGACATCTACAGAGAGGATGCTGAGACATCTACAGAGAGGATGCTAAGACATCTACAGAGGGGATGCTGAGACATCTACAGAGAGGATACTAAGTACAGAGAGGATGCTAAGACATCTACAGAGAGGATGCTAAGACATCTACAGAGAGGATGCTAAGACATCTACAGAGAGGATGCTGAGACATCTACAGAGGGGATGCTAAGAAACCTACAAAGAGGATGCTTAGATATCTACAGACAGAATGCTTATACATCTACAGAGTGGACATCTGAAGAGGCATGATGTGTGTTTTGTTGTTGTTTTGTTTTGTTTTGATGTGTGAAGAGGCATCAGGTCATCTTTTTCTTGTTCTATCTCTAAAGACGAAAACGATGCACACAGACAGAAGCAGCTCCCTCAACCTAGGTCCTCAGAAAGCGGACACTTGGAACAAATCTTCTGGTTTACTGACAACTAGAGAAGAGCCATAAGACCATGACCCGGAACATCCTTGTACGGATATCCTCCGTGAACAACAGTCGCTCAGAAGAAGAGCTCTGGAGGTTGGAACACAGCACAGTCATGGCAGAAGCTAATGGATATGCACTGTGTATATGAGATAACAAGTCCAGGTTATGAAGATGTACACATACTATGATAAGGAGCTGGGAGTAAGGGAGACTCAACAAAAACCTTCCATTATCTTCTACACCTAGGGTTTTTGTTTGTTTGGTTGTTTGTTTTTGAGGATCTCACTATGTAGTCCTGGCCTAGAACTCACAGAGATCCACCTGCCGCTGCCTCCTGAGTTGCTGGTACCACCAAACCCAGCATGAACCCAGACTTCACTAATCCTTTCCACTCTAAAAGCCCCTGCCCCCACCTCACCTCACCTCTCTATAGCTCCTTATTGTTTAATCTCTTTCCCGGGACTTCTCAAGTAAACAGCTTTAAAATTTCTGGCTTAAGAAATTTCTGGCTAAAACAACGAGACTGAAGCAGGAATTAATTAAGTCTCCTTGTAGGCATTACAGCTTAAAATGGAAAGGTATTCTGGCAGCTGAGAGCCAAGGAATACCACAGAATCACACCACACAACAAACCTCACACAAGAGATTTATTGGGAGGGAAAAACCAGGAGGGTGGCTGCCTCTGCTTGGGCAAAATCATAGCAGCAAAGAGAACAGGACACAGGGCTTACATAGAGTTTCTTGGGAAAGGGTGGGACTTTGCAGGGTGGAGCTTTCCACCGTGGAGACTGGTAGGATTTTGTGCAGAGATTGGGCTTTTTACTCTGTAGGGTGGGGGCAAGGTTCAAGTTAGGGCAGTTTAGAATATTTTGCAGGTGGAACCTGGCAGTTAGAGGTCCTCGGGGAGGGGCTTGGTCACTGGTGTGACTAGAGGGGCATGAGCTCCTCACAACAACAACAAAAACCAGGACCAAAAAGATTGACTGAGTTCCAGACTTAATTTTAAACGATGATTTTATTATCCTAATTTAATTTCTTTTATTTGATTTATATGAACGTTTCTGCCTGCACGTATGTGTACCACACACTTGCAGTGCCCATGGAAGCCAGAAGAGGGCATCAGACCCTCTGGTATCCACTGTGACTCCCTGGGATGGTGTTCCAGATGGCTGTGAGCTGGCTGTGAGCGCTGAGACTCAAACTCTGGTCCTCTGGGAGAGCAGCCATCTCTCAGCCTCGGTTCCCACTCTTTAAGGAAAACCTAGTAGCACCTCTAAAACTGTTTACAAAACAGGGCAGGAAGAGACACTCCCAAATTCACTCTATAGAGCCAGCATTACTGACACCAAGGCCAGATAAAAAAAATAAAATAAAATAAAATAAAAAAAAAACACAACAAAAAAGAAAACTTCCCTGATGAACAGAGATGGAAGAACTTTTAACAAAATCCAAGAACACACTAGCAGGGCTGGAGAAATGGCCCCGCCATTAAGAGCATTTTCCTGCAGAGGACAGAGATTTGCTTCCCAGCACACACATGGCAGCTGACACCTCTCTAACTCTAGTTCCAAAGGGTCTGATACCCAGTTCTGTCCTCCAGAGGTGTCAGACACACACGATGCATATACACACATGCGGGCAAACAACTCGTACACATAAGGCTTTTAGTCTTAAGATAAAAACAAACAAACAAACAAAATTGAAAACATCATAACCAGTTGGTTTCATCCCAGAGATCCAAGGTTGGTTCCATATATGCAAACCAATAAATATGACCAATCACATAAATATACATGTTCACCTTGGTACTAAATGACACCTGAAGGTTCAATATGCTTCATGATAAAAAGATAAAAAGTATGCTAGGAACTAGGAGCCAGTGGAACACATGCCAGCATAAATAAAGGCTGTATGTAGCAAACGGACAGCAAGGATCAGAGCATTCCTGTGAACTCAGGAAGGAAACAAGGGTACCCACTTCCTCCACTCAGCATGGAGCTCAAAGTATCAGAGCTCTCAGATAAGATGTGAATGTAATAAAAGCAGGAAAAGAAGTCAAACTGCTCCCAGCTGCGGACAACATGATCCTACACTAAAGGACCTTACAGACTCCACTTTTAGATCTCATAAACATTTTTAGTAAAGTTGCAAGAAGAAAAAAAAGCCTGTAGGTTTTATATGTGCCAAAAATGAACTCAACTAAGGAAAAATATTAGGAAAAATATTCCATTCTCAATAGCTTCAAGATAAATAAAGAAACAATAAGCTTAGGAATAACCCTAACAAAAGAGGTAAAAACCTCTATAGGGAAAACTTTAAGACATTGAAGAAATAAACTGAAGTAGAAATAGATAATGCAAAGACCTTTCATGCTCATGGTTTGGCAGTACTGAGAAGGCGAAATATCTACACTAATATTAGAAGTGTAGAATTAATCTACAAATTCAGTGCAATCCTTGTCAAAATTTCAATGATATTCTTGATGGAACTAGAAAGAACAATCTGAAAACAGAAGCACAAAAGACCACAGATAGTCAACTCAATGCTAAGCAGAAAGAACAGTGCTGGAGGAGGCACAATACCTGATGGTAAGCTATCCCACTGAGCCCAGTGACAGAGACGGCGTGGTAGCAACACAAATACGGACGTGTAAAACAACCATCAGAAATTGCTCTGGGACAATGGTTTGTACCCAGTCAATTGTATTTTAGTAAAACGCTGATTGGCCAGTACCCAGGCAGGAAGTAGAGGCAGGGCAATGAGAACAGGAGAATTCTGGGAAGAGGAAAGCTCAGTCTGCAATCGTGACCCAGACACAAAAGAAGCAAGATACGACTGCCTCACCAAACAAGGTACCAAGCCACGTGGCTAACATAGACAAGAATCATGTGCTAATGTAAGTTATAAAAGTTAATAAGAAGTCTGAGCTACTAGGCCTATCAGTTTATAATTAATGGAGACCTCTGTATGTTTCTTTGCGACTGGGCAAGACAGAAACCTCTGTCAAGAGAAAGAACTGGGCAGGACAGAAATCTTGGTCACAGTTGTGATAACTACATTTTGATAATGGTATCAATAGCATAAGTGGAAAAAATCCTATTCAACAAAAAGATGCTGGCAAAAACAAAGAAATAAAAAAAGAATATTACAGAAGAATAAAACTGGATCTGTGTCTCTCACCTTGCACACACACAATCAATTTAAAGGAGATCAAAGACTATTTCGAGGCTAAACCTCACACTTCTAAAGAGAAACACTTCAAAATGTGGGTACAAACAAGAACTTCCTGATGGAAGGAAGCCAATAGCACAGGAAACAGACCCACGGACTGACAAGCAGGATTACGAGGAATTAATGCTCTCAGTAGAAACAAGGTCTGCAGAATGCAATCTTTGCTGTCTCTATACTTCAGTCAGAGGTTACCATCTAGATGATAAAAAGAACCAAAAAATCCCAGTAGTGATGGCACTTTAATTCTAGCATTTGGGAGACAGAGCCGGGGGATCTCTGAGTTTGAGGCCAGCCTGGTCTACAGAGCTAGTTCCAGGACAGCCAGGGCTACACAGAGAAACCCAGTCTTGAAATAAAGAAGAACTGAAGAAAAAAAAGCATGCCAAAATCCCTCCAACTAACAAGTGGGCCAATGAGCTGAACCGTTCTCAAAGGAAACACAACTGGCCAATAAATGGTTTTGGTTTGTTGGGGGTTGTTGTTGTTTCAAATATGTTCGACATCGTCAGTCATCAGGGAAATGCAAATTAAAATGGCTTTGAGACTCTATCTCACCCTAGTCAGACCGGCCATCCTCAAGAAAACAAGTGACAACAAATGCTGGCAAGGATGTGAGGCAAGAGGGATCCTTGCTCACTGCTGGTGGGAACACAAACCGGTGTAGCCACTATGCAAATCTGTGCATAGCCTTCTCACCAAACTGAACTGCCACATGACCCAGCTCCCCCACTCCAGGACTCTCCGTCCTACCGCAGAGATCCTTGTTGACTGCTAATCTAGTCCTAATAGCAAAGAAACGGAACCAGCCTAGCTGTCCAGCCACTGGCGAGTGGATATAAAAATGCAGGATATATAAATTCACATGGGAATTTTATTAAGCCACAAATAAAAATGAAATTTGCAGGAAAATGGATGAAACTGGGGGACATTGTATTGAGGCAACCCAAGCTCAGAAAAATAAACATCCCACATTCTCTCTCATCTGCTGACCCTAGCCCCTAATAATGTGTATGTGTAGTTACGTTGTACATTAGTTATTTGAGTGTGAGTATATATTATGACTAGAAAGGGGGACCATGAAAGGAGAAAGGATTTAAGGAAAGGGAATGAGATGTGGTGGATTGAAAAAAAAGAAAAAAGGGACCCCACAGGCCCATAGAGAGTGGTACTATTAGGAGTGTTGCATAATGTCCCGCTGGCCTCACACCAGAGGGATAGGAAGCAAGTTCCACTAGCCATGAATACCCGCTGAGCTATACCTGGCCTAGCTCTGGAGTTTTCACTCAGCCCCTAATCCATCCTTTGTGTCACTGATACCTCTCGTTGTCCTATGTGAATCTTGCCTGAGAGTTTCCCATGGATACAAAGTCAATGCAAAACTTGGTTTAGAGGAAACCCGGAAAACCCTGGTACCCCAGGAATCAGGTACTTGCACCTGGTATTGTATTTTTGGAAACTTCATTCAGGTTGTTTTGAGATAGGAAAATCTACTAGCTAAAGTGCAAATATAGGAAAAAATAAGATGCCAAGAGGCAAAGGGAAAGTGCTTCAGTTCACGGAGACCGAGCGCCCCGCACCCAGCCACAAAGGTTAAGTTCTTCCTTATGAGTTTCTGAGTCTTTATTTCACCACCAGTGTGAACCCACACAGCTGACCAGGCGTGACAAGGAGGTGTGGCCTTGTTGTGTCACTGTGGGGGTGGGGTTGAGATCTCATATGCTCCTTTGTAACAGTTGCCCTGGTCATGTGTCTCTTCATAGCAACAGAAACCCTAAAGCAGAAGTTAGTACTAGGGACTGGGGTGTTGCTGTGATAGGCCTAACCACATTTTTGTACGGAAGAATGTAAACTTTAGAAGCTTGGGTTAGGAAAGCAGTAGAGTGCTTTAAGCCCCGCTTAATGGGTCATCCTAGTAGGAGCAGGGAAGACAGTGGTGCTGAGGGTGCTTTGAACTGTGCAGGGCTGGCTTAAGAGGTTTCAAAGGAGAAGAACTTTAGCATGTAGCCTAGAGACTGTTCTTGTGACATTTTGGCAAAGAATGTGGCTGCTTTTTGCCCTTGTCCAAAAACTTTGCTTAAGACTACAGGGAGGAGTTTGGATTAATTCTGCTGGCAGTGGAAATCTCAAAGCAGCCCAATATAGGCTACTCCATCATGTGGTCATTGTTAGTTTAACTAGGCAAAGATGTGCTACATTTGTTATGCTGTGGAATATTACTTTAACTATGTAAAGATGGGTTATATTTATTTATGCTTCATTTGGTTAATTATGTAAAGGTGTGTTACTTTGCCTGCCTAAGGTGCCTGATTGGTCTACTAAAAAGTTGAATGACCAATAGCTGGGCAGTAGAGGGACAGGTGGGGCTGTCAGGCAGAGAGAATAAATAGGAGGAAGAATCTAAGCTGGAGAGAAAAATGAGAAGACAGGGAGATGCCCAGAGCCAGAGAGGCAGCAGACAGACAGACAGACGACAGACAGACATGGAGTAGGAAGAAAGGTTAAAATCCCTGAGACAAACTGTAGGTGAAGAAAAGCAGGTTAAGTTAAGCTATAAAAGCCAGTTAGAAATGAGCGTAAGGCTGAGCATTCTGGGCCAAGACCAACTTACAAAGCGCTCTCCAGACAATGCCAACACCTGCACCAGCTCCTGAGACTTCACCATTGATACCAACTCTCCTGGATCAAGGGCACCTACCAACTAAAATCTGGTTTTATCTGCTAGTGTGTCCCAATTATACACCCGAGCCTCACCTGTACAACCAGGGCACTTCTCTGTCCCGTTCTATCTGACAGTTGTTAATGATTCTTCCCATGGCACTTTTCTGTCCCGTTCTATCTGACAGTTAATGACTCTTCCCATGGCTAACCCCATTCATATAGGGCCAATAAGAATATTTTTTTCTCCTAGCCACCTGCTTTCTCATCTCCCTCAGGGACCACCTGCCTGAGGTCTCCAGGATGACAGTAAACTGGTTGCCTCTCCAGCCACACCTCTCACTGAGCGTGAGCCCACCAACTCCCAGCTCTCCCCTCTCCCATGTCACCCCATGCCCGCAGGAAGCAGCCAGACTTGAGGCAATGCCCTTTATCCAAGGAGTCTAAAATGTTTGGTTGAGGGGCTTCATCTCAGCTCACTGGCACCCCCTTATCCAAAAAGCCTGGAACATTTGATCACCCCAGCTCCCTAACACCCCTCTATACAAAAAGTCTGGAATATTACAGTCAGGGGCTTCATCCTAGCCCTTGGCACCCATCTTTGGAATACTGGGCAAAAAATTCATTTCAAGCCTCCTCCTCTGGGAGTTACCTTAATCCAAACTCCACCTCTGAGAAAGCCCGCCAAATGGGAACCCCAGGGAGGGTCAAGACCACTTCCACAGGCTACTTAAACTGCCCCCCCAACCAGAGAATGTACATGTGGTCTCCGGGTTTTGCGTGATCTCCCCCATCTCTTCTCCTCACCATGCTTTCTCGGTGCCGCCCGGGAGCACTGCATTAAACATGGGCATCTTTTATTCCGTCTAATTTGGTCTGATTGGAATTATTTGTGTTGGTGGAGAGGCTCGTCTTAAGAAATATTCCTAACACCCATGCCATGATTTCAGAGCTGGTTGGTGGCCCCAAAGAAAGCCTGCTACTGTTATTAGTGTTCACATGGATGAAGATCTATAATGAAAACGAGCAAGTTGAGAGACGAAAAATACAAAATGTATAATTTGAGGAAAAAGGGGGCATCAAGAAGTAGAATAGAGCTAAGTCCTGTACTCAGGGAGATAAAAAGATTTCAGAAAAGCAGATATAATATGGAATAAGAAGGAGTGGTGACCTCTCGGCAAAGGTTCCAACCTGTGAAAAGGAACTAAAGAAAAGCTTGACACAAGGTGTGGTGGCGTACACCTTTAATCCCAGTACCCAGAAGGCTGAGGCTGATGGATCTCTGAATTTGAGGCCAGCCTGGTCTACAGAGCGAGTTCCAGAAAAGCCAAGCTTAGGCAGCGAAAGAAACCACTGAAAACGGAAAGCTGATGAAGATGTAACTGGACTAGGGGACGTGTTCCAGCTCCAGCAAGCAGCAGAACTTGGCAGCTTCACTCCATGGTTCTAGTTGTAGTAGAGTCAAGGGGAGGAGAAAGGGATTATGGAATTTCCTCTATGGGAAGCTGCTGAGGCCAGGCATGTGGCAGGCAAGAGAGGCCACTGGGTGAAGCTGTGAAAGTGAAGCCCACTGGGTTGCCTTGGAGACCCCAAAATGTTGGAGATGCCAGAGCTGTGGGATACCTGCTGGGGAAAGCTGCCTGCTAACAGGGAGTAGAGCCAGACCAAGAGGAAGAAGTGTGTTGAAGTCAACAAAGCTGAAAGGAGTTGGAGATCTGAAGAGTGTTTGGGCATCAGACGTGGAGCTACAGAATTTGGAGTTTGCCCAGCTGGTTTTCGGTCTTGCTTTGGTCTAGAATTTCCTCACCATGCTTCCTTTTGGAACGATAATGTATATCCTGTGCCATTTTAAGTTGGAAGTATGTGATCTGTTTTTTATTTTGATTTTACAGGGGGTTACAGTTAAGAGATTGCAGGAGTCTCAGAAGAGACTGAATTTGGGCTTTTTTAACAAGTTTGAACTTGTTATAGACTATGGGGACTTTTGAAGTTGGACCAAATGCAGTTTTGCTTTATGATAAGGCCCCTAGCCTTTGGGGGCCAGGGAGCAGAATGTGGTGGCAATATCAGGAAGTGTGACCTTGTTGGAGAAAGTCTGTTACTGAGGCTGGGCTTTGAGGTCTCATACGCAATGTTCAGTGCGGCTCACAGGTCGCTTCCTGTTGCCTGGGAGCCAGATGTAGAACTCTCGGTGCCTTCTCCAGCACCACGTCTGCCTGCACACCACCATGTCCCACCATGATGACAAAGAACTAAACCTCTGAAACCATAAGCTGCCACACCAATTAAATGTTTTCCTTTACAAGAATTGCTGTGGTCATGGTGTCTCTTCACAAGACAGGAGGGTGACAGAACACAGGTGAAATGGAAAGAGGGTTCTATTGGAGAGAAAGGGAGAGCACGGGGAGGAGGGGCAAGCAAAGCTTCAGATGGAAATACCTCAGAAAGCTCGCTGCTTTGTGTGCTAACTAAACATGAGGAGCTGGAGCTCGGCAGTTAGAGCACGAGCTGCTCTCCCAGAAGACCAGGGATCAGCTCCCAACATCCCCATGGGGCTCACAGCAGTGTGTAACCCCAGTTAAAATACTAAAAACACCTGCTTAGGCAGGGGAGGTGACGCATGCTTGGGAAATGGAGGTAAAAGGAATCTGAGGTCACCCTAAACTACACAGAGAGACTGGGGCTAACCAGGACTACACAGATTACACAGGGAAACCCCATCTCGAAAAACTTCTTGGGCTGGGCATGGTGCTGCATGCCCTTAATCCTAGCACTCAGGAGGCAGACAGGTATCTATGGGTTTAAGGCCAGCCTGGTCTATGTGACGACTCCTTGACCAGACATAGCTATGTAAGGAAACTGTCCCAAAACAAGCAAAATCTCGGGCTGCCCAGTTAGCCCAGGAGATTAAGGCACTTGCCACCAAGCCTAACTATCTGAGCTCCATTTCCAGGAACCACAAAGTGGGAAGAAAGAACCAAGGTCTACAGACTGCCCACTGACTTCCACACAGGCTCCATGACATGCATGTACCTACACACATGATAAATAAATTATAATAAAAAATGTCAATGCTTCACGTGGGCTCAGCTTTCGTGGCTCTGGCTCACTTACCCTTCCCTGCACCCTTCACTATTTTGTATTC
The DNA here is from genome assembly GCF_950005125.1 of Chionomys nivalis. Lineage (NCBI taxonomy): Eukaryota > Metazoa > Chordata > Mammalia > Rodentia > Cricetidae > Chionomys > Chionomys nivalis. Next base: position 50,862,682 of record NC_080107.1, read on the forward strand.
TGGCCATTTCTTTGCCCAGGGGAACTTCCGGGTACCGTGCCGCCCTGCCCCCACGCCTGCCGGTGCTGCTCTGCCTAGGTCACTCAATTCCCTCCTTCCCCGCCCCAGACACTCCTCTCTCTGACCTTTCGCTACCAGCACCACCTTTCATCCGCTGGTACATGACAGGAGGTCACCGTAAGAAACTGGACCCCATTCTGGACTTGTTAGCATTTGCCAGGCTGATATGTCTAAGAAGAAGTTAAAAGCCAGGACAGAGGAACCAATATTGAAGATAAATGTCATACTTAAACTTAGAAACATTCTTGAATTTGCCTAGATTATGGGCTTCAAGAACCAAGTCTGGAAACTCTAGTTGATAACAGAGAACACGTTGGAGCCCAGGAGAATCTGCAGAAAGCCACTATGAGGCAGGCAAGCATGGGAGGCAGCCTGGCTCCGTCACCTGCACATACTATCTACCTGCAGCCCTCTGCAAAGCACCTGGCAGCCTCAGAATCCATCAAGCCTCCACCTGCATCAGGTCACAGGAGTTTCTCCACTCAGCTAACAATTGGCTTTCGATAACTTCCGCTCCAGGTCAGAAAAATAGAACCTCCATGGATCCAGCTTGAACCAGTGTTGGATGCGTGGGCAATAAGGTTAAATTATGACCTCTAGTAACCTTTCAGGGGAGAATACCCTAGGTGTACAAATGACAAAAATCAGATATATTATAAGGAAAGATATATGCAATAGAAAAATGAATATGACCTAATTTGTCAGTCGAAACAGAGAGGCCATGGGTAACCTGGCACTCCTTCGCTTGCATGCTATAAAAGGAAGCCCTGAACAAAAACACTCATCTGGCCTACTATCAACCTTTTTATGTTTTATTTTTGTTTTTAATTAAGTATGCATGTGCATGGGGGGATGGGTTGTGCACTTAAGTGCGGGTCCCTATGGAGGTCAGAAGAGGGCAGTAGACCCTGAAACTAGAGCTATAGGCAGTCGTGAGCCACCTAATGTGGGTGTGGAAATTGAACTCTGGTCCTCTGCAGGAGCAAGTGCTCCTAAAAGGTAAGCCATCTCTCTCTCCAGATGCCCCCCGCCACCCCAATAAAATTATCCTGATTCTTTTGTAAAGGTCAACTCTTCTCTCTGTTCTTTTGTTTGTTTTTGACAGGATCTCTCAATACAGCCCTGGTTGGCCTGAAACACACAGTGATCAGCTTCTCTCCCTGCCCCAAACGCTGGGCTTAAACGTATGCACCACCACGTCAAGCAAAAGGCAGAGGTTTTGATGGCGTTTTTTGTTTGTGTTTAGTTGGTTGGTTTTATTTTGTTTTTTTTTGTTGTTGTTGTTGTTGTTTTTTTTTGCTTATATTTTATTTGTTGTGTATTTTTGAGACAAGGTAGCCTCAAACTCAGAGAGATCTAATTGTGAACTCTAGTTTTAAGGTTTTTTTGTTTGTTTGTTTGGTTTGGTTTGGTTTGGTTTGGTTTGGTTTTTCGAGACAGGGTTTCTCTGTGGTTTTGGAGCCTGTCCTGGAACTAGCTCTTGTAGACCAGGCTGGTAGTTTTAAGTTTTTTGGATGAGTTGTCAAGAACCTGAAAACACCCAGTCTGAATCCTGACCACCAATAACAACTAGTCAACCACCACTTGGTCCCTTCCATTCCAAACCACGGCCCATAAGGGGCCTGCATATCGCCAGCTTGTTTTATATTTTGTTCCTGCTCATGTTCTCATCTTCAAAACCCAAAATTCAACCGTTAAAAGCAAAACAGAACAAAACAAAACAAAGGCAGTAACACTATCAACTAGTCACTCAAATGGCTATAATAGAAAAAGCCACCAGCACTGAATATTGTCAATACCGGTGGGGCCAGAGAGGGCTCAGTGAGTAAGGTGCTTGCTGTGCAAGAACAGCTAAGTTTAAATTCAGGATGGCGGTGCAGGCCTAGAGCCCTAGTGCTGGGGAACAGGCAAGGACAGGAGGGAGGATCCCCGGAGCTTGTTCACCAGCCAGTCTAGCTAAGGTGGCACCCCAGATTCAGTGAGACCCTGTCACCAAAAGTAGAAGAGTGACGGGAAGAAGGCACCTGACACCTCCCTCTGGACTCCATGTGTGCATGAATGGACCAGCACAATCACACATGTGCACACACAAACACCTCAACAACTCCAGATCTCGAACATACAGTGACCCCGCCATTGTGTGCTAGCCCCACACGGGAAGGGACTACCACCTGGTTTTCAATGAGAGGAGAGATAAGCATAGGTAGTTATGAGACAGAATATGGCTAAACAATAGCAAAAATGAAATTACTCATCAGCAATCCACAACTGACTCTCAACACACTGTGAGCGAAATAAACCAGGTATGTTCGATTCTGTTTGCATGAAGTCCAGGAACAGATGAAATCAGTGAGCAGCAAACTCAGGAAATGGTTGTGAGGGGGGAGAGAAACTGAGCATTTGCTGGGATGACGACACTTTTTAAAGATTTACTATTGTTAACGATGTGTATGTGTGTCAGTCTGTATGAGGCGTCGCACACGCATGCAGGGCACCTGGAGGTCAGAAGAAGGAATCAGATCCCTGGAGCTGGAGACACAGGCATTTATGAGCTCGCTCACTTGACTTGAGTGCTGGCAATAAAACTCCGGTCCTTGGCCAAGGGCAGAAAGCCGGCTCTCTGGACCTGATGAGAATATTCTCTCATTCTAGGTAGTTGCTTACACAGGTACTGACAACTGTGCTGGCCATGGAGCTCGGCTGGCAGAGTCCTCGCTTGCCGTGTACAAAGTCCCGGGTTCAGCCCCAGAGACTGAACAAACTTGGAATAGCAGTGCACTCTTACTGTCCCGGCACTCAAGACGTCAGAAACCCAAGATCCGTAACTACTGTAATCTAGGCCTGCATGGGCTAAAGGAGACCCTGTCTCAAACTACTAAAATAAACACATAAAAGACAGCTGCTTACATTTTACCGCCTTCTCAGCCTTCGCAGTGCTAAAAAAAAGTCTAGCTGCTCCTTCCCTCTCGTTCTTTCTCTTCTTTGGAAAGCACACTCATTCTGAGCCTCTGTGCATGCGTCCGTGTTTCTCTGCAGATCCCTCCCACCTGGGACGCTGCTAGCAGATCTCCACTGCCAAGCAGCCCTGGACTGCAGCTCACGAGGCCCCACTCTCTCTCCACTTACGGGGCTCCTTCCTCCCGGCAGCTCACAAGATTTACGGTTTGCCTGTTCTGTTACTGGTCTCGCACATTTCCTAAGAGAAATAAGCACATTTCCATAAGATGGTTCTCGACTTTCCTTCTGAGTCGGTCTGAGAATCTCCATTACACCAAGAGGTGATTTTTAGGTCTTTTTACCTAAATGTATCAACTGGGTCCCTAAAGGGAACAGAGATTGCCCTAGAGTCCTAAGATGCCGACGTGCAGTGGCCAGGATAAAAGGCTTTTTTAGAATCGCCTCCTGATCGCTGTGTTCTTCTAGGAAGGAAAGGAAAGGCATTTGTAACAGGCAATTGTATCTTTACTCCTCTCTCTCTCTCTCTCAGACAGACAGACAGAGTGTGAGAGTATGTGTGTCTGTGGGAGTATCTGTGGGAGTGCCTCTGTGTGTGAGTGTGTGTGCGCGCGTCTGTATGTGTGCTGAGTGTGTGTGTCTTGTGTGAGACTGTGTGTTGAGTGTATGAACGTGTGTGTGTCTGTGTGTGACAGTGTCTGTGTGTGAGAATCTGTGAGTGTGAGAGTCTGTGTATGTCTGTGTATGTGAGAGTATGCATGAGTGTGTGTGTGCATGTGTGTGTGTGTAAAGCTTATTCAGCACTGGTCAAAGCAACTTGTGGATCCTGACCATCACCAGCTGGGAACTTAGACCCTGATAACTAAAGTAATTTCAGGACGGGGGGAAGCACATACTCCAGCTCCCAGGAAACTCTGGGCTTCACACTCATCAACCAAAGCAGCTCTGGAATTAGTGGTGCATGCTCCTGCTGGTTCCCAGCCTCCCTGCCCTTACTCTTCCTTGAACACTGGTTCTCATTAAATGCAGTCCCTAGAATTAGGAAAAATTTGATCCCCCCCAAAAGACGCAAACTCGTCCCTGCACAATGTCCCTTTTAAGTCAACTTGTTAGAGAGAATGATCAATCACTGGTAATTTAAGCTTTAAGCTCAAAATAAATAACAATAATAACTATAAATATTACCATCCTCGTCTTTCTAGATCTGTCTTGTCAAAGGAAAAAAGTGACGAGATGTGGCTTCTCTCCAAGGTTGTCATAACTGACCTGGGTGGGGGGGGGTCAACAACCAAACTTTGCCTGGAGCCAGTGAAGATAAACGAGCTGAAAGAACAGCCACTATTTTAAACCCTACCCCTGGGTCAATCAGGCCCCAAGGGATGATGGGATAGTTCTCCAAAGGTTCTGAGAGCTCTTGTAAGTCACCTGTCCTCTGGAGTAGAGGAGCCCTGCAGAGGTAGACCTACCTATTGACCATGGCGGAGAGGAGGGTCAGCACAGAGAAAGGCCCTCAGACTGCCAAGGGAAACAACAATCAACAAGCCCCAGACTTATCCCAGCAGATGGCAAAGATGTCGGCTAAAGACAAGAGACTTAAGGGGCTCGCTTAAGTCCCTAAGAGCATCAATAGGCCTTAGCAATAAAAAGAAAATTGAATACATTTCTGGGCACCTACACTGTCTTAAGCATCCAGCAAGAAAGTATGGACAGCTAAAGAGTCAAATAGCTGGTGAAGTACAAGACAGAGAGGTAAGTGGAGGTATAAGGAAGAGCCGGGCCTTCCGCCTCCCCGGGCTACCGACACACCAGGGAGGGTGCTCGCACACTTTTCCTGGCCATGAACAAAATGCTGTCTGCGTATGCTAACAGTTCCATTAAATGGTTCATCTGCTCTACACAATCCACAAAATTAGGTTCAGGGCACGCAGACGATGTCCAGATTCCATGGCGGAAATGAGTTATGTCTGCCACATCCTCAGTCGTGATCTGTTTACGGCAGGAGCCACCGCTGTACCTCCTGTTGTTTACAGTGCATCTACCCTCTGGTGGACTTCCTCCTATCTAGCCCCCTGCAGTACCCTCCCGGGCCTGAAAGTCGGCTGAGCCCTTCCACGCCTCCATTTTGGATGGAAGTGCCCAGATCCAGTGGGCAGCCGTCTCCTAGACGCTAGGTAGCTAGACAGTATAATGCAGGCATGGAAGCCATTGACGATGGCCTCTCCCATAGATGTGGCCATGTCAGAACTTTGCTGAGGCCCACTAAGGAAAGCTCCCTCCTCAGACTCAATGGAGTCCTATCTATGGCCTTGGAGACACAGCTTACTTTTTTTTCTTCAAGACAAGGTTTCTCTGTGTAGCCCTGGCTATCCAGGAACTCTCTCTGTAGACCAGGCTGGCCTCTAACTCACAGAGGTACTCCTGCCTCTACTGGGATTAAAGGCGTGCTCCACCACGCCCAGCTACATTCTAATCAGTCCCAAAGATTACAACGGCACACACTATTGCTCTCTCCTTAAAATTTTTTTTTGTTTTTTTTTTTTGTTTTTTGTTTTTTGTTTTTTTCGAGATAGGGTTTCTCTGTGGTTTTGGAGCCTGTCCTGGAACTAGCTCTTGTAGACCAGGCTGGTCTCGAACTCACAGAGATCCGCCTGCCTCTGCCTCCCAAGTGCTGGGATTAAAGGCGTGCACCACCACCGCCTGGCTTCTCTCCTTAAAATTAACCCAGATGGGCCTGCCGATCACCTGGCCGACCTAAATTAAGGTTGACACAATTGAATATATGTTAATATATAGGAAGGAATAATTATCCCCTTAACAAGATAATAGTCTCCCTAAGAATACTCCTCATGAAGTTACTTACACATCTTCACTGCTAAACCTGCTTAATTTTCTGAGTCCTCACTCAAAAGGCCTAACTCTTCCTTTCATCCCTTTTGGTCTGTTCTTTGGACTCTAGCTGAAATTCTAAGCATGTCTGCCCTGATCTATGGGATTCTGTTTCTCTAAGGATAACAGGTATACAAGCACGCACACGCACACATCCACACACGCACACACCCACACACGCACGCACTCCAAGAAGCTTACAGACTTCCATGAGCCTGCCCTTGAACCACAACTCCAAATACTCTTCCGAGTCTCCGCCAAGATTCATGCCTGTCTATCCTGCCATTTTCCTCTAATTATAGTAAAATGGTCCTTAGGCTTAAAATGCAAAAACAAATCCTAAGTGTATGAGGTGAGATGCAGGAGGGCACACCTGTGATCCCAACACCCAGGAAGCTGAGACAGGGAGATCTAGGGAGAGAGCCCAAGGCCTGCCTGGCCTGCAAAGCAAGACCCTGTTTCAAATCAAATGGCAGACCAAAGGGGGTTAGAGGATATTAGGGGATATTTCACAGAGGCAGAATAACTGCAGGGGCTTAGGGTTTAGCTAAGAGGGTAACACTCACCCAGACTGGATGTGTAAAGGCCCTGGGTCCAAATGTCCTCATCAACATGCCTGTCCCCCCAAAAAACACACACCTCAAAACTTTTGTGTAACAATCTCCTCCTAGATTAAAACACTCCACCCTGCAGGGACGCTCCTTCAGCAGGGAAGTGAGCAACAACTCAAAACAGCCTCCTGACCTCCCCGAAACTGACCAGATTCACTACCCGCCCTCTCTTAGTCAGAGTAAGCAATAAAAGCCGAGGGTCTATCTCAGGCAAGGAAGTCAGGCTGCAAAGCAGACTGAGACCAGACCTGCTGCCTAGAAGAAACCAGCTGAGCTGTCTGGAAGAAGTGCGGACCATAGTCACTTGGAAGTATACTCTCCATCCTACTGAGGGCCTGCAGACTGCAGTGTGCTCCGGGTTCCCAGCTTTGTGAGCTGTCATGCTGGGGTGGGCACTGGCGATGCAGCTGTCTGTGTGTCACTTCTGTTCCTGTAAAACCTCTCACCCATAATCCTGTAAATAACCCCAATAAGACTTACAGGTTCACCACACTGGACTTTGGTGGTGTTCCTACTCTCATTGGTCCTGGATGCCCTATCCTGGAGAGTAAACATATTTGTTAGTCTCCCCAGGAAAAGCTTTGTCACACAAGACCTCAGCTGCTCCACCAAAAATGACGAGGGACTGTCCATCCAAAAAGCTTCCAACTCAGCAGACCAAAAATGCTTATGACTTGTGGATGTTAGCGTGTGTAAATTACAAGGTAACTAAAATTTAGAAAATAAAATTTAAGTATCTAAAATAAGCAGAAAGCACAAAGCAGGAAGGATATTCACTTCAAACAAAATATTTATACCTGACTGCACCCAATACTCTCTCCCTTCCACTCTCCCCCAGCCCCTCCCCCATAGTCGTGGCATCTGTCCTTTAGCCATGGCGGGTGATGTTGAGGAGAAAGTCCACAAGACTTAGAGACCGACTAGAAGGCATTCACACCTCAGCTTTGCTTCACACTGAGAGCCCATAAATGGGTGACTTGGCTTCTCTGAACTCTGGTTTCCTTCTCTATAATCTGGGCCCCATTTACACTAGACAGCCCACTAAAGACCCACAAGTGCCCAGTGAATAAGGCTCACGGTCAGTCCCTGACCCAGAAGTGCCACAGCGCTGGGGCAATGGCTTCCAGTATGGCCAGAATTACCACTCCTTCCTGGTAAAAAGGTCAGCCACTGGGGGACCTGACTGTAATCAATTGCTTTTCTCCCTACACCTTCTAATCTCAGGCATTCCGCCGAAAACTGGTCCTATCACGGAGGATGGGGACGGGGAAACTCCCCCAAAACATCCTCTGGGAGCTTCTAAGAGAGAGCAGGGGTGAACTGAATTGGTTCTATCTAGTGAGCTAGGAGGAGCAGGAGCCAGGGCCTCCAAGTACCCCTCCTCAACCTCTGGGGCCCGAGCCAAAACATCCTCAAGGCATGTGGAACCCGGTGATCCCAAGGGACTCTGCCAGCTTTGCCCTATTTAGTCACCATGCACCTGTTAATAGCATCAGCTGTAACTCGGACCGCACACGATCCCATCAGGATGGAAGTAACTACTCCTACAAATAACTGTGATAGGAAATAAAAGAAGGTAGAAAGTACGTAGTGCCACCAAAAGGCTGAGGCTCCCATAGTCCAGACGCCCCAACCCTGCACACCCCAGCCGTGGGTGAGCCCCCTCGCCTTTGCCTACCTAGAGCCTGAGAGCAAGTCCTCCAGCGGGATCCGTATTGCGCATTCCAAGAAGAGTCTGCAGGGAAGGTGTCTCCCAGCTAAGGAAAGGCAAGACCAGGGCTCCACCCAGAAGCTGCCTCCTGAGACACACCTATCAACCTTCAGGCAAATCAAAGAGACAGTCGGATTCGTTCTGAATCGATAAGGCCAGACAAGCAAAACCACAAAAAAAAAAAAAAAAGTCCCTGGGTCGTGGGTCCTTCCTGGGGGGAGGAGCGAGTGGCGCTCACACAATACCCTCCTCACCTCGGTCCAGGCCCCTCCGTGGGGAAGGCAGCAATCTCTCCAGCCTCTCTGCTCTCCCTCCTCCGCTCCCCAGCCCCGAGCCCTAACATAGTTCCCGCTTTGCTGTTTCTTGGATGCTTTTCAAGAGTTTGTGAAAACGCCATAATGAAACGCATTACTTTGTACGTGTTTAAATAAATAGAAAAATAATAAAAACGTGCGTGTGCGCTTCTGTTCTGTTGAACAGTTTTCCCTGCCACCTTCAAACGCTGGATGGTGTCCCTTGCTGTGAGAACGAGGTGGTTTGAAAAGTTGGACGGGATTACCTCCCATCACCCCATGCAGCAAAGTTAGTGCCTCAGACTTTACCCAGGCTTGGTTTTGGCTTCATCCTTCCTCAGCTGTTAAAAGTCTCAAAGTCTCTCTCACTCTCAAAGTCTCTCTCTCTCTCTCTCTCTCTCTCTCTCTCTCTCTCTCTCTCTCTCTCACACACACACACACACACACACACATTCGGGTGTTCCTCACTGTACCCCGACCTTTTCCCATTACGCCCTGTCCTATTCTACAGCAGGAAAAGACACCTCCAGCCTTCCGAGACTCACAGGTTAGTACTGGTGGTCTCGAGATTCTCTGCCCTGCGCAGCCCAGCCCGACCCTGTTTTTCGGACACCGAGGGAAGGGGGAGCCCCCGGCCCGCAGCCGCTCAGCAGGCCCTGGTCTGGATGGTTGGACAGATGCAGCGACGCGGTACAGGGTGGAACAGAGCCTGGACAAAAAGCAAGGACCATAGTAGGGGTAGGCCGGAGCAGCAACGCTCCCGGCTGGCTCACACCGCTTCCCCACGCGCAGCTCGTGGCTTCAGTGTCGGCGCCCCGCGGGACCCACCTGATCCGCAGAACCAGGCCCGGCGGGTGCGGTCGGTCGCGCTGGGAGCAGGACCGCGCTCGCCTGGCGGCGCCCTGCGCTGCAGGAGACCCGGCCGCTGCTCCGCCAGGGTGTGCCCGGGTGTGCCGGGCGGGGTGCGCGCCTCCGTCCCCCACGGACGCCTCCTCGGGGCAGCGCGCCGGGTCCGGGGGCGCGGGCGAGCGGCGTGCGCCGTCCCGCGTGTGGGAACCCACCTCGCCCAGACCCCTGACGCAGCACCGGGAGCGAGTGCACGTGTGTCTGGCTGAGGGAGGGGCGATGTTTGTTTCATCTCCACTCAAGCAGAAAAAAGCCTGAAACCAGCAAAAACAAAAAGAAAAAAAAAAAAAGGCCCCGGTCAAGACCGCCTCTGTCTCCTCTGATCTGCACGTGGTGATACGGGGGTCACAGAGAAGGGACAGCGCGGGGGGGGGGGGGACGGGGGGCGGTGAATTACTGGATGATGGGGTGGAGGATGTCACTCTGTACAACGAAGGAAGGTCTCAGGGACACAGACTCCTAGAAGGTCTTCCCCTCCGTATGTTTCCCAAGGGATCCCACAGCAATGGATGGCTGCTGGGAGGTGAGGTCCCCCAGCACTGAGCTTTGGGGGTGACAGACTGGCCTTGAGACACCTAGAGAATGGCTTACTTGTTTGTGATCTTCCAGCCCTGGTGGTCTCTGACAGAGTTACACAGAGATCATCTGCTGTGATTATTTAGAAAGGAACCCAAAACAATTGTGGCGGACTTTGTGCTCTACCCCCGACAGGCACATCTGCCCTCATCTGGTCTGCTTCACCATCAGGCTCCGATGAATCTGTTTTAGCCTGAAAAAAAAAAGTAAAATTTTGCTTTTGCTAAAATATACACCACTGAACATAGTTTTTTTTTTTTTTAAAGACTTTTGTTTAGGTTTTATTTTAAAAAAAAATTGGCCTGCGTGGATGTGGACACAACACTGTGTGCCTGGTCCCCCAGGAAATCCGAAGAGGCTGTTTGAATCCCGTGGATCTAGAGTTCAGGACAGTCTGAACCACTTGTGAGTGCTAAAAACAGAACCACGGTCCTCTGTGTAAGCCCCAAGAGGCTCAGGGCCAAGCTCCTCCCCCAGGACCTCCAACCCCCTGTGCACTGTAAATGCCCTAAGGGCCAGAGCCAGCCACACCCTACAAAGAAAAAAGCCAAAACTCTGTACTTGAAAACCCACCCATCCCCACTGGGAAAACTCCACACAAAAGAAACGCTATCTAAACCTCTGCTAAGTTCTCTAGGTTTCTTGCCCTAGCAGAGGCAGCCATCCTCCCAATGAATCCCCTGTGTGAGGCTTGTGCGGTGTAACTTTGTGATATTTCTTGGTCCCCACTGCCAGGACACTGTTCCTTTCAGAGCTGTAATACTTTGGGGAAATCTTCCCCTGTGGGAGCAGAGCTGTAACACTTGCAATGGGGAAACCTTCTTCCCACCCCAGAGCAGAACTGAAACACTTCCATTGGGGAAGCCTTTCCCCTCAGAGTTCTAACACTTACCTTCCAGCTGTGACTCCATAGGCTCTCCTGGTGCCTCTGCTCCCCCTTGATGGGAGAATGGGGGTGTTGTAGTGGGGGAGGGGGTGTCTAAACTGCACTAAAACCTCATCCCTCATCTCTGGTCCACCAGCAACAGACTCACCTTCTGGCTCACCTCACTCAGCACCCCATCCACAAGCAGCAGTTAGAGAAGTTTCCTGGTCAATGTAAATCTTTCCCTGAGTTTGAGCAAGTGAACATTGAGTGTCTGGTACTCCTGGAAGTGGAAATACACCCAGACACAGTCTTCGAGGCTACAGCTGACCCTCTTCACCTGACCCCATCCCCCAACCTTCAGTTTCCTTAGGCCCTCTTGACTTTTGTGACTCCACTTTCTAACCCTTTCCTGTGGATAAGACACACCCCTCTCCAGGGCTTCATTTTTTTGTCCTGTCTTTGCCTTCTCACCACAAAAGCCCTAGTACCAGGTGCCAAGTTTCTCCTCAGGCTAATACCCTGACCCCCATTGCTTGAGTCTTTCTCTGATCCTCCCTGAGTCCTGGGGACACCTGAGACTACAGGGTGCTGTGCCGGGTTTTTTTTTTTTTTTTTTTTTTTCCCTCTAGTTCCTCCTCTAACAATGTCTTCCTAACCTTCTCACTTTTTAGAAAACCTACAACCTGTCCTACCAACACCCAACCTAAAGGGGCCTAAATTTATTCCCTTTGGCTATCGAATTTGGCTTCAATGCACTCTAGATAACCAATCCAAAGGCTGCCTTATAGCACCCTAGATCTCAATATTATTTGGTGTTGACAGAGGTTTCTGTCCCACCTGGTCCTGCTGCCATTCAGTCCCAAAGAAAACACAAAGAGGCCTACATTAATTATAAACTTATTGGTCTATTAGCTCAGGCTTCTTTTTAACTAACTCTTACATCTTAACCCATAATTCTTATCAGTGTTAGCCACATGGCTTGATACCTTTTATCAGTGAAGCATTCTCATCTTGCTTCTTCTGTGTTGTGCTTTCCTGTCCCTTTAAGGGACAAGCCATGCCCACTCCCATTACCTCTGACCTGCCCGCGCCATCTTGTTTCTTCCCTTTTTTGCTTCCTTGTCATGTGCACATGTTTTCTGTCTCTCTCTCCTTCTTCCTCCCTCTCTCTCTCTCTCTCTCTCTCTCTCTCTCTCCCTTTTTCCCCTTCAATAAATGCTTTTATGGCTACTTTCTGTGTCCATGGGTCTGTTCACAACCACCACGCATTGGGAATTTTGCCACGTGGCTTCCCTCTGCCGCTGCTCGGGTGCCGGACTCTGGAGCCTGTGCCTGGCACCGCTGGGGACCCGCCAGAACTTGCTGCTCCGTGAGCCTGCCGGGTGGGGGAAACCCCAATATTTTAGGAATAAGATTGGTGCCACGTGACTCCCGAACCGGGTTCTTTTCCACTTTGCCAGCTTCCCTAATTGCTTCAATCGGCGCTTCCATCAGTGAGTGTCTCCCATTCTACTATGGTCGCTTTCGTTCTGCTGCCTTGCTTCCTTTGCCAGAGCCGTGTTTGGATCGGTCCCGGGGGCCGGTCCACCCGCATTAGCACCGCACACTTCCCGTGCAGTGCATTCGACTGGGGACCGGGTCCTCAGCTTCTTTATCTTTTCTTTCAATTTCCTTTCTTTCCTTTTTTCTCTTCTCTCGACAGTTACGGTTAAGCGGCGCTCGGAGTGGTGGTACTCCCAGCCTTCCTGGTTTCTGGGTCGCCAGGATCCAGCTAGGCCATAGCACCCCACCCGTGGACAAAGGATGCTTTTCCACACGGTCCTGGGTGTTCGTACTGCGGGTTTTCACGATTTTGGCTCTGGATAGCAACCGGCTCCCTGGCTTTTTCAATTCTGGCTTTTTTAATTCCAGCCGTGGCATGGTGCAGTTTTTTTCAGTTCCAGCCTTTTGCCCCTCTGCGGCTTTTGTTATGGCACAGCAGCTCTCCAACAGAGCAGACTACACCGGCAGTCGCCATCTTAGCTGATGGCCAGGGGTCACGTGACCACACTCTCCCGGTTTTACTTCCAGCTTTCATTTCAGACTTCAAAACCATACATTTTAAACTGGTATGTACCTTTAAGTCTCTTAAGCTGTTCTCTACCATTGTTGGTTCCACCACTAACCTTATATTACAAACAGTTTTTTGTCCTCAACTGCTCAGAGATCTGGGGAATGTGATATTTAAATATTTAATTATTAAAAACTTTTTCACAACAACAACAAAAAAGAGACAGGTTGGCTCCTAGCAGCAGCTCTCTGCTCCCTCCAAAGAAGACAGAAGACAGACATGCACAGAACAACGTCCTTCTGCATTTCGCTTCTACTGCAGAGCGCTGACCATTGGGCAAACCTGCTGTTCGTCTAAAGACCTCCAGACATGGACGAAATAGCTGGAATCGACAGCCTAACTGCTCAGGTCAAGGTAGGCCTGTCTTCCTACAGATTTCTTAGCCCACAGGGTCTTCTGCAGCCTGACAGGCCCTGCGCTAAACAGCAAAGGTCAAATGCAACCTTCAGCGACCACAGAGGACCCAAAAAGAGTAGCTCTGGGTGCCAATCAAGTAAGCTCTCTGTCATTTTTTAATCAGTAACTCAAGTAAAATCTTATCCTTCTCAAAGATCTCTGACAGTTTGACAGCTGAGAGGTTTCGCCAGGTTGAGGTTTTGCAAGGTGACCTCACCAAACAAATTTCAAATCAAATTTATCTCTTATGCCACAGTCATTATATGTCTAAAACTTCTGTTTTCACAAACCCAAGGAGTTCTCGTGAGTTCCAGGGAGCTGAATTAAGAAATCCATCTTAAACAGGTCAGATACCCCCTCAATTCCCTGGTCCTAAATTTTTTTTTCTTAATTTAACTTTGTTTTTGTTCTGCCAATACCTTAGGGACACCAGACAATTCTCATGCCACAGACACTGGTCAAAGACAAAGAGACCAGCTGTGACAGGATGTGACCAGCACCCAGCCTTCTCTCACCCCCCCCCCAAAGACGATGCCCACAATCAGCCGGAAACAGTCTTGAGAGTTCGCCGCCCCAGTTCCTTTGGGCTGTGGTGTCTTGTCTCCTGCTTTTTATTATAAGGAAGACCTGGGAATGTTGTGCTTTTTTGTTCCTTTAAGAGACAAGCCACACCCACTCCCATTACCTCTGACCTGCCTGCGCCATCTTGTTTCTTCCCTTTTTTGCTTCCTTGTCATGTGCACGCGTTTTCTGTCTCTCTCTCCTCCTCCTTCTCTCTCTCTCTCTCTCTTTCTCCCTTTCTCCCCTTCAACAAATGCTTTTATGGCTACTTTCTGTGTCCATGGGTCTGCTCACAACCGCCGCACATTGGGAATTCTACTGCGGGGCTTCCCTCTGCCGCCGCTCGGGTGCCAGACTCTGGAGCCTGTGCCTGGCACCGCTGGGGACCCGCCAGAACTTGCTGCTCCATGAGCCTGCCGGGTGAGGGGAACCCCAATATTTTAGGAATAAGACTCTGCATCTGGGTAATGACTCCAGACTGAGGCTTTCCCCTTCCCAGAATTCTACTGTTCTGGTCACCCCACCTATACTTCCTGCCTGGCTACTGGCCAATCAGCGATTGATTAAACCAATACAAATGACAAATCTTTACAGATTAGGAGACCATTGTCCCACAACACTTTCCCCTTTTTTTTCTTTTTTTCAAAACAAAAACTCTGAATCTAATCTCCTTTGTTTAGTTTTTTCCATGATCATTATCTATAATAACTTGTAACCGACACTCTAAACAAAGAAAAACATCCATAATCCATTTTGGGGGAATGTGGGCATAGATTTCTAGGCTACTTCCTGCTGATTGGGGGCTCTGATAATCTTATGGGGATCTAAAGAAAATTTATGATTCTGGTCAAGTCCTGACTGGAATATTCTGTGAGCCTTGATCATCTCATCCAGCATTCTTGAGGCTGTTCTGGATGTAGAACGCAGAGAAAACTCCAACAGAGATCCTCTGAAATGTTGGATCATCTGGGCCATCCATTCCTATCAGAGATTCTCAGGGGGTTTTCCTTGATCAAACCTGATTTTTCTTAACCCAGAATAAATCCAAAACCTCTCATTTCCTGTGGAAACAAAAGCAAAACCTCTTCTCCAAAGTGACATAATCTTTTGACTTAAATTTTGAAGTCAAGGAATTTTCAAAATAATATATTTTGGATTATTTCAGCAGCATTTATAATCAAATGTCTTTTAGCAGCTGTTGCTCCTTCCTCAACAGTCAAACAATTCAGACAACACAATAACATACAGTATCCAGATTCTCTATGTGGTTTTCATCTTTATGTGACTTTATTTTAAACTTTATTTCTTTTATTTTTATTTTTAATTTTTGTTTTTTTTTGTTTTTTGGTTTTTGTTTTTTGAGACAGGGTTTCTCTATGGCTTTGGAGCCTGTCCTGGAACTAGCTCTGTAGACCAGGCTGGTCTCGAACTCACAGAGATCTGCCTGCCTCTGCCTCCCGAGTGCTGGGATTAAAGGCGTGCGCCACCATTGCCCGGCTTAATTTTTGGTTTTTTGAGATGGGGTTTCTCTGTGTATCTTTGGCTGTCCTGGAACTCACTCTGTAGACCAGGCTGTCCTTGAACCCACAGAGATCTACCTGTTTCTGCCTCCCAAGTGTTGGGATTAAAGGTGTATGCTACCATACCCAACTACTCTCTCTCTCTCTCTCTCTCTCTCTCTCTCTCTCTCTCTCTCTCTCTTTTTCAGGACTTTATCATTTTTCTTTTCTCTCCCAAGCCTACATATATTTTTAAACCCACTGTAAACCATTTAGAGTTTTTTTTCTATCTGAATCTATCTTTACTGTATATCTCTCTTTTTCTGACCATACAAGTCTTTAGTTTGCTAAGCAATATGGCTAGAATTAAAGCTGTGGCTTTGACAACTGCATCCACCCCATTCCTTAGCTTTCTGAGAGTCTAGCTTCATGGTGGAGGTACTTGCAGGGACCATGTTTATTGTAACAACTGTATGGAGTTTCAAGGTCCCTACCACCACCAAGAAGCATGCTGTCAGCTATTCATAAACACCATTTAAGTGTTTGTTGGTAGGGCCTCTTAAAAGAGTTGCAAGGTTTTTGCAGCTAAAACTGAGTCAGGAAGCCTCTCTTAAATGAGATATTCTTGCTTCTAGCAAACAGAGCCCACCTGAGAAATGTTGCTACCAAGAAGTCATGCTTAACTCTGTTCTTTTGTATCTAGAATTACTTCCCAAACTCTCTCAGGTTTTATGGGATGTAGTTGTCCACATTGGTGCCATTTGTTGACAGAGATTTCTGTCCCACCTGGACTGCTGCTGGGATTCCTCTTCCCAGAATTCTCCTATTCTGGTTTCCCCACCCTATACTTCCTGCTGGCTACTGGCCAATCAGCATTTCATTAAACCAATACAAGTGACAGATCTTTACAGGGTAGAAGACCATTGTCCTACAGCAATTTGGGACCTTTACAAATTCTGCAAGCTTTAGGAAAAATGGAAAGAGAGTCTCCATTCTCTATTTCTTTCTTTTTTTTTCCTGTTCCAAGCCCTGTTTGTTTTTGTTTGGTCTACCCCTACACAAACTGTATAAATGTCCTGTCTTTTAAGTTTAGGCTGATTGATCTGTAAATATGTTACACAGTGTGAGTGGAAAGTGGGATCTGGTAGGAGAGAGAAAGCAAAGGAGTAGGCCAGCAGCAGTGTGCACACACCAGCACACACCCTGCACAACCCTGCACACACACACACACACACACACACACACACACTTCACTGGCTGTTGCTTCTCTCAGCTCCCTCCCTCCCTCCCACAGCATCCTCTGTCTATAACCAGTGCTCAAAAATAACCCATCTCGGCCTTCTTTGTTCTCAGCCTACTGGATTCAGTTTTACAGGGATTTGGGTGTCTTTTAGGTATGAGTGGCATTAGACTGTTGTTCTATGCTGATTCATTTAAATTAAAAACTGGCTCTGGAGTTGGGGTATGGTTCCCCCTCCTCTAGATCCAAGCATGCTTGCTTAAAGGGTTCCTCCAAAGTCTCTATATGTGACAGAGGAAGGAGAGCAAAACAAAAGAAAGGAGCAGACTCTTCCCAGTGGGGCCTGCTTCTACTCATCTCATTCGCTCTTGGGTTTGGTCTAACTCTCTAAAACTTCTGCTAAGGTATAAATCTTACCTCAAGATTTGTAAGTGTATTGGGTCTGATCAAACCCCTGTAAAATCTGTAACCAAAGGGTTAACTTAAAACTTACAATGCTGGGCTCGATTAAAATCTGTACACAGGTAATCTTAAAGGAAATACGTGGCTGGCTGCCATCTTAGCTGCTGTCCCTCCACTGGAATTGAGGCAGCCACGTGGCTGGCAGCCATCTTTGCTAGGCTTGGAAAGGGTAGATTTTACCATATGACTTCACATGTTGATTAAAAGTGTCCACACAGCATAAGCCAACCAAGAAGAAAACGACTCCTCCTAGCTACAAAGCCCTAACCAGAAGATTCCTTCACTATTTTTACTTGTGTTAATGAGCCTGCCGGTAGGCCTCAACCCATGGTCCCTTCTTCCCCTCTCAGACATCTTTGGTCTCCTTTTCTCCCTCCTTAGCCACAGGCTGCACAAATCAATCCTCTCAGGTACTCACTGTCAGCCCTTAGCTCTCCTGCTCAGCCACAGGACCCTTTTACCTCCCCCATCCAACCTAACACAATTCTTCCTTTGTGGGAGGTGATTGGCTTGGTCAAGGTGTACAGCCCCTTCTCACTAAGTGAACACTGTCAAATAGAAAGGAGACTGGGGTCTTTAGTAAAGAATTCCAGTGTGTTACCCAGTCTTACAACCTCCCCTCCCACTATGTTTACATGATGCTCACCAACAGTCTTCTCCCCAAGGAGCTCAGGTGAATGAGGGATGAGGCCAGACCACGAGCAGATGAAATCCACCCATGCAATCAGGGCTGAGGCCATCCCTGACTGAAACCCTTAATGAAATTACAATACCCTAGGGTCTGACTGGTCTCCAAGGCCATCCAGGCTATCCAGGACAAACACCAAGACTCTTCTTAACTCCTAAATCACCTTATAAAGCCCCTCTTACAATGTAACAGTCTGGATCCCGAGACCCCAGGTGGAAAACAACTCCCCTGATAGTAGGAACAAACTTAAATGTCTAGAGAAGGGACCCCTAACTGCACAGGCAGAAGTCTTTGCTGTTGTCTTTACGGTGTACATGGAAGAGATGAAAAGAAAACAAGAACGTCTGATGCTGGCTAAGGCCTTTCGGCTGGCAAAGCAGATGCCCCAGCTCCTTCCTTATCCTCCCAAAGCCTGAGAGTCTCTGGGTCCCTGTTCATATGCAGTCAGGAGGGTCACTGGGCCAGGGTCTGTCTGAACCCTCTCAAACCATTCCAGCCATGTCCATAACGCCATTGAGAGGAACACTGGATTGCTGACTGTGCTCATCTCCCTCGTGGCCTAAGAACACCAAGCACAGAACGCCCTAAAGCAGACCTCCTAAATCTGGCCGTGAACAACAGAAGGAGCCCAGACTCCCTTGAACTTACCACCACCATCTCTGACAGCAGCCTCAGTTCGTCATCACAGTGTCAAGGTGATTCTGCGTGGGGAATGAGTTTCGGCACCAGTGCACTGGTTCCTGTCCTGTCAATAAACCTCATGTGATTGCAGCAAGGACGGTCTCTCGTGAGTTCCTGGAGGGTCGTGTTATCCCAAGACTTGAGTGAGAATCTCCCCGCTCCAGAGGTCTTTCAGGATCCACCTTAAACAGGTCAGAGACACCCCTCTCAGTTCCCTGCTACTGAAAATTTTTTCTTCCTCAACTTAACTCTGTCCTCTGCTCCGCCAACACCTTGCCAGGTCCAAGAGACACAGGATAGTTCCACACCACAAAGCCTAGACAGGAGTAAAGCGACCAGCTACCCCAGGATGTGACCAGCACCCACAAATAAGTAGGAAGCAGTCTTGAGAATCTGCTGTCCCAATTCCTTTCACCTGCTCTGCCTAACTTTTGACTTTTTATTATAAGAAAAGATGGGAATGTTGTAATCTTCTGGCCTGGTCTGTCACCTGGGTACCCTGTCCCTTTAAGAGACAAGCCCTGCCCACTCCCAACCTTCCCCTTGGATCTCCTGCCTCCTCTCCAGACTGCTCTCTCTCTTTCTATCCCTCTTCTGAAGAGGTAACTACTGCCTCCCTGCCCCTGCCCCGTCCTTTTTCTGGAGAGGCAGCTTCTGCCTCTCTCTCTCCCTTCTCCCCCCTCCTCCCTTCTCCCTTTCCTTTCTCCTTCCATAACACACTAAATAAACTCTATACCCAACTCTTTGCATGATATATCTATCTGTCCGCATCTTATGGGCCGCAGTCTCCCACCCGCCAAAGGAACCCGCTGAGACCCCGGATGGCCCACCACTACCCCTCGTGGGGTTGGACCCCCACCTTCTATTTATAAATAGTAACACCCACTTCTCCCCAGTCCTCTATTGTTAAAGTAGAGGGACAACTTTACCAAATTCACCAAACCCACCACTTAGCTATATATTTAGAGGTATTCTCCTCACCCACTCCTTCCTAGTGGTACCAACCTGTCCCATCTCCTTGCTGGGAAGGGACCACCTCGCCAAAGTGGGAGGTGTGTACTGGTCATTTGTTTCTGCCGGCTTCTGCCACCCAGCATATTTAATCTCAGCTGCCCCTTCCCTCCACTGGTACTCCTTGGCTCCCTACTGCTCTGCTCTAACAGTTTGGGGAACCTCCCCACCCTGGAGCAGCACTGTAACATGTCCCCTCAGAACTGGAACACTTACCTTCTACAAGAGCAACACTGCTCCTTACCACTGAGTCATCTCTCCAGCCTTTGAACATCATTTTCATAGACGAAGAAATAAACTTTTTAATACTTTCCTGCAGTGGAATTGTAACTTGATGCCCTGAATATGGCACATGTTTTTGAGTGTCCCATGCTAAAGGAAAAGGAACAAAGGATTGCTCGGCTTCCTGAGGAATGAACAGAGCCTACACACTCACCAAGCGCTATTGCAGCACTTGGGAAACCCCAATGAAGTAAAGCAATGGGAGAATGGAGTCATGGGCCTAACATGTCAGCCCAGGAATGAGGAGTATAGGCGGTTGTACTTGCTCATCTGAGAGGAGGGAACCTCAGTTAAGAAAATGCCTCCAGCTCTTTCAGGACTTGGCTCCAAGATGACCAAAAAATAAATAAATAAATAAATAAATAAATAAATAAATAAATAAATAAATAAGTAAATAAATGGAGAAACAACGGTCGTGCCAAAAAGGGCTGCGTCCATGTGCAGCCAATTCGCTGCACTAACTGCGCCCGCTGCGTGCCCAAGGACAAGACCATTAAGAAGTTCGTCATTCAGAACATCGTAGAGGCCGCTGCTATCAGGGACATATCTGAAGCAAGTGTCTTTAACACTTACGTGCTCCCCAAACTCTATGTCAAGCTGCATTACTGTGTGAGCTGTGCTATTCATAGCAATGTGTAGGGACATAGCCCCACCCATTGGGGGCGTGTTCGCCTCGGGCTAATGTTTACGGATAAATCTGCCGGGCATGAGCCCAGCAGCCCTTTTTTCTTTTGCTCCGCCGCGGGAACCTGTGGTCCTGTAAGTCTATTTCCTTATTAAAGCTGTATATATCTATATAATCTGTCTGCATTCATTCACGCCACCACAGCAATGTAGTCAGGAATCGATCTCGGGAAGCTCGGAAGGATCTAACACCCTCACCATGATTTAGACCCACTGGTGCTGCACCACGACCTCCACCAAAGCCCCTGCAAAGTGGCTTCATAAAGATAGAAGAGAACACCTTGGAAAAATAAAGAAAGAAAATGCCTCCGTAAGATCAGGCTGTGGGCAAACCTGTAAGGCTTAGTGATTAATACAGGAAGGCCCAGCCCCTTGTGGGGGTCATCCCTGGGCTGATGATCCTGGGTTCTATAAGAAAGCAAGCTGAGCAAGTCATGGGGAGCAGGCAGAAAGCAACACCCATCCATGGCCTCTGTCTCAGCTCCTGCCTCCAGGTTCCTCCCTTGATTGAGTTCCTGTACTGAACCATTTTCTTCCCAGCTTGCTGTGGGGCATGGTATTTTATCATAGCAATAGTAACCCCGAGTAGGATGTCAGCCAGTCCAATGGGCCCTCTGCTGGACATCAGTCTTGCAGACATGCTCACCGCAGCTCCTTAGTATCTTCCGTTAAAACCAGTGAATGTGAGCTGCCAAGTGCATTATTTTCCACTTCTCATTACCACGTTGGAGAACATAATGTTCGGATCGTTCTGTCCATTACACAGGATGTGATTTTGTTGTTTTTGTTTTGTTTTTATTGAAATAATGTTTCATACCCTATATTCTGATCGCGGTTCCCCTCTCTGAGATCCTCCTCACCAAAGCCTTTTGGTTTGTTTGACAGCATCTTGTGTAGCTCCAGTTGGCTTTGAACTTGTTATGTGACTACAGCTGCTCCTGAACGCCTGCCTCTACCTCCCAAGTGCTTAGAATTACAGGAGAGAACCATTACACCCTGCTTGAGGATTTCTTGAGAGCCAGACACAGACACACATCTACAATCCCAGCATTCAAGAGACAGAGGTGAGAGGGCCGCCGTTCATCCCTCCACTATGGACCTTCCCTTGGGGCAGAGGTCTTACCTTTGTGATCACTTCATTCTCTTACAAATATCACAGGGAGCATACATGGAGGAGACCAAGGCAGGCAGTCACAGCCTGGAAGGAGATGGCATCCCAGTAAGAGGCAGATGGTAAACTACAAACCACTTACTGCATCACGCCAGGACAAGTGCAGTCAATGTCGAAAGGGAGAGCTCCAGGGACATGGGTCCCATGATGAGAAAGCTGAAACCCAAGGGGGTGCAGGTTCATAGCCCAAGCAGAACTGAGGCAGAAGACAAAAACAACAAAACACTGGGGACATGGGAGGGGGAAACCCTTCACTCCTGCTAGCTGAGAATCCGGAAAATCTCAAATAAGATAGCCTAGACTGTGAACATTTCTCACAGAAATACCTAAGGAAGAAAGCCCACACTTCTGTGGAGCCATAAAGCTCTAGATCCCCAAAGATGGTCAGCCCTACCTTCATAGACAGATGCAGAAGTGAGATCTAGGTGGGGAAGTAACTGCGTCGAAACCACAGGCTTGGGGTTTTTCGAACTAGAATCTGTTCCTAGGGCATTTCCCCAGCCCCTTAGCCAGGGACAGGTGTGGAAACTCCCAGGTCCAGCATGAGTTGGGAAGTGTTTTAATAAAGACTCAAAAGCATAAGTACCCCATTATTTGTTACTCTGCAGGCGTGCACAG
Source organism: Chionomys nivalis (assembly GCF_950005125.1). Classification (NCBI taxonomy): domain Eukaryota; kingdom Metazoa; phylum Chordata; class Mammalia; order Rodentia; family Cricetidae; genus Chionomys; species Chionomys nivalis. The sequence continues at coordinate 50,884,951 of NC_080107.1, forward strand.
TAAATGTGAGATGCATATCTAAGAAGAAGTAGGTGAGCAGAGCACTGAGAAAGGTACCAGGTAAGAGATATGTAGCCATTGAACAATGGAGGTGGCCTAGGTCCCTGTAGGAGACAGTGGGGGTACAGCACAGCTGAGGGGGCCTGATGGTGTTTACAGAAAAGACCAGAGACTCGTGTGTTAGCCCATCCTTAGTAAGGCATCCCCAACCAGGGAAAATGGCATGACGGAATGAAGTTCTGTTTCAATGGGACATCATCATCCCAGGCACCAGCCATTGCTGGAAAATGACATCAGAAGAGAAGGGGAAGAAAGGGAAGGAGACAGAGAGAGGTAGACAAAAAGACAGAGGAAATGAAGGGGGAAGAGAGAGAGAGAAGGAGGGAGGAATGGAGGACATGAAGGAACAATGACAAAGGAAAAGAGGAAAGAGAATGTGAATGTATCCGGCTGCACAAATGCTAAGTTATGTCACATAGCAGTGCCACCTATGGGCTGGCCTTGTCCTGAGTGATCCGTCTATAAACAGCAGTGTGCTCCATTGAAGGCGCCAACGCTGAGGTAGAATGAGTCTACATTGTGTGCCAATTCTGGGCTTGCAGGATGGCTTGGCAGGTAAAGGTGCTTGCCACCAAACCCAAGGACCTGAGTTCAATCTCTGGAACCCCCAGAGTGGAAGGAGCAAGCTATGACAATTGTTCTCTGTAACAGGAGTGAGCAGGCTGGTTATCATCCCGGCCGCCCAGCTAGCTCACACAGAAACTGTATTCATTTAAACACTGCCTGGCCCATTATCTCTAGCCTCTTATTGGCTAACTCTCATATCTTGATTTAACCCATTTCTGTTAATCTGTACATCACCATGAGGTCATGGCTTACTGGGAAAGATTCAGCATGTCTGATTCTGACAGCTCCATGGCGGCTCTCTCTGGCTCTGCTTTCTTCCTCCCAGAATTCAGTTCTGTCTTTTCCACCTACCTAAGTTCTGCCCTATCAGGCCAAGCAGTTTCTTTATTGATTAACCAATAAAAGCAATACATAAACAAAAGGACCTTCTACACCAGTCCTCCAAATCCCACATGCGTGTGTGCTGTCCCCAATGCAAGTGTGCTATCCCTGATGTGGGATTTCATTGGTCAATAAAGAAACTGCCTTGGCCCATCTGATAGGGCAGAATTTAGATAGACAGAGTAAACAGAACAGAATGCTGGGAGGAAGAGGAAGTGAGCTCATACGCCTTAGCTCTGCTCTCTGGGGCAGACGCTATGAAGCAAGCCGCCAGGTCAGACATGCTGAATCTTTCCTGGTAAGACTGGTACTACACAGATTACTAAAGATGGGTTAAGGCAAGATGTGAGAATTAACCATTAAGAGTCTAGAACTAATGGGCCAAGCAGTGTTTAAAAGAATACAGTTTCCGTGTAATTATTTCGGGGCATAAGCTAGCCAGGTGGCTGGGAGCTGGGTGGCAGGAATGCAGCCCCAGCTCCTTCAACATGTCCCCACATATACCTGTCCAGAACAAATCATGAGTACTGAGTAAGTTACTTATTTAAACAAATGAGATATTGCCTCCTATGGAATTGCCAAATTAAATCAGGAACACATGGACACATTGGGTATATTAAAACCACACCAAATAGCTCAGGCCCACCACAAACTTCCTAAAACCAACAGAACAATGAGTGATATGATTCCCCTTACATGAGTGATAGAGATAAAGGGAGGTGTTAATCTGGGTTCTCCAAAGAAGCATAACTGAATTACTAGAGTGAATGAGTGTGTGTGTGTGTGTGTGTGTGTGTGTGTAAGAGAGAGAGAGAGAGGGCTGGGGAGATGGCTCAGTGGTTAAGAGCACTGGCTGCTCTTCCAAAGGTCCTGAGTTCAATTCCCAGCAACCACATGGTGGCTCACAACCACCTGTAATGAGGTCTGGTGCCCTCTTCTGGCTTTCGGGCATACATACAGACAGAATATTGTATACATAATAAATAAATAAATATTAAAAAAAAAGAGAGAGAGAGAGAGAGAGAGCGCGCTTGTGTATATCTGTGGTGTATGCCTGTGTGAGTATGTGCTTGGGTGTGTGTATGTGTCTGTGGGTATGTGTAACTGTGTGGAGTGTGTGTGTGCCTGTGTGTATCTGTGGTGTGTGTGTGTGTGTGCTTGTCTGGTTGTGTGTGTATGTGTCTATGAGTGTGTGTAACTGTGTGGGAGGTGTGTGTCTGTATCTGGTGTGTGTGTGTGTGTGCGTGTGCCTGTGTGGATATGTGCTTGGGTGTGTGTATGTATCTGTGTGTATCTGATGTGTGTAACTGTGAGTGTGTGGGTGTGCGTGTGTGTGTGTATTAAAGGAGATTCACTAGAGTCACATACAGGATGTGGCTGTGGTCCAGGTACTCACAAATAACGATTTCCCAATAGAGAGGTGAGGAACTGTTAAGTCTATGAAACCGGATGTCTTAGAAGCCCCATTGTGGCGCAGGAGTCCCAGGGAGTCCTAGAGGGCTGCTGGTCTTCAGTCCACACTGGAATCCTGAAGGAGTAGGTTCTAATCCCAGCGAAGCAGAGAATCAGCAACAGAAGAGATGAACCTGCCAGCAAGAGTGAAGGCAAACAGGCAAAAAGCAACAGCTTTCTTCTTTCATGACCTTTCATGTGGGCTGCCACCAGACAGTGTGGCCCATTCCCAATGGCGCAGTGAAGAAGATTCCTCACAGGCGTGCCTGGCTGCTTTAGTTGACTGCAGACACAGCCAGGTTGACAAGATCAGTCGTCACAGAAAGGAGCCCTGGGGACAACCATCCACCAACCATCATCCAGCCCTCTGCGCATACAGCATGGTCGGCAGATGAGGACCTGTGACGCTGTCCCCTGGGCAGGGTAGTCACCCACTTGACTTACTATTGTCCATCAGGACCCAGGAAGCCTGGAACCAGCCGCCCCGTCGAACCTGTGCTGGCCTCTGGCATCTGGTGCCACAGCATGTCTGTGACCACGTTGTTATGTCAAGATTGTGACCCGTGGGGACTCTGCTTCTTCACCGGCTCACCAGTCTTGTCTTTAATAAGGCACCCTCGAGCCCTTCAGCCTCCTACGCCCGTTCTCGGTCATTCTGTAGCACAGCACTTGTGCAAGTGTTAGCTGTGACCTGGGAGTTGATATGTGATAGCCAGTGGCTGCGAATACCAAGTCAGATCCTTAGGACTTGGTCAACTGAAGCCAATGGAATAGACCTAGCTTGTGAATTTGTGATTTTTGGTAAACTTTGGCATTGTGGAGAGACATTAATGCATCCATCTAGCTTCTGGACGGTCCACCCACAGTGGTTAATGCAGCTGGCAGGGTTCTGTCCATTGAAGAAGGAAGCCAGGGAGCAAAACACTACGGGCAAAAAAGTAATCGACAATATATGATGGAGGAAGGTCATTGGTTAAAAAATAAAGAAACTGCTTGGCCCTCATAGGTTAGAACATAGGTGGGTGGAGTAAACAGAACAGAATGCTGGGAGGAAGAGGAAGTGAGCTCAGACTCCAGATAGCTCTCCTCTTGGGGGCAGACGTGATGAAGCTCCAACCCAGGATGGATGTAGGCTAGAATCTTTCCAGTAAGCGCACCTTGGGGTGCTACACAGATTATTAGAAATGGGCTAAATTAATACATGAGAATTAGCCAAGAAGAGGCTAGATATAATGGGCCAAGCAGTGTTTAAATGAATACAGTTTGTGTGTCATTATTTTGGGGCATAAGCTAGCCAGGCGACCAGGAGCTGGGGCGGCAGGAACACAGCCCACAGCTCCTACTACAGATACATAAAGACTTATTTTGTTTTTTCAAGTCAAATAAACCATTTGGTGATTAAGATAAAATCTGAAACCCTACCAAAGTCACATCATCACACTTGGAGCATGCAGCTCTTTCCTAAGGTCTGACTCACACTGTGGTGTCATCCAACAACCGTTCATAGTAACACTTGTCTCACTCGGGTACTGGATGGAGGCGGGGAGGCACCCTGCCCTCACTGTGGAGGCTCACAGCTCTTAAAGAATTGGTTGGCAAAGGAAGTAGACCATGGAGCAGGAAGAGGAGCAAGCTTCAGCACATGCCTAGGACTTCATACGTAAGGTAGCCTATCGCCAGGCCTAGGGCAGGCAGCTGAGGCAGGAGGATAACTGTGGGCTGAAGGCTAGCCTGGGCTAAACAATGAATTTAAGGTGGGTTTGGGCTATATAGCAATACTTTGTGCACGCGCGCGCACACCCACACACACGAAAGAGAGGGAAGGACTCTGTAGAGTTATACTCTGCAGAGCTGAGAAATTATTTTAATAGGCAGGAAGAACAGCTAGACTTGGAGATGGTGGTGCATACCAGCACTCGAGAGGCAGAGGGAGGCAGATCTCTGTGAGTTCGAAGCCAGCCTGATCTACAGAGCAAGTTTCAGAACAGCCAGGGCTACACTACACATCCCAATATGTAGGAGGCAGAGACTGGTGATCCCTAGGGCAAGCTAGCTAAACTAGTCAACTGGGGGCCTAGGTTCATCAAGAGACCTTGCCTCAGTATACAAATGGAGAATGAGCCAGCATCACCTTCCCCATATATGGCCACACCAGTGCACCCCACACATGCTTTAACACATGTGTGCACATATCCACACCTCCTCTCTCTCTCTCTCTCTCTCTCTCTCTCTCTCTCTCTCTCTCTCTCTCTCACACACACACACACACACACACACAATTCTGGAGAGCAATAAATCTGTAAACCCACAAAATTTAAAGATAACTTAAAATGGGTGGGTCTAGATCAAGCTATTAAAAACCCCAGAAAGTGGGCCATAGCAACAGAGATGTATAACCAGACACAAAGCATTGTTCAGGGTTTCACAAAATGCTGTGAGATTCCCCTCTGGATGCTGTGAATTTGTTTTATTAGCATTGGTTAATAAAGAAGGTGTTTTGACCAATGGTTTAGCAGAATAAAGCCAGGAAGGAAATCTGAAAAGAAATATAGAGAGAAAGTAGGCGGAGTCAGAGAGACGCCATTTGGCTGCCAAAGGAGACAGATGCCAGAAACTTACCAGCAGGTGACAGCCTTCAGGGAGCCACCTTCTTCTCCATCTGTCCTGGCTGCACTCTCAGCACTTAGAGACATAACCTCTGCCATTCAGGATCCCAAATAATCACACAGAAACTATATTAACTGCAACACTGTTTGGTTGATGACTCAGTGCTATTTCTATCTAGCTCTTATATCTTAAATTAATCCATTTCTGTGAGTTCAAGACCAGCCTGGTCTACATATAGGGACACAAGGTTCACATGCTCACAGGTAAACACTGAAGAAACCAGGAATTATAATCATGAAGGGTATCTCCTCAATGGAGGAAATAAACTTCTGTTTTCCACTGAGAAAGCTGGGAGGAGATGCTGTTAATTACCCAGTGACCTTTGCAATCTGTAGAGACGGACCTCACCCAAATACCCCAGAACATTAGCCTAGACTTTAACCTCACTAAACCCTTACCTTAAGCTCCCAGTCAATAGAACCCATCCTTAGGGGAGATGTCACATGTAGTTCATAGCCTGCTGACCTCCACACGATCTCCAGGTCCCAGGCCCTCAAGCTATAGGACCCACCGTCATGGTCACACGTACCTTCGTGAGAGCCAAAGTTACATCTTAAGTTTTAAATACCATGCCTTAGGGATCCATGCCAGGCAGCAATGCCTCTGATCTGCAAGCCCCTTGCCCAAGGACAGCCAGCTCCTGAAATGCTGGATGCTATTATTTAGGGGGGTAACAGGTCACATGTTTTCACTCCCCAAAACAAGTTTGTTTGTACTGAGCATGTTCATCACATGTGGGTGGGAGGCTTACAGGTAGGAAATATGTCAGGATGTATTCTTGCCCCTGATTGGACCTGATGGGAAATATTTAAGCCCCTGTAAACCCTCATTCGGGGCCTAGAGATGGACCTGGCCAGAGCCTTTCTACCTGGCCAGTATTTAATAAAACTTGCTTCAAATGTGGTTTTAAACTGTGGTATTGCTCTTGTTCTCGATTGGTGGGATTAACATTTGGTAAAGGAGTTTCTGTGTAATCACACCTTAAGCTTTATTGTGCACTGGAGCTCGATGATTGCTGCCTGGAAACTTTCTTCCAAATTGTGCTGTGTTTAAACACGCTAACAATGAGCTGCCCGGCATCAGACGCCCTAACAGTGCTTCTCATGACCCTTTCATGGGGGCTGCCTAAGACCATCAGAAAACATAGATATTTACTACAGTTCATAACAGTAGGAAAACTATTGTCATGAAGTAGCAACAAAAATAACCTGTGGTTGGGGTCTCCACAACCGTGTGACTGGATTAGGGGTTGCAGCATTAGGAAGGTGGAGCCCCACCACTCTGGGCGTTTGATCCAGACCAGCTATGTCAGCCTAAACTTGAGTTTTCAGCCTCCCGTCTTCACAGTTCATTTCCCTGCCAGTTGTGACAGGTGCAGGGAACCCTCGCCCTCACCCCATGTGCACAGCAAGTTCTAGAAGAGCCAGGACAGAGATCTGTCTCAAAAAGCTAAAAAAAAAAAAACAAAAAAGGAGGTGATATAGAAACAGAAAGAACCGAAGGCACACACCAAAACTAAACTAAAGGCAGTGTCTCCCCACGGGAAATCTTGGCACCGAGAGAGAAATGCCTATTGACAAAATGACATAGAGAAACGTTACAGCTGCAGAAAACCGGCAGTCTCTGCCCCTGTAACTAGAAATATGAATGAGTTTGCCATATGGACTCTAGTATGAACATGGAAGCAATAATAGTCTTGGTGACGTCAAAACCTGTACCCAGCATAAAAGCTAACCTTTCACCTATGATCCTATCTGCAACCCTGACATTGTCATAGAGCGTGGCTAGCCCGTTTCAGACATGTTATGGAGCTGTCAGTCAGGGAGCCTCTTCCACGCTCTCATATACTAACCCTGTGGGGCACCATCACTATCCCATCCACTGGCCATATACCTGTGCTCACGGATAGCATGGCCAACGCCTCCCCACATATAGGCAGACAAGCTGCCTGCAGCATGGACGCACACCTCTGCCAAGGCACGTTAACTAGACCCTTAGCAAAGCAGAACCATTGAGATGCAATGTCTTAGACGTTAATGAAGGTTTCTGCTGCTGTGATAAACACCATGACCAAAAGCAACTTGGAGAGGAGCAGGTTTATTTCAGCTCATAGTCTTCATCACAGTTCATCACTGAGGGAAGTCAGGGCAGGAACCAGGAGGCAGGTACTGAAATAGAGACCATGGAGGAGTGCAGCTTACTGACTCATCCTCTATGGGTTGCACCACCTGCTTTCTTACACAACCCAGGCAGGACCACCTTCCCAGGGGGAGCACCACCCACAGTGAGCTGAGCCCTTCCATATCAACCATCAATCAAGAAATCACCAAAAGGTTTGCCCACAAGTCAATTTGGTTAGGGGCATTTTCTCAGTTGAGGTTCTCTCTTTCCAAATGACTCTAGCTTATATAAAGTTGACACAAAATTAGTCAGCACACCAAGCATGGTGGCTCATACCCTGTCATCCCAGAACTTGAAGAGTAAAAGCAGGAGAATTTTTATTAGTTCAAGGCCAGCCTGAGCCACTGTGTGGCTCAAAATAAACAAAGGAAAAAAAGAAATAAATATGAAAGAGCTATGATATCTAATGGACATGTTATAAAAAAGAAAACAGTATATGAACATATAACATTTATGAGTTTTCACTTTTGGGTTTATTTTATTTTATGTGTGTGTATACATGTTTGCCTGCATGTATGCATGTGTACCATGAGCATGCAGTGCCTTTGGAGGCCAGAAGAGGGTGCTACTTTGGTCATGGTGTCTCTTCATAGATGTAATGGATTAAATAAAATGCTGCGGATCCCCAAGTGGCTGCAGTGGCAGAAATGTTGGAGGTACCCAAGCAGCGGCAGTGGGCAGCAGGTCCCAAGAGCAGCCAGTCCCAGGCAGGGATGGCACAGTTCCCTAAGTGGCTGCAATGAGCATGCCACAAGACCACACTGCAGGTCTCCAAGGGTGGCTGGTCCCAGGCAGGGAGCCACATGATGGGCAAGAGACAGATGGATAGGCATGCCATGCAGAGTGAGGTTGGATATTTATTTAGTGGGTTATAGAGGGGAAAGGGGAGAAGGGGAGAAGAGCAGAGAGAGAGACAGACAGACAGACAGACAGAATCGGGAGAGAGAGAGAGAGAGAGAGAGAGAGAGAGAGAGAGAGAGAGAGAAACAAAGAAGGGGGAAGGGGAGAAATAGGGAGAGAGAAAAGCTGCCTCTTTGAGAGGAAGATGGAAAAGGAAGAGACTAGGGCTGCAAACAGGTAGGAAGATCTGCCTGCCTCAGCAGATGGGGGGAGAAGTGGGTGGGGCTTGCCTCTTAAAGGGACAGGACAGATCATTACAGTAGAAATGTAACTAAGACAGAAATATTGAAAAGTGTGAATGGCTACCACATCCTAAGCCAAACACTGAGATACAGCATTAGAATCACACCTCGGGGCATAGTGCTTTGATTGTTATAAACTCAGAGTGTTTACACCTGATGTGCGCTATAGTAGTTTGAGTAAGAATGACCCCAAAGGGCTCATAGATTTGGATACTTGGTTACCAGAGAGTGACATTATTTGAAAAGATTAGGAGGTGTGACTGTGTTGAAGGATCTGTGTCACTGGGTGTGGGCTTTGCTTGAGGTTTCAGAAGCCCATGCTAAATCCAAACTTTCTCTCTTCCTGCTGCATGTGGATCTGGATGTAGAGCTCTCAGCTCTTTCTCCACCACCATGTCTGCCTGCACACTGCCATGTTTCCTGTCATGCTGATAATGGACTAAACCTCCGAAACTGTAAGTAAGCCCTAATTAAATGTTTTCTTTTATAAGAGTTGCCATGGTCATGGTGTCTCTTCACAGCAGTAGAGCACTGACTAAGACAGGAGTTGGTACCAAGAAGTCGGGTATTGCTATGACAGCTTGATCATGCTGCATGTTGGAGGAATACAGATTTTGGATTAGGAAAGCAGTTGAACAAATTAAGCAGGGCCTAATGTGCCATACTATAGGAGCCTAGATGACAGCACTGAGGACAATTTTATCTGGGGGGGGATCCAGATCAAAAAGTTTCTGAAGGGAAGAATATTCCTAAGTGGCCTAGAGACTGTTCTTGTGATATTTTGACAAAGAATGTAGCTGCTTTTTGCCCTTGTCCCCAAAAAATCTGCCTGAGGTTAAATCAAAGAGTTGTAGATTATGGTCTTGGCAGAGGAAATTTCAAGACAGCTTAGTACTGACAGTTACTAGAGACAAGTGATTCAGTTACTAGTGGTCACTCATATATATCTACAACGAAAAGGGGCAAGTGGGCAAATAAAAAATAGAAAATATACAGTTTGAGGAAAAAAGATAGCACCAGGAAATGTAATAGAACTAAGTCCAGGCTCAAGGAGATAAATATTTAAAGAAAAGCCTGATGCCAAATGTAATAAAAGGGAGGAGTGACTTCTGGGCAAGACCCCACCCAGATAATTTGTGAAAAGGAATTAAAGAAAAGTTTAAGCAGTAAAGGAAACCATAAACAACAGAAAGCTGATATAGATGTAATTGAAGAGGGGGGCATGTTCCAGTCCCAGCAAGTAGAAAAACTTGGCAGGTTCAACCATGTGGTCTGGTTTTAGAGTCAAGGGTACAAGACAGGGGTTGTGGGTACGAGACAGGGGTTGTGGAATATCCCTCTGCAGCTAAGAAAAGCTGTTGAGGCAAGGCATGTGTCAGGGGTGTCCCTGCATGGCGGTCAAGAGAGGTCATTATGTGCATGGTGAAAGTGAAGTGTGGATTGCACTGGAGACACCCATGATGTTGAAGATGCCAGTGTTGCAGGATATCTACCAAGGACAGTTGATAACAGGGTATGGAACCAGCCCAAGAGAGAGAAGCATGTTGCAGTCCACAAACCTGAAAGGAGTTGGAGTTCGGAGGAGCACTTTGACATCAGACATGACATGCAGAATTTGGAGTTTTCCCTGCTTACAGTTTTAGAGGTGTTGTCCATGGGTATGATGGAAGCATGCAGGTAGATGGGTGATGGAGAAAGAGCTCAGAGTTTTCATTCTTGCTTTGGTTGAGTATTTCCTCACTTCTGTGCCACTGTATATTGGAAATATGTGATCTGTTACAGGGATCCAGACCTTAGTATAGATCCCCAAGCTTTTGCATAAATGACTCCATGAGAGAAGTGACGTTTAGGCTGTAAAAAAAAACTCAGCACATAGACAGCACCACTTAACAACAATGAAAACAAAGACCTAATCTATCAATGCCCCTAGTTTTGGGAAAGTCTCTGTGTATTAGCCTTGGTTTTTGGCTTCTGAAGTTCCTCTTCTGGCTAACTGTTCTTGTTCATGGAAGTATGTCAAGCCAGAACATGGTTTTTGTGCTTAAAGTGCACCCTGAGAAAGGTTCAGGGCTTCACGATCCTGAATACCCAGTGTAGTCACATTATAGATAGACAATAAAGGTTGTCTTGGCTTAAACCATGTCCAAGCAGTCTTCTCTGGTGAATACTCCACATGAATTGTTTTTTTATTTTGATTTTATGGGGGGTTATATGATGGAGGTGGGTCTTGTATCTATCTGTTGCTTTCATTGGTTAATTAATAAAGAAATTGCTTGGCCTTTGATAGGACAGAAAATTAGGTAGGCAGAGTAAACAGAATAGAATTCTGGGAGAAAGAAAGCAGAGTCAGGCAGTCGCCATAGTTCTCCCGCCGGACACAGATGCAGGTTAAGATCCTCCCTGGTAAGCCACCAGCTCGTGGTGCTACACAGAATATTAGAAATGGGTTAGATCAATATGTAAGAACTAGCCAATAAGAGGCTGGAACTAATGGGCCAGGCAGTGTTTAAAAGAATACAGTTTCCGTGTAATTTTTTCGGGTAAAGCTAATGCTAGCCGGGTGGTGGGAAGCAGCCCCGCTGCTCTTATTACAACAGTTATAACTAAGACATTGCCATGATTCTCAGAAGAGTGATGTGGAATTTCCCTCTGTATGCTGTGATTACCATTAATGATTAAAGAAACTGCTTTGGACTTATAGCAGGACAGAACTTAACTAGGTGGGGAAAACTAAGCTGAATCCCGGGAGAAAGTAGGATGTAGTCAGAGAGACGCCATGTAGCCCAGCTGGAAACAGATGCTGGAGCTTTAGCCAGTAAGCCACAGCCACATGGCAATACGCAGATTAATAGAAAAGGGTTAAATTAATATGTGAAAGTTAGCCAATAAGAAGCTAAAGAAATGGGCCAAGCAGTGATTTAAATAATACAGTTTCTGTGTAATTATTTCAGGAGTCTGGACAGCCGGGAATGAACAAGCAACCTCCTCCTACAGAAGAGACTTTGAACTTGGGCTTTTGAATAGTGTTGAGACTGTTATAGATTATGGGGAATTTTGAAGTTGGATTCAATGTATTTTTGCATTATGATGTGATAAACCTTTTGTAGCCAGGGAGTGGAATGCAGTAGTTTGAATAGAAATGACCCTATAGACTGAAAGATTGGAATGTTTGGTCACAAGGGAGTTGTACTATTTGAAGGGATTAGGTAGTATGGCCTTGTTGGAGGAAATGTGTCAATGGGAGTAGGTTTTGAGGTTTCAGAAGCCCATGACAGGCCCAGAGTCTGTCTTTTTCCTGTTGCCTGAAGTTCCAGATATAGAACTCTCAAGTCTTTCGCAAGCACCATGTTTGCCATGCTCCCTACCATGCTAATGCTAGTACATTAGCATGGTAGGAAAACCTCTGAAACTGTAAGTGAACCCCAAAGAAATGCTTTCTCTAATGAGTTGCTGTGGTAATGGTGTCTATTCATAACAACATAATACCAACTAAGACATATGTCAACAGTTTTGCAATGAATGAAAAAAGGTCTTCCCTTACTCATACTTAGTCATTGTCTTATGAGGACTTGCCTAAAGTCTGGTCTGGGAGAATTCCAGAACTCCTGTACACTGACACACATGGGCACTGTCATTGGAAGAAACTGGGGGCGCTCGACCTGTATGTAAAGCAAACATAGTGTTCAGTTAGATACAGACGTGGTGTTGCAGCAGGAGGAGGACGAGACGTCCACAGCCACCTCTGCTACCTCGCGTGTTTGAGGCCAGGCTGATTACAGGACTCTCCGCTGCGATTTTAAAAAGAGAGACTGATTGGTGTACCCTGAGCAGTACAGTCTGGTCCCATCTAAAAAAGAACACTGGGCTGGGCATGGTGGTGCACAACTTCAATCCCAGCACTCAAGAGACAGAGGCAGTTAGATCTCTGTGAGGTCTTTGGTCTACATGGCAGGTTCCAGACCAGCCAGGGCTACATCGTGAGAGAGACTTTTCTCAAAACGAGACAGAAACATAAACACAAACACCAAACGTTGTTCTTCTCACTAGCGCTTATGTTTTGATCCTACTCAAGCTGCAAAGCCTCTAGACTGTGTTGTAAAAAGAACAATGTTGGTTGTTTCCGCTCTCAGGAACCAGGAGGCAGACTGGGAAAAGCTGTACCCTGTGCTGTGTCACCCCATACCGCATAGGACAGTTGCTCTCAGACTTGGGCTTGTCCTGGGTGACACCAGTTAGCTCCATTGTGAGTGCAAACTCCAGGAAGAATGGCTCCATGTGTGGTTTGTGCTCCTAACGTTAGTACCGCTAACGCGATAGTTAGCTACCGCTCTCTGCCTACGACAGACGGAAGCAGAAGTGGAGGCATCTTGAGGACAAACTGATGAACAACTTTTCTCGCAAATAAGATATTGGTGGCTATGAGCTGTCGACTAAACCAGGAGAACACAGGTGCAGCAAATCCACATCAGAACTAAACAGACTCATGAACTTATTCAACACATCTTGATCACATAAAACAAGGGACTGGGGCACGCAGCAGCCCATGCTTAGGCCATTGGTGCAGGACCACAGGACCCTCAGGGGCAAACCCGTGACTCGTTTATCACCAGGGTTTCAGCTTAGCATGACCCCTACGTTCACATTTGCCATTTGTCTGGATGCAGGGAAGCTGCCCCATGCTCTGAGATCCTCATGTCTGAAGAGCTCTGACTGGGTTGTAGCCACTCAGCTCCATCAGCTCTCCCATCTTGCTTTCAACATGGCACCTTTGAGTCTCTCACCCCCTTTAACCTCTTTCTCACCATTCTCTAACCTACATATCATCGTATGACATGAAATGTGACCTGAGACTTGATGCCAGTAGTTAAGACTGGAATAAAAACCCAGGCATGGAAGCACAGTGGGGGTGGCACACATCTTCAATCCCAGCACTCAGGAGGCAGAGGCAGGCAGGTCTCTGAGTTCGAGGCCAGTCTGGTGTACAGAGTGAGTTCCAGGACAGCCAGGGATACACAGAGAAACCTTGTCTCAAAAGAAACCCCAACCAAACCAACCAAGCAAACAAAACCAGCAGCAACAACAAAACATAAAGATAGTCATGGTGGTTCATTCTTGTGATGACAGCATTTGAGAGGCTGAGGCAGCAGGATTGCTCTGTATTCAAGGCCATCCTGGGCTGTGTGTGAGTTACAGGCCAGCTCGATCTCCAGAGTGAGACTTTATCTCAGAAACAACAAACTAGAATAAAAGAATCGACTATGAAGGCCACGTGAAGCCAGCGATACTTGGGGAATTAAAAGTGATGAAGCCAACATTGTCTGTGGTTTTACCATTATTCTAGAAACTCTAGCAATGTGGAAAAAAGCAAATATTCTGGGGGTGGGGGAGAAAGAGAGAGAAAGGGAGACAGAGAGAGTCTGATGACTTGGGACTGGCATCCAAACAATTTATTTTCTTCCAGCTTAACAGTAAATCACACAGGAAGACATGAGCTTCCTGTCGACACCTCTGTTCCTAACTGTTCCTAAGAAAATGTTGTTCAAATCATGATTTCTTTCTTTTTACCTATCTATGACTTGCAAATCCTTTGTTTTCCAATGATATTAAATTCTACCTCTGGTACTTCCTTATATCTAGTTTTAAAAGGCAGACAGGGAGAAAGCCAGGCATTTTTATGATCTTGGAATTCAATTTTTAAAATTCCCAGGCTTTTCAGGCCAAATAATTCTACCAGTTGAAATAAAAATCTTACCTACCCAGCCAAAGCTTAGAAGGTTGCATTCTATCCTTTCAGTGTTTCAAGTGTTGAGACTGTTGTCCTTTCCTGAAAGGTCAATTCAACCCACTTGAGTGGAGGGAAACACAATGCTAGATTGTTCTTATGTACAAATGTGTTATTTAACTCTTAAATAAGTGCATGATACTTAAAAGCACAAATATAAAATGTGAGCAGTCCAGGTCTTCACAAGACTTACTGTGCCCAGAATTTCTTCTGTGCAATAAAATTCAATTCTAGTCTAACATTTGAGATTATCTTGGGCTTGTATAATGGCCCCCACTGTTCAACCTTAGGGGGACACTATTACTGAACTATTTAATCTGTCCCTCAGAGAACTTCAAACAATTACCAAAGATACGACAACTGCCAATCACATGAGCAACTCTCCATCACTTCGACAGAGTCACCCAATCCTGCAGGAGGAGGGTTCGCACCCACACCATGTAGACGCTAGCCATATGGGATTTGTGTGGTCTAAGAAACTTGCAGATTTCTAGCACTTGAGAGATGGAGACAGGAGAACCAGGAGTCCAACGTTATCCTTGGCTACACAGCAAGTTCAAGGTCTTCTTAGGATACGTGAGATCCTCTTTTTTTTTTTTTTTTTTTTTTTTTTTTTTTTTTTTTGTCAAACGCCTCTACCACCAGGGTCTCACTCTAGAACTGAAGATGTCCTTGAACTTCTGATCCTCCTGCCTCTACCTCCCGGCCTTTGGCATTACACATTACAGGTCTGTGTCACCGTGACTGTTGAATGTGGTGCCAGGGATTAAACTTGATTTTTTTTTCAGGGACCTTCCTCTTCCTCAATTCCCTTTTGTCCTAGGTTCTTTACTCATCGGTTATCAAGTTTTGACCTCCGTCCTGTTTCCCTCTCAGAACAGACTGAGCCGAGAGCAGAGTGGGAGAGAAGTCACTTACCAATGTCTCAATCTTCAGGGCTCGGGCAGTTATAGATGCAGTAAAACAAACGAGAAAATAGAGGCAGGTGTGATTGCTCACATCTATAACGGCAGCACCGGGAGGATTAGTCTGGAGCCAGCTTGGGCTGCGCAGTGAGACTCTTTCTAAACAACAGGAGTTGGGGGGCACTCTGGAGAGAAAAGCAGGGATTCCCCCAGAATTCCTGCACAACCTCTTCTGGTTCTATGAACTGAAGTCCTCCAAAGAGCCCAAACTTGCATCTGTGCAGGGAATTCAGCCAAGTGCGTGACCAGAGGGGTGCCATAGTGTCTGAGAATTGAAATGTCACAGATAGAAAGATAAAATTGTTCTGGGTTATCATTAGTCCATAGGAGTGTACCAGCAACATCCTTTGACATTCCGGGGACATGTGTGGAATGCATTCCTGGCAATTAATGCCCTTCGCCTACTCCAGAGCTAAGAGTGTCACCAGACAGCCTCTGGAACCCACAGCAACAGTCCCCTGCTTGGCTGCAAGCTACCTAGCTGGTGTCCCCAACAGTGTACTCAGTGAATGAACTGATCTGTGTTTTGTTTCCTTCTGTGACTATAAAAGTTCTGATAACCACTCCCGTGGTGGACAGCGTCATTTGGGGTAGCCTGAGCTTGTGTTCTGGGGCCATAGTCAGTCATAATTGGCTCATCATAAACCATCTTCTATTCTTTCTGGGGCAAAAGCTGTGTTTTACAGTAACTTCTTTTATGGTTCTTCCTGGTTTCCATGGCAATTGTCAACTGTTATGGAGCTGAGAGGAGTGTGTTAAAGCAAATGGATGGGATCATAACGAAGCTTAGAGGTTTCACTGGGGCAGACTCTTCACTCCAACAAGTCTGGGCTAGTGCCCCGAAGAGGAACTTCTAGCGTCCAATCATCCCATGCTCCAAGATAAACAGGGTTAGGGCAGGGCAGAATTTCTACGGGGTTGTGTAGGAAACTGATAGGTATTTTCGAAACCCTGATAGGATGTTTCTCCGCCCTTGCTATAAGCCAGATCAACCGAATTAAAAGCCCAGTATGAAGCAAGCACTCTCAGGTGACCTTTCCAGCCCCACCCCAGAGATGAAGTAGGGAAGGGGGGAGAAATCATGGGGCAGGTCTAGGGCCAGAAGCTTAAATACCCTGTAGGCACAGTCTAGAGCTTTGGGGGAGGACTTTTGATAGTCTTTCTGAGGGGACACGGTTTGGAGAGGGAAGAGTGGGGCTGAGGCAGAACTTCCAGCTGAACAGCAACAGAGGTAGGTAAACGATTAGGGTAAGGCTCCTGTAGAGCAGTGTTGGCTCCTTCCTCCTGTAAAGCAGTGTTGGCTCCTCCCCCTCTGTAGAGCAGTGTTGGCTCCTCCCCCCGTAGAGCAGTGTTGGCTCCTCCCTTCTGTAGAGCAGGGTTGGCTCCTCCCCCCTGTAGAGCAGGGTTGGCTCCTCCCTTCTGTAGAGCAGGGTTGGTTCTTCCCTCCTGTAAGCAGTGTTGGCTCCTCCCCACTGTAGAGCAGGGTTGGCTCCTCCCCCCTGTAGAGCAGGGTTGGCTCCTCCCCCCTGCAGAGCAGTGTTGGCTCCTCCCTCCTCTAGAGCAGGGTTGGCTCTTCCCTCCTGTAGAGCAGTGTTGGCTCCTCCCCCTGTAGAGCAGTGTTGGCTCCTCCCTTCTGTAGATCAGGGTTGGCTCCTCCCTTCTGTAGAGCAGTGTTGGCTCCTCCCACTGAGAGCATGCACCCTACACATCCATTCTAGACCTCAGGACAATCCTTGGAAAGAGGATGTAATGTTTCCATTCACACAAAAGAAAGTGAAGACTCATAAAAATGATTTCACCCAAGCTTTACAGCCTCCAGCACCAGGAGTGGCTTTGCCTAGGTCTGCAGAAGCCCTAAGATCCCAGGGAAGATGGCTTTTCCTGCCACAAGCAAACAAGGCAGCATCTTTCATCTCCTGGGCCTACCCTGTCTGTTGCGACTTCTTGCCTCTAAACTGGGTTCTTTGTCCCTCTCAGAATTGTGAGGGAAAAAAACAAGACCAAGTGCCAATCAAGCAGTGAAGGAGACTTTTTATTCTTGGCCAAGAATAGGAGAAAGGAGGCAATAAATGTGAAAAACAACTTCTCAGCCCAAGGGCTTGAATGCTATAGTTGTGTGGCGGCAGAAATGAGGGGCAGGGTGAGGCAAAGAAGTGAGTGAAATGCTTGTGTTTCTTCTAGAAATGGGCAGATTTTTTTTTTCTGGGAATTTAGGCACTGCCTCTTTTCAACCTTTTATGGTTCTTTTTTTTTTCCAGTTATCAATTGACATGGCCCTGAAGTTTGTGCCATTTTGCAAGCAGATGGAATTACAAATTAGACTGTTTGACGGCAGCCATATTCTTCAATCTACCCAGTCTAGGCCAACCCATTGGGAAAGGGGCTTCAGGACTCCGTGCATCCTGTCCTCAGAGAGAAACACAGGGTGGGCAAAGACTCAGCTAGATCTCCTAGGAATGTATTCTAGCAGTACCCTAGGCAGGGGAGCATGCCCTGTTCCCTCGAATTCCGGCATTTATTTATTTATTTATTTAAATAAATGTGCTTGGTCACATGTGGACGGGACAATCACAGGCAGGAAATATGTTAGGTTGTACACTTGCCCCTGATTGGACCTGAAGGGAAATGCAGTGAATCATGGGTTTTCCTTCTTAAGCCCTTGCCATACTTGATTCTGGGCCACTTCCTAGGAACCTGGCAGAGCCCATCCACCTGGCCAACATTTAATTAAAGCTTGCTTCACATTTGGCTTTAAGCTGTGGTGGTAGTGGTCTTATTCTCAGTGGTGGATTATCAGGCTCTGCCATCAGCATGGTCAAGAGGTCAAGGGGATTGTTTGACCCCCAGTTGGCCACAGGCCTTGTTTTCTACACAACTGTCCTGTTCTAGGGCCATCTTCCTTTTCTGTTTTTGTTTGTTTTGTGTTTTTGAGATAGGGTCTCATATAGCCCAGGTTGACTCCAAACTATGTAGCCTAGGCTGCCCTTCAATTTGCTGATTCTTCCCCTAAACACTAGGATGTTCGTGTCTGACACTGGTGTGGGAAGTCTTTCTGTGTATTTGTTGCTTTTATTGGTTAATGAATAGTGGCTTGCGGCAGGGCAGAATAGAGCAAGGCAGGAATTCCAAGCTGATAGAGGAGGAAAGGAGGCGGAGTCAGGGAGAAGCCATGTAGCCACCTAAGGAGAAAGCCGTGAGCTACCAGCCAAAACCTCACCAGTAGGCCTCGAGCCTTGTGGTAATATACAAAATAATAGAAATGGGTTAATTTATGATGTAAGAGTTAGTTAATAAGAAGCCCTAGCTAACTGGCCAAGCAGTGATTTAATTAATGTAGTTTCTGTGTGATTATTTTGGGTCTGGGCTGCCTACATGGCTCCAGGACCAAACTGTATGCTAGTGGGGGTCTAGCCCAGGGCATGACCCACAGGAAAGTTTTCTTTTTTTTATCTTTTAAAAACTAGTGTGTATAGCAGGCTTTTTCTTTTAGGTCACCAACCAGTTCCCCAAATAATGACACAGAGACTTATATTAGTTATGAATGCTGGGCTTTATCTTAGCTCTTACTTTAATCTGTTTCTCTATCTAGTTTTGCCTCAGGTCTTTTTTATCATCTTTTCTTTCTGTCTGTATTTCTTACTTTCCTGCTGTCTCTATATCTGGCTGGCTGGTGACTGCCTTGCTGGTCCCAAGCATCTCCCTCTTTCTTGTTCTCTCCTCCCTTCTCTTGTTCCTCTTTTCTCTAGATTCCTCCTTCAACTCGCTCTCTCTGTCCACCAGCCCCACCTATCCCTCTTCTGCCTAGCAACTGGTCGTTCAGCTCTTTATTAGACCAATCAGGTGCCTTAGGCAGGCAAGGTGAAACAAATGCAGCACAAACAAATGTAACACATCTTTGCCTAGTTAAAATAATATTCCACAAGTGTGTGTGGGTGTGTGCATGTGTGTGTGTGTGTATGTGTGTGTGTACATGATGAGTATGAGAACTGGAGCAGGGTGTGTGCATTCTTGCCATGGCACAAATGTGGAAGTCAGAAGACAATTCTGTGATGTCAATTGTTTCTCCTTTACATTGAATTCTGGGGATCAAACTCAGGTCCCAGTTTTGAGTGGTCTTTACGCTTGAGTCATCTCACTAGTCCCCAGGGCAGTGTCTCATCAGAAAATGTTCCTTGACAGCTGGGGACCCTGCTGGTTGGGCACTGTCTGGAGACTGTGGGTCATGCTGACCACTAGAACAAGTGCGAAACACTTCTTGGTACTGACTATAGGCCTGGTGCCACAGAAAGATCAAAATAGCACTTTCTCTAAGTGTGGCACACACCTGTACTCCAATCACAAGGGATCACAAATTCAAGGCTAGACTGGGTTATAGTCTGAATTCCAGACTAGCCTGGGCCACATAGTAAGACCCTGTCTCAAAAGAGCAAAAGTTGCTGGGCAGGTGAATTGTCTCAACAGGTAAAGACACTTGTCACCAAGCCTGCTGGCCTGAACTTGATTCTCAGAACCTACATGGTAGAAAGAGGGACCCAAATCCTGAAAGTTATCCTCTAATCTCCACTCACAACATGGCGAGCACACTCACACCATGGCATGCACACTCACACCATGGCGAGCACAATCACACCATGGCAAATGCACTCACACCATGGCGAGCATATTCACACCATGGTGAACACACTCATACCATGGCGAGCACACTCACACCATGACAAATGCACTCACACCATGGCGAGCATATTCACACCATGGCGTGCACACTCACACCATGGCAAGCACACTCACACCATGGCAAGCACACACACCATGGCAAGTACACTCACACCATGGCAAGCACACACCATGGCAAGCACACTCACACACAAGTACACGCACACAAAATAGATAAATTAAAATTTAACTAAAAGAAACCCTATGAATCAAAAATGTTAAAGCAGTGATCTTTTTACCAGCCAAATTCTACTTCAAGCATTTTACTCACCATACCAATTACTGTTGTGGAATATTAGTTTAAGATGTGTTACATTTGTTTATGCTGTGGAATATTTGTTTAATGACACAAAGATGTGTTGCATTCTTTTATGTTGTATTTGTTTAACTCTGTGTAATAAAGAGATGAACAGCCAATAGCAAGGCAGGAGAAAGGACAGGCAGGGTTGGAGGGCAGAGAGAATAAATAGAAGGAGAGAAGGAGGAGGATGCCAGGGGCCAAGCCATTCAGCCACACAACCAACCACAGAGTAAGAAGTAAAGAGAAGTATATAGAATAGAGAAAGGTAAAGCCCAGAGGCAAAAGGTAGATGGGATAATTTAAGTTAAGGAAAGCTTACTATAAACAAGCCAAGCTAAAGCCAGGCATTCATAAATAAGAATAAGTCTCTGTTCATTTATTTAGGAGTTGGGTGGTGGGCTCCCAAATCATGAAGAGGAAAAACCTACAAATTACCGAGGAGGCCCTCCCTGTCCTAATTCTAGTAATTCAAAATCCCCATGGGTATGGTGGTGGTTTGAAAGAAAATGTCCCCCAAACCAGTAGCACTATTAGGAGGTGTGACTTTGTTGGAGTAGTATGGCCTTGGAGGAAGTCTATCACTGTGGGGATTGGCTTTGAGATCTCCTATGCTCAGGCAACTTCCAGTGAGACAGATCACTTCCTGTTGCCTACAAGATAAGGGACTCTCAGCTCCTTCTCCAGCACCATGTCTGTCTACATGTGCCATGTCCCATCATGATGATAATGGACTGAATCCTTGAACTGTTCTCTTTATAAGAGCTGCTGTTGTCATGGTATCTCTTCACAGCAATAGACACCTTGACTAAGACATATGGGACTCTGACTGTAACAGGTGGAGTGGGCTGCTTGCCGTCCCATGGTGCCAATTGTTACAAGGGAGTGGGGCCCCTTGTTCTGTCCTGGCTGCCCAGCTATCTTACACCCAAAATAATCACACAGAAATTGTATTAATTAGATTACTGCTTGGCCAATTATCTCTAGCCTCTTATTGGCTAACTCTCACATCTTGGTTTAACCCATTTCTATTAATCTGTATCACCATGTGGCAGTGGTCTACCGGGAAAGAGTCAGCACATCTGACCTGGCAGGTCCATGGTGTCTCTCCCTCACTCTGCTTCCATCTTCCCAGCATTCAGTTCTGTCTTCTCCATCTACCTAAGTTCTGCCCTATCAGGCCAAGCAGTTTCTTTATTGATTAACCAATGAAAGCAACACATAAACAGAAGGACCTCCTACACCATTTCCCCTTTTTTGTTTAAACAAAAAGGAAGGTTTTAACTTTAACATAGTAAAATTACATATAACAAAACAGGTATCAAATAAGAATTACAGTTACCATATTTATATCTACTTTATCTTTTATCATAACTAAGGAAAACTATAATTATAACTATCTATCCTTCAACTCCATCAAAGACTCCAGAAGGATATAATATTACCTAAGTAAACAGGAAGTGCATTATAAACAACTTCCAAAACTCTAGAATTGACAGAGACATCTCACTGCCTGGACAGTCACCCAAAGTTCTTTTGTATCATTGGGGCATCCATATTTAGCCTACAGGCCCATAGTTTCCAACAGACTTTTCCACAAAGCTGGAAATTTCAAAGACAGTTCAGTCACTTTCTTCTGTGTCCTGCAGAATGTCTTGCAGACTCTTCCATGAAACAGGAACCCCGAAGGATCATTTCACCTTTAGGCAAGTTCAGCAGTCATCTCTCTGTGGATTCTTCATGTCCAGTTTATGCAACAGTCCAGGCAAGAGCAGTTTCTTGCCCAAATGGCTATCAAACTCCATAAGGAGCCTCTTCAATGCCCATTTTCCTCTTACAGTAGCTGGTGCTGCCAGGAGCAGATGTGTCTCATTATCATGAAAAGTCCTAAATTATTAAAACTATTTAAATGCCATATTCTGTAGTCTTTGAAAGATATGAAGAATGCCTATCCATCTGAAATTTATCTATGCACATCTAGAAAATCTAACTAACATGACTACAATAGATAACATGATTATCTATTAACCTATATTTCTTAATTATACATTACATTTTTTAAAAAATTATATTCATTTATTATGTATACAACATTCTGCCTCTATGTATGCCCACACACCAGAGGAAGGCACCAGATCTCATTACAGATGGCTGTGAGCCACCATGTAGTTGCTGGGAATTGAACTCAGGACCTCTGGAAGAGCAACCAGTGCTCTTAACCACTGAGCCATCATCTCTCCAGCCCCTACATTTTTAAATGAACTACACAATCACAATACCTTAATCAAGATCAGAAACACATATACATATAACAAAATTGACCTTAAATTTGTATCAATAAATCAAGATTTATACCAATGCAAATTATTCATTTCTATATCATACCCCCTTTAAATGTAAAAGAACATTTATAAACAATATTTGGGAATATGGGCATAGTTTTTTTTCTCTCCAAACTGCTTCATGCTGTATGGGGACACTATTAATCAGGTGTTTCATGGTGTATCCTGTATGCTAGGTTTATCTCAGTCAGCAGTTGAACAAAGTAAGTTTTTGAGGCTGTTCGCAGTAACCTTTCAGGAGGGCGTGGTCTATCAAACCATATTTGCCTGGAGACAATCCACAGTTTCTCATCTTCTGTTAAAACAAAAGAAGAACCTCTTTCCCAAGCATCATATCCTTAGACCCAAATTCTGAAGTCATGATACCTTTATAATATCCATGCTGGTTTAGCTTAGCAGCCCACACAATGAAATGTCTCTCTGTACTTAGCTCCTTCACAGTCAAGAAATTTAAAGGAAACACAATAATATATAGAATCAGACTCTCTGTGAATTTTCCATTTTTACATGGCTTATTTTTCTTTACTTCTTTTAATCTATGACTATCTGTACTCTGTCTCTTTAAAGACTTTACCTGTTTTTTTAAGCATTAACTTTATTTTATGACTTTCTGTACTCTTTTTCTTTTCTCTCCCAAGCCTACATACATTTATTCAACACTGTGACCCATCTAGAGGTCGTTTGTCTGAATCTGTCCCATTGTGAATCCTTTAAGAGCTTTTGAAATGCTAAGCAGCTTGGTTGCAGCGACCCTGGGTGCTGGTTCCACCTCTCTCCAATTTCAAAATGGTGGATATACCATTTCTGCTAGCTCTGGGGCCACCAGGTAGGAGCCACACTCAGCACTTTAACTCAGAATGAGTGTGCAGCACATAAACTCTTTTTATCTGAGTTACAGCCAAATCTGCCATGCAGAGCACTGTGCAGCCTGGAAACATCTCTGTGTATGACGGCAGGAATCCCCCATGCTCTCCTGCCTGTGCACGCCTAGTAGACCTGATCCTGCCATCTGTCCAGGCAGGAAGAGCCCACGGCATGGTCTCAGCTACTTTCCTCCCGACCCTGAGTGGGCACACAAACACCTGGGCCCACAAATGCTCCATAGCCAGAGTTTGCACTGGCTGCAGGGCCCAGGAAGCCTTGTTTTAAAATGGCACAGCTTTTTTTCTGCTGCTACTGCTGAGTCAGGAAAATCTCTCTGCGGCAGGCCATCAGCAAACAGCAAAATGTTGTGTTGAACTCTGTATTCTTTTTGAAGCTCTCTCAGATTTTATGTGGATTTAGTTGACCACGTGGGTGCCGCTCTGTAACAGGTGGAGTGGGCTGCTTGTCATCCCATGGTGCCAATTGTCACAGGGAGTGGGGCCCCTTGTCCTGTCCTGGCCGCCCAGCTATCTTACACCCAAAATAATCACACAGAAATTGTATTAATTAAATTACTGCTTGGCCAATTATCTCTAGCCTCTTATTGGCTAACTCTCACATCTTGGTTTAACCCATTTCTATTAATCTGTATCACCATGTGGCTGTGGTCTACCAGGAAAGAGTCAGCACATCTGACCTGGCAGCTCCATGGTGTCTCTCGCTCATTCTGCTTCTGCCCTCCCAGAATTCAGTTCTGTCTTCTTCATCTACCTAAGTTCTGCCCTATCAGGCCAAGCTGTTTCTTTATTGATTAACCAATAAAAGCAACACATAAAGAGAAGGACCTCCTACACCATTTGACATTTAACTCCTGAATATAGCTGGCTGATATTTTCTCATTGCACCATCTCAGAGTTGTGCAAAACTTAATTTATCAACCATCTACTTTATTTCCTGTTTCCTGAGTCATAGAGCACATGAAAAGATTTAGTCAACGAACCAGAATGTGTGACGATGAATATGACACACAGCCTAGGCATAACTAAGCTTTGTGAATGGTGTTCTATGCTTGAACAACAAAATTACTGAATGGTGCACTTCGTGGAATGAGTGCCCCACCTTGAGATGACACATCACACACACTTAGCTGAAGCCCCACAGTGTCCAGGCCTCTCTAACTCACACACACTTATCTCCAGCCCCACAGTGTCCGGGCCTCTCTAACTCACACACACTTAGCCCCAGCCCCACAGTGTCCAGGCCTCTCTAACTCACACACACTTAGCCCCAGCCCCACAGTGTCCAGGCCTCTCTAACTCACACACACTTAGCCCCAGCCCCACAGTGTCTGGGCCTCTCCAACTCGGGCAAGACCTTTACCAGTGTTGTTCACTCTTACTCACTCAAATATTTGCTTAGTTTCATCCTTTTTATTATTTATTTATTGGTCTTTTGAGACAAGGTCTCGCTATGTAGCCCTGACTGGCCTGGAACTTGCTCTGGGGACTGAGCTGAGCTTAAACTCATAGAGATCTGCCTGCCTCTGTTTCTCGAGTGCCGGGATTAAAGTATGAGCCAATACATCTGACACCCTTATCTTCTTTTTTGAAAATATAATATTTCTAGTAGTTCTTTGAGAGTTTCACATATGCATGAATATATTTTGGTCATATTCACTCTCGGCTCCTCCCTGTAACTCTTCCCAGATCCACCCCAATATTGACCAAATACTCCTGGGTGTTAAATTGTCCACTGGAGCATGATCAACCTACTAGAAGCCACACCCTTAAAGAAAGCTGACTGTCCCTCTCCCAGTAGCCATCGACAGTCAATAGCTACTCAGTCAGGGGTAAGGGCTCATGACCCCCTCTCTCCATGCTAGACTGTTGACTGACTTGATCTTGTTCAGGTTTTATGCAAGCAACCTATACCTCCTGTGAATCAATGAGCGCAATGGGCCTGTTGTGACCCAAAGGGTTTTTCTTTCTTGAGGCATGCCTTGAGCTTCTGATCCTCTTGCCTCAACCTCTCAAGTGCTGGGATTAGAGTTGTGAGTCGCCTGGCATTAATCAAATATTTTGGAAGGACAGTTTGGTGGTCTCAACTGTTGTACGTCAGTGATACTGTCCCGTAGTTCTCTTCGTCCATATGGACATATCTACAAGGCTGCTCCCTGCAACAGGGCTTGAAACATTCGCACACAGCCTAGGTGTCCCTCAACAAAGGGCCAGTTAGATAGAATGATGCACAGGCTGGACTGGGCTGCAGTTCATGGACAGAGTGCCTGCAGATCCCGAGCAAGATCCTGGGCTCCATTCTTAGCACTGCCAGAAGAAGATGAAGACAGGGCCACCAAGAAGTCTTTCCTGGACAAAAGGTGCTTCTTGTCAGGCCTGACAACCTAAATTCCATCCCCAGAACCCAGGGTGGAACAAAAGAACCAGTTCCTAAAAGGTATCCTCTGGTCTCCACATGCGAACTGAGATTGCAGGCGTGTATCATCATGGGGCTATATGTATTGATCAAAAGCACTTTTTTAATTAAAAACAAATAAAAAATCTTCGCCTGTATTCAGCCTGACCTTCAGTCTGTGGGTGGCCACATCCCAAGAGCCCAGTCTGTAGACTTATCAGGAGGTCCCTATGACGCCACAGTGAGCCGAGTCTGTCTCCTCTGAGACAGGTTGTGTGGTTCCCCATGAGCTTTGCTCTTTCTCCCCATCCAGAGAGCCAGCCTACTTTGGGTGTGTCGTCCCTGGGTTAGTGGGCCTGGACTGTTTAAGTAGCAGAGTGAGCCGGAGGAAGCAAGCCAGTGAGCAGCATTCGCTGTGTGTGTTGTTTGGGTTTTGCTTCAAGCTCCAGGCTTGAGTTCCTGCTTTGACTTCCCTCTTTGATGGCCGGAACTTGTGAGGGAATGAGCCCTTTTCTCCCAAAGCTGCTTCAGGCCAGTGCTTTGTCACCGCCACAGAAAAAGTAATTAGAATGTGTAGATAGTCAGGAGAAGAGCGGGCAGGGGGCACACGAGGTACCTATTATTACAGCCCCCACCCTACCCCGCCCCGCACCCCGTGACTGTGATCAGGATGCAGGGGAATGAACTCAAAGGTGGACCCTCAGGACTTCTAACTGGCCACCGGGAAGGTAAGATGGCTAGAAGGACAGACAGCATCCCTGATTGGACTACAGCAACAATCAATGTCTTGTACCTGGAATCTGCCCTTGAGTTTCTCACACAGTAAGATGTGGGGCAACCTTCATCTTGAATGTTACAGTAGGGGCTAGTCTTTCCCTGTTGCCCTTGTCTAAGATGGAACTGGGCTGTTCCCTGGACCCTGGTTATTTCTGGAAGACCTTGATGATTTAGTCTTGCTATATAGCCTGAGACTGGTGATGTTCCTGCCTCTGCTTCCTCGATGCTGGGAATCCACGGGAGTGTGCTTGTACTCCCAACTATGGCTTCTTTCCCTCCAGGAGTACATGAGCGCTGCTACACGCAGGACTCTAGATCTGTGCTGGGCGCAAATTACACCCTTCTCTGATCCCTTTCTCAAGTTACCTGCTTATACTGTGTGATGGGGTAGTGTGTGCTTACATACAGAGTGGTGTGTGTGTGGACCTGTGCTGTGTGTCCTGCATGACAGGGTGGTGTGTGTGTGGACCTATGCTGTGTGTCCCTGCATGATGGACTGGTGTGTGTGTGTGTGTGTGTGTGGACCTATGCTGTGTGTTCCTGCATGTGTACCGGTAGCCGAGCTAATGCATTTGATGGGTAAAAACAGGTTTGGGGTGTGTGGCTGCAGGCTAAGTGTGCAGGCCAGGGTGTTGCATGCAGTCACAAGTTTGCCTTCTAGAGTGTACCTCAGCTCATTTCTGGCATCCAAGTGTTGGCGGGGGTGGGGGACGTCTGGGGAGCAAGCAGCAAGCAGAGTGGGTTTATTTTTCCTGGTGAGTTGGGAAACCTCCCCTCAGTGAGTCCCCTCAGGGTCCAGGGCCTAGAACTGCCCCCTTATTTAGTTGTTTCTGCTTCCTCTCTGGGATCCAGGAGTCGCACATCCACAGGAGTCTAGCTGAAGTATCCAGCATCCCTGATGCTGTTGGGACTCTTGGGGGCAGCGGGGAGACCACAGTTCCAAGGATGGCTCTCAGTTCTGTCCCTGCCATGATTTCGAAAAGTTCCTCCATTTTGGCTAAATAGGGACAATTCCTCCAAACCATGTGGATAAGCCTTCCTAGATTCCTGCCTCTGGCCCACTGCAAGCCCACTGATAAGGGCTGGCCTTAGGAAGTGAGTGTCAGCCACTCGACATTCCTATTCACCCTTCTTTAGCTGTTCCTGGCAATGCCCACTGCCAGGACAAAAGGAAAATTCCATTTCAACCTTCTTTCCTGGCCCTCCTTTCTGTCCTGTAACTATCCCAGCTTGGAGGCTTTGGGCAGTCACCGGATGACTCCTCCATCAAGGTGGAACCCTGGCTCCAAGCAAGGCGAGCCGCAGCTTAGCTCATGCATGTATCTACTAGATGCTGCTGGGTCCTCCAAGTGGATCTCCATGGTGACTGGTACACTCGTCCCCATCCTCCATGAGCACTGGCTGCTCTACAAGTCACAGCTCTACCACCCTACCCCACTCCTCTCTTTTGAGCTAGGGCCTTGATATAAAGCCAGGCTAGCCTTGAACTCAGTCTCCTAGAGGACTAGGATTATAGGCATCTGTTACCATTCCGAATTCAACAGTACTTCTATGTTAGCAAAATAGCTCAACAAATAATATCACCAACCAGCAAGCCTGCCAAAACACAACTGTAGAAGGAAAAACTGAGTCTTCCAAGCTGTCTCCTGACCTCCACATTGCCTACCATGGCACATGCCTACGCTCGAGCACACATGTGCACAAACACACACAAACACAAACTAATTAATGTATTTTTTAAAGTTTGTTTTGTGACAGGATCCCTCTATGTAGCCCTGGCTGGCCAGCAACTCACAGGCAGCCCTCTGCCTCTGCCTTCTAAAGGTGTGGACCATATTTTTTAAAGTTTTTAAAAGTAAATATTCTTTAACTGTGTTCCAGGTGCTATAGGAAGTCAGAAGCCAGTTGAACACCAAGAACCAGCCTTGGACGTTTCCAAATGCATCCCTGAGTGGTGTGGAGAGGCAGGTGTGTGAGCTGGACGGGCTAGTGAGGAGAAGCTGCGCTTGTTTGAGAGGCTGGAGGAGTGCTGCTGGGGACCTGGTGCCTGAACTGATCTCTGAAGAATAAGGGAAATGTCACAAAGGGCATGAGAGAGAAGCACAGAAAGAGAGCAGGGGCGGCAGGCAGCAATGGAAAGGTAGGTCTGTGGATCTGTGGGGAGCGAGAGGCCTGAGGTGGGGAGCTAAAGGAGAAGCATCAGAACTGAGGAGCAAGCCCAGACATACACGTCCCCCACCACCCCTGAGCAGTGAAGGCCTGCGAGGGCTTCGAAGGTCCCCTTTCAGGTCTGGAAATGACTGCTCCCCACCTGGCTGTGACAAGTCCCCTAGCATTCTTGGGCTTGCTCCAGCAGGCATGCCAGGTGACTCAGAGAGACACCCAAGGGTGATTGTTGATTCTGCACGCTGCAATGCCCAGGGTCTCAGTTGCAGCATGTGGTAGCTAGTTATTTTAACTTAATTAAATAATGAATTCATTTGTGTATGTGTGCTCTCAAGAGGTACGCCACGGTACACATCTGCCAAAATGATGCACGCGTGGAGGTCTGAGAGCAGCTGGCAGGAGTCAGCTCTCTCCCTTGGTACACACCTGCCAAGATGCACGCGTGGAGGTCTGAGAGCAGCTGACAGGAGTCAGCTCTCTTCCTCCACCTGTGAACTCCTCCGCCTTGGTGGCAGTTGTCATGCCTTTACACGCTAGGCCATTTCCCCAGTCCCTTGATGGTTAATCTTGATTGTCAACTAGACTCAATTTGGAATCAACATGGAAACACACCTACGGGCGTGTCCAGAAAAGTTTACAAAAAGAGGAAAGACCCACCCTAAATGTGAATAGCACCACCCTATTGGCCAGGATTCCTGGCTAAATACAAAGGAGAAAGCGGGGAGAACCAGATCCTCTCTGGTTCCCATAGCATCTCTGGGACCTGGTGCTCCCGCCACTGTATGCTCCCCACTTGATAAAACCTCGCTTCCTTAAGTTGTTTCTGGACAGATAACTAGACAGCTAACTATGGGCTGGAAAGATGGCTTGGTGGTTAAGAGCTAGCTGCTCTTCCAGAGGACTCAGGTCCAACTCACAGCACCCATATGGCGGTTCACACCTGTCTGTAACTCCAGTTCCCTGGGATCCAACACCCTCTTCTGACCTCTCTGTGTACCAGGGACACAGTGCACAGACAAATGCCCATACACACAGAGTAAATCTTAAAGAAGAAAAGTAACTAAACACAGCAGAAAGGTGGCAGGGAAGCCGGGGACAGAAAGCATGTTTCTAACAGGATCTTCTCTTGGGCACCCTTGCTGCCTCTCCAGCTCCACCCACCACCTGCACAGGCAGGCACACTTGAGGTCTGTTGGGGGACAAGGGAGGGGGGTGGTTCTGAGGAGGACCCAGCTGCTGAGGCTGAGGGGAAGGAGGCTTTTGAAGGAAAATGGGTCTGTGGGGAGCAGACCATGGAATGCTTCCCTCAGCTCTACCTGCCTTGCCTTCTCCCCACTTCCCATCTGGGGCTGGGGGAGAGGAGGAAACAGGAGCTGAACTCCCAGCATGCCTTGCAGTCAAACCTGCTGGATAATGAAATTTTGCCCGATGACATGTTAGCACAGCAGATTCTAAGACCTAGTTCCCACACTTTATATATGTGTGCACACACGGTGAGACACTAAACAAATTCACACTCAGACTGTGCGATACATACACATAATGAGACTGCTTAGGATTTTGGTTCTAAGAGTAGTCTTCAGAATTATCAGAGGAGCTTGGGAAATGCAGACTCCTGGATTTGACTGAGACTTATATCTTCAAAGAAGCCCGTAATTCTGTACTAGAAGAGTAGATTGGCCCCTAAAGATATCCATACGTGTGTGTGTGTGTCCTGGAACTCTCTGTGTAGACCAGGCTGGCTTCGAACTCTCAGAGATTCACTTACCTTCCAGTGCTGGGATTAAAGGTGTGTGCCTCCATGTCTGCAGATACCCACATCTTAACCCCCAGTCCCAAGACTGTGTTATATTACATGTAGAAGGGGTAGCTGAGGCCCTGTATGGAATGAAGGCTGCTAGTTAAATAACTTTAAAGCAAAACTTTAGAACTGGGGTGTAGTTCTGACACAGAGCACTTCTCCAGTATGTGCAAGCCTGGGGTTCTAGCCTCGCCATCACAATAACAATAAATAAAACAAAGCATTCAATATCTGTGGTTACTTGGTTGAAACAGACTGAGTGAGTTTTTCTAAAGTAAATACAGATAAACCTTCGTTGCCATGATCAATGGTCTTAGGCATCAAGGACTCTGGGAAGTAATCAGGACACGATAGCCAACCCCTCACACTCTAGAACTCAGTCAAAAGTGATTGAGGCACAATCTAAGTGGGATTACAGTCCTTATGGGGGAGGATAATGGGAGAAGGCAGCTTGTTTGGAGGATGCATCTCGTGGATACCCCGGTCTGGACTTCTCTAGAACCGAGAGATCTTCGACTAAGCCCTGAGTCTTTGGTGCACTGTGCTCCCTGGCTGTGGGTCTATTGGAGCAGCCTAACCAACTACGACTGGGTAAATCCAAGGTGGGGGTCTCTAGTGCAGCAGAGAGAAGCAAAGGGGTCTGCTGAAGAAGGAAGCAGAGAGGCGGGGATACAATGCAAAGCCAGGCTCAGCCAGTGATGCATGGACCCCAGCATGAAAGGAGGTCACAGGACCAGTGATGCCAGAAGTTTCTAGAAGTCAGAAAAAGCAGAGAAATACCCTGGCCCCTAGAACTGAAAGGAACACAACCCTGTGACTGCTTGGCAGACTGAAGAACCCTAAGGTAACAAATGAGCGAGAAGGCTACAGCAGCAAAAGGAAATGAACAATAACGTCCCCTGTTTCTGAGGACCACTGGACTGCATCAGCCAGCCAGCCTGTGCCGTAGGAATGGGCTGCCAGCCAGGTGGAACTTGGAATGGACACAGACACTTCCAGGACTGCATGGCGTCCTATCTTGGGCACTGTCCGTACCAGCTCCTGCTGGGAAGCACAGACAAGCAACACAGGGGATCAGCTAAGCAGGCACTAGAAGGGTTTATAGGGAGGAGAAGCAGCAAGCACGGGGACAAGTCTGGATTCCCTTATGGCAGACACAGGGCAGGGGCAGTGACTGCACAGGAGGCCATTGTAATTCCTCATGCACCACACGCTCTACTTGGTGACACCACTTGGTGACAGGATGATCTGGCTCCCCACCTTATCCCTGAGCAGACGCAGGATGCGGACAGCTGCTTCCTTCCTAAGGTCTGCACCAGCTATCTTCCTTCTCCTGCTGTCCTCCTGCCTCCAAGCCTAGAGATGGAGAGGACAGATGGGCTGTCAGACTGTTAGTCACCCTCACACGTCTCTGAGCACATACTGCATGCTGCCCCTGGCCTGAATTGTCACTCACACATTCTTCAAGATGCCCTGAGCAGGTCACGCTGGAGGGTGGGGGTGGGACGGGGATTTATGATCCCCTTACGTGAGGATCTTAGGTAAGACAGGAAGAATAGCAGAGTGGATGCAGGGGACCGAGGGACAAGCGAGTGGGTTGTCACTTCTGTTTGGGAAAGTGGGGACATTTCTCTGGAAAATGGGCCACGGTGACAAACAGACCAAGTGTATGGAATCAGATGCTTAAAGCCTGTTTTGTGTGGCAAATACTTTATCCTTTTAAAATTCTTTAAATTAGCACTTATTTATTTAGCACGAGTATATGAGGAAGTCAAGAGCAGCTCTAAGAGTGAGCCCTCCCCTCCTGTGTGGGCTCTGGGACTGAGACTCAAGTCATCGGCTTTGCCTATAAGCACTTTTACCTTCTGAGCCATCTTGCCAACGCCACCCCCAAATTTTAAGCACCCTCAAACAGTATGATTAAATGAAAAATGTTCTCTAGAGACTCTTTGTCCCCAGCTGGTAATACAATTGATTCTGAAAGGGGTTGAGGCTTGGTTGCCAGAAGTAGATCACTAGGGTGGGCCTTGGAGGGTACACCCTCTCCTCGTATAACCCTTGCTCTCTGCTTCTTGGTCTAACATGACCCAAACAGCCCCCCCCACACACACACCCCACATATATACACACACACCCCACATGTACACACACCACATATACCACACACACAGAACATGTACATAGAGATCACATACATACATCATATACACATACATACACATTACACACACCACCGACACACATACATACACATTACACACACCGCACACACACACATACATATACACACCAGCACCACCAGGAACAGAGCAGTTAAACTCTGTCTTCCTCGTCGCTGTGGACTGAAACCTCCATCATGAGCCAATGCAAGTCTTTCTTACCTTAAGTCGCACTTATCAGATATCCGGCTATAGCAAGGAAACAAGACTTTTTAATTGTTTTGAGACAGGGTCACACTATGCAGCCCTTACTGGCCTAGAACTGGCTATGTAGGCCAGGCTGGCTTTGAACTCACAGAGTTCTCCCTACCTCTGCCCCCTAAACTCTGGGATTAAAGACATGTATCACCACATCTGAGAGAAAAATTTTAACACCTTAAAACAGAGGTGTGGGAGTTCGAGGTCAGCCTGGTCTACAAGAACAAGTTCCAGGAGAGCTGTGACACAGAGAAACCCTGTCTCGAAAAACAAAACAAAACAAAACAAACAAACAGAGGTATGCCAGGTGGTGGGGGCGCAGCTGGGTGGTGGTGGCACAAGCCTTTAATCCTAGCACCTGGGAGACAGAGGCAAGAGGATCTCAGTGAGTTCAAGGCCAGCCTGATTTACAAAGTGAGTTCCAGGACATCCAGGGCTGTTACACAGAGAAACCCTGTCTAGAAAAAAAACCAAAACAAAAAGGTGCTCCAATCCCTCTGAACAGACTTTTCCCAGCATCTTATAGCAGAGAACAGCAGATCTGGATTTGAACCCCAAATCCAGATTTATTTCTCCATTCTCCCCCAGATACAGCAGAAGTAAGGCAGAAGTGGGCTTCTGAGGAGGTGTCCAGGGAGTTGAAGAGGAGGCTTAGTGCTAACCTCTTGAGAGGCCATCTGTGAAGGCCGCTTCTCTGGGTTTCCCTTGACAACCCTTATTTTCCATGATGACATTGGAAGCAGCTGACTCAAAAGAGCAGCTGAAGCAGGGAGGAGGAATTGGAGATTGCAACAGGATTTCTGTCACCCGTCTGATAGCCATTTGTAAGAAGCGGTTTGGCCCAAAGCGCAGAGTTTTTATTGGAGGGTATGTGACCCAAATGCCAAATAAAAGGTCAGGGTAGGGCTAAGCACACTCTCTCTTGGGTGTGGGCGAGCTGGCAGCAAGCCACGGGAGCACACATGGCTGGTGGCTTGGTGCTCATCCCTTTTGGAACAAGGCAGGACCCACAGTGGTGTAGCAGCTTCATTTTGTCCTATGAGTGCAGTACATTGATCTTGATTTGTCTATTAATAAACCGTACGTGACCTCAATTGGCTACCTTCTTCACCAGACAACTGCTGTTCTCTGTAGCAAGGGTAACTAGCGAGCATCCCTAACAATCTTGCCATCCAGAGGTAGGGGCCACGCCAGAGCTCACCAGGGTTACCCAACAAAGCCACCGAGGTTTTCAGAATTAGCACCCTTCACAAGCTGATTCTGCCTGGATCTTCCCCCTACCCGGAGTCCAAGGATAACACCGAGAAAACAAGGAGTCCAAAGCCATGGGCAGAGTCTGTCTACCCTGAGAGAACCCAGGGTGCGGGACAGGTAAGCTGGTTAGGTTCTGTCCACTTCACACAAGCCTGAGTTATCTAGGAAAAGGACAGACACCCCCAGTGAGAAATATACCCCTATCGGGCAAGGCTGAGGTGAGCGGGGCTACCTCAGGACAGGTGATGCTGGGTGCGGTAAGAACAGAGGGAGCAAACTAGCAAAAGGCGCTCCTCCACGGCCTCCGCTTCAGTTCCTGTTTCTAGGTTCCTGCCTCGGGTGCCTGCCCTGTTTTTTCTCAATGACCAACTGTGACTGGAACATATAAGCCCAATAAATCCTCTCCTCTCCAAGTCGCTTTTGGTCATGGTGTTTATCAGAACAGAATCTGGGGTTACAGGTGTCTGGCGAACAGGCCTAATGGCTACCAGCAAAGCAGGGAACAGAAGCCTTGGAAGGGATGAGACCTCTCCTGGAGACTCTTCCTGTAAGCATGAAGAACAGCAATACTATGGCATCAGTTTTCTGAGACCGTGTCATTCCTCAGAGCTGAATGGCTTTACACCACAAGGGTTAAAGGCCTCAGTTTTCAGGGGCAGAAAACTGGGGCAGTAGCTGAGCTCTCTGGGAACTGGGACGAAGATGGAAAGACCTGGGGTGAGAAAACATGTGTCACACATACGAAGTCACAGGTATTGTCACGAAACAGATGCCCACATACTCACCACTAGATTTAAGTCTTGATGTAACCACTTCCGGCACAGCAGCCCGGGTGTTCTCTGTCCCCTGCTTCCACATTGCTCCCGCCAGCCATGTGACAGAGTCCCTGGCTTTCCTGGCAGCGGTGCAGCACACAGACACCTCCAACCACCATTGTTTGGTCTTGTTTTAGTCTCGAAACTTGCATACACATTGCTTCGTGGTTGGACGTCTGCTGGGACCTTCCCGTCCCCGTGACAGGCTGCCTCGGAAGGACAACCACACTCTTGCTTCTGGTTTTGGTTCCTTTATTTTCATTGCTACCGTGGTCACTGGTGTGAACCGGAACTCGGTACCTAAACTGCAGTGTAAGTCACTTGAGGCTTGAGGGGTTTTTTTCCTCAGTATGCAAATTGGGGAGGGTAGTTGGTAAATCCTTCCCTTTCATCCAGGCTCTAACCCTGCAGCCGTGCTTAGAATGCCCTTCTCTGAGTCTTCTAATCTCACAGCCTCAAGTCCTCAGCTATCCCACTAGTTCAGCGTCCCTTCTCTGTGAGGTGTCCTCTGAGGGAGGCCGAGCATTGACTACTTCCTGTAGAGAATGAACCACAGGATTGTTCTTCTATGAACTGTCTTCCTGGTCCCTGAACGCCTCCCTCCTTTCCTCGTAGAAGGTAAGAGCCATATAGAAGTTGGTCATGCTCTATCCCAACCCACATCCTCCCTATTTACAGCAAAGTTGCCTCCTCTCCCCCTCTGCCTTCTCAGAATCTACATTTTTGCACCCCACCCCAGGAATAAGACACACAGCCCTGCACCCCAGGCATAAGACACACAGGCCTGCACCCCACCCCAGGAATAAGACACATAGCCCTGCACCCCACCCCAGGAATAAGACACACAGGCCTGCACCCCACCCCAGGAATAAGACACATAGCCCTGTACCCCACCCCAGGAATGAGACACACAACTCTGCACCCCAGGAATAAGACACACAGGCCTGTACCCCAGGAATAAGACACACAGCCCCACACCCTACCCCAGGAATGAGACACACAGCTCTCCCTGATCACTGCAGCTCTGCCTTGCTCGGAGGAGAATGCTTTCCCCACCATAGATGTGGGAAAACATCACTCTGGCAGCCAGCCCTCAACTCACATCAGAAGGCCCCCGCCCACTCCCACAGGGACTCCAGCCCTAAGGCACACTGTACAAGTCACCCAGGGGTCGGTCCTGGTATGATAAGTAGAAGTTGTAGAGATACTAGCCAGGAGATATAAAGTTTTTTGTTATGTTCTGGTTCTTTTTTGATGTGTCAAGTCAAGAATTGTGGCAAGTAGGCATTACTCAGACGGATGCCATCTTCGTCGGTGGCATTGCTGTCCCGAGCCTCCCTGTTGCTCTGTCATCTGCCCTCAGCTATCACAGACCGCCACAGAAGAAAGTGGCCCAGCAGGCACTCTAGCAGGCTAGTGTCCTGGTATGTCCCCCAGTTCCCACAGGGCCACTAGGATGAGGGCCGGTTCCAGCAGTGGCCACCCTGAGCACTGCCCAGTCAGGAGGGAGCCTGTCCCCTTGGAGGAAACCTGAACCCCTCGACGACAGCTGTTCTGCTCCGTCCCCATATGCCACAGGGCACTTTGGCTATAGACAGTGGTGTTCTGCAGGTTACCCCACAGCCCTAGGGGAGGCAGTGGGTGCTGAAGACAAAAGCTGGACTTGGAGGACAGCACTTGGTGTAGGAGGTTTGGAGAGAAAAAACTACTCCCGTATTCCCAAATATTGTTTATAAATGTTCTTTTACATTTAAAGGGGGATATGATATAGACATGAATAATTTACATTGGTATGGATCTTGGTTTATTGATATAAATTTAAGCTCAGTCTTGTTATATGTATATTTCTGCTCTTGATTGGGGTGTTGTGATTGTGTAGTTCATTTAAAAAATGTAATGTATGATTAAGAAATATAGGTTAATAGATAATCCTCTATAATAATCAAGTTTGTAGTCATGTTAGTTAGATTTTCTAGATGTGCATAGATATATTTCATATGGATAGGCATTCTTCATATCTTTCAAAGACTACAAAAATATGTCATTTAAAATGTTTTAATAACTTAGGACTTTTCATGCCAATGAGACACATCTGCTCCTGGTAGCAATAGCTACTTCAAGAGGTAGATGGGCATGGAAGAGGCTCCTTATGGAGCTGTGGGGACTGAGGATGTTAGAGGGAAACCTTCATCTGGAACCTCAGCGTACGTTGCTCTGTAACCATTGCTCTAATAGCAATGTTGTTACCCTTAACTGCAGGATACATCAGAGGCTCCTTGGAGGTGCTCTGAGCCCCATGCCCGGCCCATCTCCACATCCTCATTGACATCGTGTGCCAGTTCAGCCCTTGTCACATGTTTGTAAGCCATGATTCGTTTGAAGAGGCAGAGCCATTGGGCCTATAACGAATGGGAGGATTATGACAAGCTGACTTTACGTAGGGGTAGGAGCTTGACCAACTGCTCTGCAGTATCTTGCTCCATGGCCAGCAGGACAGAGAGCTGGGAAGGAAATTCACACTGGTGGGGACCAAGGGCAAGCTGGAACCCACTCTGTTTCCAGTATCTTCCCTTATGTCCCAGGAGGTGAAGAACCAGCAGAGGACCAAGTGGCCAAGGATGAACGCAGCTGCCCATCATCCCAGGACATGGCCAGGTGGACCCATGTCAGTTGCTTCAGTGTCTCTCTGTCCTGGCTTTCTGATATAAATAGGGCCGTCTCACTTCTACTTCTCCGTCTTGTCCAGAGTTCTTTTAAGGTCAAGCCTAACCCAAAGGAGATTCCGGGGCAAGCTACACACTTCACTGGACCGCTTCCTTTGCCTAGACTGTCCCCCATTTCTCTTCTGAACGGCATTCCTCTGCATTTGCCACAGCCCCACTCAGCTGGCTCTTCACCCCCGAGAGTCCTCAGGCCCGTCACCGGTACTTGTAGGCCTCATAACACAGCACACTGTATCCCAGGAAACCATCTAACCTCTGTCCTCCATTCCCAAATGTGAGGACTGGGACAGCTGGGACACCACTGAACCCTGTCTCAGCCGGTGCCCTTCG
This sequence comes from Chionomys nivalis, assembly GCF_950005125.1. NCBI lineage: Eukaryota > Metazoa > Chordata > Mammalia > Rodentia > Cricetidae > Chionomys > Chionomys nivalis. Next base: position 50,923,060 of record NC_080107.1, read on the forward strand.
AGGTGAATGTTACGTTCCTTATTGAGACAGAAGTGCCCCACAATATTGTACTGCCAGCTACCCAGAGGCAGAATCTAAACCAGCGCATCCACAGCCCACATTCTTAACTACCTAGCATTCTTTCTTACTTATGCATTTATTGCGTTGGTGCACACCTGCCACAGCATGCATGTGGGGGTTGGAGGATGACTTGGGGGAGTCATTCTCTCTTTCCAGCATGTGGGGCGCAGAGACTGAACTCAGGTAGGTGGTAAGGCTTGGTGGAAGTGCCTTCACTACTGACCATCTCCACAGCCTACCCGCCAACCAGGTCTTAAGGTAGGAAATATAAAGTGTGGTGACAAAGGTGACCACTTGGTTTTTCCTCTAAGATGTGTTTGTGTGTCTGTGTATTACGAGTAGAGTGTGCGAGTAGCTGAGGGAGCAGAAGGCAGCTTTGGGTCCCTTGGAGCTGGGGTTATGGATGGCTTGGAGTGGCCTTACATGTGCACTCAGAACTGAACTCTGGTCCTCTGTGAGAGCAGCAAAAACTCAGTTGTTGAACCACCTCTCCATCTGTTTTTATTTTCACATTATTTCTTTTGTTTGCTTTGAAGCAGAATCTTCTGTATTGGCTAGATCAAGTCAGAGTAGCTTTGAACTCATGGCCCTCCCACCTCCATCTCTGGGGTGCTGGGATTACAGGAGTGTGCCTTGGGATCTCCATCTCTGGGGTGCTGGGATTACAGGGGTGTGCCTTGGGACCTCCATCTCTGGGGTGCTGGGATTACAGGAGTGTTCTTTGGGATCTCCATCTCTGGTGTGCTGGGATTACAGGGGTGTGCCTTGGGATCTCCATCTCTGGGGTGCTGGAATTACAGGGGTGTGCCTTGGGATCTCCATCTCTGGGGTGCTGGGATTACAGAGGTGTGCCTTGGGATCTCCATCTCTGGGGTGCTGGGATTACTGGGGTGTGCCTTGGGATCTCCATCTCTGGGGTGCTGGGATTACAGGGGTGTGCCTTGGGATCTCTATCTTGGGGTCCTGGGATTACTGGGGTGTGCCTTGGGATCTCCATCTCTGGGGTGCTGGGATTACAGGGGTGTGCCTTGGGATCTCTATCTTGGGGTCCTGGGATTACTGGGGTGTGCCTTGGGACCTCCATCTCTGGGGTGCTGGGATTACAGGGGTGTGCCTTGGGATCTCTATCTTGGGGTCCTGGGATTACTGGGGTGTGCCTTGGGACCTCCATCTCTGGGGTGCTGGGATTACAGGGGTGTGCCTTGGGATCTCCATCTCTGGGGTGCTGGGATTACAGGGGTGTGCCTTGGGATCTCCATCTTAAAATGGAGATCATCAGTCACTGCTATCATTTATAAACACATGGTGCCCGAGGCTGGTGCCACGAGGGGCATCGGCGGGGCACCCGAGGCCTCTGCGAGTCCCCTTGGTGGGTGGAAGACCACAGCAGGTGAGAGACAGACTGATACCTCATGCAGAGAGAGAGTTTGGGTATAGAGTTCACGTAGTGCATTATTGGAGGGGGAAGGGAAGGGGGAAGAGGAGGAGGGGGGAGAAGAATGAGGGGAGGCAGCAGTTACCTCTTCAGAAGAGAGAGAGAAAGGAGGAGAGAGAGAGAGACAGAGACAGAGACAGACAGAGACAGAGAGAGACAGAGACAGAGACAGAGAGAGAGGGGCAGGCTGGAGAAAAGGTGGGAGATCCACTTGCCTCGGCAGAAGTGGGGGGTTGGGAGTGGGCTGGGCTTGTCTCTTAAAGGGACAGGGTACCCAGGTGACAGACCAGGCCTGCAGATTATACCAGTTACCACAGGAGAAAGTATTCTGTGGGTCTGGAGGCAGGAGAGGGTTAGAAGCCAGGGTGGGGTCCAAGGCCCACAGATCTGGAAGCACTGAAACTGTGTATGAGGAGAGTTTTGTAATTGGCCTTGTTCTCCAGTTTGTCCGTCCTTAGGACCAAGCCCTCCAGTATCTAGAAAACCATTTGACAGTCACAGCCAGTTAACAACGGCACCTGAGACTCTGGGGTGAGGGGTGGCGGGAGACAGTCTCCTTTCCTATGAGGTCTTTTGTGAGCCTGGCATCAGGGCTCAAAACTGAGACTGTTCTGGGGCTGGATGATGGACTTCTCTGGGTGGTGCTCAATTGAGAGGCCCGAGATACCCGAGCTGGATCAGAAGAAGTGGAATCGCAGTCTCCTAAGGGAGGAAGGCGCAGTTCAGCTGTGCCTGCTCAGCCTTGGGAGCTCTTTGTCCAAGGTCATAGGTGATGGAGAAGAAGATGGTGGTTAGAATTCAGGTCTCCAGGCTCTGGGCAGATTGGAGACTTGAGTGCCAAGCACAGGCCCACTTCAGGTAAGTCTTGTCCTCTGATCCATACTCTGTGAGAGAGGGAGGAAGATGCCCAGGGAGAAAAGACTGGGAAACCCAGGAAGCATGAAGTTGCTTTCCTCGGCCACAGAAAGGTGGCTGATGTGCTGTGGAACCAAGCCAGCCCTCGCTGTGCAGCTGTCTCACTAGGTGGCTTCCTGGGTAAAGCGAGATTGCAATGAGTACACCCCACCCTCACCCCCACCCCTCCCCACCCTCACCCCCACCCCTCCCCACCCTCACCCCCACCCCTCCCCACCCCAGCTACTGAGAATGTGGACAAAAGGCTGGAGTAAGTGATCTTGTTGCAGCAGCCTAGATCTGCATTTACACACACCATCAACACCCGGGCAGGCTCCTTGGCGAGGTCCCTCGGGCTGGAGGGAGTCCTATGCTGGGGTGGGACTCCTGGGTACAAGTGGGAGGGAGGGGAACAGATGAAGATGGGCAGGAGAACCAGCAGGACGGATTGAGCCCTGAATTAGGGAGGTAAAACAAACAGACGCCTACCCAGGCAAGCTACAGGAATAGCTGAAGAGTGAGCTGAAGTTCTCAGGAAAAGCCACACCTAAACCGGGCAGGGCGCTGCATGTCTGTAAGCCTGGCACTTGGGAGGCAGAGACAGGAGGATTGGTGCTACAAAGCCAGGCCAGACTACATGAGACCATCACATACGCACAACACACACGGGGCGTGGAGTGGAGAGAGAGAGGCGGGGAGTGAAATCTATGCTCAAGAGACTGTTCCCTACTGTCTCCTGCATCAGACCTAATATCCTGCGTCTGCCATGTGGGACACAAGAATAGACCAGTGGTCTCCACCAGTCCCTAGAGAATGTCACCAGATATCCAAAGCCTTCAGTGTAGATTTCCCCGCTTTGCTATAAGCCGCCTGGCACTTCTGGCAATATATCTAGAAAATGCCCCAGTCACATATCAGGAAGAGAAAACAGGGATTTGAGAGTTGAGACCACAGATGCACACACGGAAATCCGCTCTCTCCCTCCCTTGGACCCATAGTATGTGGCCTTCCAGCATCCCTCGCAGGAGGCAGCAGAACCTGCTTTGGTGTGCCCACTGCCTTCCTCCTGAACCTAGCCCAGGAGCCCTACCGCCCCATGGCCCCAGCCCCTCTCAGGGCCTGGAATGGTTTTCAGAGCCCTATGCTCACAAAGGCAGAGCTACAAACAGCTTGAGAGCCACCTCCCACCCCCAACCGGGAAAAAACAGGGAAAAGGAAAGCTTTCGTGGCGGCAAGCTGTTATATTCTGAGCCTAAGGTCAAAAAACTGTGGGCAGAAGCCATTAGCGTAGGGGGAGGCCTTGGCACTTCTGCAGGCTTTGGGTCAGAGTGGGAAGTGGAGGTGTGGACCGCTGGACCTCTGATGTGGAAGCCACGTATGAAGTTTTATAAGCACTCGGAGAGCAAGGCCCATTCTGATGAGAGCCCTAAACTTGGTGCATGCATCTATCGACCGGACCTTCTTTGCAGCTGGGGGGCCCACAGAAGGATGCATTATTGGCTGAATAAAGGTTCTTAGAGACTTCAACTTGGCTTTTGCGGGTTTTTTTTTTTTGGTTTGTTTTGTTTTGTTTTTCTCCCTTCATTGAGCTAAGCGGAACTATGTTAGACTGACATCTGAGGTAGGCAAGAAGCGGGGAGGGGGAGGTGCGGCGGTTAGCTCCGGGTTAGCTCCGGAAGACACAGCAGTCATCGCCCCCTTAAGGGGTGGAGCTGTGAAGTAGAGCCTTCCGGTTCTGAAGCTCTCACCGCGGGGAGAAAGGCAGACCCCTTGCTGCACGCTTCCAGGTGCGCATTCTGCCTCTGGGAGCTCCCGGAAGGACAGGTGATGGGAGTGTTGGTTCCTCGCCACCCCAGATGCTCCGTGGACTGAGGGTGCCCTGCAGTGCCGCACAGGGGACTGGAAACTGGCATCAACCCTGACCTAAGGCATCAGGCCGACCTAAGACAGCTGCAGGAGGGGGGTACTGGTGACTGTCACCTGCTTGCGGGTGGGCAGGACATGCCGCAACAGGCCGCAGCACAAGCTGAAGGGCCCCATAGCTGTGGTCTCCCTTTGGGACGCTGGTGCCTCTCAGGCCTAGAGCTGGTGTTGGACTTCCTGGCCAGCTGGTGCTCGTTAACCTGAGGCCTTGACACGGGAAGGGAGGAGGGAAAAAGTCCAGATGTGTCACCAGAACTTAGTACAGAGGCTTGGGAACTAGAGACAGATTGTGTCTGCCAGCCTGAGCCCACTTCTGCCAGTCCACCATACCTTAGCTACCCAGGAACAAACCAGACCCAGACAAACCAGAGACCCCAGGGCCACCCAGGCCCCAAAATATGTGTCTTGGCTCAGAAACAAGGCGAACAGGGAATAGGGGAGCCCAAGCAAGGGCAGGAGGAAGTGAGCTGCAGGATTCTGCGAAGGTTCTGAGGGCTGATTTCAGAGATTGGCTGGGGAGGGAATTTTATCTCCAAGGTTATCAGAGAACGCACAGTCCAGATTCTGTCTGTCTCAACAACAGCCCAGGTCTAGGTAGCCAGAGCTGCCAGAGCTGCCCTCGTCTCCCTCTGCGTAGCTGGAGCCAAGAAGCAGAGCAAGGAAGGTTGTCAGGGAACCTGGGTAGGAAAGCTACCCCTTTTAGTTCATGCCCCATCCCCCAAACCCCTTTTGGAACGGACTGTGTTCTCAAGGCCACTTGGGCTCCCGGCTCACAGGGTGGCTTGCATCCCAGCCGTGTTACAGGTTTCTCACCTGTGATGGCGTTACAGTTACTGGGCAGGTGGAAGCCCAATGCCATCGTGATATGGCGGCTGTACAATGAGAGTCCGATCTCGGTCTTTGGTCTCATTCCTTAGGATCCTACTCAACAGCTGGGGAAGCTGGGGCCACCGTGAGGGTTGCACAGCCGTAGAGCACCAGGGTCTAGCCTGAAACCCGAAGTAGGACCCCAGTGCTCAGGCTTGGGTCTCTCTGTGCGCTTCCTGGCCGGAACAGTTTGTTCTGTGGGCTCAGGGAGAGGATGAGAGCTATAGCAAGGATGTGCCAAAAGGAACTGCCGCTCTGAGAAACTTTCCGGGAGTGGGCAGTGCTTGAACTGAAATTATCCAAGGAAAATCGTGTTCCCCAGAGGAGGAAGGGGAGGAAGGGGAGCCTCTTCACCCAGTGGGGCAAAGTCCGAGTGCAAAAAGGGGGACCGCGGCAAGTCCAGAGTGGATGTGTGAATGACATGCTGACTGCCTTTGAGGATGCCAGGCCAGAGACCTCAGCAGCGGCAGAGACTTTGGCAGCGGCTTCATAGTTCAAGGTTTTTTTGTTTTTCTTTCTTTCTTTTTCTTTCTTTCTTTCCTTGTTTTTTTTTTTTAAACAAAATGTAGCCATCAGATTGGGGGTGAGGAGGTAAGGGCTCATGTAGCCCAGGATAGCCATGAACTCCCTATCTAGCCGAGGATGGCCATGGACTCCCTATGTAGCCCAGGATGGCCATGAAATTGCTAGGTAGCCAGGGATGGCCATGAACTCCCTACTTAGCTGAGGGTGACCTTGAACTCCTCCTGGTCTTCCAGTCTTCACCTTAAGTGCTGGGGTTATAGGTATGCAGTTCCCTTGATGACTTCAGTCAAGCAATGAGCTCTATGGGGTCAAGGACCTGGGGGTCTCCCCACTATCCAGCCTGGTTCCCGGTAGGAGGCTCAGACAAACATCGCATGAGCAGAAACTGGAGGGCTCATTTTCACGTCCGTTTCTGTTTGGGGTTTACATATGTTCTATCAGACAACTTCATCTGTCTCCTGCAAAGCAGGCAGGCTGACAGGGCTGGAGGCCAGGAACAGATAAAGAATGTATCAGCCCCAACAGGCATCTAGCTTAGGACACACTGGAGCGGGGAAAGGGGGGGTGGGGCAGAGTGGTCATGTCCCATCCTCACACTGTGAGCAGAGCTGCTCATGGGAGACAACTCTGCAAGGGCCTCCCACGTTTTGTAAGGAGAGCTGCGGCTGCTGTTACCACCCACCTTTTTAAGGACCTTGAACCACGAGCAGCCTTGAGAGCAAAGGCCAGCACTTTGCTCCAAAGCAAAGGGCAAGCATGCTTATTGCCCATGATAAGAGATTTGTGTTCTTTCCAAAGTGAGGACACACCAGTGACCCCAGCATTTGGGAGACTGAAGCGGAAAGGATACAAGCCCAGCACGGCAAGACCAGCAACAAGCTGGGCCTGGTGGTGCACACCCCCAATCCCAGAATCTGGGAGCTGCAGGCAGGCGGATCAAGTGTTAAAAGCCAGGGACTGGAGAGATGGCACAGTGGTTAAAAGCACTTATTGCTCTTTCAGGAGACCTGGGTTTGGTTCCCAACACCCACATGATGGCTCATAGCCATCCTCAACTCCAGAGGATCCTATGCCCTCTTCTGGCTCCCAAGAGCACCAGGCATGTGCATGGTGCACAGATATACATGTACACAAAACACTCACACACGTAAATAAATCTTAAAAAAAAAAAAATTTGAGTTAAGTTCAGAGGTTCTTGTAATGCAATCTACCCCATGTACAGTCACATGGCTGGATCTGTGTGTCACCCCTGTGCGGAGGTGTCTGGTAAAACACAAGGCACCCAGTAAAGCTTGAATTTGAAGGGGGAGGGAACGAATACCTTTTAGAATATTGATGTATTGTAAATATTTGACATACTAAAACAAAATCCATTTAAAAACAGAAATTCAGATTTCAGCTGGAAGTCCCATGCTTTTCTTTTCTGAATCTGGCAACACACAAGGGGGTGGGTTTTGGGGGCAGAGGAAGCAATACAAACACATTCACAGGTAATCACCTCCTTCATCTCTGCCTAAGGAGGCTGGTGTCTTCTGCCAGAGACCAGGTTAGTGGTTTCTAGTCTTGACCAGTGTCCCGGCTAGCCACAAATCCTTGCAGAATAAACAGTTGTTTGTCGATCCATGGGAACTACTGCCAAGCGCACAATTCCTGCGGGACTCAGAACGTGCTTGGTGCTTCAACTTTCCATCTCACAAACCGCTTGCTGTTGCCATGGTGACTGTAACTACATAGCATTTTGCAGCATCCAAAGAGGATTTTCATGCGTTATCTCACTCAGTGTCCTGCTAACTCAAAGAAATGCATATGATTATTCTTACTTTAGGGATTAGAAACTGAAGTTCAGGGTCAAGAGGCTGTGCAAAGACAGCCAGCCAGTTGAGTGGCACAGCTGGAAGTCACTTAACTACAGATGGAGTACCACGATTGCCGTGTGTTAGTGTGGGTTCAGCACTTTACATTCAAGTGAAGCCTCATAACTCCTTCTGAAGTGGTCGTAATCGGCCCCCAAGGGATCGTGTGGCATACCCAGACTCAGAATGAGATTCCACTGCTGCCTGCTGCCTGTGGTCGAGCCCAGCAGCTCTGGAAGGAAGCAGTGCTGGCAGATAGGAATGCTGGGGACCGAAGGCAGTCTCCTGCAGGTGACAACCATATTCCTAACGTAGTGGGGTTTTTTTTTAAAAGATTTATTTATTTATTATGTATATAGTGTTCTGTCCACATGTGTGTCTACAGACCAGAAGAGGGCACCAGATCTCATTACAGATGGTTGTGAGCCACCATGTGGTTGTTGGGAATTGAACTCAGGACCTTTGAAAGAATAGTCAGTGTTCTTAACCTCTGAACCATCTCTTCAGCCCACATAGTGATTTTTATTTTATCTTCTTGTACCCAGGTTGTCGTTAAGCCATGAGATGGAGGCAGACAAGATGATTCAGGGCCTACAAGTCTCACATCCTGAATTCAATCCCAGAACTCATGTGTTAAAAAAAGAAAATGACTCTCACGCCGAAGCTACCTCTCCGAGAGGGAGCCAGAAAAAAGACACTAAGGCTGCAAGCATGAAGGAAGGAAGACCTACCTGCCTCAGCGGACGGGGGAGGGAGTGGGTGTGGCTTGTCTCTTACAGAGATAGAACAATCATTACATTCCCATCCCTTTTTTATAATAAAAAAGCGGGAGGTTAGGCATCATAGGTTAAAGGAATTGGGGCAACCAATTCTCAAGACCTCTTCCTGCATATTTGTGGGTGTCATCTTTGGGGGGAACCTGAGAAGGCTGGGTGCTGGTCACATCCTGGCATAGCTGGTCTCTTTGCTCCTGTCTGGTATTTGTGGTATGGAAATGTCTGGTGTCTCTTACATCTGTTTAAAGTATTGGTAGAACAGAGGACAAAGTTAAATTAAGGGGAAAAAATTTTAGGACTAGGGAATTGAGGGGGATGTATCTGACCTGTTTAAGGTGGATCCTTCAATTCATCTCCCTGGAACTCACAAGAATTCTTTGGGTTTGTGAAAACAGAAGTTTTAGACATATACATTTGTATAAACAGTAGTATATTTATGTCAGAATGACTGTGACAGATATTTTTGCACAATGAAGAGTATTTTTTTGTTTGTTTGTTTTTTGTTTTTTGTTTTTCGAGACAGGGTTTCTCTGTGGTTTTGGAACCTGTCCTGGAACTAGCTCTTGTAGACCAGGCTGGTCTCAAACTCACAGAGATCCACCTGCCTCTGCCTCCCAAGTACTGGGATTAAAGGCGTGCGCCATCACCGCCCAGCAATGAAAAGTATTTTTAAGACTATGGAAAGCAGCATGAAAGAGAAATTTGATAACTTATATTTGTAATTTACTGAAATTTGTTTGATGAGGTTGTCCTTTTAAACTAACAAAACCTCTCAGCTGTCAAACTGCATCAGAGATCTTTGAAAAGGATAAAATTTTACTTGAGTTACTGATTAAAAAATGACAGAGAACTCACTTGGTTGGCACCTAGAGCTACTCCTCAAAGTCCTCCATGGTCTCTGAAGGTCACATTTGCCTTTGCTGTTTAGCACAGGGCCTGCCAGCCTCCAGAAGATCCTGTGGGCTAAGAAATCTATAGGAAGACAAACCTACCCTGACCTGAACAGGTAGGCTGTCGATTCCAGTGATTCTGTCCATGGCTGAAGATTTTCAGTTTAGATGAGAGGCAGTTTTTCCCAGTGGTCAGAGCTTGGCAGTTGCAGCAAATTGCAGATGGACATTGTTGTGTGCCCATTTGTCTTTTGTCTTCTTTGGAGGAAATAGAGTGCTGCTGCTAGGAGCCAACCTGTCTCTTTTTGTTATGAAAAGTTTTTAATTAAATTAATTATTTAAATGCCCAATTCCCAAGATCTCTGAGCAGTTGAGGGCTGTTTATCAGGTGTAACTACAGTATAGAGTCTGCCTGGAGAGCTGGGTCTGAGCTTGACTGTACTGGCTCTTAACAGGTAAGGTTTATACTCATAAAAAGACAGAAAAAAGAAAAAATTGCATGCAATAGAAGGTTAATGGCGGAACTGACAATAGTAGAGAACAGCTTAATATATTTTAAATGAGGGTTGGAGTAAATATAAAGTATTTTGTAAGAGACTTAAAAGTACATACCAGTTTAAAACATGAGACTTATTGTTTTTGTAGTCTGAAATGAGATTCAATGAACAGTTATAACATCAAGCACAGGTGCATTTAAGTTACATGTATGAACATACAAACAGAGAGTGAACAGAAATTGGGCAAAGTGGATGCTCTTGGTGGGCCCTACCAAAGGCATGCCACTGCACAAAACACACATGCAACAGAGTCAGCAAGAGGAATTTAGTGGGAAAAAAACCATAAGTAAACCAGGGAACAAAGCAGGGTATACTTCAGTAAAGATCAGAGAACTTGGTCACCTGACCTGACTCTCAGTTAATATGGCGGTAAGGTCACCCATGTAACAAGAGTTAACACTGGGGAACCAGGCAGGGAATACCTCAGATACCTCAGTAAAGATGGTGGAACTTGGTCACCTGACCTGGCTCTTAGCCAAGATGGCAACAAAGTCACCTGACCCCAGTCAAAATGGCAGCGGTCACATGTTGTATGAAAAAGCCACTCAGTTAAGATGGCGGGGAAGTCACATGCTGTATGGAAGAGCACAACTTTTGAGCTGCAGGGATTTTAAGGTTAATAACAAGAGAGACCTAGAGGCATGATCCACCCTGTCGCTGAGCCACCAGGCCACAAGCCGCAGAGGGGAGCAAAAGGCTGGAACTGAAAAAATCCACCTTGTGGACCCGACCAATCTTGTTGGCGGCAAGGTCCATTTGCCTGTGTGCTGACAGTAGTCAGGAAGCTCCCATAAAAGTGGAGGTGGCGGACACGGGCAGAGTGAGGGTAAGAGCTGAAGAAGTAGAGCATTAAGGCCTGAGGTTTTGGCGGCCTCTAAAAGGCTTCCATCTCAAGGGGGACGGACATGGGAAACTGTGAAACCCGCGAAACAGTGAAGCAGCGACACCACAAGGCACACAGTGAGACATCTCTCAACTATGGGAGGAGTGTGAATCAGTGCTTGATCTTCTCAAGACCCATGGGACGGCATCCCCCCCCCCCCCAGGCCATGAGTGGGAAGGTAAGGCCTGGCTGGATCCAGTCGGCGACTCGGAACCCAGAGAAACCAGAGGCCGCTCTGAGCGGCCTTTTACGGCGGGGGGGTGGGGGGGGTGGGGGGTGGGGGGGGTGGGGGGGTGGGGGGGGTGGGGGGGTGGGGGGGGTGGGGGGGTGGGGGGGGGATGAAAAGAAAAGAAATGGAAAAAAAGAGAAAGAAGAATCTGAGAAACCCTGGGCTCCCAGGCGAATGCACCTCACAGAGTGTGCAGTGCTCGCATGGGAGGACTGACCCCAGGTCAGTCTGGTCACGATTTTAACTAAGGGAAGCAATCCACAGATGAATGTCAGCGAAGGGTACAACCTTAGCCTTGAAGACCATGGTTGGGGGTAGTCCGTCCCCGTCCCCGTCCCCCCCCCCACCCCGTTTCTAGGAATACCAAAGTGTTGCCGGAGCTCAACGGTCCTCGGGTTCAGAGAAACAGTTAAGCTGACCAGAATGGGGAAACTCACCAACTGATGCCCGTGTTGTTCGGAGAAATCAAGCTCAGGCATATGGAACATGTGGTTGTTGTAGAGAAAAATACCTGGTTCTGGATCCCAACCCCTGGAGCTGGGCTTGGGGTGGGAAAGCCTCCTGAGTCTTGCAGCACCAATGTAATGGATCATTAAAAATGCTACAGGATCTCTGGCAGTGGCAGGCATCAGAAACACTACAGGTACCCATGTGGTAGCAGGCAGGGGGCAGCAGGTCCTGAGAGCTGTCAGTGCCAGGCAGGGATGGCATACGAGTCCACGTGGCAGATCTCCGAAGGTGGTTGGTCCCCGGCGGCAGCGAGTCATGGGGCAGCAGTGGGCAAGAGGCGAATAGGTACACCATGCAGAGTGAGGCTGGATATTTATTTAGTGGGTTATGAAAGGGAAGGGAGAAGGGGAGAAGAACAGAGAGGCAGAGAGAGAGAGAGAGAGAGAGAGAGAGAGAGAGAGAGAGAGAGAGAGAGAGAGAAGAGAGAGACTGAAGCTGCCTCTCCAAGAGGGAGCCAGAAAAAAGATAGAGACTAAGGCTGCAAGCAGGAAGGAAGACATGCCTGCCTCAGTGGATGGAGGAGGGAGTGGGCGTGGCTTGTCTCTTAAAGGGACAGAACAATCATTACACTCATCAAGCAACAACCAACCAAGTTCTCCATTGAACTCAGGTTATCATGACCCTCCCTTCTCCCCATTGCCCTTACTCACCTCAGGGCCACCCCATGTTCCCCTACAGGTCTGAGCCCTTTTGAGTTGCTTTATGGCAGGCCCTTTTTCCTTAACCATAACCTCCCAGTCCAAACTCCTCCACTGGCGAAGTACCTACCCTACCTCTCCCTTTTAAGGTCCCTTCTCTGGTCACTTGCTGACAGTTGTCTCCCTGCCCCCACACCAGTGGACCCTAATGCCCCTAAGCCTGCCCTGCTCTCCCCAGGGGACAGAGTACTCCTCAAACAGTTAACTCCTAGGTCTCTCGAACTTTGATGGACAGGCCCTTACAAGGTAATCCTCACCACACCCTAGGCTGCCAAGCTCTTGGGACATCCATGCTGGTACCATCTCTCCAGGCTCAAGCAGGCACCTACTCAGGACACTTGGTCTGTCCTGCAGTTAGGACCTTCCACCCTCCGGTTTTCCAGGATGGCACAATGAAGGGCCTACCTGCTCCTCATCCTGGCACATTCGTCTTTGGTGATAGCAATATTTTTTCCTAGATACCTGCCTTCTCACCTCCCCCAAGGAAGAGATGCCTAGCATCTCCAGGATGACAGTACATGGGATGCCTCCCCAGCCACACCTCTCACTGAGAGTGGACCCACCAACACCCAGCTCTCCACTTCCCCATGCCTGCAGGAAGTAGCCAGACTTGAGTCAACAAAGAGAGCCTAAATGTTAGTCAAAATATTACCTCAACTTCCTGTTACCCCTTATACAAACAGTCTGGAATGTAAGTTCCGGTCTCTGGCCTCCATCTTTGGAGGCCACATCCCTGTGCCTGCCAAGCCTTAACCCCTCCCCAGAGGAGGGTCAAGACAGCCTGCCAAAATCTTGACCACTCCCCCAGTCTATATAAACTGCTTCCCCAGAAAGTTCCCTCATGGTCTCTTCCACCACCCCCACCCCACCCACACCCTGGTTCCCTCTGGGGCCACCCGAGAGTGCAGGAATAATATAATTAAACCTGGATATTTTTAAATTTGGCTTGTGATTTGGCTTGATTGGGATTTTTACATCGACAGAGAGCTCATGTTAGGAAAATTCCTAACATCACTGTCCATGAAAACCTGAGGGTGACGTAGTTAATGAATGATGGGGATGTTCTCAAATGTTACAAGAAACATAGAATGACTGTGTGCTTATACATGTTCCGTTCAGGCAGTCCTGTCCCACAGGCCCTTTGTGGGGTTTATTCTGGGGTCCCTAGGGAAGAGACTGTGACTTATTCCAGCATGGAACAGCTGTTTACAGCCACCAAGCGTGGGAAATGCTGGTGGGAGATTTGGTTCTCAACCCAGTAAGACTCAGGCTTGCAGGGCTACAGAGACCTGGGGAACTTTTGACAAAGTCTGTTACACATGGATGCTGGCCATCTACTGGCCTGGGCTCAAGACTTGGTGCCACGATTTAGGACTAGGCACTTTGGAACAAGTTAATGAATTGCCCTAACCTCAAAACCCAACGTGTAAAAGAAGAATTCCTGCCACGTGTGGTTTGAGTAAAGACTGAGTGAGAAGCCTCAGTAACGCAGCGGGCTCTCCATCTCCGTGACCTCTGCGTACAATGTCTTCTTTATCCTTGGGTTCAGCCAGCTCAGGTCAAATGTATTGTAGACACTAAAATCCCAGTGTGGCCAGCATGTGTAATGATGGCCCCATCTGTACTGAGCCCGGGCCAACCTTTCTTGTGTTCTTACCAGGATTCCCTAGACAATACAGGGTAATGCTTAGTTTCTTAACCTTTTCCTTGTATTAGGAATTGAGAGTAAACTTAAATTATGATTTAAGTAAAGATGGGGATGCCCAATTTATGTGGCAATTTGCCATCTTTCCTAAGGGACTGGAGCACTAGATGCTATCCTGGGAAGTCCTGGAACCATTGATACGAAAGATGATTCTGACTGTTTGCTGTTGTTATCTACAGTGGGTAGGGAAGAAGACAGGGGGCTGGAGCAGAGAGAGAGAACTCTGACTTCATCTTTCACACAGCGCTGGCTCTTAGGACCATGGCAGCTTTCACTTCTCCCTTTCTCCACAAATTTATAAAGAGACTGACCAGGAAGCAGAAGGGTACCGGGTACCCTGCAACCCAGGTCCTCTGCAAGTGCTCTTAACTACTGAGCCATCTCTCCAACCTCTGCTTTTTACTTTTAAAATTTTATTTGTGTGTGTGCATGCGTGCGATTGTGCTTGCGTGTGTGCACGTGTGTGCATGTGTACTCGTGCGTGTATGTGTGTGTGTGCATGTGTACTCATGCGTGCATACGTGCATGTGTGTGTGGTGCGTGCATGTGTACTCGTGTGTGTGTGTGTACTCATACGTGCATGTGTGTGTGCATGTGTGTGTGTACTCGTATGTGCGTTTGTGTGTGGCGTGTGTATGTATACTCGTGCGTGTGTGTGTGCGTGTGTGTACTCATACGTGCATGTGTGTGTGTGTGTACTCGTATGTGCGTTTGTGTGTGGTGTGTGTATGTATACTCGTGTGTGTGTGTGCATGTGTGTGTGTGCATGTGTATGTATACTCGTGTGTGTGTGTGTGTACTCGTACATGCGTTTGTGTGTGGTGTGTGTATGTGTACTTGTGTGTGTATGTGTACCAGATGTCCACATCCAGATCTTCAATTACTCCCTACCTTATTTTTTGTTTTTTGAGACAGTTTCTCTTGCCTAACCTGGAACTCACCAACTGGACCAGACCTGTCTCTGACCCCCATCCCAGCACTGAAATTTAATTACAGACATTCTCCTGCCTAGTTTTAAAAGTTGGTCCTCATGCTCAGTGGAAAATCCCTTTCTAACATCTTCCCAGGCCCGTTGTGACATTTTCCCAAGTTTTTTCTAGGCTCTTTGATCCAATTTAGGCGATTTACCTGATTTAAAGGTCTCTTGAGAGGGTCCCCTGAGAGGGGACCTTTAAAAGAATTTCTTAGTTTTTCTAATTGTCTCTCTTTCCCTTGCTGGAGACAGGAAGGTGTGAGGAGGGTGGGGTCCTCTGCTGCCCTTCCCCTGATCAGATAAGCCTGAGGCCAAGCAGTTTCCTGACTCTAGCTTCAGAGTGGTCACAGCCCTTCCCCTCTGTGAGCCCAGCATCTTCATCACCAGCAGGATCTTGCAGATAAAGTCTACTAAGTGCAGGGCCCCCAGGGGTGAGCCTCCAGCTGTGGAGCTGGAAGCCTTCCAGGTATTTAGTCAGGGCTGAGCTGGGATTCTCTCCTCCTCCCCACTCCCAGCCCTCAGAGTGGTGTTTGCTTTTGACCTCCATTCTCAGTGGACCCAAACCTCATTGTTGATTTGCAGCTTGTTCCTCTCTCTCTCTTTGCCTCTCCCACTTCCTCTCCAAGTGGACCAGAATTTACCACGTAGCCCAGGTTGGCCTTGAACTCGTGATAGTCCTCCTGCTTCAGGCTTTCAAGGGCTGGGATTAAAGGTATACGTCACCATGCTCGATTTTTTCTTGGTTTAAGAATGGTAGTGGCAGGTGATGGTGGTCGTGGTAGTGGTGGCACACACCTTTAATCCGGGCACTCCCGATACAGAGGCAGGCGATCTCTAGTCTACAGAGAGAGTTCCAGGACAGCCAGGGCTACACAGCGTAAACCTGTCTCAAAAAACCAGAAGAACAAAGCCTGTAATAGTAGTGGTGATTTCCAAGCTCTTACTATAGTGTTGGAGTGAAATTGGAAGGGTGTATGTGCATGTGTGTGGTAGTGTGGCTGTGAGAGTGTGTATTTATGTGTCTTTGTGTGTGCCCCTGTGTTTGTTAATGTGGTTGAGTATGAGTGTGACTGGGTTAGAATGTGTTAGTGTGTGGATGGTGTGTCAGCGTGCATGTGCATGCATGTGACAGTGTATGAGGATGTATGAGTGTGAACATCTGGTGAGTGGTGTGGGGTTGTCATATACGTGAGAGAGTGTCAACACTATGAGCATCAGTGTGTGTGTGAGTGTCTCCACGTGGGCAGTAATGTGGGGGTTAGCCTGTGTGTGTGAGAGAGAATATGTGAGTGGGTTTGTGTGTTGGTGTAAGTGTGAGCATGTGTGAGCATGTGAGTGGGTGTGAGAGTATGCAAGAATGAGTGATTTAGTGTGATTTTTGTATGTATCTGTGTATGAGTAGGTGTGTCTATTGAGTGTGAATTTACATGTGTATGTTTCTCCAAATGTGCGGATGTGGGTGCTTATATGTGTATGTGTGTGACATGTGTTAGGATTCAGGCATTATGCTGGCCTGCCCTGTCATCTGGCAGGATGTACCCAGGTTGTATCCTGGCCAGCCCACGGTCCTAGTCAGGTGCAAAGGTCCCTTTAAGAGACAAGCTCCTCCCACTCCCTTCTCTCTTATCTGCCATTTTCTCTGAAGAGGCAGCTAGCTCGCTCTCTCTCTCTCTGCCTCTCTCTCTCTGTCTCTTTTCAATTTATCTCAATAAACTCCACACTCAAGCTCTGTCTGTATGGCGTATTTGTGTCCTGTAGTCCTAACCTGCCATGAGACCCACCAGGCTTCCACCTGCACCATTTTATAACATGTGTGTGACTCTGTGTGTGTGTGTGAGTGCAGATAGAAGTGTGTCTGTAAATGAGTATGGGAGTGGGTGTGAAAATGAGTCAGCATTTGGCACATATATGTGTGTGTAAATACATATATCTGTGGGGCATGAGTATAGTCTGAACAAGTGTGTGTGTGTGTTTGCATGAACATGTGCTTGAATGTAGTTGAGTGTGAGAGTGTATTGAGTATGAGTGTGCATATGTGGGTAAGCACAATCATGAGTGTTCAGGTGTGTGCATGTGTGCTTAAATTTAAGTTTTAACATTAAGTAAAAAGTGCACTCCTAAGGTGGTTTCCTGAGGCCTTTGGTAGGTTCAGGGCAAAAGAGTCACACCCACAGGTGACACTCAAGCTGACCAACACCCTGTCCTCAGCAGCATGCTTGCTGGACTTTTAAAGATAGTTTTATTTCATGTACGTGAGTGCTTTAGCTGCATATATGTGCACCACCTGTGTGCCTGGTGGCTGCAGGCCGGAAGAGCTGGAATAATGGACGGCTGTGAGCCACCTGTAGACCGCCTTGATGGGTTACTCTGTCTAAGGTTTGTAACCTGCCTGGCTGGTCAGTTATTCCAGGGTCACAGAGAGGTACCACCTGAAAGACATGGGGCGATAAGAGGAAGAAGGCCAAGCATAGTTCTTGTCAAAGCCTCCGTTTATTAGTGTCATGGTTACAGCTTATATAGCCCCTGGATGAGGAGCTTGGGGGGGTGGGGCACGGGATCTTGCCACGTGGTCCATGCCGGTCATGTAGGCCAAGAGGTTACGATCGGTCAGGTCACGATTCCTTAGTCAGGAAGTCACAAGTTGACACACCTAGTTCTCTAGATAGTTTGGAGTGTGAGGCAGGTTCCGCTAACAGATAGCTCTCTATTAACAGTTAATTTGGGTGTGGGATAGGCTTTGTCAATAAGACTATTCTCAATACAATTGGGAAGTGGAGCCCTCTGCAAAACTCCTCACGGCGCTGATTCCTATAATAATTTTGGGGGGACATGGCTCCTGACAGCCACCAAGTGGGTGCTGGGAACCAAACCCAGGTCCTCTGCAAGAGCAGCCATGTTCCTAACCACTGAGCATCGCTCCAGCTCCTATTGGTTGTATGGAATGTCTTTAGGGAAATGTCTGTTGGCAGTTTGGGGCTGCCAGTCCTGTGGAGGCTCCTTGAGCATCAGTCGGCAGGAAAGAGAATCTGGGCCCGAGTGAGAACAACCTCATTCACTCTCCTCGCCCCTTAGGTTTCCATCGCTGTCTGCTCTTTCACTTCCACATTTTTTGATTCAACTAAGGACAGAAAATATTGAGGGGGATAAAACTGCTTTCATATTGTAGATGCCACCTTCCTCACTCATCATGGCTCCCTAACCAATACTGTGTCACAACTATTCACACACCATTCACTTGTCTTTTGCATTATGGGTAATCCAGACACGCTTGAAACTAAACAGGAGAGGGGCTTTGGTTATAGACAAACACTCCATCATTTTACACCTGAGACTTCCACATCTGTGGATTTGGGTATCTGCAGAGTTTCTACACACCCCCAACAGACACTGAGACGACTGTACCCATGCCAATAGAGCAACAGCCCCGGCTGCGAGGCCTCTGTAGTCCAGAAGAACAGCTAGGAGCAAAGAGATGATGGCTTCGTTTGCAACACTGTTGGTAGTGAGGAATCTGAGGTGGGTACAGGAGGTCATTCCCCTGCAGCAGACACAGGGGCTTTGGGAGCCGAGCCCAGACAGAAGGAAGATGTTGCAAATGGCTCCAAGCTTTCCAGCTACAGCCCAGACCACTCCACTCTGTTGTGACTTCATTCATTCATTCTCTCTCTTAGCTTGATTGACAGCTGTGTGTCTACTGGCTGCTACAGAGCCCGGGTCAGGGTTTGAGTGTAGGATCTAGCTCTTGAATCTGGGAGAACTTAAAAGGAGGTCTCTGGTCCCGGGGCAGAAGGTTGCTGCCTGCTGTGTCCTGGTAAGAGTGAGGTGTTCCCCACTGGTCCTACTCTGAAGATAAGTGCCATGATTCTCTTTTACAGACAAGAAAGTTGAGGTTCAAACGGACGGTGTACGTCTGCCCCAGTAGAAAGGTGCAGAGCTAGGATTCAAACTCACATCCTGACTTAGTCCAGACTCCTTCCTTTTCAGCCCCACAAGGCCCACGTCAACCCAGCATGGTGAAGCTTGCTCCTCAGAGCCTCAGCTGCCACTGCCTGTCTCCAGATGCACAGGCAGATGCTGTGGATGACTTGGCAGGGGGGCGACTGGAAAGTTGGCTTTGAGCCTCCATTGTCTCAGCATTTTATAACCTGGTCCTGGGTAGGGGGCTGGGGCGGAGGCTGCTTTTCATGGGAACTCAGGCAGGGAAGGAGTGTGAATCCAGCTGGGACCCAGGCCAGGAGAACAAGAGAGCTGGGTTCCAGCCAAGGCAGGCCAGACCAGATGTGGGCTGGGGCGTGGGCGGGTGAGGGACACGCAGGACAACAGTGATGAGGTGTGGCCTGCAGGAGCCAGACAAGAAGATCCAGAGGGCGAGGCCCTGCTGTGCAGGCTCAGGGGGCTTCGGATCCCACAGGGACTTGGGGAGCCTCTTGGAGGGGGACTACAGTGTTCTAGACAGTAGCTAAGAGAACGGTAACAATGAACAAACTCCTGGTCCTTGGGGACTTTTTGGTTTTGTTTGGATTTTTTCCCCCTAGGCAGGTTATCTCTGTGCAGCTTTGAAGCCTGTCCTGGAACTCACTCTGTAGACCAGATGGCCTAGAACTCACAGAGATCCACCTGCCTCGGTCCCCTAAGTGTTGGGGTTAAAGGTGTGCGCTAGCACCGCCCGGCTCCTTGAGGCACTTTTAAACAGTTCAATCTGTCCCAAATTTATGATCCAAATATATGTAATAAGAGACAAGGGCTGGGGTATGGCTCAGTTGGCAGCGTGCTTGGGGCACGACTCAGTCGGTAGGGTACATGGGGCATGATTCAGTCGGTAGGGTGCTTGGGGCACGACTCAGCAGGTAGGGTGCTTGGGGTACAACTCCTGGCTTCACCCCAGTAAAACTAAGCATAGTGGTGCCAGACTGGAACCCCAGCCCTTGGGAGGAGGGCTGGAGGGTCAGAAGCCTAAGGTCATCTTTGAACACATAATAAGTTCAAGATTAACCTGGACTACACGTGAGACTCTGTCAAGAAAGAAAAGGAGAGCTGCAGAGATGATCAGTGGTGGAGTTCTTGATGTTCTTGCAGAGAATAGAAATTTTATTCCCAGTACCCATGTTGGGCAGCTCACAACTGCCTATAAATCGAGTCCCAGGAGATTGGTGGCCTTTTCTGGCCTCTGCAGGTACCTGTACTGACATGCACATACCCTCCTATATACATGTACACATAATGAAAATTTAAAAAGTGAACTAAATCTTAAAAGGAAAAAGAAAAGGACAGAGACAGAATGGCTGGGGGCATGAAATGCATTCAGGGCGTGAAAGGCCCTGATGCACATGACATTCTCTCTCTTTCTCTTTCTCTCTCTTTAAGGCTTTTCAAGACAGGTTTCTCTGTAGCTCTTGTAGACCAAGCTGGCCTCGAACTCACAGAGATCCACCTGCCTCTGTCTCCCAAGTGCTGGGATTAAAGGCAGGAGCCACCATATGTATGGTGTGACATTCTCATACTACGGAAACAGAAAACAGCCACTGTTCCTCCTGTAGTTCTGTCTGCTAAATATGGCCACTCTGGCCTGGGGGGCAGTTTCCAGTGGGAGCCACCAGAGGCTGTTAGATAGAAAATGTTGTCAGACTTGCACACACACAGACAGGACAGTGACATGGCTCAAGGCAGGTGTCCATTGGGAGACTGAGGCCAGAGCCGTAGGGATGACACACGTGCAGACAGACAGGGATGTTCAAAAGAGGGAAAGTCACTGGACCTCACTGAATGTACTACAGTGTGGAATCTGAGAAAATGGGACCGTCGAGGATGACACCCTGGTTTCTGGGCAGCTAGACAGACGGCAATGACCTTCCCTGAGCTAGAAAGGATAGAGAGAGGGAAACATGGGGTTCAGCTTTGGCATGAGTCAGAGTGGCCGAGCATTGTCGCAGAGGTGAGGCTCCTGGCCAGCGCTGGAGGGTGATGTTGGGAGAAGACTGACTTGGTGAGAGACACTGAAACCATGGGAATGGATGAGACCGTGAGTGGAACGGGAAAAGAAGGGACAAAGATGAGAACCCGGGAGCAGGACAGTGGAGAAGGAAGGGGAAAAGCAAAGCCAGTAAGCACCTCAGACTCAGAGGCAAAGGTGGAGATGCGGGGAGACTTGGGGAAGTCAGAAGAAGAGGGTCAGGAGGAGAATGAATTTGAGAGCGGGGACTACCGAAGTGTCAAGGACACAGTGCGTGGGGTGCAGTTCAGCTGCTGGAGTGCTGCTTGCTTAGCCTGCATAAGCCGTGGGTGCCTCTCCCAGCACTGAATACCCCAGTGTGGAGATGCATGCCAGCACTGAGGAGGCTGAGGTAGGAAGCCTACTATGAGTTTGAGCTCTCAAAAAAACCAGACCCAAACCCAAACCAAGGGATGCCCATTGATAAAATACAGTCCTCTGACTGTGGGTGCTGGAGACCAGATAAGGGGAGCTGCACCGGAGCAGCGACTCTAGGCTCTGGTTGCAAGGGGTGAGGGGAGAATGGAAATGGACACATGACTTTCATGTTGGTCGCAGGCAGGCATTTGTCTAATTCTGTCTCTCTGCTGGGATGAAGAAACCTGGGGAAAGGAGGAGGAAGGACATAAATCAGCCCATGTGACCAAGAGGGTAGGAGGGAAGACACCAACATGAAAGAGATTAGGGCAAACCCTGAGAGACAGGATGCTGAGAGACAAGAACCAGCAGCTGCCTCTGGCATCAGAAGGGCCGGATAAGGCTGTGTCCTGGAGAATCCTCAAGGGATGGACTAGAGAGATGCTAAGACATTAGAGCATTTGCTATTCCTGCAGAGGACCCGAGTTCAGTTCCCAGCACCCACTTCAGATAGCTCCCCACAGCCTGTAATTTCAAACACACGGGTCTCCTGATCTCCACTGGCACCTGAACTCACTCACACACATATTCCTGCACACAGACACAATTTAAAATTAAAATATGAAAAAAAAATCCCAAAGAAGTCCATGAATTAGAAGGCCCGAGTGGTGTGAGTCTAAACACTGAAGCTGTCACTTGGTGCCCTGTGCCTACAGTTGGCTACACTCACAGGCCAAAGGACATCAATTTCCTTTTAAAACCAGAGGAAAGCCGGGCGATGGTGGCGCACGCCTTTAATCCCAGCACTCGGGAGGCAGAGGCAGGCGGATCTCTGTGAGTTTGAGGCCAGCCTGGTCTACAAGAGCTAGTTCCAGGACAGGCTCCAAAGCCACAGAGAAACTCTGTCTCGAAAAACCAAAAAAATAAATAAATAAATAAATAAATAAATAAAACCAGAGGAATTAAAACTAAAAGAATCACAGACTTGCACAGCAGGCAGGACAGACAACACTGCCAGCAGGGACCAAGACCTGCCTCATGAATGACGGTACTTCCAGCCTTCCTCCAGGACCTGCCCCCAAATGCCCACAGCCTGTGAATGCCAACCACAGCACCACACGTAAGAGATTGCAAGCTGCAGATGGTGACAACGATGGTGATGCCTCTGCCCACCCTTCGCTCTCTCAGTAGAGTCAAACCACAGACACGGAACGTCCAGCCTTTCCCAGCCTTGCAACTGAAATGTGAAATCAGGCTGGGGCGATGGCTCAGAGGTAAGGCGCTTGTCGTGCAAGCACGAGGACCTCAATTCAGACCCCAGCAGCCATGGTAAACTTGGTATGTTGGCGTGTCTGTAATCCCAGCCCGCTACCATGAGGATGGAGATGAAGACGGAAGAATCCCAGGAAATGTGGCTTTTTTCCTTTATATTACTTTTACTATCTCTTTTTTTTTTTTTTTTTTTTTTTGGTTTTTCGAGACAGGGTTTCTCTGTGGCTTTGGAGCCTGTCCTGGAACTAGCTCTGTAGACCAGGCTGGTCTCGAACTCACAGAGATCCGCCTGCCTCTGCCTCCCGAGTGCTGGGATTAAAGGCGTGCGCCACCATCGCCCGGCTTACTATCTCTTTAAAAACTTTATTATTTTAAAACTCTTTGTTTCTTTCTCTGACTGCCTAACCCATATTCTTTCTTTCTTAAGCTTACACACATTGTAAAACACACTGGAAGCTATTTAAAAGGGTTTCCCCCCCCCCCCCATGTGGATTCTTTCACTGTGTATCTTTTAGCTTTTTGACTGCAAGAGCAAAATCTAGACTGTCAAGCTACACCTGAATCCTCCTGTGCTCCATCAGTTGACTCTGCCCATTCTTGGATCGCGCCTGAACCCTGGTAGGGGACCAGGAACTGCACTCAACCTTCCTCGAGCTCTAGGATGCTGGTGCTTGCGCTATGGCAGGCGTTTTCACTTCAGTTTTTGTTTCTACTTGACATTCTGGCTACTCAAGGGCTCACCAGCAGGCACGAACTCTTAAAGGAGCCATATTCTTTTTTCTTTTTATTTTTTCAGTTTTCTTGGTCTCTAGATGGATATTCAATCTCCACAATGGAATGCCAAAAATATATGTATTTTTTTTTTTTTTACTCTTTTGGCTTTTTGAAGGGGCCCACCACCCAGCTCCCAGAAAAGTCACACACGGAGGCTTATTCTTACTCATAATCACCCAGCCTGAGCTCGGTTTGTTTCTTGCCAGCTTTTCTTAACTTACATTATCCTGACTACCTTTCGCCTCTGTGCTTTTATTTTCCTCTATTTCTATGCACCTTTCTTTACTTCTCCGTGGCTGCTGTGTAGCTGGGTAACCGACCACTGATGTCCTCCTCTCCTTGTTCTTTTGTTCCTCTTCTTCCTCGGTTCTCTTTCTATTTATTCTCTCTGCCTGCCAGCCCCGCCTATCCTTGCTCCTGCCTCGCTATTGGCCGTTCAGCTCTTTATTAAACCATCAGCTGTTTAGATAGGCAAAGAATCACAGCTTTAGAGTTAAACAAATGCAGTGTAAACAAAAGTCACACACCTGAAACTAATATTCCCAATAGCAGGTTAGTCCTCAGACCTCCACACCATGGCACATACATACACACATACATGCATATACAACACACACACACACGTGAACATCCAGCCATGTGTGAGGAAGCTGAAACAGTCATGTGGAAAAAGCTCCTGGCCCACCTATCATCCCAGACGCTAGCCAACAGTGCCCTGGGACACGTGAATGGGGAATGGCTGGTGTGTGATTCCATGTGGTCCTCAGCCTGTGTCTTTAACTGAAGAAGGGAAGAGAAGCCAGCAGCAGAGGCATGACTTAGAAACACCAAGATTTGCCATAACCAGCACTATAGTCATGGCGGGTCTGGAAGAACTGAGTTCACAAGAACAGGAAATAGAAAGGTGGTTGTGAGGACGGGAAGAGGGGGTGGGAGGCGGACAGCGACTTGAGTTTCAATTTTGCTGGCTGGAAAGGTCCTAGAGAGCTGGAGTACAGCTGACACCTACACTTAACAACACTGCACTGTGCCCTTCAAAGAATGAAATCTGAGGCTCTATCTCACTGATGTGGGATGTATGCTGTGAAGATGTTTTATTACCATCAATTAGTAAAGAAGCTGCTTTGGCCTATAGAAGGGCAGAATATAGCTGGCGGGAGATCCAAGCAGGGAAACAGGAAAAAGAAGGTGGAGTTGGGGAGACGCCAGCAGCTGCTGGAGGAGTAAGATGCCCATGCTTACCGGTAAACCACGGGACACGTGGCGGTATACAGATTATTAGAAATGGGTTAATTTATATGTAGAGCTAGCCAGTAAGAAACCTGAGCCATTGGTCAAACAATTATAATCGATATTAAGCCTCTGAGTGATTATCTTATAAATGGTGTGGGGAGCAGCTGGTGGGAGAGAAACCGGCCCAGCAGGGTTGATGGGACAGAGAAAAGTCTTCAATTACATCTCGTGTTAAGGTTCTAACCACTAAAATGGAAACTCAAGTGAGGAAGCACAAGAGAGCCTTTGACAACAAAGGACATGTCAGTGTGGCTGCTGGCACAGTTCTGTAGGTGTGTGCCCGTGTCCAAATTCATCAAATAGCTTTTGTTAAATACAGCAGGCTTTTGTGAGCCAGTTCTTCTGTGAGTCAGTTATTACCCCAATAAAGTTCTTTTTCAAAACCCCAAAACTGCCGGGCGGTGGTGGTGCACGCCTTTAATCCCAGCACTCGGGAGGCAGAGGCAGGCGGATCTCTGTGAGTTCGAGGCCAGTCTGGTCTACAAGAGCTAGTTCCAGGACAGGAACCAAAAAAAGCTACGGAGAAACCCTGTCTCGAAAATTTAAAAAAAAAAAAAAAAAAAAAAACTCATGCAAAGGCCAGAAAGAAGTTTCTAGATTGTAAGGCTTGAGAGAGGTAGAGAGCAGTAGAGGGGTGTGGGGTGTCCCACCAAAGGCCTCCAGGGCCCAGGAAGGAGTTGCCTTCTTGCCTATCACGTGCCTCAGATCACAAGCTGAACATTTTACAGGGCGGGAAATGCTGAGAGAAGCCCAGTCACGTGACTTCTCTGAAGGCCTTCTTAGCGCCTTCAGTGTGTTAATTGCACTGTGTCTCTCCAAGAAGGGGACAAGTGTGCAGCAACCTCAGGATTCCTTTTATCACAAAGTTCCTCCTCCGCAGGGTTCCTTGCGGATCTGCACCCATTAGCCTTGTATGTTTGAGGAGGGAGTGACCAGGCGCCACTGGTGCGCGGGCAGTGCCTGCTGGGCTGATATGGCTGGGATGCGAGCGGGCTTGGAGGTAAGACTGGAGGTGAAGAGCTGGGCTACAGCCAGCGCAGCTTTGGTGGAAGAGGTAAGAGGGTTCAGGTTATATCGGGGAGATGAGGTGAGGAGCTGGCTTGGAGGCAGCTGGAGTGTGTGTAGGAGCCATAGCCCCTCACACAGGAAGCACCTTTAGAGGGCAAAATCTCCACACTGCCGAGCCTTATGGGAGCCCACCAGAGGTGACCACTCAGACAGTTTACAGCCATCTGAGAATCTTTGTTCCAGCCGGCTGGGACTACACTCGGGTTTTCGGGTCCTAAGTGTACCCACAGGTCCATAGGATGGCATTCTGCTTGGCAGCAGCAGAGGGACTTTGCAGAAGCAAGCAGTTTAGCAGGAGCTAACAAGTGGTTAGCTGAGGGGTCCCACACAAGCAGGCGGTTTAACAGAAGCGAAGTTAGCTGGGACATCCTGGCCTCCGTCATTTTCCATGGGATCAAGGAGATCAAATCTTTGTTAAACCAGAAATGACCTCAGCAAGTGTATAGACCGAGGAAGCTCTACAGGTGTCTTACCTGTCACACAGGAAGGACCACGTGGGTGCTGGGAATCCAGTCCAGCAGCTAGTGCTCTTAGCCCTTGAGCCTTCTCTCCAGCTCCCTATTAGGGCATTCATCACATCAACAGAAACAGACGATCATCAGGCAAAATCGTGACAATTCCTGATTGGTGTAGCTCAATCACACCTATGTTCTACACACACACACACACACACACACACATCTGCGTGCGCGCGCACGCACGCGCAACCCACCCCACCTCACTCCAACCCTGCTGTGAGAGCCGCATGTTAAACACACAGCCTGGGGCAAGGCCCCTTCTAGAGCAAAATCAGGGTAGAATTGTCCCAAACAAAGGAGGGTAGGTGCTGAGCTGTCAAGATAAAGCACATCTAGAACTATTGCTGTGTCTTGATCTGGGAACTTCCCTCCGATTCTGGGTGTTTCATGTTTCCCATAAATAAATTATTAGTAATGTAATAGGTTTTAGATTGGATTGATTCTGTCAGTCACTACCACAGTTATTAGTAGAGCACCAGGGATAAGCAGCAAGAGTGACAAGGCTGACCCTATGGGGGACCAGCGGATGCATAGTCAGGGGACAGATGAGTACAGTGATGATGGACAATGGCAATGGGAAGCCCATTTTCTTCTAGCTCCAGGCAACAAGTTCATTGTGCTTTCTGTCCATGTATTTACTTTTATGACTAGCCTAGCACCGATTTCCAACCACTATCTTGTTCGTTGCAGCTCCAGCACCCAACACAGATCCTGATCTAAACAGGGGCTCACAAAACATCTGAATGAGGAAAACAGCTTCATCTATAAACAAAGTTCCCGGGTTGTCCACTTAGCCCTCTGTGATGGCTACTCTTGGTTGTCAACATGACTGTATCTGGAATGAACTACAGTCTAGAAATGGAGGGCACACCTGTGATCCAGATCTTGAGGCGAGAAGACAGCCTGCCTTTGATCCGGATCCTGAGACTGGAAGACACACCTTTAATCTGGCCCACACCTTCTGCTGGAAGCCTAGATAAGGACATGGGAAAAGGAGGATTCTGTTATTTCTTCACCTGCCCGCCCTTGCCTTGCCAGCACATCCGTTTCTCACTGGCATTGGTGCCTACTTCTTCAGGATTCCAGGAGCCCAGCTGAGACACCCACCTTCTTGGGACTGAGCAGCTACAAGATTATTGGACCTTCCATTCAGTTAGTCATTGTTGGACTGCAGCCTGTAAGTCATTCCGATAGATAGATAGATAGATAGATAGATAGATAGATAGATAGATAGATAGACAGATAGATGATAGATAGATAGATAGATAGATAGATAGATAGATAGATAGATAGATAGATAGATAGAGATATTAAGTTCTGTGACCCTAGAGAACCCCGACTAACACACCCTCTGAGCTTGTTCCTCCATCTGCCGCCAGTGGTTATTATTGCTCTAAGTAGCAGCATTATGACATCATGCAGAGGCTCAGTGAACACGAACTCTGACTGTGGCATCAGTGGTTAAACGGAACAAACATTTCACACTGATCTTTAGCTTCGTGGGAAAATCCTGGCACCATCATGGAAGTAGTTTAACTGCCCTTCTGTGCTGAGAGAAAACCAGCAGCCAGCTGCTCACCAGGTCAAAGGCTAACTTTGCAAGGGTCTTTGGGTGAATGTGGAGTTTGCGGCGGCCCCTTGGAGGGCTGATGATGATTGGTGATGATTCTGAGTCCCGGCGAAAGGCAGAGCTGAGCAGGCACAGGAGAGGCAGGGCTTCCTCAGGGGTTAGAAACCCTTGTTACCAGAAGCCTTCTACAGTCACAGAAATGCCTGGAGTGAGGGCAGGGTTGGACAGAGGCTAGCTTGAGAGTGGTATTCTACCCTTGAATTTCCCAGGTCTCACCAGCCCGCATGGGAAGGACATCTTCTAGGCTGGCCACTGTCCTCAAGCCATGTGCAAACGGGCCCTAGCTTTCCAACGTGCATAGAAGGAAAGCAAGAGTCTGCAGGTTCACATCACTTGTCCCTGTCACTTACTAACAGAAGCAGTGGTGCTATGATGAACAGCACTGGTCTGACCTGTGCTCTTGTCACTGACTCTTGGGGACCCCTTTCTAAGGCAAATTTCACTCTGCCCATTGTGCAGGTAAGAAACAGACTTGGGGAGATTAAATCATTTACCCAAGCTCTGCAGGCCCATAAGCAGCAGTGTCTAGATGCTAACCTTGTGTGGGCTTGGTTTGCCCTGGCCTCACTGTGCAGCTGCCTCAGCTTTGACCCTAACAAGACACAAGAAATGTGAGAACAGCTCTGTTATACTGCCCTGAGTGCTGTGGGACATCGGCTTGTGTCCTGTCAATTATATTTTAAATAAATGCTGATTGGCCAGTAGCCAGGCAGGAAGTAGAGGCAAGGTGATGAGAACAGGAGAATTCTGGGAAGAGGACAGAGTCCTGGCCCCGCCACAGAAGAAGCAAGATGTGACTGCCTCGCTGAAAAAGGTACTAAGCCATATGGCTAGCATAGATAGGAATAATGGGCTAATACAAGTTATAAGAGTTAATAAGAAGCCTGAGCTAATGGGCCAATCAGTTTATAGTTAATGTAGACCTCTGTGTGATTTCTTTGGGACTTAATGATTGTGGGAACCAGGCAGGACAGACAACCTCAGTCAACAAATGGTGCCCACGTAGACAACTGCATCCACATAAAACCTGAGAGATCTTGGGAACTAATTCTATACAAAAAAGAATAGAGGGGGCTAGAGAGATGGCTCAGCGGTTAAGAGCATTGCCTGCTCTTCCAAAGGTCCTGAGTTCAATTCCCAGCAACCACATGGTGGCTCACAACCATCTGTAAAGAGGTCTGGTGCCCTCTTCTGGCCTTCAGGCATACATGGAGGCAGAATATTGTATACATAATAAATAAATAAATAAATAAAGAAAGAAAGAAAGAATAGAGTTAAGTACAGCTTATTGATAGAAGCACTTTCTCAGGTGGGCTCTGCTTGCTAGAGGCAAGTGCTCTCATTTAAGAGGGGCTTCCTGACTCAGCTTCAGCTATAAAATCTTGCAGCTCTTTTAAGTGGTTCTGCCAAGAAACACTTAAATAGTGTTGATGAAAAGCTGGCCGTATACTTTTTGGTTTTCAGCCATAGCAGAAAAAAAGCCACACCGTTTTAAAATGCCAGCTTTCTGGGCTGTCCTGCCAGCACAAACTCTGACTCTTTCAGGAAGGAGGTCCAGCTACATTTGAGTGTGGCTTGTGAGCAGACTGATGCAGTTTGCTTTCAGGCAAGGACCCTGAAATGCCATAGAGTTGTGGCAATAAACAGTACCTCCACCATGAGGCTGGAATCTCAGAAAGCTAAGGAATGGGCTGGATCCAGCCATCAAAGCCACAGATTTAATGTCTCCATATTGCTTAGCAAATTAAAGACTCATGTGGTCAGAAAAAGAGAGATATACAGTAAAGACAGATTCAAACATGAAGAAAACCTCTAAATGGTTTACCTCTAAAGTGTGTTAAAAATATATGCAGGCTTGGGGAGAGAAAAGAAAAAGGTTAAAGTCCTTAAAATAAGAAAGAAATAAAGAGAGTAGTTTGGTGTGGTGGCACATGCCTTTAATCCCAGCACTTGGGAGCCAGAGACAAGCAGATCTCTGTGAGTTCAAGGACAATCTGGTATACAGAGTAAATTCTGGGACAAAGATACACAGAGAAATTCTGTCTCAAAAAGCCAAAAAATAAAAATAAAAGAAATAAAGTTTAAAACAAAGCCATGTAAAGATGGAAAATACACAGTGAGTCTGGATACTGTTTGTTATGTTCTCTTTGAATTGTTTGAATGCTGAAGAAGGAGCAACAACTGCCAAAAGATATTTGTTTCTAAATGCTGCTTAATTAATCCAAGATAGGTATTTTGAAAATACCTTGACTTCAAAATTGAAGTCAAAAGGTATGTTACTTTGGAGAAGAAGTTTTGTTTTTGTTTTCACAGGAAATGAGAAGCTGTGGATTCATTCTGAGTTAAGAAAAATCAAATTTGATCAAGGAAGACCACCTGAGAAATCTTTGACAGGAACAGATGGCCCAGATGTCTGAGTTCTACATCCAGAACAGATGCAAGATGCTGCCTGAGATGATCAGAATAGGGCTGGAGAGATGGCTCAGTGGTTAAGAGCATTGCCTGCTCTTCCAAAGGTCCTGAGTTCAATTCCCAGCAACCACATGGTAGCTCAAAACCATCTGTAATGGGGTCTGGTGCCCTCTTCTGACCTGCAGGCATAAACACAGACAGAATATTGTATACATAATAATATTAAAAAAAAAGACTCACAGAATATTGCGGTCAGGACTTGATCATAATCCTAAATTTTCTTTAGGTCCCCATAAGATTATCAGTGCCCCCAACCAGCAGGGAGTAGCCTGGAAAACTACACCCATATTCCCAAAAAATGGACTCTGGATATTTTCCTTTGTTTTGAATGTTGGTTATAAGTTGTTATGGCTAATGGTGAGGAGAAAAGCTAAACAAAGGATATTAGATTCACAGTTCTTGGTTTTTGTTTTGTTTTGTTTTGTTTTGTTTTGTTTTTTTTAAAGAGTGGGAAGTGCTGTGGGACATTGGTCTGTATCCTGTCAATTATATTGTAAATAAATGCTGATTGACCAGTAGCTAGGCAGGAAGTAGAGGCAGGACAACCAGGCAGGAAGTAAAGGTGAGGTGACAAGAACAGGAGAATTCTGGGAAGAGGACAGAGACCTGGCCCAGCCACAGAAGAAGCAAGACGTGACTGCCTCACTGAAAAGGGTACTGAGCCATATGGCTAGCATAGATAAGAATAATAGGCTAATATATAAGTTATAAGAGTTAGCCAGGCGATGGTGGCGCACGCCTTTAATCCCAGCACTCGGGAGGCAGAGGCAGGCGGATCTCTGTCAGTTCGAGACCAGCCTGGTTTACAGAGCTAGTTCCAGGACAGGCTCCAAAGCCACAGAGAAACCCTGTCTTGAAAAACCAAAAAAAAAAAAAAAAAAAAAAAAAAAAAGAAAGAAAAGAGATTCAAGTCTTTGGCCGGGCGGTGGTGGCGCACGCCTTTAATCCCAGCACTCGGGAGGCAGAGGCAGGCGGATCTCTGTGAGTTCGAGACCAGCCTGGTCTACAGAGCTAGTTCCAGGACAGGCTCCAAAGCCACAGAGAAACCCTGTCTCGAAAAACCAAAAAAAAAAAAAAAAAAAAAAAAAAAGAGTTAATAAGAAGCCTGAGCTAATGGGCCAATCAGTTTATAGTTAATATGATTTCTTTGGGACTTAACAATTGCAGGAACCAGCAAGGACAGAAAACCTCAGTCAACACCTGAGCATCTTGCTGGAAGAGGCCCAGTGTGGTACAGGGCATCACATGGAGAAAAACAGGAAATACACACATGTGAGCTGTAGCTTCTGGTCCCCTCCACCTTTTAATTTTTAAAAATTATTTTATTTCATGTGTATGGGAGTTTTGCACATGTATGTCTCTGTACCATGTGCATGCCTGGTGCTTAAGTACAGAGGAGGGTACTGAGTGCCTTAGGACTGGATGGTTGTGAGAAGCCGTGTGAGTGCTGGCTGGTTCTGTGTTAACCTGACACAGGCTGGCATCATCTGAAAGGAGAGAGCCTCAACTGAGAAAATGCCTCCTAAGATCCAGCTGTGTAGCATGTCTTTTGTTTGTTTGTTCATTGCTGTTATTTTTATCATGACAGGGTTTCTCTGTGTAGCCGCTCTGTAGACCAGGCTGGCCTCAAACTCAGGAGATCCACCTGCTTCTGCCTCCCAGGTGCTGAGATTAAAGGTGTGCTGTTGCATGAGGAGGGGCCCTTTTGTTCCGCACCCAGCTAGCTTACATTTGAAATAATCACACAGAAACTATATTCATTTAAACGCTGCCTGGCCCATTAGCTCTAGCTTCTTATTGACTAATTCTTACATCTTAATTTAACCCATTTCTGTTAATCTGTGTATCGCCACATGACTGTGGCTTACCGGCAAGATTCTAATCGGCGTCCGTCTCAGGCAGGAGATCCATGGCATCTGCCACTCTGCCCTTCTTCCCAGCATTCTGTTCTGTCTACTCCACCTACCTAAGTCCTGTCCTATCCACTAGGCCAAGGCAGTTTCTATATTCATTACCCAATGAAAGCAACACACAAACAGGAGGACCTCCTACACCAGTATGCACACTACCACCCAGCTGTCATCAATCAATAATCATTTAATCACCCTACAGCTGGGTGGTGATGGTGCACACCTTTAATCCTAGGACCTGGGAGGCAGAGGCAGGTGGATCTCTGAGTTCGAGGCCAGCCTGTTTTACAAAGTGAGTTCCAGGACAGCCAGGGCTACACAGAGACACCTTGTCTTGGAGTAGGAGTTGAGGGGGAGAAATTAGTGATTGATGGGAAAGGGCACACCAATCCATTTGGGTGGTGCCATTTATGGACAGGTGGTGCTGGGTTCTATAAGAAAGCAGGCTGAGCAAGCCATGGGGAGCAAGTCAGTAAGCAGCACCCTCCATGGCCTCTGCATCAGCTCCTGTCTCATCAGCAGGTTCCTGCCCTGCTTGAGTTCCTGTCCTTACTTCCTTCAGGGATGGACTGTGGTGTGAAAGTGTGCACCAAGTAAACCCTTTCTTCCTCAAGTGGCTTTGGTCATGGTGTTTCCTTGCAGAGACAGTAACCCTAACAAAGACAATGTGGGTACTGAGAATTGAAACTTGGGACCTTGGAAGAATAGCCAGTGCTCTTAACCACCAAGCCATCTCTTCTGAAGAAAAACAAGACTGCTTATTTAATTATTATGTATGTACGTTGGGTGAACATGTGCCCCAGCACACATGTTGTCACAGAAAAGCTTACACGGGTCAATTTTTTCCTTTCGTCATGTGGGCGAGAGATGGAGCTCAGGTCATCCGGCTTGGTGGTAATCGCTCTTACCCATTGAGCTATCCTGACAGTCCAGTCCCTATGAGTCAGAATCAACTCTGCTTATTAGCTAAAGGTTATGGGGCATGTGACTCCATCCTTCTGAATCTCATTGTCTGCTGTGTAGCATGACCAATAGCAGGGCCACCCGCTAGGAGACATAACCTGCCAGTTTGCCCAGATGAGGTACCGAGAATGGTGAGTACAAATGACACCCTGGGGCCCTGAAAATGCACCCCTACAAGTATTCTCACAACTGACTGACACTGTGGGTACCTGTGCCCACCTCTTCCCAAAAGCCCACCACAGGGAACAGGGAGATGGAATGTGCCGGACACTGTTGGGGTTCAGGACATGCGACCCGTGAATATGGCCCCTGGCAACTTTAAGCTGGAAGCTGTTGAGAGATAGCCTGCTTTGGGAAGACTGTTGCTCTGAAGCAGCTCACAGAAGCTTCCTGTGAGAGGAGCCTCCTCTCCTGGGAAGACAGAGGGACTCTAAAAGGAGCCTGAATGGACAAGCTTGCTGGCTCTTCGCCCACTACTCTCTTCCACTCCCCACCCTCCCCCAAACTTAGCACACAATATGTCATGCCTGCTTCCCAGCTATTCATTTCCTTACCCAGCCTCCCCACATCACAAAACTGTCCACACAATTTACATAAAATGAGTGTGCCTGTTTCTCTTGTGACTCTGTCTTCTGTTATGAGGATCTGGTTGAGAACTTAAAAAGTGAGAAGGAAAATCTATCTTTCAAGTCAGGAATGAGGCACTGACCTATAACCCCAGCATGTAGAAAACTGAGGCAGAAGGATCATGAGTCAGTCTGGCCTTCATAGTGAGACTCTGTCTTAAAACACCAAGAAAGGCCAGGCACGGTGGTGCATGCCTCTGGTCCCAGGACTCGGGAGCAGACCAGGCACGGTGGTGCATGCCTCTAGTCCCAGGACTCGGGAGCAGACCAGGCACGGTGGTGCATGCCTCTAGTCCCAGGACTCGGGAGCAGACCAGGCACGGTGGTGCATGCCTCTAGTCCCAGGACTCGGGAGCAGAGCCAGGTAAGTTCCAGGCCAGCCTGGTCTACAGAGCAAATTCCAGCCAACCAGGGCTGCATATCAAGATTCTGTCTGATAAACAGCAACAACAAAATAGAAAAACAAAGAAAGGGGGCAGGGGATATGGCTCACTAAGTGTTAGCTTCAGCTGGGACTTGACACACACCTAGATGCACTTGAGGAGAGGGATCTTGGCTGAGGAACTGCCTCCATCAGATTGGCCTGGAGGCATGTCTTGATTACTAATTGATGTGGAAGGTCCACAGCCCATGGGGTGGGGTTACTATCTCTGGGCAGGTGGGTCTGGACTGTAAGAAACCAAGTTGAGTAAGCCGGTAAACAGTCTTCCTCGGCTGTGTCTACTTCAGTTCCTGCCTTCCTGCCCTGCCTTCCGGCCCCCAGCTTCCCTGCATGATAGACTGTGATGTGAAGTATAATCCCACAAGCCCTTTTGTTTGGGATCTCCAGCTAGGGGCCCCTTTTCATGCTCAGGTCTCACCCCTCCCATTCCAAACCCCACCCTCAGGGCACCAAGCGGCTGGCCCCTTCCCTGGAGCTGCCCTCTTCAAACTCCACCCCTAAGAAAGCCTGCCAGAAGTCAGCCCTTCCTTGGGGCTGATCAAGACCACACCTATAGGCTACTTAAGACCTGGTAGCCATATTTGCCATGTGATTACTCTCCTGCTCTCCTGAGAGTCACTCAGGAGTCGCTTTGCTCTGTTCGTTAAACCTGGATTTAATAATTTGGTTTGATTGGCTTATTACATCAGTGATGACAGATCTATCACTTTTCCTCCCTTCTTTTGGTCACCACACAACAGAGAACAAACTAGGAGCTGCTGATATAGTGGTTTGAATAGGAATGACCCCACAGGCTCCTAGAGCTGAATGTCTGGTCATTAGAAAGTGCTTGGGAAGGATTAGGAGGTGTGGCCTTGTTGAAAGAAGAGTCACTGGGGATGGCTTTGAGATTTCTTTTTTTTTTTCCAAGATTTATTTATTTGTTATGTATCCAGTATTCTGCCTGCATATATCCTATAGGCCAGTAGAGGGCACCAGATCTCATTACAGATGGTTGTGAGCCACCATGTGATTGCTGGGAATTGAACTCAGGACCTCTGGAAGAGGAGTCATATCCTCTGAGCCACCTTTCCAGCCCTGGTTTTGAAATTTCAAAAGCCCAAGTCAGACCTAGGGTCTTTCTCTTCCTCCTGCCTTTGGATCCAGATGTAGAACTCTCAGCTAGTTCTCTGACACCATGTCTGCCTGCATGCTGCCACGCTCTGCACCACGTCTGCCTGCATGCTGCCATGCTCCCCACCACGTCTGCCTGCATGCTGCCACGCTCTGCACCACGTCTGCCTGCATGCTGCCATGCTCCCCACCACGTCTGCCTGCATGCTGCCATGCTCCCCACCACGTCTGCCT
Organism: Chionomys nivalis; assembly: GCF_950005125.1. Classification (NCBI taxonomy): domain Eukaryota; kingdom Metazoa; phylum Chordata; class Mammalia; order Rodentia; family Cricetidae; genus Chionomys; species Chionomys nivalis. The sequence goes on from NC_080107.1 coordinate 50,958,499, forward strand.
GCATGCTGCCATGCTCCCCACCACGTCTGCCTGCATGCTGCCATGCTCCCCACCACGTCTGCCTGCATGCTGCCATGCTCCGTACCACGTCTGCCTGCATGCTGCCATGCTCCCCACCACGTCTGCCTGCATGCTGCCATGCTCCCCACCACGTCTGCCTGCATGCTGCCACGCTCCCCACCATGACAGACTGAACCTCTGAAACTGTAAGCAAGCCCCAGTTAAATGCTTTCTTTTGTAAGGGTTGCTGTGGTCTTGGTGTCTTTTTCACACTGACTAAGATAGCAAGCATGAGGAACAGGGTTCGGACTCAGCACCCACTTAATGCCTAGGCATGGCGGCACACTTCTCTAACTTGTGTTGGGAGTGTCTTAGCTTCTTTTCTATTGTTGTGATAAAGCGCCATAACCAAGGCAACTTATAAAGGAACACATTCAACTGGACTTTTGGTTCCAGAGGGTTAGAGTACATGATTACAGATGGTGTTAGCTGGAGCAGCTAAGAGCTCACATCTGAGAGAGAGAGAGAGAGAGAGAGAGAGAGAGAGAGAGAGAGAGAGAGAGAGAGAGAGAGAGAACTGGAATATAATGAGTCTTTTGAAACTTCAAAGGAACCCAGTGACACACTTCCTCCAATGGGGCCATACTGTTATGGTAAAATGCTGCAGGTCCCCGAGGGTGGCAGTGGGCAGTGGGCATGAGACCACGGCAGCCCATGAAGATTCCTGGTCCCAGGCAGGGAGCCCTGGTGGGGCAGCCAGTCCCACGAGGAGCTGCAGCCGTGGTGGGTGAGAGATAGATGGATAGGCACGCCATGTCGAGTGAGGTTGGATATTTATTTAGTTGGTTATGGAAGGAAACGGGAAAGGGAGGAAGGAGAGAAGAGAGAAAAGCAGAGAGAGAGAAAAAGAAAAAGAAACAAAGGGGGGGAAGGGGAGAAGTGGGGAGAAGGGAAAGAGGCAGAAGCTGCCTCTTCAGGAGAAAAAGGGAAAGAAGAAACAGACTGGGGTGGAGGGTGGGGGAGGGGAGGGGTGGGCTTGTCTCTTAAAGGGACAGTACAGACCATTACACATACCTCCTAATCCTTTCCAACTTGTTCTATCAACTGGGGACCAAGTACTCAAATATTTGAGTCTATGGGGATCATTCTTATTCAAACCACCACACAGGTGTATCCTAAGGGCTCATTGGTCAGTCAGTCTAGCTGCAACAGGAGCTGATCTCAAAAATAAGGTGGCAAGCTGGGGTGATGATGGTTCAGTGTGAGGCCCTGCTGAGTGTGAGAGCAGGGGTTAACATTTCCGGAAGTCTAGGAAATGCTGGTGGTGTGGCGGCCTATCTGTAATTCTAGTACTCAGGTGGAGACATGCTTTCTGGAGCAAGCTGCTTAGCCAGACTGGCGTGTGTGTGCACGTGTGTGTCTGTGTGCGCGCGCACATGTGTGCATGTGTGTGTGTATGTCTCTGTGTGTGTGCGCACGTGTGTGCATGTGTGTGTGTGTTTCTGTGTGTGCACGCACATGTGTGTGTGTGATTTTTTTGAGTAGGGTTTCTCTGTGTAGCTTTGGAGCCTGCCCTGGAACTAGCTCTGTAGACAAGACTGGCTTTGAACTTACAGAAAGATCCACCTGCCTCTGCCTCCCCAGTGCTGAGATTAAAGTATGTACCACCACCGCCCAGCTCAGACTAGCTTTATCAGCAGCTCTGGGTCCAACCGAGAGACCCTGCCTCAAGGAATAAAATGCCGAGTCATCAAGGAAGGCTTCTGCTGGCAGCCTTGACCTCCACATGCAGCACACATGTGCTCACAAGCACGCGCGTGTGTACACACATTCATACATGCCCTGCCCACCCTCCATATACACCATACGTAAAAATTCGGATTCAGAACAGTAGAGGAAGAAGCCTGGCATTGCCCTCTGGCCTTCATGTGTGTACCTGCAGGTGAACACACATGTGCGTGCGCACACGCGCGCGTGCGCGCGCACACACACACACGTGCACACAAAACCAGGGGGAGGGATGTATCTCACAACACAGCACTCTTCTAATGTAGACCTGGGTTTGCTTCCCAGCACTAAAAATATAAACAGAAAGCCTGTTTTTTTCACCTAACACACACAAACACACACTGGAATATTACCCGGCCTTAGAAAAAGAAATGACATTCTGATGTTACTGCGGTGTAGATGAACCTTGGGAATAAGGCAGATTGGTAAATATCGCATGACTTCAATAATGTGAGGGTCTGGAGTTGGCACATTTGCAGGCACTGAGATTGTCCGCATTAAGCATAATTCCGTTTGTTTCCCTGTTTGAATAAAGCCTCAGTATGTAACCAGGCTAGCCCAGAACTCAGTCTTTCTGCCTTGCTCCCAAGGGTGGGGTTATGGTCTGTGCGTCAGGCCTGACCCGTAACAGACAAGCTTGGTTATGGGCTGGGTCCACTGGGTCCTCAGATCTCAAAAGGACGTTCTTGGCTTCCTGCACGGGAGAGGGCTGCACAGAACCTTTCCTGTGCAGTGGGAGGGAAAAGCGCCTTGAAGAGCTGCTCAGGCCTGGGCTGAGCCCTGGACTGGGGCAGGCAGGACACAGGCGTCTTCATCGTCCAGTTTTGCAGCTACGACCCTGGTCTTTGCGCTTTCTGCTAAGCCGCTTTGTCAGTCCCCGGACAGTCTCCTCCTGCCCCACCAGAGGGCGCCCGCGGGCCTTGCAAGGACATCTCAGGGATCCAAGGGAAGCCAGGGACGGTAATGAAGATACAAGGATGGGGAAATCCATCCTGGTCCCCAGGTTTGCTGGAGAGGGGGACGCTAGGGCAAGCTTCCCAGGCTTTCTCTCTCTTTTAAATTATTAACATGATTTTATTTAAAAAATGTAATATTTTAATTTTTTGAGAAATTCTTGCACCCGAGTCGCCTAGAAATCTTTGAAAGCAGGTTTTGTCAGGGCATGAACGGGCCGGGAGCACGGCACCTGTGATAGGCTCCCATGTGTCATCCTTGTCGCTGGTTCTGGGAATTATCCAGGGGATTTCGGCTCTGGCCACAGATAAATTTCTGACCCTGGTGTCCTGAATCCCTCTGCTTGCCAAGCACCAGTAATTCCAGCACTCCAGAGGGAGGCAAGAATTCTAGGTCAGCCTACTACATAGTCGGGCCCAACCAACCAAATGCCCCTGCGGAGTGGTCTGCTGTGTGCACTCTTCCTCACAGGCCTTTCTGGACCTCTGCTGGGGAGAGAGACAGGTAAGACGGGCGGGCGGGTGCAAGGACACACGCTGGGGAGAAGGAAGCTGGGGGGAAACACAAGAGAGATCGCCTCTCACGGGCACCATGCAGAGGTGTGAGGAGGTCAGGGAAAACTTACCCCAGTCTCCCCCCACCCAACACACACACCAGGGAAGAGATTCTGCAAGTGTGCCGGTGTGCCGGGCAAAGGGGAGGTAGATAAGGGCACTTATCCCAGGTGGGGGGCGGGGCAAGCAAGACCCTGAGAAGAGAGGGCTGGCCACAAGGACAAGGCGCTAACACAGCCACAATGCATACACAGATGTGTATCCCCTGTCACAGCGACAGATGCACACGTGCCCCTCAGAGGGACAGATGTGGACAGAAAGCAGCACCTAAAATGGTCCTTTAGGAGCCAGGGATGGGGGGTGTTGAGGCAGGCTCTTCAGTGTAGCCCAAACAGGTCCAAAACTCACAGCCATCCTCCTGCCTCAGCTTCCCAAGGGCTGAGATTACAGGCTCAGACTACTGTGCTTGATGGGATGGGAAGTCTTAAAGAATTTCCTTGCCTTTACATATGACTAGGATGCTGTAATGGTTTCCATGGCAACCTACCTCTGTCTTCTACTCAATGGCCAAGACTCCATGGTCTCCAAATTTTATAGTCCACCCCAGCCCTAACTGTGGGCCTCCAGAACCAGAGACCTGACCCCTAGAACCTGACCCCTACGCATCTGCTTCTCCACCCTTTACTCTGGGCTGTGCCCCAACAACTTTAGAGGAAACTCAAGAGTTGGCCTCTTGGAGGCGTCTGTGATCCAGAGACAGACACACATCCATGGGGTCTGACTCTGAGATTGAGTTCCTGCTGGTTGGAGTGTGTAGGGTGGCCTGCCCTCCATCCTAAGGCCTTCACCCATCCTCCCAGTGCCTGCGGTGAACCCAGCCCCAGGCCAGGCCCAGCCAGAGAGACCTCCAGTCCCCACAATGATGCCAGGGGCACACTCAGAACAAGGAGGCCACCTGTCAGGGGCTGTGGACAAAGATGGCAGAAGAGAGAGCCCTAAAAACCCCGAGCCAGAGAGGGGATACCCCAAGCTTCAGGGTCTGAGTTCCCTAGATCACAAGGACAACTTTCCCAAAGAAGAGGGAGCCCAGGCAAGGGACTTTCCCAGATCATCAGATGTGGACTTAGATTAGAGCCCCCTAATCATAATTATTATGGGGTGTTGGAGCCCTGGAAGATTGACAGGAGCATCCTTGGAGGGCAGAGAGGCCACACAGTAGTCATGGATGATACAGTAGTGGCTCAGTGTGCCCTGAGATGGCTTCCCCTTCCTTGCTTCCTGGTACTCGTGCCTTTGTGCTGTTCCCCTCAACAAGTTGGGGTTAATCTGGGTGACAAAGACAGGCTAACCTCCGAGTCTCTGTGTAATTGAGGATGACCTTGAATGCCTTAGTCCTCCTGCCTCTCTCTAAGTGGTGCCTAGACGGGTACTGAACTCGGAGCCTCTCACATGCTAACCAACTCCTCTGTTGTCCAAGGCAACATCAAAAAGCCATGGCCACTGCAAGTTTCCACTTATTTTTTGCCTGCTGGCCTATTTGAAACTAAAGAAAGGTTAGTAGCAGGGTGAGGCACCTCAGAAACAAGCCCTCCAACCCTCACAAATCTTCATAACCGGGGTCCTCCACGGTTCAGTGGGTGCTTGCTGGCAATTCTGACGGCCTGAGCTCAATTCCTCGAACCCACGCGGTGGAAAGAGAGAACCAACTCCCATATGTTGTCCTCTGAGCTTCACACCTGCTCTGTGTTGTATGCATGCCCCCAACACATATATACATGACCGCACATACACATAAATAAATGTGTTAACAACAAAAATGACCACAGCTTGACAACACATGATGGCAAATGAACAAAAGAAGCGATCTGAAGTCAGAAGCCCCGAGTGAAGTTGTTCCCAAATTCCTGACCCTCGGAATGCGGAGGAATAAGAATGGGGCTTTGATCTAATCATAGGGACCCATACTTGTAATCCCAGCACTCAGGAGGTACAGGCAGAGGAATCATGTGCATCTCTCACACACACACACACACACACACACCACACATATACACACATATACACATACCACAACACACACACCACACAAACATATACACACATATACACATACCACAATACACACACAAACATATACACACACCACACACAAACATATACACACATATATACACCACACATACACACACCCCACACAAACATACACACCTATACACACACCACACATAAACATATACATACATATACACACACCACACACAAGCGAATACACACATAGACATACCACACACACACACCATACAAACATATACACACACCATACACACATACTCACATGCATACTTGAATTTCTTATTAACACATTTCAAAACACCTCACTCATGAAATATTTATTAATAAAAAAGAACAATTTTGCAATGGACAAGTCAAGCAGACACTGTCTTAACCAAGCTGTCAATATGGAGACAATGAAAGTCCTAAGCCCCCTGGCAGAGTGCAGTAACAAGAACATGATAGTATGATTGGCTCTCTTGCTTTAAGTTTTATTTGTTTCATTTAATGTGTCTGGTGTTTTGCCTCCATATGTGCATGTCACCATGTGTGTGCTTGGTGCCTGTAGAGATCAGAAGAGGGTATTGTATCCCCTGAAACTGGAGTTACAGATGGTTGTGAACCACCATGTGGGTGCTGGGAATTGAACCCGGGTCCTCTGTAAGAACAACACAAACTCATAATTGTTGAGCCTTCCTTCTCTCCAGTCCTTGTGGTTGGTTTTAAAGACAACCTTCCACAGACTAGAATCGGGAAGCCTCTACTGCAGGTACCTTCCGGTCCCCTCAGCTGACTGGCTATTATATTGCCGTAGTCAGCGTGGAAAGACGTTCCTCCGCCGCCAGTGGCGTCTTCTGGTCCAAGTAAATGGGAGAGGAAGGTGGTTAGCCCTCTACTCCCTTCCCATCTCGCTGCTGAGTTGATTTGCCCCTCCCCCCACTTCCTTCACTGACAGCAGAGCCAGGGTTCCCAGGCTTCCATCGCTGATTAAGGATCAGCGGTTGTGGTGCTGGATTGGGATACTAAGGCACTTAGCCTTGTGGAGTGAGCAGCTGCTGAGCTGTTGGCCTCCCCGGGGAGAGACAGCCCGCGTGGGACCACTCCACCTGCTGAGACACCCAGACTCAAGGACTAAGCACTACTGCGGTCTCGCGGTCTCAGCCTCTCGGCTATGATTCTGCCATTGTTGCTATTTTAATGTAACTGACTTAATAAATCCTGTAATATATACTAATATATATTTGTCACATTGTTTCTGTCCTTCTAAAGAACCTGACTTATCTGCCCCCACGCCCCACTGCTGTCCTTGAGGATATATGAGGTTTTATTACTTTTTATGTGTATCTTCAGACAGTGGAACAATGGCATGTTTATTTCTTCTTTCAGTTCTCTTAAATTTTTTTTTTTGCTTTATATATTTTGAAGTTATGCTATTGGTTGCGTGCAAATTTAGAATCGTGTCTGCTTGATAAATCATTTCCCCCCACTTTAGCTCTAGCATGGCTTTTTCTCCCATGGCCTGCTTCTGCTCAGAGGGCCTGCTGCCCGGAGTCTGCCTGGTAGAATGCTTGCTTGCCACACACGTTCCTCCCCCCTTCACCCGCCCCCCCCAAGACAGGTTTCTCTGTATCTTTGGAGCCTGTCCTGGAACTCGCTCTTGTAGACCAGGCTGGCCTCGAACTCACAGAGATCCACCTGCCTCTGCCTCCCGAATGCTGGGATTAAAGGCGTGCGCCACCACCGCCTGGCCTCTTCTTGTTCTTTAGCCGTCTGTTTGTCATGCATCCTCTATGTACACCACAAGTTGTTGTTTTTAATCTAGTATATATATATTAGATTTAATCATATATAATAATATGATAGTGTTGTCTTTCTGCTGTACCATCTAGTCTGTTTATGTGCAACGGCTTCCTCCATCTTGCCGCTCGTTTCTATCTGTCCCTCTTAGTCTCTGCTATTTTCTCTCCTTTTCTTGTCTCAACACCCTGCAATAACACACATACCAGGGAAAGTGCCTTTTAAAAGTGAGAGCGGGGCTGGGCGGTGACTCAGGTGGTAAAGTGCCTGCCCCCCACGGACAAGTGCCTGAGTTTGTTGTGTGTGGTAGTGAGTGTCTGCAACCTGAGCATTGCGTGGGACAGTAGCAACAGGTGGATCCCAGAGCTTGCAGGCCAGTCCGTCTGGCCAGTCGGTGGGTGCTGGCTCTTTGAGAAACCCTGTCTCAAATAACAGGAAAGCAGTAGTGGAAGTCATCACCTGACAGTGATCTCTGATGTCTACACGCTCATCCTCACGTGAGCACACACAGACGTGCACTCACGTACACTGCACAAATGCATACCTCCGTGAGAAATGAAGAGAGAAGGGGAAACACAGACCTTTCCTACAATAAAACCCAAACTAACGTATCACCAGGACACCGCCATTAGTGAAGGGGGGTTTCTGAGTGGAGAAAGAGTCCCAGAAGGAAATGTGTGGATAAGGAAGGAATAAAGGCCAGAGGAGAAAATATTTGTTTAATTTTAACCAATTTGTCTGTACAAAACAATAACAATGCCATGTGGAGTTTGAAATATAGAAAGAACTCGAATGTCAGACGGTACCAGATGATGCCCGCGCACAAACCAGGAGGGGTAAGTGGGTTTAGGTGGCCTAAGGTTCTTCATTTTTGCACCAGTGATAAGGACAACTACATTCACTTCTGTCAGACTTGAGCAAGCCAAGGTATGCTGGTTTTAGCACAGCTACTAAAAGAAAGGGAAACTAACAAATTAATAAAACAGTGACCTAACCAACCTAGAATGAAGTTTTAAAAGGATGCCTATGTGTAATACATTTTGACTTTTAAAACATGAAACATAAATATCAAAGGTAATAAAAAAAACTGCTAATGAAAGTTGCTTCAATCCTCAGACTTGGAGAGGGGTCAGAGCATAGAGCACCTGTTGTGTTACTGTGACAACGTTGCTCAGATCCACAGAACATGCCAAGTGGGCCTGGCAGCGAGCCTTTCATCCCAAGGTTCTGCAGCTGGATACAGGGACTGCTGGGTCAAGCTGCCGAGGCAAGCTAGCCATATTTCCAAGCTTTGGGCTCAGCTGAGAGAGCCTGCCTCAAGAGATAAGGCAGAGTGATCGGTGCTGGAAGGCTCCCCTTGTCAGCCTCAGGTCTCCACATGCATGCCTACAGACATGTATTCTCACATGCAGGAACACACACACCTGCATACATGCTACATAGCCAAACACATACTTTTTTTTTTTTTTTTTTTTTTGAGACAGGGTTTCTCTGTGTAGCCCTTGCCATCCTGGAACTCATTCTGTAAACCAGGCTGGCCTTGACTACCTCTTCCTCCTGAGTTCTGGGATCCAAAGTGTGTTTCTCCACCATCCAGCCCACATGCAAATTTTGAAAGTTCACTTAAATTAGGCAACAAGCACACAACATTCTCTTCAACATGATTCATAGACTTTAATATGCCAAATATTCTTTAGTCTCTGCTCCTTGGTTAGCAAAGATAAACTTAAAAAGCAAAACAAATTTCAGAATGAGGCATGTATAATACGGTCTCATTTGTATATACAGCACACACACACACGCACACCATTCTCAGTAGAAAAAACTCTGAAGAATTCTATTTGACAAAGTGCAATCCATGTTTAACTAGGCAGAGTAAGAGGTGATAATTCTGGAAAAAAACACTGTCCATTTTTGTCTTATAGAATCCATGTCATTGACACATTTATTAGATATGTATTACTTAATAATTGCCAATCACCACCAGACCAATGATGTTTCCATCTTAAAGAAGTGAATTAAAAAATGCATCATGAGCTGGGCAATGGTGGTGCACCCAGAGGCAGAAGCAGGTGGATCTCTATGAGTTCAAGGCCAGCCTGGTCTACAGAGAGAATTCTGGTACAGGCTCCAAAGCCACAGAGAAACCCTGTTTCAAAACAAAACAAAACAAAACAACAAAACAACAGCAACAACAACAAAAAAAACTTGCATCATGAAAGTCTGTATTTAATGAAATGTCCTTAGCTGGGCCTGTGGTACTCGGATGGCTGAAGCAGGAGGATTTTGAGTTCAATGCCTGCCTGAACAACTTAACGAAAGTGTGTCTCGAAAGAAAGAAAAAAAGAAAGAAAGAAAGAAAGAAAGAAAGAAAGAAAGAAAGAAAGAAAGAAAGAGGCACACGCCTTTAATCCCAGCACTCGGGAGGCAGAGGCAGGCGGATCTCTGTGAGTTCGAGGCCAGCCTGGTCTACAAGAGCTAGTTCCAGGACAGGAACCAGAAGCTACGGAGAAACCCTGTCTCGAAAAATCCATTAAAAAAAAAAAGAAAGAAAGAGAGAGAGAGAGATGAAAGAAAGAAAGGAAGGAAGGAAGGAAGGAAGGAAGGAAGGAAGGAAGGAAGGAAGGAAGGAAGGAAGGAAGGAAGGAAGGAAGGAAGGAAGAAAAGAGAAAAGTAAAGTAAAAAGAGGCTGGTTCAATCTTCTGTACCAAACATAAAAGGTATCCTGAGTGGATGGAACGTTGCACTTCCTGTTGTGCAGGCCCACCTCTCCCACACGGTGGCGCTACTAGGCTGCCAACTGCTCCCAGCCCCCAGACCTTGGAGGGAAGGGGCGGGGTGTCTTTGTGAACACATTGATTTCTTCAACTTTCTGCCAACGACCTCACTAGGTGGCATTTGGAGCACAGACTCTCAAAAGTCAGCCGTCCCTGTGGGTGACTCCTGCTGCCATGAGTCAAATGGCTTCACATCTCCCAGGGACAAGCCTAATTTCTGGATCACGCTCATATGACCATTAGGGTCTGCTCTAGATAGAGGAACTGAATTCCAAGCTCTGGTGACCCATTCCGCTTGTCACAGGAGCTGTCAGAGAAGGGGTCTATGGTGAGGCATTTGATCCTGGCTCCCTCTGCACAGAGACTGGGTACTTTGACTCCGGACCACCGCTTGCCCACTCTGCAATTATCCTTCTTTCAACACCGCATCCTCTATCCCCCGGACTTCTCTCCTCCCTCCCGCCTGTCAGGGTCCTTTGAGTTTCTGCATGCTGCTGCCATTCTTGCAAATGCTCTTCCACTCCCTGTAACTCAAATATTGCGTCCTTCTGGAATTCTCCCCAGCTCCCACCTTTCCCAACATTACACTTGATTCTGGCCGTGTGTTGGGCAGGGCCCCATGAGAACTCTGAGCCTGTCTGCCTGGATCATCACCTTTCCTGTGTGCCAGGACCTGGGGCACCTGGCAGGCACTCACAAGTCCCTGCCCTGTGTGAAGGCTGGAGAGCAGTCACTGCCTGATGGGGGAGGGGCAGGAGGGGCTTCTTCAGAGGACCATGAAGACATGATGAAGGCACTGCCAGAGCCCTGGTGGGGTGGGGTGGAGACGGTAAGCTAGAATAGAAGACAATTGCCCAGTCTGGGCCTCCCAGGGCCCTGCTGCCTATGGGTACAAACCAGGGTGCCTGGCATACAGCTCTAGCCGCACCAGGCTGAAATCACCACATCAGATAGGTGCCATACAAACTTGGCCCCTGGAAGCACATGCCACTGTCTCCCAGATCCCAGAACCTATTCCTCAAGACTCACTGGTGATGGGTAGCTTCTAGAAAACGTCCCTGCATCCTGTCGCCTGATTTTATATCTCTTCTCTACCTGCTTCTTCTTGGTGTAGCGCAGGGTGGACCCTCACCCACCCACCACCAAGGACTTGACTGACTCCTAGGATCCCGTGAGAATAACTTCATCCCCTGCCGCTCCTTTTTGGTTCCTTAAGCGATCAGAGACAGCTGTTCCTCCTGCTCTGTGCCCATGTTACTCCCACAGCCTGGGCAACCCGTTTCCGAGGGATGTGTGCCAACTCCTTCAGTTTCTGCTTCTGCCCCCTTTCTTCCAGGAAGCCATCCCTAGTTTGGTGTCACTCCTTGGGGTCCCCACCATCAGCTCAGCTGCCACCATGAGGCCCACAATGGTGACCTACATTTTTGGTGTAATAGCCAGCGTTTGGTCCTTACAATGGGCTCTTGCTACCCCTCTCCCGAGAGCACCATCCTTACGGAATCCCCAGGCTCTGAGGGTCCCCTGCTCCCGAGTCGTCTCTGTCACATGCTGGCTCCCCTCCTTGGGCAAGTTTTCCACACGCCCGTCCTCTACGGCACGACTCGCATCATTAGACTTTCCTACCCGTTCCGGTTCCTGGGGCTGCCTGCAGGAATACACCTTTCAATCCCAGTTTCCCCTGAAGGGCATGAAGCCGCCCCAAACCTCAGGCTCAGCTTACACTGGCTACCAGCCTCTCTACCGTATCCCAACCCTCAGAGTGCAAAGCAGGCTTGTAGCTCAGCCTCTCCAGCGTCTGTGGCTCATAGACCACACCCTCTGCCCTGGGAACCAGGGGCCTTGTGTTCATTTCTCTTCCTTCTGTCACCCACAGCCAACCCCTCAAGAGAGCCTGTGACTACCTGCAGAACACACCAGAGGCCACTCCTTCTCACATCCCCTTGGGGACTACCTGGTCTTAGATCCCTTGTCGGGTCAAGTTCAACTCCCTCATCCCTGTCTCCCTACGTCAGTTCTGTCCCCATGACGTCTATTCCCAATGGGTGAGGCCATGGTCCCTCCTCTGCTCTAGACCCATCTAGAATTCACCCGCGCCTCTCCTGGACTCCCAGGTTCTCAGGAGCTGGTCTTCTGTTTCGTTGACAGTCTTGGTGCCTTTGAACTGGCCATCCCCTTGGCTTCTGTCTTCCCCAGGACTGCACAGCAGGCCCTGCTCTTCCACTGCGATCTCTGCTCAGTGAGGTCTCCTTGGGTTAATTTTCCAAAGCCACTCCCCAGCACTTTCCATCTCCTCCCTGGCTCTCTCATCACCTCTGACACATTACCTTGTCTATGTGTTCATTATCTGTCTCCTCCACCAGACTCTAAGTCTGGGCAGGCAGGGATTTTCTTTCCTCTTGTGTTGGAGTCTCAGTGCCTAGAACAATATTGGACGTGCGGTAGACTCTCAATAAACAGTTGTCAAGTTAGTGGATAACCAAGTCTGTCTTCACCAGACAGTGAAGACCCAGACAGCGGGGCATGCCTGTGTTCACCACCATAGCCTAAGACTCGAGTCATAAGAAATGCTCAGAAAATGTTGGTTAGCTGCATGGGCTAACTAACTGTCCCCACTGTCCCCAGGGGCTGCCTCTTGGACAGGTGTTTGGCCTGAATGTGCAGGACTAGGCAGGGCTAGCCACTCTGGAGATGCCTGCTTCCTGAGCCATTCAGGATTGCCCAAGATAGTCCTAGATTCTGTCTGGTCTGGTAGGAACCCCACCCCCACCCCCAGGCCCCGGAGAATTGTCTTCCTTCCTTCCAACAAGGTGGGAATGAGTCCAGGGGGCCATGCTGCCCCACGCTTTAAGCTCTCGGGCCCCTGAGCAGAGCAGCTGCCTCTAGATTCCCCAGCAGAAAACCTAGTGCCGGGCGTGGAGCAGGGTGTGAGTCTCCACGGCACTGTATGTCATCGTGCCAGACAGGGACCAGTCAGGTATGTGACAGCAGGGAGGTAGAGATCAAAGAGGAAGATGCAGTTGCTAAACCTCATCATAGAGAAGTGGAGGTCTGGCCACAGTCCTGAGGATGATGGAGCCCGGGATGGGGCTATAGCTGTATGCACTGAACGTGTGCTGGAATCACGCTCAGCCAGCCCCTTACTGTGATCACCCCAAAGTGAGAAGCAGGACTTGAAATAAAACTCATGTTTCCCAGTTTGATGGTGCATACCGTTAATCTTAAAACCCCAGAGGCAGAGGCAGGAGAATCCCTGTGAGTTCAAGGCCAGCATAGTCCACACAATAAATGCCAGGACAGCCAGGACTACATAGAGAGACACTGTCTCAAGAAAAACACAAAACAAAAAACTATGTTGTCGGTTCTTCTCTCTATTGGCCTATTGACCTCTTAACCACATACAATTAGATACCTTTTCTTCTTTCCCTGGCTTCCACCTTTAGCCCTTACTATGGAACTCACTATATAGCTCAGGCTGTCCCCAAACTCAGCAACGTTCCTGCCTTGGCCTTTCTAGTTCTGGGATTACAGGTATGAGCATCATAATGTTTTTTAAAAAATCATCCCTGTGGCTATGTCAACGCTTGATATCCACACATGGCTTCCGAGCTTCTTGATGGGTAACGGTTTGATGAGCAGGAGGGTAAGAGGCGAGCAAGTTGAATGGATGGTAGCTGATTTACCAGCCAGGACAAGGACTGCCACCAGCTCAACCTCAGCCTCATCAACCTGAAAGCCTTGCTCTCGCGTCCAATGCCCTTCTCTACCTAAGGTTAACACAGTTTCCCAGCGTCCCCCACACAAACACAGGTCAGCAAACTACAAACCATATAGTCCTTCCAGCTTCAAGCCATTGAAGAGAAAACCCAAGAAAATACTATTTCATGACATAAGAAAATGGTAAGAGCCAGGCAGTGATGGTGCACACCTTTAGTCCCAGGACTCAGGAGGCAGAGGGAGGCGGATCTCTGTGAGTTCGAGGCCAGCCTGATCTACAAAGCAAGTTTCAGGACAGCCAGGGCTACACAAAGAAACCTTGTTTTGAAAAACCAAGAGAAACCAGGTGGTGATAGCACAGGCCTTTAATCTCAGCACTTGGGAGGCAGAGGCAGGCTGATTTCTGTGAGTTCAAGAGGCCAGCCTGGTCTATAAGAGCTAGTTCTAGGACAGCTAGGATTGTTACAGAGAGAAACCCTGTCTCAAAAAAGCAAAAAAAGAAAAGAAAAGAAAAGAAAAACATAGAGGGGGGTGAGAGAAGGAGGGTGTGATTAGAAATTCTTTCAATATTCAGAATACTGGTCTATTTATCTGTGTGTCTCTGTGTTTGCATGCCTGGTGAGGGTACCTAGCCCCGGTGTTCAGGCACAGAGGAGAAGAGGGTACTGTGCATCTTCCTTTCTCCTTGAGGCAGGGTCTCGCTCACTCTTTCTCAGCTAAACTGGAAGGCAGCAAGCTCCAGCAACCCTGCTCCTTCCATGCACCTCAGAGCTGGGGTTATAGGCATTTGTGGAGAAGTCCTGTTTGTTAGATGGGTGCTGGGATCTGAACTCTGCTCCCATGATTCCAGATCAAATGCTCTTAACTGCTGAGCCATCTCTCTAACCCTAAGAGTAATGTTTTATTGGTCCACAGTCACACCCACTCATTTGGGAGTTGCCCATAGCTGCTCTCCAATTACAATGGCAGAAGCGAGTAGACCCACAAAGCCTGTAATATTTATTGTGTGGCTCCTCTGGCATATAACTTGCCTGCCCTGTGATGGATGAGTTGTGTGGTCTGACGCTCTGGGCTTTGCTCTTATGTGTCCAACACTCCAAAGGCCCACAGTAAAAGAACTCTTGCAATGGTGGGCACCCCCATATGGTGATGCTTTGAGGGTCCCTCTCCCATGGCTGAACATCCCCATAGCCAGCACTCTGGCTGACTCATTCTCAAGTCTCCAGCCTTTGGCACAGTCCTCGGGCAGCATTTGCTGAATCGCACAGATTTCTGTTGTTGCCCGTCTGTAAACACTTCAGACTTCTTGTGGTTTTTCCTGACTCGCCTGAACACTAGCCAAGAAGCCCAGCATGAGGAGGTCAGGTGGGTTGCACAGATCTGAGTTTAGGTCAGGAAATCTGGTAACTCGGGAGCTCTCCCTGGCACACTCACTCTGCCTGGCCAGGGAGGTGATAGCCAAGACCCACTGGGCAGCAGTACTGGGAACAGACGGGGTGCGACTGACCAGCATTGCCTGGAAGAGAGGGAAGTCTCGCCCTAGGAGACACTCTGGCAGTGTGGGCAGGGTGTCGTGGAGGTTGCTATCTTGTAGGAACATGTCCTAGATGGGGTCTCCAGCGGCTGCTAACCTGGGGACACCTATGACTCTCTCAGAAGGCCACCAAAACCAAGCCTTTGATGCTCGATGGAAGAGGAAAAGGGCCACCCGTGGGCCCATGCTTGCAGACCATCCCTGTACTGGCCTAACCCCTGTAGGACTGTTACTCATATGCCAGGGCTCTCAAGGACACAAGCCCAGCCAGCTTCTGGGACCTTAAGACGGGCGTCCTGGCTCACTGCAATTTGGAGGAACTTTGAAGACCCCATACCACATTCTGATCCCCTTATCCTGGAAAATCCTCTGAAACCCCAAACTCTGGCCATTCCTTCCTGGCTGGCTTTTTTTGGAAAGACTTGGGTTATGTAATGAGCATTCACGGACTCTGTGGCTGAGAGACGGCCCTGGGGTCAGTGGTTTGGGAAGAACAAGGACTCATCCTCCTTGGCAGCATCCTGAATGGCTGATTTCTTTCTTTGAGAAAACTTGGTTTTGCATGTGTATATGTGTACGGTGTATGTGCACGTGTGCACACATATTCATGTGATGTGTGTAGGCATGAGAACGTCTGAGGCTGACATTGCTTGCCTTCCTTCATGACTCTCTACCTTTTCCTAACGATGACCAGTTTTTTTCTAACTCTGGAACTTGCAATTTTACCCTCCAATGAGCTAGCCTGTTCCAGGATTTCCTGTCTTAGTCTCTGGGCCCTGGGATCATAGGTAGGCCACCATGTCTACCTGGCTTTTCATTTAGGTTCTAGGGAGTCAAACTTCTGTCCTGCTCACATGACAAGAACTTTCCCAGCTGAGCGTCCCCCCTTGGACACAACTCCAACCATTTCCTCCTTGGAGGCAGTGACTTGCCTCTTCTTTCCCTGATCCCTGGCTTTTTGGGACAGTGCGGTGGGATTCCCAGAGACTGGGAACTTACAGATCCCCGCACAGGCAGCCCTGGGTGCCGCTGTCTTCTGAAGGACTCACTGTGGGCTTGTGGCAAGAGAACCCCTGCCTCTCTACAGTCACGGACAGGGTGGCTTGAATCATGCCCCATCAAACCTGGTGTGGCTCAAGACTTGTTGGACAGCATCAGCCATGAGGCTTGAGGCCTTTGAACGTGACTCTTTAATCCAGGACCAGGAAGACATGGCTCACAGAGGTTCTAGATGTGAACTTGAGTCTTGGTGATTAGAACAAAGCCTGGTGAGATGGCTCCTCTGGCTGACTCTTTCCGTCTGTACCCATGCCAGACAACCTCTTTTGCATGAGGCCACCAGATAGGCAAGGGTTCAAATCCCAGCTGCGCCACTTCTTGACCACTGAGTTGGGGGCAATGGGATGTTGGAGTGCCCATCTGTGTGGTCTTGTACTCAAGCCTTTCTGAGAACAGAAGCCCTAAGAAGAGTCAGAGAAACAGGAGACACAGGGGCACAGACAGGAATAACAGCAGGGGAGCTGTCTCAGGCCCAAGGGTTCACTGGATTGCGTGCCCAATACGTTAAGGAAGAGAAAAAGGACTCCTGAGCGTTTGTCACTTCCCCCACTGTGGGTATGCGGAGATCTGCCAGGTGCTCTTCTGGGTGCTTCAAGTACAGACTGGAGCTGCTGTGAGGGCGGAGCCTCGGGAGTATGCCCATGCAGGTGCAGAGGCAGGGTGGATGGGGCACTTGAAGCAACCAGCAGCCTGTGGTCAGAACCCAGAGAGGGTAGAGCTGAGAGAGCCTGCCCTCCCCATAGGCACTGCAGCAGCCCTGGGGTGACGGTCAAATTCCACGGTGTCACATACCTGTGACCTCCGCACTCCAGAAGCTGAGGTGGAGGGTGTTTAATTCCAACCTGGCCACTAGAGCAATACCCTCTCCTAAAACAAAACAAAGCCCAAGAGGCTAACGTGGCTGGTGTAGAAGGCTGTGGTGGTTTGAGTGAGAGTGGCCCCGCAGGCTTATACGC
Organism: Chionomys nivalis; assembly: GCF_950005125.1. Taxonomy (NCBI): domain Eukaryota; kingdom Metazoa; phylum Chordata; class Mammalia; order Rodentia; family Cricetidae; genus Chionomys; species Chionomys nivalis. The sequence continues at coordinate 50,975,684 of NC_080107.1, forward strand.
ATGATTAATTCCTAGTTGAGCCATTTAGGAAGGAGCATAAGGCGTGGCCTTCTTGGAGAAGGTGTCTCCAGGAGTAGGTTTTGAGGTTTCAAAAGTCCACACCAGGCCCAGTGTCTCCTCTCTCTGCCTGCCTGTCTTCCGGTGAATCCTGATATGGTTCTCAGCCCTGTGCCCGCCTGCCATGCCCTTTGCCATGATGGTAGACTAACCCTCTGAAGCTGTTAGCCAGCCCCCAGTTAAATGTTTCCTTTTGTCAGAATTGCCTTTGTTGTGGTGTCTCTTCACAGTGACAGGACAGTGACTAAGATGCAGGGGGAAAGAAAGGGAGGGAGAGGGAAGGGGAGACAAGAAGAGGTTATGGGGGCAGAGCCATGCCTGGCAGCTCATATAGGCTACTGGGGGCTACGTGACACACTCTGGACTGGATTCCTGTCTGTCCTCGCTCTGTCCCTCCAGAGCCTACCCCCACCCTCCAGAGCTCAAGATGAAGAAGCTGAGGCACTAAGGAGCTGATTGCTGAGGGTCACCCAGCAGGTGCCTAGTGGGGTTTGGACCAAGGCAGGTAGATTGGCACCTGGTCTAAACTCTGAAATCTGAGTTCTGTCACCTGTGCCCAGGCAATGTCAAGAGAGAGCACCCAGCCTGGCCAGATTCCACACCACTTAGTCCAGTGGGAACAAGGCACTCGGGCTCCTCCTGGGCTCCATGTGGCCTCAGATAGAAAAGTTCAGCCCGAAAATCTGGGGCGTGAAACCAACTTGAAGGCTGTTGGAGCACACCCTATCTCAGTGTATGGAACAGAATCCCGTGCCTGCCTCCTCCAGTTCTGTGAACTCCTCTCCATCCCTCACAGTCCTATGTGGCCAGCCCCACCTTGGCAAGTGCTTTCTTGAATCTGCTGAGCCGATCACCAGCCCTCATGTTCCTATTTTGCCCTGTACTTACCCTCCCCTTGCTCTCAAATCTCTGAGCACTGAGTCTTCCTCAGGGCGCTGAATCTTCCTTCCTTAGATCTAGCGATCTCCTGCTCAGCCAAGCCTAGGACTCAGTAGAGCTAGCAGTGTCTTCGTGCTGGCCTGCTGCTGTGACCGTTCTGGAGGTGATGATCAAGCTAGGGACCCGGCACCTGTCCTCTCCTCCCAGCCCTCCGCAGGGCTCCCATTCCCTCTCCTCTATTACGTCTTTTTTTCAGTTTTCCTTTCCCTTTCCTCCTTACTTCCCTCTTGCCCTCCTTTTTCTCTTCTGAGGTCTCCTGTAGCCCAGGCTGGCCTTCAGTGTAGCAGAGGATGACTTTGAACTTCTGATCCTCCTGCCTCCATCTCCAAATGCTGGGATTACCCCGCTCTGTTTCATGCAGAGCAGGGGATGAAATTCAGGACTTCCTGCATGCAAGGTGAGCATCCCACCAACTAAGCTGCATCCACAGCCCTGTTTAATCTTTTCTGTTCAGAGAACAATAGGTCCTGGAGGCGGAAAGGTCTTGCGGTGGGCAGGCCTAACGGGCTGTGAGGGGAATTGCGGGTCTCACACTGCTGCCCCATCCCGTCCTTCCTGCTGCTCTGAACTCTCCAACCTCCGTGTCTGTCTGTATTCCTCAAATGGGCAAACACCACAGCAGAGGTCCCTGTGGGCCCAGCTCTCCTCCTGCTGTCTCCCTCAGCTCTCTGGAGGAGACCAGCTACCACGGCAAAAGCATTCAAGTCATCCTGGACTTTTCCCCCTTCTCTGCTGACCGTGAAACTGCACCAGAGATCCCCACGGGGTTCTTTTTGTTTTTTGTTTTTTCAAAAATATTTATTTATTATGTATACAATATTCTGTCTATATATATGCCTGAAGACCAGAAGAGGCCACCAGACCTCACTACAGATGGTTGTGAGCCACCATGTGGTTGCTGGGAATTGAACTCAGGACCTTTGGAAGAGCAGGCAATGCTCTTAACCGCTGAGCCATCTCTCCAGCCCCCCCCACGGGGTTCTTGAATCTGTGTGTTTGTCCACCCACCCTGGTACACTGGCCACCATCCCAAGCCTCCCACCCATCAGCCTTCGCACCGGCTCTGCGCACTCCTGCATGATGGCCTTCGTACAGCTGGGCCCATCACCTCACTACTCGGAAGGATTCCTCTGGGCCCCTATTTGCTTTCTCAGTGGAAGAGTGTGCTTCTTCTCAGCTGGTTACAAAGCCCCAGGAGGAGGAACGCTGGCTCTGCCGGGCCTACACCAGGGCCAGGCTGAGGCCAGTGTCTGTTGGCCCTTGGTAGAGCTGGCAGGCTTTCATTCCCTCGGACAAAGGCAAGGCCTTTCTGCCCCATCAACCGTGTATTTACAGTCTCAGCCTACAGAAGTCACTAGGCAGATGCGCAGGACACATCAGGGCATTCACTGCAGGGTTGGGAATGAACTCAGTTGCCAGAGACTTTACATAGAATACATGAAACCCTGGGTTCAGTCCCTGGCACAGAAGCAAAAGCCATGCATGGTGCCACATGTTCATAAGTCTAGAACTTGAGGGGTGGGAGCCGTAAGATGAAAAGTTCAAGGCCATTCTTGGCTACACAATGAATTCTTTGACACTATGCAAACTGTCTTTTTTTTTTCTTTTTCTTTTTTATTGACATTTATTGAGCTCTACATTTTTCTCTGCTCTTCTCCCTGCCTCTCTCCTCCCCACTTAATCCTCCCCCAAGGTCCCCATGCTCCCAATTTACTCAGGAGATCTTGTCTTTTTCTACTTTCTACTTCCCATGTAGATTAGATCTATGTAAGTCTCTCTGAGTGTCCTCATTGTTGTCTAAGTTCTCTGGGATTATGATTTGTAGGCCGGCTTTCTTTGCTTTATGTTTAAAAACCACCTATGAGTGAGTACATGTGATAACTGTCTTTCTGTGTCTGGGTTACCTACCCCATCCATTTTCCTGCAAAATTCAAGCTGTTGTTGTTTTTTTTTCTGCTGTGTAGTACTCCATTGTGTAAATGTACCACATTCTTCTTATCCATTCTTCGATTGAGGGGCATTTAGGTTGTTTCTAAGTTCTGGCTATGACAAACAAAGCTGCTATGAACATAGTTGAGCACATGTCCTTGTGGCACGATTGAGCATCCTTTGGATATATACCCAAAAGCGGTATTACTGGGTCTTGAGGAAGGTTGTTTCCTAATTTTCGGAGAAATCGCCACACTGACATCCAAAGGGGTCGTACCAGCTTGACTCTTTTTTTTTTTTTTTTAAGATTTATTTATTTATTATGTATACAACAGTCTGTCTGTGTATATCCCTGCAGGCCAGAAGAGGGCACCAGACTTCATTACAGACGGTTGTGAGCCACCATGTGGTTGCTGGAATTGAACTCAGGACCTCTGGAAGAGCAGTCAGTGCTCTCAACCTCTGAGCCATCTCTCCAGCCCTTGACTCTGTCTTTAAAAGAAAAAAAAGACACTGATCGTAGGGTTGCTTGTTTGCGCGGCAACCAGCAGTAAACTCGGTCTCCCTGGGTCAGGGATTGATTCAATACTCACAGCCACTGGGTGCAACAAGAGATAGACAGGCCTGATAGCGCTGAAGTGTCACCGAGGAAAAGAAGGGAAGGTGTGGTGGTGACACACGTTTATCATAGACGAGCCCTGGAAGGCGGTAGACATTTGTACATATGTCTACTGATGGATGGAGAAAGTGCCAGAGATTCGAACTCTGTACCTTGGCTGGAAAAGAAAGAGGGCCAGGGAGGCACAGCTAGCGTGGAAGCCCAGGTCTCCCTCCTTGGAATCACTTTCTGCTCTGGACCCCCTTGTGGAAGGTTTAGTCCTTGGTTGCTGACCAGGCCCCTGTTCTCTCCACTGCTGCACCACTCTGTGGAGAAGGTCAGAGCAGCAGTTAGGGTGAGCCACACCTCTCTTGGGTGTTAGAGATAGGCCGGGTCTAGTCTTTCCCTCCCAGGCTAACAGTAGCCCTGAAGGATAAACAGCTTACTCAGAACATCCAGCTAGTTAATGGCATAATTCAGTTATGAGCCAACCATAACACTATCTTTTTTTTTTTTTTTTAAGACAAGGGTTCATAAAGCCCAACTTAGCCTTGAACTCTTTCTTCAGCTGAGGATGTTCTTGAACTTCTGATCTCCCTGCCTCTACCTCCCACATGCTGGTACTCATGCACCACCAGGCCTGGTTTAAGTTCTACTGGAGATAGAAACCAGGGCTTCATGAGAGCTAGTCAAACACTACTTCTTTTGTTTTGGTTTGGTTTTTCAAGACTGTGTTTCTCTGTAGCTTTGGAGCCTATCCTGGAACTAGTTCTCGTAGACCAGGTTGGCCTCCAACTCACAGAGGTCTGCCTGCCTCTGCTTCCCGAGTGCTGGGATTAAAGGCTTGTGCCACCACTGCCTTGCTAAACACTGCTATTTTATTTATTATTATTTTTATGTGTGTGTGTGCATACGCACACACCTGCCACACTCCCGTGGCCTGCGTGCATGTGGAAGTCATTCCACAGCTCAAACTTAGGGTGACAGGCTTGGGTAGCAAGTGATTTTACCCACCAAGCCATCTTGTCAATCTGCCCTAGTTCTTAGGGCCTCACTATGTAGCCGAGGCTGGCCTTGAACTCACTATCTTACTATCACAGCCTCCCCATTGCTTGGAATCACAGGTGTGCTGTAGCACACTCAGCTACAGCCCCATCTTACCTGCTATATCCACACTGTGTGCTGCTCAGAAAGCAGCTTTGGCTGCCTGTCTGCAAACGGACCCCAGAGCCCCCAGCACACACACACCCGGCACCCCAGTACCCCCAGATTCCTAGAGAATGCAACTGTTATTGGCTGGAGGAATATGGTTCCATTCCCTACACTTAGGCCTCCCCACCCCCCAGTAGCCTTCCCCAGGCACCTTAGTGAGAGATCCAAGGAGCCTGGAGCCTACAGTAGGCCTGGGTAGGGCCTGGCCTCCCTGTAATTAAGGCTGCAGGAGACTAGGAGCTTGGATCCTCTCATCCAAGGTGGGGAGGAGGGGTGAAGGAACAGGAGGAGCCTCCTTGTGGCCAGGCTGACCACGTCAGCAGCCCCTGGCTCTCTGGGAGCAGCTAGGCAGCAGCTGGCAGCTGGGATGGGCCCAGTATAGATGCTATTCGTGGCTCAGCGTCTTCTTGATCCAAGCCCCCTTAGTGCAGGCCTGCACCATGGACTCATAGCAGGAAAACCTTCATCTGAGTCCTGTAGATGCCTGCCTCTCCCTCTTCTCTTTCCTCTTGATCCCTTCATCCCAGCTCCATGGCCATTTCTCCAAAGAAGCCGGTCACTGAGGCTTGGCTCCCAGCATTCAGCACTGCTGCGGGGCAGATTCTGCATGGGGCGGGGGCTGGGAAAGAGCTGCTCAGGGGGTCACCTGGGCATCCCCTGGGAAGGAAGTCAACCTCTGAACAGATGCTCGCAGCTTCCTGAGGCCCTTGGAGCAAACCCACACTCCAGTTGTCCCCCTGGTCCTCCTAGCTGTGTCCCTTTGCTCTTGTCACCCTAACTTCCTCTAGCCACATGATAGCCTGCTCCCACAGATATTACCTTGTTGGTCTAGGTCTCTGCTCCTGCCACCTCAACAGCCTGGGCACACTTCCCTCTGCCCTTCCTCCCCTGTTAAACCCATCTGGACCCCGGTCACATTTCTCCTGCTGGACCCGGATGAAATTTTTCCTGCTATGAGCCCATGGTGCTGGCTTGGACCAGGGCGATGCTGAGCTAATGCCAGTATCTTTGTCTTCCCACTCTTCGGCACCAAGGCTGTGGCCTCTCTCGGGCACAGACATGCCCAGGTGGCACTCACCAGCTGTGGTCTCTAAGCTGTGTTGTACTTGCCTATGAAATGGATTTCTATGAGAAAGAACCTTTGGGAGGCTCACAGGAGCCAGCGTGGGTAAACACTTCAAATGGTACCACGGTGGGTGGGGGCTTAACAACCTGTCCCTGTGTGACCACAGCTGCTCCTGTTGAAGCTTAGACACTCAGCCCATTCCCGCCCCATCATTCAAACTGTGGCCAGAGAGGCCTTTCTAAGGCAACTGGAATCATGTCACCAACCAGATGTCCAGGCTGACCCTCTCTGGCCTCCCTCTCCAGCGCTCTCTTAACTCTATCTATTCATTCTAGCCACTGGAACTAATCCCACAAACACCCGATGCGCAGGCCTTCGGTCCTTCTTTAACTAGCTAACTCCTAGGTAGCCTTTAGACCCTGTCTGAGGTGCCTTTTTCTTCAGGGAGCCTAGTGAACATCTGTCTCATTGCAGTGAGCCCCTCTTCTCTGTGCTTCTGAGGGGCGACCGCCCTGCACTCCCCACTGCAGTAGCTGGCATACCTGGGTGCGCTGCCCCTGCAGTGGGCCAGACACTGCATCTTGCTCTCTGCTGCAGACCCAGCACAGTAGAGTGTCTGGCAAGGACTGGATTTTCAAAAAATATTTAGTGACTGAATGGATGGATGAGTCAATATCTGCATCCCACACTGCAGGAAATGTCTGAGAACAGATCTGAGTGGGAGGTTCCTGCAAGGCCTGGGAGAAACCCCTCGGCTTTGGGGTGCTAGGTGGCGAAGAGCAGACACCCCTATCCCCTACCACCCGTTTGCGCAGGCCCCCGGGGCCCCAGGGCCGGCTTCCAGATGTTAAGCTCCGTTTCTGCCTTACCTCCTAGCTTTTCCATCTGCACTGCCGGACCAGATTCCCGCAGCCAGCATCGCGGGCAGCCAGGCCAGCCGTCCCCAGCGTCTTCCTATTTTAGACATCTCGCCGCCTCGGTCCCTTCTAATGTTTCCAGGCAGGCTGCGGGGGGAGGAAAAAGAGGTTACTGCTACTTTAAATGTACTGTATGAAGGCGAGGGCTGGAAAGGGGCCTGCTTGCAGGAATACCCAGTCATCTAGTTGGAGAAGCCGCCAGATGGAATACAAAAGGAGAAGCTCAGGCGCTCATGGAGACGGCCTCGGTTCATAAATCAGGTGGGGCCGCGGCCCAGGGGCCCACACACCATGGAGCCCAACTCCCTCCTGGACCCAGGCGACTCCTACGGTAAGTGAGCCAAGCCAGCTAAGCGGCTAAGTGGCAGAGTTTGGGATTTTAGCCCACTGCTCCAGCAGACTTTGCTTCGCTTTTGGAATAGGCGTTGAACCGGTCGGGGGAGGCAGGCATCTGGGTGCCAACTGGCCTCTGGGATCGGGGGGAAGGAATCGGTGCCCTGGGTCATGGGTCAGGGGTTGGAGGGTCCCCTTAGATGAGACATTGGCATGGTCCAGCAAAGAGTTTCTTGGCTGTTTGAACTTTGCTCTTGGCCAAGAAGGAAAGTAAGTTTATGGCCCCTGCTCCTAGGTCTCACTCTTGGTCCCCCAGGTCTGCCTGCTGCTGTGCGAATTCAATTAGTGAAGTCTGTAGAGAAACAGAAAAGAGCAGGCAATTGAATGTACCTTGTAATTAAAGGCCAGGGCAAACTGAAAATTCCCAGCTCCCCTCTCTGGTACGGAAGGCCCCAGGCTGCTCTAGCAGGGGACATTCTCCGCTCAGCTCCCCAGGGCCACTGGGAGCCCTGAGCAGGGCTGGAAAAGAGTTGCGAGGGTTAGAGCCCCACAGAGTGGGGCCGGGACCAGGGAACCAAGAAAGGTTCCTCCGGGGAGGTTTCAACAGGCCCGGGATCCCCAGGACCTGCAGCTATCCAAGCCTGCTACCTAGTTAGATGTCCAGACTGCTCCCGTTTGGCCAGGACGCTGGCACACAGTGACTGTCTCCCAGCAACAGAGAGAAGAAGGAGGGTGGGAGGATAGTGGAGGGAAAGAGGCTGGGGGGCAGGTTGAGGGGTTCACTGGGGAGACAGGGCCGTTAGCCTCAGATGGGGAGGTCTTCTAGGTCTTCTGTAGCTAATGGCTTATGTGACTCTTTTTGGGGCTGTGGTCCTTTGGGGACCACACACTCCACTCAAGAATGATATAGCTCTTCTCCCCCCTCCAGACTCCCTTGTTCCAGCCAGGCCTGGCTGCCTGGCCCAGAGTCAAGGCCAAATTCCCTTCCTCCTGCAGCAGCCAAGCTCGGTCCAGGGAGAGAAACTGCCGCCCTCAGAGAGCTGGGCCAGGCCCTACCGTGGACCTGACATCTTCAGGTAGTCAGGCGACAGAACAGTGCACCCTGAGTGACCTGTGGGTCACTTCATCCAAGTAACAATCAGTCCTCAAAGTGGGGGAGGGGCAGGGACTACAGCTTCTGTTCTGGAAGAGGTTTTGGTCTGGAATGGGAGGCCGTCCATGATCCCAAGACCTGCTTTAGGGGAATGTATTCCTGATGGGGAGCCTGGGGATGCACAGTCTGAGCTATGAAATAGGCTTGCTGCTTCTTGGGATTGTCTGCCTCAAATGTGGCAAGGCTTGGGAATGGTTCTTAAATACTCCTTCATGCTGCCCAAGAAAGACACAGACTCAATCCGGCCTGGGAAACTGTGGGGATGGGGAGTGGTGACCAGGATCAATATGGCCAAGCAAAGCTCGGGTGGTTGGGGAGCTCTTCCCTGGGCTTGCCAACAGCAGCCTCTGAGCAGGATGAAGCTGGAAAATGAGGCAGCTTCCATCTCGGTGGCGTGCAGCCTACCCCTTGTCTCAGGCTGTTGATCTTCTGTGATCTGCTAGGGCAGGGCGTGTGTGTGTGTGTGTGTGTTGGATGGATCTGGGCACAAGGCACAAAACAGAGAAGGCCTTGCACACGCACTCTGTCTGGGATGTTCCCAGGAGGGCTGAGCAAGGTCTGATTCCCACCAAGTCAGCCTCAGAGGTCTATAGCTGAAACCCTTCCTGGGGCAGGGCAAGAAATGAAGCCTCCCCTATGGCCCTCGTTCTACGTTCTCCCATTCATTCATTCGCCCAACCTCTACTCTCAGGCCTTGAGCTGGGCTCCGGGAGCCAAGAAGCCAAACCTTGCCTCTTTCTCTATGAAGTTCCCAGGTTAGTCTGTGAGTGGGGACTCCTCCAAGGAAGGAGCCCAGGAATTGTAGAATCCTTTGACCCGGTGTCTAGGAGGGGTTTCCAGAAGAGGTGATTTCATGACATTGCTAGTCTCTGTCAGTGTGGGTGTCCATGACACAATGTTTTAGGCTGGCCAATCCTCACTGTCCCAGAAGCTAGAAGTGTTTGACCGTTTCCGGATGACCTGGTTCTGCGGAGAACTCTGCTCCCAGCTTCTGAACGGTTCCCTTCTGTTCAGTCTGTGCACATAGAGAGAAAAGATGAGTGCTCTGGGTTTCCTGGACCAGGGAGCCACCTCATTTAACTTTGGTTTCTTCCGTGAGGCTCCAGCACCATGCACAGCCACGTGGGAGATTAAAGCGTGGCCATGGGAGTGGACAGGTCACTCGTATCCTTCAGGACTCCCTCCTTGAAACATTTCCTTCTGGCTTCTGTGATGGCCACACCTGCGGCTTCCTCCCATTTCCTGACCCTTCTTTCCCTACTATCCACATGGCCTCCTTTCGGGGCTGAGCCATCTGACTGCAGCTCCTTCTCTCTGGAGCACGCGAGCTGCCCTGACCCAGGGCCTTCATACCTGCAGCTTCCTCTGTGTGGGGCACTCCTTCCCTTTTCCTTCACTGCTCTAACTCCTGTTTCTTGTTCTGGTTGTGGAAAAGTTGTCTTTTCTGAGAAGCCTTCTTTCTCCAAAACATGTTTCCTGATCCCACTGGATTGGAGCTCACGGTCTCTTGCCCTGTCTGTTCTGGTCTGTGGATTGTGTTGGGATGGGATTAACTGCACAGCACCCTGTAATCTCTAAACTCTCCGAATCCCCAGGGCACGTCTCTCTGCTTGGCATTAGTGGGTCCCCAAATAGACTGTTGCTGAATGAATGAAGTTCACCCCGGCAGAGAGGTCAAGAAAGGCATTCCAGGCAGACAGAACAGGGGTGGAAAGGCCTGGGGCTCAGAGACACTCTGGAAGGTTCTCTACTCGCAATGATACTCTCGGCAAGCTGCACTCTTTGAAGGGTCCTGGGAACCTGATGGGGACAAAGCTGGATGTATACAAGCCGGGTGGAACTCTGGGTCCTCCTCCCTCCCTTTCTCAGCTGTAAGACACCCCCTTCATTGTGGACACGGTGAGCTTGGCTTCCAGTCGTAGGTGTTCAGGGACTTGGCCACTGGACAGTGTCATAGCCATCACACTGGCGTGGAAAAGGTAGCATCAGAGGCTCAGAAGGTTGTGGGGACACACACCTTCGGTCCCAGAATTTAGGAGGCAGAGGCAGATGGAGCTCTATTAGTTCGAGCCAGTCTGGTCTACAGAGTGAGTTCCAGGACAGCTGGTCTCATATAAATAAATAAATAAACACATAAATATAAAGTTTTGATAGTCTCCTCGGTCAAGGCCAAAGAGGGCTGGGGTAAGGGCAGACTGAAGAGCAGGGTCTCACAGCTAATCGGAGGCAGGAAGCTCTTGGTTCTCAGGGCACTGGTCACTAACCTGACTCCTACCCGAGACCGTAAGATGTCGGGGGCAGAGCCTGTCTTGCTAGCGTTGTGTTGTGATCTCACGTCGGCAGCACCCCGCCCTGAGGACACATCTGCATGTCACTGGATAGATGAATGAATGAACATCAGTTGGAGCCCTTGATAACTGTGCTGCTGTCCCCAGACCGCCTCCCCTTCTCCGGGCTGCTGTGTGGGTAACTGTCACTTGTGGGTCTTGTGCATGTTAATCTCCAAAATAGAATAGTCCAGTTACCCATCTAAGATTCTAGACCCAAATCAGCTCTCAGCGCCTCTGGGTTGCTGGGCGGCCTGCAGCCAGTCCCTGCTGCTGGCTCAGCCTCAGTTTCCTTAGCAGACAAGTAGACAAGGCTAGCCCTACCCTGTCTTTTGCTGCCAGTTTGCCTACATACGCCCAGGAAAAGTGAAGACAACTGCCATCGGCCCCTGTGGGGTGGGCTATGACTCATGGAGATGAGTGCTTACTGGGCTGAATCCCTGAAGGCACTGATTGTTCTATGACTCTGTGAGGTGGGACAGAGGCTTAGAACCCTGTTCCCCCCCGAACACCAGCAATCGCATTTGTCCAGAGCATCAGGAGCTTTGGGGCAAGGAGACAGCCATGCTTCTGCTGTGTTCTGACCATTCCAGGTGAAGCAACCACAACATGCTCCCCCCAGGACTGGAGATTGAACCCTGGACCTCAAACACGCCAGACAAGGGTTCTACCACTGACTTATACCCTTAGCCACACCCCTTTTTATTTTGAGATAGGATTTTACTACAGAGTCTTGGAACTAAGTCATGTAGATCAGGCCAACCTCGAACTCACAGAGATTCACCTGCCTCTGCTTCCTCAATGCTGGGATTAAAGGTGTGTGCCACCATGCCACAGTTTCTTTTTATTTTTTTATTTTGAACCAGGGTCTTCACAAGTTAGTTATCCAGGCTAACACTAAATTCATTCAGTAGCCCAGTAAGGACTCAAACTCGCAATCTTCCTGCCTCTGCTTTCTGGGCAACTGGACCCACAAGCCTGTAGCACCAGGGTCAGCTAACAGCACTAGTTCTGGAGTGATTGTGTCTCTGCTGGACATGGTCCACTTGAATCCTCATGCCCGGCCTGCAGGTGTGGTTAGCCTATTTTCTAGAGGAGGAAACAGGCTCAAGGGAGTTGAGAGTGCAGGGGAAGAGTGGTGACCAAACCCAGGCTGCTGGGTTCCAGAGCCTGGGATCTTTCTCTTGCAGCCCTGTCTGAGAGCCATCGCTGGGCCCAAGTGGCCTCATGTGGGTCCTTCCATTTGCTGTGGAAAAGTTCCCCTTCTGGGGACTGTTTGCTGAACTAGCTCAGGACTGAGCGTGACTGTGTGACATGGCACGAACCGGTGTCAGCTCAACAGGGGACAGCAAAAGGCAGGCGCAGCAGCTGTGACAGGATGGGGCTAGTCTAGAGAGAGCTATTTTGGGATCAAAGCTGTCACAAGCCTGGTGTCATGGTGCCCTGGCCCTTCTCCTGAGCTGGAGACAGGCCACAGATGCTGTCCAGGGCTTTGCTTCAGCTAGCCAGGAGCGAGGCTAGTGGTAATGACCGTGGATGTGCCCAGCCACCCACCTCCATCATCTCATTCCCCTCCTGCCGACCCTCAAGACTGTGGCTCAGAGAGGCTGAGAACTTGCCCAAAGGCACAAGGCTAGAGACAGTAACTAAACTGGACCTATGAGGTCCTTCTCTGAGGGTGCGTCTGTGAATTCAGGCCTAGGAGGCTGTAATCAAGCCTGCCCTGCCTCTCAGGCCTCCTCCCAATTCTGAAACTCAGTAGGCCCTGGACCAAGACCTGGGAATCCTCAAGACTCAGTTTCCTCATCTGCACCGAAGCAATAATATCAGCCTGGTCAACCTGAAGTAGGGAAGGAAATGAGCAATTGGCTCCTTCCATTGTGTGTGTGTGCGTGTGTGTGTGTGTGTGTGTGTGTGCATGAGTGCGTGTGTGTGCGTGTGTGTGTGTGTGTGTGTGCAATCGCTCTAGCTGCCCTTGACGAGTGAAGCCAGGTACAAAGAGCCAGTCCCTCTGACTGAGGACCTCCTAAGCACCAGGCTGTGGACTGAACACTCATGGATGGAGCTTCAGACTTCCCTGCCTGCACTCAGAGAAACCATCAGGTTCTGAAGGGTCCCAGGATGTACGGCCACAGACGGTACTTGTAACTCAAACCCAGGACCCCTAGACAATGTGACAGCTAGTTTTGTCAACTTGTAGAATTTCTGGAGAAGAGAGTTTCAGTGAGGGATTGTCTAGACTAAGTTGGTCTGTGGGGAGACTGTCTTGATTATGTAATTGATGAGGGAATGGAATACCCAGCCTCAAAGTAGGTGGCACCATTCATTCCCTGGTTTTGGGTTTCAAACTGTATCAAAAGCAAAAAGCAAATTAAATGTGAGTATACATGTGTCCTGCTCTTGATCGTGGCTAGGACTACCTGTGTCCAGTTCCTGCTACTGGACCTGTCCAGAACCATAGACCGTAACCCGGGATTGAGAGCCTACTCAACCTCTCCAGAACCATAGACTGTAACCCGGGATTGAGAGCCTACTCAACCTCTCCAGAACCATAGACTGTAACCCAGGATTGTGAGCCTACTCAACCTTTCCAGAACCATAGACTGTAACCCAGGATTGTGAGCCTACTCAACCTCTCCAGAACCATAGACTGTAACCCAGGATTGAGAGCCTACTCAACCTCTCCAGAACCAGAGACTGTAACCCAGGATTGTGAGCCTACTCAACCTCTCCAGAACCACAGACTGTAACCTGGGATTGCGAGCCTACTGGACCTCTCCAGAACCACAGACTGTAACCTGGGATTGCGAGCCTACTCAACCTCTCCAGAACCACAGACTGTAACCCGGGATTGTGAACTGAAACCTTCTTCCCTGGGTGTTTTTGTCAGACATTTCATCACCCAATGGAAGCGATGCTAACACAGGTGCCTGCCCTCAGGTGCCCATTAACGGTGCCCATTATCTCTGGATTTCCCAGACTCTGATACACTTCATCCTCTCCATTGCCCAGGAAGCCTTGGGCCAGCCTTACTGTGGCCTTCCCAGTGAGGCCACCTGGCTTATTCCTCACACTTGTTACCCACTGAGGTGCCAACAGGAAGAAAAAGCAGTAAGGAAAAAGCAGCAGAGAGGTAGGGCCTTGCATTGCTGATATACCCAGGCCCATGCAGCAGAGAGGCAGGGCCTTGCATTGCTGATGATGCACCCGGGCCCATGCAGCAGAGAGGCAGGGCCTTGCATTACTGATCATGCACCCTGGACTGTGCAGCCAGCTGGGAAGGGAGGCTGGGGACTCAGGGAAGGAGGGGGCTGTACTGACCAGGGCAGGGCCAGGACAAAGCCCTTCCAGAGGGCAGCAGCTGGTGTCCCCTAGCCCTTTGGGAAGGACACCAAAGGAGGGAGAGAGTGCTCACACTCATGTGTGCTTAGGGCAATGGTTCTCAACCTTCTAATGCTGTGACCCCTTAATATGCTGTGGTGACCCCAACCATAAAATTACTTCATTGCTACTTCATAACTAATTTTCCTGCTGTTATGAGTCTTATTTTTTATTTATTTATTTATTTTTGGTTTTTCGAGACAGGGTTTCTCTGTAGCTTTGGAGCCTATCCTAGAACTTGCTCTTGTAGACCAGGATGGCCTCGAACTCACAGAGATCCACCTGCCTCTGCCTCCTGAGTGCTGGGATTAAAGGTGTGCACCACCACCGCCCAGTTTGTTATGAATCTTAATGTAAATACTGTGTTTTCTGATGGTCTTAGGTGACCTCTGTGAAAGGGTCAGTCAAACCCCAAGGGGTCACGACCCACAGGTTGAGAACCACTGAGTCAGGGCAAAGTTGTCACATTCATAGAATATTAGTTTCTGGAAGCCCTTTTCCCTCCCACTCTCCCCTCTGTTGTTCTTCTGTGAGCTCCTCAAGGGTATATAGGGTAGGCAGAGGTGGGGCGTGGGAGAGGCGGGGCCTGTCAGGGCCCCTCCCCTTGTGAATACCAGCCCTGCACAGAATGATGGATCCTATTAACTAGTCCGGAGGCTGGCTCAGCTCCCCTAAGCCCTCCTGTCTCTGATGTTCTTCCTGGCACATGTCCCATTCTCATTTTGTAGGGGACAACACAGAGGCACTTGTCCACATTTTAGCTTCGCCCTGCAAGAGACAAGTCCTGATTCCCCCCAGGTTGCATGACTACTGCTTCGGACCTGGATGTTCTGAGGTGAGCAGGCTCTTCCTTGCAGGCCTCCCTCGACTCTGGACCCAGCCTTTTCCCACTTTCCAGCCCCATTGCTTCTGCTTCCTGGCTAAACTGTGGGTCAGCTTACCCCAGACCTTCTGAGGCCAAAGCCATGCCCTGATCTTTGAGATGGCTCTCAAGAGGTCACCTTTGGAAGCCCAGTTTGTTTAAGACAGGGTTTCTTTGTAGCCCTGACCATCCCGGAACTTGCTCTGGCTTCAAACACAGATCTCTCCCTGTGCTCCTGAGTGCTGGGGTTAAAGGTGTGCGCAACCAGGCCCAGCTCTGCCTTTAGCTCCACCTCATTTCAGCCCTGGACACCTAGGCAGCTGCCTCACCTCTTCTTTGAGTTCCTGCATGTCCTCAGCTCCACGTACAGCTAGTCCCCATGATGTCAGGGTAAAATTTAAGGTCACTGATAGACCATGGTCTGACCCTTAGATGGCACTCAGCTCTGGCCTCAGTGTCACACACCCTCCCTCTCTGCTGCCACCATAATAACTCCCCGTGTCTCCTCGACTTTGCTCTGGGTGGTCTCCTGTCTCAGCTCTTTCCATTCACCCTGGTCTGTCCCACCCATGCCTAGGCCACTGCTCAGGTCACCTCTGCCTGGAAGACTGAGTGTGCCGTTTGGGTGCCCAGGCTTCCCGCTACTCCCCTAATGCTGATGAGTCCAGCTGCCACCTGCTTTGTCCCACATTAGGGCTGGGAATTGCCTGGCCAGCCGGACTGAGAGCTCAGAGGCTGAGGGGCAGAGTAAGGAGGAGGCACAAGGACCCCAAGCTCCTGGCAGGGATGTAGGGCTCACACTGAGAAGGGAGGACACAGACAGCAGGGAGATTCTGAGTGGAAGGGGTGATGGTGTCTGTGTGCACAGAGCCATGCGGTGGCTTTTTATGGGGCAGTCTGATAATTCTTCCAGATGAGACCCCAATTTCGACATGGAGGGATGGGATTCTCGTGTGCCCGTTCATGTTCCCCTTCCCCTGGGAAGCCAGTCTGACCAGCCATGGCGTTGATAGTCCATGTATGCAAATCCTTCAAGGCAGGTAGCATTTCTCTTGTCTTTTGAAGACGCCACCTTGCCCAGTAGGGGGAAATCTTAGCCAGAGGAGGCCTGCCCTGCCTTCCCTTAGGCAGCAGGGTGGCCTGGGTCACAGTGACCCAGGAGAGTGGAGCAGAAGGGGTGGAGGGATACAGATGCCTGTCTGATCCGATGGCTGTGCAGGCCGGCTGGATCACCACAAGCCAGACTTCCTGTCGGTGACCTACATTTCCCCAGCGCCTCTGTGTGCAGACGGATGAGAGTGTGGGGAGCAGGGCCTGTTGGAAAGGGACAGTGTCCCAGCAGAGGGGACTCCGTGGCTGCAGAAACCCTCATGTGGACTGTGAAGGAGTGGAAGGGTTTTCTGCTTATCACAGTCCCCATAGGCTAATTCTGTGTCCAGAATGGCCAGACAAGGCACTGCAGCTGCTGAGAAGACTGAGGTGTACCCCAGTTCTGTCCAGTTCTCCCCCACTTGAGGAGTCTCATGTTGCCCTTCACTATTGGCAGGATACTGGACATGGAGTGGAAGATGTAGACATTAGTGCTGGCAGAAGGAAGTAGAGGAGGGAGGGGAAGAGGGAGGGGAGGAGGGAGAAGGGCAGTCTTCAGAGGGAAAAGGCTTTGGGTCTGTCCTTGAAGCCTAGGTGGTTCAGGGCCACATAAGGGCTACTGGCACCTGGGCATGACGCAGAAGAGTTTCTTCCTCCCAGTGAGGTCTGCCATTGAGGGAGGGGCTGTGTGAGCTCCATGGTTGGAGCTGGCATGTGCCCTGATGAGAGATACCCACCCGTACCCATCCCAAGGCTTCCTTCCACCAGCTTTGTGGAGGGCAGAGGGTAGCTGTCGACCTTGGTGGGCTCTTTTTTCAGACGGCCCTCACCTTCTTGGTCCATCTCTGTCTCTGGCTATCTCTGTGCATCTTTTTCATTCCTCTCATGCCCGTCTGCCTCAGCGAGGCCCTACTATGTGAAGAAACAGGAGCACAGTGGGGCATTCTCTTGTTCTTATGCCCCTGGTGGAAGCCAGTCTTGTACCTTCTGCCTGGGACACCCTGGCAGTCTCTCCTCTGAAGTCTGCCACATTCTTTCCTGCTGCCTCGCCTGTGCGGTCCAGCCCAGTCTCCCTGCTCTGGTCTCTGCTCTCCCACAGGGTCCTTGGCACCACTTACGCTCCTCAAAGGGCACTGATTAATGCCGATCCTGAGTCTGGATTGTAGATTCCAAGGTCCCCGCCATCTTCTGGGTCCCTTAGTCTGAGAGTACCCATAGCCCTTTCTCACATCCAGTCCCTCCCCTTCCTGTGCTCTGGCCAGTCTACACGAGGTCCCCATCTTCCCAAGGTCCTGCTCTCGACCAGAGAATCTTGCTACTGTGTGATACCACGGTCCTCAGCCATCTCCCTCGCGTGTTCTGCTCAGGGATCCAAGGCAGCCTTGTCGCACTCTGTGGTCTTTTCCCGCTGCACATACCGTGGAGCCTACCTAACTCAATGGCTGAATGCTTTCTCTGGGATGTTTGTTGAGTGAAAAAATGAACAACTGAATGACTTGATGTAATGAGAAGCACTTTGCAAGCTACAAAGTGTTCCATTTGGACCAACACATGGAGAACATGGGCCCAACAGCAGGGGATGCTGGAGGAAGTCCTAATGGGGAGGGCCTTCAGCCTAGACAGGAGTCTTCAACCTTCAACTGGAATTCATGATAACTGTTGGGGTAGAGTGGTGCTGTCCTGTGAATTATAGACCCTACTTTGTAGAGTCCAGCTGGGACAAAGACGGCCCTCGGCATGGATAAGTTAAGTAGCCATGTCACTGGGCATGGGGGTGCCTGTCGGTCAGTATTCCGACACTCAGGAGGCTGCAGGGCAGGGAAAGAGGGTCTTGAATTACAGGATAGGTGGAAAGAGGGAGAGAGAGGAAAAGGGGGAGAGAGGAAGGGAGAGGGAAAGAGAGAGTGATTACATGTTAGTGTGGCCATCACTGTCCTGGAGAAGGGAAGGCCAGGGTAGCCCTCTGTAGCCAGGAACAGTCCAAGCCTCTCCCCGTGTTTCCACCCTTGACAGTACCGCCTCACCCTTGGGCTCGTTAAGATCTAGTTAGGGCTGAGGGCCAAGCTAGCTGCCTGGTGAACAAAAGAACTTGGCCAGGGCCAAGGAGGACTGCGGGGCTGTGGGGAGCAGGAGCGAGATAAGGGGTTGGGGCAGTAGGAGCTGTCTTCTGGACAGCCTTGGTCTTCCAAACCACAGCGCTGCCCCATTGAGGCAAGGCGTGGGACTCCTGTCCCAAGGTCAGAGGTGAGAGGTCAGAGGTCACATTCCAGGCCGGGGACCAGGCAGTGTGGGATGGACAGGAGGCAGCCTGAAGCCTCGAGTCCATTGTCCATGTGCTGTGTCTCAGAGGGAACCAGGTTGTCTGGACTGTGTGTGACAGAGGGGCTGGGAGGAAAGACGAGGTCGTGGAGCTCGCAGGCCCTGCATTCTGTGCACAGTCAGACAGGGCTGACAGTCCAGGTCTTGGTCACCACCTCCCCAGCTGGAGTCCGTCATCGGCTCCCTGTAACCCTCAAGATTCACCTCCAGATCTTCAACAGCCCCTAAAGGTTCTTGACAACCCTGGGTAGATAACTTTCCCTACCTGCAAAGGTCACCAAGACCAGGTCAGTCTTCAGCCAGACTGAGTGGCTCACAGCTCCTTAAATAGCTTATCCAATAATTCCTGCCTATCAATTCTGGGCCTAAGATGCTTGCTTCCTCTTCACCCGTGTGCCCAAACCCACCAGCTCCTACTTAGGCGTTGATGTCCCTTTGGTGCCCATATCTTCTGGGAAGCCTTTTCAGGTTAGTGGCAGTACCAGGGGTGTGGATGGTGCAAGTCACTTCAGGAGGAAGTGGGAGGAGCACTGGGAGGAGCAGGAGGCCTGATCTAAGGTCCGGGAGGAGCAGGGAGGCCTGATCTAAGGTCCGGGAGGGGAGGAGGCCTGCTCTAAGGTCCAGGAGAGGAGGAGGCCTGATCTAAGGTCCGGGAGGGGAGGAGGCCTGCTATAAGGTCCGGGAGGGGAGGAGGCCTGCTCTAAGGCAAATGGTGGATGTTTCACTCTTCTGCAGCCTTGGGCCTGTGTGTAACCAGGATCACTGTTTAGAAAAAGGGGAGAGAGGATTAGAGGATTAAAACGACAGAGAGAAAAATGGGCCACCACAGTCAGGGCACAGCCTGTCCTTCTGGCCATCAGGGCGTGTTCTGGGTAGACTGAACCTCATCCTGGAGCTTGGGGACAGACAGACACTGAGATTTGATCTCAGGATAGATGGGTGTTCAGAGATGGGATGGGACTCAGGTAGGCACATTTTAGTCCACACAGGACTGCAGGTAACATCAGCCCTCACTACACCCTGGTCCTGGACTTGGGGCACCTATGTCTGAGGAGACCCACAGGGCTATGATCTGGAGAGGCCCCTTTCCTTAACCCAGCTTCCATCAGATCACTTTGTTTTGGTCTGTTGGTTTTCATTTGAAACGGGAGTTTCCGCCTACAATCCCAGCACTTAATAGGTGGAGGCTGGAGGACCAAGAGTCCAAGGTTTTCCTTGTTTACACAGTCTGATGCCATCTTGGGCTGCAGAAGACTCTGTGGTGGTTTGAATAGGAAGGGCTCCCATAGGCTCATACACTTGAATGATTAGTCACCAGGAAGTGGAACTGTTTGAAGGAATTAGAAGGATTAAAAGGTGTGGCCTTGGAGGAGGTGTGGCTTTGTTGGAGGAAGTATGGTATTGGGAGTGGGTTTGGGGGTCTCAAAAACCCATGCTAGGCCCAGTCTCTCTGTCTACCTCTTCTTCTTTATCTCTGCCTGCAGATCAGGCTGTGGCTCTCAGCTACTGCTCCAGTACCATGCCCCCACCATGATGATCATGGACTAACCCTCTGATACTGCAAGCAAGCCCCCAGTTAAATGCTTTCTTTGACAAGAGTTGCCTTGGTCATGGTGTTTCTTCGTAGCAATAGAACAGTGACTGAGACAGACTGTCGCAAAAAGACAACCTCCTTCCACCTCCTCCCCACAAAATGAGTTGAAAGAAGAGTTCTATAGCTCGTTGGTTTAAAGAACTGGTTTTCAAACCTAGAAATAGAATCCCCAGTTCTGGGAAGTCAAGAGGACCGCTGAGCTCCAGGCCAAAAATCCATACAAAGAGCCTTACCTCTCTGTTCTTGTAGAGATGGGAAGGCAAGGCCTAGAGAGGCCTGGGTGTGGCCTCCGTCCTCAGGGAGAATGGTGACAGCCAGTTCACTTTCTGACCCTTCCTGTGGAACCAGGCCACCCTCTGCCAGAAGCACAGACATGGACCAATGAGCATCTCAAAGTTAACAAACACGGGATGACAAGAGGAGCCGCTGGCTTCTGAATGAGAAGTGGGGGATGGGGCGGAGACATGCTCAGAAGCTGGAAGCAAAGAACAGAGCTGGGCGGTTGGGCAGCCGAGCCTCCACCTGCGCTGTCCACGCACTTCCTAAGTTCCTAACTATGGCCAAGGCAGCACTGGGTTTGGAGTGAGGATCTCAGTTCAGTTCTTGACTCTTGCATCTCCACACCACATTCACTTTGGCCAGACCCACGCGCTCTGAGACATCCTGTTCTTTCCCCCATAGAAGGTAGTAAGCCCACCTCCACCTCCGAGTAATTGTAAAAAGGGACTGAACACTTCCTTAAGGTTCTTAACGTTTTTTAATGAGATGGGGTCTCTCTAGAAAGCCCTGACAGACCTAAAACACAGTGCAGACCTGGGTGGTCTTGAACTTGGGGATCTGTCTTCCTCTGCCTGTGCCAACATGCCTGGCTCCCAGCGGAATAGCTCAGTAAATGCCTTAACCTCCCAGCCTCAGTGACCCCATCTGCACACAGTACAGTGGCAGCCCCCACCTCCTCCACAGCATGTAATGGGTTGGAAAGTGTTAAAATAGCTAAAATTGGCTCAAATCCATGATTATCATTAGTTTTACTCAGCAGTGTCTGGGCTTACTGAAAGAACGAGGTAATAAATGAATGGGAGGGAAATTAGGGCTCTCCCAGAAAACACCTGATGACTCCAACTCCATCTAGTGTGCCCACGTAGCTGGCTGTCCACCCTGACTTCCTGTGGCCCTGCAGCATTTAGCATTTTTGTCTTGACGCATGGAGGTAGGCTCCATTCTGCTCTGAGATGATTCTGGGTGACAAAGAAGGAACTTCGGGAGCCTTGAATCGAATCTTTGCTTCAGAAAGCGTAACCAACCTGGAAGTCAGAATTCCCCGAAGCCGAGGATTCTGGGAGGATACTTCCAGGCATTAAAACTAAATTAGACCAAGGTAGCTCTGCTATTACCAAATAATTCCCCACGATTACAGAAAGCAGCCATGAATTCTGACGGCGGCTGAACTTCAGGTGACTTACTCCAAAAATCTGCAAAACCTGCAGGCTCATCTAATTGCTTCTCTACGGTGTTGCAGGCAGGTAATTATGCTAATGGGCCTTAAAAAAAATCACCTTTCTGGTCTGGGATTGGGAGGGCTTGAAATGAAATGTGAGCAGTGGATACTTCCAGCAGCAGAGGCTAGAAGCCATGTCTGATTCCAAAGGGGCCCTTTGTCAAGAGGGGGAGAAAGCTGGCTATGCAGCTAGACTTGAAGTGGCCGTATTCTTGACTCTGCCGAGAAGCAACGACCAACAAAGGCTCAGGACCTTTTATCTAATTCAAACAGGCAGGTGTAGTGCCCTAGGCTCCAGGCAAAGCTCTGGCCACAGGCTGGGAGACTATCAACACCAAGAGTGCTTCTGATGCTTGCTAGACAATTAAATAAGGAGGAAACAGTAATGTCCTAGCCAGGGTCACTACTGCTGTGATGAAACGCCACGGCCAAAGCAACTTGGGAGGAAAGGGTTTGTGTGGCTCACACTTCCACATTGCTGTTCCTCACTGGAGGAAGTCAGGACAGGAACTCAGAGCAGGAACCTGGAGACATTAGCTGAGGCAGAGGGGTGCTGCTTACTGACCCCCAAGGCTTGCTCAGCCTGCTTTCTTACAGAACACAAGACCACCAGACTAGGGAAGGCCCCACCCACCATGGGCTGGGCCCTCCCACCAACCACTAATTAGGAAAATGCCCCAGGCTTGCCTACAGTTCATCCTATAAAGGCATTTTCGTTTTTTCTTTTCTTTCTTGCCTTTTTTAAAAATAAAATTTATTTAACTTATTTTATGTGTGTTGGTATAACGGTGTGAGATTTTCTGGAACTGGAGTTACAGACAGTTGTGAGCTGCCATGTAGATGCTAGGAACTGAACCCTGGTCTTCTGGAAGAGCAGCCAGTGCTTTTAACTACTGAGCCATCTCTCCAGACCCTAGAGGTATTTTCTTAATTGAGTTTCCTTCCTCTCAGATGACTTCAGCCTGTGTCAAGTTGACATATAACCGGCCAGCACAAGATCATGCACATTTTATATTATTATTTTCTTATCAGTTTATTTATTCATTTCCTTCGAGACAGGGTTCTCTGTGTACCTCTGACTGTTCTGGAACTAGCTCTGTAGAATAGGCTGGCCTTGCATTTAAAGAGATTTGCCTGCCTTTGTCTCCCAAGTGTTGGGATTAATGGCAGGTGCCACCACCACCCAGCAATAATTATTTTCTTATGTTGCTGTTTTATTACCTGCCCTTCTCCTAAGTGTTAAGTTTTTTTTCTGGCCCAGTAAGCTTCTCCGCCAATGCAATGGTCCAAATTACACCAAATCTGACCGAATTAGGAAAAGCCCAGGTTTAATGGATGCCAGCGCCCATGGACGCCGGGGCGGGGATGATTCTTTCAACCAAACACTAAGGAGTCAACCTTATTTTCTTCTGAGAGTAAAAGAAAAGTTATGGCCATGACCCCCTCTGTTTCCTGGCCACATCTTTCTGACATCATTCCAGTTCCTGCTTCTGTCTCGGGTTAGTTCCCCCTCTTTCTGAGCCCTGCCTGTTCTCCTCTGCCATTGCCTTTTCTTCCTTTTTTATTTTGTTCATTTCTACTTAAATTTCCATTTATTTTTTGTGTATGAGTGTTTTTTTTTGTTTGTTTTTTGTTTTTTTTTTTTGTTTTGTTTTGTTTTTTTGTTTTTTCGAGACAGGGTTTCTCTGTGGCTTTGGAGCCTGTCCTGGAACTAGCTCTTGTAGACCAGGCTGGTCTCGAACTCACAGAGATCCGCCTGCCTCTGCCTCCCGAGTGCTGGGATTAAAGGCGTGCGCCACCACCGCCCGGCTGTGTATGAGTGTTTTGTTTGCACGTATGTCTCTGGTACCACAGGAGGCCAGAAGAGAGCGTCAGATCCCCTGGGACTGGAGTTCCAGATAGTTGTGACCCACCATTATGTGGGTGCTGGGAACTGAACCCCAGGCCCTCTGGAAGAGAGTTGGTGCTCTTAACCACTGAACTGTCTCTGCAGCCTCACTTTGTTTCTTGAGACAGGGTCAGTCACTGAAGCTGGAGCTCACCCAGGGGCAATACTGACTGGCCAGTGCGTTGAGCTCCAGGGATCTGTCTGTCTCTCTAGCCCCTAGGAGCAGGACTGCCGTTCCGGCTGTACCTGGCTGTTAGGTCCAGACTCACACTCAGACCTCAGGCTTGCACAGAAAGCACTTCCCATTGATCTTTTCCCTAGCCTCAGAGGAGGGCTCAGAACACATTGGCTCACCTATGTGAACTCTTCCCTTCAGTAGCCATGCATTTCTGGCTGAACTCTCCTGGGCTGGGCATCTCCACTCCCTGTTCCCTTCCTGAACTATCCCCAGGACAGTCTCTCATCTGTCCCTTTAAATCTGCCTTCCTCCTCCAGATACACACCTCCCCTCCCAGGATCATCCCAGCCAACACACCCCCTCCCAAAGTCCAAGCTTCTGGGAACAGCATTTGGGGCTAAGGGAACCCCAGCTTTCCTGCATGTCCCTGCCCAGTGGTGCTAGCTGTTGTTCCTGAGAACACCAGACTGGAACGTGTTTGCATCGCCCGTCCCCTCCCCTCATTGTCATTTCCTTGGAAGCCACTCTCCTACTCAGGCTGACACTAGGCCCCACAGCCCCCTCCTCTGTCTTAATAGTCATTAGTTTATACTCAGTACTTAATAGGAGGGGCTCACTTATGGGCCATGGGGAGTTTCCTAGGGTCTCTGCTGACACCATGGCCTGCCATGTTCCCTAGCACCTGGGAGCAGCTCCCTGGCCTGTTCACCTTTGTCCCCAGCCCTCTGCTCAGAGCCTGCCCAGAGAGGCCTCAGAGTTCATAAACAACCGGGGATAAGCTGCAGAGGCCTGAACCAAAGCCCCGGAGCCTGGCTAGACCCCCACAGGCTGCAGCTCTCCAAGTGGGTGCACCTCAATCCCTCTTCCATTCCCAGTAGCTCCCACCAGTGTGTAATTCCCAGACCCCTCCCCTCCCCTTCTCTTCCCACCATGCCTGCCATTCTTGCTCTGGGAGTCCTATGAGCCCGAGCCTGAGTGTGCATCTGAGGATACCTCAGTCCCTGGGTGTTTGGTTGTTTGTCTCTTGTTGAGACAAAGTCTCATGTATCCCAGGCTATCCTATATAATAATTCATGATGACCCCGATCTCCTGATTTTCCTGCCTCGACTTCCGAAGTGCTGGGATTACGTGTATGTACTACCATACCTAATTACCATGCCTTCTTTACATGAATATCTGGTAACTAACAGTGTTTGTCCTATGATGAGAGCCTATCCATGGGGGGTCTGTAAGTAGACCCGGATTCATCCCCCAGCAAACATTTACTGAGCACATACTATGTGCTAGGGCCCTTGCTGAGGACGAGAGGTGATGCAATAATGAACACTAGGGGTGATCCCTGTACTCAGGGGCCCCCAACTCCTGGTGATCAGACAGTGAAGGTACAGCTACCACCTGCCATCGGCAGCATGAAGGAAAACCCCTAGGTCAAGTGTCTAGTGAACGCAAGGGGAGGCTCCTCTCGGGAAGTGACATTAACTGACTCCTGGAAGAAGCTAACCAGACCAGGAAGGGAAAGGACAGAAGAGGTGAGGTCTGAGGAAGGAGTATTTTTATTTGAGAACTCTGAGATTAGCTGGAGTGACTGACAGCAAAGAAGGCAAGGAAAGGTGGCACAGAACGAGGCTGGGAGGCTTCTGATCCTCCAGCTCCCAGGCCAGACCCTCGGCGATGCTTTTGTTTAGAACCAGTGAACTCCCTGGGAGTTTTTTTTTTATCAGCCACACAAACACAACACGGAGCCCCTGCAAGCTTTTCGGCAGAGTAGGGGGGATGTGATTGGATCTGTGTTCTGCCAGTCTCTCGAGAGGTACCAATGGGCAGGATCCACAGGGAGGAAGGCACAGAGGCAGGGAAGTAGCCTGGTGCTCTGAGAAGCTTGGGCAAAGGAGCACAAGTGCCCGCTGGGCTGCGGATGCACATGTGGGAGTCACTGGTGAAGGAAGGACAGCAGGGCTCCGACACTTGAAGTCTGTTCAGAACATTAAGGGCAATCAGATTCTGAGAGTATTATCTTCCAACTGACCAGAGAGTAAGATGAAACAGCCCAGAAAAACTAGGGGAGAAACAGGGAGAATGTGATGAGACAGAAGGGAAAAGAATTGCCAAAAAGACTGATGGTCTTCTAGACAGCCATTAAGAAAAATGGTAGGGGCTGGGGGTGTAGCTCTGTTGGGAGAATGCTGGACTAACATACAGAAACCTTGGGTTTGATCCCCAGCATATCCCACAAAGTCATGCAAACACACAAAACAGACAGAAAAATAAGCAAGGTAGTACACACTTATAATCCCAGCCTGGGAAGGAGGTGCAGCTAGGAGGATCATAAACTCGGGGTTATCCTTAGTTGCACAGCCAGACTGAGCTAGACTGGGCTACATGGAACCCTGTCCCAAAAAGATGACAAACTATAAGTCAGGTGGGGTGCCTGCCTTCCAAGGCCCATTTGCATGAGACAAAGGACCATCAGTGACTAATGTTTATGTCACTTGCGTGATGGGATTTAAATCAAAGAGACTGATTTATTAGCTTAGAAGATCTCTCATCAGAGCCCTTGATGTGCACAGAGCTGTTCTTTTCCAGTGACCAACCAGCCCTCTCAACTTCATGCTTTCGCTTGCACGGAGAACATGTAACCCGGCTGATTCATCTTCTAAAGTCTGGACCATAAGCAAGTCCCAATCCTGCATGCTGCATTGATGGAAGCTGCCGACAGGAGGACATATGTAGATTTTGCATATCCAAGTGCAGATGATGCATTTGGTAAATCATTTCAGACATGTCCCCCGGGGAAGGTGCCGCAGGCTCTGTCGCCCCTACAGATGGAAGCTGGCAAGGAAAAGACAGGTCCAGATTGAGATCCTGGGATATATGTGAGAACATATTGGAGGAGAACAGGGTGGCTATGGGAAGACTAAGAGGACCTGCAGGGCTGCCATGCTGTGCAACCCAGCCCCTGGGAAGGGGCATGCTGGCATGAGGAGTGAGCGAGGATACTAGAGCGAGCTCTTAACTCTTGGCTCCCGAGCCAGCCTCCAGATGAATGCTCCTTTCTGTTCAGGACTAGTTCACACCCTTGTTGTTGCTTAACCAGCATTCTACTTCCACAGTGGCCTAACTGGGTTCCTTCCACCCTCCTCTGCAAACGTCTTCCTCTTAGTCAATCTTCACATAATTGCTTGACCTAAGAACGGGGCCATGCATTTGGTTCCTGTGATCTCATAGCTCATCCTAATCTCTCCCCGTGACAATCCTCGCCACATACTGGTTGTGCAGACCCTGATAGTGAGGCTCCGTGTTAGATCGCACAGCTAGCGAGTGGATCAGCCTAGATGTGAACGCAGCTCTCTCTGACCTCAAAGTTCATGTTATTCTCAAATACATTCCTGAAGACCATCAGGAGGTGATGGGGATGTCTCCCTTTTGAGAGTGTGGCACGGTTCCCTTAGATTTCTGAGTATTTGAATTCAGTTGGCTCTTATATTCATAAACCTTCTTAGTTGAGTTCCTGTACGGAGGGTGGGACTGCAGTGGGGGCCCAGAAAGGTGTGATATGAGTAGATGTGGTTGTATTCATCTATAATCTTTGTACTAAGGAGGCTGAGGCAAGAGGATTGCAACTTTGAAACCAGTATGACCTAAGCAGAAAGACCTTGTCAAAAAAAAAAAAAAAAAGTCTTCAGGAGACAAATCTTAAACTAGGTGGCACTGCCCATCTTGTGATAATACAGACAATGAGGGACAGGAAGAGATGTGTCAATAATAGATGTGGTCCCCCTCACCCAGGGTCTCACACAGCAGGATTGCAGTGCACACGCACTGAAGCAGAGACAGAGAGCAGTGTGCTAGGAGAATACCCTGCCTGTGCAAACTCACGAGAGCATGAGGGAGCTGAGGGCCTTGGTGGCCTGGCTTGCAGGCTGCACCTGGGCTAAGCAGGGCTTCAAGGGAGATGGACTAGGAAGCTATTAGTGTTCTTTAGGTTTTCTGAGTGCTTCACCGCAGGCCAGGCTATGTTCATGCATCAGCACCTAGACATGATGACATCATTAAAGGGGGAAGGTATCTTTTGGAGCAGAACTGGCTTTTAAAGGAACTCCTACCAGGCTTCCTTTGTGTCTTAAAAAAAGTTTGGGGGGCTAGGGGTGTAGCTCAGTGCTTGTCTGACATTCAAAAGGCATGGGTTCAATTCCCCAAAATAATCACACACACACAGAGAAAGAGAGAGAGAGAGATTGATTTATGCATCACTCCAGCCAAAAAAACCTTACCAAATGGGGAGCGTCTTCCTACTGCATCGCAGCACCCTCTGCCTCCCTGGGGTAAACACTTAGCCGAAAGACGCATTTCCCATGACTCTGCATGCTCTCTGCTTTTACACCTGTACACAGCCATGTGATATATGGGTGTTTGTTTTGTGTGTGTGTGTATGTGTGTTTGAAGAATCCAAATGAATGATATCATGCAATTTGCTCCTGAGCTTGCTCTGTCTCCCTTCCTCGGAGATTCAGACTCCCTCTCGTCCTGGTCCCCGCAGTAGAGAACTTCTCAGATCCCTCCACCACGTGTTCCTGAGTTCTTCTGCACATGGCCGTAGGCGGCCTTGCTGCAGAGAACAAGACATTCACTAGGTGTGTCCCCAAAGGATGACCAAATAGCTGGGTGTTTCTCAGAGCTCCTAGGCTGTTTTCCAGAGTGACTGGACCCACTTCTCCTGGCATGCGTGTTCTGCACACTCCTTCTACCACTCTCCGCCTTGGGGGCTAATCCGGCAGGAGCGAAGGGACACTTTCCTGGGTCTGACACCGTGTTTCCCCAGGCACTCTAAGGCTCTTTGAATTCATTTTCACACATTTTCTTCTGACAATTGCCTGATCAGACAGACTCTGAGTTCTTTTCGTAGCTGAGGATGCCCTTGAACTTCTGATCCTTCTGCCTCCACCTCCCATTTAGCTGAGATTACAGATTTTTGCCACCACACCTGGTTTATGTGGTGTTGGGGATCAAACCAAGGCTTGACTTTCATTTATCTTCTTTTGAAAAACACAGGTTTTACATTTTAATTAAATGCACCCATCTTTCTCTTGATGTTCTGTGTATCTTCAAGAAATCCTGTCCTCTGCCAGGTTTGTCTGCTTGTTTAGACTCAGAATCTAACTGTTAGCTCAGGCTCATGGCCTGGGACTATGTAACCCAGGCTGGCCTTAAACTCACTACAATCTTCCTGCCTCACCCTCCCAAGTGCTGGACATACTAATGTGAGACACCATGCCCAGTTTATTTTTCTATTTAATTATCTAGTATACCTGAAACTTATGAATGGTGTGAGGTAGGGATTCCATTTCTTTTTTTTTTCTAATATGGACATCCAATTGCTCCAGCACCATTTATAGAAGAGTCTCTCCTTTACTGACCTCAAGTACCACTTCTGCCAAATATTAAGTTTCCATACATGTGTGAGTCTATTTTTGCAGCCTCTATTCTAATCCTCCGGCCTATTTATTGACCCTTACCCTAACAGCACTTGTACCTCTTTAGGCTCCTCCCACTGCTTCCTGAGTATACATCCCTGGCGGAGTCTGCATCTTCGTGGAATGCACGTGTCCGCAATGGTCTTGTTTACAAAAAGTTTCTCAAATATTGTCTTGGGACTTTAAAAACTCCCTTTTGCAAGAAGAGATAGATCCAGAAGTGAGATGGCTTGCCAAGGCCACACCATTGAAAAGTGTCGGGTTTAGGTGTCCTCCAACTTCCAAAGCTGCCCGATCCATCCACGGCACATCGCTGCCCCGTATCTGACATTCCCCACTTCGTTCAGCAAGAAACCTCAGAATGAACACTGTGTGCATTGTTGGGGCTCAGATTCCGCATCCAAGGGGCTCTTCCTTACAAGAAGTGGGGACTCTCAAGTCAGGTAGACATGCTCATCCGAGGCATGTGAACATAAAGAAAGTCGGGCCAGGTTCCAGGTCAGTTTCCAGAGCCCTCTTGGGGCGTGTACTTGGTCCCAAGGCACAGCTTCAAAGGACGCAGGCTTCCCCCTGGAATTAAAGGCGTCCTCCCGCCCTCCCGCCTCGAGAGGCAGGAATGCGCAGGATCAGCTTTCAGCAGAGCCACGGCTGCCTTTCCGGGGAGCTCCCCGGACAGGCCCTTCCCCAACGGCCGAATTAACTGGTTCTGTCTGTCCGACTAGGAGAGCAGCTCCCGCTAAAAATAGCGCCCTGCCCCGGTAGGCCTGCTCCCTCCTGGGTCCGCGCCACAGCCGTGGGAGTCCGAGCCGGGACTGCACGAGGAGCGCCGGGAGAGCCCCGGCACGCCAGGGTCTGACCCCCGTGGCCCAAGCGGCGTGCGCAGCCCTGGCGCCACAGGTGCCGCGGAGGGTGGAAGGGCCGACTCCGGCAGGGATGGGTGCTGGGCGCTCGGCCTACCGAGCGCTCGCCTGGGCCTCCCTGCCGCTGCTGGGGCCTCCCGCGGGCGCGCTCTGCGGGGACACGCTCTGCAGCCGAGGTAAGGCCGGGCGCGCGCCATCGCGGGCCTCCGCCTCCTCCCCTCCAGGCCACTCGCTGTCCCCCGGGGCCAGGCGGGGCGGACCCAGGCATCCTCCGGTTTCGGGGACAGGAGCCAGGCAAACTCTGTCAACTCACCTGTCATCAGATCGGAAAAGCCTTTCCCCCTCTTCTGGTCTCAGTGTTTCTATCGCGGAAAATGGGGCGAAGGCATCTGTGTAGGCCAAGGACGCAGGGGGACATCCAGCCCGCGGGATTGGGGGTGCTTCGGAGTTTATGTGAATGGAGGTGCTGTGGGACATTCCTGGCGACATCATAATCGCTGTCCCTTTCTCAGGCCCTGGTACCTGCCTTCAAGCCTGAAGTTGGAGATTGGTGTTGGATGTATAGGAAAGTTTAGGGTGTCATCGCGCGGGGGACGATGCTTGCAGGAGTGGGTAGTCAGAGGGTGACCGAGAAGTAATGAAAGAGAAGCCTTGGCCATCTCTCTGTCCCTGGGCTACAGCTAGGGAGGCGGGGAAGGACCGAGGGGGGCAGGCTGAGGCGTTGTGCGAGCTGGACCCTGAGCAGGGCCAGAGGAGAG
The DNA here is from genome assembly GCF_950005125.1 of Chionomys nivalis. Taxonomy (NCBI): domain Eukaryota; kingdom Metazoa; phylum Chordata; class Mammalia; order Rodentia; family Cricetidae; genus Chionomys; species Chionomys nivalis. The sequence goes on from NC_080107.1 coordinate 51,006,114, forward strand.
GCGTGTGGCCCCGCCTGGACCCCGGCCAAGCCCGGGCGGGGGCGAGCGCTGGCAGCCCTGCCCAGTCCGGCCCGGCGGCTGGTGGAGATGTGGGGTCGATTGACCAAACAGGTGCGCCCCCGCCCCTCCCCGTCCGCCCCCGCTGGGGCCCGTGGGCGGGCGGAGCTGCGGCTGCGGGGCCTGCGATTGGCAGGGAAAGACGGGTCGGGTGGCCGGATAGCAGAGAGCCGCGGCGCCGCGGGAGGCGCGGAGCCGGCCGGAGCTCGCTCCAGCCCGGCCTGCTCCGTTCGGCCCTGCCCGCCCCACGGAAACTTTCCTGCCGCCGAACTGGCAGCCCAAACCCCTGAGACCCGGAGACTTGGTGACTACGCGACCCTGGCCCTGGGCTGACCGACTCCGCTGCCTTAGGGATGGCAATGCCCGGCGGCCAGGTCAGCACATAGAGGTAATTAATGGCTGAAAAGCGCGGGTCAAGTTGAGGGGACCCTAACACCTGCAGGGATCCGAGCGGGGTCTGCTTGAGGACCTTTGGGGCCTCGATACCTTTATAGGACTACAGGGCTGAGGAGTGCGCCTCAGCTTCTCTTTATTTACTTCTCTTTTCTGCTCTGCGGCAGGACCTCTGAGTCTTGTCTGACCCTTTAAACTTTGCTGTTTTCAGCCTCTATCCCTGACCACTGCGGGGCGCAGGATTGACGCTTTCCTCTGGAAGGGAGGGCACACAGGTGGCATCAAGAAGGCACCTTTAGCAGGGGCCTGCAGTCTACAGGAGTTGGGGTACAGGGTTCTCCAGTCTGCCAATTCCAGAAGCTTGCACTGACCCCCAAACCAGCCCCCCACTACACACACACTGTCCCTCCCACGTGGCCCACCAAGTTTGGGGTGTTTGTATTCATTGCTAGCTAGAGCTGTTACTAAGGACGCAGGTGGGCCCAGAGTTCTTTTCTTGGCCTGTTTCCAACCCCACCCTACACTAACAGAACACCTTGAGCTGCACACAGCATGGGGGAGAGCGACCCAAGCCACCATGTTTCCAAGTTCCAACCTGGTGAGGATTGCAAGCTTTTCTGGGTTTGGTCCTTTGGCGCTGTCTGTGCTGCCTGTGCCGGGCTTTATCCCACCTCCTTCAGCAGTTGAGGTCGCGGAGGGGAGTGGCCATAGACTTAACTGTCAGTAAGTCACCGAGAGTCGTAAGAAACACTATTCGTCAGTAGTGTTAACTCCATTCTATTTTCTTGACCTAAAGACTGTGCATCCCGAATTAACCAGACCTAACACCCAGCTCTAGAATCTAGAGAACATGGGTTCAAATCTCATCTTCCTGTGCTCACTATGTGGCCTTGGGAAGTCTTCTAACCTCCCTGAGCTTAAAGCTCCATCAAAATGATCCAGTGGGCATCCGCCCACAGGGTCAGAGAATCCCGAACTTGAAGAGTTTGGTGCCTGAAGGGACCCATGTGCTTCGGGTTCCCTCCTCTCAGGATCAAGTGAGCCCTGGGCCTTTGAGAAATGTGCACACACTGCTTAAGGACAGACGACTCTAGGTCCCCAATTGCAAATGATCCCAGCACCTCCCTTCTCTGTTGGGAATGTGTTGGAAAGTTAGACCTTTGAAAGTGGAGGTGACCCCTGTAAATACTGAGGAGCCGTGAAGAACCATCTCACATGTGATGCGGGAGGAGAGGGGCCAAGTGTAGAGCCTGGTCTCAGCCTTGGCTGGGTGCTCCATACTCGGGCCCTCCAGTGCCCCTTCCCTGGGCTGCATCTGCACTTGATACACAGCTAGACCCTTTGCTCAGATCTTCCAGTCAGCTAAAACATTCTTACTGCTCAGAATGGAAATCTGTATTCCTGCTACATCTACCCAATGAGTGTTCGTGCCCTTTGGGCGCCTGTGTGGGTCAAGCATTCACTGTGGTCCCCTAATTCTGGCTTGCTGTGCCTTCTCTTAGGCACTCAAGGCAATGGGACTGAGTTTTGCAGTGGCTACAGGACTAGTATTGTTTATTATGTACCAGGTCCTGTGTTGGGGACATTACACGCGTCACTGCATTCTTCAGACAGTTGTGTAAGGCACTGCAAGAAGGCTGGCTCTGTCAGGAGGAAGGGACTCACCAAAGGTCATTTGGTCAGTGATGGGGCTGGGCTATACCTCAAACCCAGCAGCAGCCATAGTCTATGCTTCTAATTGTTACCTTTGACTCTGTTTGAATGCCCACCAAGGCGTGTGTATATGTGTGTGTGTGCCCTTGTATGTGTATGTATACACTTGTATGTGTCCAGGCTTGTTATGTGTGCTGGGATACTTTTATCACAAGCACATGGGATACTGGTTGAAATGCAAATTCATTGTCTTTACTCCTGACCTAGAGACCTTCTCTGCCACAACTGTCCAGGCTGTTCACACAGCTCAGCTTAAGAACCACCACCCTCGGGTACTGAGGAAGAGATTGCGGATGGTGGTGGAAATTGGGGCATAGGAGACAGGCCAGAGGGGCAGAGGAGTCCAGGGGAGCTTTCCATGTGTCATACACAAGGGCAGACCTTTGACCTCAGCTTTCTGAAAGGATTGGCACACCTTGCTGAGACCCCTGTGTTCAGTTAGTTGTTCAGTTACTGGGCAGGGGCGCGGATACTGTAGAGGTAGTGTGACCTCCCCGCTTTCTCCTCATTCCAGTGTGGGTTCCTTGGACCTTCCCAGCTAGGAAGCTGTGTGCCTGAGTCTCTAGAGGAGGGCATGGAGTAGGTCTGCGGCTTGTTAAATTTGTCATTTCTGGAGAGCATCTCTGGGGACATCTGTGGGCTGGGCTGGCTATGGTGGGAAGGGCTGTTCACATGGAGTTTTCCAACAGCACATTTCTGCCCTCCCCTTTGAGCCCCCTGAAGGCTGGGGGTTATTAATATGCATTTTGTGGATGAGTTCCTTGGACTCCAGGAAGAGGAAGTGAACATCTAAAGCCCAAGTGTGTTTATGTGGGAAGAGTTGTAGAAACTGGTAGTGTTGGGACTTGAACTCGTGTCCCCTGACTATATACACAGGCCTTCTCTGCACTATGCCTTTCATGGTTTTCCTGTTCACCCAGTGGTGGTTTGATATTAGAAGTCTTGTCCAGAAGATGGAGGGCTTTGGCGGTCCCTTCATATCTTTAGGCTCCTCAGATGTGAAGGAGGAGAGATGAGGCTGTTTACTTAAGTGACCGACCTCCCCTGGCATCTCTGAGGAGAGAGAACCCCAGTGGGTTCAGGGCCCAGACGAAGTTGCTGACTTCAGAATGCAGCAGGCTTCTGCACACAGAGCACTGCAAGAAGGTGGTGGCAGAAATAACTAGGGCTCCGAGTTGGAGCCAATGGGAGCTTGGGGCTCCGGGAGTAACCCAGCTGGAGTCTCCTTCCCAGGCTGAGTAGTCTGGACTAAGGAACCTAGGCGTGAGTGTCTAGCTCCCCTGGTTTCCCTCTCAAGGCACCGCCCCTCTCTCCCTTCAGCCTTCCCTACTTCTGCCCCTACCCAGTGCTCTAGCCTCTTCTAGGAGCAAGCCATCCCAGGTCCCTCGTACCGTGCCATACCTGGGGTGCCTAGCAGCCAGGCTTCTTGAAGCAGCCCTTGTTAGTTAGCTTCAGCTCCCCTGGCTTCGTCATAAATCTTGTTCGCCCTGATAGTGGTTGCCTGTACCCCACCACAGCATCATGGCCCAACCCCGGGCTATGGTGTTAGGCTTTGATGTTCCTTTCTGCTCGCTCTCCCCTGCTCTTTAGGCTTCCAGCATCATGGTCTGTTCCTGAGACTTCTGGAACGCCCTTCCCTCTCTATCACTGTTGGACTGACCAGCAGGTTATCAACGAAGTATGAGCTGCCCCAGCTTGGTACTGGCTAATTTCTGTATGCCAGACTGGCTGTAGACTCTGTGTAACTGAGACTTGAACTCCTGATTCCCCTGCCTCCACCTCCCAAGTGCTGGGATTCCAGGCGTGTGCTATCATGCCTGGCTTATTATGCAGTACTGGGAAGGAGCCCAGGGCTTCCTGTATGCAAAGCAAACACTCTAGGAACTGAGCTATGTCCTACCTCTGACTTGCAGCTCCTGTTAGCGTGCACACTGGCCTGTCTCCCATGGCAGGCCCTGAACTTCCACAGGTTGTCAGACCCTGTATTTCCGAGTGTCCACAAGATTAGCAAGCCAACCCGGCAAGGACCCTCCTATGCTTGATGGCCACTCATCTAGATTGGCAGTACCCTGCCGATGCTTCTGGCCCAGAACATTTTCCTTGGATCCTGCATTCTAGCAGAGGCAGGCAGGAGCCTCTGTGTCTGCTCTTGGGCTGGGCTGACCATTGTTGAAGGACAAACAGATATTTGTGTCTTCTAAGATGATCATGGGTCTGTTACCTCTGTGTGCGTGTGTTGAAGGAGCTGCGGGCTGCATTCCTGCCACCCAGCTCCCGGCTGCCTGGCTAGCTTATACCCCAAAATAACAACACACAAACTGTATTCATATAAACACTGCTTGGCCCATTTCTATTAACGTGTGTAGCACCACGAGGTGCGCTTACCAGGAAGATTCTAGCCTACGTCCATCCTGGGTCGGAGCTTCATCGCCTCTGCCCCAGAGAGCAGAGCTAAGGCGTATGAGCTCACTTCCTCTTCCTCCCAGCATTCTGTTCTGTTTATTCCACCCACCTAAAGGCTGGCCTGTCAAATGGGCCAAGGCAGTTTCTTTATTAGCCAGTGACCTTCCTCCATCATGCGTGCATGCATGTGGTACTGGAAATAGAGTTTGAGACCTCGTATATGATAGACGCGTGCTCTGCCACTAAGCCACTGCCTCCCCTCACCCCAGTCCTGAACTGCTTTTCAGAAATTCCCAACTGGGTGGTAGTGGCACATGCCTTTAATCCCAGCACTCGGGAGGCAGAGGCAGGCGGATCTCTGTGAGTTCAAGGCTAGTCTGGTCTACAAGAGCTAGTTCCAGGACAAGCTCCAATGCTACAGAGAAACCCTGTCTCAAAAAAAAAAAAAAAAAAAAAAACCAAAAAAACAGATTCTCTTCTGGCCTTATGATGTCAAAGATGGACAGGTCTATAAACAGGTATAAGAGGCCCTTGTCAGCTCATTTCTTCAGACCAGAGTCTGTCTCAAATGAGAACAGCCCAGACCTCCTCTAGACTCAAGAGAACATTTGGGGATTATGAAGGGTCTGCTGGGGTTTGGGGGACTATTCTGCGCTCACAGATGTTGTCCTAGGGGGAGCCAAGAGGGTCACATGACTTTCTAGGGTTGCACAGCATCTCGGAGAGGGTTTGTCTCTTACTGAAAGAGGGCCGTGGAGGCCTGGAAGCCGAAGAATAAGCAAACCACAGACAGATTTATGCTAAACACAGCATTTGTTTAAACCGCTTGCCTTGTGAAGTCCACTTGTCCAGTGGGACAAGCTTAACCTAGGCCTCCTCAGTCTTCTGGTGACTTTCTGCAGGGGACACTTGGTTGGCAAACTCACCCCACCCACCATCTCCCCCATTTCCTTGTTTCCCTCCTGGTTCTCAGTGCACCTGACCAGTGGAGCTGTTGTGGTGCCGCAGGAGCAAAGGCAGGGTTTGTCCTATGAGATGTCCCTGTTGGACACTGAGTGAATGCAAGCAGAGGGAGGCTGGGAGATTGACAACCGCATGGATGAGTTTAGGGCTGGGATTGTGTGGTAGAGTGCTTGCTTGCAATGCATGAAGCCCTGGGAACCATTCTCAGTATGAGACTCAAAGGAATGTAGCTGCCAGCTAACACTCATGCAGGTGGGCCTGGGGACAGGTAGGACCCATATCCTGAAAGAGGAGGCTCCTTGTAAGGCATGAGGGCTGGTTCCCATTGAAAACTGTCTTGGGGATCCTGGAGGGACAGGTGATAGATAGTGTTCCACAACTCCCTTGCACAGATTGGAACCCCTGGAGCCCCCAAAATCCCCCATCTTTGCTAATGAATTTCTTTTCAGGTTGCTTTGTCAGCTTCCCTGCCTTTGCCCCATAGAGGCTGATTCCCAGTAGCACAGGTGTCTCAGGGTTGACCCCTGGAGGTGGCCCCAGAAGGGCCAGGAGGGGCACTGGGTAAAGGAATAAAGAGAGGAATGAGTGTGGCCTTTCTCAGCATGGAAATACGACTGTCATGGAAAATACATGACAACCGCGTCCACTAGGAAGTGGTTGTTTGCTGGGAACACTGAGGACCCAGCCAGACATAGTGGAAGCTGGCAGCAGTTGGAGCAGAGACCTCAGGGCCTTTCCCGGCAGAGGGACCGCCATCAGCCGTCAACACTGGCTGGCGCTACTTCCAGGAGGAGAGCATTCTTAAAAGACCCTGTCACCCCGATAGGAATTGGCGGGGTGTGTGAGGGATTTGTTTTTCGGTCAGGATGTGGGGAGTTAAAAATAGACTCTGTAATCCCTTGGGTTCGTGTCACACTTGAGGCTCTGCAGAGCCCTCTGGCTCCATTATCTCCCCTGAGTGGCTCTGCTGCCGCTGTTGAAGTGGGTGGAGGCTGGGCTGCCGACTTTCGTGAGTACACAGAGGGGTGCACCCAGTTTCTTGCTCGGCACAGACACTGCGTCCAGAAGTTAACAGCAGAATCCTAGTCTGTCCGCAGCCTCCCGTATCTGAGTTCGGAGGAGCCCACTGCGAGTCAGCAGACTGGAGGAGTGGTGGAATCGCTTGAACACATATTCAGATAGATTTTTTTTCAGCCAGATACCAAAGGTGGCAGGAAGGGCAGAGGTGGATCAAGGCTCAGGGCAAAGACTGGGTATGAGAGCAGCAGAAAGCTGTGACCTGCTAGATTCGGGAGCGGGGAGATGGTGAGGAGGCTGAAATAGAAAAGTTCCATGGGGATGTCTTTGATGATGTAATAGGATTGTGGGCCAGCTACAATCTCAAAACTCAGGAGGTCAACATATGAGTTCTAGGCCAGCCTGAAACTATTTCAAAAACAAACGAAAACAGAAAAGGAAAAGGGTTGGGAACGTTCTCAGTGGCTGGCATATACAAGGTCCCGGGTTCAGTCCTCAGCACTCAAAGACAGCCAAAAGGATTGTGACAGCCGTATTTCCATGCTGAGAAAGACCATGCTCGTTCCTCTCTTCCTGGCCTTTCTCTGATGACTGGGTCCTGCTCTGGGGTCACCTACAGGGGTCAAAGGACATTACAGGCGATAAGGAGCCTTTGAGGACCACGGAGCAGGGTGGTGACCTGCACTAGAAGGAGTAGTGTCTTTTGTCTTTAGTGTGGGTGCCCTGTAAATCTGACTGTGTCCCCATTTTCTGCTGTCTGGGGAAAGCCGGAACACGAGTTTCTCTGCTCTTTCTGGTTTTAAAGAGGTGGTCCAGGTTTCCCATCTGTCCAGTTCCTGAGGTGGGAGAAGGGAGGCGAGCGGGGGTGGGGCTGTATCCAAAGGCCCTTTTTCCAGGAAAAGGCTGACTCCGGGAGCCTCTGCAGGACACTCCGTCTTACCTTACAGTCTGTCTGACAAGCTTCCAGCCTGCCAGCCCAGCTTGTTCGACTTCCCCTTCCAGCCTGCTTCTCCAGGATGCCTGCCCAGTCTGCCCACAGCACTGCCTTCTCCTTCCACTTCTCAGCACCTCCACAGGCTCTGGCTCTGCTACCTCCCACCTCAGCCATGGCTGCAGGTGAGCAGGGTAGTAAAGTGTGGGTTCAGAGAGGATGGACGCCAGCGATCAGCTGCCCGCTTATCCTTAGAACCATGGTTAGAAGTCAGGCTGCCCTAAAGTAAAGCTTCATGCCTGAACTGGGGTTCAGACCCTGACCTCCAGGGCCCTGCTGACCTCCAGCTGCAAGGCGGGGCTACCCTAATCTTAGCACAGGAACCGGGGATCCCCACCTCCGGAAGAACCCTGGTTTTGCAGCTGTGACTCCTCCTGGGGCTAGAAGCCAAGTCTTTGGGTTCCCAGAGAGGGCTCCTGGCGTCAGTGTGCTTAGTCACAGGCATGAGCTCACCACTCACCTCTGGCTGGGGGAGGGTGCTAAGGTTTGGAAACTTTCACTATGAGCCATTGCTGGTGTGTGTGTGTGTGTGTGTGTGTAAAAGCAAACCTGTTGGTTGGAATTTTACACTTGGCCTGTGTTGTTTTCTCAAAGCTTCCCTGTAGAGGGGGTTTGTGTCAAGAAAGGGATTGGATCAGACCTGAAACCTGATGTCAACACTTGCTGTGCCTCTTCCTGGCTGTATGAGCCCAGGCAAGGCACATGACCTTTCTGAGCTGTAATATAAACACCCAGCAGCTGGCCCTTTCTGAGCAGTTCCTGAAGCCAGGCAGTAGGCTTCTTGAACATCACTCTCTAAGTCTCAACCCAGGCTTTGGGATCTTTGGACTTGTTCGAGGTCACCAGGTGGGGAAGGACCAGGGCAGGCTTTGAATTCAGGTCTTTGTATTGTCACAGCTTACAGCATGGCCACACTTTGCTCATCCAGCAGCTCCGTGGCAGCCTCACGGGGAGATGTGGAAGTAGAAATGGATGCTAACAGGCAGGGAAGGGGAAGCTGGAAGTCCCCTCCCTCAGTAGCCTCCTTCCCTGTCTCCCCTTGACTCTGTCCTTGAACAGCCAGAGTGGGAAGAGAGAAGAGCAGGTCAGGCATCCAGGTGTCCTGAGGGGACAGAAGCCCTGGTTTCACAGCCCTAAGTCCCTCTCTTCCATCTCTGTAGCCTGCTGGCTTGTGGGGGCAGGCTGCTGTCAGTTCCTTACCCATTTCTGTGGTCGGCACTGGGGGATGGTGCTGCATTTTCCGTGGACTGATTGATAAGGTATTGATTTGGAACAAGGTCTGTGATGACCCTTGGGGTGGGGTGGGAGTGGGGGAGAGGCCAACTGCCTTGTCCCCCACAGCAGTCTGGGAAGTACTCACAGGTTCCCCGTCCCCCGGGAGTGGAGAGAGGGTGCTCTGGGGTTTGTTCCTGGGTTTGAGACCAGAGCGCTGTACCTACTGTCTCTGTAACCTCAGTCAAACCACTCCGCTCCTCCTCAAATCGCTCTATAAATTAGGGACAGTAGTGCCTATTCGTGGGGCGATGACATAGAACACAGTTCACCGGCAGAGACGTGTGACAGGTACCAGGGCCTCTGCCAGGCACTGCGTTTCTTCCCCCAGGACTTCATTTAAGAAGACCGCTTGGTGATTGGAGGGTACTCTGGACAATGCTCTTTCCAGCACTTTCTGCCCCAGCAAAGTTCTGGGTAGGACTGCCTGAATTTGAAAGACTGTATATATATAATCTTATTTTTCTTGTAAAGTTACGTGAAACGTTTGATTGGAAGGACGAGGTTGAGGGAGAGGTTAGGATTAAATCAGCCAAACAAAATGATTTCCGAATGCAGGTTTCAAGGGAGTGAGTTTGGCAAGTAGAGGAAGGAGTAACAAAGATTCTTTAAGGTGCTTGCAGTTCTGGGGCTGTGTCCACCTTTGTTCCCAGCTGCTGTGATTGCAGGCACTGTGTGGGTTGAAGTCCCCAGTGTAGGGGAGAGGTGGGTAGGGCTAGAGGAGTCTGAGGTTGGCTCTTCCTCTTCCTTCCCCTTAGAGAGAGAACAAGCCCGGCCTTTGGTGGGCCACACCGCTGGTTGATGTAGACGGAGGGGCAGGGAGGTCAAGGGAATTCGCAGGACAGGTGCCCAGACTGCAGCCAGCAGGCTTATCCAGATAGCTCTCTCAGGCTTGCCTGCACTCAGTCATCCCACAGCCTTTACTGCTTTGATGTGGAGAGCCCCAGGCCTAGCCTGACAAGGGGACCCTTGAGGACCCCAGACAGCCAGAGAGTCCATTTTATCTTGGGCCTTCTCCGAGGATAGGAGCAGAGGGATCTGCAGGAGGAAGGTGGGGATTTGGGGTCCTGCTGGCTTTGTCTCTGCTACTGTGTGCCCACAGACGGGTCGGTTCCACTCCATTTCCTCAGTTTCCATCAAATGGCCCGACTTTCATCACTGGGTTGTTTGGATGCTAAGGTGAGGTAAGGCTTGCAATGTACTTATCAGGGCTGGCCCCGGTAATTATAAACCACCCTGAGGGACACACCTCAGCCCCCGCCCCCGCTCCCCCCTCCCGGAGCTGGAGTTCCTGTTTGTTGTTGACATCTGCTTCACCCACGGCAGCGATTTAGGGTATTTATATCCTCGCTGGAATTTCTCCTCACATTGTTTAGTTAATTGCCTAATTGAATTAAGGCACATAATTTTGCTTCCTTTCCAGTAGGGGGACAGGAAGGGTCTTGTGACTTCTTCCTTCTGATGGAAGTGATTGTTGGGTCATATTTGGAATGATAGTGGTGTCCTCTCCCCAGGTCTGTGTCCATGTATGACAGCAGCCTTGAGTCTACTCATGCTGAGGGTGCTGATGGGTTCAGCCAGTGTTTCTCTCAGTGCCAGCTTCCCACTTGAGACCCCATGCTCACTCACGGACAGATGATATCCTTTTACATACTTAAAATGCAGATATCTGGAAAGCGCTGTTCAGTGGGGATATAAATTTAAAAAAATTACAGAGGCTTCTGTGGTGAGGGATCGGGACTCCTTTCTGCACGGAGGGTGTTGGTGGCCATAGCCCCTGTTCTACGTCACAGCTCTGGGTGGGGACGCGCAGTGGTTAAGCACACTGATCTGAGCTTGTGCTTGGATCCTCCGTTCTCTTTTCTCTTGAGTTGACGCACCCATGCCATTTGGATAAAGAGCAGAGGACAAGAGAGAACTTGAGAGCTGTTTCCCACAGTGCCTGGTGTGTGGAAAGGAGCCCTAAGAGAGACATTATTTTTCAGCCAGCCACTTTGGAAAGTTCCCATCATTTTCTTTACGCTGAGTCCTCCTCCCGTTCAGCGCTGTCCTTGGCAGTTGTCGACCAGGACCCAGCAGGACCAGGCTGTCCAGTGCTGGCCTCTCTTTGTGCCACCTTGTGTCTGCCCGCCCACAGATGTCTCCCTCTTAAGGACCGTAGGGAACGCATGCCCATTGTGAAAGCCTCCTGTGACCTTCCATCTCCCTTTAATGCCTCGTTCTATCCTTGTTGTCCCGGTGCCTGCCACCATTGTCAGCTGGTCTGTGTTGTGAATGGTTGGCTGGTAAGGAAAAGGCCACGCTCGTCATGGTCCGTTGTAGACTGCCAGTCTACATTAGTGATTTAAAAGGCTCCGAGAAACACTACTGCGGCTGACTTTTGTGTATTCCAGAAACTCCAGATCCTAACTGCACGACGCTTTCTCCGTGGAATGCCAGCAGGCAGGCTCTGTGACACTCTCGGAGTGGCACGGTAGGCCGCTTCTATTTAATAATAGCTTGATGCCATCGCCCCACATCACAGTTAAGGAAACTGAGGCCCCAAGGGTGCCGTAACTGGCTCCAGAGACATAAGGGACCTGTCCCTCCATCAGCACCTGAGGCCATGGCTGGTTCTTGCTGGGGTGCCATAGCCAGGTGCAGGAAGGGCAAGGGGTGAAAAGCAAGGTCCTACTCTCGAAGAACTTCTGTTCTCGGTGAGGTCAGATCACCTGGAATATGGAGACCATAATGGAACAGAAGCCCAAGACAGGAGGAGCAAGGATCTGAAACTGGCCCCTCTTCACCACCCCCTGCAGGGGACAGCAGCTGGGGCTGGACAGTGCTCTGCTTCTTCATGTACACTAGCTCCCTGCCTTTCTAGGGGGAATGCTTTCTTTTCAATTCGGGATTTATTATTTGAAATTCTCAAGGGACCAATTACCTGCAGGTGGGAATTACCTACCATTTTTATTCTAGTGTCTGTCTGCCTGAGTTCTTCCTTGGAGTAATTGATTTGGGTAATTCAGAGCTGCTGAACATTGTCTTAGAAGAGCGTACTGGCGCAGAGCAGAGGCAGGGATTACCCGTCAAGGCTTTCTCAGGAAAGGTGTTGTTGCTGGCAGCTGCTGACAGAGGGGCCAGAATGCAGACTGTGGAAAACGCATTTTTTAGACCTGGAATTCCCCCCTCTTACGTGGGTTGCACAGCACTGTCTTGCCTGGACTCGGGGCAGGTCAGCTCAGGGAAATGACGGGAAATGCAGCTTGTCAGCTCCCGTGCTCTTCAGGGAGGTCCCTGCTGGGCACTGGTTCTGGTCTGACCCTGGCCTTAGCCCTTTCCATCTGTCTCCCACGAGGTCTAGGAAGCAGAGAAGGACCCAGGAGAGCTGTAAGTTTCTGGGCAGATCCACATGCTGATATTGGACCCGGGGCTGGAGGCATGGCAGTTCCTTAGGAGGGGAGGGCGGATCATTACACCTGGCTCCACGGGGGGGGGGGGGGGGGGGGGGAGGGGGGGGAGGGGCAGGGCTTGGAGCCTGTCTCTCAGTGGGGAACTCCGCCATGTCTGGAGAGTGGAGTTCCTTTGCAGTCTGTCCCTAGTGAATAGTTCTGCCTTCACACTGCTGTGAAGAGCTTGGGGTGGGAGCTCCTCACCCTGTCCTCTCAAGGTCCCATGAAGGGGATCCTGTGACTCTTTCTCCCCAAGTCCAGGGCTCTGGGTTCTTCTCACAGAGAGAGTCTTCCCTTGTGTGGCTTGGACGCTGTGACTTCCTTCGTGGGCTTTGTCCTGGACATCACATTGGCACCCCTATTCTTTGGGGGGTTTTGTTTGTTTTGTTTTTTTGAGCCAAGGTCTCTCTACAGAGCCCTGGCTTTGGAACTCGCTGTATAGACCAGGCTGGCCTGGGATTCCCAGAGTGCTGGGATTAAAGGCACGTGCCACCATGCCCAGCCTGGTGACCCTACTTTACAGATGAGGAAATGGAGGCCAAGGGTAATTTTTGGGGAGTAGGAGAGGCCTCTGTGTTTTCTGATGTTGGACTCCTGGAATCTTGAGTGCTTGGGGAGGGGCAGTTTCTCTGGCTCCATTTGGCTCTCAACTGGAGTTGGCACCATGCCTGGTCACCTGAGTATGTGTCTGTCTAGCTTCTGGATGGGGATTCCTGAAATCACAGAGACCCCTGGGAACTCAGGGATCTTTGTCACCCTGAAATGCCATTCAACTCAAGTGTCCAGCTGGTGCTTGCATGGAGGTCTTCAGGGGGCATCTGGCACCAGAGGCCAAAGTGCCCTCAGATCAGCTCGCTGGACTCATAGCTGTCTGCTATTCTCACCTTGCTTCCCTTTTCTCCCAGCTCTGTTTTCCCACTGAGATGTGTGTGTGGGGGGCGCTCATAGGGTAAATGGGGTACCAGCCTCAGAACGAAGAGGGCCAGTAGACAAGAACAAGAGACCCAGGGACACACCTTCAGGATGGTGATTGGACGGGGGGGGAGACTGGAGCCATAGCTTAGTGGTTAAGAGCATTTGCTGCTCTTGCAGAGAACCTAGGTTTGTGCCCAGTACCTGCATGCTTTTTTTTTTTTTTTTTTTTTGGATTTTTCGAGACAGAGTTTTTCCGTAGCTTTGGGTCCCTGTCCTGGAACTAGCTCTTGTAGACCAGGCTGGCCTCGAACTCACAGAGATCCGCCTGCCTCTGTCTCCCGAGTGCTGGGATTAAAGGCGTGAGCCACCACAGCCCGGCTGCATGCTGCTTTACAACCGTCAATAGCCCCAGTTCCAGTGCCCTCTTCTGACATCCTGCGCATACATACCTGCAAGCAAGGCACTCACAAGATCAAAAACAAAGCAAAAACAAAAACAACGCCCCCCAAAAACCCCTTAAAAATAAGTAAAATTTAAAGTTAGTGATTAGATTCAATGGATATTTGTAGAAGATTTCGCCCTGATTGGGAATTGACACCTTGTCCACCCTGTCAGCTGAAATGCTTCCCGGAACGGTAAACTAAAGGAAAGGAACTCTCCTGCGTAGAGTGATTCTGCAGGTGTGTCTCGGCAGCAGGGAAGGGGAGCATTGCTGGTGTCCTGGCCCGGTGGAGTGGCAGGAGTGGCAGGGCCTGTGCTGTGGGTACATACCGCTGGGTCCGTGTGAACTGTGCTGTTGTCCACGTGCTTGTAAGCAGGCTGGGAATGTAGCTCAGCGGGGAAGCATGTTTACTGACAGCATGCCAGAGGCCCTGGGTTCCACCTCCAGAGCCAGGGTGGGGTGGGGAAGTGCTCTTAAGGCCTGAAAACATTTGAGTCAAAACTAAATAATGTTCTTTCTGACTTTAAAAACACTGGTGCTTGGAAGCCCAGGAACAAGATTTCTAGATCCAGGAAATAACCTGCTGGTCATGATGGTGCACGCTTGTATTCCCAGCTCTTGGGAGGCAGAGGCAGGAGGCTCACTGCAAGTTCAAGGCCAGCTCAGTTTATATGGTGAGCTTTGCTCCGTCAGGAAGGAAAGAAGTGACCTGTAATGCCAAGGTGACAGTGGGGCATGACTCTCAGAAGAGGTGGCATTCTGAGGATACCAGGGATACCTGTGAGTCCTCTGGGACAAGAGTGGGATACCATCTGGGGTGACATGTTAACTTGTGTGCACCGAGTGTCTGCTGTATGCTGGGTACTGCTGTGGTTTGGATCTGCAGACTTTCCCACTGGGTTACACAGGGTCAACCTTTGGTTTGTTTGTTTTTTGAGACAGAGTTTCTCTGTGTAGCTCTGGCTGTCCTGGAACTCTTTCTGTAGACTGGGTTGACTTCGATCTCAGAGATCCGCCTGCCTCTGCCTCCCTAGTCCTGGGATTAAAGGCGTGCGCCACCACTTCCCAGCAAGGCCAACCTTTTGAGGAAGGATGTATTGGAAACCGAGGAAATATTTCTTAGCAAGGGTTTGCTGAGAATCGAGCCATCTTTATAATTGGGTAGAGTGGACTCTTTCCGATCACCTTTGGTCTCTGAAATCCCATTATTAGTGATTGAGTCCTTTGAATTAAACTCAACCCTTTCTGGCTTAGATGAAGTACTAATAGAATAATGAATGGTTCTCTTATTGACTTCTAAACCCTTGTGGGTTGGAAGTAATTTGATTTTCTCCTATGGCAAGACCCCTAGAAGGCAGGTCCCCGTTTTCCGTAGGAATGTAAATAGAAGGAGTTAAACAAGGGACCAGAATTTGGAATCAAACTTGGCAGGGCTTTATGTCACTGTGCCTGCCCCACCCTATGCGCTAAATTTAGCAACAGTCAAAAATTGTAGGCATCAAAGCCTTTTGGTGGTCATTGTTTTGAACAAAAACTGAAGGTCCACCTCTCCCACCCCCACCCCCACCCTGCAGCCTTCCAGACTCTTCCGCTCAGATGGGAGGCTCCTACTCTGGCTGCCTGGGCCAGCTGCTAGAGGAAGTTGCTGGGTCTTAGGCCAGACTCCCCTTCCTCCTACCCTGCCCAGCTGGAGGCCTGGCTGTGTCTTGTCCTGGTCTGCTCTGGCTCCTAGGAGACCTTTTCCCACAGCCAGTTAGCCTGGCTGCCTAGTTCAAGGCCTGTGGGGCCAAAGGAGCATAAGACATGGGAAATACCACTGTGGTGTCATTCTCGGTCATGCGGCCTGAGTACCCAGACAACTGCTCGCTTCCCAGCCCTGCTCCCTTAGACTCTCGGGTGCCCGTCGGCTCTCATCTCTTGACACCAAGGGTCCTACTCTGGTACCCTTTTCTCATCTTCCAGCCCTCACCTGGAGAATCTGTTCATGCCCAGGGTGTCAGAGTCCCTGAGCCCAGACTTCTCCCACTCCTGGTTCTAGACTCCTTCTGCTGACCCACCCTCTAGTCCAGATGGTAAGAAATGTCCCCTGCAGATCACTTCCTTTCTTCTGGACAGCTCCCCTTCTGCTGGTGGAGCATCGCTTACTGCTCCACCCCAGCTGGGAAGTTTCTCTCCTTCCTCTCCGTCCTTCCTGTCACTGGATACAGCTAGTGTCCATCGGGCACCATCTCCTGCACCCCTGACCCTGACCTCACTGCCCATTGGGGAATAACCCAGCCTTAGCTTCCTCTCAGGTTGCCAGTTCCCCATCCTCCTCAAAAGCTCCAAGGGAGTTTTCAAATCTTGGGGCTCACTGGACTGCTGAAAGAACTTGGTGGGGGGCATCTGTCTTCACTTGTGGTGAATCCCACCACTTAGCTAATGTTAGGTGGTCTGGTTCCATGAGGGGACCCCATTCCTCAGATCCTTTCTGTAGCCCCCAGAAGCTGAGGCTCAGTGCCCCCATGTTTTCAGCGTTCCCTTGCCTGCAAAGCTGCCTACCTCCTGCCTTCCCAAAGCCAGCGGGGCCAGGTTCTCTCTCTCTAGCTCCTGCCGCCAGAAGAGCATGATTACTTATGTTTCTTACTCACCCCTCGGCTTTTGAGACAACTTTCCCTTTGGATTCTGTATGATTTATAGTCTGGTTGATTAAGCTGAGTCTGCATAGTGCCTGGCCTGATGAGGAGGGCCACCTCCTAGGCACAGAGTAGGTGTCTCCACAGTAACACTGGTGGCGGTGACAGTGGCAGGGGGTGCTTGAAGCAGACGGTTATTGGGCCCTCCCACCGGGAACAGGGCTGAGCTCAGCATTTCCAGGCTCACGTGTAGAAGGACTGCCATTGTGGGCATTCTCAGCCGGTCAGGCTCCCTTCTGCTAACAGGAGAGGCCCCTACCCCAGCTCACCTCTCTGCTGCGAGGT
Source organism: Chionomys nivalis (assembly GCF_950005125.1). NCBI lineage: Eukaryota > Metazoa > Chordata > Mammalia > Rodentia > Cricetidae > Chionomys > Chionomys nivalis. The sequence continues at coordinate 51,022,671 of NC_080107.1, forward strand.
GAGAGCTTCCTTCCAGGACCACGGCTGAGTACATAAAGCAATGTGAATGAAAGCAAAACAGAAGCAGGCAAATAATAACAGATGTCAGTTGTTAATGGCTTTAAAATACCTCTGCCCCCCAAGTCCAGACCCCAGGAGGGACGCCAAATGGTCACTTGACCCCGAGGAAGAGATTATTTCACAGCAAGCCTGGGACAGATTGAGCAGGGAGAGTGACAGTTCCATGGGTTAAGAGAGGGGTTGTGGACAAGGAAAATGCTTCCCAGGGTCACTGACCTCCATTGCCTCGACTCTTAGGGGTTTTCTGGGGTGAAAACAACCCTGCTTCACCAGGGCCAGTCAGTTAGCTCTTGGTTTGCAGGGTTATGGGGCCTCCAGCCTTGTCCCCTTATCCCCTTTCCTGGACCCCTGTCCTCTACATCATGTCCAATAGCAGTTAGTACCTTGAATGTCTCCTTGGGGAGGCAGCCTGACCATGTGTCAATAAGACATCTAGCCAGCTAGGTACAGGGTGCTCTCCTGGAACCCCAGCATTTGGGAGGCTAAAACAGGAGACTCATTAGTTGGTGGCCAGCCTAAGCTACACGGGGAGTTTCAGGCCAGTCCAGGTTTCAGAGACCCTGTTTGAAAAACAAACGAAAAAGCCAAACAAGAAATGAAATAAATAAATTAAAAAGACAGTGACCCTCCTGCATTTAGTCTCTGCGTGAAACTTTGATTTTTCCCTTGCAGTTTGTGTACATAAATAAACACACATACAAATGCTGTATTTATGTTTACCTAGGGATTTTTTCTTTATTTACAAAACACTAAACCAAATCCCCATGCAAATATATATATATCAACTCCACTCTATCATGCTTGCCATTTCTCCTCTAAATATAACTTCCTGATTGAAGTCCAAAATAAGTTTCATCTGTATGAGCACAGGATGGTAAAGAAACCATTTATTACTTTAGAAAATTTCCTTCTCTTGAGGGAAGGAGTATAGAGTAGGTGGCAGGGGGAGGAGGGTTGACTGAGCCAGCCTCCCAACCATAGCCACAGAGTAGCTCGCAGTACCATGGCACACGTCAGGCCTTTAGTGCACCTCAGCTGTTCCAATTTCGTCTTCTTTTTTTTTTTTTTTTTTTGATTTTCGAGACAGGGTTTCTCCGTAGCTTTTTTGGTTCTTGTCCTGGAACTAGCTCTTGTAGACCAGGCTGGCCTCAAACTCCCAGAGATCTGCCTGCCTCTGCCTCCCGAGTGCTGGGATTAAAGGCGTGCGCCACCACCGCCCGGCTTGTTCCAATTTCTTATGGCTTGTTTATGTGTTCCCCCTGGGATGGGCCCTTCTCTGCTACCTCCTCAAGGTTCTCAGTTAACATCTGTCAGGCGAGTTGACCTTCAGAAAGGCCAGCCGGTTGGCTAGGGTGACCAGGCCAGGAGGGAGGGGTTCCCAGGACACAGGACATGGAGTCTCCAAACCAGGAGAGTACAGAGTATCAGAGGGTCTAGCCACCCTGTCCTAGGCACCAGTGTCTGTGTTGGGAGGATGGAGTATTCAAGGTTAAGGCTGTTTGAAGTGACATGCCTTTATTCCCAGTTTGAGGCCCACTTGGTCTATGTAGTTAGTTCCAGGACAGCCAGGGCTACAGAAGGAGACTCTCAGAAAAGGTGTTGGGGTTAGGGCAGTGCTTCCTGCCTGGGTCCTGTCTGCTTCACTTGAGCTTTGTGTGGTCCTTGCTAGGTGGGTGGCTAGCAGTTCTCAGCCCTATTTTGCAGATGGTAATGGCTGGGCATGCCCAAGGCCAACTCCTGATTGTCAAACTAGAGGCACCTCCCTCCTCTCACACACCCAAATTAAATGGTGTCTACTCAGGATTCTGGGCTATCATCCCCTAGACTTCCCTTGGGCAGGGTCTGGGCTAAATCAGGCCTGTAGCCTTGGGTGATGGATGGGGCCTGTCTAGTGCTTGTTTGTTCTCTCTGCTTATTCATTTGGGGCTGGAACCCAAGGCTTCATCCGTGTGGGGCAAGTGTTTCTATCACTGAACCACACTCCTAGCTCTGTTTGTTTTTATTTCTTAAAAAGAAAAAAAAAAAGCCAGGTGGTGGTAACACATGCCTTTAATATCAGCCCTCAGCAGTGCTGGTCTACAGGAGGAGTTCCAGAACAGCCAGGGCTACACAGCACAGAGAAACCCTACATAGAGGGAAAAATAAATAAATTATATGTGTGTGTGTGTGTGCGAGCGTGTGTGTGTGTGTATGTGTATAAAATGTGTATGGGTATTTTGCCTGCATGTATGTCTATCTGTACAGCGTGTGTGTGTGTGTGTCTGGTTCCTGCCGAGGCCAGAAGAAGGCATCAGATCCTCTGGAATTGGACTTAACAGATATTGTGAGCTGCCATGGGGTGGTGGGAATTGAACCTGAGTCTTCTAAAGCAGCCAGTGCTCTTAACCACTGAACCATAGTCCGGCAGTGGTGGCACACGCCTTTAATCCCAGCACTAGGGAAGCAGAGGTAGACAGATCTCTGAGTTTGAGGTCAGCCTGGTCTACAGGAGCTAGTTCCAGGACAGCTAGGACTGTTACACAGAGAAATCCTGTCTTGCAAAACCAACCAACCAAACAAACAAAACACCACTGAGCCAACTCTGTAGTCTTTATTCATTTTCAAGACAGGGTTTTTGGGGTGTAGTCCAGGATTGCCTCCAGCTCAGAATCCTGCCACACCCTCCCAAATGCTGGATTACTGTGCGAGTCACCCCCGTCTGACCCTGTTGTTCAGTCTTAGGAGAATTACTTATCTATATGACAGCAATAAGAAGGCCTTGACGTTCAAATCTGGTAGCTCCTCTTAACTGGGATCCTGACGCGAATGTGTTGTCCATTGGGGGCTGTAGTGGCAGGGCGAGTGTGTGTGTGTGTGTGGTGTGTGTATCTCTGCTTCTAAGCAAACTGGGCTATGAGACTGGTGGCCTCAATCAGAGCGTAGGTTCAGAAGCTGTGAAGGTGAACGAAGGGAATGATAATTCAGGGCTGGATGAGTGACCCAGGGAGCTGTCTAGACAGGGTTTCAGGGCTTTGAGACTACTACTGTGAACTGAAGGGCACCCATTGGCTCTGTCCATATTTAATGAGCTCCTGCCTTGTGCTAGGCGCTGGTGGGTTCCATAAACTGCAGAGATCCGTAAGCGGAACACTCTCTGCTCAGATGGCCTGTGCTTCGGGGCTTCTGAATGGCATCGGAACAGCTTCATATGAAGGTGTGAGATGCTCTGGTTGGACAAGAAATGAAAATACCCCAAACACAGCTTTCCAGTGAGACCCAACAGGTTCCAATTTCCTGTTCCTCTCCAAGCTTGAATCAGGCTGGAATTTGGGGCTTGCCAAAGAATGCTAAAGCCCGCCCCTGGAGACTCAACCCAGCAGCCCTGACTTTGGGGACAATGTTGTCTTGTGTTTTTAATTTCTAAAGATTTTCGGTTCTTTTTTCTTTTAATAGATTTTACTTTTTATAGCAATTTTAGGTTCCCAAGAAAAATGAGCCAAGAGTATGAAGCGAGTTCTTCGCTGCCCATAGCCTCACCCACCCTAAGCTTCCCCTGTCATAATCTGGTTTCTGGCATATGAAAATAGCATATTCCATGACTTATTTATTTAAAATCAAAGCAAACATTGCAGACTGGGCTGGGGTCTAGGCACTGATAGAGCTCTTGTCTAAAGGCACAGAACCCCACACTTAACCCCCAGAACTGGAAAAGATAAACATTGTGGGGGCTGGAGAGATGGCTCAGTGGTTAAGAGCACTGACTGCTCTTCCAGAGGTCCTGAGTTCAATTCCCAGCAACCACATGGTGGCTCACAGCCATCTATAATGAGACCTGGCGCCCCCTTCTGACTTGCGGGCATACATGGAAGGAATGCTGTACACATAATAAATAAATAAATATTTAAAAAAAAAAAAGATAAACATTGTGAAATGGGAACCAAGTCTGCCTCGTGTTTTTGTTTTTTTTTTTTTAATTGAAAAAAAAAATTTTCCGCCTCCTCCCCTCCTCCCATTTCCCTCCCCCTCCTCCGGCCCCTCTCCCCCTCCCCCCCTCCTCTTCTCTCCTCCCTCTCCAGTCCCAAGAGCAGTCAGGGTTCCCTGCCCTGTGGAAAGTCCAAGGACCTCCCCCCTCCATCCAGGTCTAGGAAGGTGAACATCCAAACTGTCTAGGCTCCCACAAAGCCAGAACATGAAGTAGGATCAAAACCCTGTGCCATTGTCCTTGGCCTCTCGTCAGCTCTCATTGTCCGCCATGTTCAGAGAGTCCGGTTTTATCCCATGCTTTTTCAGTCACAGTCCAGCTGGCCTTGGTGAGTTCCCAATAGATCGGCCCCACTGTCTCAGTGGGTGGGTACACCCCTCGTGGTCCTGACTTCCTTGTTCATGTTCTCCCTCCTTCTGCTCCTCATTAGGACCTTGGGAGCTCAGTCCGGTGCTCCATTGTGGGTCTCTGTCTCTATCTCCATCCATCGCTAGATGAAGGTTCTATGGTGATATGCAAGATATTCATCAGTATGATTATAGAATAGGTTCATTTCAGGTTCCCTATCCTCAGGTGCCCAAGGAACTAACTGGGGACATTGCCCTGGGCACCTGGTAGCCACTCCAAGTTCAAGTCTCTTGCCAACCCTTAGGTGGCTCCCTTAACTAAGATATGAGTTTCCCTGCTCCCCTATCCAACCTTCCTTTATCCCCAATCATCCCGTTTCCCCAAGTTCCCCTCATCCTCTCCTTCACACTTTTCTCTCCCCATCTCCCCTTGTGCCTCTTGTTTAACTCCATCCCAAGGTCACATGTCCTGAGACCCAGTGTGCATTTCGCCTTGCTGTGTATGGGCTCCTGCACCCTTACTTCTTGCTCTGGTCAGTGTCCCCTCCTTAGGAGTGACCCTAATAGTCACTGGATATTAGTCACTGTTATCCCTGTCAGCACGCACAGGAGCACGTAGGTGTCCTTACACATCTACACGCTTTTGTGAGAGCTTACCTGAGGAATTTTTATTTGACTTTTTTCTTCCCTCCCCTTTGGTGTTTTTGAGACAGGGTTTCACTGTGTAGCCCAGACCTTGAACTAATAATTAATAGTGATCCACCTACCCCAGCTTTGTGATGGTTGGGATCAAAGGCCTGTACCAAGTGTCCAGCTCTTGGAGATACATATTTTATGGATTTTACTTGACTTTCTTCTGTGGATTTTAACATTTGCCTGTTTACTTATCATGGAGGCTGAAGCCGTTCTGACTTCTGTGGGTTCTGGACGAGAATCATTGGGCCACAGTCTCAAGCACAGCTGATCAGGCCTGGAGAGGATTGGGTGGTGGAACCTGGAAGCAGAACCCATCCCATGGGAGAGGCGTTTGAGAGTGCTTTTCTTCATGCTGTCTCACAAGTTCATGGGCACATAAAGCCATAAGAAGCTGTGCCTCAGGGCTGGAGAGATGGCTCAGTGCTTAAGAGCACTGACTGCTCTTCCAGAGGACCAGGGTTCAATTCCCAGCACCCACATGGCAGCTCACAACTGTCTGAAGATCCAGTTGCAAGGGATCTGACACCTTCACACCAATGCACATAAAATAAAGTTAAATAGACCATAAAAATATTTAAAAAAAAAAAAAGAAGCTGTGCCTCTTAAAGTTTCTATGGAATAATCATTTTAACTTCCTGCAAGTTTTACCTTTTGCTCAGGAAGACATTTTGGAGACCTCTTCCGGTCTCCAGAGCTCTTCCGGAGAGTTTGGACATGGAACTCTCTCTCGCTGCCTGTGTCTGTGGCCTGTGCACGGGCAGCCAGACTTTGATAAATGGTCCTGAGCCTCCTAGTGTTTCAGGAATCTTCTTTCTGGGTCTCATCAGTCTCAGTACCGGTGTCCCACTGTCTGGAGGAAGCACATTGCTAGGAGAGTGGCCACTGTGGGGAAGTCACCGGGAATGACCCTGATCGTAATCCTGCAAGTGTCTGGAGTAGAAGTTCTTGCAACTTAAACTTACACCTGCCCCCACCCATTACTTTTTAATTTTATTTTGTATGTGCACATACGTGTGTGCATGCCATGGCGTACATGTGGGGTTTAGAGAACAACTTTCAGGCTCATGTGGGCTCGGGATCAAACTCAGGCTGTCAGGCTTGGTTGGCCCCAAGTTCTTTTACCCACTGAGTCATCTTCCTGGCCTTGAGCCTGGCCCCTCCGTGCTCTTCTGGAGATCTGTGTGGCTGCAGGGGAGCTCCAGCTGGGCTGAGACTCTGGATCTGGATGTTACTAGGGCTGGCAGCATCCACAATGCCATTGCTGGGCCTGCTTGGGCACCAGGGTGGTCTGGTCTAGGTGGGGACCCCTTCCCATTCAAGAGAGATGATAGGAATCAGACCCGGAGTGAAGTGGATGAGGGGCATCTAGCTCTACAGCAGGAACGTCCTTTAGACTTGAAGACGTACCTGCAGGCCATGGGTCTGGCCATGGGTAAGAAGATGGAGTGCTGCTGACTGGCAGGAAGTTCTGAAAGACTCTGTTGTGAGGATAAGGACCAGGGGCTGTGCTCTGGAGCAGGCAGGGATGGAACTGGTGGGAAGTATGGGGATGAAGACCCAGGTCTCTAGGTTCCAAGGAGACCCTTGGCAGGACTGTGGACGGGGACCTTTGGACACTCTGGCTGTCTGTGTTTGAAGTCAGATCAACTAGGCTTTGACCTGACCCTGTCAGTGGTCAGCTATGCCGCCTTAAGCCAGTCACATTCCCTCTCTAGTCCTCCTGTATCTTAACAACGTGACAATTGTAGCATCCTCCTTAGGCCTGGTAGGAGGGCTGCTTGAGACAGAGTTACATTAGGTAGCTTCTGTGAATGTGGTGTGAAGTCAGTGTAAATTACCTGGGCCTGAGTGATGGCTGTAGTGGACTGTGGGTGTGGCTAGAGGGGGCTGTGGGTGTGGCTAGAACGGACTGTGGGGTGTGGCTAGAGGGGGCTGTGGGTGTGGCTACAGTGGACTGTGGGTGTGGCTAGAGTGGGCTGTGGGGTGTGCACTAAGACAGAGATGCTTCTCTAGGACAGCTCAAGTGTTTAAAACAGGCTCAAGGTGTGTCTGGGGAGGGAGACGTGACCTGTAGATGTCCCTTCCTTAGAGAAGGCTGTCTCTAAAGAGCATCTCCTCAGAGATGTGAGCAAGCCCCCCCCTTCCGCTTCTCTTCCCCCCCACATTGGAAAGTGACCCTGCTGTCATCAAAGAGGAGGAGAGCCTGGCAGCCAGGGACTTGCTCCCTGTGCAGTGCTTGGGCGCGTCCTCATGGCGCCCTTTCTGCCCGGGTAATTGATGGTGCGTTCCTCTCTCCACAGGGCAGACAGCAGTGGGTACATCAGGACGGCTGGGCGGGCGCCGTGCAGACAGTCGGAGCCCACTCCACTCCAGTCTTCCCTGGCAATTTATTCCCTGTCAGCCTTGTTCTATTGGGACATAAAACAAGTTCCCTGAGGAGTGGCAGGGACTGTCCAGGCAAAGCGTCTCCAAGGGATGATTTTGCCCATCTTCAGTCAAGCCTGAGTCATTGGGGGGCTTTGGCAACCACGAGGGCAGCCATACCAGGAATAAGGCCTGGGTGCTTGGTGCTGGGACCGCAGTGGTAGAGCAGAGACAGAGGCTTCCAGGTCACACAGCCAGAATCTGGTCCAGGACAAGTCCACCCCCACTCCACATGCCACCTCAGGGCTCTCGCCCGGAGTCTCTGCATGAGTTCCAGAGCACTAAACCCTGGAGCAGGAGAAAAGATTCCTACCCCGCCTTCATTCCCCTAACCTCTAATTACAATTATACACGGCAATCCCTTCAATTATCGTCGTAGGCGATAAGCCGCCCTAGCATTCTCCATGCAGTGATTTTGTAGAAATCACCGCTTCTGTGTTATAGGGTAGCTGTGGATATCTTGAAATAATACTGTTTTTGCTCATCACACCTCAAAATGACAGTCGTTATTAGCTCTAGATCTCAGGATTGCAGGCGCAAATAAAAAAAGCACAAATCACTACAGTGTTCTAGAGAGTACTTGATAAGCACAATGTAGTGCCATTGTTTTCCTTTCTAGTCCAGTGTACGCTTATTATTTGTGTGTGTGTTTGTGTGTGTGTGGTGAGTGTATGGGGGAGAGTGTGTGTGGTGTGAGTGTATGGTGTGTGTTTGTGTGTATGGTATGTCTGCTTATTTGTATTTGTTTATGTGGGAGGTGGTATGGGTGCCCATGTGCCCCAGCCCGCGTGTGGGATCAGAGGATAGTGTGGGTAGGGTTCTCACCTTTCCTTCTTGACTAACTTGATAAGCACATTTTAGGGTCTCTTGGCTGCAGGCTCAGTGACTGGGGAGTTCTGCGCAGTCTTTTCTCTTCTCTCCTCCCTTATAGAGCTGCTGAGATCACAAAAGTGTGTGCTTGCATTGCTGCACCCTGCTTTGACATGGCCTCTGGGGATCAGAACTCAGGTTCTCAGTCTTGATATTTATACCCATGGAACCATCCCACAGTTCCTGGCCCCCATGGTTTACCTTGTGCCTTTTTTTCGGGGGGGGGGCAGCTTTTTGAGACAAGGTTTCTCTGTGAAACAGTCCCGACTGTCCTAGAACTAACTCTGCAGACCAGACTGGCCTTGAACTCACAGAGATCCATATCTTATGCATTTTAAATAGGTTTCTCTATAAAGAGGTTGACAGGCTTTATCAGGGACTCCTCCATAGCAGGGGTAAAGACAAGGATTCTCACTGTGACCAGGGAACAGGGTCCACAGGCTGGCACAGGCTGCTCTGGTCACCCTTACTATCAGGGACTAACGGTCTCTTCAGGTAGACCACAGTAGGCAAGTACGCTTGCTTCCTGCACCTAACAGTGACAGCCTGTCTTCCAGGAGTGTCTGGGGTGGGGGTAGGGTGGGGCAATGAGCTGCATACTCAGTGGCTGGACCAGGGAGAACCCGTCTCCTGCAGTAAGTTGATTTGCTATCCTGGGAAGGCTTTGTGGAGATGGCATTGAATGTAGATCTTGAGAATTTGGAAATAAGAAACAGGGAAAATAAGCTTATTTTAAAAAGGAACTAGAGTCCAGCGAGCAGGCGGCTCCAGAGAAGACCGTAGAGAAAACACAGAGGGGAGTGGGTCCCGTGTGGGCCCATGCTGGCAGCCTGTGTATCAGGCTTTTGGGACGTCAGTTTGGGTTCAAGGTCAGACCTGAAAAACAACAAGTTTTGAGATACTGAGGCTGGAGGCTAGCTGAGGGATGTGGAGAGTGGATCTGAGTCCACCAAAAGTCGTCATGGAGACAGAGGCATCGCAGCTAAGGACCGAGGTGGAAGATCCAGAGGCTCAGACTTACATGCTAGGGTAGACTCTGGGTTTGAACCCCAGCCCTTCCAGTCTTTGTTTCCTGGCCTAGGCACATCAGTTATGTGTGGAGTTTAACAAAGTCTGGATGGAAGCAGCAAGTGGCCTGCAGGGCTGTGCAGTCAGCTCAGGTCCTCAAGAGCCATCTTCCCTGAGCCTCCAAGGAGTGGCTGGGACCCCTCATTCCTCTCTTCTCTTCAGCTTTGCTCCAGTGAGGCCTGCCCTGGTCCACATCCCAGGAAGGGTGGGATTGAAAAGTCCCTCCCTGGTAGGAGGACCTAGCCCCGACCTCCTCCAGGAGACCTCAGGGTCGGGTGAGGAAAGAAGGGCTCAGAGTGGGACACGAAGAGCTCCAGTCTAGAAGGAGGGTTGAGTGGCCCAGGGAGCTGCGTGGAAGAGGAACAGTGGGCACAGTGGCTGTGAGGTCTTTGAATCCAGGGCCCGACTTTCAACACTGCCCACTCTCTAGGGTTCTGGAGTTCTTTTTTGTTTTATTTTTTGGGTGAGGGTCTCATATAGCCCATGCTGGCCTCACACTTTGTGTGGCTGATTTGGTGCTGGGATGGGACCAGGGTCTAGGCATGCTCGGCAAGCACACTACCACGTGACTGCATCCTAGCCCACACTGTTGCCCTAGACTCCTCTGCCTGGGGGCCCACACCCCACACCTCTCCCTGCTCCCACAGCTCTGCAGCGGGATCTGTCTGCCGGAGGAAGTCTGCCCATGGCCGACCATCAATTTGCCACATTTCATAGACCATGCAGAAGCATATTTGGGGGTTTTAATCTTCTTAATAAATTGTTCTCAGATTGTGTACGATTAAACCCCCGGAAAATTCATGGGCACGCTGGGAATAGAGACCTCGCCGGGAAGGTTTGACACGAGCAACACAATAAACACAGCTTCTAAATTGGGTCAGGGAAGCCTCCGAGGCCCTGCAGGACGTTCCTGTGGCCCTCCCCAGGCCTGTAAATTAATCATGCACACAAAGAGGGCCTTGTCCATTCTCCTCAGCGCCAGGGGCTGTGTCTCTGCCCATCAGCTTCCCCCCACCCTCCTGCCACCTTCTCTGCTCTCCAAACAACCAGTAAGGCTCAGCCTCTGGCCTTTGTTATTCCTGTCTCCACAGCAAGGTGGGTGTACATTTCAGCAAGAGAGATATAGGTTAGATACGGGGAAGAACTTCCTGGCTGACTGCAGGGTGCTGTGAAACACACTGGGGTAGGTTGTACAGGTAGCTCAAAGACGTTCTTTCCTGTAGGAGTTCAAGACCTGGCAGACTCTACCCCACCGTGGCACCCCTGGGCACTGCCATGACAGAGGTGACCTCAGGACCTGGCCTGAAAGTGCCTCATTCTGTGCCTAAAAGACTCAGCTCTACAGCTGGAAGGGAGCTGTTGCCAGCAGGCTTCAGTTGACCTCAGTCCTGGCTTGGAGATGTGGTTCGGTTCATAGAGTGCTTGCCTAGTGTGTGGGGGCTCCGAGTTTCCTCCCCAGTACTGAATAAAATCAGGCGTAGTAGCGTATACCTTCCCAGCACTCAAGAATTAGAGGCTGAAAAGTCAAGAGGTTTGAGGTTCTCCTCAGCTACATAGTAAATTGGAAGCTTGCCTGGGCTGCATCAAACCCTGTCCACGAAACTCAGTGGGCTCACCTTATATCCCACACCAGCCAGGTAGCCCAGCTGCTACCTCCTCTGGGAAGCCTTCCTGGATTACCTCCTGAATGTCTTCTCTTCCTTAGCTGCAGCCCCTGTCTTCATGCCCCTGGGGGAGAACAAACACGTCACTAAAATATCGGCTCTCTAGGGACAGGGACTGTATTGGAGCACTCTTGGGCACACACAGTGACCCTTTCTAGACTTGGGTTTTCAAGTACCAGTTCCTGGGAATTGCCCCCATACACCTCAGGGTAGATGCTAAAAGCTCAGCTTCCCAACGGCAGTCTTGGAGACCCTGGAGCACTGAGCAATGAGAAGAGGGGGCGGGAGCAGTAGTGTGGGGCAGGGGCCGCGACTGGCTAGACTTGGCTTTATGAGGGCTCATGTTTGGGGTTTTACCCCTCTCTTTGGGCCCAGCAGTACCTGACATGGTAGGTCTTCGGAGGGGTGATATGGCCTTTGGCACAGGAACCCCACACTAAGATACTGTGGCCCTGGGCAGCCTTGTGCACTGTCACCGGCCACGCCTGTCCTAGCACAAGCCTGGGCAGGTGAGCCATTCGGAGTGACGTGCAGGTCTGGGCTGGCAGAAGGTGGGGTGCACCATCAGCTCCGTAGGGAAAGGAGGGAGGCCCCTTGCTGGTGGATGTGGGGCGTGGGACACCCGGGAGGAAGAAAACAGACAGTGACAACCTAAGAAGACCTAGGACATCCTCATGCCCAGTCAGGCCAAGAGGGCGCTGTTCCTGTCAGCATGCCTCCCTGATGGCTGCACTTCTGTTGGTGCTCTTGGGAGCCTTAGAGAGCCAGACCGCCATCCCTCTCAAGAGATGGCACATCAGGCTCCAGAGAAGCCATGGGTCCTGGCATGTTAGTCACTGTGCACACACATGGGTGCCTATGCATGCATTTGAGTATGAATGCACACTGTGTGCATGTGTATGTATCCATGTGTACACTTGTGTAAGTGTATTCATGTGCCCGTGAGTGGGAGGGGCTGGGGAGGCAGCTTGTGTGCAAGGCTGGAGACGGGCTGGGCCTTGCTCCTGAGCTGTCTGCAGGCTGGCATCGATGCCTCAGGAGGTCAGCAGGTGGAGAAAGAGAGCCACTGTGAGTGTGGGTCAGGAGCCTCCGGGCTGCTCACTAGATGGCCCTGGCTCAGGGACTAAAAATAATACCGGAGTCCACACAGACCTAGAGAATATGCCAGGCTCTCTCAGCCCCCAAACTCACTTGAGTCTCACTTCATCTGGTGTTGACTGAAGCGGGATGGGAATCCTCAGGCTTGGGGCTACCTTCTGAGGACCTACTGTGCGCTGGTTCCTGCCGAGAGAGGGAAGGGAGGAACTGTTAGCCGTGCCTGTAGTTCTGAGAGAGCGGTCAGGACAGTGAAGAGCAGGCAGGCACTCCAAGGACAGTTGCATGATGGCATAATTGTGACGGGGTGTCAGTAAAGACTTCTGTGAACGGGGACTTTGGAACGTGGCCTTGGTGAGGGAAGAGTGTCCCGCGGGCGGAGACACCTTAGTGGGTACGCTGCACAGAACAGGCTCTTCTGAGAGTCCTCTCAAGGACTGCACTCAGGTCAGAGGTCATCCCAACCCTACATCTTGCCATATGCTCTTCCTCTAGGCCAGGCCTCCTGCCCCACTCATCCTCTTTCTGCCTTGATCCTAAGATGCTAGCGTGACAGGGGTGGCTGGCAGAGGGGGCCTGGCCCAGGCCCCCTGGAGTGACTGTACCGAGAGGGGGCTGGTGGCAGGTGAGGGAGCTGCTTGTGGTTTGAGGAGGGGGGTCTCATCTTCTGCCTGGGTCTGAGCTTTTGGGTCATATGTCACCTGGAGCTGCCAGGGCTTCCTGAGTCCACTGTTCTGACTTGCAAAAATGACGTGTGCTGGGACTGGCTAGTTTACAAGGCAGCTTCCCACATGGTGCCTCATCCAGTCACGTGAAAGTCCTGGGAGGAAGCCTGTCTGCGGAGCAGAATTGTGAATCCAGCCATTAAGTCAGGGGACTTAGCCCACGGAACACAGGAGGTGAGACTGTGGCTCTCAGGCTGCCACCACCTAACTCTCTGGGCTTCCTCTGCCTGCACAGCACAGCGAGGAGCTCCCTGCAGCTCCCAGCCTCCACTCTCTGGAAGCCACCATCAGCTTGCAATGCAACCTAAGGGAGGCTCCCAGTGGCCAAGGCCTTGTTTTTCTGTCTGTCAATGGTTCCAGTGCCCTTTGGCTTCTAAAGGTTTTGGTTAACATGAAAGGAGACAGTCATGTGACATATAAAGTCAACTTTGAACCTGGCACGCTCCCTTGGCGTATGTGGGGTTGGGCGCCAGAAGGACCAGAGGTGACTCCTGCCTCAGAACAAGCCTTGAAAGGCGCCAGGGCACCAGCACTTCCCAGCCCACAGATGAAGGCAAGAGGGAGGTGAGAGGGGTGGGCCCTGCCCGCTGAGCCTAAATGTGAGGTTCAAGGTTCAGGCTTTAAATGAGTTCCTGAGTGACACACGGCCTGTGTGGAGTGGGAGCCAAGTCTTGGTTTTCTCCTGGGAGAGAAGCAGTGAGCCAAATGCATTATTAAATGGCAGAAAGGCGCCACTCCCGTGAAAGCTAGCGGGGAAGTGAAAGCCATCGATGGGTTGTGAAGCATGGGCTGGGGGGAAGACGAATCATTTCTGCTCTGCGGCAGAGATGCAGGACCTTTGGTCTGCTTTGCCAACAGCTTGGAAGGGTCATGATGCCCGGGCTGGAAGTCTGAGGTCTGAGGGCCTCCAAAGTACACACATGTGTGCACACATGTGCCCACCGCTTTTCTGTATACTCCAGAGTATACACACGTGTGCACACATGTACCCAGTGCTTTTCTGTATACTCCAGAGTACACACATGTGTGCACATGTACCCAGTGCTTTTCTGTATACTCCAGAGTACACACACATGTGTGCATACATGTGCCCAGTGCTTTTCCGTATACTCCAGAGTACACACACATGTGCACACATGTACCCAGTGTTTTTCCATATACTCAGAGTACACACATGTGTGCACATGTACCCAGTGCTTTTTTGTATACTCCAGAGTATACACATGTGTGCACACATGTACCCAGTACTTTTCTGTATACTCCAGAGTATACACATGTGTGCACACATGTACCCAGTGCTTTTCTGTATACTCAGAGTACACACACATGTGCACACATGTACCCAGTGTTTTTCCATATACTCAGAGTACACACATGTGTGCACATGTACCCAGTGCTTTTTTGTATACTCCAGAGTATACACACGTGTGCACACATGTATCCAGTGCCTTTCTGTATACTCCAGAGTACACACACGTGCACACATGTACCCAGTGTTTTTCCGTATACTCAGAGTACACTCACATGTGTGTACACATGTACACAGTGCTTTGGCCCACCTACCTCCTAATAGACATTGGCCATATGACTCTCAGCACTGGCGTGTGAGGTTGCCAGGTGATGAGCCAGGCAGACAGGGACTTGACCCTCAGGGAGAGTCCCTTGTGCCAGCGGAGACAGGTGTGCGATGAGTCTCACTGCACAGTGCATTGAGAAGGAGTGTCCCCTGGGAGAGTGGGTGGAGTTCAGACTTGCAAAGGTAGGAGCTACTTTTGTGGAAAGGACGGGTGAGTGGGGGTCGATCAGGTAGCTTGAGAGAGGTGTGTCAGAAGAGGGGCCCCAGCAGGCCCGGGAGTGGACTCTAGATGTGAGAGAGCGTGTGTGTGTCAGGGACAACTGAGTGCTGTGGGCTCTCCAGAGCTAGACGCAGTGGCTCCATAGCCCTGAGTGATGTTTGTGAAGATGGGTGCTGGAGATTGTATCCTGGGTCACAGGAGACTGCAGAGAGACTGATGCGCGCTGGGACTGGCGAGTCTAGGGAGTTGGGAAGGTGAGGAGTAGAAACTGGTGATGCCCACTGGCCTAGCTAGAACCAGATCTGGCCCTCAGCCTTGTTGCTAAAAGACACTGGATTTGTACGCAGCCCTGCTTCCTTTGCTCTTGGTCGTCAGTCAGCAGCTTAGTAACCTGGGAACAGTGATAAACACTGGGACAGTGCGGGGCTCTACAGGGGCAGGCTGTAGAGACCGGGTCTTTATCACTCACCAAGGCTGTGCCTGTGGCTGAGAGTCCTCATGTCCACTCTCGAGGGCTTTATAAGTGCTCACTGAATGAACGAACACTGTCTGGCAGAGACCGAGTGCTCTATTACATTCATAAGTGGGGGCCATGTGACCCTGTTCATGCCACCCCTCTGGGCCTGACCTCTAGTGCCAGCTGTGTTCAGCACAGGGGGAGGGTGACTGGAGGACATGGCCACGCTTGGCAGTGCTGTCTTGGTTGAGACTGTGTCTCTCTTAGTCTTGTAAGGGATACGGTGCCTATCAGAGGCGTAAGGGGATATCAGCCCAGGACCTGGTCAAGTCAGGGAACACAGAGACCAGGACAAAGGGGGCCAGTCAGGGTGCTTCCTGACCTGAGCTGACCCGCTGGGCCCCTCACTCCAAACCACTTTTGGGGAACCTGGGGTGTCAGTAGGGTAACTCTGCAAACTGCTCTGGACCTCACATGGTCTTGTACACTGTGAGGCACATGGGTGATGATGTGGGGAACAGACTGTATGATCATTTCTGTTGGGAGCTCCACACAGAGCCTACGAGGACGATAGGTGTGACCTTCAGAATCATCCACGGGCCCATCTCCTGCTGCAGAAGTGCCCAGCACAGCCCAGCATGGGGGCTTATACCTGTACTCTTGGTGCTTGAATGATGAGGCAGGGTCTCTGGGAGCTTCAGGAAGTCCTCACTCCACGGAGTGAGTCCCTTCTCCAGACTAGCTAACCCAGACTCTAAGGTGGGCCTGGGAACCTGCCATCCTAATACTCACCCCAGACCATCTAAAAGCCCCAGGCTTAGGTACAAGACAAAGACTTTGCCGGGGTGCTTCCCCTGACAAGGGATGCACTAGCCAATGGTCCTGGTTGCTGAGTAGTTGCTGGCCTGGCTGGACCTCGGAAGAGCTTGTAGGCTGGGAGTGGAGGGAGATGTGTATGCATGGAAGCCAGTTTAAGTGAACCCAACAGGGGGGCTCGCTAAACCAAGGCCAGAGGGTGCAGGTCCAGAAAGTTCTGGCATTACCATCCATCTTCCTGGGGCAAGGACTGTAGGGACGAGGAGGGGCCAAGGCGTTCAGGGGCTATGCTGAGGCCTCTATGTCGCAGGATGTCCCTGGTGCTGGGTGCGAAGGGATTCAGTGGCACTGAGACCGTGTCAAGGCTCTTGCTTATGTCTTCTGGGCTCTTGGAGAGGGCCAGCCAGAGGTCAGCCCCCTGCCTCAGCATTGTAGTCAAGAGGGACCTGCGATGTCTACCACTGACTGCTCCTTGGGGAGCCTGCAGCACTAGCCTGTTGCTGGGAAGGGGGAGGACCCTGGGTAGTCCCCAGCCCTGCACCCTGGTTATGGGGTGGGGAGGCCCCCAAGACATTTTTCAGTTCCTAGGTGTGGAACACAATTCTGGGAGAAAGGCCAGGGACTGGTCCTGTAAAGTAGTGAGTTCCTTGTCTGCCAGGTTTGGTAGAGGGGGCTGGACAAATTTTACTTTCTGTCGTGCGTCGTGGGTGGTCCTGGCCACGCTCTCTTCCCATTCATGTGAGCTGACCATTAATCAACAGAAAGATTCATCTGAGGATGTACAAGGCTTAGCTGGACTTGCTAGTTCCAGGGTGACCTTGAACTTGTTTTCCTTGACCCCAAACCTTCTGCTCCTTCCTGTTTGAGCAGGCGCTGAAACTGTAGGGCCCCAGCCCTTCCTCTTGCCCCTGGTAGAATTTCCAGGTCAAATGCTGTTCCCAGGGTGGTGGCAGGGTTCATTGTTCTCACTCTCAGGGGCCTTCAGGGGTGAGGGAGGCAGAAGCTGCATTTCACTCCTGTGTGACCTTAGGATGCCAGCTGTGAGGTCAGGTGGTCCCCAGGCTCCTCTTTCTTCTTCTTCAGTGGCTCCCGCTTCCCTCGTGGGACCGAGCACAGACACTCATTGTTCGAGGCCCTGGCGGTGTACCCAGGCCGACCAGGAGGCACGAGCTGTGGCCCAGAGACTTGATCAAAGGCAGATGGCAAAGGAAAGGCATTCATTCATTCATTCCTAAATGCTGACTTTCAATCATTCTTGAGAAGAGTCAGGAGCATACCCTGGCCTGATGAGCCCCAGGCTGCCTTGGGAACATAATCCCTCCTGCGCGCCAGCCACAGTCACCTGGAAGAAAACCCAGGTCTTGAGAAGAGAGGAAGTCAGTTACCCCTGAGCCCACGGCTGTCCTGAGAATGCCAGCTTCGAGCCCGGCTTCCTTCCCTTACCATATTCATGAGACACTGAGCTCTGTCTGCACTGGGACCTGGCTGTGAACAAGGTTTGGAGGAGAACAACTAGGAAACACTCAAATACACAAATAAAAGGGTTTCAGGAGGTCTGAAAGTTGAAAGAAATAAATCAGAACAGAAGTACATCTCAGGGAGACTGCGCCAAAGTGACCTAGGCTCAGGTGGTCACGGAAGGGCTCCGAATGTGTGGTGCAGAGTCAGAGCACAGCAGCTGAGATGCTTCGGGTTGTGAATGAGTTGGCTGAGGCAGCTCTGCAAAGGGCCTGGGGCCGACTGCGTTGGCTTGCTGGTGCTTAGAGTCCTGGCTGGGGTACATGCAAGAGGATTTGAGGCACCTTGTACCGTAGAGCCAGACTGCCTAGAATTTTAGGGTGGAAAAAGTAATAGTGGGCTGGAGTTCTTGCTGTTCATAGAGCTCTTGGACATAGCATTCTGCAAGACCTAGATTTAGCCCTTACTCCATCAAAAAAAAAAAAAATTCTACTCCCAACTGCCTGCAGAATTAGGTTTAGTGATGCTGGGACCCCGAAGTGTATTCCTGAGTGAGCACCCCAACCCAGCCATGCACCTGCAGGCTTACATCATGAGAGCTAGCCCTTTCATGGTTGCAGAGTGAGGACCAGAGAGGTCCTTTGATTTATTCATAGTAGCCCAGCCTCTGATAGAACTAAGCCTCAAGCCAGGCCCCAGGGCAGCCTCTCCCTGTCTCTGATCTTGATTTCCTCCTTTGCTCCCGCTTCAGCTCTGCAACTGTCCACACTGGTGGCTCCATGTCCCCTGTCCCTTTCCTTACGCTGTTTTCCCTCTCAGAATACACCCTGCTCTCTCCCTTGTTGACTCCCATAGCCTTCTAGCTCGGTGCCGTGACGCCTCCTCCCCACGGTCTTCCAGGATTTCCCCTCAGTTCTCCATGCTGACTGTGGGTCAGGTGGGTTCCTCTACTTCTTTCCAGGGCTGCCACCACCTCTCCCAAGCTTGAGTCTGCTCTGCTGGGATCTCCTCTCAAGAAACCCACTGAGGCTGCGATCCACTGTTCTCTGGTTCTCCTGGGAGGCCCCGAAAGGTGAAATATAGCCCTCAGCCTTCCCACTCAGCACCGATGAGCTAACTCTTACTCTGAAGCCTATCCCTAATCCTTGCAACTCCCACCTGGGCTACTGGGCATCGGCTGCAGGGCTAAGTCAGCTGTCCTCTTCCCTGGGCTCTGCAGAGAGCAGTGAGGCCCCTCCCCTTGGAACCTAGGCCAGTGCCAGGCCTACAGGGTTCACAGATGACCAGGCTGGCATGCCTGAGAAAGGAGGGAGGAGGGCTCTGACCTCACACTGAGACCATCTGGTACCTCCTCTGGTGGCCTGATGGGTGTAGTAGATCAGTCTGTTATCTTCACGGGATGGAGAGGAGGAGCTGAAGACCTGAGACTGGGCCAATGGTGGGGCTGAGAAGAGGACATGAGAGCTGTGTTGGGGCCCCCCTGGAACTGGGCAGGCTTTTTGGGTCAGGGCAGGGGGAAGAAGCAGAGAAAGAGGGCATACCTTCAGGCCAGGCCATCTGGGCCGACAGGAGCACAGGCGTCAAGAACTGGAGAACACTGAGGGCCAGTGCTGCTGGTAGGCAGTGGAGCTCACCTCTCTAGGGCCTGGGACCTGAGCTTCCTGCTGCTGCTGAAGTGGGACCCTGGCATCTGGGGAGCATCACATGCTAGGCATTCTGATTCTGCCAGAGAAGAAAGCAGCCTGGGTAGCTGAGGGGATCCCCTGGGGAAGCTCCAGCCTGGCTCTTACCCACTGTGAAAGGGTCATTTCCTCCACTCAGATGAGGTCCACTGCTGGTGGGAGGGCTGAGGGTGGGCATACCCTAAGCGGCTGTGGATTGGGTGCTGGTCCCACCACTCTCCAGTTGTACCCCAGGATAGGCTAACAGTGTGCTGTTGACAAGAGCAGGAAGATGTTTTTCCTTCTCCGGGTTTCTAGAGAATAGGCTGGGATGGGAGCAGGAGCTTAGGGAGGGCTTTAGAGCTGGGAGAACGTTTTTAGATTCCCATAAAACCACAGGTGTGTGGGCTCAGCTGAGTCCTTCCACAGGCTCAGAGATAGTGACAGAGGTCACATACCCTGTCACTTTGCTCTGGTTAGACCCAGTCCTCTCCTAGGACCCCATTCTGTCAGTGTGGGTGGCTTGTTTGGAAGGCACTCACTCATATTTCCTGAGGCAGACTGTCTGCAGGAGCTCAAAAGTCTGTACTTGACTGGTCGCTGTTCTTCCAGCCTGGGGTCTTGCCTGCTCTGTCTCAGCCATTCTACAAAGGATGTCATTAAATGTATGGGTGGCTTTTGGGAGGGGAGTTTGGGATGCTGTGGATGCCTGCCTGGCTCAGGGTGCCCAAGCAGGACTCCTTTGAAAGTTAGTCTGTGCCTTCCACTTTTGGATGGAACCAGGCTCTGCATCCCTGGCTCCTGGTTCAGCCTCATTTCTGGATAAACAGTGGATGCAGGAAGCCGTCATTGCCTGTTAGACAGACAGCATCCTGAGGGGGAGACTGTGACCTTAACCGTGAGTGCCCAGGCTAAAGAGTTAGAGGTGGAGCTGGCTGAGGAGGCGGATGTATGCAGAGCTGCCTGCCTAGCTAGGGACTTCCTGATCAGTACAGCCTACCCAGGTCCAGACAGGAAACCTGACAGGTCTGAGCTCTCCAGACACCATTGTATCGGGCCAGGGTGGGCACTGCTAGAAACTCACTTCCTCCTTACCCTGGCTTCTCTTGTCCCTGGAAAATGCTAGCTCTGAAGGTAAGACCCAGGCTGTTTGTCCTAAATCTTACTTGCCCCTAAGGCCTTCGCAAATCCATCCCCTGGGTTCAGATCCGACTGGAAGCCCTGTGATCTTAAGTAAGACGAACTTACTCTCTTGTCTCCAATATTGTTTTTGGAAAAAATAGTAAGCCACCTGCCTTCTAGGGTCACCGGGAAATTAAATGATTGACTGTGTGGGGTGCTGAGGGCAGGATCTGCCGTGGATACATGCAAAGGTGGGCCAACTGCTACAGACCCAGACTCCATCTTCCAACAGCCCCAGGTCAGGCTGTGACCCCACACTTTCTCATCTCTCCATGCATGGGTGTGGTGCCTGCATACATGTCTGCGCCACACGCATGCCTGGTGCCTGAAGAGGCAGTGGATCACCTGAACTAGAGTTACAGATGGTTGTAGGAGCCATCTTGTGGGTGCTGGGAATCTAACCCCGGTCCCCTGGAACAGCGGCCAGTGCTCTTGATGGTTGAGCTTAGCTTGCCAGCCCCAACACCTCATTCTTGGTGGCAGCGTTTCCTTCCTTGCAAAATGTTCTCTGCGTGAAAGCCAGGTCAACTGAAGCGCTTAGTGACTCGCCCTAGCATTCCATTGGCATTGTCAAGCTTTTTGAAGGTAATTTGGTCACATGCTTGCTGTCAAACTCTCCCCACCCCAAAATGGGGTTTCTCTGTGTAGTCCTGACTGGCCTGGAACTCGCTCTGTAGACCTAGCTTTGAACTCACAGAGATCTGTCTGCCTCTGCTTCCCCAGTGCTGGCTGGAATTAAAGGTGTGCACCGCCACCACCAGGCTTAGCCTTCAAACTCAGTGCCCTAGTATTACTCAGGACTGTCTGGGACTGGTTCCTCTTCAGACCTGGCCCTGGCCTGGTACACAGTGTACTTGGCCTTTTAGCTCTCAGCCCTTCCTTCCTTGTGGGTGGAGTGTGATTTGCTGTTGGTTTTCTGGCCTTGAAGGTGGCAGCCATCCTATCAATGGGGCAAGTGACGAGAACCTTTGGAGGCAGAGGAATGGCTGCTTTGTGATGAACTTGGTATTCTTTTTCTCCTTCCTCTTCCTTCTTTTACGTTTATTTATTGAGTGTGGACCCATGCATGCAGCTGCAGTCCTGAAGTCAGAGAACAACTTGCAGGTGTTAGTTGGCTCTCCTCTTAACACAGGTTTCCAGGGATCTGGCTCAGGTCTTCAAGCCCTCAGCCGTCTGGTGGGTCTTTTGAGGAAAGGTGAAGATGGTGGTGGGGACTAGATCTGATTTGGTGAGCCGTGTTTCCGGCCTGGCACTTACTGAGAGGGCCCGTGTCTAGGCTCCATCCGCAGCCACTGGGTCAGACACCTTACACGATGCTAGAAAATGCCTGCTTTATGAGCTGGGGGCAGTTGGAGACTACAGTCTGGAAACCCCACCCAGTAGATGGAGAGATGTGTGTCACTTTCTCACTCAGGTGTCCCTCTGGAAGTGGGTCAGGGTGGCAGATCAAATCCAGACTTTTCCTGTAGGCCCCCAAGCTCCTGCTTCAGGGCCTGGGAAGTCTGTCTGTTTGAGGAAATCTCGGAGGGCTTCCCTACTGGGAGCGGGTGGTGGCAGCCCTCAGTTTGGGAAACTGTGCTAGTGAGGAGGAGGCCATTTCCAGGTAGAGGCTGCAGGCTCTGGAGGAGGATTGGTTCCAGATGCTCTGCTGGGCTGCAGGAAGCAGCTTTTGTTGCCTCCTGGGTCTAGGACTGAGACAAGAGGCCTGGCAGGGAGCCAGGCCTTTCCCTTGTCACCGTTCTCAGCACTCACCATGGGCCTGTAGAATCAGGCCAGACCTTTGGAATCCTGCTGTTTACAGATGGGGTCCTAAACTTCAGTCCTGCTCCTCCAAGGCCACCAAAAGCATCCCTATTACTGCCTGCTGGGGGCCAGACCAGAGCCTGCGCTCCACCTGTCAGCCTTCCCCTAGTCTTCAGGGAATCCAGCTGAGCAGGCCCAAAGGGAAGCAGAATGGGTCAAGAGAACTCAGACTTTCAGGTGGGGACTTCCAACTTCTAAAACTAGATCGTTCACCCCAGAAATGCTACGGGTGTAGCGGGATGGCTGAGAGCCCACCTTTGCAGGAGGTGCTCTGAAGGAGGACTCTGCCCACACCTGGGCCTGGAATCCAATGGCTGGGTGCACATTAGTGGCCCGGTCGGGTCCGGTGTTCTGGGAAGAGAGACCGGAGGACGGGAGGCTGTGGGATCTCTACAGCTGCGTTAAGAGAACTGCCCCCCCACCTCCCCAGGTCCCGGGAAGGCGCCTGGCTTCCAGCTGTGATCCACCCCCCCCCCCCCCACACACACCCCACTGGAGGCCCTTCCTCCCTGCCTCCCTGACTGAGGAGCCAGGATGGGGGCTTCTCTTGTGAGGAGAAAAACCTGGCCTGGATTCCTGCTTAGGCTGCCCTACCCGGCTTCCAGACAGCCTCAAGCACCACCTGTGACTAGTCCACTCCACTTCCCTAGAGAGTTCGTGCAAGTGTGCCATTACACTTTCTGTGACTGAGACAAATTACACACACACACACACACACGCAAGTCAACACATGCACGCATGTGCACATTTTTTAGGTCCTCAGTTTCCCCTTCTGTACTTGAAGGGATGGAAGTCTGGTAGGTGGTGTGGTTAACTTAAAAGATTCATGTTGCTGTGGGGACAGAGAGAGAAAGGGAAGCCACCTAGTTATCAGAAGGGTCAGGGACTCCCTGTAGAGGAGGAAGACCTAAAGAAAATGGGGGGCAGAGGGAGGAGCAGGTAGATTACTGGTCAGAAGCTGAACCGAGGGCTGAGAGCTGGCCTGGAGCAAACTGGGTCAAGGCAGGAGGTCTGGTAGGGGTGAGACTGCAGGTGGTTTGACTGGTGCTGGATTCCTGGCGCTTCCAGTACCAAAGAGATGGTTGCCTTTGTAGCTTTGTGCTCTGGGGAGCCACGGAAAGTTTCTGGAGCTGTAGAGGACTTAGCGCTTCTGGTAATAGAGACAGCTGATGTTTCCCTTTTGCAAGCGTCAGTTTCTGCTCTCCACCCTGAGTCTGGGATCTTTCTGCCTTCAGCCTCACTAGTGCTACTAAAAATGTCGGAGGGGAGGAAAAATTCAGACACCCCTGGGGATTTATTTGGGGGGATGGGGCAAAATGGCTTGGCAAAACCTTCTGGTTACACAGGTGTGCCTTTTATTCTTTATGTGTGCTTGAAATACACAAAATAATCCCAATGCTATGAAAGCTGTATTTTTATAAGACGGGACTACCTTCTAAATGTAAAGAACAACTTAGTATCTTAGGCAACAGAGACAAGGAAGACTTTCAACATGACTGAGGAGTTCCTGCAGAGCTGTGTGCGCCGCTCACTTCTGGCCATGTTTCAGTCCAGTCATCAGGAACCCCTCGTCCTAGGACCCTCATTGCACGTGCCTAGCCTTGGTGTGTATGCAGATAATGCATGCACCACTGCATCTGCTGTGCCATGGTTTGCTCCGGGCGCCCCAGATGCGATGTGGAGTCTAAGGCCCGGGCGTCGGAATTAGGATGCTCCTGGGGTCCCTCCAGCGGGACAGGGACACTCCTGGGCCGCGGCGCCCCGGTGACTCCAGGCCAGGATTTCGCCCGCACTGACTTTCCGGGCGGGTGCCAGCCCGGCCTCCGGGTCCCGGGCCCCTGCAGAGGGGCCGGCTGCTCTAGGCGGAACGGGGGAGGCGGGGGAGGAGGAGGAGTTGGAGCTACTTTGTCGGGCAGCCTTGGCCTCGGCGGCTGCTGCACCGGAGCGCGGGAGAGTGCGGGGCGCCCGCCGGGCGGTCCGGAGCGGCCGATGGGGCCCGTGTGAGCGCCCAGGCCTGGCCCGGTGCCCGGCGGGCGGCAGCATGTCCGCGGGTGGCAACGCCAGGAAGAGCAACGGGAGGCCGTCCTACTACTACCGGCTGCTGCGGCGGCCCCGGCTGCAGCGACAGAGGAGCCGCTCCCGCAGCCGGACCCGGCCCGCTAGGGGTAGGCTCCACCCCGACCCCAGACCCTTAGTCCCTCGCTACCTCCACACTACCAGAGGATGCCCTGGGGCACCAGGGGACAGGTGATGCGCCTGTGTCTGTGGGTGAGGGCCCCTCATCTAGAGATAGTGTGACTGTCCCATCTTCATTGCCCCAGCTTCTCTTGGACCTTCTTCTTGGGGAACTTGGGTCCCTAGTGTGCAAGAGGAAGGGGGCCTGATATCCAGTTCCCCCGCACCGCTCAAATCCGTGTCCCATCCGATTGTGCATCAGTTTACCCAGGGCCCAGGCCATAAAGTAGTCTAAGTGGATCTTGGCGTGTTTCCGCTGTCTGGGACTCCAGCTTGGCCTACTTCAGTCCTGTATTGTTCCCTCACCTTTTGGATGGACAGCTGGGTGAACTTCCTGGAGGGAGCCACCTTTTTAGGGACCTGGGACCCCTCTGAGTGGTCCTTGGGAGGGGTGAATCAAGATGGGGGCGGGGCGGGGTAGGTATACACAGCCTTTCCTCTCCCCAGTAATAAGATCTTCTCCAGAGATGCTGAAAGTTTTCAGGCTGCCTTGGGCTGGGCTAGTAAGTGGTAGGTCCAGGGACTTCCACATAGAGGTCTTGCTTGCCCTGGGCTCTGGGAAGGCCGCGATGCCTCTGAGACTTAGGCCCACTGAAGGCGGCTATGGTACAGAAGCTGGGCTAGTTTGCATCGTGAGGTTATCTAGGGCATGGGAAGCCTGTCTCTGACCCAGATCCCCCTCTCACCATAGTCAGAATCTGGCAGGTGTGGAAGGTGTTGGTGCCCCTTGTTAGGGTGAGGGCCGGTGAAGCAGGCAGGCAGTGTGCACTGGTTTACTCCCCCCCCACCCCCCAAATGGGGAAGAGCCAAGCAGCGATGTGCAGGGTTTATTAGGAAGTACTGGGTTCCTGTGCACAGAGTTCAAGTTTAAGCTGTTTCTGCCCACAGGTTTGTGCTGGGACTTTGAGGATGTTAGTTTGTGATACCCCCACCCTTTGTGTTTCCTGAAGTGGCCTCTGGCTCTAGCCCTGAGTCTAGGACTGACGGGGGGGGGGGGGGGGGGTGGGGGGTTGGGGGGGGTGGGGGGTGGGGGGTGAACACGGGACGGGACGGGACGACACCCAGAGACCTGAGTCCAAGCTCTATGAATGGGTTCAAATCACGGCATTTCCTGAGCCTTCCTTTCTTCTCAGCTGTAGGAGGAGGCATCCTTGTGATAGGTTCCTACTGTGAGAATGGGTGTGGGATGAATGTCCAGTCATGATTGGTACCCCCGGGGCCTCTCCTGAGCAGCGCTGTCCTGGGCCGGCATGTCCCTTAAGTGCCCTGTATGAACATGCACTCTTCTGTACTCAGGGTGCAGGCTCTCAGAGGATGGGAACTCACTCTGCCCCGTTCGGTTAATAAGGCCAGGGATGATCAATGTTCAATGGATCAAACTGTCGTCTGAGCCTTGGCGCCCAACTGTGTGCTAGCCTGGAAGCTTGTGGCGGTGGAGAGACCAGCCCTGATGGAAAGTCTAGTTGGAGAGATCCGGGAAGTCTTCGGAGAGGAGTTGACATTGAGGCTGTGTCTAAGCTGGGTAGGATTTCCTTTGCCTTGCCGGGAGTGACTGAGTCAGCCTTAGGGCCAAGGCCTGGAGAAACTGTCTTTCCGCCAGCGGCCTCTGCATCTCAGTGACAATGGTGGTAGTGGCCGCAGGATCCTGTCTGGGAAGCTTGAAGCCTGTGTCTGCAGCTCAGACCATAGTTAGGTGTGAGCCGCTGTCCTTTACTAGGCGGAAGGCGACAGTCTGTGAATATGCACAGAGAAGGAAAAGGAAAAAGCCCTCCGTGTAGGGTGTTTGTACCTGATAAGGGGCCTTCAGAAGTGACCAGTTTGGGTGTGATCGGAGTTGCAGGTTGGTGCAGGGTGGCCAGGGGTTCCTTGCCCATTTCCCCTAATCCACAGCCTTGATCTTGCCCTGGCCACACTCCTCTTTGTGGGCAGGTTGTGCCAGGGTATGCCTCCTAATAGGAAGCCACGCTAAGGTCTTCTGACCTTGGTGTCAGTTTTGGCATGATTAGGGGTTGGTCCCCTAAGAGTAGCATTACCCAAAGGGGTGGTGGCAGCCCCTGAATCCACCTTTGCCCCACCTCAATTCTGACCTTAGCTACTATCAGGGCAGGAAAAGGAGCATAGGCTCTGTGTTCAGAAATAGAAAAGTCCATGGAGGTGCCAGCGTCTGATAGCAGGGACACACAGATGGCCAGGCAGGGGTGTTAGCTAGGTCACTACATCCTACCCCTCCGGGCTCACTGCCCTCTGAGAGGAGCATGCTGTTCTTGACAAAGCTGTGAGGGAAAGACAATGTCTCTAGGATCCCAGGGTCACACACTGATTGGCACTAACCAAGGGTCTTCTCTTCTTGGCTTCATCATCTGAAGACTGGACAGAGTGGGCCTTGCAGTTGAGTGGAAACAGGGAGCTGTGTGTGATGGGATTATCTAGGCATTTCCACATGAAGGCAGGCGCTGGCTTGTGGATTTGAGGGGAGTCTTGTCTCTAGAAGGGTGTCACCAGCCAAGGTGCTTTGCTTCCCATTTTCTGGTTTCGGGAGAAAGAATGACTTCCTAAGAGAATTGGAGCACTCCCCATCCTTAATGAGCCCTGGCCTACCTTTCAATACATCCCCAGCACCTGCTGCTGGCTTTAGTCTGGTCGCAAGCCATATGGGGGTGAGTTGTACTTTTCCTGTTTGCTGGAGAGACTAGCTTACTGGGGTACCCTGGAACACAAAACCTTTTCGAGGGACAGGGCAGTGGTTCCTAGCTCTGCTTTGAACAGACGAGGTGATATCATCGGGTCTGTTCCAGGCTCTCTGTCTAGAGAAAGTTATCCTGTTCTGTCGCCCTGTGAGCTCGGACACCTCTCTGGTGCCCACAATAATGTCTGGGAGGTCTGGGCTCTTCTGCATCCACGTCCTGCCAATTGTTCCGTCCCATGCTAGGTGTTGCTGGGTGCAAGAGATTTGGTCAATGCCCCTCTTTCACGACCAGGTTTCCCCAGCCCCTACATCTGTCTTTTATTTCCCTGACTTACTTCTGTGTGTCCCAACCCTACTTGGATCCTTTCCCTGCAGAGACTGCCAGAGTCTATGTGTGGGGCACCCGGAGGGGGACTCCCAAGAACCCCCCAATATACTCTGAAAAATGAAGGTATACCCAGAAGGGCTGGGGATGCCCTTTGGAGTGCAGTTTCCCCCTCTACCAGCTCAGAGCATGGCGTCTGGGTCATCTACCCTTGGAGTCCAGATGCAGGGTGTGTGGTTCCGGCTCACCAGCACTGCAAATGGCAGCATGGTTGTGCCTATGGTCTGACACACTGGCTTCTCAGGAGAGCAGTGGTTAGAGAAGGACCCCTCCCCTAGCACAGGTGGGCTGGGGCTGGAGGACTGTGGGAGAGGAGTGGATGTGGTCTTGCAGTGAAGCTGCTAACGGTGTAAATGGGGTAGGAAAATGAGAGGAGGCCTTCGAGCCAAGGCCTGGCCTTCAGCTCTGCCGAGCCATGGGGTAGTAAGGCAGAGACCAGACTCTGGTGTTGGGCCGAGCTGGGCAAGGCTCTCAGTCTCTGGCCTCTAGGTTCTTCATCTGTAAAATGAAGATAACATCAGTATGCATCCACAGCACCGCCAGGTATGCTAAATGTTAAGGTTCTGATGTGCAGTTAAATGATCCACGTTCACTGCTGGAACAGACCAGGCACTCATCAAACAGAAGCAAAGCAAATGGAAACAATTTCCACTCACTGTACCCTGTAAAGGTAGTGAGCCCATCAGACCCTAAGGTATGTAAGGGTGAAGAGAAGT
Source organism: Chionomys nivalis (assembly GCF_950005125.1). Classification (NCBI taxonomy): domain Eukaryota; kingdom Metazoa; phylum Chordata; class Mammalia; order Rodentia; family Cricetidae; genus Chionomys; species Chionomys nivalis. The sequence continues at coordinate 51,050,776 of NC_080107.1, forward strand.
TGGGGCTAAACCCTGCATAGGCTCCATGTATCTCAACAGGAACAGAGAGCGGAAGAGAGGGGACAAGACAAATTGGATTTCAGAGGTCTCCCCCAAGGCACAGACAGAGCATGCCATTGGTCCCTGGGGAGCATATTTGAGTACTTAGGGACCAAAAGATACATCCAGCTCCCAACCCCGTAGCTGTTTGCAGGCTTGTCCAGCTTGTCGGTCCAGGCTGTGGCCCCCAGGGCCTTTTGGCATGTCTGCTGGAAGCCAGAGCCCCACTGGCATCAATATGACGTCATCACCATTCCTTCAGTTGGGTCCTCGCATACACAGATTATACCCACCACTGCCTCCCGGACCCCTCTGGCCTCCTATCTCACCTTTGCTTGTTGTCCCTGTTGTCATTCATATTCTGCCAACCATGCCACTCTAGTGGCAGATGACTTATCTGAGTTTCTTAGTGGGATGATCCAGTGTGCACTGCATGGTGAGTTCCCAGCCTAGGCAGCCAGGTAGCCTGCGGCCCACTGCCTAGACAGAGCTCTAGGTTCTGGAGGGAGGCCAGAGGCGCTGGTTAATCTGCTGGAATGTCAGCCCCGTGGCCTTTGCCCTCCTGGGTGTCTCCATCACCTTTAGTAATTAGATAGCCTCTTCCACCGACTGAACGACTGAACGTGGGGCACGTGGCCTTTGCCCTCCTGGGTGTCTCCATCACCTTTAGTAATTAGATAGCCTCTTCCACCGACTGAACGACTGAACGTGGGGCACGACTGAACGTGGGGCACGCCATGCTGAGGGCCTCCCCTGCTGTCTCCCAGCTCTAACTCTCATTGTTAGTCCATCCCCAGGTAGGGAGACCCAGCTCTGGTGAAATAATAGCTGAAACTAGCTTTGGGGCCATGGTGCTGGGAAGCTCGCCTAGAATCACACTGGAGGCCCTGCTTCTCCTTGGCTGGTGTGACCCCGAGCCCTGGCTGGACTTAGGGTGTACTCTTGACCTCTGTGGGTCAGGGTAGAGCTTGATTCCTGGGCACCTAGTTTCTCGTTGCTTTAGTTCTACGCTCACTGAGGCCCACAACCCAGTCAGGCGCCAAGAGCCTTTGCTCAGTCTCTTACAGCTGCATTCCAAATAGGGAAACTGAGGTTCATAGAGCCAGTGCCTCTTGCCCAAGGTTACTGCTGTTGCTAGTGATAGCTGCGGTTTGGAGCTGGGTTCTCCATGTCTTTGCATCCTATTGGCATGTTGGTTTTGTCTGTTGCCTTTTCTAGATTAGCTCATACAAGGAAACTAAGGCCGCTAGTTCCTTGTTGGGTCCGGTGGAGCACGCGGGGATAGAACCCGTGTCTCATGTCCACAGATACAGTTACATCCTGGACCACATGCCTGTTTTGCTCTAGAAATGACCCGAAGCCTTTTGACTGTTTTTAGAAGAAAAGCAGAGCCTGCCACTTCTCCAGTAACTTCCTCTGGGGCCACTTGCTTAAATGTCAGGAAGGGAGAGCACTTCCTGGTCAGGAACATTCAGAGCTTGCCGGGAGCTGGATTTTGTTTTCTTCTCAGGAGGTAGTTAGGGAGTCAGCCCCCACCCCACTTTGCCATTCCTGAGACTTATCTGGCACAGGGGGAGGGGGCGATGAAAAGGAGCCGCGGCGGCGATGCCGAGTGGAGTGTCAGGTACCGGCTCTAGGAGTGGTGACGGGTTATTTTTAGCTATTCTCATCCAGTAGAGGCATTTCAGCGTTTGTTCAATATTTAATTATCCATCTGAAATTGGCCCACGTGGCCTTGAGTTTGGAAGTAGGTCTGTGCTGTGATTTCCTCTGATTGCATAAAGAAGGAGGCAGGAGAATCTCAACAGCCCTCTAAATAACAATACCGTGAAGGAGGCTGGGCTTGGACCGGCAGACCTGGTTCCTGGCTAGAGGCCGCTGCCAGGGTAGTGAGGCTGCCTGGGACACCCTGGGACCTGCTTTGTCTGTGCAGCTCACACCTGCAGCAGCTGTGGTTTTCATTTGGGGTGGGCTCCCCCCTTTCTTGTGGGCCCTGTGTTTTCTTTGACAGCTGCTGAGTACCAAGTGGAGGTTTGGGATTTTGCCTTTGGAGGTCTTGTTAGCTTTTGTTTCCCTCTTCTGACAGATGGGGGAGGGCTGACAGCACCCGAGCTGTGTGATGTTTTTTCCCTGTGGCCCTTGGAGGTGATGCCTTGACACCCTGAAATGAAAAGGCAGAGTACAGGCAGGTGGATGGGCACCCCTCCTGTGCTGAGGAGGCCGCAGAGGAGAGGAGAGGCGAATATGAGACCCTGGGAAGCTGGCAGGCCGCTGGGACTCCTTTAGAGGCCTGCTTGGAATAGGGAATGGTGGGTTAGAGATTAAAAACCAGTAAATTGGCAATCTGGATTAGATGTAGGTGATTTTCTATTTATTTATGCTTCTGTTTTGGAGGAACTGGGCTTGAGTCAGGAGTGTAGCTAAGGTCAGATTCCTGGATGGATGGATGGATGGATGGATGGATGGATGGATGGATGGATGGATGGATGGATGGTGTCATCTCAGGCAGGACATCCGTGGGCTCTGAAGCAGGCTTGGCATAGTTGCAGCACGGCGGAGATACATTACAAACGCGAGTGTGTATGTTGTCGATAGTACCCATTTGTCTAAATCACAAGTCTGTCGTGTTGATGGAGAAGACACTGTGATATCTGTGGGGACTGGAATCATCTCTGTGGTTCCTTGGTGTCCCCTCCCCCCAGAGACTGCTACAGGGAAAACCAGTACTCAGCCACCTGCCGTGTACAAACTGTGGGCAGGGGCTGCCTTGGTGGTACGCAGTAGCTCTTGTGCCGAAGGAGCTGAGTCCAAGGAGGGCCATGTAACCAGGTCAGCAGATGGTGTGGCCAGAAAGCTTGGCAGGGCCCTGAGAGGTGAGTCAGCCGAGCTCCCCCTCCCCCAGGAGCACAGGGAGCTGCAATGAGGATGGTGGTGACGACCTCAGTTCCTTGAGCATGTGCGCTGTGCAGGCATTCTTCTGGGTCCTGTTCATGTCCTGTGTTCAGTCCTGGGCTCACAGACTGGCCAAGTGCATGTGAAACCTCCCTGCCCTCATCAGGGCTGTGACTTAGGCAGGTGACTTGAGAGCCACAGCTAGACTTGCAAGGAGCAGGGGAAGGGTGGGGGATGGGTGTCTGATCACAGGTAGCTAGGCATCTGGCTTGGGAGGCTTTACACCAGGGTGGGGTCTGACCCCTGGGAGAAGGATTAGACCAGTCTCTGGAGTGGGACAACCTCAGGCCTCAAGGAAATGTGGGGGAGGAGGTGGATCCAGAGAAGATAGGGGCTTGGACGCTGGCAAGGCACTCACTCCCAGAGAGTCTCTAGGATGCTGTTTGCTATGAGGGTGGAAAGGGAAGAAGAGGGGAGCAGAACAGAGAGAGGCCACACGCTGCTTTGAGGAATAGTGTTGGGCCTCGGCATGCTGGTCTCCTGTCTATGCACAGCAACACCACTGTAACAAGGCCACCGCCACATCTGTTTCTCTCTTTATTTAAAAATATATATTTTATGGGTATTTTGCCTGCATGTATGTTTGTGCACCACATGGATGCCTGGTACCTGAGAAGGCCAGAAGGGGGTGGAGTAAAAGAAGTTATGGAACTGGAGTTATAGAAGGTGAGTCACCATGTGGGTGGTGGGAATTGAACCTGGGTCTTCTGCAAGAGCAACAAGTGTTTTATTTTATTTTATTTTTTTTTTTTTCGAGACAGGGTTTCTCTGTGGCTTTGGAGCCTGTCCTGGAACTAGCACTTGTAGACCAGGCTGGTCTTGAACTCACAGAGATTCACCTGCCTCTGCCTCCCAAGTGCTGGGATTAAAGGCGTGCGCCACCACCGCCCGGCAGCAACAAGTGTTTTAAACCGCTGAGCACCCCTCCAGCCCCTGGACTCTTTGTGTTCCCAATTTCACTTTTAGGAAGTAGGACATGGTGGTCACTGTGGTCTCAGAACTTGATTTGGCAGGGCCAGAAGTCACAGCCCTGCCACCCAGCCTCTTTTAAGCCCTAGAGTTTTTATTTCTGAGATTTGAACTGGTTGCTGGAATTCCCAAAGGCTCTCATGGTGAGGCAGGGTGCAGTAAGGAGTGGAAAGGGGACTGGGGTGCTGATGCTGGACAGTGGAAGGGATGAAGGGGAGTTGGCAGCTTAGCAGAAAGCTAGGAGAGACTGTAGGAGTCCAGCAGTTAACTGGGGTGGGGGAGGGGGCATCAGAACTGGCACTGTGGGAGAAGCTTGGTGGGAGTGGGGTCTGGGAGAGCCCTGGGTTTCCATAAATCACCTGTGCTGTCTATTCATCTAGAATCCAGAGCTGTAGCTGTATCTGAAAGTTGTAGGTTTAATATGTGGCTCCCAGCTCCTCTGGGACCCTGACTTCTAAAGAATCCAAATGCTCCCTGCAAAGGAAGGGACCTTTTCGTTGGCCTGGACTCGGCCTGAACTCCTGGATTGTTCCACGTCTAGAGGAGAAGGGATGACCCCTCTTGGGTCCTGTGTATCTGATAGTCCTCAGGAGACAGAACACTAGTAATGGGCCACACCTTCCTATCCCCCCTTCCCTCCTTCCCTCCCTCTCTCTCTCTTTCCCTTCCCTCCCTCCTTTTTTGGTTGAGATACAATCTAAATAAATAGCCCTGACTGACTCTGAATTCTGCTATGAAGAACAGGATGGCCTTGAACTTTCAAAACCCCACTTTGCCTGCTTCTGATTCCCTGCAAATCTAAAATATTTGCCAGCACTTTCTGGAAAATGTTTGCCGTCTAATCTGTGAAATCCCTGAGACACCGCTACCTCTGTCTACTCTCCCCAACTGCCTGCATAGAGGTGTGCACCCTGCATTTAATGTTGTTGCTATAATGCTTCAAAATATGTAACTGTGGTTTAAAAATGGGTCCAGAGAAACTGCACACAGCAAGGAGGAGCAAACACATGGCCAGAGAAACCCCTTTGCTCCCCAGATTCCAAGAATGCAAGGGGCAGCGGTTTTCTCTCTCTGGAAGCCTGGAATGGTCTTGAGGCTGCAAAGACACAGGAAAAATATGTGGAAAGAATGGTGAGGGTAGCCTGCAGACTGAAATGACCAGAGGTCTTGAGAGGAAGGAAGACTCAAAGTGAGAAAACTTTGAGTTAGTTAATTAATCTGTGGGGAGCAGCCAGGGCACCTACAGTTTACAGTGGGGAGCTCTTTGGAAGCATGCTACCTTTCAGGATGGGACACAGGAAGCATATGGTATCAGAAGCAATTGTTAATACCTTGAGTAGCATCTGAGCTGTCCACTAATGCTGGCTCATCTGTAGTGGGAATGAAACAAGCTGCTCCTCTGTTCTGAACAGGCTCTGTGCAGGATGCTGGGATGGACCCTGGGATGGTGGCTCCTCCCACTGTGCCCATCCCCACCCCAGCTGTTGTGCCACCTCTGCCCTGTGTTAAGGGTTCTCTCGGCGTGGTTATGGTGGGTACCCTGGACATACATGTCCCCATGCCCTCTACATGTCCCGATGTCTCCCCTCAGACTTTCCACAGCAGTGGACAGCGACAGTACCACTCATTCTGAACTACACACGTGTGCATGCATGCACACACACACACACACACCCCAGAAGACATGGTGATTGACTTGTAGTAGTAGGAATTCTGGAAGCTTTTCACATCCTAGAAGAGCAGGAAGCAGAGAAAACAGGCTTGAAACAGGAGTAGGCATGCTCTTCAAACACCCACCCCGGGTTGACCTGCTGCCTCCAGCCAGACCTCAACTCCCAAGTTCTTCATTCAAAGCCTTCAAAATAGTGCCACACACTAGGGACTGGGTGTTCAGAGCGTGAGTCTGTGAGGGACAGTTCAGACCCCAGGGCTCCTTTCTCCAAACCTGGTCAGTATCTTGAACCCAGATGTGCATTCGAACATGACGGAACTCATTCCTGCCGGCTAGAACTGGAATGACTTGGGGGTGTGAGAGGGATCAGGGAGGACATTCAGAGTCTGGAGGGGCCGGCACACCAACCCCTCACTTGTCTCCCTCAGATCCCTTAGGTTTATATCCTGCCTCAGTGCACCTGCTGCATGGTCATGATCAGACCTGATTTTTCTTTTTGTTTAAGTCAGAGCTGGCATAGCTTGGGTTCTGCATCTCTGTGTGTCTCCCCATTTCCTGGAGTCTGTTTTTATTACATTCAGACAGCCAGTTGTTCAAACATTGCTTGTTGAGAAGGCTTGCCTTTCCCTTGGCACTTTTCTTCAGACGTCTGTTGACCATATATATACGTGATCTATTTCTGGACTCCATCCTGACCCATTGATCTATACATCTTACCCTTGTGCTAATTCTGCAATCTTGTTTACATTAGCTGTATTTCCAGACTTTAAAGTATGTCTTGAAACCCATTAGCTGCGGAAGTCCCCTAGCCCTTTCCTGTGTTCTCAAGCCTGATTGGCCTTTCTAAGTCCTTTGCTTTGCCGTCTGAACTTAAATTTCTGCTTGTTAGAGTCTTTGAAAAGCTTCATGGGATTTTGACTGGGATTGCATTGAATCTGTAGGTCACCTTGGGTGAAATGTCACCTGAACAGTATTGAGTCTTACAGTGTGGTATTGGCTGTTCATTTCTTTAGACTACAAGATAATACTTTCAGCAACACATTTTGGTTATTAATTTTTCACATGTGTAATTAAAATATATATTTGTGTGTGTGCATGTGCGAATGTGCATGTGTGTGTGTTGGTCACCGTGGAGGGACTAAGAGCTCACTATCCTTGTTAGCCTGGTATGGTTTCGTGGGTGCAGATAAAGACACGCGCATCCGACACAGAGACCGGACTCATGCCTGTCCTAGCAGGCGATTGGAACTTCACATTCACATCGACTCCCCTTCCATCCAAGTCCAAAGAGCACATTTTAGGTTGATCTAGTCTTGAATAAAGCTGTGTTGCTCTCTATTTTTCCAGTCTAAGCTCGTGTTCCTTATAGGATCTGATACACAGTCTATGAGTCAGTTGCTCCTTACACAAGGAATTGGGGTACAGCTTTGCGATAGGATGCCATCATTAAATCAGTTTGGGCCAGGTGTGTTGGTGGGTGCCTGCAGCCCTCGCATTTGAGAGGAGAATTCGGAGTTTAAGGATATCCTTGGCAAGGATGGGGCTAGCCTGGGCTCCATGAGGCTCTGTCTCAAAAGTAAACAAGATAAACAAGAAATTTGGAGATAATTAAAATAGAATTTCAGGCCAGACGGTGGTGGTGCATGCTTTTAATCCCAACACTCAGGAGGCAGAAGCAAGTGGATCTCTGTGAGTTTGAGGCAAGCCTGGTCTATAGAGTGAGATCCATGACATGCTCCAAAGCTACACAGAGAAACCCTGTCTTGAAAAATCCAAACAATAAAATTCTAGGTTACACAACACAGAAAGGTAAAGAAAATGTGAACATTGTGTGTGTGTGCGCGCGTGTGTGTGTACACAGGTAGGCGCTGGAGAGATGCCTCAGCCTGTAAGATTGCTTGCTGTTCTTGTAGAGGTCCTGAGTTTGCATCCCAGCACCCACAATTGTCTGTAACTCCAGCCCCAGGGGATCTGACATTTCTGATCTACGTTGACACCCAAACTTACCTGTGCTTACTGACATCCACATACGCATAACTAAGAAGAAAATCTGCTAAAACTTAAAAATCACACTTAACTTTATGCATGTGTTAGCTTGCTGCAAGAGGCAAGCTGTATCACAGAACCGTGATAATTTTACTTGATGACACGATTTTTAAACAAAAGTGCAAATCATTAAGGAGCATTAAGTACAGAGGTGTGGTGGGAGGGTTTCTAATGACTGAAGTACAGAGGTGTGGTGGGGGGGTTTCTAATGACTGAAGTACAGAGGTGTGGTGGGGGAGTTTCTAATGACTGAAGTACAGAGAGTGGTGGGAGGGTTTCTAATGACTGAAGTACAGAGGTGTGGTGGGGGAAGTTTCTAATGACTGAAGTACAGAGGTGTGGTGGGAGGGTTTCTAATGACTGAGGTACAGAGGTGTGATGGGGAGTTTCTAATGACTGAAGTACAGAGGTGTGGTGGGAGGGTTTCTAATGACTGAAGTACAGAGGTGTGATGGGGAGGGTTTCTAATGACTGAGGTACAGAGGTGTGGTGAGAGGGTTTCTAATGACAAGTACAGAGGTATGGTGGGAGGGTTTCTAATGACTGAAGTACAGAGGTGTGGTGGGAGGGTTTCTAATGACTGAAGTACAGAGGTGTCGGGGGAGGGTTTCTAATGACTGAAGTACAGAGGTGTGGTGGAAGGGTTTCTAATGACTGAGGGGAAGGAAGCAGTTCAGTGTTGCTGCCTCCCTTTGGCTGCTTAATTAGGACTCTGTGTCCTAAGGTTTTGTTGATGTAATCAGTTTCTATTCTAAGGAAAAAAAATATGCAAGGTTCTGGGCTGGAGAGATGGCTCAGTGGCTAAGAGCACTGGCCATTCTCCCAGAGGACCTAGGTTCAGTTCCCAGCACCCACATGACAGCTCACAGCTTCTGTTCCAGGGGATCTGACACCCTCTTCTGGACTTTGAGAGCACTGCATAGTAGTGTGTGCAGACAAATGTAGAATCTTTCAGATCTGGAGGTCAGAAATCTGCAGGCTGGTTCAGTGAGCTAAAGTCAAAAGGTCTTGAGGCAGTGACCCTGGGGCAAATGTATTTCTTTGCCGTTTTTTAATCTTCTAGAATCTGCCTGCGAGTCTTAGCTCATTACCTCACCTTGCTCTACAGAAGCTTCCCTGATAACATTGTCTTTTTGCCTTCTCTCACTTGTCTGTCTCCTTTTGCGTTGGGCATAGGGACACATGTCTGTAATCCCAGCACCCGGAATACTGAAGTAGCAGTCATTCCGAGCTACATAGCAAAATCCTGCTCAATAAGAAAAGAAATTAAATAAAAGTTAGAGTCTCTGTTATCACAGTGTGCTCACCCTGTGCTCTTCCTGCCCTTAATTGTATCTGGAGTCCATTTTGCCACATGAAGAAACACTTTCACAGGCGGCAGGGGTCAAGCTGTGACTTTTGGGAACCAGCACTTGGCTCACAGGAGAAGGGAAAGGTTTGGAACCTCCAAGTAACACCTGGCTGTAGATGGAAAGTCAAAGGCTCAATGGGGAAGAATGTGTAGTCTGAGGCAGGAGGCTGCCAGCTTGTGGCATTTTCAGCAGAGAACAGATTGGTAGATCTCATATGCATCCTTGTCCTAACACACATGCATCCACAAAAGCACACACCACCTGCCACGTCACAGACACCACGCACACACACTGCACATACACACCACATATGCACACATCGTGCATACGCATACCATACATGCAGAGGAACCCACGGCTATAACTCTCAGAAGTTCCGAGTTTGCACCCAGACTCCCTGCCCAGGTCTTGCCATGGCTTCAGCATGTCTCGCACTCACTGGAGGGCTGTGTCCTTTGGGGCTTGCAATGCTCTTCTCCGCTGTCTGGTCACCTAAGCTGCTGCCGATCTCGATATGGAATTTCGGTTTTATTTTGTTTTTCCTGTTCATTTCCCTTCGGACACAGACAGAGGGAACTGGTTGTATTGTGCTGCCCCGTCCCCTGTGTGCTTTAGCTTTGCCATCGCTGTCTGGAGAGCGTCACTCTCTCTCACTGTTGTTCTCCAAAGAGAAGCTCCATGGCTGCTCCTCGGTGTCACTGTGTGCACGTGCACCCAGGAAGGAGAATGTGTCTGCTTTAGTCACGCGGACAGCAAATGCATTTTAGCCTGAAGGGTCCAGTGCAGGCCTTAACTTCTGTTTTGAAATGATTACAGGTTTGCGGGAAACTGTTCAAACAGTACAGACGAGCCTAGGGCGAACTACATCCCCTGTCTGTTTGCATAGCAGTGCTCTGCGCGAGGGACCTCCAGCAACGGTCTAGAAACCAAGCTGCAGTTCTGACTGTAGCTTGAGGGGGCGATGTAGGTGATGAGCACAGCTGGACCTTCCTCCAGGCCTGGACAGCGGCCTGAGGGAGGGCCAGGGAGGAGGGGCTAGTGGCTGATTGGCTGCTGTCACAAACTGAAGGAAGGCAGGGCTTGGAATGATTTTTTTTTTTTCTTTTTGGCTATTTGAACGGAGCTCCTGAGTGTGTAGCTCAGCTAGTCCTGAGCTCGAGATCCTGCCTTATCTCCACCCTCGTGACCTGGTTCTGGTCTCTTGGGAGAGGCAGTTCATAAGCTGTGGACCCATTATTAATGAAATAATGGCCTTTGAGGGGAGGGCAGATTTTTTGTTTGTTTGTTTTGTTTTTGCTGAGAGGAGGCTGGGTGTTTTGTGGGTGGCTGTGACCTTGTCTTTGTGGACCACTTAGACAGGAAACAGCCTTGTTTGGTATCGCTTTATTGATGTTCTGGGGTCACCCTGACTAAGATTGCCATCCTCCGAGGTTGCTTATATCCAGGAGAGTAGCGTGGTGATCCTCCTGCCTCTACTTCCCAAGTGCTGGGATTACAGGTGTGAGCCTTCACGCCCGGCTCAGGGGGTGCTTGGGTTGAACCAAGGGCAAATGGTCTACCAATAGAGCTCCATCCTCAGCCCTTGCTTGGTCACTGAGTGGTGTCAGTGCTGCAGAAATTGCTGGTTCTGGCTTTCATCACGAGCAGAGCGTCCTTTAGATCCACCTGCATCCCGTGGATCTTCAGTGCCTTGTTTTTCACAGCTCACTAGTATTCATAGTAGCACAGTTCCTCTCCCAGTTTCGGTTTGCCCCTGGCTCCCTCCTTCCCTTCTTGCCCTTAGGTGAAATCCTGGGCCTCACCTGCTGGGACGGAGCCACAGAATCCCGCTAGCCCTGCTAGCCCTGCTAGTCTGTTTCTGCTGCTGCTGCTGCCCATATTAAATCTATCAGTGTGCATAGCACAGGTGCTGTCTTACAGTTCAGAGGATGACATTCTAGCACTGACCTTACCAGACCTGGTACAAGTGAAGGATCCCTGTACTCGAGACGTGGAGGCATGGGGAGCAGGGGTTCGAGGCCAACCTAGACTACACAGCAAGGTCTGTCTCAAAAACAAAACCAGAAGAGACAAAAAGAAATCCCATGTCATCGGTCACTCCGTTTGCAGAATGTCGTTCCCTGCGGTGGCTGCAGCACTAAGGCTCCTGTCGTTTGCTGTCTGTCAGCTGGAGTCCACTCTAGTCTCGAGATGGAGCCACCGTGTTCCTCTGCAGCAAAGCCGTCCGTGGAGGATGGAGGCTACTCTTGGTTCTGACACATCTGTCTCCTCCTCCCGCCATAGCTCCAACCTCGACCTCCCACAGTTAAGGGCTCCTGAGGTGCGACTGCCCCCCAGGATAGCCCTTCTACCTCCCTGTCTTTATTCTCAAGCACACATCTGCAGAGTCCTGCAGGACATCTCCCTGTCCCGTCTGTGTGGCTTGTCCGCTGGCTCCGGACATTGGGGTGCAGGTTTCTTTGGGGGCCATCCTGTTATGCGCTGTAGTTTGTGTAACCGCTCTCCTATTGAAGGGTCTTAGTTGTGTTTAGTCGGGGCTGTTGTAGGGCTGTCATGAACTCTCTTACAAAAGTGTTCATAAGAGGGTCATAGTCTGTCTCCTTTAGCAACTGTTCTTCTCACCCAGCATTCGGTCACTGTTGTATTTGTGTTGATCTGTATAAAGGTAGATTGTGACAGGCCTTTCTGCTCCTTGTGGCGTCCTCCTGAGCTGTGTTCTCTTCTGCACTGTGTAGTCTTCCACTGGGTGACTATTCCAAGACACGCTCATCCCTATCCTGCTGGGCTGCGTGCGGCAGACATCTCTGCATTCACCGTATACATGGGACGAGCCACACTGACTACCTAGACCACACAGCTAGCGTGGTCTGGACTGAACCTGTGAAAGGGACAGGTCCATCCATCCATCTGTCTGTCTGTCTATCTGTGTGTGTGCGCACGCATGTGAATTATCTGTTGTCTGATTGCTCTCCAAGCCTTTTCATGACGCCAGCAGAGGTAAATGAGTGGCACCCTATCTCTGCAGTGAGTCAGTGCTCATTTTAATTTCAGGGCTGGTTTCTTAGTAATTTTTAAAATTATTTTCTTCTCATATTTGGACTGGGTCAGAGTGTATCTGAAAAGTGTGATGTGGTGACTGGTAGTTCTGACTGATGTTTTCCTCACTGTGAGGACCCCCATCCGCTTCCCCAGCACACAGCCTTTCTGCTCCTCTGCTGACCCTGTGTCTCCCAAAATCCATGTTCATAGTTGCCACCTCACCTGCCTCCAACCATTAAGATCTGGGCAGTGCAACCCGACTGCTGAGATTACAGGATGTTCCTCCAGCCACTATGTTTCCATGGGAACAAGTAACAGTCATCCTTCATGATTAGGTGGTATCCATGGCAACCAAGCCAGCAGCATTTGAATGAAACCGATTTTATTTTATTTATTTTTTGCAAACACTTGAAGGTTAAGATGCTTGACTCTGGCAATGGCTTCCGAGAGTAGACGATAGCCTGGTCTCGCTTCTTAAATGGGAACTTTCTCAGTGGAAAGGGGATTGAGGGACAGCTGATTCTAAGGCCCAGTTCTGTAGACTGGGAGGTCGTGTAGAGGTCAGATCAAGTCTGAGATAAAGAAGGACTTCTGTCTGTCCTCTGGGCAGGTCTGAGGAGATTTCAGGGTGGCTGGCTCTCCCTTCCCATGGACTGTTCTTAGAGATACTCTCTTAGTGCTGTGTGTTCTTAGTGGACGCACTTGACCTCTCTGGAATCCTGTTTCCACCAGCTCCTGTTTCCCTGGCTTTGGAAAAAGCTGTGTTTCTGTGTCTAAGGCCAGAAGCAGAGGTCCTGGAGCTTAAAGCTCTGAGCTGAGATCCCCAGAGGCAGAGGCACTGTTCTGTCTGGGGGGTGGGGGGTGGTGGGCGGTGGGAATGTCAGCTCCATGTTTATTTCTTGTATAAAATAAGTGTTATTTGGGGGGGGGCACACTGAAAGAGGGGTCTCTGCTTTTACCTCAACTCATGGACTAATGTTTAATTCAGAGCCCAGAGATGGAAAGGCATTGGGTTGGAGTCACACAGCACAGAAAGGTTGAATGGAGAGCCCCCCCCTCTACCCTGGCTCCTCTGCCTTCCCCAAGGTCCCAAGTAAGTTCTTTTGGGGGTCATTGTTTGGGGGACTCGGAGTCACCTTTGTGTTTTGGAGTCTCTGTTTCCCCATCTGGAAATGGCGCACACCGTGGCTGTCCAAGTTGTCACCTGGGGTTGGGTCTGAAAGTGCCCAGAGCCCATGTTCTCAGTGGGGGTGGTATGGTAAGCAGTGTTATACGCAGGTTAGAAATGCTGGTCCCCTTTTTCATTATAAAGCCCAGGACATGTGCAGTACCTAAAAATTGCTATTGCAATTTTATGTGTGGGTGCGAGGGGGGGAGGTGAGCTTGAGATGGTTGCTGAGGGGCAGCGCTCACCACCAGAGGCTGAGAGGTGCTGGTCAGGGTCACAGCCAGGGAGGCTCCTTATCTTCTGTGTTCTCAGCCCAGTGGCTGGAGAGCTGTGGCCATGGAGGCCCATGTCTGCTGTGTTCTTAGCCCAGTGGCTGACTGGTGTCTGACTGCCTCAGGCTCCCTAGGGAAACCACTTGGGATAAAATGGGAGATTGGACCAAGCAGCCTCTGAGAAGCTCCTAGATCAGACCCCGAGGGAAGAAGCAAGGTCCTGGGTGGGTCCTGGAGAGCTGGAGAGCATCAGAACTGAGTGAGGGTGCAGCCCCTCCTAGCATCCATGTTTTCCCAGGAAGACAGGTATCCTTGAAAGGGAGGTGAAGTGGGTGTGCCTCTGTGTGGGTATGTGTGTGTGCCTGTGTGTGTTTATGTGTATTCGTGTGTGTTGTATGTATGCATGCTTGTCTGTGTCTGTGTGTATGCCTGTGTATATGTGTGTCGCTGTGTTTGTGTACACATGCACACACGCCCTTCTGTGTGTTTTACACAGACCTTGGTGACTTTCTTTGTAGGGATCCTAAGAGCTCTGGAGGAGGCTGGCTTTGCCAACTGAGCCCATGATTGTATTGGTTAGCTGAGTTGGTGGAGGAAGGATAATGGTCAAACCAGGACCCAGCACTGTTGGGTGCCTGGTTAAACAGAGCGGGGACCAGAGATATTCAGGGAGAGACTTAGTAGTTCTACAAGACTCAGTCAGTGATGGGGAGTGGGTGTGAGTCATGTCTGAACTGATAGGGTATCCCGAACAGTGATCCCTCAGCTCATGACTGCATCCCAGTGGTAACATTGAGTGGCACCTTATGAATCAGGGCACCGGGTAGGATAGAAGACAGCTAGCTGGAGTCGACGCTCCAGGCTTGTCAGCCCTTACCATGACCCTGTTCCCTGTCCCAGGAGCCTGCCTTAGCTAAAGTTCGCACCCTGACGCGAGCTCTGAGGGCTGTCTGTATGTCCAGATGCATACAGATATGTATGGCTGGTCCAGGGGTCCAGTGCTCAGCACTTCAGGAGCCATGGACTTAGTTCATACACACCTGTCCTTCACTTGCTAGTGATGGGACCTGAGGTTCAGACTCCATGCTGGTGAAATGAGGCCTCCCACAGGACAGGACTCAGAGATGACAGTGGGATTCACCATCACAGAACTCATAGGACATCTGCCTAGTGGCAGTGACGTGCCATTAGGGATTGCCGTTCAGGTGGAGAAAGGCCTGGGTTCGGGGTAGAGACTTGGAGGCAGATGGGGAGCATGGGAAGAGACTTCCTAGGGAAACCTTCAGACACCCAGAAAGGGTGGGTGTCTCCTGACTGACTAGCAGAGTGGGGGGAGGAGTCAGTAGAGAAACCCAGCAAGGAAACAGACAGCGGTCACCTGACTGGAGGAGCCACTCTGGCGAGGTAGCCCGGGGCCTGCGTGGCCTGCTTGCTCCTTGGCCAAAGGGGCACACACAGACGTGAGCCTATTTTGTTTTGTTTTTTTCAGAACAGGGTTTCTCAATAGTCATGGAGCCAGTCCTGGAACTCACTTTGTAGACCAGGCTGGCCTCGAGCTCACAGAGATCCACCTGCCTCTGCCTCCTGACTGCTGGGATTAAAGGCGTGCGCCACCACTGCCTGACAGAAGGTCAGAGAGTTTGAGTTTCTTTTGCTCCAGTTGTTGACAACAAGTGTGGCCACACCCTGACCTAGGGCGTGGTTACTTGGTGTTTTGGACATTAGGACGGCCCATAGAGGTAGATCCTCTCCACTCTGACCAAAGGTCAGAGAATTCAGACACACTTCTCCTTTTGTAATAGGAGGTTTTACATAGGGAGTGGCTTCCTGCAGGATACTTGATCTAGGGTATTTTTACTGCCCCAAACATCAAATACCTTTACTCAGGATATCTGCTTGATGTCTCAAGGATTGAAACAACTGTTCTGGTTGTCCTTTGTATCAAGTTAAAGCAGTCTTTGCCTTCTTCCCCTCTTTTGTATTAGGGTATAATAAAAAACAAAAAGAGGCAGAGACAGGCAGATTTCTGTGAATTCAAGGCCAGCCTGGTCTACAGAGTGAGTTTCAGGACAAGTTCTAAAAACGTAAAAAAAAAAAAAAAAAAGGAAAAATAAACGTGGGTGAACTCAGAATTCAGTAGTCACTAAGTTGCCCTCCTGTTACTCCCCTGTGTCTCTGTGTTTCTTTCTTGTCTGTCCCTCCTACTTAACTTTTCTAATTCTCATGCCCCTACCCTGGAGCATACTAACCCGCTGCAGCTAGAATCCCAGCAGAAGTCACTCCAAAAACATGGCTCTGGACACTTTGGGGAATGCCTTTTCAGTCAGGAGAGAAGGAGGTAGGAAGTGTGGATAGGGTGTTCTAGACTGCGCTGCCTTTGATGGACCTGCTCCTGTGATCACCTGTGTCCTCTGTCCTGCGTCTGCACACATCCCCACTTGCCGTGCCCCTGGGGCATGTTTGTGGGAGGATCTGTGTGAATGTGTGCGCACATTTGCCAGGGTGGGAGACCTTCACACTTTCCTTTTCTTCCTTGTGAGTCAACAGATTTTTTCCTAAGTGCCACACACACCAGGCTCTGCATGAGTGCAGGAGATGTAGAGATACAGTGTGTCTCTGGCAGTTGTGCCTCTCTCTCTCTTCCCCTCTCTCTCTCTCTCTCTCTCTCTCTCTCTCTCTCTCTCTCTCTCTCTCTCTCTCACACACACACACACACACACACACAGAGAGAGAGAGAGAGAGAGAGCAGTGACCTTCTCAGCAAGGGACAGATGACAGGCAGAGGTGTCACCAAGGACCTCCTTCAGACTGTCAGGATAGTCGGCTAGTGGATGAACCTGGAGGAGTCTGTGGTGGGCCACACCAACGCAGGCAAACAGGCAGCAACTATATTTTCTATATTCTGAGGGAATGGGCGAGAAGCAGTTGGATTGAGCTGACGCAGGCCTCAAATAGGCACGTGCAGGCCGGGCTGAGGCGTGTCTGGTCCTCCGCCACTCCCAGATGTCACCGTTTACCAGCCTGAATATTTCAGTTTAGAAATAAGTCATAGCCTCATTGCCCCACCATTCCTGTCTCCTCAGCCGTCTCCACTGGAGCTGTGTAGCCTCTGCCTTTTTTTTTTTTTTTTTGGTTTTTCGAGACAGGGTTTCTCTGTAGCTTTGGTGTCCATCCCGAAACTAGCTCTTGTAGACCAGGCTGGCCTCGAACTCACAGAGATCCGCCTGCCTCTGCCTCCCGAGTGCTGGGATTAAAGGCGTGCGCCACCACCGCCCGGCCTAGCCTCTGCCTTCTTAACTCTGTTACTGCCCGATCCTGCAGGCCTCCCAACCTTAAAACTTCAGGAAAGGAAAGCCCAAGTTGGAGGACAGAGGTCACAGATGATCTTGGTTGAAGGGACCGTGGAGGCCAGCCATCTAGTCTCCCGATTAATATGCCATTCTAGGGAAAGGTTCAGTGATCTGTCGGCTGATAATCCTCTTGCGACAGGGTGCTTGCTCAGTACGCACAAGGTAGTAGCACTGAGTACAGACTTAGGAGCATTTAAAAAACAACTGTGGCGTGGTGGTGGTGGCACATACTTTTATCCTAGCACTAAGAAGGCAGAGGCAGGTGGATCTCTGTGAGTTCGAACAAGCCAGGTTTATAGAACAAGTTCTAGATCAACCAGAGCTGTTATAGAGAAACCCCGTCTCCAAAAATTAAAAATGAATAACCAACAATACAACAACAAAAATAATTGTGAGGGGCTGGAGAGATGGCTCGGTGATTAAGAGTATTTGCTGCTCTTACAGAGGTCCCTGGCTTGGTTCCCAACACTCATAACTGACTGCCTTTAACTTCTTGGGACCCATTGTCTTTCCTGGCCTCCATGGGTACCAGGCATACATGTGGTGCACACACATAAAGTGTAGGCAAAACACCCATACACATGACAACAGTAAATCATTTAAAAACCGGTAGGAGCTCAACACTCGGGAGATGGAGGTAGACAGCTGAAACGTTAAAAGTCATTCTTGAATTTGGTGGCAAATTCAAGGCCACCCAGGGCTACATGAAACCTTGTCTCAAAATAAAATGCAATTGTAGTAAGTGCGTGCAATTTGCCACTCTCTCTCTTCCATCCTGGCTTTTGGAGCCCAAGGCTCACACTGAACTCAGAGCTCACTCACAGCTACACTGTCTGGCCAGCAAGCTTCCGGGATCACTCTGTCTTTGTCTCCCCAGCACCGGATTGCAGCCCCTGACATACCTGTGGATACTGGGGCTCTGAACTCAGGTCCTCAAGCTTGTGCATGAAGCACTTGACCAAACTGAGCAATCTTCCCGGCTTCATTTTAACCGTTTGTAAGTGTACAAATGTGCAGTTGTACAACTCTCCCTTTGTGAAACCTTTTCAGCCTCCTACACGGAAACCCTACACCAGTAAGTCATAACCCTCACCTCTTCCCAACAGTCCTGGGTAACCTTTGACCTACTTTGTGGCTATGGATTTGTCTATTGTAGGTATCTCCCATTGTTGGTGTTTCTGGGTCCTAATGGCTCCTTCGGAGGAGGGGATGAGAAGGCATGGAGTCAGTGGTGCAGACTCGGGGGTCAGGTTGGGGGCAAACAGCAGACTCGTTTATTCAGCAATGGGGAGAGCCTTATACATCCTCCTCCCAGCACCCAGGTCGTTTCTCTCTGTTGACATTGCGTGGTCACCTTCATTGGCTAGGTGCCGTCAGGACCTTTGACAGCGTTTGTTGCTAGGCCCTCGGGTTAGCTCATCTCTCCTCCCTACACTTTGGTTTCTGGTTTCTGTCACTTGGCAGATGTTTTCAGGGTTCAGTCACATCATGTAAACTGTGTTTCACGGTGTCCATTGGATCATCTGTGGATGGGCAGATGAACTGTATTTGTCACATGCCTGTTGTGAATATCGCTGGTGTCAAAATTTCATACAAGTATTCAAGTCTGTGTTCTGATCCTTTTGGGTGTACTCGTAGGAGTGCAGCTACTTGCCTGGTGTGCAGTCGTCCTGTCTTTAGTGGGGAGGGCACACCGCCTCACCTTTTCTCAGTGGCCACCGTCTGTCTTTTGTGTAGTGTTAGGACGTGGAGGTTAGCAGAAGCCTCAGCATCTCAGAGCTTTTGAATTTTAAACTCCCCTTCCTTCTTCCACAGAATCACCCCAAGAAAGGCCGGGCTCCCGGCGCAGCCTTCCCGGCAGCCTGTCAGAGAAAAGCACCAGCATGGAGCCCTCGGCTGCAACCCCGTTCCGGGTCACGGTAACTATCTCTGCGTCACCACAGCCACTGCCACCACCATCACCACCTCGCCCTGCAGGGCTACTCTGCGACCCCGCATCCCCCTTCCTGGAGCCTCATGGACCGGGAGAGCATCCAGCCTCTCTTGCTCTAGGTATCCAATCCCCTGGCGGCTCCCTGTTCTCTGGGGCCACATGGGGTTACGTTCTTTGAGGGAGGGGGCAGGTCGAGGACAGCCTAGGAGGCCACCAGGGCTGGCAGAACAGGCTGGACTGGATTAGAGCCCTTGACACGTGCACACTGCCCTCTGCCCTTAAAATGCACATCTGTGTTTAGTGTCTTTCATAGAACAGTCCAGGGCATGTCATAATTTGATTCTGTCTTGACAGGTAAGAAAAGAATTTTGTATTCTTCAATTGATAATGCCTTAAAATTGACCCAGACATAGCATGTGTTCCGTTAGCTGTTCAGTTTAGATAGTCGACATTTTTTTTTCTTTTTCATCAACCTAAATGAGGGCTGGAGAGATGAGAGGGCTCAGTCAATAAAATGCTTCCCTTGAAGACCTAAGAACCTAAGTTCAATCCCTAGAGCCCATGTTTAAAAAAAATGTTCCAGGTGCTATGTATTACAAGAACGTGTAATCACAGAGATGGGAGGCAGGTACAGGCAGGTCCCGGGGACTTGCTGGCTGGACAGCCTAGCCTACTTAGTGACTGTTTCATAAAGAGTGGCCCCAGCATGCACACACATGAATGCATGGGTTTTCACACATATGTACACATCAAAAACCCTAAATGACTTCACAGAAATGGACCTCAGTGATGTTCACTGTCTCTCACTCCTATGTATTCTCTCTCTCTCTCTCTCTCTCTCTCTCTCTCTCTCTCTCTCTCTCTTCCTTCTGAGCTAGAGTCTTACTATGTAGCCTTGGCTGGTCTAGAACTTGCTCTATAGATCAGGCTGGCCACAGACTCACAGAGATCCACCTACCTCTGCCTTCCAAGAGCTCGGATTAAAGCTGAGCACCACTGTGCCCGGCTCCATGTATTCTTAGTCTCTGCACTCAAACACACATTTGCACAGAGCTGCTTCCACAGCGGGCATGATTGTGCTTGCTCTCTACTGTGCTGTGGCAGGCACCTGGCACACTGTCTTCCCCATTGACTTCCTGTCTGGGTCAGAGATGGAGGTGTGAGCCTTGGATCATCCATCCATCCGTCCATCCGTCCATCCGTCATTCATTCAGCAAGTTTTCCCGTGTACTCGCTCTGTGCCAGACACCATTCTAGAGACAGGCCAAGTGGTAAGATTGTCAAAGCCAATGTGTGGTGGGTGAGTCTTGGACTCACTGGTTTGTATTCTTGCCAAGAGCTGCTGTGTCTCGGGCTCCAGGGGAGCTGATATGACTGTTCTAGAGGGTGGGAGAGTTGTCTTGGGCCCAGAAAGGCCTGTGGAAATTGGCTAGGTGGTGATGGTGGTGGTGGTGGTGGTGGTGGTGGTGGTGGTGGTGGTGGTGGTGGTGGGAGGGCTTACGGTAGGGGGCTGTGGAAAGGTGTGGACTTACACTCCACTTCTGCTGCTCTGCTTGGCGGTCGGGGTTAGATAACTGGGTAGGAGGTGAGGCTGGCCATGTGTCTCCTTGGGTACCAGGCTGAAGGGACAGAGCCTTCCCAGGGCCACTCACCTTCCTGCTCGTGTGAATGCTATGGAACTAGGTTCTGGGGTCCTTTCAGGACTGCAGGACCTGGGTATGCACCTTTGAATGTACTTCCCCTAAGAGGTAGCTCAGAGTCAGGGCTGAGGGTCCGCCTCTGGCCGGGAAGAAAAGTCCCTGTTGAGGAACTGTTTACACCTCTAGATATAACAAATGGTTTCTGGGGGCTCCATTGGAGCAAGAACTAGATGCACCCGTCCATATGAGGACTACTATGGGCAAGCTGAGCTTTTGAGGACCTTGGAACAATGATTGATATCGCCATGGCCCTGCCACTGATGGCATATCTACTGTATGGCTGGCATTATCATATTGTGTGCCAGGCACTGTGCCCGCTGTCCTACACCCCTGACCCGCAATCCTTCAGGCAGCGCCGATATTGATCTGTTACAGAGGAGGGAACTGAGACTCAGTGGGGTAGGTAAGTCATTCACTCAAGCTCAGGCTGATGAGTGAGACCCAGGTGTCTTGGGCCCCAGGACTAGGCACAGGAGTGTCATGGGCATCCCGTGGCCAGTCAGTTCCTCTGTTTGTGGCTGCAGTGTGCGCACCATCGTACTCCACGCTGCTATGATCCATGGCTTGGTAGTTGCGCGCTGGGATTGGCATTTTTCCTGTTGTGTCTTCACTGTTCCCGGGGCAGATGCTACCCGAGGATGGAAGTCAGCACCAGCTCCAGTACTCAGAACCCACTCAGGCTGCTGGACTCGGGTGGGGTTTGCACAGTGCAGGGTCACGCTCATAAGCTGTTTGTCCACCCACCTCCTGAGGAACCCAGGGTTCAAAGTCATTGTCTCTGTGTCATAGAGCCCCTGATTTACAGGCAAGCACTGGTAGGGCTGTTGGCCAGGTCACTTTCTTGTCCTTAGGCATTTTGGCCCTTTATTTCTGTAGCCTTTAAGGACAGGGGTGTGAGTGGAGACTCTTGGCCTGGGTGCCTGCAGGTGCTTGTGTATGTAGATCTGGGTTCAAATCCTAGCACTTCCCTTAGTTATGACGTGACCTGGTTAGCCACACAGCCTTTCAGAACCTCTGCCAGTAACCTGCCCTGTGGCAGGTTCTTAACTGATGAGATGCGCTGGGGCCAATCATATTCATCCGTTAGATCCAGGTCCCAATTGCAGTTCCATTTCTGGAGATTAGTGGAGGGCTGGGGAGAGCTGGGCTAGAGGACGGGAAGCATGGCGTTTGAGGTCCTGGGGGGAGGACCTCCTCACCCCCATTCCCGAGTTTGCATCTGCCGTCTGCAGCTTGCTGCTGCTCCCTGTAGACCCTGAGGGAGCCTGAGGAGCATGACTTTGCCTGGGGGAGGCAGGGGAGATACCACAGGCCGTAATGAATCTGCCACTGTTGCTGCCATCGCAAACCCCGGTGACAGGATGTCACCATCTCTCACAGAAGGTGCCCCGTGGGAGAGGACTGGATCTGACAGAGGTCCCACCCAGCTGAAAGTGTTTCTGAGCTTGGGTTGTTTGCTCTTTCCCAGGGCTCCCAGGTCTCCTGTGAGAAGTTGTCCCCATTTCATAGGGCACAGGTGGCCCAGTGCTAGCCCCACCGCAGCCTCTTAGACGGGAGGACTTGGGAGAGCCTGTTTTTTCTTGCTATGAAATGAAGTTAATGGCTCTTGTGGTCCGGCTTCTGAAGTGGCTTTAAGGCCTGGTACCAGCTTTGAGACTTGGAAGAGTTGGAGATCCTTCCAACTCAAGTACACCTTCCACCATCAGGAGGCAGTGAGCATGGGGCTGTGTGTGTGTCCCAGTGCTGCGGGGTAAAGAGCCGATGGGGGAGGGGCTGAGGGTAGGTGACCACAGTGCCTCCTGTTTCTCTGGGTTTCATACCCAGGGCTGTCTTCTCTGACCCAGGTTAGTGGGAAGTGGGAGACAATGAGAGGAAAGAACATGCAGGATGCGGGGCCCTGGATGCAGGCGTGTTGGCCAACCCCTCCTGGGCCACAGTCCCCTCATGTGTTCCCAGGAATCAGGTTGTTGGGAGACCGGGAGGTGCTGACAGCCATGGTTCCCTGGAAGGCCTCTTAGCCTTTGCCATCCCTAGGTGTGAGCTGAGTCCTTCCTCCTTCCTCTGTCCCCCTAGGCTGTTGACCTTGAGGAGTCCCAGGACTGGAGTGTGAGGTCGCAGAGGCTATGGGAAACTGACAACCAGTTGATCCCTCCTTGGGAAGCTGAGAGTAGAGATGCTTGAAGGTTTGGCTGAAATTAGGACTCAGGGCTGTGAAATGGAGAAGAAGTGTCAGAGGGCAGGCTCGGGGCTGCAGAAGCTGCAGATGAACTCTGGAAGCAGGCCTTTGGTTCTTTGCCGTGGTTCACTTCTACCAGTGCGGGGTTGTTCATAACCTCCGTGTTTCTGATGCAGTGACAGGTATGCCAGGCGAGCTGTGGGAGCCCAGGATATGAGGGAGGCAGGGAAATTCTTACAGGGAAATTCTTTAGAACTGGGCTTTCCGAGACATGTAGGAGTTTTTCAAGAAAAGAGATAATAGTTCATTTAGAGGAA
Source organism: Chionomys nivalis (assembly GCF_950005125.1). NCBI lineage: Eukaryota > Metazoa > Chordata > Mammalia > Rodentia > Cricetidae > Chionomys > Chionomys nivalis. Next base: position 51,073,761 of record NC_080107.1, read on the forward strand.
GATCTAACCAAACAAGAACAAACCAGTGGTCCTGACAGGAGGGGCTCTAGTGGGGGCGCTGAAGCCTTTGCTTTCTCCTTAGAGTCAGGAGCTACAGGGGGCAGTGGCTAAGGTTGGATGCCTCTGGGTACCCAGAGGGTTTCAGCTGCTCAGTCCTCACCCCATTCCTGTGTGCCTTCCCCGTGCATGAACCATCTTTCTCCCAAAAACAGTCATGCAGAGGGTGGATGACCTGGCTGGCGAGTGCCGTTCTTGCTGGTGTGCTTTCTGCTGGAGGCTCTTTCCCAGAGACAGAATGTTCAGGTGGGATTCCATCAGAGCGCCAGATGCAGGAGCTGTTTAGGATGGGCCCGGGCTGAGGGATGGTAAAGGCCTCCTGTCTGAATAAGCAGGGAGCCCAGGCACATGAGGTGGACAAGACTGTCCGGATTCGTGCTCAGGCTGAGAGCCAGGAGTTTCATCAGTAGATAGAGACCTGGGCAGATGGGGGATTCAGGATGGGTCGGGGGCAAGCCAACTGCTGTTCTCTTCGGACCCTTGATCCCCTGAGCTTAGGTGTCCTCACGGGCGTCTGCTCGCTCAGTCCTGGAGACGACTGGCCCAGCCTTGGTAGCATGGATAGGGAGGGGGATAAGGAGAGGCCCCCACCCCTTCTTTTCAGCTCTAGAACCTTCTAGAGTGTCCCTTGTTCCCTCTCTGGTAACTACTGAGGTGTGAATGGCTGTTTCCTGGCCTGTGTCCCTGGCTCAGGCTGGAGTGCTAGGAGCAGTGGCTGGCTTGAAGAGCCAGAAGCGCCTTTCTCTCTTCTCATGAGCTCCAGAGAGGGAGCAGATTTGAATCTTGACCGCTGCTCCCCTCTGTGGGCAAGTTGCTCATCTCCAGACCTCTTTCCTCATCTGCAAACTGGGCAGCTGTGAGGGCTCTAAACCATATAGGTAGGCATTCAGCCAGCGTCCACCTCCTGCTGCCTGCTGTTTCAGGGCACACCCTTTCCACACTTTCCCCAGAGCCCACGGTAGTAGGGCCTATCCTTCTACTTCACACTGTCCCAAAGCATCATCACTGACAGCTCCCGAGGCCCAGCTGGGACCAGGAGGTGGAGAGAGGGGAAGGGATGAGCGCTTGGGGTACCAGAACAAGTGTTCTGAGTGGACAGAGCTGGCCAGAGCTGACCAGTCTGCAGGGTGTTTTCCCACCAGTTGGGGGCAGCAGAGGGCAGCGAGTGGACATCTGGGTGGCTACAAGAGCTGAGGTCCTAGTTATACATATCCCTGGCCACAAGGAGCCATTAGGTTTTGAAAGCTGTCGGGTGAGTGTGGGTGACAACACTGGCCAGGGATTAGCTAATAACAGCTGGGGGATGGTATGGGTGGCTGAGCTGGCTTGGGCTGGGTTGTTCAGACAGCTGTCCCCTTGGGGCCATTGGAGGGCCATGGTTTGTGGCACCCACAGACTTGCATCAGGAGAGGCTCAGGGTTAGAGGCTGGTGTGTAAGCTGACAGGAAGGGTTAGGGCGCAGCCTGAACTGTTAGTATCTCCACTACTTTGGGAGAGAGTAGGAGGGCATTCTAGGGGAGGTAGAAGACAAGTCAAGTCCTGACTGGGTCCCAAGCTCAACATGGCTGTTCCTGGCACTCTGCAGGTCTGTTCGTTTCCTCCTTACAACTCCAGGTCACACACATTGTACTTTCCAAGATGACTGCACTGCACATAGGGAAAGCCCAACCCCCAGGCTGCCTCTCTTGTGTACCTGGATGTGGAGAGCCTCATGGACCGTGCTGGCTGCGCGTGGCCAATGTGTGCTTGCCAGTGTCATCATTTGGACGAGGACTCTCAAGCTCACAGAGGGGAGGTGTGTTGCTTGGAGATCACACAGTCAAAGGGGGTCAGAGCTGACATTTAAATTCAGGCTCCCCTCCCCCACTTTCCCTTGTGCAGCACATGGGCCGGCAGGTGTCTGTGTAGGACAGATGCTCCGGCATAGGAGAGAGCTTATCTCTTTGCACCCCACCTTTTAACCCTGCAGGCCCTTTCAGGCGCCTGGATAGAGGCACGGTTCAGATTTTCCTACTTTCTTTCTCTCTGTGTGTTGTGTTAATGTGTTCTCGTGGAGGTGCACATGTCTATGATGCCCGTGCTTGTGTGTTCTCCTGGAGGTGCACGTGTATCTATGATGCCCGTGCTTGTGTGTTCTCCTGGAGGTGCACGTGTATCTATGATGCCCGTGCTTGTGTGTTCTCCTGGAGGTGCATGTGTGTATATGGTGCCCATGCTTGTGTGTTCTCCTGGAGGTGCACATGTGTCTATGATGCCCGTGCTTGTGTGTTCTCGTGGAGGTGCACATGTCTATGGTGCCCGTACTTGCATGTTCTCCTGGAGGTGCACGTGTGTATATGATGCCCGTGCTTGTGTGTTCTCCTGGAGGTGCATGTGTGTATATGATGCCCGTACTTGTGTGTTCTCCTGGAGGTGCATGTGTGTCTATGGTGCCCGTGCTTGTGTGTTCTCCTGGAGGTGCATGTATGTATATGGTGCCCGTGCTTGTGTGTTCTCGTGGAGGTGCACATGTCTATGGTGCCCGTGCTTGTGTGTTCTCGTGGAGGTGCACATGTCTATGATGCCCGTACTTGCATGTTCTCCTGAAGGTACACGTGTGTCTATGATGCCCGTGCTTGTGTGTTCTCATGGAGCTGCATGTGTGTATATGGTTCCCGTGCTTGTATGCACATGTGTGTGTAGAGACCAGAAGTTGATTTTGGGAGCTTTCCTCTGCTTCTCTCCCTCTCTCCCCTCATCTCTGATCTCTGAGGTCGCTGGTGTAAGCTGACTGGCCAGTGGGTCCTGGGGACTTGCCTTTTTCCACTTTACCAGCATGTGCCACTGAGCCTGGCTTGCTTTCTTTTCCTTTTCCTACCTTGGCTTCTAGGGATTGAACTTAGGCCCTCATTCTTGCGTGGCGTACACTTTACTGACAAGCTTCTCCCCAGCCCCCACACCCTGTCTTTTTTTAGACAGGCCTTGGACTCTTGATTTTTGGCCTCCACCTCTTGAGTGCATAGAGGACAGGCATATACCATCATGCCTTCTTTATACAGTTCTGGGGATCTAACTCAGGGCTTTGTGTTTGCTGGGCAAGCACTTTACCAACTTAGTCACACAACCAGCCTGATTTCCTCACTGTTTCCTGCTACAAATACAAAGTGATCCTGTGGCTTCAGGGTTGGATTCCAGACATAATTACATGTGAGTTCTTGGGTAGGATTTACTTCTGAAGCCAGGAGGCCCTCTGTGGAGGTGGCTGATACTGACATCTGTTCCTACACTAGTCTACACATGGTGATGAATAACTGCCTGTGGGGTTGATTAAAGAACATTTCAGAGGAACCATGAATGCCCCTCTCCTGTCCTGGTGCCTACTAGGGGGTAGGTGGATCCATTTCCCCAGTCTCACATCCGGGTATCCAGAGGCCCACAGGCCTGTCCCAGTCTCTGCCTTGGGGCAGGTTGGTCTTCCATTCCCTGCTTTGAGAGGTTCTTCTTGGCAGCTGCACTCTCTCCTCTCTGAAAGGTCTTCCTGAGCAGACATCTCTTTGGGAGCTTCAGTATCTCCTGTCCTTCCTCTGCTCACTTTGCCACTAATGATCCATCACGTGCGTCTTCCACTAGCTGATGGTGACCTTCTCAAGGGCAGGACTGGCTTCTGAATCCTTGGAATCTTCAGAGCCTGCTGTGGGCACCTGCTAGGGGCTGGTGGGATAGCCGGGGGGGGGGGGGGGTCGCGTAGGGAGCAAATTAATTAGATGGGGGTGAGGTGGGGAGCAGCCACCTCCTCAAATCTGAGAGTCCCCCACTCTGTGCCTAAGGCCGTTGAGGCCACCTACTCTGAGAGGGAAGGTTGACCTGTTGCCCAGAGCCTGAAGGCACATCAGCAGGCCTAGGCCTAGACTCTACTCACAGTTCCTCTGAGTCTTTGGAGGCCATGACTGCCCGTCAGAGCAGCCTGCAGCTAGCTGCCTGACGTGGAGGCCAGTGGCCCATCTGTGACTGTTTTCCTGTGGACAGGCACTGGCACTTGGCAATCCTGCTGCTCGGACTGCGGGTCCAGCTGCACCTCTCAGTCTGGCTTTCTTGCTGCTCAAGGCAGAGGCCCCCTGGGGTTTCTGTTGTTCCCCCACTGGCTAGCATATCTCCCTGCCTTGCTCCAGGCCTAGTCCGAACTCTAGGACGTCTGGGAGGCTCCACCGTCTGGCCTAGCATCCGTCCTTTGGGTTAGCCACTGTTTTGGGTTAGGTCCTCTTTCATTTGTCATCTCAGCAATTGAATTCCTGTTGGTGTGGTGGGGGAACATACCCCAAAACGAAGGGTTTAGAGGTCAGCTAGTTTCTAGACCAATGAGGAAACAGAGTCACAGAAGGGCTAACGTGTGTGTTCAGGTCCTCATGGTTGGTTGTGGAATGGTCTGCCCAGACTGAACTCAGCACTGCTGCTCCCTGGCTGTGGCTCTGTGTGAGGTTCTTGCCCTTTCTGAGCTTCTAATTTCCCATCTGCATAATGGGTTGTGAGGACCAAAGGAATCATGAAAAGCTCTAGCACAGGGCCTGACGGGTCTTTGTGAGTGTGTGTGTGTGTGTGTGTGTGGTGAAAAGGGAGGCTGAGTACTCTGCTGGGCCACCTCCGCCAGAGCATTTGCTCACACAGGATGGGGAAGGCGTGATTCACTAGGAAGACCGGCCTAGTCATGGGATCTCAGCCCTGAGGCCCAAAGATGAGAGGCCAAAAGCAAGGGAAGGCACCCTAGTGGAATAGACTTCCTGAAGCCACCTCCTGTGCTAGCCTAAGGTCAGCCTAGAACAATGGTTCTCAGCCAGTGGGTTGTGACCCCTTTGGGGAGTCTAACACCCCTCGACCCCCAATTGCCTAAGACCATCGGAAAACAGGTATTTACACTACAGTTCATAACAAAATTACAGTTATGAAGTAGCAACGAAATAATTTTAACATAAAGAACTGTATTAAAGGGTTGCAGGATTAGGAAGGTGAGAACCACTGGCCTGGAACGTGATGGCCTTCAGGCATCTGAGCCAGTTTATGCTAAAGGCATGTCCATGGGCCTGGTACTTTATGGGATGGTCAGCCACTCCCTGGCTGCTCCCTGTGTCCCAGCTGAGCCTGATTTCCGCTTGTGGATGTCTGCTCAGGCCCGGGGGAAATATTAGAGGGCCGTGTTCATATGGCCTTTCCCCTCCTGTGTCACCCACCCTCTCTGCCATCTCCGGGCCTTAGGGTTTCAGGGACCCTTGCCTTGCATTTCCTCATGCTGTGTCACTAACACCCGCTGGTAGTCTGGAAGTTGGAGGCCAGGGGGCCCTGCAGCAGTGACAGGGATCTCCAGAAGCAGTCACGCTCATTGCTGTCCTGAGCCCAGAGTCTGCCTGCATTGCCCTCTGTGGCTTCCCTGGCCTTGCCTCTCTCAGTAGACTGTCCCATCTTCCGTATTTCTAAAAAACCACCTCCTCTGGTAAGCCCACCAGGATTACTCCTAAGTGGACTTCTTTAAAAAGTCTTTTTTTGCCAGGCAGTGGTGGCACACGTCTTTAACCCCAGCACTTGGGAGGCAGAGGCAGGTGGATCTCTGTCAGTTTGAGGCCTGGTCTACAATACTAGTTCCAGGACAGGCTCCAAAGCTACACAGAGACACCCTGTCTTGATTGTGTCGTAGATATAAATCCACTCCAGAAATAGTGAAATCCTGATGGGCTTACGGCCCCTGATCTGGGGTTTTGCAGTCCAGTGTGGCTGGGAGGCTTTAAAGGTATTCATTTGTATTGAAAATGTCCACAGAGGGACCTGACCAAGACTGAGGGCATTGGGGATGCCAGCTCAGTGACCTAAAAGGAGGAGCTGGGTCCTCCAGGCAAAGGGGCTTCCATTTCAGATAGCCCTTTTGGAGTCTTTGCTGGTCAGAGGGAGCAATAAAAGCAAGGTCAGGGGAAGTGGAGGCCATGGCAAAGATAGTGGGCAAGAGGCTCGCATGCTGCAGTAGGCTGGACTCTCCTGCGGGATCCCGATGTCCTCACAGACACTGCATTTTAATAGTTATTTCCCTTTTACTGGCAGGGAAGCAGCCATGATGTCCAGCCACTGGCTTAGGCAGCGTGACCCCTGAAGAATATTGTCTTCTACGCCCCACTTTTTCAGGGAGATGGAAGGCAGATCTTGGATTTGGCAGGGCTGTTCTTGGTGTTTTGCCACATGGGGACTTGTGAGTGTGTTAAGTTTAGGGCAGAAAGACATGTTTGGGGCAGGAGTTTGTTGCTCTTTACAAAACCCTGAGAGCCACACATCGAGGCCCTGTAAAGATGAGTAAATGGGGTGTGCTCAGAGACACCCCAAAATGAAACCTCCCACACAGGGCAGGGAGAAAATGTCGGTGGCAAAATTAAGCTAGGTTTTCGGGGCCACTTCCCCTTCTTTCCCTGGTGTGACTGGCGTTGGCGGCAGTGTCATTTGTGGCTACCTGTTAACTGCTGAGCCTGTGTGTGTGTGTGTGTGTCTGGGCTCGTTTCTGTGTTCTCTTGATTTGCATGGTGTATGTGTGTGTCTTCGTCTTGTGTATGCTGGTTGGCCAGCATACGTATTTGCACGCGCATCTGTGAGTACGGTAGTGCTGGAGAAACGCATATAAAACATATAAAGCCTTTCTTGTGGGTGTGCCTTTTGTGTGGGCATTGTTGCCATGCTTGTCCTTGAGCTTGAGTATGGTTTCAGGCTTGTATATTTCTCCATGTGAGAATGTGTTTATGTGCGGTTTTCTGGCCAGGATGTTGGTTTGAGACAGGGTCTCATTCTGTAGCCCAGGCTGCCCTCCAACTCAAGATCCTCTGCCTCCTCCGTGCTGGATTACAAATTTCTTGGCTATTCAGTATTTTGAGACAAGAGTTTATTCTTGAATGTCCTAGTCTCGTTTGGGGACCTCATGGCCTGTGGTCCTTTGTTCTGCTGACAAGGGGGACTATGAAGATCTTTCATGTTTAAGGGAACACTGCCATAGGTCAGAGGGTGATCTGTGGGCAGGCCATCAGAAAGGCAGCAGCTTCCGATCCCAGCTTAAAATTCCTCTTCTCTTTTTCCCGTGACCATGCCTGTCACTTCATTGAGTCATTCCCCAGCTTCGGTCGCCTTTGATGGTGGAGGAGGTTTGGAGCAATGGCACATGCAGAGGACATGGGCAGAGCCAGAACATTCTTTGGCACAGAGTGCCAAGCCTGGGAGTACCAGGCAGCCCGGCTGGTCACTGATCTTAACTTCATAGGGCTGGCAGGTGCTGCACTGGCGAGTGCTCACTCACCCTAGCCCCTTGTGCTTCCTGTGCAAGACCGAGGAGGCCTGGACAAAAGAAGTACAGCTTCCTGGGGGGTCTGGAAGTATGGTGCTGAAGCTGGAAGGAACTGAGGAGACCTAGGTATCGTGCTCGGTTATTCTAGACAAATCTGACCATCCTCTGGACCTTGGTTCCCGTTTGTACCATGTGGGTCCTATTGCTTTTACCCATGCACTTAGGAAATAGGTCTCTTGCCACCCTGCTCCTGCCCTTGCCTGCTGTGTGCCCAGCGTCTCTCTTCTCTGGGGTTCCAGAGGTGGTACTCTCTGGCTGGGATCTTCCTCTGCCTATTCTGTTTTGCTTATTTAGATGTGTTCTTGGCATTTCGACAGAGCCCTAGAATGGAATTGAAGGAGACATCTGTGAAAACAGCCTCCCTCCCGAAGCTTCTCTGTTTGGGCTTGGACTTTTAAAATCTGGCATGGGTAGAGCTGGGTTCTGCCCAGCATGGATCCTTGGCATTCTGCCTGCGTTCCGAGCACCATCTCAGAGTTGCAGGTTGGACAGATAAAGGGAGACAGAGGTATGCCAGGCCGTTTACACGTCTGCAGTGACCCAGGGTCTGCTTACAGGAAGGGGAGGAGAGGAGAGGAAGGCTGGGCTGGGTGGAAGGACACTGAGGGGAGGGGAGGGGCATGCTCTTGACTGAGTACTCACTGTCCTCTAGGTCTGGGCTCAGGACTGTAGGAGATATATAGCCGGTTGAAAGCCCTTGGTGACAAGGGGCTCCCAGGGTGGCGTGGGTGTGCACACCCTCTAAAGTACAGTACCTGTGAGGACTTTCCTCCCCTGTGAGTCCTGTGTGTAGAGGATGGTCTGAGCTGTCTTTTCACCTCTGGGGAAGGAGGACCTCACTCTGCTCACCCCACATTCCAGAACTCTCCTAGGTAAGGTCCACTCTGAGCACGGATCTTAATCTCTCCCAGCCTCCACTTCCCTTCTGAAAACCTGACGTTCTGGTACTAAAGCCCGCCGTTCTCCCAAGGACTCTTAGCAGAGGCCTTGAGCCTCCTAGGCTTGACTCCCTCCCTGCTGAGAGATGTGCTTGGAGTTTTCATGGACACAGCAACTTGGCAGAACAGGAGCTTGCTCGATAACCCATCATTTATCATCATCATCATCACTTGGAATTGATTGAAATGGGTGGATGAAGAAATCATGCGTCTAGAATTCTGAAAGGGTTCTGAGCATTGCTGGAGAGAGCTTCCCCGAGATGAGCAGGGGTGGGCCAGATGTTAGGACAGAACGGCCGGCCGCAATGGCAGGGGGGGCCTGTGTTCTCCACTCTGGTCTGTCCTGGGTCTTGGCCAGTGGTAGAGTGGGGGTCAGCCGTGAGTGGTTGTGTTCTTTTGGGTGGGGGTCATTCACAGAAGGGCAAAGCAAGGACTAGCAACAACAGCCTTTTATGAAAGCCCTGAGGCCTTGCTTGAGCCCAGTACATTGGCACAGCTGCCTGTGTGTTAATGGAGGCCAGTACCCCACAGGGGCGGAGCAGGGCCTGTCCCTGTGGACTGCAGGCTGCCTGCTGTGTTTTACACTTCAGTCCCTGCTCCCTGGATGAAAGCTGAGGCCTCACCTGAACAGCCCCATGGTCGCACACTGCACATAGGGAGTCCTTTGGAAGAAAGCAGTAGTTAAAAGAGTGGTTCTCACTCTGTGGCTGCAAGCAGCTTCATTCATGTCTCTGTCCCCAGCCAGCGCTAGCAGCCTGCAGACTCCGTAGAGGCCCAGGCAGACTCTTCCCTGTGTCGCTCACCCACACCTTGGGACAAAAAGAATTGGCTGCACTTGAGCCAGTCTCAGAAATGGTGACAGTAAAGCCACTACATGTGATTGCTTAAATATCTGCTGATATCCTGGTAATATCTGAGCATAATTCTTCCCATAATCCCAGAAAGTAGGTCCCGCCATTAGCCTATTTTACAGGTCGGATACTAAGGCTTGAAAAGAACCAGTGATTTTACAGAGGTTGTCTGAACCTAGACCAGACATGGTGTTGCATGTCTGTAATCTCAGCACATGGAAGGAAATAGAAAGAGTAGGAGTTTTGAGGCCAGCCTGGGCTACGTGAGACCATGTCTCAACCTCTTCCCCTGGCAGGGGTGGGGTGGGGTGGGGAGATTTGATCCTAGGAAGCTGAGTGTGATGGTGCAACCCCTGGAATCCTAGCGCTCAGGAGGCTGAAATAGGAAGATCATGAATTCAGGGCCAGCCTGGGCTACATGCTGAGCTTCTTCTCAAAAAACAAATGAACAAAGATTTTTGAACCTAGGCACCATGAAAAAGTTTAGGTGCCCAGAGTTGATTGGCAAGGCCAGATCCTGTGTGTGTAGGGTGATAGTCTCTTAAAGAATGTGTGATGGAGACTGGGGGGCGGCGGCAGGGGGGACACTGTGGGGGGTGGCAGGGGGTGACTGTGGGGGGTGACGGGGGCGACTGTGGGGGGTGACGGGGGCGACCGTGAGGGAGTGATGGGGGCACAGGCAAAGGAGTGATCATGCAGTGATTTGTTGAAAGCATGTCTAGCCCTCACAGACGAGCTAGCCTGACATATGCTATTATAAACTCTAAGTTTTTATGATACCTTTGTATTTGGAGGAGTTACTTGTGAGAATAAACTTAGCTTTTGTTGGAGGTTCTGTTCTGCACCCCAAACCTAAACTCTGGTCAACTTTATTTGTCCTGGTTAATCCAGAGCTATTTGTTTGTTGGGGCAAGTTCTCACTACGTAGCTCTGGTTTGCCTGGAACTCAACAAGATCTGTGCCTGCCTCTGCCTCTGGAGTGCTGGGATCGAAGGTGTGCACCCAGGTCTGACTTGAATGAACAGGAACCTTGTCTCATGCCACTTAGTTAAAGGTGGACTTGGGCCTTTGTTTTCCCTGTGGTGGCATCAGGCTCTGTACCTGATGCATGGCAGGCAGTCTGCCACCGAGTTACCTCCCAGCTCTTTGACTTGGGCCTAGCATAACTTTCTGGCTTGAAGACCAACTAGCTGCTCTTCATGAGTTCTGGCTCTGGCTGATCCCATGAAGTGGGGTGGGGGTGGGGGAGAAAGGCTTGTCTCTTTCATCCAGGGCAGAGGACAAACCACCTGACTCTTCAGCCCGGTGAACCTGGGCAGAGTCCGGGAATGCAGCCTAGGGCCTTTGATCTTGGGAAGACCTTTCACCTCTCTGGACCTTTGTCACCCTCAGTAATGGTTTGTTGGCTATGAGTCTCCTTCCAGGATGAGGGTGTTTATTATATGTGGGGCTCTGAATGGGGACCCAGGTCTGTAGGGCAGATTGTGGAGAAGTGGGTCTTAATAGGAATCCTCAATGACTCCCTGAAGAACCCCTCATGATCTGAGTTGCTGGGCCTCTTGGGCATGTAAACAACATGGCTGCTGTGTTCCCAGTGTCTTGTGTGGCAGGCTTTTGGAGTACTAGTTCATTGCTGGGTAAGGGGAGGTAGCAGTTAGCAGGTAGCATTGGTTTTCAGAAGGAAGTCACTGCCCTCTGACAGGTGGCATCTGAGCCTCGTGAGGACAAGTGGGGAAGTTGCAAGGGTCCAACCCACTTTCTTAGAGGGGAGAAGACTTTTTTTTTTTTTTAAACTCAGAAATAGGGTCAAACTGAAGATATTATTATAGAATGGGCTCCATTAATTGTCAAGTGGTCTTTGTGTTTCTTTGTACCTAAGAGTGTAGCAATGGTGAAATCTTCATCAGTGCAGAAAATGAGAACCAAGAGAAGTCCAAGTGTGCTGGGGAGACTCCCTAACTTAATGCTCGTGAGGGAAGGTCACACAGGGCAGCCAGGCGGTTGGGAGAGCCCAGCGTTTGCTTGGAGGTACAGGGTCCTGCCTGCTGTGTCCCGGAAGCTTCAAGCTCCCCTAGTCTGCAATGCCTTGCCCGTGGATTATGTCTCAGGAGGAGGGTCCCTCCAATTTGTCCCGTAAGCCAAGAGGCACCTACTGAGTGCAATGCGTTTGAACACCTTGTCAGGCCATGTGGGCACAGGGGTCAGATGCACTTGGACAGTACCAGCTGAAAGCCTTTGGGTGGGGTGGCATTTTAGTGGCCCTGGGAGAACATGTGGAATGCTGACAAGTGACAACAGGAAGAGGCTGCTATAGAAGGAAGAGGTTGAGGAGGAAGAAATGTAGAGGGAAAAGGGCAAGGTGAGGGATAGCTTAAGATGTTGCAAGAGACGGGTGTCCTGTGGGAACTTCTCTGGCATTAGCCCCTGGAACTGGCTGTCCTCGGGCAGACATCTTTGAGCAAGTCTTCTTCATTTGCAGGCAAGGTCTTTCTGGTACTTTCTGTGTGGCACGAGAGGATTTACTTAGCCCATTTTTGAGCTTGTCATGTCTGGGGGGGGGGTGAGGCTGCAAATGCTCCCCTGACCTTCTGAGGTCAGAGGACCGTCAGACCCACCCGTTCTCCTGTGATGCATGAAATGTGACATTCAAATCTCTACGACAGCACTGACATCAAAATAGTTACCATCCCTTTCCTTCTGTCCTAAGATTCCCCGGGATGGAGACTGAGTGGGTGGGTCCCAGCACCCCTCCCAGACAAGCCCTCCTGGGGGAGTTCCAGTTCTCAGTTCTCTCTCAAGGTGCCTGCAGGTCCTAAGCTCAGTGTCTTAGAATCTCTCTCGCGCGCTCTCTCTCTCTGACAGGATTTCTCTGTGTAGCCCTGGCTATCCTGGAACTCACTCTGTAGACCAGGCTAGCCTTGAACTCTCAGAAAACCGCCTGCCTCTGCCTCCCGAGTGCTGAGATTAAAGGATTAGAGTTTCTAATGCTATGATTAAAACAAAACAAAACAAAAAAATATGACCAAAGGAACTTGGGGAAGAAAGGGTTTATTCAATTTATGCTTTTATGTCTTACACCATCACTGAAGGAAGTCAGGACAGGAACTCAAACAGCAGGAACCTGGAGGCAGTAGCTGATGCAAAGGCCATGGAGGGGTGTTGCTTTCTCCCTGCTCCCTATGACTTACTCAGCCTGCTGTCTTATAGAGCTCAGGACCATCAGTACAGGATGGCACCACCCACAATGGGCTATGCCCTTCCACATCAATCACTAAGTTAACAAATGCCCTACAACTAGATCTTGTGGAGGCATTTTCTCAGTTGAGGTTCCCTCCTCTCAGATGACTATCCTGTGTCAAGTTGACCGAAAACTAGCCAGCTCACTCAGTAAGACTAAGCCGTGGCCCCTTGAGCCCCGCATTTCATCATCTATCAAGGGAGCTCTGGTCCAGCCTGCACGTACTGACTGCTGCCTGTCTCCTCCCCTGCTTCTTCATTAGTCCAGAAGCTCTGGGGTGGGGTAATTGGAGTTGGGGATGGTGGAGTTGGGGATGGTTTAACGCTGCCTGGTGAATCTAGGCATGGTCTGAGTCCAATGTCCCAAATCTGAGGAATACTCAGGAAATCCTTCAACACCTCGGGCCCCTCCCTAAGGCGGGAACTGGGGAACCCTGTACCCGTGGGAATTGGCCTTGCCGGGGTCCAAGGGTTTCAGCTTCCATCCAGACATCCAGTCACTGCCTACTCTGGTCTTGATGGCCAGAGGGCTGCTACCAGGCGCTGGCCGCCTAGAGGGCCTGCTCTCCCGGTCTTAGTTTCCTTCTGTGCAACCGCTCCTGTCAGTCCCGGACGGGGCGGGGTGTGGATTCCTCCCGGAGGTTGGGGGTGTGTCCTGGTTGTGAAGGAAGGCTGGGAGATGAGGGGCAGCTGGTGGCGCGAGACCCCCCAGGTCCCCGCCCCTCCGGAGCCCCGTCCCCCTCACCCCCCGCCCTCTCGGCACCAGGGGGGCGGGGTAGGGGGGCTCGGGCATCCTCGGCCACGGTCGGAGACTCTCGGCTCGGCGTCGCCATGGCAACGGCGGCTTAGGGGCGGGGGCGACGTGGCGGGCTGGGCCGGCCGGCGGGCGGCGCGGGGTGGGCTGGGCCGCGCTGCGCGGGCCGGGCCGTCGGCGCTCGGTCGGCGGGCGGGCGGGCGGGCGAGCGGCGGCTCGGGCCGCGAGCTGCTGGGGCCGAACCCGGCCCGCCGTGGGCCGCGAGGGTGCGGGTCCCGGCCCGCCGCCGCCGCGCTAACTCCGCCTCCCCTTCCCCCTCTTGTCGCCCCGCGCGCAGGGCTTCCTCAGCCGTCGCCTCAAGGGCTCCATCAAGCGCACCAAGAGCCAGCCCAAGCTGGACCGCAACCACAGCTTCCGCCACATCCTGCCGGGGTTCCGGAGCGCAACCGCCGCCGCCGCCGCCGCGGACAATGAGAGGTGAGCCCGCCGTCGCCCGGGCTGTGCCCCGAGGGCGCGGGGACAAAGCCGGAGCCGGGCAGAGCACGCTCCCGCGGTAGAGACGCCTCGCCGGCCTCCGGGAACTCCGGGAACGGGGTCCACGTCGTGCCACGGGGCCGAGGCTGCACCCTTTGCTGCCCCCACCGGCTGCCGGAGGTCCAGGGTGAGGCCGGCGGCAAGTGCCCTCTTGGGCATGAGGGGTCCTGCTTCTTCTGGCCGAGGTGGGCATTGTTTCCCGGGCCGTGCGGTGCCTGGAGGTAGGGGACGGAAGTGGCGCCTCCACCCTCAGGACCCATCCCCCGGCCTGCCGAGTCCCTCGGTGTCCGATACAAAAGGCATTTTCGGTTGGGTCTTACCCAGACCAGGCAGCGCTCGTGGCGCGGAAAAGGGTGAACATCTGGAGGGGAGGAGCAGGGGGCTGGGCTGCTCAGGGGGCACATCTGCGCTAAGTAGGGCACGTGCTCCTCTGGGGGCTGGGGCGAGCAGAGCGGGCAGTGCCCAGTCGCTAGGTTGATGGGCATAGCATGAGACCCCGGAAGATGGGCCTTCCCCCTCCAGTCTGGGCAGCTGCTCTCCTCCTTTTCCTCCCGCTCCCAAGGGTGTCTCCTATTCCCTGCTTCCTTCTGGGTAAGCCGAGAGCAGGTGTGGAAATTCCAGGGGGAGGTGGCTTGTGGGGCAGAGGAGCGGGGAGGAGGTTGTTGAGCCTGCTTTGGAGTCACTGGCAACGTGCAGGCTTCAGCTCGCAAGGGCAAGCCATCCTGTCCGTGCGGGGGCACTGGGCGGGCACAGTCTCTGGGGGCCCTGGATCTCCTCCTTGAGTCGTGTCAGCCACAGGCACCTTTCCACTTAGGCACAGGCACAGTGATGGATTCCTGTACCAGTTAGAACGTGTCGTGGAGGTGAAGGAGCCAATGGGCTCTAAGAAGCCTTTTCAGCATTCAGCCCCAACATCTTAGGGTACTGGCGTCTCCCTTCCTAGGCCTGTGTCTGCTTTACCATTGACGAGTTGGCACTTTTTGTGTGGAAGGCACAGGTAGAATGATAATGTCTCTCTTTTCCTCCTTGGTTCCAGCAAGCAAAGGAGCCCAAGTTATCCCAACTCCTGCCCAAGGTGGAATGACGATTAACTGACAGCTAGCGTCTTTCCCCAGTGTACCCCTCCCACAACCCAATTAGAACCGCTAGACCTTCCTTGTCCCTCAGCCCAGAGCGGCTCTCCAGTACATCCCCACCGCTGTCTGCACCTGGCTTCCTGCCCCAGCTGCCCAGCCCAGCCTAAAGCAGGACCCCCAGCCTCTCACTAGTGGCTATGGTGCCTCAGGGGACCAGGCGTTCCCTGGCAGGAAGATGCAGCCAGGTCAGAGCTCAGTGCTGGGTGCAGCCACTGCGCCTTTGAAAATCTCCATTCCCATCTTTGTTATTATTGTCTGTCTGGGCGGCAGGCCACCCGGTTTGCTGCCTTCCACTCTCCTACGGCTCCCACCTCCGGCTGTGTTCCCCAAGAACATGCCCTTCTCTGCGCTTTCCCTGGCAGGGGTCCGGACCCTCTGTTCTCGCATGCGAGGACTTGTGTACGTACCCGGTTTTGTGTGCATGTGGTGGTTGTCCGGGAGCAGGAGAGACAGCAGGCAGCCTGGTCTCCCAGTGTGTCTGCCCGCCTGAGAGCAGGCGGCATGCGTGTGGTGTTTACCTCCCACCCTGGGAAGCCGGCAGCAAGCGCTTGACTAGCAACCCTAGCCAGAGGTCCAGGCTCCATTAAGATGACCTCGGATACATCCTGTTCAGCCTGCTCTCAGGTTAGCCTTGTTATATGCAGGGGGAGGGGTAGGCAGAGTCGGGTTTGAGAGTGAAACTACAAGTCCATTTCTGGAAATGTAAACGGTAGCAAGAGGAGCTGAATGTCACTGGCAGTGGTGTGGAATTGTCTTTTTTCTCTAAACAAGATCTGGCCTAGTGACTTGTCTGGAATCGGAAAGGAGCCCAGGTTTCCATGAACAGTCAGGGAGACTTGGTTTGGAATCCTATTCAGTCTAGAGGCTGAAATGGGCTTTGCCAGTACTGGGGTCTTGGTTTGTTGCTTTGTTTGGGAACATCTCCGCTGGCTTGAGCTGGGTGCATTGGCAGATGTTCCTCTGGGACAGTCCTGGAGTCATCATTCTCGGAGTTCACTGATTCATGGTCAGGCCTAGGTCAGTGGAGAGGGACCTCTTCACTCTTGTGGGTGTTGTGCTGCCCAGGTGGGGTGGGATGAGCAGATCAGGGAAAGATTGAATTCCCTGTCCATGGCACTCCCACTGACTGCCGTGCCTCTCCTGGGTGGGGGGGGCGGGGACTGGGGTAAATACAGACACCAAGCAGTGAGTGGATACTTGAGATGGGAAGGATGCTTGGGAAGCAACGATGGAAAAGGGAATAAACGCTTCCAAGGTTGCATGCACGAGCCCTGATCCCAGAAGCCCTCCCGTGTAGATGAACAGTTTGGGGCTATCTGGGTCAATCTCTTGAGTCTAAGTGTGTGTGAATCTGCCTGGTTTGTATGACTGCTAAAGAGGCGTTGGGTGCAGTCTGTGTGTTCTGCAGACTGCTGTGTTGGGGCGGTCCTTTTGTTGTTGCTCTGGAATTCTCTGTCCAGAGGCTGGAAACCAGGTAGTTCTGGGCTGGAATCTTCCGGACTCTTGAGAAAGAAATCTGCCCTGGGTGTAGCTGCTGCCCTTTGGTTGTGAGGCTTGTGTCAGACTAGCAGAGTCTTAGGGGCTCAAGGGATACAAGACAACAGGACAGGTTTGAGCCTTTGTATTTATTGTACTTATTGTACTTCAGGGGAGGTTCCCAATTGGTCTTTGATCTCTGGGCCTCTCAGACACTCCTGTCTCCTTTGGAGGCTTTGCCAGTAAGCATCAGGGACAGGCAGTCATTTCTCCTGGACAGCAGAAGTGAGTGCTGGCCAGCCTCCCCAGGTGAACCGGTGCTGGCAGAAGCATTTTCGTGCAGGCTGGAAGTGTTGCTGCTTCATTGGCAAGGGATTTTAATGTTGGTAAAAGCAGTAAAGGATATGGTGGTTCTGCCTTCCCAGAACCTAGTCACTGAGCTAGGTCAGTCAGCTGACATCCTTCTCCCTTATTTCCCCGATACCATTTCTCAGTAACTCTGGGTGAGTGTCCCCTCTGACTCTCTGTACTCTGGAGTGGAGGTACCCTCTCATTCTTGCCAGTTGGCCTCCTATGATGCTTAACTTGGGAATGCAGCCGGGTGCAACTAGGCAAGGCTGGTGTATGTACAGTTAGAGCTGCACTCTCCCTTCCAGGGACTGTGGAGCTCAGTTTCCACAGCTGAGGAGTTACTCAGGTGTATGTATAGACCAGGGAGGGTAGATAGTTGGAAGTGGGGTGGGGTTGTTTCAGGGACTCTCACCTGGCCTGAGAAGAAGACAGATAGGAGTTCTGTCTCCAGGACTGAGGTAGCCCTTGGAGGAAGAGACAGGAAGCTGGGCGGAGAACAGGAAGTGGAAGGTAGTGCTTGTCCGTAGGCCAGTGATTATGTGCTGGTTCCTGCCCTGCTGTGCACAGGGAATGGACATCAGGCCCTTGTCTACTTTCCCTTGGGACTGGTCTGTGAAGTGTAGTGACTTCAAGTTTAGATACTTACTAGGTATATGTCAGCTTTGTCTTTGAAGTCCTTGCTGGAGCAAGTCACTTAGGCTTTTGGGAGCATCAGTTTATACAGCTACAGAGTGGACACAATGAAAATTATGATGGAGGTACTGGTATTGATACATTCACTATTTAATTACAAGTATTTGATCTTATCCCGTGCTGTTTCCTTAGCATTTAATACTGGGTCTCACACCCTTTTTTTTTTTTTTTTTTTTTTTTTGGTTTTTCGAGACAGGGTTTCTCTGTAGCTTTGGAGCCTGTCCTGGAACTCTCACACCCTTCTTAAATGTTTCTAAAATCTGATTAAGTAAAACATAATGTGTGAAAGAACTTCACCTAACTGTAGGATTTCAAGTATTAGTTAACATCAGTTGGGGGAAGCCGTCTTGTTTGGTAGGCCTCAGTTTTCTCATCTGTATGCCAGGACTAACAGTCATGTGGTATCATTCCACAGTTGTAGAGAGATCATAGATGCCTCTGCACCTTGCAAGAGGAATTGAGTCCTAATGGAGAACATTGTTAACCTTGAGCAAAGCAGAGCGAGTGCCTGGTAAAAGGCCCTCCACCTGTCCCTTCGTCCTCCTGTCCGTCTGCACCTGGGAGTGAAGAGGTTTCTTGTGTGGTTTTAAAATCCCTTTTAAATGTCCACTGTTGCAGCTTCTCCTGAGCCGTCTTTATTTTAAATCATTTAGCATTTAGCTTTACTTTTTCTTTACTGATTTAAATTTTTGAGCATTTGCTTTTTGTCTACATCTCTTATTTTCCCATAGGATAATGTCTTAGAAATAGAATTACTAAGTCAAAGAATATGAAGTTTGAAGTTTTGACACACACAAAAGGCGTATCAAAAGGCTGTAATGGTTTAGTCTCTGCCAGTGAGTTTTGAGAGTGGCTACCTGTTAGTGTTTCTTCACACTAAGAGACGAGCTGTCTGTCTGTCATCATTAAAACGGTCTCTTTCATCCTGGAAAGGCAGAAAAATGGTATTTCTTTATTTACATTAATTTGCTTGTTAGTGATTGGTTACTGACTGCTCTCCTGAGTCCAGTGGCCCGTGGTGCTGTTTCCTCCAGACTCACCCCATGTTCTAAATTTCTGACAGATCCCTCTGCAGACTTTCGGTTACCCTGACTGGCCGGCTGTGTATGGGTGGGTCCTACATGTTATATGAGCTCTACGAGAAATTCACTAACTCTTGGGAGGAAGGCTTCCTGGTTTTCATCCCCCCTCCCATATGGGAATCAGATTTAATTCTTGAAACAGTAATCATTACAAGGGAAACTTACATTTATGGTACTTGGCGAGGGCATCCGTCCTTTACAGAGTAGATGGGCAGAGAAGGGCCACATAACTGCCAGGCCTCTTGTAGTCACACTGCTTCCCTGTGCAGCTCTATATGTGGCTCCTCAGGAGCGTGAGCAAGTCCAGCTAGAGCCGTGTGTGTGATTCTGAGCCTCAGCTCCAGAGGCAAGGAACGCCACAGAACACAACCTGGATGCGTGGAACAGCCAGTTTATTTGTGCTTTCTCATTTTCCTTGCCTTCCTTTTATATCTGCGGTCCCCATGCGGACTTTCTAGGTATCTGGGCTGGATAATATTTTAAGGAATGGTGGAATTTAGCTAGTGATCAGCCCCGGGCTGCCCAGCTGAAGTTTCAGAGACTGGGAAAGCTGACCTTTGAACAAGCACCAATATATCTGCATACTTTTTATATATTTTGCAAGTGTGTATCTGTCCTCAGGAAGATGTGTGTGCATGACATGTAAATATTTTGGTATATGTCTATGTATTTGCAACAGACCAGCTTGGCATCCTGTTGGATTAGACCAGATGAAGTTTTAAGATTTCTGTAGGTCAGATATAGGCAAATGATTTGATCTAAGTACTCAGTAAGTGCTGACTACCGTATTATTATTGTGCATTTTCTTGATATGTAAACTCCTTTTGTGTTTCCATATACTCTGTGTTGCCCAAGTGCATGTTCTGTATTTTCTGTAAATATGTGTGTAGTCTCTGGGTGCCCGTGTGGACATTTCGTCCACATATGCAGTACTGTCTGGACATTGGACATGCTGGCCTGTTTTGTTAACAAGCTGCCTAACTTCTTGGGGATAACTTACCCATCAGCAGCCTTTAGACTCCCCTCTCAATCTCACATGCTAAATAGAACCCATGTCCTGGTGGCAGCCAGCCTTGGGGGTACCATGGAGCTTCTCTTCCCAAGTAGCCTTGCCTATTTCCAAGCCCCATATCAGAGGATATGCAAATCGATTCTTTAATGGAATTCCTTTGCAAAATATTATTTGAACCAGAAAGTTAATTACTGGGCTCTAATTAACGGCTATTTTGAAGACCACAGAAAGAAACTAGCGATCACAGAGAGAGTGAAAAGGGGAGAAGGAAACCACAGACCTCCCTTCTGGCTGGTGCCTGTGTTTGGCTTCTCACTGCTCTGAGCTGCCAGCCCCATTCTCTATGAGAATGAAGGACAAAGCTCCCCTTCCCAGAGAAGCTCTGGTGGTTACAGATTCTTGCTGTCTTGAGTTTGTCTGTCTGGAAGGAGAGCCCTAAGTCCCTCTAGAAGGAGGGACTTTCTCCTGTCCGGTAGGAGCTTTGTGGGTGTGGGGGCAGCAGGTCTACATTGAACTGAGGCTCCCCCATCCTCAGAGTTCCACCATGCCATGCCCAAGGCCTGCCCTCTATACTCACCAGCTTTCTTCCATAACATGACCCCTTTCCTATTCACCCTATGCAAGGGGTACTCTTCCTTAGTCCCGCAGAGCCTCAACAGCTGCCATGGCCAAACCCCAGCAAACCTCTTCAGTGCGTATATGGAGTCAGTGGTCCAGGAGTAAGGCAAGACTATACTTGGTCTTGTGCTGTCTCCTGGTCTTTGAATACCGGAGGTTTCCCCTTCCATCCCTGCTGTGTGAGAGTGTCTGAGCTCCATGGGCACATGACTGTCCACCACATGTGCTAGTCTACGTGCAACTTGGGCTGTAAGTACTTAGGCAAGTAGTGGGTATGATCCCAGGAGAGGGGGGAAGAGAATATCTAACCTGATAGCCTTCTGGGGGACCGCTTGGACATTCTTAGACTAGGACGTGACCCTCAAAACTGGAGGTTAAGCCTAATCCTGGAGATATGTCAAGAATGCCTTTGGCAGGCCTCTGACTCCTGACAGCGCTTCTGCAGTGGGCTGGTCAGAAGCACTGACGGTGCTGTGTGCTGCCCAGAAATATTTAGTACCATCAGTGAGTGAGTAACTTTGCATATGCTTAAGTTTCTTAAGAGAGATGGGTCAGTGGGCAGCCTCGAGGCCCTGCTTCTGGGAACGTTCCCCTAAAGGTAACCTGGCAGGCTTTTGCACCTTCTGCTGGCACTCATGGGTACTTTGGTGTTTCTGACCAGGCTGGCGCAGGGGCTGCAAGAGTCACAGGCATGCTGAGTCCAGCTTTCCCATCTCTTGGGACAAGACAGCTCCCTGTGTCTTTCAGCTGCACGGTGAGTTGTTCCAGTACAGAAGTCCCCCACTTTCCTTTTTCCTGTGGGAAGCCCCCAATGTGGAGCTGGGGGTCTTCTACCCTCTCTCAGCTGCCCTGGCAAATCCCCTTCTGTTAGCCCCTCCTGCCCGCTGTTGACCTGTCTTGAACAAGCAGGGTCCTGCTTGATTGTACATCAGCCCAGTTGGATTGTAAGAGAGCATTGGGCAGAGGGATAGATGACACCAGGGTAGCACACACCCTAATAAGATGCATCATTGTCTTTGGGAGTTTTCATGCTGAGGGCAGTGAATTAGTGTAGCATCTCCTTGTGCCCACCGACTAAGGGGAAGTTAATTTCATGCTCTGTCTTTCTGACATTCATAATCAGAGTGTTGTATTGCAGCTGCATATTGTTAGCACGTGAAGAATGGCCAAGCCTCAACAATTAGTGTTTCTGGCTGGGGAGGAGATTTATTAATGGATTGTTCCTGGCTCCACCCCTATTCCTATTTCCATGTATGCCTTTCCAGTCCCTACCCCAGACTGCAGCTAGGAAACTGAGTCGCAGAAGTGTCTGGGATGGAGTTTGTCCCAGATGTTCAAGGTAGGGGAGAGTCAGCATTAGAAAATACAGGTTCTTGAGCTCTACCCTAGACCTGCTGGATTAGACTTTGTGCTTGGGTAACTTGTGTCTCCTCTAAGTCTGAGAACTATTGCCCAAAGTTGAGAACCGTTGTAGAGGGGCAAAGATGGTGACCCAGCAGTGTGTTGGCAGCTTGTCTAAGCATATCCCATGCTGTGTTCTTGATTCCTCACAGCGAGGAGGGGCTTGTTTCCCATTTCACAGAGGTAGAAACTGAAGCTCAGTGTGGAGTGGCCCTTTGTCACTCTTGAGAGATCTCTCTGCTCAGGCAGTTCATTCCTTGGCCAGAGCTCAGCCAGAGCTGAGATTGTACCCTTATCTGGGCCTGCCATTTGCTTTAAGGTTGTAATGCCTTTTTAAAGAACATCCCAGCCGGGCTGGGCGGTGGTGGCACGCGCCTTTAATCCCAGCACTCGGGAGGCGGATCTCTGTGAGTTCGGGGCCAGCCTGGTCTACAGAGCGAGTTCCAGGACAGGCTCCAAAGCCACAGAGAAACCCTGTCTCAGAAAACCAAAAAAAAAAGAACATCCCAAACCAGGAGTCTACTTGTTAGAAATAAGTTCATGGTCAAAGAAAGAAACCAGCACCCACAGAGGCCTCCCTGAGGCAGCCTGCTGCTCTTGCTCAGGAAAGCACTCACTTTTCTGCCGTGGAGAACTTCTCACTGGTGTTTACTGTATAGTTCCACTTTGGAAAGAGTCATTAGGCCAGCTCTCAGGGCTCCCTGGAGGTGCTTGGATGAGGCCAGACATTGACACTGTGGTCAGCAGATAAATGAACTAAGAGAGGGGAGGCCAAAGCTGGAGTTGCACTTGGTCCAGTATTGAGCCCACACAGATCACCCGGGCCCAGTCCTTTTTCTGACTCCCCTATTCTAGGGGTGATGCTGAGGTGCAGAGAAGTGACTTCACTTACCATGATGAAGTCAGTGGCAGCCATGTAATTCAAGCCCAGTTCCATAAAGGCACCCCTACAGTGTGACTGACTGTAGGGGTGTCCTGTCCTGCAGACAGAGCTCTCAGCGTAGCCTAAGAGAGGCCTGTCTTGAGGGGAGTAGCCAGATCAGCTCAGACCACCTATCAGATGGTTGGTGAGTGAGAGGGGTGAGGGGGTCTGGCTTGTGAGGCAGGGTCTTGGAATTTGAACCCCTGATTGCCCAGTCCCATCTCCTGTAGTTCCCACACTACCTCATGCTGAGGAGTCCTCTGAGACCTGGTGCCACCTGCTGTTTCTCTCTGAGCTTCAGATTCTCTATTTAGTGAAGCAGGCCCCAGGTTTCCTCAAAGGAATCCTTTGCACACTGAAGGTGTGTGAGGTCTTTGTTGGGCTTGGTTCATGGTGCTCAGGTAGTGAAGCCCCTGGAGCTTCATGGACCTCTGTAGCTGGGCGGGACGCAGACGTCCTTCATCTTGCTGTCTACATGGTAGGCTTCTCTTGGTGCTGGGATGGCACCACCCACCAGCGTTGAGTGGCCACTGAAGATGGGCTCTGTTCGGTGTTATGCATTTCCGTATTTCACCCTTACAGGCACTACTGCCACCCCCACTTTACAGAGGAGAAAGCGGAGTCCCAGGGTGGCCCTATCAGCTGTCTTCCATGTGACCTCCGCTCACATGTTCATGTTACATTTCTGATAATACTAACAATAGCCAACTGCTTACCATTTTTGAGGCCCCTGTGCCAGGCATTGGGCGGTGAACACACACCATTGCTGATGCCCTGGTATGCCTACTTTATCCTCCCTCCAGGGTTAGAGACTTTTCTCACAGTGGACTTGTAGACGTAGGAATTCTTTGGCTACAAAGTCAGGTCCTCTAGTGTACTGGTCACATGGTGAGCGTCTTCTAGGCCAGCTGTGTCCTCAGCACTTTGTGCTCATGACAGGCCAAGCCAGATACACTCTGGTCGCCAGAGCTCGGGTCCAAACCCAAGCAGTCCGTCTCCCATCTCGAGGGTCTAGCTTTAACCAGTGCTTTCTCTATTTTACAGGTGGATAAAACCATCTGGGGCTGGGGAATGACCTCAAAATTGGTTTCAGAGGTTCCTAAATGTGGGACTATGCGTTGTTTACTGCAGGGTTGGTTTCTTTGCTTGCTCCTTTGAGAGGTCCTGCAGCGAAGACACCAGTTCTGTCTTGTTTAAGCCAGGGTTTCTTGCCCCCACCCCATCCCCAGGAGCAGTTGTAGACGTCTGCAGGAGTGTTCTGCAGAGCATCATTTGGTAAACATTAGCTTGAGGTGTTCCCTCTCCTCAGAAGCGTGTTTCTAAGACAACTTTGAATGTATTCACTGCCTTCAGGACTTGCAGGGCTGAAACTTGCATAATGGCATTGCTGGCTCAAGTGACAGGTGATGTAATTTTGGGAAAGTTATTATAAGGTACCCAGAGCTGATCTTCAAAGTAGTTTCAAACTTGTGTGTGTGTGTCCGGGTGTCTGTCTGTCTGTCTGTCCGTCCGTCTGTCCATCTGTCTGGTCTACACCCTCATTGGGTTAGTGGTTTGACTAGTACTAACCTTAGCCAGGATATTGGGAGTTACTGTCCCTTTTGAGGGGTGAGTGGTTCCCCTGTACACAGCAGCTCTGACTCTGGGTCTCCCCATCCCCCTCAGGCACTCTCTGCAGAAGGCAGTAGTTGGGCAGAGGCTGTCCACAAATTTGCATAATTGTACTGTCCTCTGAATAATTAATAAAGCACTGTCCTTGCTGGGAGCAAAGTCTGTGCCATTATGGATGGGTCTGCCATGAATGGGTTTGCAGGAACTCTTCCAGAGGAGCCAGTGGTTCCTGGAGTCCTTGACCTTTCAAGGAGCCCTCTCTTAAGAGAAAAGTGGGGGCACTGAATTGTTCTGGGGGAGTTGCTAGTGTTGTACCCATGTGACCCTTGTGCTGGTCATGCCCCTTCTGGAATCCATAAATGAGATCTCTGGCGCACGTGGGTTATATGTCTATATTCCCTGGCTTCTCTGTTCCTGTATAGTCTTCTCAGACATGTGGCCAGCTGTTGTGGGGACCTTGCCCCTTTTCTGGTAGCTGACAGGGCATGGTGTTTACCTGTGGCTAGAAGTGCATTTTGGAGCAGGAGAGGGTAAGGTAGGCACATCTGCCTCTATCCTCTTCTGGAATTCCAGTCTCCCAGTTTATGGACCTTAGAAGGTTATTGGTAGCCTGGAGGAGATTCCATTTGAGATTTCCAGCCCTTTTTTAATTGCCTCTTGTTAAGATGAATGCTCCTTCTGGTATGTGGTCTCTTCTTCTCATGCTAAAAATGGAAATTGAGGCACAGATCTGTCCCAACATGCCACTGGAAATTGGAGAAAGCCCTGTTTCTCCAAGGTGGGGTACACTTCCCTATCTCCCCCTCTGTCCAGAGCTTCCATGGGAGTGTTTCTCAGACCTTCTTACAGGTGTTACAGTTGCTGGAGCTGAGGGAATCCTATTGTACATACAGGTAGGCGGCATTCAGTGAGCCAGAGGAAGTAGTTTCTTCAGGGAATGATTCCTCAGCTTGAAGTGCTAATGTGTCTGATTCTACAAGAGGGAGTGCAGGGTGCAGGGGACTTTGTCTCCTGCCCACCCTGACTGCCCGGTATCTGTCTGCATTTCACTAGAAAGGTACTCCCTGTTCATGGGGACAGACCATGCTAGCATGCTAGGGCTGAATGTGCCAGCTCTGGCATGTCCCTGCACCTTTGCTGAGCTTGCCGTGGGGGGGGGGGAGAGGGAGGGAGGAAGGTGGAGTGTGAGAGGTAGATCATTTACCTCTTGGCTTTCATACCAGCTAGGACTTTGGCAGGACAGGAATCATCCCCTTTTACAGATGAGACTCAGTGAGTACTTATCACACCCAAAGCTACAAAGCTTCCATTTAAAATTTACACTCACCAGGTGAGCCTTCGGCCTTCCTCCTACAGCTACCGAGAACCATTTGCTCCCTGGAGAAATGTCAGTGCTGGCTAGGGTGGGGCTGTGGGGACTTGTTGCTCCTCCAGCTGTCTTCTCCACTTGCTTGGAGTATCTGGGGTGAAGATTAGCAGATTCCCTGTTTAATAGTTTTCCTCTGTGGGGTTGGCTTCGGCTCCTGTGTCCGTGTGAGCACAAGACTACCAGATGCCCTGACAGGTTACCTTTTCCTCCTCTATCCTTGTGCTTTGAAAGGTGGTTTGGAGTGTTCTAGAAATATGAGGTGTTCGTATTTGTCTTGAGCTGTGGTGGTAGGAAGGAGAGGATTCTTCAGCTGGCTTGACCGACCCTTTCTGAGCCTCGGGGTTGGATGGGCATCCTGAAGTGGGCATGCATAGGCATTTGTACTGAGGGGGAGGTGTGGTTCAGGGTTTGGACCAGCTGTTTCATATAGCTCAAAGGGGAATGGAATTTTCATCCTCACCCCACAAGCCACAAACTGATAGCAGAATTGTACTCTACAATACATGGACCTGTACCTGGACTAAACTCCATTGTCTTGTGTGATGGGACAGGTTTCCTGTGGTCTTGAGGTCTGCCCGAGATTGCATGTTTGGTCATTTTATCATCTTATTCTATCATATCATCACACATTGGAGCTCCAGAATCCTGACAGTAAGTAGGTCCCCTCAGCACTCCCAGGGTTCACCCCTTCATGTAGCAAAAGATGGCCCAAGACAAGCAGGAAGTGATGTTTGTGCTGACATTTCTTCCACTTAGAAAATCAATATTCTGTGGTCTGCCTAATTGCTCTGTTGCTGCTAAATGAGTCATTATGGAAGGAAAATAGCAAATGCATTGTGAGATTAATGGGAGAAAGTAGTTGGCAAATGACTTTGGTTTGCTTCCGAAACTCTGAGAAGGTGTTACTATGAGAAATCTGGAGAGTCATGCAAGTCCCAAGCAGTGGGGAAACAGGCAGCTATTGGGTGGCGAGGTGCTAGAGGTGCCAGAGGTGCCAACAGGTCTAAGATGCCCATTAGTAAGTGCCAAGTTAGGACCCCACAGCAAAGGAACTTTGATGGCCTGATCTTGAGGGTCAGGCACCAGACAAGCTGGAGACGGAGTGGTGGGTGCTCAGCCTCTCCCCTCAGAGGGCTGGGATAAAATTGTCCCATGGGCAGTCCAGATGTGGAGCTTGATTTGGTGGGAGTCGGGTAGGAACAGTGAGCTTCCTGGGCAGTACACGAGCTTATGCACATTCTGTGGTCTGGCTGCCGGCAGCTCGAAGACTGTGATCCTAAAACTTAGACAGTCGTAGGAAATATACTTCTTACAAGTGTGGAGACTAAGGCTGAAGACATCTAAGGACTTGGCTAAGGTCATGTAGCCATTAAGGTGGGCTGGGTTTAAACTTGGGCCTGTATAACCCCAAGCCCAAAGGCATGATCAGCTGCTGCAGGAAGCTGGAACCTTTTTGTACATCTGCAGCTAGTGTCAAGGACTTCATTCCTACATTAGTCTGGCAGATGCCAGAGACACTGCTGAGCTAGGGGTCTGTAGGACGACAGCAAAATATTGACCTCAATATCCCCAAACCAGACTTTTCTTCCTCTTAATGGCAGTTTGACGGTTTTGTGATGTTCCAAATGCCAAGTATGTTAATGACTCTTGAAAAGGTTTTGAAAAGGAGGAGACATGGTTTTCCTCCTTCCAGGTGGCCTGTTGGTTTATTCCTTGCTAGTATCCCAGCTCACCTGTTAAGACATGGAGTCTGCAGAGGTGGTAGTGGAGGTGTGGTTAGCTGCAGACTTGGAGATCTCTGGACTCCCCAGGGTTTCAGAAGTGGCAGCAGCAGGTGGGGAGAACCCACCTTCTCTCTGAGCACTAAGAAAGAGGCCTTGAGGGCATCAGAGGCCATGCCGTCCTGCTTTCTGGAGATAACTGAGCATCTTTATGCCAGAGAAACCGTGCAAAAAATCCCAGGCGGGGAGGGACAGATCTGTGTGCCTGTGGTCCTCTCCTGTGGTCTGTTCTGGAGTGTGTGTCAATCCAGAGATCCCAGCTAGTATAGCTCTGCCTTCCTCCTCCCCCACAGCCCAGGCTTCTGGAGGATGGAGAATGATGGTGTTGCAGGCAGGGTTGTATGCTATGTCTTCCTAGGTGTAGAGTAACCCTGGTGCTGGCTATGCAGGACCTGCTTGCAACTGGAGCCGGGCCTCAGGGTGTCCCTGTGGACACAGTAGGACAGGGCCAGATGGACTCAGAAGAGTCAGAAACTTGCTGGGCATGTTTGCTGCTGCTGGCTGGAAGCCAGGTTTCAGCCCAAACTTGGGTCTGATTGGCTGTTGCCTGCTCCTTACTGAATGTAAAGTGCCGCCCTCCATGGCCAGAGGCTAAGTGTGGGTTGGCTAAAGAGCCCAGCATGGGCTTTGTCCCACTCTCATTTCATTTTCCAAACATTCTGCTTCCTTCTTCAAGTAAACAGCAAGGCGCTTTTCCTGTGGGACTGCCCAGCCCTGCCCCAGAACCCCAGTGTGCTGCCATAGGGAGGCTGAAGTAGCAGCAGGGGGATGCTTACAGGGTCCCTGCTGGTCTTGCTCCCTCCTCTCCCTGTTGTGACTAACACCATGACCAAACCAAAAGCAGCTTGGTGAGGAAAGGGTTTATTTTGCCTTACCATAGTCCATCGTGAAGGGAAGTCATGGCGGGAACTGCAGCAGAACCTGCAGAGGCTGTATAGAGAAGTGGTGCTTACTGGCTTGCTCCCTGGTTCCCTCAGCTGGCTTTTTATATAACCAGACCATACCTGCCCAGGGGTGGTGCTGCCCACAGAATAGACTGATGGATCTTCTTAAGGAAGGTTCCCTCTTGTTTGTGTCGAGTTGACAAAACTAACCAACACACAGCTTGGGCTCTGCAATGTGACATTTTACAGTCACACAGCCCTGAGCCTGGGTACAAATCTTAGGTCTTTTCATAGAGACAGGCTATGACCTGCCAGACCCCTGGAAGATGTGGAGTGGAAGGTCCCTCGTTAAGCTTCTCCAACATGCACTTATGCTTGCTTCTCTCTGGGCCATGGGAGGATTTAAGATTCTTTCTTCTGTATTTCCATCCCAGCCATCATGCTAGTACGTGTAGGTGGTCCCCAGTTAAGTCCAAGTAGATAGTGGGCTGTCCTTGGAACCTGGTCTCTGGGTGCCCACCTGAGCAGCAGTCTCTGACTCCTAGGTCAGAGTGGCTGAATTTCTAGTCTGAAGATTTGCTGTGAGCAGGGAGCTTGGGCTCCTTTTGAGTAAGTGTTGCTGTGGCGTCAGGAGACTGCCGTGGACACACACAGAGCAAACAGTCCTGCAGTCTCTCCTGTGTGTGCTTCTGTCTGCTGAGAAGAACTGCACATCAGTTCATTCCTAGCATGGGGTCGAGAGGCTTCCGTAAGTGACATCAGTCTGAGTAGAACTCAGGACCTGCGCGCCATTGGCAGCGTTAGTCTGCCGATTCCCTGAGGCTCGGGGCAGGCTTCAGACAGGGTAGTAGCGCCTGTGTGCTCAATGTGAGGCTTCTCGGTGTACTCTCAGAAAAGCCGAATCCTTCCTAGGGCAGTTTTAGTGAAAACTCTCTAGACCTCTGGGTGCCACCTCATGGATTCCTAGTTTTGTGACTCTGCCCTTGGGTGGATTTAGTTCTCGTTCACATGTTTTTAACAGCGCTTGGATTTCTTCTTCTGTGTCAGGTTGGACCACATACATACATAGTCCTTAGCAGTAGTCTGGCAGTCTGATCTGGCCTGGTGGAAGCTCAGGGGCCTATTTCCCCTCACCCTCTCCTCAGCTCCACTTACCCCGACCCTGGCAGAGGAGCAGGCATCCCAGATGGCAGATGTCTTGCCCATGAGCTCTGCTTCTCTGGGATGGGAGCTTGAAGCCCATGGCTGAGGTTGCTGCCGCTGGCCATTGTGCTGGTAGTCCAGAGAGAGCATGTGCTAAAGTGCTCTGCCTGTGAAGGCAGACTCCTCAGCCGCCTTGGCAACAGCTCCACGCCAGCCTGTGGTGTGGCCACTGAGCATGCCTCCTGACTGGCTGCCTTCTCCGGCTCCTCAGCAGCAGTCTCTTTCAGGCTTCAGGCAAATGGTGAAAGAAGGCTGGGGGATTGGGGTCCTCAGACTGCTGGCAGCCCTCATGCTCCTGCCAGGTGCCCCCTGTGGTTTGTCATTTACCTTTGCTTGGGTGGGTCTGCAGGGACTGCAGAGCTGCTACTTCAAGGGTTTAACAAGCCCCCTGAGCCTCCAGGCTCTTCTTGCCTTCGCTGCCCCCAATCTCCTTGTGCTCTGGGCTCCCCTGTACCCTCATGCAGATGCCCCAGGACAGGGTCTGTGTCAAACCCTCCTGTCTACTACCTACCTGTAAGAAGGGGATAATTGGGAATCTTGAGAGGAACAGATGAAATTTACAGTAAAATGCTTGACATGGCACTGTCATGCCATACTCCCCTGCCTTGTGTCCCCTCCGTCCAGATGCCTCCTGCTCTACCCAGTCTTTCAGGTCCTAACCCATTTTGCTTAGGGCTTGGTTCCCTGATGCCCCTTGCCCATCCTCCTGAGCTGTTCCTTTGGGTCTCTTGGATCTGCTCCTCAACAGCAGAAGGGCTTCCTCAGCACACAGTGGCAGTCTAGCTCCTCCCCAGTCCACAAATAGCACTCCACCTCACTCTGGATAGCCAAGCTGCGGTCCAGGGCTGTAGAAACTAGCCCCATGGAGAGGGACCAAGTGAGGAAGGGATGGATGTACCCAGGTAGACAAGGGACTGGACACTCTGGCCTCGTCTTCTACTGCTGTCTATGGCAGAGTGTAACAGGAGTTGGATCCTCTCCCAAGGAATCGGGTGAAGTGGTGATAGTGTTTGGGGTTTGAAGGAAATCAGGCCCTTGGGTGGCAAAGCAAGGACAAAGGCACTGAGACTGGCAGGAGAATCTGGTGAGGACAGAGGATTAGGGCCTTTCTGTCTTCTTGGACAGGCTGGGGGAGGTGAAAAGGGCTGGTGGGTGCTGGGAGAGTGGGAACCAGTTCTAAGGGCAGGAGCAGCAGGTAAGGAGAGGTGAAGGCTGAGATTGAGGGAGGTAGAGGATGAGCCCAAGAGTGTAGTCTCTTTTGTTGTGGCATCACAAGTCTAAGAGGTGAGCTTGCTTCTGTGACAGGAAGAGGGTGTAGCGGGGGTTGTTGACTGGCCGGGGTCTTGAGGCTAGTACCAAAGAGCCAGAGTGAACTGCCAGGTGCACAACCCTTAGAGCTGCTGGTGGCCTCGGCCTGTTCAGGGCTGGCAGGCATGCCCTCTCAGCCGGGTCGGGTCGGCAGCCTGTTCTCTAACCACATGTAAGAGCTACTGAGTGTCCATGAAAGCTTGGACCATACAGCACTGTGGCATTATCTGGTTCCTGGCACACAGGACACTTGATGGTTTCACTTATACACTATTGAACTATGCCAGAGGAAAGAACCAAATCTCTTACTGTACCTCAAGGAGCCCAGGACCACTCTCGGGTCCCACAGTGTTCTGGCTCTTACCTCCTTGCTGTTCTGACATGCAAGACCCTCTCTAGCCCTTGAGGGCAGACCTCCCACAGACAACCTAGACCTCTTCTCCACTTGGCACCCAGTGTGATACCTGGCACAGCTCAAGCCGAATAAAATACTCATTGAGCACCTACTGCATGCCATGCTCTGCGCCAGGAACTAGAATAATTAACTTTGGCATGGCACTTTGTGATTCCCACAGCTCCTCTGGGTCTCGTTAGGAGCTTGAATCTTTCCAATTGGGTATTTATTTTCTTATTTTCCAAGTGAGGAGACTGAAAAGAGAGGAGAGTCGCCTGAGGTAACATCCTCAGCCACCAACAAGGGACCAAGCCCATCCTGAGCCTTGACCCCCTCCCTGGGCTGTGGGTATACTCTGGGGACTGGCAGCTGTTTCTTTCCAAACTTGCTAAGATTGAGCTTCAGGAAGCAAGGCCCACAAAAAATCTGTATCCAGGGGAGCAGGACTCCTAGGGACCACAGGAAGCACCTGCCTAGTCCTTGTCTTCACCCAGCAGGAACTGGTTGTTGGGGACAATTGTCTGTGTTTGGGGTAAGTATGAGGTAGAAGAACAAAGAGAACCCTTCCTGCCAATAGAGCTCTGACCTTAAAAACCCTGTGAAGTTTCATTTACTGGAAAGAAAGAGGGAAGAATTGGTTACCAGCTTCAAAGAGGGGCAGGCCTCCTGCAGGCAGCATCCAGAGAAACCTTGACTTCCTGAGTTCTGCTCTTGGATTTCTTCTTTTCAGTTTGACAGACTTCCTGGGGATCTGTCTGGGCTGGCCAGAAGGTGCAGAGATGCCAGGAGCACTGGGCTTCCTTTGCCTAGACACTACAAGACCTAACCTTTAAACAAAGACCATACAATGATTCCAGAGGTCTAGACACAGCCTGCAGATGACTATCCCACTTGCCCTACTGCAGGAGTCCCCAGCTGTGGGAGGGACCTAGGAGTGGAGCAGTTCAGCTGCACATGTAGGGGTCAGGGCTTTTGCAAGGAAACAGTGGGGAGGTCCTGGGTGTGGAAAAGCCCAGGGTTTATCTGATTTATCTGCTTTGGTTGTCTCTCTCCACACACATTGGCAAGTCTGTGTTGTGCGCCGGGAGCTGGTGTGACCCTAGGAGAGGTCTGATGTGTTGTGGGCCCTGCCTTGCCCATGTGACATAGGAACCCTAGCTAAGGCACTTCACAGCTTATGGAAAACAGTCTGCATGGCTGTGTCCTTCTGGGGTCAGGGACAGCTGTTCGGTTTTGATGGCAAAACTTTGGGTTTGGAAGAAAATGCCCTAAAGTTTTTTTTTTTTTTTTTCCCCTGACATTTAAATTTTTCACATCTTTAAATGTTGGCAATTGATTCAAAACATAAAAATGTCATACACTGTGTGGCTAAAGAAAGCATGAATGTTGACCAAATACAACCTGTGCTCTGGTTAGAGTCCTTTATGGTGAGGCTGGCCAGAGTTCAGGTGGCTAGAAGGCATTGGCCAGGCCTTCCTGCAGAGGGACAGGGCAGAAGCCATGGGACCCACTTTTATTTACTAAGCGGATGGTGCTTGCCTGGCTTTGGGCTGCCTTGGTCCCATCGGTGTGCTATCAGCTAGAGGCTAGCCCAACTGCCCTGAGAATGTCCACCTGTGTTCACTGCTCCATGGGTGCTTTCCCCGTTTGCCGAATAAATAAGCCCCTTTGGTCTGGCAAGAGCCCAGGGAAGAAGAGTTGCTTAGGAGATAATCCCAGTGACTGCCTCTTAGGCAGTGGTGCAGCTATATAGCGGTGGGATGGCATTGTCCACGCATGTGACCTTGCTGCTATTAGCATTTGCTCTGCTGCCTGCAGGACAGTTCCTTCCTGTGCTGCTGAGGAGGGCCTTCACGGAACCTTGTTCCCTGTCCTTCCCACCTTTCCATTTCGGGCTCCTCAGAACCCTGGTCACCTCCATCCAGGCCTGTAGGCATAACTTTCCCTTTCCTCTCTCCACTGACTGTCACACCCTGTGCAGTCTGGTGCCTGGGCCTTCCAGGATTGTTCTCAGGCTTAAACTTTAATTATCCCTTTACTGTATGCAAAGCCTCGGGCCAGAGCCAGAGGCACCTAACCCTCACAGGTCGGTGGAGCAGGCCCAACCAACCTCATTGTCTGCAAAAGCATGAGGAGAATGGAGAGCACCCCCGCCCATGTGGCCTTGCAGAGTCTGCCACCCCAAAATGCCTGTGTCTGAGGTGGGGCTCCTGACCATTGTCCCAGCCCTGCCTCTCTGTGTTCTGGGTGCTGACCTGAGGTCAAGCAGAGGTCAGGCTGCATTTTCGTTTTAGGATCTTATCTTAGGGTTGAGGGAGCCATATTAGCCAGCTCTCAGTCAGAGTCCTCACTGCTGCCCTCCCATTCTTTCTTTATCTTCACTTAAGTCTGTTTTCCATGTAGAGATAATTAAAATCAAGAGCTCCGGGCACAGATCGCAAGCCCTGCTACCTCAAAATTCCCACTCCACCACAACCACCAGGGACCTTCCTCTGCAGAAAGTTTCGGGGGGGGGGGGTCTCATAGAAAAAGAACTGTCCCTGCGCCTGGCCAGGTGCCTTCTCCTCAGCTTACTTGGTTGGAAGGCAGGTAGTACAGTTGAAGTCCCCTTCCTGTGAGCCCTCCTGCCCTCACCTGCAGCTTCTGGGGCTGGGGCCAGAGAAGTATTTGAGTCCATAAAGGAGTGGGGCCAGGGGTCTTGAATACAGCTTCCGAGAAGCTTCACCCAAACTCCAAGGTAGGCAGGTTGCCTGTCTCATTTTCTGGTGCGGATAGAACTCCCCTGAGGGATCCTTGGGATTGAGTTATTTCTGTTTTTGTTCACCTGTGCTAGGCCCTGGGGACAAGGACAGAAAACCAGCTGTGATCCCTGCCTGTGTTGGTGTGGGAGAGGTGTCTCTCTGCTGCTCCTAGGAAACCTGTCTTCACCACAGCTTTTACCTGGCTCTTTGGTACTCCAAAGGGAGGTCTGGCAACCAGGAGTGTGTCCTGGATTTTTAGGTGAGCCATGGAGGTCTGCATCGGTTCCACAGCCCAGGGTGGGTAGAGTGCTGGCCCGAGGCGCTGTGGAGCTGCCTGCCCTAGAGCTTAAGCAAAAGCAAGTGTAGAGCCCAGCCCATTCCTGGGGCTCTCTTGAGGATCAGCAGAACAGCCCTGGTTTTGGGGAGGGGTGAGCATTAGGGGTGATGGGTTGTGGGTGGTAGTGAGTGACAGGGACAATAAGAAGAAATATTATAGAAGATTGGCCTTGTGCCCTAGGCTGGTCTCCCCATTTCCCCTTCTACTCCAGTTTTGCCAGTCAGAGCAGTTGGTGGCTTTATTTGATTATTTTTGTTGCTGTTGCTTATTTTTTTTTAAAAAACAAGGTCTCCTTACGGTATCTCGTGAGGCCTCCAGCTCTCCATCCTCCCATCTCTGCTCTCCAGGTGCTGGGATTGCATGCACAGACCCCTGGCAGTACTAGAGTAGTCTTTGAAACAATACTCCCTTGGAGACCTTCTTGAGGGCAATGCCTGCCTGTCTTCTGCTCTCTCTGCTGCACTGGTCCCTGATCCCTGTCCCGGAGTGCAGCTCCATGGCTGTCCTCACCTCTACCAACAGTGTCCTCTTGGCCTTGCTTCTTTATCTCATTCATGTGTTAATCCTGGAATCCTTCCTGCTTGAACCTAGACTTGAGTTCCCTTACTCATCTTACTCCCTGTACATTTGTACCTTGCCCATGGTTGACCAGCAGCTTGAGAGACTAGACTTCACATCTGCTCCTTCCTGTGTTTCCAGGACCCAGGATAGGGACTGGGGTGTCGGTGAAAGAACACACAATTCATTTTATTTTACCCTGTGAGGTAGACACATTGCAAGAAACTAATCTCAGAGTAGGGTTACTGGCCCAGGGCCATATAGCTGCAAGAGGACCGAGTAGGATTTGAGCGTAATGTCTTGCTTGACCACTAGAAGCCCCTCCTACCCCTAACCCCCAGCAGTCAGGCTGCTTCTTGGATAGGGAGGAATGTGAGGGGCCCAGAAGAGGTAGGTGGGGTTTCGCTTTGGGAACATGAAGGATGAGGCCAAGGAGGTAGTGATAAAGGAACTACAGGGGTCTGAGCATGCCAAGTGGCTGCATGTTAGGGACTGTATTGAGGCTCAGGACTGAGAGAACCCCAGCAGAGTGGTCCCTGAAATCGCACCTTAGGTGCTAGCTATTCTAAAAAGAAAAAAGAAAATACTAAACAGCTGTAGCTGTATTACCCACCCACTTTCAGGCTCTTGTGCTAGCTCTGGCTCCTGGCATGTTTTCTGTTTCCCTCCCAGGACAGAGAAATACGAGTGAGAGAGAGAGAGAGCGAGAGAGCGAGAGAGAGAGAGAGAGAGAGGAGAGTCAGTCCAGCCTTGCTGTTTGCACTGCCCTCACATCTTAATCAGTCTATTTCTGGGAGCAATGACTTCATCTCCTATGATTCTTGACACAGCCAATGTAAAGCATCCATGGAAAGATTGGGCCTGGCACCATTCATATTCTTCTGATGAGTCTGGTTGGGAGAGCAGTTGGTGGCCTTGCTTGGGCGCTAACAGTTCAACTACCTCTCCCTAGATCTGACCCTATTGACCTGAGGAGCTCAGAACAAGTTTAGCCATCTAGTACTTTCTGAGGACCCATTGTGTGCACTGTCAGAGCAGTGATTGGGAATTGTATCCAGTCAAGGCTCCATCTAGGCTATGGAAGGTATTAAGTGGCAGCCTGGACTTGGGTAGCTGCAGACCCCAGAGCCAGACCCCCAGATAACTACAGTGAAGGTGGGCAGTGACTCAACCTTTAAAACTTTGGTAGTGTTTTATTTTCTGAGGGAACCTTAAAGTATTCTGTCACAGAGTCACATCCCAGTCCTTAAACCTGTGACTCAAATATGTATGAGTTCCTATCTGCCATTATGAAGTGTTTGTCAATGGAATTAATAGTGTAAGCAAGATTTGAGGAGGGTGGGCAGCAGGGGAAAGGGTTATTTAAACATACTTCAAACAACACTGGCTCTAGCTGCTGAGCAGACATTTGCATATGTAATGACTGCTAATTATGGGTGGCCTCAGCTGCTCACACGTTTGCCTGGCTGTGCTGCTTTGTTGCAGTCACCCACTCGGGATTCTCTGGCATGCTTTTCACTAAAGATAACACAACAGGAATAGTAATACCTATCGGGTTTTGATCCCGTGCTATGTGCCAGACATCCTACCAAGCGCTTGGCAGGCATCATCTCATTTAATCCAAGTAGCACTCTGCGTTCCAGATTCTTATCAGGGCAGGAGACTGAGGCTGAGGGAGCCCTAGGCTCAGTCAAGAGCCCAAAGAGTAATGCAGCCTCCCCGAGAGGCTCCCTCTGCTCTGAGGACCCTTAGGGACACTGGGTAATGTTTTTATCTCTAAGCCTTTTCTCTTTCTTGGCCCTCTCAGAAGCCCCCATTTTGCTAAAAAGTAATTTGAAATTTGTCTTAGGAGGGAAGTAAACCCCATATCTTCTAAAGTAAAACCAGGCCAGGCAGACCCCTCCTTCCTGCAGTCTGCTGGTGAGGTGAGAGGTGAGAGGTGAGGGTAACCCCTCAGTAGCCAAAGAAAAACTAAAGCAGTAAGCAGGGGGAAGAACACTATCACAGCATAAATTAACTTAGATGTGTTGCGGTGGCTCATGGCAGCTGTAGCCCACAGACAGGCTGGGTTTCACATGATGAGGTGGAGTGGTGTTCCAGTTTTCCTGTTTTTTTTTCTTTATTGATTACCAGCAAGCACATACATATATCCCAAACCATTCACTTCAAACATTCTCCTCAGAGCCCAGAGTTGTGGATTTTCTTGGAATAAAATTTTCTCGGCAGCTTTGGACTGCATTCCTGTTGCCGTGACTTTTCATCCTACATGCTTTTCCATATCTGCTGTAGTGACACTGGAAGCAGCGGGGGTTGCCGGATTCCCATCCTAGAGGAAAGGAGACCAACAGGCCTACCCCACAGAGCTGTTAGTGAAATCCATCCTTATTGTCCAGCCATGTGGGTTTCTACCTCACTGCTTCCCAATTGTGTCCCACTCCCTCTGGCCACCAAGGAAAGTAAGAAGCCTTTCCCTGGCCTAATGACTCAGAAATAACCAACAGTGGGCCCAGGGGCCATTTTTGGTTCCCCGTCCCCTTTCTATCCCTCCTAAGCCATTGGGGACGTGGGAAACCTATTCATTTAAACTCGATCATTTTCTTGAAGACAGAATAGAGCTGAATTGGGTCAATGGCTCTATTTGCTGTGCTCAGCTGTTTCTGCTGCAACACCATCACTACTGGGTCTGCTGCTGGCTCTGTGCCACCGAGCTCACCAGTTAGAATTCCTTATCTTTGGCCATCCTCAGCTCACCAGTTAGAATTCCTTATCTTTGGCCATCCTCAGCAAGCCTGGCTGTGGCAGAGAAGAGTGATTTGTGAAACTACTAACCAGTGTCATTCAACCACATGACCTCCACCTCCAGGACACAGGCCTCCGGTCCTCAGCACCGTTCCACAGGTGCCCTGCTTCCAGCAGCAGTTTGTGCAGGTGGAGAAGCTCGGGCTTAGTATCCGCTGGAGTGCAAACCTCAGGGTCAGACACAGCAGGCTCTGTAAGCTCCGTGGATTGGGGAAATAAGAACGCCCCACTCTGCACCTGTAAACAGGGCATCACCTCAAAGTGCGGGGCTGCCCTGGTGTAGACAGGATGCGGCGTGTCAGTGATCAGCCTTGGGACCTTACGTTGAGAGGTGCCCTATGTTTGGAGGGAGTTGTAGGACTCAGAAAGGATTGATCTGGGTCACTCACCTCTCTGTGTAACCATTCCCATTCTCGGCTCCCAGAATTCCCATGGTGTGTCAGGCCCCACATTGAACAATAAGCGGCTTCTTCTGACCCATAGCTTCTCATATGTGCTTTCGCTTGGCATCAGTTTGGTGTGCCTTTCCTTTCCACCAAGCTGCCGGCTTTTAAGAGCAGGGACAGGTGTCTTCCCCATGCTTGCCGACCCTGGCTAGGTAGCCTGGGCAGGCTGTCTAATGGGACTGTGTTGTCATCTGTAGTAGAGTTGGGGATAAGACTTGGGGGTACAAGTGAGGCACTAGTTAGAGCCCAGTGAGTGGCTCTATCTCTGAATAAGCCTTAAGGATGGGGAGCATTGAGCACCAGGTAATGCTAGCACAGTCACTAGGGATCGGTTATGGTCACCGTTTGCCTCCTGATAACTCACGATCCTTGGCACACCATGAATTGCTGCCCAGCACTTGGCAATGTCGCCACATAGGAATGGAAATGCTGACCATGTCTCATTGCTTGTTCAAGTAAATTTACTCTGTGTTTCCAGAGGAGGTGTCGCACGGGTGGGAGTGTACTCCCACGAAACGCTTTAATGGAAACATTACATTTGGGGAGCCAACATGTGTTAACATCTCAGTAGAGGAAAAGGGTCCAGGTTTCTCTGCCAGCCACATTGCTCACCACAAAGCCCTGCTTGGGGTCCTGGCAGATGAGGGTGCTGTATCCAGGCTGGTGGAGGACAGAGGTGGCCAGAGGCTGGAGCTGTCTGGACTTAACCTGGAGGAGATGGGGCTACTGAGCAGGTCGAGAAGAGGAAGAGAATTGAGGTCTCTGGGATGGCAGCTTTCCTTAAACACCCACACAGTTCTCAGCAAAGGGGAGTCCCCAGCAAGGGGGAGTCCAGAGGCATAGACAATAGGCCCTGGAGTAATGAGTGTTGAGGAGCCCAGAATTCCAGCTCCTTGTGTGACCTTGGGTAGCATTCTTACCCCTCTGTGCTTCCGTGTCATTTTTAGGCAGACGTCATATGAGTGCCCATGTTTAGAGCCCAGGGAGGCTTACAGAGATAATGAATGTAAAAGACCTCTCAGCTTGGCACGAAGTGGGCGCCAGGACACATTTGGTTTTTTTGTTGGCGCTGATAAAGCCATACATGCATGGATGTGTGCACATAAATTAACAGCTGGGGTGTGCTGAAGCTGCTTCCTGGAGTTGGCCCTCACTCTAACATCAGCTGAGTATAGAGGCTCTTGTCCTTGAAGAGCCAGGCCTGACTGACTCCTCTGCAGTGGTCCCTCACTGCCCTGAGTGACTTACAGGTTCATCCTGAGGTCTCTGGACTATAGCAGCGCCTCCTCCGGGGTGTGTGTGTCCTTAGAGAGCAGCCTACGGAAAGGAGAGAGGAATACATAACTGTGGTGATTACTTTTGCAGTTGCTGTGACCAGATGCATGGCAGAAGCAGAGGGAGTATGTATTTTGCTGATAGTTTCAAAGAGTTCATTGGGTATGTGGACATCCCCCCCCTTCCCGAGAGCGAGATCAGCTTAGGGGTGGACTCTGGCAGGGGATTGCTGTTCGCTTCCTGGCCCTTAGAAAACAGAGGGCAAGTGCCTGCAGACACATGTGAGTCCCTGCCAGTGGGATGGTTTCCTCTCCCTCAGCACATCATCCCTGGAGATACCCTCAGTGGCCTAGCACAGGTGTACATCACCTTAGTGATTCTAGAGCTAGTCATGTTGACAGTGCAGATGAGCCAGGGATGTGCAAACAAGGCCTTGAAGTGTCTTCACAGTCTGGGGCTCATTCTCCTTTCACATCCTTCAAGGAGACATTTCCAGAGTACTACAGAGACTGTACCTGGTTGGTAATGACAACTTCAGGCCTTGAGTTCTAACTGGCCTGAAGGGTGTGTTTGCTCTTTGTGCCTTGATCCAGAGATGAATAGACCCCAAGGAGGATCTGGCAGATCAAGAAGCAGCATGCAGGCCTGTGAGGGTGGGGTGGGGGAAGGGTTCCTTTAAATGGGAGGAGCCTAGCTGGGCTTTGAAAGGGTGGAGCAACCAGACTGGGGGTGTGGCCATGAGGAAGGGAAGGGTCTACTAGAGTTTACTAGCCTTGGCCACAAAGGCTGAGTAGTAGTAAATAGGGTTGATAGGGCCTGTTCAGGAAGGCTCCGCCCTCAGGCCGGTCGGTTCTAAGGCTGTGTGTGCCCCTAGCTGGGGCTGGGAGGGTGTAAAAGATAAACCTTCTCCAAGACCAGACAGCTGGTGAGTGTAGAAGCCCAACTTAGGATACAGCCCACCTCTGCTTTTGTTACCTTTACCCCATCCTGTGACTGCTGTCACACAGAGCAGAAAGTTCTGCTCTAAGGCCTTGCTTGCTGCAAGATTGTAGAATTAGGTAAAAACCGAACGTGTTGGCACATGTTTATGATTTCTGCATTAAGCCAGTGTTCGGGAGGCTGAGGCAGGAGGATTGAATGAAAATGTGGGTCCACTGGCAGGGAATGGCTTCCTGCGTGGAAGACTCTAGGAGGGCTTCCAATTAGGAGTATTTGAATGAGGCACACCTGCCTTCAGATGTAGTTGGGTCATTTGTGCAGTGACTGTCTGTGAATATGGGGAGTGGCTATCTTGCCTTTTATTGCATGCACAATCATGAAACTGGGGGTAGACGGTCTGGCTTGGAGCCAGTACCTGGTGCTTGGACAGCAGGCTCTATTTGCTCATTTCCTGTTGGCTTAGCCACTGTGGAACCAGGGGTGCCTTTACTGGTCGCATTTGTAAATACGTTGTCACCTCTGTTACTAAGACTTGAAAACTGGGAGGGTAAGCCTGGACTCCAGAGGAAGACCATGGCTGACTCGGAGCTGCCAGGCCATGTATCCTGAGGGGTGGGCAGGTTCCTGTGTGGCCAGATGGGGTGGTGTTGGCCCACCCTGCCCAGAACACAGCCAGATACAGAACTGGGGCCCAGCAAGATGGAGTAAGCTGGGTACCCTAAAGTTGGAGTCACCTGGGACCAATAGGACAACTTCATCACCAGCTTGTCCCTGTAGAGTCCTGAGCACTCTAGGTCAGACTCTAGCTGTCATGGACGAAACTGGAACTTGTGGTGAGTCCAGGAGGGCAT
Organism: Chionomys nivalis; assembly: GCF_950005125.1. NCBI lineage: Eukaryota > Metazoa > Chordata > Mammalia > Rodentia > Cricetidae > Chionomys > Chionomys nivalis. The sequence goes on from NC_080107.1 coordinate 51,114,658, forward strand.
GGCCTTGGCCAGGGGCCTTCCCTACTAGCCCTTCCGGTCTCTATTTCCTTTGGGGACTTGAAGTCCAGGAGGGAGGGGAAGCTCTAGATCAGCCCTTCTGCCTGTGGCTCTAAGGGAAGGGGGTTGACCCCATAGTGCTAGAAGATTAGTAAGTGGAGCCTGGGGCTGTGGTTTGCCTTTGTGGTGCAGGAAAGGGTGAACCAAGCAAAGATGTCTGGTTGACTAGGAGTACCTTCACAGAGCTACAGCATTGCAGTAGTGCATTTTAGTGAGGGCTGTATGTGGTGTGGCCTGAGGATGGATCTCCAAATTGGGCTCCTATAAATATCTGGTCACCACTCACCAGCTTGCCTACGTCGCTGCCTTTAACTATCTCCTTGCCCTCTTGGCCCAGCCACTTTCTGCAGTAGAGAAACCATCTCAAAGTGAAAAGACTGGGACCCAGGAGCTACCCACAACAAGGAGTACAAGGAGTTGAGCTGCCCTTGGTACCAGAAGTCCTTCTCTGGACCTCTCTCTCTGCGTTGCTTTTCACACATATCTGATTGGAAGTGGTGGTAGTGCCCTGGCTGTTCTTCTGGTTGTGCTAGTGTGAGCTAAATGGAGCTCTGTCTCTCTCACCTCTCTCCTGCAGTGAGTGCCCATCTGAATCCACAGTGTACTTTTAGAGCTCAGCCATAGTTGGAGGGTGCTGTTGGGATTGCGGGGAGCCTGGAGGGAGGTTGCAAAGGCACATGAGGACCAAGCCAGAGTTCTCAGCCCCTCATTCCCTCCAGATTGTCCCCATCCCCACTACTTCACCTCTCCCTGCTCCAGCCTGTGCTGGAGGCCAGCCACAGGTCTCAAGCCAGTTGGAACAGAAAGCAACCAGCCTGGGAAGAGAAGGGAATGGCCCACTCTAGGCCTGGGAGGTGGGGCCAGGGGAGAGTGCACTGGAGCATGCAGCTTCCTGGGTGGGAGATTGGACTGCTTGGGTGGAAAGAGGGTGAAGAGGTACTGGGATTCCCTCAAATTTGATGCTCTAACTCCTCCTTAATAGCTCTGGCTGGCCCGTCTGAGACCAGCTAGGAAAATAAGTTCATAGATTCCAAATGCCTATCAAGTTTCTGCTTTTTGGCAGACACTGTTCAAGGTGTTCTGGGCTTATTGGGCTGGACTGGTTAGGTTCTTGAGGGAGGGGGAGACTACAGCAAAAAAAGCAGAATGACCTCAGATCCCTGCTATGAAGAAAATGAAGCCGGGTGATAATGGACGTGGGGGTGGAGAGTGGGAAAGGCCCTCCCAAGACTGATCTTTTGATCTGAGACCAGAATGCATCCAACTGGGACTGCTGGGCATTGGCTAGCACAGAGGCCCAGGGGCGGGACTCCAGAGGGCAGAGCCAGCACTCCAGGGGAGGTGCTTGAGAGAACCTCTGAGCCAAGGCTTCCTGGAGTTGCTACTGCTAGTCCTACACCCGCAGAGGCCCTGGGAGCTTGCTGCTGCGGGCTAGAAGAAGCTGTTTACTTACAAGAACCCTTCTGACTTCTTGGACCTGGAGGCCTCGTGGTTACCTGTGTGGAAGACAGTTTTTTCCTCTTGTTCTCTGGGGAACCCGGAAATCTCCAGATGTTGTCGACTCTATGTGTTTAAGACATTTGGAGAGTTTCAGTGTGGAAGACATGGACTCAGTTGTGCTCTGTGGTAAGGGGGAGCCCTTCGGGTTTACCTCTTAGATGTCCACCCTGGTCACCTGGGTCTACACAACCCTTGGGAATGGGCCTCTGTGGCCTTGGACTCCTCAGTGACAGCCTTGGCAAGATCCTGTGCCGGACTGGAGGTGCCACTCCCTGGAGGCCCAGCTATCCTCGGAAACCTCATCTGGCTCCTGGGCCTCAGGTGCCCAGGTCATCAGAGGGGCCTACACTCCTACCATTGCCAAGGTCTGTGCCTAGACGTGCAAGGGAAGGAGGAAGAGGACACAGGTTTCTGTTTCCTATCCTGTGCATTCAGCCAAGTGTGGGGGCTGGGCGGGGATGGAAACTGAGGGCTAGTTCTCCTTGGAGGTGTGTCACTAGGAGAACTGGTCAGTGAACTGCAGTGGTGAATGGAGGCCTAACCAGACCTCTCCATATACCCCTGCTCTCACCAGAGGGGGGGGGGAGAATAGGGGTGGGGCTAGGGCTGCTGTGCGAGTAGATTGCTCCCACGCCATCGCAGCCAAGCCCTGTCCTTAGGGAACAAGGACCAGGAAACCAGCAGGTGAAGCTGGGAGCACCTGCAAGTTGTGTGCTCTATGCTTTGGCTCTTGATTCTGGCCCAGAGAAGCTGCAGTTTGGGAAGGTGACCTCTGAAGAAGGGGCTCTAACCAACTGCTTCCTGGGCTCTCAACAAAGCTGCCCAACTCCCCAGCCCCTGTGGTTCTTCCTGCCTCTGCCTCTTGGAAACAGATTTAATGAAGTCTGTCTTCATGGTTACATCTGTAAGAGAAAAGCTTTACTTCTGTAACTTGCGTTGATCCTGACACTAAGGGCCACTCTCTTTTTCTGCTCGAGCAGAGAACATCAGAACCTGAACATGGAAGGGTTGACTTTCTCTAGTACTCTGGCATACAGCACCCTTCTGTATTCCAGCAGTTCAATTGAACTGCTACACGTGCAGCCATCAGTCCCCAAGGACGGAGCCACTAGGCCCCTGCAGCTCAGAAGCCCTCCCTTCTCACCTGAGGGCAGGGACCGCAACCTCTGGATTTCATGTCTTTCTGAGTTTGGTTTCTTGGCTACTCTGGTCCTTGATTTGCTTGTGCTGGTTTATTAATAGAGTTTACATCATATCAAACACACAGATGCAGCAGCCATAGACTCTGGCCATACACAGCTTCCCGTGTGGTAAGACAGAGGTAAAAGTAAGTAAGCGACACCCGCCTACAAGTCGGGGACTGGCTTTGATCAGCGTCCGACCCCAGTGTCTCAAATAGGACCTGGCACATAGTTTGCACTGGTAAATATTTGTTGGCTGAACGAGCAAGATGTTCCCAAGGAAACAAGCCAGGCATGTTGCTGAGGAATGATGGAGGCAGGACAGGGCCTGACGTGGAGTAAGGAGTCCAGGAGAGATGATGAATTCCAAGAGAGGACAGGCACCGTCTATTTCGAAAGTGGGGTAGAGTAAGAACTCTTCTTGCAGGTGCAGCATCCTCAAGGCAGGTGGGACCCAGAAGCTCAGGGCTAGCTTCACTAGTAAAGAGTGAAGCGTTTTTTAGAGCAGATGTAGGCCCTCCCATTTGGGGAGGGGTTCAGAGTTCACCTGGTCCTACTGCAGAGTCATCCAGGAGTCACTGGAAGGTTTTTGCTGTTGTTGTTTTATTCTAACTTTATTTAACGTGTGAGTGTTTTTCCTTCACGTATGCACCATGAGTCTGGTGCCCACCTAGGTCAGAGAGTGTCAGATCACTTGGAATTGGGGTTATGGATGGTTGTGAGCCACCATGTGGATGCTGGGAAATAAACTTGGGTCCTCTGCAGGAGCAACAAGTGCTCTTAACCATCTCTCCAGCTCCCATTGGAAGGTTTTCAGGGTTTCACCTTCCTGAAGAGTCCTCTGATTTGTAGAGGAGTGGGGAAGTCTAATGCAGGGGCAGCTCCCGCTGGAGAGACTGGGTTGGGGAAAGAGGTTCTTTTAGGCCTGAGGTTCTCTGGGGCATGGAGAAGGGTGGGAATGTGCCTCACCCTTGAGCTAGGAGGCTGGAGCTCCAGGGAGGATGTAGTGCAGAGTTGGAGTTGTGAGCACACTGGGGTATTTAAAGCTGGGGGGCGTGGATGACATCACCACAGGGAAGCAATTTTTGCTTCCAAAACCAGAGCCCTGTGAGCCTAGAGGAAAGTTAAGACAAAGACTTGTGAAGGATGAGGGGTCCTGGTGTCTCAGGTGCTGTTGGCTGTTGCAACCCTAAGGCCTCTGGTGATCAGAAACCTGATAGGGACAGAAGCTGTCTCAAAGCCTCACCAGCATGCTTCAGGAGACCTAGCCCTCCTCCGTGGCTTCTACATCCCCCAAATGTCAGCAGCTTTCTGGGCCTCCCCTCATCTGCCCTGGTATGTTTTACTTTTTCAGATTCCGGATAACTCTCCTGACTCCACTGATTCTTTATTCCCGTGCTTTTCTCTGGGCCTGCTGGGTCTATGACCTCTCCAGGGTCTTTCTCAGAACAGAGGTAGACTTCTTGAGGCTAGAAATTTTTAGGCACATTGTGAGGCCTTAAAACTAACCTTTACCTCTGTCCCAAGGCTTTGCTGGCTCTGGGGAGAGTTTAGAATGTGTTTTGATTTGTTGGGCAGGGTTAGGGACAACTTGCAGCCTAGTGGGTTCTCAGTGCCTGTTGAATGAATAGCTGAAGTGTTTGTGTCTTTCGTGGTCCCATTTGCTTGATTAAATGCCTTTTCTGCTTTGGCTAGCTGTTTTTAACCTATTCTGTCTTCAGTTGAGGGGTATATTGTTTAATTTTACACACAAGGAAACAAGCCCTAGAAACTACAGGGCTTGCTGTTGCTAAGAAGCATGGGCAGAATTGTAGCTGAGGCATGCAAAAGCCCTGGGTCTCCTGCTGCGTTGAGAATCAGCCATGGACTGTGCCGGGACTGGAGATAGTCCTGCTGCTCTGGACCTAGTCACTCGGGTACTGCCTCCCCCCCCCCCCCAAATCAGATGCATCAAGCTTCAAGGAGCTATAGGCCTCAAGCTTGGCGGGCCTTGGGGTGTTTGTGTTGTGGGGACCCCTAGCTATTGAGGAGGCTCTGCGTGCAACAGCTGTAGGTTATAGGCTGCTTGTGTGGCTGTGGCGCGAGCTAGTTGACGATCTAGTTGATCTCACAAGCTGGCAAGGCACCTAGGAAGGGAGTGGAGCTGAGACCCAAACGTCAGGTATGAGACAGGTTCTACCATGGGAGATGAAGCCTGAGGTTGCCTCCCAAGAAGACCGCCAGGCTTAGGACCCCTTCCTTCTTGCCCTCTGCCTACTCAGTGGGCCTCAACTGGGCCTGAACACCAAAGTGGGCTGTGGGCTGCTCCAGAGAGTTTGACTAGCTCTCATCCTTTCTCAAGCTTCATTGTCTCCAGGGAAAGGCAGTCATCTCAGCCATCCTGCTAGGGATCTCTGAAAATTCTTTCCCAGAGCAGAAATGGTTTGCCCACATCATTACCCTGGACGCTTGTCCCTGATGTTGGGCCTCTCAGTGTGCTAACTCCTTCAGCCACTCCTTCAGGCCTCTGTGAAGTGCTCACTGAAGCCAGGGTTGCTCTGAATCCTGGGAAGTAAATGCTATTTTGAAATGGCCCATTTTACAAAGGAGGAAACTGAGAGAGGCTTGAGACATGGTAGCAAGTGGTACAGCTCAGATTTGAATGTAGACAGTTAAAGATCCTCAGACTGACTTGATTTCCAGACTCTGTAGAAACAGTGAAGCATCAAATCCTCCATTCTTAACCCCTGCAGTGTGGGGCACGAGCACCCATTAAACCCAGTCATTCTGGGTCAGAATGACTCGCCTTTCTTGGCAGCCTTCTCAGACGAGGTTCCAGGGTCCAGGCAGTTAAGCATCTTTCCATCCCTCTTCCCTTGCCCATGCTGGGGAGGGGGGTGGCAGCTGCCATTCTGTGGCTCTCCCCTCCCTCCCTGTAGACAGACTCAGTGTTCTGAGTCTTGGACTAAAAAGGACATTGAATCTCACCTGTTGCCTCTGTGGTCTACCTGTTTGTGGGGAACTGGGAACCTGTGTAGGCTGCAGACCATCCTCTTCCCTTTCCTGATGCTCTGCTTCTCCTGGCATTTGTCTCCTTTCGACTCCTGTCACAATGTAAGATAGAGGAAGAAGCAGAAGAGGCCTCACAGGCGTGCGTTTGGGTTTCAGCCTGAAAGCCCAGTGGTTGGGCGTGTTAGACAAATGATTTCGTGCTGCCCTTTCTTAGAAGAAAAGGGACCAAAGGGTGTGGATCTTGTGAGACCTAAGGTTGGAATAGGCAAAAGCTGGACTCTTGGAAGGGACTGGAGGGTAGAGCTGGAGTCCTCTGCTCACATTGACCTCTGTGGGTCGAATCTGGGGAAGTCCTCTCTTGACCTTAGTGTTCATCTGGAAGGTGATGATGGTAGTGCCTGTCTGGGGAGTTCTGGGGCATAGAGCCCAGTGCCAGGAGTGCTGAGCCTGTGTCTGGTAAGTAGGATTTTTCAGAGCTGGCAGTGTTCCCCGTCGTTCAATCTCACTCTGTTTCAGATGCTTTGGGACCTTCAAGTGAAGTTTAGATTTGACTCCTGCCGTCCCCCTCGGAAGTCTAAGGCTGCTAATCTGATGTGACTCATGGGCTGTTGTGTCACTTTTCCTGCCTCCTGGACAGAAAAGGGGATCTGTGCCTTTAAGTTCCCACAGAGCTGATTGTGACACTGGCCCTTTAAGAAAGTGTTACAGAGAGTTGGAACATGGCTTTTGTTTAACTAACCATGATTGGTCCCAGTGGATAGGACTGGAGTGCTGTGTCTAGAAGCTGAGGGAACACAAAACTAGAGGCTGGTGGGGACTAGCCAGTGGCTAGGTCTGACCTCTGTCCCCAACTTGGTAAAACTGGTAGCTGTGTTCAAGCATGGTGAGTAGCCTTAGTGGAGGTTGGGTGAAGGGAGCCATCGAGCCTCCTGGTCCCAGGAAGTGATTGTCACAGGTGCCCAATCTGAGAGGGTCTCAACTTTTCCAGTGATGATGGCTCTACCCAGATAGTCACTACTGCCCGAGAACTTGGAAGCAGTTGGGATGGGTCTGTCCCAAGCGGAAACAAGCATGAATGCTGCTCCTACAATTGCTGTTTGTTTCCAAGCGAGGAGGGTACCTGGTGGTGGTGGTGCTTTCTGCAGGTCCCGTGGCACTGTAAACAGGGAAAGGCCAGGAACTGCTGGGAGCAGTCTGATCTCTGAGAGCCCGGCCTTTGCTCTGGTCGTCCAGCTGGGCTGGGCAGAGCTGCGTTTTCTCCTGCTTGGGCCTTACCATCTTCTTCCAGCAGCCTTGTTTCCCCCCACACACCCCCGCTTCGGCTCCTGGGCTTTGTCTGGTCCTGCGTGTGTTGGCTGCAGCTGGAGAGCTCATCAGAGACCAGATGGCTTTGATACGATGGTCTTCCCTGGAGCCTTCTTGTCTGGTGTAGCCCTCACTCCTTACCATACCAGGGGCAAGTGAGACTGCTTGCAAAATGCCTTTCCCACTATGTTCCAGGGTCACCTGGTGGCAAGGCAGGGTCCAGGGTAGCTCTTACCACCCACAGTTCCTGTGGTTACTTAAAGTTGGTACATTTCACCACATAATTTCTGTAAGTTTGGTGAAGATCCGAGGCATCACCAAACAGGAAGAAGAGTTTGTAGTTGGAGCCATGTGCCCAAGCCTCCTCACAGGTCCTGGTGCCTGTGACCTGTGGCCTGTGACCCTGGGCAGAGCCAGTTTTCAGTGTGAGCTGGAGATGGTGAATTCTTTTGTTTGTTTTGTTGTTGTTTCTTTTGGTTTGGTCCCCCCCTCCCCCGCAAAAGCATCTTGCTGTGTAACCTATAGCCTAGGCTAGCCTGAAACTTAATTCTCTGCCTCAGCCTCCTGGCTGCTGGGATTCCAGGTGTGTGCCACCATGCTGGGCACTTAGCTCAGAAATGAGCCTGCCTGTCAGGAGTGGCTAATCTTTTTTTGTTTGTTTGTTTGTTTTTGTTTTTTGTTTTCGAGACAGGGTTTCTCTGGAGCTTTAGAGCTTGTCCTAGAACTAGCCCTTGTAGACCAGACTGGCCTCAAACTCACAGAGATCTTCTTGCATCTACATCCTGAGTGCTGGGATTAAAGGCGTGTGCCACCACCATCTGGCAGGAGTGGTTCACCTTGAGTAAAGATGGGCTGCCCCATACAGTAGTTGCTAGAAGGGTTGAGCAGGGCCAAACAACATCTTCTTTAAGCGTGTTCGCCTGAACTGCTGGGATGCCTTGGACTACAGCTTATGACAGACCATTCTGGTGTATCCAAGAGTCAGCTAGTGTGGATTTTGTGGCAAAGAGAGACTATGAAGGCCGTCTTTAAGTCCTTAACTGTAGTGAAGAACCAAAGGGAACCAGTGCTTTGGTGCACTTCCTAGGTGGGTGGCTCAGCAGCAGATGGCTGTGTGGGGACTTGAGAGCACCTCCTGTGTAGCACGGTTAATAAAAACCCAGAGACAGATACTGCAGTTCAATCTGAAGGCCAGAAAAGCAAAACAGCCAGCCACTGGCCCTTACCTCTACCTCAGTCCAAAATGGTGATTCTGCCTCTAGGAATCAGAATGAGACTGTGACTGAGAGCTGTCTCCTCCCATTTTGTATTCCTCTCTAGTGCTGGGGTTAAAGGCGTGTACCACTGCCGCCTGGTTTCTATGGTAAACTAGTGTGGCTATTAGGATTAAAGGTGTGTGTCACCACTGCCTGGTCTGTAAGGCTGACCAGTGGGGCTGTTTTACTCTCTGATCTTCAGGCAAGCTTTATTTATTAAAATAAAAGTGAAATGTCACGACACCCCCTGCTCTTCTTTGATATGTTTTTGTTCCCCCTAAGGTTCTAGTCTTGTAGTATAGGAGCTTGGCTTGCCAGTTGGTGCCCTCTTGCTGATTCGCTACCCATGAGTGCTCCTGACTGCTTGCTGCTGCAGCTTAGATATAGTAGCTCTGTTGCCCACGGGGGTCTGCAGGCTGGAGGATGGTGTAAGGGAGGTGTTGAACTGTTATATTCCCTGCTCAGAGCAGGTGTAGTGTAGCCACAGGATAGCCCATGGCCTTTGTGTCTACTACTTGTGTCTCCTGAGGGGTGCTGACATGGACCTTGTGTGGCAACAAAGCCTTCCATCCCCAGTGGGAGTTGGCATCTCAGTGGGCATGCTTATTTCCAGATGTGTCCTCCTTGAGCAGGGGTCTTGGAGATGTCTGCTCAAGATGACCTGTCTTTTTTAGCCTGCTTCTTGGTGGAGGGCAGAGCCAGTGAGGTTATCTGGGATCATTTGGCAGGGAATCTTTTTTAGGAGCCTTTCTGTAGGAACAGGGAGGAAGAATGTAAACTGAATGAGAGAGGCATCTTTGAAATGGCATTGGGTCAGGGAGAAGCCAGGAGTATCCGAAAGGAGCTGGAAAAGAGACCAGAAGGCCTTGAGTAAGGTAGGGCATAGAGGCTACCAGATCTGACTACAGGGGCTCTAGACCAATAACACACTACTGGGTGGCTTGTTCCACAGCAGTAGTGCCCAAATGTCAGCTCTTGGCTTATTAGTTTGGCCCAAGTCACAGAGTTTTGCATGTGGGTTTTTGTTGTTGAACTTTCTATGCACTGGGGGCTGGCCTTGGGCTCCTGGTCCACCCACATCTGCCTCCCAAGTTCTAGGATTACATGTGGCATCCTTCCCAACACTGACTTACATGTGATCAGCACATTTAACCAGTTATCAGAAGTGTGGCCCCAGGGATTGAAGAAGAAGACCGTCCTCCTATTAACTGTCATCCTAATGGAAACAACTAATCACATGGCATGGCACCTGTGTCCTGGTGGAGAAGATGAGGCAGAAAGTGCTGCCTATGTCCCCACATTCCATCCTAAGGGAGGGAAGGCCCTGGAAATGAGGACTGGGGGCGGGGGGTTAGTTAGACAAGATAAGCTGCCTCCTGTGGAATTCGGCTTGCTTTTTAGCCCATTTTTTATTTCTATTTCATTATCATTCTCTACGAGCATTCTTATTTCCAGGGCCATAGAGGCTGGTTTTGGAAGTATTTGTGGTAGGGTTTGGGGGGCAGTCAGGAACCTCCACACTCAAACCAAAGGGACACCTGGGCATGTCCTTGGCTGGGATCCATTGAGCTCACTTACAGAGGAGAGAGCACCTTGGCTAAGGCCTTGAAACTTCTCCAGACAGTGGAAGGAGAAGATGGGGGAGGGGGGAAAGGGTGACAAGCTGAGGTGCTGCCAAAATGACTGGGGTCAGAGCCCTACGTGTCCTGTGTGGCATGCAGGGATATTGGACTCTGTGGGGATGCAAGTGGAGACCCTTTCCCTGGGGAGATGGAGGCAGACTGAGCTCAGAAATGCCTTGCTCGCTGGTGTTTCTCAGTGGCAGACAGACCTGGAGTTTACTCCTGGGGACCAGGTCCTTGAGGACCAGGAGCTTAAGCAGTGGTGGCCACTGGACCTCAGCTCTCTCTGGAATTACTCAGATCTCATCCTGTCCAGCCAGTGTTCTTAGGTTCTTTTAAAATTCAGGGCACTTCGCTCTTCTACTGGGGTTTATGAATGTTTAAAAACTGCTTTGTGGTCCCCAAAGTAATTTGACAAGTCTGACAGCTATTGATTAAAAACCCAAAATTATTCAGGCTGCAGGATGACGGGGGCTTAGATGGAAAGTTTTTTGTTTTTGACCTATCCCCTCTGGAGGAAGTAAGCTGTGAAAAGTGAGGGTGGTCCCAGAGGTCTGCCTGGTTGTGGGGAGGGTAGCGTGGGGTGACCTGCTGAAAGCTGCCTGCTGTGCTGGAGAGGCCAGCACTGGCCCAAGGCCCAGGCAGCAGTAAGGCACCGCTGTTACTGTCGCTGGTATAGTGTAGCCCTCGGTAGTGACTGACCATCTCTTGAGTTTATCTTTGGGAGGTGAGGGAAGCTTCTTGGTAGCTCAGCACGTTGGGAAACAACCCAGAGAAGAGAAGGAACTTGTTTAGGGTCCAAAGGAAAAGGGGGTTGGCCCAAGGTCACTTAAGGGTGGAGATAGAGTAGGAGCCCAGGACCCCTTGGCCTGTTTCTTCATCCTCCTGTGTGAGACAAGAAGCAGAGACCATTGCTGGGGCCCGAGGCTGACAGGGTGACCAGGCCACCAGTTTCCCAGCTGTTGGTCTAGACTTGTGAAACCATGCCCTCTCTCTGAGTCTTGGTGTGTGGCAGTCACCACTGACCTTGGCTCGTTTGAAACCCTGTCTGCTTTGGATGGCATCTGTGTGTGGTTGTTGGGAGAAGGCTGTGAGGTGATGTGTGTGCTAGGGTAAGAACACCTGGAGGTAAGCATAAAGTCCATCCCGTGGACACCTCTGGTGCCAAGCCTAAGGCCACATAGAGCCGGTCATGAGCTGTCCCATTTTGGGAATGTTCTCTTCACATTCTCGGCCCTGTGGTGTGGGGTCCCAAGGGTAGTGTGAAGGCAGAGGCCAGGGCTTAGTATGTGTGTGAAGGGAGGCGTCAGCCAGCTGCATGGTGACTCTACTAGGTCCTGGACTGGGGGACAAATTCCAGGCTTCCTTCTCAGGAAGCCTCCCAGGCTGACTGGCCAGCTTCTCTCCCTTTTTAGGGTGGTATTTGTCTTCTCAGTCTGTTCCCCTTCGCCTGTCTGGGATTCCAGCTGGGCCAGGAGTGAGGACAGGCCTCAGCAGCTAGTTCTCAGGCCTCACAGGGCTGAGGAGAGATGTTCCCAGCAAGTCGTGGCCCAGCTTATGTCCAGCACTTGATTCCCAGGAGGTCAGTGCCCTTGTCCTGACATGCTCCAGGATGCATCCAGAAGCAGTCTACATTGTGAACAGAGCTCCAGTGCTGCTGCCTGGGCCTGCCCGCTGCACAGGTACTGAGAGGCCTGCCCGCTGCCTCTCAGTAAGGTAAGAGCCCTGCGGAGACCTAGAGAGTTTGCTGTGTTCCCACTCGAGAGCTGGTATGACTTCTAGTCTTTCGGTCGGCAGCAGCTTTGGAAACACTTTGCTCATGTTTTTTCCCTGTCCCAGGCCTGGTATAGAACCCTACCTCCCCCTTAAATTAACTAAAGAAAGTTCACTGCTTTTAAAACGAAAAAAAAAATTGAGGTATCCTGGGCATTTGGGCAACTAAGACAATTGGTCCTCTCCTACAGATGGAGGAAGAAGTAAGGGGATTGAATGGTTAGGGAATGTGATCAGAGATCAGCTTGAGAAATGCCAGAAGGGCAGGCTAGAATTGTCATCACTCATCTCGTGACCCCTGCATGGTTAAAGACTTGGTAGAGGTGGATGGTCACAGTGACTGATGCCAGTGCTGGCACTGGACTTACCTCATGAGCACACCCTCTGGCAGTGTCTCATTTGATTTTAGAGTGACCCCCTTGAGCATTGTGTCCACGCCTCTACCAATAGAGAGTTGACTGATTGCCACTTAACGCTGCGTTTGTCAGGTGTAGAGCATGGCTTGCTGCTACAGCTGGCACCGACTCAATGCTCTCTTGTCTTGCTGCCCGCTGGCATTTCTGTAGTATTCTGCACATGGGTATGTGTCCTCCAGGGCTACTCTCTACCTGTATGCCCTGTTACCCTGTAGTGCTATCTGAGTTAAAATATTTTATTTTGTGCGTTTGAGTATTTTATTTGTTTGTATGTCTGGACACCACATGTGTGCCTGGTACCTGCAGTGGTCAGAGAAGACCATGGATCCTCTGAAAGTGTAGTGACAGATGGCTGTGAGCTGACATGTCAGTGCTGCAAATTGAGCCCAGGTCCGCGCCAGCGTTCTTCACCTCTGAGGCGTCTTCAGCCTGGCATGTGTCTTAAAGGGTCTCCCCACACTGCTCCTGTCCTTTCCGTGCCCCATTTGGAGAGAGCCTACCTGAACTGTAACTGGCCTCTCCTGGTCCCAACCCTGTCCTGGAGCCTCTCTGTCCCTTTGAGGTTTGGAGGGTCACCTTGAGCCCCCTTACTCAACAGTTCCTCTGCAAACTCGCCCACCCATAGCTGTGAGCCCACTCCTGGTTCATGAGCTTTTCAACTATTTCGATTTTTGTTTTGGGTCCCTCCCTCATTAAAATAATGGGGAATTTGCCTAACTTCTGTGTTCTTTAACTTTTTTTTTTAAATATTTATTTATTTATTTATTTATTTATTTATTATGTATGCAGTATTCTGTCTGTCTGTGTCTGCAGGCCAGAAGAGGGCACCAAACCCCATTACAGATGGTTGTGAGCCACCATGTGGTTGCTGGGAATTGAACTCATGACCTTTGGAAGAGCAGGCAATGCTCTTAACCACTGAGCCATCTCTCCAGCCCCTTCTTTAACTTTTTTAGAGAAAAAGATCAGAGTTGAACAACAGCTTGTGGGCTTTTAGGGAGGCTATCAGATAAGATTGTGCCCCAGGAGCAGACAATGTCTCCTTGTTCCTGCTTCTGGGCCTCACAATCAGTTGCTGTTGGGGCTAGCTCTGCCTCTAGCAGTACCACCCCCCCCCCCCAATGCCCATGCCTACATTTCCTGGGCCCTGGAATGAGGTTGTCACAAATGAGCCGGCCCTGCAATGGCCTTTGCACTCGCTAGTGCCCAGTGCCTTCTGTGGGCTGACAGGCCAGACTGAGGCTGGGGCAGTATTAGTAGAGACACCTTGGGCTCCTCTGAGCTGTGGGGGGGCGGGGGGGGGTCTCCTGCAGTCACTTGCTGCTGCAGATCCTTGAGAGGGTGCTGTCCTCAGGCCCGACAGGGCCTGTGAGAATTAAAGGAGGCAAACACGGTGACGTGGAGAGGGCTCAGGCAGAGCGTGTACCCGGAGAGGCCAGGCACAGTGTGGGCTGGCCTTTGCAGCCATACAGTTGCTTTAGACAGAAATGAAGGCATCTTGGTCATTGGCCAAAGTGATTTTTGAATGTTTGGCCACTACCTTGGGTCTGGGGCTCTGAGGGAGAGGAGGAAATGGAGTGAGACATACTCTGTGGAAGGGCAGAATCAGTGGTTGGGGAGGGGGAGATGCCATTGAGTCACTCCCTTCTTCCCTGCAGACTGTTAGGGCCTGGTCGGACCAGCTCTAAGCCGAGGAGTTCAGTGTAGATTGGAGTATCCGGGAACTCCTGGCCAGAAGTGTGATTCCATCTCATGTGTATGGTAAAAGGGCCTCTGGTTCCTGGAGAGCCACTGTAGGGCTAAAGAACTTTCTGTGTTTGAAAAGGTCTCAGAAGGGTCAGGATGGACCGAAACACTGCCACCGATGAGGAAATGAGCCTCTTCGTCCTCTCTGCTAAGATTATTGGGGTTGGGGCGGCTTCAGGACACTGCTCTTGGGAATTAGCCATGGTCATCCTCTTTTGAGTTGTCTTTGTCACTTCTCCTAGGGAAGCACTTGGACTCAGGAGGTCTGCCCTAGTCCTAGCTGACTTACCTCCATCAGTTATGATTGAACTGGGCTGCTGGATCTTAGGGGGCTTTGGCCCAAGAACTCTTGAAGCTCTGAACACTGGAGCTAAGACAAACCCAGCCTACCCACAAGGAGTAGGGACAACAATGTGACCTGGCTAATGTCCCTGATTACTCAGGGATCTGGAAAAAAACTTGCATGAAAGTTCTTGATGCCGATTGTTGAATTTGGTGGAATCAAGGCAGAGTAGCCAAGTGCTGGGGGCTGCTGAGAAGACACAAGGAATCCCCAGGGTGGGGCAGCCCAGAGTGTGGGACCAGGGCTGGAACCTGAATCTCATCACAACTCAAAGACCTAGGAAGCAAGTACCCATCTCCAAACCTTGTTCTTACAACCCTTCCTCAGTGTGTACCCAGTCCTGTTGTTCTCCGCTTGGGGCAGAATCCCTCCTTTCTCAGATAGGAAATGGACCCAAACAGCACTAGGATGGGAATCTGCTCACTGTCTCTTGGGCTTTTGCAGATTCTATGAGGTGATGTATGTGATGTAGCTGATGGCCCAGGGTTAATCCTTTTCCAGGGTACTGGCTGTTCTCTGGTGAGGGCACACACATGGCTTCAGACCTGGGCCTGTTGTAGACATATGACCTAGCTTCTTTGAATACAGTATAGTCACACAGAATTCCTGCAAGGTTGTTGGAGATGTTCAGATCTGGACTGTGGAGTTGATCCTCAGGTGGAGGTCCCAGCTAGAGACATTTTACTTCCTTTAGTGTCACCTTGCCAGAAGGACCAAGGCTTTGATCTCCAGTGACTACAGAGGTCAGGGAAGGAGCTAGATGGCCCTGCATTTGGTTGCTTTCCCTGCTTCACCCAACCTTGGTCAGCCATGGGTAGGGGGTGGTAGAGGCCTTTTGTACAATCCATCAGCCTTAAACACTGACTGTACTTGGCAGCTGGGGACAGGACTGGGCAGGTCTCCCAGTGGGTAGCCTCTGGCAGATCAAACAGCTTCCTGAGTCCACCTTCCCTTCTGTGAATGAAGCTCTTGGTAGGGCTGCATGCTGCTGAGCCAGCCAAGTGTCCAGTCTGTGTTAGTGGGGGCATAGTTAAGAACACCTCTCACCTGGGGTAGAATGGCCCAAGCAGGCATGCTGCTTACCTCCCATCACCTGAACTTCCTAATGAGGGAAACTGTGCCCACTCACTGCCCCCTTGGAACCAGGATGGTTCGGGGTGCTCATCTCCCTCCTTGCTTCAGGCTTCTTGATGCCATGTCAAAGGCTGGAGGTGAGAAAAGAAGTGACCCCACTATGTGTATGAGTGGAAGGCATGGTGGGGCAGAGGTATTGCAGACACAGGACAGAACTGGCTTCCTGAAGAGGTCCTTCTGAAGCCATAAGATGGCCTTGCTGGATCTACGACCTGACCAAATGACCATTCCCCTTACTAAATTCAATTCTTGTTACCATCAGTCCCCACAGGCATACCCTAGTGGGTTGCAACAGACCAACTCCCTCTAGACCTGTATGGAGTAAGCTGAGATTGTGTGTCAGGAACCCGAAGGGCAGAGGGGTAGCACACTGACTCCCAGCTCAGGGAAGGAAACACAAATGCATAATCCTTCAAGTCTTGCCACCACCACCAAGGGCCCTGCTACCCAGGAGCAGCCAGGGAGCCTTAAAGACACGCTCTGCTCCGTGTCTCCTTCATGGAGCAGTCTGTAGGGAGACAGGCAAGCCAGGACTGCTCAGCTGTCGCCAGTTGGGCTAGGCCAGTTCAGATGCCCTAAGGGTTCTGAGCGTCCTTCAGCCCTGTTTCTCCAGGAGTCTTCCCAGGGAGGCTCAGGCCAGCTGAAACATGTCTGGGACAGCTCGGGGAAGAGAGGGAGACAACGGTTTTACAATCACTGGTTCTAGCCCTAGCTGTTTGGGGTCTGGCCTTTGGGCTCCTGCAGCTCCAGGTTCATTTGAGCAGGCCCTGGGTGATAAATTGTGCTTTACACTTCTGTTCCCAGTGACCAGAGGGTGACCCCAGCTCTTCGGCTCCTCCCTTTTCCTAACTGGGCTCCTAACCATATCTGGCTATCAGTCCAAAGGGAGGAGGGGCTCAACTCTTCTTAGGCCAAGTGACTTCTCAGGCATCCGAGGCAGGAGGTAACTTCCGTTGAGTTTTGAGTTATGAAGACAGGTGGTTTGTGAGGTAGGCTGCTCACTCACGGCAGTGGTATGAGCCGGGAGTCAGATCTAGAGAAAAGCCTGTCTAAACAGCTAAAATCCCATGGCAGAACAGATAGACCATGGTTCACTTTTGTAATTTGGGGCAGCCCAGGAGAAGATGAGAAGAGGGGCTTTTAGGTCCAGGACAGGAACAAATGCCCATTTTTAACTCCGGAGCCCCAGTTGCCTTCTCAGGCTGTACAGGACCAGCAGCCCCCTCTGGTCCTGGGTGGTGGGGCATGGCAGACTGTTCCAGGCATATCCTCTGCTGTGCAGCCAGTGGGCCTAGGCCATGCCACACATCGCGAGGGGAATGCTGAATGGAGGAGCATGAGTGGGTTCCTGGCCAACTTGGATCTGCCTCAGCTCCCTCTGGTTCTGCCCATCTCCTTGGAGCTCAGAGGTCACCTTTGTACTGGGTTAGACAGGTACTGTGAAAAAGTTGATGGGTCTCCTGGGGTGGCTTAGGTGGCTGTTCTGCAAGGGCTGGGGAAATGGAGATGGCTTACTTGGGCTACATTTTTTTTGTTTTGTTTTGTTTTGTTTTTAGTTTTTTGAGACAGGGTTTCTCTGTAGCTTTGGAGCCTGTCCTGTCACTAGCTCTTGTAGACCAGGCTGGCTTCGAACTCACAGAGATCCGCCTGCCTCTGCCTCCTGAGGGCTGGGATTAAAGGCGTACGCCACCACCGCCCGGCTACCTGGGTCTACATTAAGAGTTGTGCATTTCTAATGCCAAGCCTATTGGAGCCAGCCTGGACCTGTCTTTACTTGATTATCAATCAGGTAGCATCTTGGTGTCTTGTGTCTAGGCCTGAGTTGGGGTTCAGTGACCATAACTTGGGCCTCAAATTCATGGTATATGAACCCCAGCCTAGTGCCAGAGTTTCTGGTGCTGTGTAGAAAACTGAGGTTCCCTGCTACCCAGAGGCTCCAGGAGCTTCCCTGCCTCCTGTGGGTATGGCAGGGGAGGCAGTGCCTGAGAAAGGGCTTCGCTGGTGGTAACAGTCTTGATGAACGCTAGGACAAAGACCAGGCAGAGGACAGGGAAGATGGGAAAGGCCTCAGAGGACTACAAGGTCACAGCTCTTTCTTGCAGGTTTGTGGGGCCACTGAAGGGCCAGGCCAGCCCCTTCCCCAGCCCCAAGTGGACACAGACTCCTCAGCAGCTGCAGTGTGGTGGGAAGTGCTGTGACAGTCCTCCAGGCCTGTCTGTTGAAGAGGAGAGTGGGATTGGGAGGAAGGGGAGCAGTGGGGACAGAGGCAAGACAACTTGACAAAGGAATGGAAATCTGTTAGTGCAGATATTATCAAGTCCCATGTGATGTTCCTTACTTCTGTAGGTCCCATCTGATGCCAAGGCTGAAGGAGTCTCGGTCACACGAGTCCCTACTCAGCCCCAGCAGCGCAGTGGAGGCGCTGGATCTCAGCATGGAGGAGGAGGTGATCATCAAGCCTGTTCACAGCAGCATCCTGGGTCAGGACTACTGCTTTGAGGTAGGCACCTTCCACAGCTCTCCTCTGGTCACACGGCCAGGCTTGCTCTGCACACCCCTCCACAAGCACTCAGTGGCCTGTCAGCACAGGTTCTTGGGAACAATCTTGAATGGTCTTTTCCCTCTATTTCTAGGAAGGTTTGTACCCAGTCCTTACCAACAGTAATCATGCTTTCGGGGATCCCTCTAGTAGAGGAGTGAGCCTAGTAACGACAAACCATGGGGCCTAGTGTGGGTCCTCCTGACACCTGCCACTCTGTGCCCCTTTATTTATTCTTCCAGGTTAAGAATCCAGGCCAAGTCAGTCTGGATATGGGCTGAGGTGTCCATGCCTGGGATAGGCCGGGAGGGTTGGGGCCCATCTTCTCGGTCTCAGCAGAGGCTGTTACAGAAGGAGCATACCCTCCGGTGCTTGGGTGTAGGTCTGCCTTGTCCAGTGGAGCCTGCATTTGCTGGGAGCAGCAGGGTCAGTGAGGGCAGTTCTGGCCAAACTCTGTCACCTCGGGAAAACACCCAGATTACAACTAGGAAGTAAACAGAGTTTATACTGGTAGTGGCCGGTGAAAGTCTCAGGCCTGGCCCATCCAAGAAGCTCGGCTCTCTTTTCTCTAGACTCTAGCACACTACTAGGTTTCTGTGATCATCATTGCCATCAATTGATGGGTGAAGGGAACTCCCAGGAGAGGTCAGTTTAGAACGAAACCTACCCTTGTTTGTTTCCTGGGAGCCTGTGCTCTGCCTTTACAGAGACTATACTTGAGATGAGTATGCACTCTGACTCCAGCAGAGTACCCCATACTGTCTCTTTTCTTAGGAAGAGGGAGGCCAGAGTGAGGAAGCTGCTTTTCTGTTGGATAAGAGAGAGGTGGGGCAGGGACCCAAAAGCCCGACTACTCTCCTGCTGCTGACCTGCGGGGGCACAGTGGGGTTCAGAGGTATCAGGCAGCTTCTCTTTGCCTCACTGTGGCTGCTGTGCAGTATGGTGGCCCCGGCGTTTGCTAGCTGACCAGCCTTGTTGTGATTCCCTTCCCCCACACCGTCCTGTTTGCCCCAACAGGTGACAACATCATCGGGAAGCAAGTGCTTTTCCTGCCGGTCAGCAGCTGAACGAGACAAATGGATGGAGAACCTGCGGCGAGCAGTGCACCCCAACAAGGTAGGCCTGGACCCACTCTTGCTGAAACCCAGACACAAGGGCATGGAGGCATGAATCCTGAGTGGGGGCAGGAGTGAGCAGACTGGAAGGAACTGAGCTCTGAGCTATGACAGCTGTTAGGTACTTCTTACAACACTATACATCGCAGAACCTGGGACACGGAGCTGCATTGCTGCATTCCCCTTTTAGAAGTTGGGGTCTGTGTCCTGCACAGTGCCACTTCCTCCTAGCCAGCTGTGGCTCCTGAGTTCTGTTTTAGTCTAGACATCTTCACCCTTCTTCAGGTGATGTCCTCTTCAACTGTCCCTGGACTCTTCATCTGGTTGGGCCCTGACCGTAATCACTCCTGTGTCTGTCTTCCCAGGTGACTTGGTCTAAATTGAATCATGATTACCATGACATCGCTAAACAAGGCGTCTTAGCAGCAGTCACCTACCTCTTAAGTTGCTTTATGGACCGAGAGACTGAGAAACTATGGTGCCACCACCTGTAAGGCTCTAGGCGTTGTGCCTACTCCTTCCTCAGTCTCATTCTGAGGCAGGGCTATTTCAGTACTGTTTTCTAGGAGACCTACCTGGGGCCCAGGTTAAATCAGGTGCTTATGGTTAGCGAGCTAGCTAGCAATCAGCAGTATAGACAGATGGAGCCCTCTCCATGGGGATCTCTCCTGTCACTACCTGTATACCTTGCCACTCAACCTCTCCCGGGTCTCTGAGGACTCCTGGGCTCTGGGCTGGCCAGTAGGTAGGTAGCAGCCACATTTGACCACCCCAGACCCCTCTTCTGCAGGACAATAGCCGGCGTGTAGAGCACATCCTGAAGCTGTGGGTAATTGAGGCCAAGGATTTGCCGGCCAAGAAGAAGTACCTGTGTGAGCTCTGCCTGGATGATGTGCTGTATGCCCGTACCACGGGCAAGCTCAAGACGGACAATGTCTTCTGGGGAGAGCACTTTGAGTTCCACAACCTGCCGCCTCTGCGCACAGTCACTGTCCACTTATACCGGGAGACGGACAAGAAAAAGAAAAAGGAACGCAACAGTTACCTAGGCCTGGTGAGCCTGCCAGCTGCCTCTGTGGCTGGGCGGCAGTTTGTGGAGAAGTGGTACCCAGTAGTGACACCTAATCCCAAGGGGAGCAAAGGCCCCGGGCCCATGATCCGAATCAAGGCACGCTACCAGACCATCACCATCTTGCCCATGGAGATGTACAAAGAGTTTGCCGAGCACATCACTAACCACTACTTGGGGCTGTGTGCAGCCCTCGAGCCCATCCTCAGTGCCAAGACCAAGGAGGAGATGGCATCCGCTCTGGTGCACATCCTGCAGAGCACAGGCAAGGTCAAGGTGAGTGTGGCTACCTGTCTGCTGAAAGACTGCCAGTGGATGCTGGGCTGTCTGCCCTTTCTGGACCTGGGTTACATAATCTGCTTCACTTTGGAGATACCCGTTGCAGGCAGTTGGGCTCCCTAAAATTGAGCACAGTGCCATAAGTTGGGGGAACTTTGTACTCTACCAATAGCAGGGCTGAATCCTGAAGATACCGTGCAATGAGTGGACCGGGACCGGTAGTGCAGAGTGGGCCTCCCCTGCTGTCCCCTGCTGTACTCAAGCAGGTGTGTACCTGGGCTCTTTCAGTATATGAGCCCAGACCCACATACCCAATGGGATATGAGTCGACAGATATCCCCAACAGGTGAGCCACCTTCGTAGCTCAGCCTCCACCCACACCTTCATGTATGGCTTTTGCACACAAGCACATGGGTGCACATGCGCCCTTGCTGAGTGTAGACGGCCAACTGAGGCCCTGGTGCCTTGCAGGAATAGGGATCAAAGAGTCATGCAAATAGGCTCTGCTTCACAACTGAAAGGGCCCAGCTCCTGCTTTTGCCACCACCTTTCACAGCCTGCTGTTCTTGAAAAAGGACCCAGAAAGGACACCTCCACTCCACCCTCCTGGTTTAGAGGACAAAATGTCCCCAGTAGATACACCATCTCTTTCCTGTCTAGCTCAGTAGCATATGGCTTCCTTCTCTGCCCGCATGGTGAGACTCTCCCAGGGAACACAAAGAGCTGGAGTTGTCCTGGCTGCCTGCATTGTAGTAGACTTCAGGTGACTGGCCAGGGAGGGAGGGGGGGCACCTGAACCCCCAGGGAACTGAGCTTGGGTGCCCACTGGGCAGAGCTCAGTAGT
Organism: Chionomys nivalis; assembly: GCF_950005125.1. Lineage (NCBI taxonomy): Eukaryota > Metazoa > Chordata > Mammalia > Rodentia > Cricetidae > Chionomys > Chionomys nivalis. Next base: position 51,135,828 of record NC_080107.1, read on the forward strand.
TTAAGACTCCACAAGCCTTTGGTCAACTCTGACCTCTTGCTAGAGGCCCTGACAGGGTGAGGCTGTGGTTGGAAGCCCCTTGTCCTCTGCATCTTCCACTGCCTGCTGGACTGACTGGCACTGTGCAGTAGGACAGGGAGGGAGAGGGATTGCCTCACCGTGACTCCTTGTTGCCAGGACCCTCTTCCCCTGTGCCTGCCTTCAGGCTGGCTGCCAGATAGGCCATCTCTTGAAGTACTGCATGTTTTTATTGTTGTTTGGTTTTTAAATTTTATTTATTCTTTGTGTATGGGTGCTTTACCTGCGTATATATCTGTGCACCACATATATGCCTGCTTCCCACAGAGGCCAGAAGACAGCATTGGCTCCCTGGGACTGCAGTTACAGATGGTTGTGAGCCACCACGTGGGTACTGGGAATCCAAGCTTGGTCCTCTGCAGAGCACCAGTGCTCTTAGCTGCTGATCCACCTCCAACCCAGAGGTGTTTTGCTGGTGGGTAGTGGGCTGGAGAGGCTATAGACTGGGAATTACAGAAGTTTTGGACCAAAGAGGGCAAGCTGGGAGGCTTAACCCTTCCCTGCTGTGCTTTTAGTTCCTAGTCCCAAGGGCTTCTGTGGCTCTAATGATGTCTGAAGCAGCCAAGAGGCATACCAAGCATGGAGGGATAGAAAGTAATTCATGCTCTGGAATAATCTAGAACTGGCAGAATGTTCTTGAGCCATGTAGAACACATGTAGAAGATTACTTGTGTAATGAGGGGTAGGCAGTTTGCCTTCCAGGGGTGACAGCTGTACTCTGATGTTCCCAAACCTGTGTCCTGACACCCCTGCCCTCTATCCAGGTCCTGTTTACCTAAGCTTTTCAAGTTCCCATCCTAGGACACCCCCCCCCCCCCCGCGCGCGCCATGAACTCTGTGTATAATCTTGGAGGGATGATGGAGCCTTGGAGGCAATACCTGGCCCCAGATAGCTGTGTGGCCATGGGCAAGTTGTTTTCCTTCTCTGTGCTTTGCTCTTAGGAGTCTTATCCCAGTGCTGAAGTCTAGCACCTGCCGCAGCTCAGGAAGACGGCGGCTCTGGATAGGAGCCATGATGGCGCTTAGGGATGATGGGCTCCTTACCCCTCTGCTCACTGGGTTTCCAAGATGGGATTCTAGAATCCCAGAGAGGCCAACTGTAGCTCCTCCCACCCCCAGACCTATCTCTCAGCCCTTCTTTTGTTGGCTAATCAGGCCTCATGAACCCAGGTCTTTTTTGTTTTTTTCTGAGACAGGGTTTCTCTGTGTAGCCTTGGCTGTCCTAGAACTCTCTTTATCGACCAGGCTGGCCTTGAACTCAGAGGATCTCCTGCCTCTGCTTCCTGAGTACTGGGATTAAAGGTGTGTGCTCCTATCACCTGATCAAGGTTTTGATTCTGTATTTAAAAGGATCCCCAAAAATCAGCACATTGGAATGAGGGGTTTCCATAGTTCCAGAAACCCTGGCCCGTGCTGGCTCTCTTGCAGGTTCTGCACTGGCCCCTCCTCAATTGCTGCCGCTGAGTCTCTTTCTGCTGTGCCTCTTTTCCCTCTCCTGGGTCTCAGGTTGGCTTTGACCTTGAGGAAGGGAGCAGCCACCCAGTCAGGTACCGCAAGCCAGAGAGGAAGGTGTGGCTGAGCTTCTCTGCCAGTGTTTTCCCGCTGCATCACGATGAGCAAGCTGCCTCCGAGGCCTGCTGGGGTGTCCAGCAGCCGAGAAGAGTGACGGTTCTGCCATCACATCCGCTCAGCTCAGGTTCTGCTCTGCTCTCCTCCCGTCTTCCTAGGACTTTCTAACAGACCTGATGATGTCAGAAGTGGACCGCTGTGGCGACAACGAGCACCTCATCTTCCGAGAGAACACACTGGCCACTAAGGCCATCGAGGAGTACCTCAAACTTGTGGGCCAGAAGTACCTGCAGGACGCATTAGGTAGTTGGGGACATTATTGGGCCAGCAGGTGGCAAGGGTTGGGCAGCGTTCATCAGACCCTCACTGCCTTCTCCATGTTCACCCAATCGTAGGTGAGTTCATCAAAGCTCTGTATGAGTCGGATGAGAATTGTGAAGTGGACCCAAGCAAGTGCTCAGCTGCCGACCTTCCTGAGCACCAAGGCAACCTCAAGATGTGCTGCGAGCTGGCCTTCTGTAAGATCATCAACTCCTACTGGTCAGTGCCACATGCCTAGGCCTCCCATCCTTCCATCTTGGCTGTCCTCTTTTCTGTCAGATTTCCCCCCTCCCTACTCTCCTTGGCCCAACAACTGACCTCACTGAGTTGCTGGATTGCCAGGTTCCTGTCAGGGCCCTTCTGAGTTCTAGGAAAGCACTCCAGAACATCTGTAAGGTGTGTGTCTGTGTGTGCCTGTGTGTACCTGTGTGTGTCTATGATGGAAGGAACTTGGAGATGGCATTTCATCGGCCACTCTATAGTGAATAGCTTGCATGGGTCGAGGCCGGTGTCAGCACCCTGGTACAATCCTGTTTTTCTGGCACCTACTCTCAAGGCTCCTCCCCTATCTGTTCCTGAAGGTTCTCACACTTGAATCAATTGAGCAGTAGTAGGTATGAATGCCTAAGCACAGCTAGGCCTCCAGCCTCCATTTGTTTGCTTCCCGCCCTAAGACTTTAGACCCGCCCCTCCCGTGGCCTTGGTCATCTGTACTGTGACTGGGAGCATTCTAGAGTCTGCCAGGGCAGGTCTGGAATGGGAGGTGTTTGTTATTCCCAAAGGACAGGCAAAGGCAGGCCAACTGGGTGAGCAGTGGCCTCGGGAAGGGGTCAATGGCCAGTCCTGGGGGTAGGCACCTATTGTCCAGGTCCCTCAACCTGTGTTGCACCAGATGCTTTCATGGTGTAAGGAGACAGCTGGAGAGTCTCAAGATCCCTTAGAATACGCTGCCATTTCCTGTGGAACTGAGTTCTCAGCCTCTGCTCTCTGTTCCACAGGGAAGACATTGTGTGGTAGGAGTCTCTTTTTTTCCCCTCTGGCATCTGGCAGAGGCTTCTCTCCTGGACAAGTTTATCAGGAGACATCACCTGGCTCAAGCACCAGGCGTGAGGGCTGCCTACCCCCTCTTTAGGGCAGCCCTGCTGCTTCAGCCTCCTTTGTTGCCACATGCCCTGCTGGGCTACTGTAGACTTGCAGGGCAAGGGGGATGGGAGCCGTGTCAGACTGATCAAGTCTAAAGACAGGCCTCCTTTCATCTCAGAGAACCTGAAACTGAAACTCAGGAAAGCCACCCTGAGGCAGGTGGGTTGGGACACTCAGTGGAACCAGGAATCCTGTTTCCATGCCTTCCTACTGTGTCACCTTGGCAAGCTGTGTTCTCACTGGCTGAAGGTACTCCTGCTCAGTCATCATGAGCACTGTGGAAAACTCAGATTCCTATGACATTTGGGGCAGAAATGGGAGCCCAAGGAACAGCAATCTGTCTGCCCTATGGTTTTCTTCTTCCTTAGAGCCGGAAGCCTGTTGTTAGGGTGGAAAGATAAGTTTCCCCTGGGAAGATGTGAGATAGTGTCGTGTCACTCTTGCTGCTGAGCCTGGTGCGAGTCAGTCCTGCCAGCCTCAGCGCGTGCCCGCGTGAACCTTGAGCCCACCCTGTGTGGTGTTGTCTCTGGCCTGTTGAGCAGCCTCCCTGCCCAGCAGGTATCTTGCCTAGTTGTCTGCAGCGCCCTGAGCTCATGCCACTGTTGGCATGGAGATGGCAGTGAAACCAGATCTGGCCCTGTGCTGTCCTGGGCCCTGCCTGACCCCCAGGCCCATCTTTGTCTGTCCCTACTCAGTGTCTTCCCACGGGAGCTTAAAGAGGTGTTCGCCTCATGGCGGCAGGAGTGCAGCAGCCGTGGCCGACCAGATATCAGTGAACGGCTCATCAGTGCCTCCCTCTTCCTGCGCTTCCTCTGCCCTGCCATCATGTCGCCCTCGCTCTTCAACCTGCTTCAGGAGTACCCTGATGACCGCACGGCTCGCACCCTCACGCTCATCGCCAAAGTCACCCAGAACCTGGCCAACTTTGCCAAGTGAGTGTTCTGGTCCCATGGGGTTGACGTCCACCAGGACAGAACCTTGGGGTGTGTCTGTACCTGACCTGGGCTAGTGCAGCGGGCCTTGCTTTTGTCCCTGTCACTCTCAGCCACCCCCCACCCCCACCCCACCCCACCGCTTACTTCAGAATAAAACCTCCTCCACACCCATCCTCCCAAGGAAAAGCACATGCCATTTTGGTATGCTTCCTTGGATTTCAAAGGTGGGAAGACAAGATATTTTTTCCTTCTGCTTTTTTGAATTAACATATTATCATAAAATGCCATAAGGGTTCTCCTGTGTCTTTTAAGATCAGGCTCCACTTTGCAATGAATGGCTGACTTCCCGAGTAGCTGGGCACTTGGGGTAATGCTGCCAAGATGATTGCCTATAAAGCACTTCTGGGATTGGGGGCCGCATTCTTCTTTTCTTTTTTTAAAATTAGATTTGTTTTATTTTATGTGTGTTTTGCGTGCATGTATGTCTGTATACTACGTAAACTCTTGGTTCCTGCGAGGTCGGAAGAGGGTGTCAGACCCCCTGGTGCTGGATTAGGGATGGTTATGAACCTGCATGTCATGCTGGGAATGAGCCCCGGTCCTCTGCAAGAGCAGCTTGTATTCAATCACTGAGCCACCAAGGCCTGAGACCCCTTGGCCACCATTTTAGAGAGTGTAATTAGGCGTGGCAGGGCTGGGGTGATCTTATTAATTCATAGCTGTAGATTGACCCTTTTTCCAGGGCTCTCTGTGCTGGGTCCTGACTGTATCTGAGTTAGCCATGGCCCTGTGCCTCTGGAGCATAGCACGTCAGCCAGGGAGACACATGCAGGAGGTAGACGAATGGGGCTAAGACACAAACTAGAGTCCTAGGAGAGCCCGCGGCTGTGGGGAGGAGCAGTGGGAAGGCCAGCAGAGAGGCTAGCTAGCGTGATGGTAAGGGCCTGGCGCCCGAGGAATCTAGGGCATTAAGACAAAGCCAGAAGAGACAAGGCACAATTTTCGGGAGGGCTGCAGGGAGCCAAAGGCCACATGTGTAGAGGGGCACCACTCAGCATGGCCCTTGCCTCTTTTGGATCCTGAAAGGGATCTACGCTGAGCAGGCTCTGCCTGGAGGAGAGATGCTGAAGGAAACTGTAGCCATGCTTGAGGCAAAAAATGACAGAGGCACCGGGGAAGGAGGCCAGCTACTGCCAGGGACAGCAGTCACTAAGTGACTAGAAGATCAGTCAGCAGGCCTTGTCATGTGGAGATGAAGAGGAAAGGGATTGACAACTGCCAAGCTGTTGGCTGGCTGTCCAGTGAATGATGTGTCTGCACTTGAGATAGGGAACTCGGGAGCAGGGCGCTGGACTTGCGGTGCCCCATGACTCCAAGAGCTCAGGAGATACCTGGGCCAAGAGTGATCTGAGGGTCACCTGTGCACCGCCAGGCCTTCAGATCGCTCCAAGGGTGATCTGAGGGTCACCTGTGCACTGCCAGGCCTTCACATCGCTTTCTAGGCAGGGGCCCATAAGGGGCAGTCTGTAGAGGGAACACAGCATTCTAGTGACTAGCTCCTGAGAAGGGTAGAGTGGTCCTGGCCTTGGGAAGAGGGCCTGGTGACTCAAGAGTTCTTGAATGGCAGTAGCTGTGATGGGGAGGGAGATGGGACCTGACTCAAACGAGGGCACTCACTTTGGCTGCCCTTTGTGTCCAGGTTTGGAAGCAAGGAGGAGTACATGTCATTCATGAACCAGTTCCTGGAGCACGAGTGGACCAACATGCAGCGCTTCCTGCTGGAGATCTCCAACCCTGAGACCCTCTCCAATACAGCAGGCTTCGAGGGCTATATAGACCTGGGCCGGGAGCTGTCCAGCCTGCATTCCCTACTCTGGGAAGCTGTCAGCCAGCTTGAGCAGGTGCCTGTTGCCTGGACTAGATGGTGCAGCTCCAGGTTGGAGGGCTCACTGCGTGACAGATTAGCCTGTAGGGTACTCCCTGTCACAGGGACCTCTGTGGCTAAGTGCCGTGTTTACTCCCCAGCACTGGCTGGAGTCATTTGCTCTGGGTACTGGGTTTGGACCTGCTTCTCTGGGCTCACCTGTGGTGGCCAAATACCACATATGCTCACCCCTTACCTTGATGGTATGAGAAATGGGTCTGACTTGGATGCTTTACTGAAAATGCCCATGCTCTTGATTTTGTAGCCACTGGGAGGGAAAACTCTGAGGATCCTATCCCTTCTCATGTCAAATTGGAATTGGGAACCTCTGTGGAGCAAGGGCTTGTAGCTCAGTGGTAGGGTGCTGATCTAGCATGCACAAGGCCCCAAGTTTGGTTCCTAATTCAGGAAAGATAAGAAAAGAAAGCTTTTTATAATTGTCATTGGCTGTCAGCATGTATGCATACCTGACATTCCTTCAGTCACCTAGCCCAAGCAGCCCTTCTGTAGCTTGGCATTCTACCGATTTCCCCCAATGGCTACAGAACCCACTTCTTAACTGACCGTGCTTTCCAGTCTCTTGGGGGTCACTTTACAAAAGTAATAATTACTGACCTGTAGCTGGACTTTTCTCTCCCGCCCACCAGTTCCCTAATAGCCACTCTGAGGCTTAATATTAATTACAAACTATTTGGCCTGTTAACTCAGGCTTATTGTTAACTAGCTCTTACAACTTAAATCAACCCATTTCTACTAATCTGTATTTTACCATGAGGCTCTTAACTTGTTACCTCACATCTTGCTTCTCCGGTGGCTACTGGCATCTCCCAGACTCTGCCTTCTTTTTCCCTGTGTCTTTGCTTGGATTTCCCACCTGGCTCTATTCTGCCTGGCTGTTGGTCAAATCAGCTTCTTTATTAACTAATGGTAATAAAACATATTCACAGCATACAGAGAGACATCTCACATCACTGACTCCAGGCTCGAAGTCCCCTACCTCTTGTCCTATCCCGAGAGGTGACTCCTCAGTGTACTTTGCCATGCTGTCTTGTAGACCTGTTTTCACACGCAGGCATGAGCACATGTGGATCTCTGTTTTGCTGTTTGTTTTCTAGTGAGAACTTAATTGTGCACGGCCATTATACCCGTCGTCCTCTCTTGTTTGTGTCTTCCTACATCACGCTGTCCAGCACCATCTCTGGCCTTTCAGTGCAGCAGAGTATCCTGTCATGGGAATACTGCCAGCCTCATCCGTGCACGCTGTTGGATTCCAGTCCCTCCCTGAGTCTCACCAGCACTCTTGCTGTTGAAATTGCAGGGAGACAGTTTTGTTTATGGCTTCTTCCCTCCTTCCGGTCCTGAGCCAGTGTGCCAGTCACTGCCCTGTGGGTCTCAGAACCAGGCAGAAAATATAGAAAATGACCGGTGTTGTCACAAAAGTGATAGGGTGTGACAAGAATTTGAAATGGAACTGTTGCCTCCACAGCTGTGCCATAGGAATTGCAGGTTCTTACATCCATGGCTTTCCACTGCAAAGGTAGTTTCCACTCCCTTTAGCTCAGCCAGAACCCTCTGTGCCACATCCACGCTATGACAGGGAGGTTCAGAAGGGCCCAGGCACTATATTTTCTTGGGCCAGTACCCTGTGTATCTGTTCTATATCTGGCTTGTATCTACAGGCTAAGGTGTAGAGGGGACAAGTCTACCCTGATAAAGAGGCTAGCACAGATGCCTCTTGGGTAGGGAGGTATAGAGTGAGAGAGGCCACACCGGTATTGGGGGTTATAACACGGCAGATTTGTAGCACCTTCCTGGGTCTGACTGGTGGGGAGCAGGGCTCTACATTTCTGTGGTTCCAATAGGTGACGACTGCCTTTTCCATTTTTGCAGAGCATTGTGTCCAAACTGGGGCCCCTGCCTCGTATCCTGAGGGATGTCCACACAGCACTGAGCACTCCGAGCAGTGGGCAGCTCCCTGGCACCAATGACCTGGCCTCCACACCAGGCTCTGGCAGCAGCAGCATCTCAGCTGGGCTGCAGAAGATGGTGATTGAGAATGATCTCTCTGGGTAAGCTGCCAGGTGTGCTGGGTGAAGTGGGGTGTGCATGCAGGCTAGGCACAGACCAGCTGTGGTGTCAGGAAAGATGGTGCCCATACAAGTACTTAGGGCTAGCCTAAAGAGACCCAGAGTGTGTGGGGCAAGTTTAAGGGATGAGCTACCATTTGGGATAAATCAGAACAGGCTTCTCAGAGAATGTGGGTGGTACTTGTAGTGCATTTATGCTTTTTGGAAAAAATTCATTTCTGTTTTTGGGAAAGACATTCTTGGGTTTAAGGCTGATCACAAGCAGAGAGCTGAGAAAGCCCATAGTTAGGGATAATTACTGACCCCAATTCCCTGAGATTTCCACAGGACCTGTCCTTGTTAAAAATATCCCTTGCTGGGTGTGGTGGTGCACACCTTTAATGCCATTGCTTGGGAGATGAGGCAAGCGGGTCACTGTGAGTTTGAGGCCAGCCTGGTCTACAGAATTAAGTTCCGGGACAGCTCAAACTATGTAGGGAAACCTTGTCTCTGTCTCAAAACAAATAAATAAAACAAACACCCGTTCTTGTAATTCTAGGGCTTTAGAAAGTTGGTTTTGAGATCCCTAGTCCCAGCTTCACTGAGCACTGAGCATAGAGTAACTGGGCATAGTTACTCTATGAACCTCAAGGGCAGAGGGATTGTTTTGTAAAGAAGTGTGGAGTTGGTTAGACTGTGTGCCACACTCCCTGCCAAGGCATGGGAGCAGCTCGTGAGGAAGGTGGAGTGGCAGAACGGGAGACTCATTCTGGGGCAGCAGCAGCTTCACACATTCTTACAGCTGTGCTTGGTGTCTGGGCAAGGTCCAAGGTTAAGATGCAGACAGGTCTGGAGTGAGAACGCTGTCCAGCCTTGGGAGAGTGGGGGAGGGTGTGGCCTGCAGCACAGATTCAGACTTGCCTGCTTGCCTCATGCCCTTGACAACCCTTCTGATACCCTGTTTTTGTCAGGAATGGCAGCCCCCGCCTGCCACTCAAAAAGAGTGACATTAGGAGGAGGGGCAGGGGAGGTTTCACTACCTCCCTCCCTCCCCACTAGAGTTACTAGACTGACTAGGAACAAGAGGGGAGGCAGTAGGAGACCCAGTCACTTTGAAAACGATGTTCACAATTCAGAACCCAGGGATGGCAGAGAGTCTCCGAACTTTGGACTCAGGTTTAACTATGGGACACTTCTAGACCCTGGCAGCCATTGTCCCAAAATGCACCTACAGGGATAAGTCCTGCCCAGCAGTCTGTCCTAAAACTAGCAGGGCTGGTCCCTAAAGAGAAGTTCTGTCAGAACAGCCCCCTCACCAATGACCCTCCTGCCACCCAGCTGTGTCCGCGGCCCTGGTTCAAGATGCCAGGCCCAGCAGGTGGTGGTGCTCTTGGTTTGGACACACGAGGCTGGACTCACGGTTCTTTTCCCCTTCTTTCCCTGTGTGTGCTTGTCTCCCTGCAGTCTGATAGATTTCACCCGGTTACCGTCTCCAACCCCCGAAAACAAGGACTTGTTTTTTGTCACAAGGTCCTCCGGGGTCCAGCCCTCACCTGCCCGCAGCTCGAGCTACTCAGAAGCTAATGAGCCTGACCTGCAGATGGCCAACGGCAGCAAGAGCCTGTCCATGGTAGACCTCCAGGATGCCCGCACACTGGATGGGGAGGCAGGTTCCCCAGTGGGCCCCGATGCCCTACCTGCTGATGGGCAAGTGCCTGCAACTCAGCTGGTGACTGGGTGGCCAGCCCGGGCAGCCCCAGTGAGTCTCGCAGGGTTGGCCACAGTGCGGCGGGCAGTGCCAACACCGACCACACCAGGCACCTCCGAGGGTGCACCAGGCCGGCCCCAGTTGCTGGCCCCACTCTCCTTCCAGAATCCTGTATACCAGATGGCGGCTGGTCTGCCGCTGTCACCCCGTGGCCTTGGTGACTCAGGCTCTGAGGGCCACAGCTCCCTGAGCTCTCACAGCAACAGTGAGGAGTTGGCAGCTGCTGCCAAACTGGGAAGCTTCAGCACTACTGCCGAAGAGCTGGTGAGGCGGCCTGGTGAGCTGGCACGGCGGCAGATGTCACTGACTGAGAAGGGTGGGCAACCCACGGTGCCAAGGCAAAACAGTGCTGGTCCCCAGCGAAGGATAGACCAGCCGCCACCGCCACCACCGCCACCACCTCCTGCCCCCCGGGGCAGAACGCCTCCTACATTGCTGAGCACCCTACAGTACCCACGGCCCTCCAGTGGAACCCTGGCATCAGCATCACCTGACTGGGCTGGCCCTGGCACCCGGCTGCGGCAACAGTCCTCCTCCTCCAAGGGAGACAGCCCAGAGCTGAAGCCCCGCGCTGTGCACAAGCAGGTCAGTACTGTGGGCGGGCCTCCTGGTCAGCCAGCAGTCATATGCATGCCATGCTCTTCCTTGGTCATTTCATCTCACTTGCACCCAGCTGTCATCCCATGCTGATGGGGCTGTCCCGCCGCATCCCCTGGCCCACCCACCATATGCACTCCTTTTTCTGACAGTCGGGACCTTTAAGGCTTTAAGGAATGCCAGGCTCCTTCACCAATTCCCCGGGGTTAGACTGAGTCAGGAAATAAGGCATGTTTCTGTTCTTTCGTCTATGCCTAGTAAAGTTCTTGCCCAAACCCCAAGCCCACTTGTCCCTCCGGCCCTGGTTCCCGAAGCACTCACAGACTGAACCTACCCCTGAACGTACTATCAGGAAGGTGGCCCATCCCTTCCACCCAAGGACTTCAACAAGACAGATTGCTGTGCAGTAGGTTGACCACCCCTCAGCCAAGCTGCCACAGCACCTGATGGTAGCAGAATACAGTGCTCTGAGCCCACCTGGGCTTTTGACTGGCTCTGGCTGCCGTCTAAAGGTTGATGTCCTTGAGAAAGTACTTGGGCAACTTGAGGTCCTCTCCCTTCCCACCTGTGACTCCCTAGTGACCTGACCGCCACTGCCCACCATTTCTGCCTCTCACAGCCCCTCACAGCTGTGTTTTATTGTAGGGCCCTTCACCCGTGAGCCCCAATGCCCTGGACCGCACAGCCGCTTGGCTTTTGACCATGAACGCGCAGTTGTTAGAAGACGAGGGCCTGGGCCCAGATCCCCCCCACAGGGAGAGGCTAAGGAGTAAGGAGGAGCTCAGCCAAGCAGAAAAGGTAAAGCTGGGCTGGGTGGAGGGCGGGCTGCCTGCACCAGTACAAGGGGACGGGGTCAGAGGCAGGTGGATCTCTGTGAGTTCGAGACCAGCCTGGTCTACAAGAGCTAGTTCCAGGACAGGCTCCAAAACCACAGAGAAACCCTGTCTCGAAAAACAAAACAAACAGAAAAACAAGGGGACGGGGTCTTGAGAGAGCCTTAGTGGGGTGACAGTGCTTGCTCCTGTCACCGTTAGTCCCTGCAGAGACGGAGTCACAGAGCTGGGAGGAAAGCAGCAAGAGTGTTTCCATTACAGGCTGCATGTAGTTACTGGAGAGGGCATTGTGCAGGCTTGGGACACGGGGGTCAGAACTTGAAGAAGGCCTCTTGCAACTGGGCATGTAAGGAGCTGCTAGAGACTCTTGGGGAACTTTGGGAACGAGGAGCCAGAGGAGGGGTCCCATGACTGCTATGAGATCCAAACACACAGGTTCTTTCCCCTTCATTTAGGCCTGCCTAGGGCTTAGGGAGTTACCAAGATAAGGGATAAAGCTACGTTGCCAATGGGATGTGCTCTTTCATCCAGGGAAAATTTAAGTTGTGGAAGTTCCGGATCTCACCCCACCGTATATCTAGCATTTCAGGGGCAGTGGCGTGCTTTGACTACCCACCCAAGTCTTTAGTAGTCATGGCACCTCCCTGGACTCATGAGTGGGCCTTACCTTTCCCTGGATACCAAGCTCCAGGTAGATGGGGGAGCCAGAGTAGGACCCTACAGGCAGATGCTTCCCTTGCTATTCTCTTGGTATCAAGTACCCTCGGCCCTTTAATACTAGGACAGCCTGTTGCAGCCTCATGCGCAGGAGCCCTTTGTTCAGGGTAGCAGTGTTCTCTGTTCCCGTGCCCCCCCTTCAAGGGAGTTCATCTCCATGCTGCATTTGCTATCTGCCACCACCCCCTTGGTTCACTGCACCACCTGCTTTCCCCCAGCATGTGAAAGGAATCTGGGGACATGGGACATGATGTTCCCAGAGCCATGGTCAGGAGAGCAAGGAGGCCTGGCCTCCCTGCAGGCTCCCTGCTTCCTCCCTCTTCCCCAGAGGCTTAGTCACATCTGGAGAGCCCGGGATACCTTGTTTTGCCTTCCCCCTCTTCCTTGTTCTCTCCTGTCTGCACTACCATCTCGTTCCTGTGGTAGTCTGATCAGGTAGAGGCCGGGAGGCTGGGATCTCATCTTGCTGGGCAGTTGCTTCCCATGGGACTTGTCTGAGTCTTGCTGTCCCTCCTCTGTTGCCGTCTACCTCTCAGGGCGCTGACAGGTATCCTTCATTTACCTCAGGGTTTCTTATAAAAAGGTTACTGATGGCTCAGCCGTTACAGAGGACTCTGGTTCAGTTCCCAGCACCCACATGGTGGCTCACAGCTGTCTGGAACTCCAGTCCCAGGAATCTGACATCCTCTTCTAAACTTCTCGGGGCTATAAGTGATGCATATACCCATGTACAGGCAAAACACTCACACATCAAAAAAATAAATCTAAAAAGCGATTTAAAAAACAAAGTTCAGCCAGGTGGTGTTGCACTCCTTTAATCCCAGCACTCTGGAAGCAGAGGCAGATGGATCTCTGTAAGTTCGAGACCGGCCTGGTCTACAAGAGCTAGTTCCAGGACAGGCATCAAACCTACACAGAGAAACCCTGTCTTGAAAAACAAAAACAAAACAACAACAACAAAAAACCCAAAAGTTCAAACTTTGAGATTTGGGTTGAATCTTCACCCTCCTCCTGACTGCCCAGTTTGGACTGGGAGAGGAGGAGACAGACCTTGGGCAGCCACAGGCTTAAGCCTCATCACAGAACTGGGCTGGCTGTTCACTGTTGGACGCGTTCCTACCGTGCTCGGGCTGATGAGGCTATGCTCTGTGTCCCGGGTGCTGGCCCTTGGCTTGCGGCCCTTCTGGCAGGACCTGGCAGTGCTGCAAGACAAGCTGCGAATCTCCACCAAGAAGCTGGAGGAGTATGAGACCCTGTTCAAGTGCCAGGAGGAGACGACACAGAAGCTGGTTCTGGAGTACCAGGCGCGGTTAGAAGAGGGCGAGGAGCGGCTGCGGAGGCAGCAGGAGGACAAGGACATCCAGATGAAGGGCATCATCAGCAGGTGAGGTGGCCTCCCACGGGTCCACAGAGGCCTCTGAGGGGCAGGAGGGACCACAGGGCGGGGCGGAACTTGAGGGTATGAGGCACCGGTAAGAAGCTGGTCTTCCTGCCAAGCTCTAGGAGGAATTTGACAACTGGGTTTAAGATGCTAAGCAAGACACTGTGAGGAAGCTATTGAAGTCAGGGAGAAGGACAGCACACCTGGGCCGTGTCCCCTGTCAGTAGGGGAACAGTTTGGGTGGGGAAGAAGGGTGGCTGTGCCAGCTTGGGGTCTATTGGGTCTCTAGTGCCCTGGCATGTCTAAAGATTTTCTGCGGTCAGTTGGTTCCGGTAGCTAGCTCTCTTCCCTCTCTTCCCGTTGTCTCTGCCCAGGGACAGGGTGTGTGTACAGTCCTTGGTGTATCCTACCTCACAGTTAACACCAGGTGGAAGGAGTGTGTGTTTATAGCCTTGTGATTTGTTGAGACCTCGGACTGAGCAGGTGTGAGGTAGGCAGGGAACTCCTCCTTCACCTTGTTTTGTCCACAGCATAAGTCCTTCCCGGATCACCTGTGCTGCCTTCCTAGTGTTTGTTTTCTGTGCTGTGCTTCTGACAGCTACAAATGATGAGCAGAGCGAGCCTAGGTGCTGGACACCTGCTCAGCACGGCACACCCTGTCTGCACTTGGCTTCCTTGGCGCCTAGCCTTCTCTCCTTCCTTGTTCCCATGTGGCCCTGCTGCTCTTTTGTCTACGTGCTTGTGTTCTCTCGGTTTCTGAGGAAGCAATATTGAGCTATCTAATCCGGATTCCTCTGTTGGTTTTTGTGTGGTTGGTTGGTTGGTTGGTTGGTTGGTTGGCTGGTTGGTTGGTTGGTTGGTTGTTTGGTTGGTTTTTCAAGACAGGGTTTTTTTCTATAGCCCTTGGCTGTCCTAGAACTAGTCCTGTAGATGAGGCTGGCCTCTAACTCCCAGAAATCCACCTGCCTCTGCCTCCCAAGTGCTGGGATTAAAGGTGTGTTCTACTTCCACCCGGCCAAAAATGCACTTTCTTTTTATAATCTTTTCCCGTGATATTTCTAATGTAGCCACTGTAACTTTCTTTAACTGGGGTTAGCATGGTATATCATATCCTGTCTATGTATTTTCAAACCATTGTTAAGTCCATTTTCTCTTCTATAACAATATACCTCCACTGGGTGGTTATACACAAGAAGAATTTACTGTTCACAGTTCTTTTTTTTTTTTTTTTTTTTTTTTGGTTTTTCAAGACAGGGTTTCTCTGTAGCTTTGGTGCCTGTCCCGGAACTAGCTCTTGTAGACCAGGCTGGCCTCGAACTCCCAGAGATCCGCCTGCCTCTGCCTCCCGAGTGCTGGGATTAAAGGCGTGCGCCACCACCACCCGGCTACTGTTCACAGTTCTGAATGTTGCTGTGTCCAAGATCAAGGTGTCTGCTGAGTTAGTGTAACTCTCCTTCATACCTTGGTCCCTAGAAGCAAACTCTCTCCAGCTTTTTTGGTAAAGGTACTAACCCAGCAAAAAATACCTCATGACATAGTCACCTCTCAGAGGACAGCTGGTGACATCATGGGGTTAAGTTTCAGTGGACACAATTGGGTGTGGGCACAAACTTCCAGACTGTAACACCAATCTTTGTGCTTAAAGCTTATTTGATAGGTTTCTTATTGTTGGATCTGTTTATTATTTAATAATTTCTGCCTTTTAATTGGAGTGTTTAAGCCATTTACTTTTAATGTAATTCTTTTTAAGCCCCGTTGCCTCTGGCAGGTTTTCTGTTTGGGACAGAAGCATCTCTTTGTCTCTTCTTGCCTTCCTTGGACTCTATCTTTTATTCCATAGCTCCTCCCTTGTTGGCTTCCATACTTCATCTCCCCGATGCTTTGGGTATCTGTTGACAAGTTTTCCTCAGAGGGCAGATACTAAGTGTGCCAGGCTTCGCAGCTACAGTAGTAGTAGTAATGATACTGCTGCTGTGTTTGAACTGCTGTTTCAGCAGAGCCGTGTGATGTGAAGGTTTACGGGAGGAGGGGAACATCGTCCTATCTTGGTTTTTTCCCCTCTAGTTGTTTTTAAGGTACTTCTCTTGGCTAGAGCCATGCTCATTGTCAGAATGCTTGCCTGGCATGAACAGGCCTTAGGGTGGATCCTTAACACTAACAAATTTTAAAATGTATTTACTATTGGGGTGGGGCATGTGTGTGCATGCCACATTTGTGCCATTGTGTGTGTGTAGGTGGTATGTGTGTCTGTGTGTAGGTATGTGTTGGTGTACATTTAGGTATGTGGGTATATTAATGTAGGCAGTATAGGGGATACGTAAGTATTATATGGAGTGGGTGGGTGTGTCTGTGGGGGTGGGCAGTGGACTTCTATTGACTGTGGGTTCTGCAGATTTAGCTCAGCTTGTGTGCCAGTGCTTTTACCGCGAGCCACCTGATCCTCCCAATATTATTTTCATTAAATGTCAACAATTTGATTTTACAGTCTGGCTATAACATGCCTGGTATGGTTTTCTTTGTGTTGCTATTCTTAGATCTGTAGGTGGACGGCCCTGCTTCCTATTTCCTTTCTCTGACTCCCGCCCTGCCCCATTTCATTGACGCTTGCTTGCTTCTCTCTCTCTCTTTGTCTCTCTCTCTCTCCCCTCTCTTTTTAATTTTTGGAGCTGAGGACCTGGGTTTGGGGTAAATCCCCACCCCACCCTTTTTGGTTTTTGGTTTGTTAGGTTTTTTGGTTTTGGTTTTTGTGAGACAGGGTTTCTTTGTGTAACAGTCCTGGCTGTCCTGGAATTAATGTGTAGACCAGGCTGGCCTTGAGCTCTCTGAGATCTGTCTGCCTCTGCTTCCTGAGTGCTGGGATTAAAAGTGTGCGCCGCCACCACCAGGCTCCCCCCTCCCCATTTTATTATTTTATTTTATTTTATATGTATGTGACTCACCTGCATGATTTCTGTGTCTGCTACCCAAGAAGGTCAGCTGAAGGTATTGGATCTCCTGGAGTTAAGGTGCTGTGACCTGCCCTGTGGGGACTGGCAGCAGAACTCAGGTCCTCTGCAGGAACAGGGGCTGATAATCCACTGAGCCATCTGTACAGCTCCACGGTTTTCTTTTTCCATCGTTCCCTGAGTTTTGTTTTATATACATTTTTATATTACTGCATGGGGATTGAACCCAGGGCCTTGTTCAGGCTAGACAGTTCTCTGCCCCTGAATTATACCCCAACCTTTTTCCTTGAGACAAACTCTCAGTAAATTTCCTGGACTCTCCTTGAACTTGCTCTGAGGCAAGGCAGGTATTGAACTTGCTGTGTTCATCCTGCCTCCATCTCCCAGATAGCTGGAGTACAGGCCAGGGTCGTAGACATGACTGACATGAGATGCTTCCTGTGCGGTCTGAAATGGCATACCCCTGCTTCCGTGGCCCCTGCTGTAGTCCTTTCTACTTGAGTATGTGGTTTCCTCTCTAGTTTAGTTACAGTTTAAGTCTTCCCTGGGCATGTGGGATGTCTCTGTCTGCCATCTGCGTCTTCTCACCCATTTTCTCCTGGTTATAGATTTTATCTCCTTATATCTCTGTATCCTTGGCTGCTTTGGTGGGATGCCAGGCATTGTGAGTTTGCAGGGTTCGGTGGTAGAGGTTTGTGCTTGTTGCTTGTGTGGGATCTGTTCTGGAACAGAGTGGCACTGCCGGGAATCAGCTGTATCCTTGCAGGTTCGTTTTGGAGCTTTGCTAAGGTAGCACTTTCAGACCTTCGGACTTGACCTCATTGGGCTGTATCATGCATCCAGGTGCCTGCCCAGAATTCTTCACGGTGTCCCATGTAGCCCATCTTTCCCAGAATCAAGCTGGCGGACCTGTTCCCAGGGTTGAGACTCTTTCATAACCCCTGCCCTGCCTACTGTTTGTTTACCTGCTCACAGGGTAGAATTAGAATTGTCCTATAGATCCTCCACTTCGATCATGCTGAATTCCCCCATCACCCTAATCTCAGGGGGCTGCTAGCATCCTTGGGTGTGAGCTGCCCCCCTCAGCAGCAGCTGTACAGTCTGCAGTTATAGGCCTGGTGTGGTGTTCCCAGTGCTCTGAGCCCCTAAAGGGAGAAAGTGGAGCTTCCCTTCTCAAGGCCCACACCACCTCAGTAAATATGACGGAAGAGGTCTAGAACCTTCCAGGGCCTTTGTTGTATTCCATCCTACAGATCCTGTGGCATGGCATTCATTGTGTCCTGGAAGTGCACTGGAACAGGGCTAGCCCCAAAGAGCAGAGCTAGAGGTGGGGAGTCGTGTCTGTGCTGGGGGACAGGAGGGGTCACCGCTCATTTCGTTCTCTGGCCCCAGGTTGATGTCTGTGGAAGAGGAGCTGAAGAAGGACCATGCTGAGATGCAAGCGGCTGTAGACTCCAAACAGAAGATCATTGATGCCCAGGTGGGCTCTGGCCACAGTGTTAGAGAGCTGGCGGGGGTGGGGATAGCTGGCTTCTTGGTTACACCTCATTGTAAAAGCCGGGTGCCAGGAGCCACAGTGTCCCTGAGGATACTGACTACCTGGACTTTCTGGGAGTGGGGGAGGTGAGAGCAGGCTAGGGAGGGGGACTCTGGCCCACAAGTGCATTCACTCAAGCCTGTGTCCCTTTCTTCCAAATGCCCCCAAGAATTGGCAGGTTTGGTTAGACTGTAAACTGTGCAGCCTAGGAATTAGGAACTCTGTGTGTCTCGCATGCATGGACGCATGGGCTCCTGACTCTGAGCCTCAGGTGGCCACTTTAACTCCAGACAGAACCTCAGCACAGAACCTTTCCCACATGGAGCCGGCCACTCCACAGCCTGAGGCTTTTTCCACATTTGGCTTCCAACCAAGTCCTTCCTGTTTCTCTTGCCTAGCATGGTCCTCTCTGCATTCTAGAGCCCATCCTATGCCCTACTGATGCCCTCTTTGCCCACAGGAAAAGCGCATCGCCTCGCTGGATGCTGCCAACGCCCGCCTCATGAGCGCTCTCACACAGCTGAAAGAGAGGTACAGCATGCAAGCCCGTAACGGCGTCTCCCCCACCAACCCCACCAAATTGCAGATTACTGAGAACGGCGAGTTCAGAAACAGCAGCAATTGTTAACTGCCTGAGGAGAGGGGGACTGTGTGGCCCGGGGCAGGGTCTCGGTCTCGGTCGGGAGGCTCCCCACAGTTGCAGACTCGCCCACAGTGGGGGACACAAGACTGATGGAGTATGAGCCTGAGCGCACAGTGCCCCCTTCTCTTCGCCCACCTGAACAGCGGGCTTGGGTAGAGCAGCAGAGACTGCACGCTGGGGAGTGGGGACAGCCCTGGAGGGAGGCCTGCCAAAGGTGTCTGTTGGTTGTTGAATTGGTATGTGTTACCTTTTCTTCCTCGACCAGCCAAGTGCATGTACCCCTTACCCTTTGCCAGGGAGGGAGCTACTTGGAAAGGGCTCAAGTGTGATCTAGGGGTCACTCCTGGGACCTAATGGAATGGTTGACTGGTAGGCACAGAGAGGTTCTGTGGCCCCTGCTCATCTCTGCCCTGAGCCCCTGCCATTGCATGCAGCCCATCAGGGACGCTTCCTGTCCAAGCAGAACTGGAGTCACCTCGCTCCTGTGCCTGGCCCAGTCTCGCCATTTTCCATCTCCTTCCCTTTCTTATCGCATTGCCAAACAGACAGTGAGCATTGCACTTTCTCTGCGGTGCCCTCCCGCATACCTGTGAGGGATCCACAGCTTCCCACACTTCACATGTGGGCCTGGCTCATGCTCTTGGGATTCCCAGAAGCCAGAGAGCTGGGCAGAGGTGACCAGATTGCACCATGCATTGTAGCTGCCTTCTCTAGGGTCCCAGTGCATCCCAGCATAGTGGTCCTGTGGGGAGTGGCCACTGGTGCTCATCCTGCAAAAGTGATCTCATTTCTCTGATGGTTTAAAAGAAGTCTAATGCCTGCAGGCCCTGAGAAGGTGGATAACTGTGATTTTTTTTCCTTTCACAGTATGCATTAGAAACAAAAGCCCGCTTGCTCGCTTGCTGGAACACAGGGGCCTTTTAAATTGAGCGTGCGCACTGCATGGGAAATAGCGGCCCTGGAGGATGTTAGACTTGCTCCCTCTCCAAGACAGCAGCAGCCTGCACCAGGCCCCGTGTGTGCAGTCGCCTCTCCTCACCCTCCCAGCCCCAGCCAAGGACCCAGGCACTGCAGGCAGGGAGGGGCACACCCCACAGCTGGGGCTGGTTTTCCCAGCTCTAGGCTGTTCGTAGCATATCTGTCCCTCCCCCCATTGTGGGTCAGAGATGGGCAGGAGCTCGGGTCTCTCCTGGGTCCCCATCTGTTCCCACCCTAGATTCCAAGCCCTGGTTCTGAGTCACCTAGGGCAGGAGCTGGGGCCTTTGCCCAGACAGCGGAATGGGGCTAGGCAAGCTGCACTGTGCTCCTAGAGTCCTCATTAGGAAGGGTGGAAATCTGGAGGTGTGGCCTGCCGTGCTGCACCCCATCCTCAGTCTGTGGACAGGCAAGGGCAGATATAACCTACAACCCAGTTAGGCTACAGACAAATGCTGGGAGAGAGGGCTTGGCTATCAAGGGTCAGAGACCTCAGGAAGGAAGGAGGCGGGGCTGAGGTCCTGCCACGGCCCCTTCCTGTCCACACCCTGCACGCCTGTGCATTTCAGCCAGGGTGGCCTCTTGGGCAGGGCCTGGCCTGGGTCTTGCCCTTCCACTGCCCAGGAAGCCCTGTTTTCCTCCCCACCCATACTCTTGCCCATGCCTCATAAAGTGACCTCTGTCTGAGCGCCTCCTAGCAATATGGGGAGGTCCCCAGGCCTGGACAGGAGGGCGCAGGGCCAGATGCAATGGCCCCTCTGGTGGGGTTGTTAGCTCTCAGGCCGAGAGCCTTATTTACCTAGTGCAAAAACTGTAAAAGTGTACAGACTCTCCACAGATTTTTATCTTAACTGCAAGTCTGCCGATTTTTGTAAATGTTCTTGGTGTTTGACTGTAATGGAACTATTTCACCCAAGGGATGTACATAGTCCTTTAGTCCTGGTGCTGCGAGGGCTGGCCGGGACCGCTGCTCTCACGGTTGATACTGTAGCCTAGAGAACGGTGCTGGGCAGGACGGCGCTGGGCAGGACGGCGAGCTTTGCAGTCTAGGTGTCTGTCTTTGCAGCATGCTGTTGGGGGGTGGGGGAGGTTGATGGGGGCACATGCCCCAATGGGGCCAGTAAAGCATCCTCCTGCCCACAACCTTGGGGCTAAGCTCTGCCTACAGCAAGGGCTGCAGAGGCCCCAAGGGGAAGGATGGTCCCTGCTCTGGGAAGACCCTGACCACTGACACCCAGGCTATGCTGGAGAGAGCTGCCCCTCCCCTGCCAACACAGACAACTGACCTTTTTGTTCAACTTGTATGTTCAGGATTAAGGAAACTGCCAAACTTCCTTGGAGCGAAGACCTCTGACTACCCAGCAGTGGGGGTGGGGACCAGGGCCAGAGCTCCCGTGTACCCCAGCACCTGTCTGAGGGTAACCACTCCCTCATACACATACGTCTGGGAGCCAGACTGTCCAGGGAACCAGCCCCTCTTTTCTATATACTTGGCCTCAAGACTACCCCTGTCCCCCACTGTACCTAGCTCCCCTTTTGTAAGTATGTGAAAAGGAAAAAGTGCAAACGTCAGAGTCGGCTGGAGCCCTTCCCTCCAGCCGTGACTTTTAACCATGTAATAATGTACAGAGAACTTGTTGGTGTTTGAAGACTCCGTGTGGCTGTGCAATTTCTGTACATTTGCAATTAGAAATATTAAAGATTTATTTAGCTATTTTAAGCCTGCCTCGCCTCTTATTTGGCTGTGTCATGGATTGTTTCCTATGGGTAACTCTGAAGCTTGTGCTAGTAGTGTGTTCCAGTCACGATCCCTAACTCGGTGACCTGGGATCACCCCTCCTCTCTGCTGAAAGCCTGTGCTGGGAGCCGAGCAGCCAAGCTCTTACAGGCCTTCTTGACCCCTGAGTGCCTGTGGTGCCATTGACTCCTGGGGGCACAAGTAGCTGCCGCAGCAGAGGCTCCTCCAGGGCAAGCCCTGCCAATCCACAGCAGCCTGGGGAAGAAGACAGCAGGGAGAGAAAGAGCTCTGCCCAGGGTTGCTGGTGAGTGAAGTCTGCCTGTCCCCAAGCATCCAGTGCTTGCGAGGGCCAACGTGGATTCCTCAGGGTCAGACCCTCCTGAGCTGGAAATGAATTTGTCTGAAACTGCTTCAGCCATAACCTGCTGAGTGAGTTTCTTACATCCCTGGATATCTGCCCAGCATCTGTTGGCATTTGGGATCTCATCTTTGATGTGTAATAACCTTGGGTTGAACACATGGGCTCTACAGGGGTGCACATAAGCCCAGAGCAAACAAACAAACAGAACACCCAAAACCCCTTTAAAAAAAGAAGAGTTGGAGGGTTTTGAGAATTTCTAATAAGCAGGAACGCATCAGTCTTTCACCCTAGTGAGGACACACCTTTTTTTGTTGGATTATGACTTGGAAATTACATAAAGTTGGCTACACTGAGATGTGAAGAAAATGCCTCTCCAGGCTACAATGAAAAATGATATAAATTAACCAAATAAATAAACATGCACCACTAGGATTTTTTATTTTTTTAAAGAAATGAATCTTGAAATTGAGTGAAGACTCTCAACCACGTGTGATTGGTTCCTCCCCAAACGTCATCGTGCTGGAAGATTGATGCGGGAGGAGATTCAAGGCAATGAGAGTCGGTTCATTTGTCTCCTGGATGCTGATGCAAAAGGCTTTGCCCCATACCCTTCACAGAGACTTAGATGGAAGCCCCCAAGCCCAAACATTCATACATGTGCCGTCAGAGACAGGACAGTCAGCCGGAAGCAGGAAAGAGTTCCTGCCCCTGTGTAGCCATGGAAGTACTGCACCCAGTCTCCTGGCAAGGGACTGGACTTCATTCTCTGGAGAAACTGAACCCTTGAAGTCTGGATTGAGGACATCAGCCACTGGACTGAAACGCAGCTAGGGGAAGTAAGCCTGTCCTCTTCCCTCTGCCTTTCACTCATTTCAGAGGTTTCTAGATATTTCCTCAATGAAAAGAATGAATCACAGTGCCATTGTTGTAGAAGTCCCGTGCTTGTGTGCAGACACTCACAGAACATGGGGCAGCTGGAGAAGGGTGGCCGTCTGTCGGAGGGAGTGACTTGGTCAGGAGCCGTGGCAGATGACACTCGACAGCGGAGAAGAGGGAACCGGAATGTGCAGATGAACACATCCCTTTCTAGAGCAGCAGGGGTCCTTGTCACACCGTGGTCCTCTCCATGTTGATGACTTCATTTTTATACCCAATCCATGGCGCCCCAGACTTCACTTTCTCTAAGGCCGTGTACCCACTTGTTATCAACACTTGAGGATTTCCCAGGCATCAGACTTGATATGTCTGAAATAGAATTCTTGACCTTGGTGCCATTAAAACTTGTTCCTCTCGTTTTCCAACCTCCCCCTCCCAAACATTCCAACTCTGCTACCATTTATTCAAGCCAAGTGCTAAACTTGATTTCTTTTAAATGTGAATTCTTGATTCTTGGCCTTTAATGGAGATGTACAGATTTAGAATGATGTTCATGATCCATTCTGAGTGAAAAGCAAGCAGTCAATCAGTGTGCCTGCATTCTAAAGAAAACCAATAAATCCCACTGCAGGCAAACACATCCCACTGTTAGTGGCAGTTTGTTCTGGGGAGGGGGAAGGGAATTTGAATGTTCTACTTTATATTCCTTTGTGTTGTTTGGATATTTTACAGCCAGTTTTATTTCTTGTTTTGATATGAAGCCATTTAAAAATAAATAAAACATACCCATATAATGAAATGCTATGCAGCCATTAAATTTGTGGAAGAATAATAAATGACATTGAAAAATGTAAATAATGTATTAAGTGTAAACGCTGATAACAAAATTATACGTCCAGGAGGGTTCCAGTTTAGCTTTTAAATCATGTTCACAAAAACATCTGGATTGGGAGATGGGTTAGGCAAGAGCTTGAGTTTGGACATGTGGGAGTGGGTTTTGCCAAGTCTTGATGGCTATTGACCAGCAGGCAGCATGGTCTTAGCATTATGGGACAGTCCTTCCATTCTTAGTTTCCTCACCGTGACCGGCGGTGGCGGCAGTGTCTGGAGAAGTCTTCTGGGAGGGTGTACAGTTGCTGAGACACTGTGTTTGTTGTTAATGTATAGGAGTATTAGTAACATTTTCCATGGCTGGAGAGACGGCTCCGTGGTTACGTGCATGTCCTGCTCTCATAGAGCACCTGAATTTGGTTCCCAGCACCCACCTCAGGCAGCTCATAAACACCCGTAACTCCAGCTCCAGAAGATTCAATACCTTCTAGATTCTGTAGGCACCTGCATGCACATGTCTACATGCACACTTAGAATTTTTTGTTTTCTTTTTTGGTTTAACTTTTCAAGACAGGCTTTCTCTGTCTACAGTCCTGGTATCTGCTTTGTAGACCAGGCTGACCTAGAACTCACAGAGATCCGCCTGCCTGATAAGTGCTGGAATTAAAGGTATGTGCCACCATGGACAAGCCTGGCTAAAAATAAATTTTTAAAAGAATAATTTCCTAATAAAACCTTAAACTCATACTTAGGATCATTAAAGGGATATATGCTAAGGAGCTGGTATAATGTTGGCCTTGATACCAAGTGTGGCACTTCTCTCTTGGCTTACCTATATTTTGAAGTTATTTTTCTCTCTTAACATGTTTTTGCATTTATGATGAAAACCCAATTAAAAAATAGCCTGGGGCTCAGGGGTAGAGTGCCTGCCTTGCATGCATGACATCCTGGGCTATTTCCCAGTACTGGAAAAAAAAAAAAAAAACTCAAAGCCAGTGGGCAGTACCGTGGCAGTACTATGGCAGGTGGGCCACCTTAATTGGGTAGGAAGTAAGAAGTACGGGGGGAGGGGGAGCTGCCATGCTGATGCAAAAGATTAGGAAAGAAGTTCACTGTACTTACTGTGGGAGGCAGGCAAGAAAACAAGGCAAAATGGGATTTACTTAGAATTTCCCATCATAAAAATGGTGTTGCTTAGGCAGGTGGCTGAATACAAAATAAATATACAAGCTAGAAGCCACTTTCCCAGTGGCCACCAGTGGCTGTCAGGAGGGAAGGTGGGCGTTGGTGGCATAGTGCACACCTCAAATCCAGACAGCTCAGTGAGGGTTACACGCCATCTGGACTGAGTCATTACCAGACTCCTAGCCAGAACGGATAGCTTGTGTGTGTCCACAGCTGTACCGTTCAGTGAATTCACAGGAAGATGGTCATGTGTTCCACATACTGTGTAGCATTGACTGCTGCCTTCATGACTCCTGATTGACATTTGTTTCTGAATGTCTGAAAATTTAGAAGACAAAAGAGTCCTTGGGAAGGCCCAGTCAGAAGCCACCTGCTTCTCTGAGGGTGATGGTTTGTCCTCTGTGCCAGATTTGGCACTGAGGCTCTGAGGGCTAGGGTGGGGTTCCTGCAGAGTTCCTCTGGGGGTGTCCATCCACACCTAGTCGCTCTGTGAAGGGTTACAGGAGCGCCATGCTGGAGGGAGAAGGATCCAGTCTCAGAAATATTCCTTACAAAATGTTTATTACTTTTACCTTTAGTGACAGAAAGTAACAATTGTGTGAAAGCATATTTTTGACAACCAAGACTTAACATATGTTTAGCATTTTTAAAATTCACTAATTAATGAGGAAACCAGTCAGTTGTCACAGCCAATTCAAAGGAGAATTCAAAGAGCTGTGCATGCAGACAACTGGAAATTACAAGGAAGAAAATTTACAAATCGATACAAACTCAGTCTGTTTCCAGGGTCTCCGGCAGACCCCATTTATCCCAATCTGTTGGACAAAGATCACAGTGCTACCACCATTTCATTACCTAAAGAAATTCAAGGCCAAACAAGTTATGGATCCAGGAGACTCACAACCCAAGATGTTGAAGTCTCATATATTTTCCTAAAGCCAGCTTTAAAAACAAAAACAAGCCAGGCAGTGGTGGCACACAATTTTAATCCCAGCAGTTGGGAGACACAGCAGGTAGATCTCTGAGTTCAAGGTCAGCCTGGTCAAAGCTACAGAGGGAAACCATGTCTCAAAAAACAAACAAAAAAAATAACAAAAAGTAGAAGCAGAGGGCGCAGTGGTTAAAAGCGTATGAACTTGTAGAGGTCTTGGGGTCCCTTTCCAGCGCCCACACTGCATGGCTCAGAGCACATGGACTCTGGGTTCTCTTTTGGCCTCTGTGGGCACTGCACTCATGTGCACATACCCACGATGCAGATGTAGATACTTCTACACATAATTAAAAACAAAAAGATAGGCGGACAGTGGTGGTATACGCCTTTAGTCCCAGCTCCCAGGAGGCAGAGGCAGGAGAAGCCCTGTGAATTCAAAGACAGCCTGGTCTACAGAGCGAGTTCCAGGACAGTGAGGGCTACACAGAGACACACTGTCTTGAAAGACCCAAAATAAATAAAATTTTTGGGCTGGAGAGATGGCTCAGAGTTTAAGAGCACTGGCTGTCCTTCCAGACGTCCTGAGTTCAATTCCCAGCAACCACATGGTGGCTCACAAGCATCTGATCTGGTCCCTCTTCTGGCCTGCAGGGATACATGCAGAACACTGAATACATAATAAACTACTAAATATAAATAAATATTTTTTAAAATTTTAAAAATCAAATAATCATGACTAAACAGGGAAGAGGTGATGTTGAAAGGGGTCCACTGCCTAGAAGCTCCTCTGAGTATAGATACATCCATTGTTTACAGCTATCAAGTAGACTTTGCTCTTGCCATACAACCTAATTAGACTTCGGATCTGAATGTGGACGGATAACAGTACTAATTGATGGGTGTGTAGTGTCGCAGAGTGGGTCCGTGTAGCCTACACTTCTGCATGCAAGTGGGTATCTGTGGATAGAGGTATCAGTGTGGGTGTGTGTTCTGTTTCAGGGTGAGGAAATGCCATAGATCTGCATTGTGAGCTGAAGACACAAGCCCAGACCTGTGGCTTCCAGACTTACCAGAGCTAGTTTAACATAGCATGGGCTTCAGCGGCCAGGTCTTTGGCTAGCCCAGCTGTGGGTTCCATTGCAACAGCAGCAGTGCAGTGGGGGTAGAGACCAAGGGGACCCAAGGACAGGGACAGACAAGGATGCCCCTTCAATCTCCCTGTCACTCTCTTCCTTTGGAGATTCAGTGGGGACCAGGTGCGAGTTCCTTGAACTTCCGTTTCCCTTGCAGAGGTTTGGAAGTGTTTGTGAGAGAGGAGGGGCCATGTGTCCATTACAGGAAATAAGCTGTATGAATGTATTCCAATAAATCAGTGCAGATGTCAGAGCACTGTGGGGCCTCGTGGGCTCTGCGGGCTGTAGAATTCAATATGATACGCTTCAGCCTGTGGACTAATGGACTGCTGCTGGACACCACGCGGCCCAGCCTTCCCGAAGATGCAAGACAGGACTGAAAACTGGCATAGATCTATTTATTGGGACAGTGTGTATTTCTGCTGGTGGGTGTGTGGGGAGTCAGGTGGGAGGAGACCCGCATTTCCTGAGGCCTCAGGGTCTGGCCCTGCTGTGGGGGGCGATTGGAGCCAGCAGGAGCGCGCAGGCGTTCTGTCCCTTTGAGGGTGAGGTCTGAGGTCTAGGGCCGGGAGAATGAGTGTTCTGGTGCCTGCATCCCATGTCTCCCCTGACTCTGAGAGGCCCAAATGCCCTTTGTACCCGCTAGCCTTTCCCTAGAATGCCGTGGGATCTAGGAGAAGGCATGGGAAAGCTCCATGCAGCCTAGCAGGGCAGACCAGGCTACCTGGGAAGGACCTTCTGCTACATTTCTCAAACTTTGCATTTTGCAAGTGTTAATGATGTTTACAGGAAAGGGTTGCCTTGTGAGCAATTGAGCAACTTTGAGTCTTACAGGGGCTTCTGGGCCTTGACCTTTGCCCGTGTCCACTGAGTTCTGTGGCTGCCGACCTTGGTTCCTCTCCCTCTCTCCCTCCTGTTCTCCTTCCTTCCTTCTTTCTTCATACAGTTCCTAGGTCTCCTCTTGCTGGGGTCTCGAAGTGATGCAGACCTGCCCTGGGAGTGGAAAACAGAGAGAATCACCCCCCACACACACACCCAGCCAGCCGCCGCCAAGTGATTGACAGGGCTGACGGGCTCAGGAGCTTCAGGGTGGGAGGATCTGCCCAAGAAAGTGGGGACAGTCTTGCAGAGCTGGTGACCCTTAACTTGGCTTTGCAAGTTCCCCAGACCTGTGGCAGAGAAGGGCACTGGGAGCTGAGGAAGCCTTTGGACCTAGCACTGGGGGATGACCAGCAAGGGTTGGTGGAATGGCAGAAAGTGTGGGGTGGGGTAGGGGTTATGGGTGTCCAGCAAGGCTGCTCACGGCTTCCAGGAGGAGGCGGCTCTTAGCTTCTTCCCTACACGTCATTGACGCCTATGGAGGCAACAGTCTTGTGACTTCATGTGGTGGTGGCTGTGTGGCTCACAGACTGGAGTAAGCCCCAAATGTGAAGGGGTTCAGAAACGGACGGGAGTCAGCCTGAATCACGGTGGCAGAAGTCACTTTCTGTCTTCCCGGGGAGTAATGTTGGCAGTACAGAAGGGATACTGTCAAGAATGGACCGAGACAGCCAGAGTCCTCTGACTTGGAAAGAAGAGGGATTTTGCAGACCTGTGAGCAAAGGCCAGATCTTTTCATCAGAGAGGTGTTGGAAATCAAGAGGGAGGATGGTGGCAAAGGAGCTGAGGTGGAAGCAGCCAGACAGAGCAAGAAATGCCGACAGCTTCCCACACAACAGAGTCTTGAAGTGAAAATTAGATCTGTAATGATGTGATGCTGTGTTTCCACCCACCAGCCGGCCAGCAGCTGTATCCTGACCATTCGTCCTGCAGCGCACGATGGAAATGGCGCCAGCCTGGCCCTTTCACACGGGTTTAATGGGGCTGGAAAAACTTCCCAACCCCTTTGAGAGTCAGCTGAACCACACTGGTGCAGTTTTCAAATGCATGCACCCTTTGACCTGGTAATCCTCCCTCCTGGACACAGTCCTTGTGTGTGAGGTCAGGATGTGTGCGACAACTGCTGGTCTTGTGGCACTTCATAGTAGCAGAGCTGGCAGCCATGTGAGGGTGTCGATCAAGGATCAGTGACGAGCTCGGCGGTGGTGGTGCACAGCTTCAATCCCAGCACTTGGGAGACAGAGGCAGGCGGATCTCTGTGAGTTCAGGGCCAGCCTGGTCTACAGAGTGAGCTCCAGGACAGGCAAAGCTACACAGTTACCTTGTATCTTGAAACACAAAAAAAGGGACCAGTGAAGGAAATGACAGTATGACATTTAATTACAACACATTGTGTCATGGGTCCTACCACATCACTAAAAAGCTAAGACCCACTTCCATGTGTGTATCATGATACAGTCATGTATGTATCAAAAGACAATGTTGGATTAAAAAAAACACAGTGCAGGTTGGTGTGTACCGAAGAGAAGAACTGGTACACACATGCACACACACACACAGAGACATACATGTGCAGAGACATAGTCACGCACGCACATACACAGAGACACACATGTGCAGAGACATAATCATACACACACACACACACACACACACACACACACCCTTAAGAGATCTTGAATGTACGTGAACTTCCTAAAAAGACACAGAAACCCATCAACAGCAAAGGGTATACATCTCTTGTCACTGTATGCCTGTGAACTGGGCTTTTTTGTTTAGTATTATATAGTGTGCTGGGTTTTTGTTTTTGTTTTGTTTTGTTTTGTTTTGTTTTTTTGGTCAATTTGACACAAGCTAGAGTTATGTGGGAAGAGGAACGTCAATTGACATGTCTCTTCCAGATTGACCTGTGAGCATTTTCTTGATTAATGACAGATGCAGGAGGGCCCAGCCCTTTGTGGGTAGTGCAGTCCCTGGGCTTGGGGTGGGGGAAGGTCCTGGGTATATAAGAAAGCAGGCTGAGCAAGCCAAGGGGAGCAAGCCAGTAAGCAGCAGCCATCCATGGCCTCTTCTTCAGCTCCTGTCCCCAGGTTCTTTCTTGAGTTCTTGTCCTGATTTCCCTCAGTGATGGACTGTGATACCGAATCATAAGCCACAGAAACCCTTTCTTCCCCGGTTGCTTTTGGTTATCTTCTACCACATTGATAGAAAGCAGACGAGATCATGTAGCTTTTGAGGCAGTTCATGTGTGTGTGCGCGCGTACACACAGGTATATGTATACACATGCACACACATATATTTACTGCATTTTTAAAATTATAACAACCAAAACCAAAAGCCCAGACAGTTTCATTTCTTGTTTTCCATGCACTGAGGGCTCATTTTAAGCAGGGTTTTGAGGTGTGACTTTCCATGGAAGTGAGTTTTCCAGGTCTGGCGAGGATCAAGACTCTCAGCGATTGTTTTCAAGGAATGCATTCGTGGTGAACTCACAGAACACGTTTTATCAAGAGCGTGGAATGTGGGTGATGACTTTCTGGGTGCCCTAAAACCCTTTGTTCCTGCACTGACGGCTTCTTTCCTTCCAAGAAATGATCTTATTTACAGTGTGTGTATGAATGCACATGTGTGTGGAGGTCAGAGGACAACCCCTAGGACTCAGTTTCCCCTTTTACCATGTGGGTCCAGGGGCTAGATCTCTCAGGTCAGCAGGCTTGAGTGGCAAGCCCTCTACCCACTGATCATTTTGTAGGCCTCAAGGCCTCAGGGTTTCTCTGTGTAACAGCCCTGACTGTCTTGGAACTCGCTCTATAGACCAGGCTGGCCTCGAACTCACAGAGATCCACCTGCCTCTGCCTCCTCAGTGCTGGGATTAAAGATGTGCACCATCACTGACTGGCAAGGCTTCTATCTTAAGGAGACTTTTGTCCTTCTCCTCAGATCTGACAGTGTGAGAACAGAGCAAGAGTGGCAGTGGGGACAGCAGTCGGGAGCCTGCGCTGTGTGGGTAGTGTCTATTGTTTGCAGGGCCAGGGGCCAGACTCAGGCCGACACTGGGGTGGGAGGGGATCTTGTGTTTTCTGCTCACACATCAGTGCTTGGAGTCAAGAAACTTGCAGGCCTGCAGTAGCAAGAGCAGTGGCTTTCTTCTGTCAACTATCACACAACTAACTCTTCACTTGCTGGAGTCAAAGCTTTACTTGTGGTCACGTGGCCAGTGGCAGGTGTAGTGCCATTTCAACTGTATTTTAACAAAGACTGCCTGAAGATCTGGGAGTCAAACAGCCCCACTGGTCATCCTTACAGACCAGGTTATGGTAACACACACCTTTTTAATCCCAGTAGCCACACTAGTTGCCATAGAAATCGGGTAGTGCTTACCTTTAATCCCAGTGGTGCATGCATACCTTTGAGCCCAGCCCTAGAGAGGAATATAAGATGGGGCAAGACAGCTCTCAGATGCAGTCTCCGCCCGAGATTCCAGGAGACAGGATCACCATTTCAGACTGATGTCGAGGTACGGGCCAGTGGCTGGCTGTTTTCTGAACCCCAGTTTTTGACCGTGAGTTTTTATTAATCGTGCTTCATGTAGGGGACATTTTCTGTGACTCTATTTGCTCAACTGTAAAACAGAAACCATGCCACGATGGCTGGGTGACTGTGGCTGACAGAATGAATCTGGTGGTCAGGACAGATTTACTTTCTCCCTCCCTGGCCAGGAACGAGGCTATCTGAATTATTGGAACCATTTCCACAGGCTAGGCCCCATGACTGACTTCGTCAGACTCGATGAAGCATAGGGTCATGGGTGACCACAGGGACTGCTGGTGTTTCTTTGATGGCTTCATGAAGCAGAAAGCTCTTTGGAGAATCTGAGTGCTGCTACTGAGGGACCTCACCAGAACCCCACACTGCTCTGGCAGTGCTGGAGCGTCACCGTGGCCCAGTCATTCACTCATTCACTCAATCATTCATTCATTCATCCATTCACTGTATGGGGGCACGTGTGGCGTGGTGCGTGGGTGAAGGCCAGAGGACAGGCCATGTAGGTTAGCAGCAAATTTCTTAATATGTTGAGCCATTTATGTGGGCTCTGGAGGTCCTGATCTGAGACCAGACTCAGCATTAGCAAAGGGCTACCATGGGCAAGTTACTTCTCAGTTCAGCACCTCAGTTTCCCCAACTGTATCCTGGAGTGATGTGGTGAACACACTTAGCCCTTCACTTTCCCGAGGGTCCAACCAACACGTGTTCAAATGTGTTCCCCCAAAGGAGTGTGTCTGTACTGAGTAGGGGTGGATTCTTTCCTGATCGTGACCCCCACTGTAACAACTGTTTTCTACAGCATATTCATTGTGTTCAAGGTTACAGTCTAAAGGGGGTTGAAAGTGTGCAGAAAGACATACGTGAGTTACGTCTCAACAGTACACCATTTTACCATCGTCAACTTGAACATCCTCAGAGTCTGGTATCTTCTGAGAACTTTGGGTACCATGGTGCATCTGGCTGTGCTGGGAGTTCCGTAAGCTGGTGTGGATGGGTGTATTTCACACCCTGGTCTGTAAGAGCACATTCGTGGTGAGGTCCAGGTGTGGTCCCCTTGCTAACAGGCAGGAGTAGCCTAGTTGAGTTTCTGACAAGGTGAGCAGGAACAGGATTGGTGCTCTTAGGAAAGGACCCCAGACTGCTCTCATCCTTCTGCCCACAGCTGCGAGGGCCCTCATCAGGACTTGACTATGCTGGCATCCTTCCTGATCTTGGAATTCCAAACAGGAAGAAATAAATTCCCATTGGTTTGTAAACCTTTCAGCGTATGGTCCTTTGCTACAGTGAGCTAAATAGATTCAGTCACCCATCCTGTCTGGGGCCAAGCTTCTGCCTCAGGACCTGGTGTAGACCAGTTTAGTAACAGTACACCTTGTCCAGCAAGAGGCTAGCAAGGCTAGAGATGTGGGTCATGGCTGAATTCAGGTGGCTGGCAAAGCCCCTGTGGTCATGAACTTGGTCGCGTGTTTCTCCTGGGCCCCAGCTTTATAAAAGCCTGGAGTTTACTTACCTCACAGATAAGAGCTGCTAAGACAAGAACAGTGCTGGAGGCATCTGCTGTTAGTGTGCCTGCAGATATGCGGTTGCTAGTGCACCTGCAGATGCGTGGCTGTTAGTGTGCCTGCAGATGCATGTATGCCTGTTAGCGCTTGCAGATGCACAGCTGTCAGTGTGCCTGCAGATGCACAGCTGTTAGTGCACCTGCAGATGCACAGCTGTTAGTGTGCCTGCAGATATGCAGTTGTTAGTGCACCTGCAGATGTGTGGCCATTAGTGTGCCTGCAGATGCATGTATGTATGTTAGCGCCTGCAGATGCACAGCTGTTGTGTGCCTGCAGGTGCATGTATGTCTGTTAGCACCTGCAGATGTGCAGCTGTTAGTGTGCCTGCAGATGTGCAGGTGTTAGTGCCTGCAGATGTGCAGCTGTTAGTGTGCCTGCAGATGCCTGGCTGTTAGTGTGCCTGCAGATGAGCAGGTGTTAGTGTGCCTGAGGATGCCTGGCTGTTAGTGAGCCTGCAGATGTACAGCTGTTAGTGTGCCTGCAGATGCCTGGCTGTTAGTGTGCCTGCAGATGCGCAGGTGTTAGTGCGTGCAGATGTGCAGCTGTTAGTGTGCCTGCAAATGCACAGCACAGGTAAGAGTGGTGTGTCATGGAGTCACTCCATGACAGTGGACTTGTGGCTGTTCGTTTAGTGATGGCCTAAAAGCTGGCTCCAGTTTCTGTTATTCTGGTTGTGTAGAACAAAATAGAGATCTTCATGAGGAGATTTGGTTCACACCCCTAACTTGCAAGGTAGAAGGACAAGGATCCCCCTTGAGTCCCCTCCTTTGTAAAAGAATAGCCATGCACACAGTTTTACAGTGAACTGCTCACATGGTGGGGGAAGCTGCTTGGATTAAAGACAGAGGTGGGGCCTGACCCTCTGAGGGACTATACCTGATGCCCAGGGTTTGGGGGAAGGCAGCTGGGTGAAGAGCCTTCCTGGTCTGGACAGTCTCAAATTTGAGCCCCAGAGACCCAGGTAACCATGCCAGGATAACCTTGCGGGCAGTCTACCATCTTCCCCACGTAGCTGGGGGTCTCTCTACAAGAGACAGTGGAGTGACAAAGAGCCATGACCTGTGGTGACACAGGAGCCTGGCATGGTAGGGGTAGAAGGCATGTGTGGGATCTGATGTCACTGGGGTGGGGGTGGAGACTTCTGAGGAGCTGGGAGGGTCTCACTTTATTTTAATTCTAGGCCATCTGCTCCCACTTCCCACCAGGTGGGCCCCAGTCTGAGAAATATTCAGAGTGAACATATGCTGCTCCCGGGGCGGGGGTGCTGGGAAGAGGCGTCTGTGGGGGTGGGGTGGGAGAGCCCTGTTCTCAGGAGTTGTGGCCACCAGATATATCCGTAGGACTCCTGTGGCCTCCTTGGTGAGAGGCCTTGGCATTTCAGTCTCGGGCGGGCGAGGAGCAACATGAGGTGACTTCACATTCGAGGAGCTCTCTCAGGACAGACTCCCTCCCAGAGTCCCTGACAGGTGGCCCACCCTGCTGAGAGGCTCTTCCTCCAGCAGACTGAGTTTGGAGGATATCCCAAATCCTCCCTCTGACTCCCCCAGGACTTCCTGGATCCCTAGAGACAATAGCTCTCATGCAAACACCAACCATGTGGGGAGGAAAAAACAAGAAAATTAAAAGATGCCCTTTTCTTACCAATTGACCCAAAATGAACAAACATTGTCCCCCTTGGCAGGTTTGCTGTCAAAGATTACCACACACACAAACCCTGTCAGAACTTTGTAGCTGTTATACATAAGCCTGTGGTTAGCGGCACTTGGCTTCATTTTATTACTGCATTTTACAAAGTTACCAAGACAACTGAGGCTGTAACAGAGCCTTGACTACATGCGCCATGAAAATTTAATAAAGAATTTTGAAAGGCTTTTAAGAGGTGGGAGTGGCAGGGGGAGGGGGAAGCGAGGCTTCAGCAGACTTCCAGGAGCCTCTCCTGCCAGGGCTCCTGGCCTGGCAGCGGTGTTTCCTGGTATCTGTTGATTTCAGCATATGGAGACCATACCTTTCCTCAACAGACATTGTGAAGACACTTCCCAGGTGCCAAGTCTCATGCCAGGCTCTTTGGGTCTATTTTGACATGATCTCTGCTGCACAGAAGAGGGACGGGTGTCAGGAAGGAAAGTCACCCATCCATGGCCAAGCAAGTTCACCCTCACATCAGACTTCCAAAGCCTCTGGTCCTTTCAGAGGGGACAGGGACTCCTTTGGCTTCTCCGTTCTGATGTGAAACAGGGAAAATATCTCTACAGCCCATCTGAGGCTTGGGGGAGTCTGGATGGTTCCTTCGGCCCACAGCCCTGGCCCGAGTCTATAAATGCTCCGCCTTTCCAGGCACTTCTGTGTAAGCAGGGTTTGCGACACAGAGCCACAAAGAGCCTGTTTTCCAAATCACTCTCAGAAGCAAAAAGCCAAAAACAAGGAAAACATTAGTGACTTTGTCATTTTATGCTGGAGCTCAGTGTGTGTGTGTGTGTGTGCTTGTGTGTGCGTGTGTGTGTGCATGTGTGTGTACATGTGTGTGTGTGTATGCATGTGTTAGTGTAAACAGAGGCAGTGTGTTTTTTCCAGTTAAAGCGAAAGCAAGACTTTTGGTTATCAGAGGAGACAACTGGAAAGTATTCTGCAGAATTTCTTTTGTCTCTGAGAACAAGAAAAAAATGCATTGTTTGTGAGAAATTGTGGGAAAATTTCATTCACATTCATCAGTTGAATTGGGAGAGTGGCTAAATTATCAATGGAGGTTAGGCAGGTTTCAGGCTACACTGCTCACTGGTGAATTTCCCTCATTGAGCATGGGCAGCTCTCTGCCTCTGGGAACACAGCTCCCAGACGAGGGCTCGTGAGTCCTGAGCTTCAAGAGAAGGCACCCAAAGCCAGTCCAGTCTCACAGAGCTGAGGAATAAAGGAACTAATCAAGGAATGAACGTGGCGGGGAGAGCGTGTGGGT
This sequence comes from Chionomys nivalis, assembly GCF_950005125.1. Taxonomy (NCBI): domain Eukaryota; kingdom Metazoa; phylum Chordata; class Mammalia; order Rodentia; family Cricetidae; genus Chionomys; species Chionomys nivalis. The sequence goes on from NC_080107.1 coordinate 51,171,253, forward strand.
GTGATCCATGTTGGAGTAGTTCTCTGCCAACCACAAGGCCGAGTCCAGACATCTGAGGCACGGCATTTCCCAGCCTGTGAGCGTCTTCAGATGTGTGCAGATAAGAGGCAGCAGGGGTGGGTTGTCTTGGCTTCGTCCATCTCCCTGAACATTATTCAAGGAAGCTTGTCATCATCTTGCCTAATGTCCCCAAAATTCTGAGAGAAGACATCACCCACATTTGGGTGGTTGAGGACCTGGAGTCCTTACAGGCTTCGTGGGCTTCGGGGTCAGAAGAATAAGCTGGAAGGCTCCAAGTCCCTAGACTCCCCAGGTGTACTCTGATGCAACATGCAGCTTCCCTGCCACACAGGCTGCAGTGTCTGCTCAACCGGGCTTTGGACAGGTGTCAGAACTAGTGATGGTCCCTGTGTTTCACTGGGCAGTTTGGAAGATCAGACAATAAGAGAAATTGAAGAGATCCCTTTGAACTGTGGAACACTGAGAACAGGTTCATCCACACAGGAAAAGGAGTTTCTCGAATAATCTAGTGAGGCTGGAATGTTTCTCACACACTTGTCCAGCTCCTTCCTGACTAGCTGCAATCATAGCACACCACCGTCTCCGAATGTGTGCTGTGACCTCAGACGGGAGGCAGGGTGGATACCGTTGGAGTCCAGGGCTGAAGGAGAGGGGGTGCCCGCTCAGGGATAGGCCTAGGTCCTGAGCTGAAGGTCACGTGGAATCTGGCTGTGGAGAGACTCAAGGATCAGCAAAGCCACTGTTTACTCCTGGGGTCACGGGACAGCTACCATGCCCAGGAACGGGATCAGCCAATTGGGAATCTGGGGATGTTCAGCCAAATAGCTCGGCGAAGCTTAGAAAACCATGGTTCCTAAGGGCATCCACAGCACATGGAGAGAGGGCGCGTGTCTCCTCACCTAGAACTGCTCTTTGCTGCCACTTCAGCAAGCATCTCTGCCCCTTAGCAGCTGACCTGGATCCAACAGCCCATGCTGGCCCTGAAGACACAGCTGGGTTCCCACGGGTAAGCACTGCAAAGGGGACTCTCTGCATTCCTGGGCATATATGGAAGAGGCAGTCCTTTCTGTGAGGGGGAAGGGAATGGGCTGGGGTGAGCTGCAGCGGGCTCTAGAACCGAGCCTCTCCAGAAGTTGTTTGCTACTGGCCATAGGGCTCTGACTGGACCAGGTAGTGGTAGCAGCAAGTGCAGGGTGGGGAGTTGGGGGCAGCGGCCTGCCAGGGTCTTCCTGTCAGTGGCTCATTGTTTCCCTGGCCACAGGTTCTAGGAGCACTAGGAATCCAGAAGGTAAAACCAGGCCTATGGGGTCCTTGCAGCTTCTAGAGAAGAGAGGGAGAAGCTTGATCTCAAGGTCCTTGACTGGGGACACTTTCAGCAGGGATTTGTGGGCTCCCTGTGGTCTTGCTCCCTCCCAGAAGCTAGGGAGGGAGGGGCCGAGGAGTATGGGGGCAGAGGCATGACTCTATCTGGGAGAGACTTGCTGAGGGCTAAACTAAGAAGACAACAGAGAGTTCCCTGGGATAACATAAGGGGAGACACACAGCCCCCACCAGGCCGCCAGGAGGCTCCAGGAGGCCCTGTTCTGCCAGAGGAGGGATGAGATGGGCATCTGGCAGGACCAGCATTTCAACAGCTCCACTGGACCCTCGAATGCCCACTATGTCCTTGTAGACTCCTGGCTAGGCTGAGGGTCACGGTCCCAGCCTCCACCAGATGAAAAGCTGAATCCAGTCTGAAGGCTGGGACCTCCCTGGGGGCCATGGTTCTCAGGGGGCCTCTACAGAAGAGACTAAGACCCCAGCCAGTCACAGAGCCTGCAGCACTCAGCAGAGGTCCCTGGGCCTGGATGGGCTCTCTGGCAACTCCTTCCCTGCAGGAGGAAGGAGCCAGCTGGATTACTTTCATCTCAGCCACAGCCTGCAAAAAGTGAGGGGCTGGTCACAAAGTGAGTAAAGGTAGTAGTATCTCTGGAAAACTGGGGTGGGGACAGAAGTCTCCTAGTGTGCACTCTCAATTCTGAAAGTATTGGGGGGCAACTTGTCCGCAAAGGGCTTTCCCAATCATCACTATAGAGTCAAATCCCCAGGGGTGTGGAGCCTCCCAAGGGCTTGTGCTACAGACTGAGCGGCTCTGTAACCAGGGGACCAACGGTGACCTACCTCTAGATGACTGTGCACCATAGAGAGGCCATCTCTCACCGTGGGTGCTGGCATTTTTTATATCACCTCAACATGGCTGCAGCTCTACCTTTGAACCCTTTTCCCCTCGGCTCCATGTTGGCGAGCACTTTCTGAAGACTCATTTTGAGAATGTGTCAAGTTAAAGCTCTGTTTAATAGACCCTGTACAGCTCCCGCGCGCGGCTGGTCAACAGGATCCCCACAGTAGAGCATCTGAGAACACTGATTGCTCAGGTCCAGGTCCCCATGCCCTCTGCACACAATTCTTGTCCCGCCTCTCCTCTGGGCCTTACGTTCTCCCCTCAGCGCTGACAGCACAGTGCCGGATGCATACACAGCGGCTCTTGGTCATTGGGTCAGCACCCCACTTTTGCAGGGTTCCCCTGGAACCTGGATGGGGAGACTGAAGAACTTGTTATTTCTTAATTAGTAATAAATCAATCACTGCAGCGACAGGCAAGTTAATGAAATAAGTGAGGTTACTCTGTTAAGTACACCCATATAGCACATGATTGGGGTGTCCGCCATCTTGATAATCTACTTCTTTCAGAGGACAGGTGGAAGGAAAGCGATGCTTCGATCCTGAGCTCCGACCAGCAGGCTCGCGGAGGCCCCAGCAGACCGCAGGTGTGACCTCGCACCCACGGTTCCTCGCTTTGAGATGGTCTGTCCTTTCTCCCATCCTCCACTCCTCTGTGGCCCCAAGCACAAAAGAACTGCCCAGTTGGTGCTTCCCAGGAACCCGGAATAATAGGTGCCATCTGTCACAGCTCAGATGTCATATGTCTACTGATGACTCACAAACACGGTGGGTCATGAGGCGCTGGGAGGAGGGTGGGCAAGAATTAGCCATGTGAGGTGAGAGCCCTGCAGAACACAGAGGACTCCCAGCCATTGCAGCTGGGACCCTGATGGCACCCCACAGATCAGGGCAGCCCAGGGTACTCAGCCTCCGAGTGCACACCTTCTTCCAGGACGGCAGGGGGGCCTTCAGGACAGAGCGTGTCTAGAGTGAGACAGCTTATTAGCACCGATTATGCGGGGTGCAGGGCTGTCTGCGGCTGACTGGGTTGTGGGGTTGGTCTCCTGAGGAGGACTGCTTTGGGGGCGCCGGCCCCGGCCACACACCAAGCGCTTCTCATCCAGCAGAGACAGGTGGTATTCACACAGGTCGATCAAGGAGGCCACCTGCTCATGCAGAGGCAACAGCTTGAACTTCCTCTGGGCCAGGAAGAAGAAAGCCTCGACAAATGCCTGCAGACACATCCCTGTGGGTAGAGAGATGCTGTCAGAGAGCTGGTGGTACCCGGGGAAGCTCACCCAGAGCACAAAGGCTGGCAAGAGCCATTCTGCTCACCACACCTCCATTCGGAAACTACACGGGGCAGCACACGGAGGGCCTTCCATGCCCAGGCTCTCTGAGTTCAAACAGCACATGGAGGGCCTTCCATGCCCGGCTCTCTGAGTTCAAACAGCACACGGAGGGCCTTCCATGCCCAGGCTCTCTGAGTTCAAACAGCCCCAGGAAGTAGATTTACTTCTTTCTCAGATATGGGGAAACCGAGACACAGGGAAGTGGGGAGACCTGAGTAGAAAGTGGTGGTGCTTAGATTTCAGCCTTGCCCCAAATTTATTCCTGGGCACCATGATAAAATGCCTTCCCGTGAAAACCCAGCTCCCAAACTTTCACCATCAGAGAGGGTAATATAGCTATCAGTCCAACAACTGTGCTCGCCATCCTGAGACAGTAAACAGTCAACTGTAAAAACCTGAAACCTTAAATGTAAGGCTTAAATATTAAGGTTTATGCATTTTGCTACTTGTAAAATTTACCTCATCAAGTAAAATAAACCCAGCCTTCTCTTTGGTTGTCGTGTTGTGAATGTGACTCCCCTTGCACACCACATGGCACAGATACTTGTGCTGAGTGCCTAGTCTCCTGCTAATGGCACTATTTGAGAAGGTTCTGGCAACGTCAGCTTCCTACCCGAGGTGCCCACCTGAAGGAATCTGGTCACTGGAAGCATGCCTTTGAAGACTATACCTGTCCCTCTGGCCCCTACTCTTTCTTTACTTCCTGTCTTTCACAGGTGACCAATCTCCTCTGCCACTCACTCCTACCACCATGAGTTCTGCTCAAGTACGTGGGGCCAAGCAACCATGGATAAACCCTCTGGCACTTGGAGGCTAAAACTCTTCCTCCCATAGGTTGTTCCCTACGACGCATCTCAGTCACAGCCACAGGAGAATAATAAACACGCCAGCAGCAGGGAAGTTCCAGGATGCATGGTGTGCCGTCCCCACCATGCCCTGGAATGTTCTTCATAAGTTCCTACCCGTTCCTGGGATTTGAGGTCAAAATTTCAAGGTCAGAATTAAGCAGGCCCCCTGGTATATTTGGGTCTCTCAGTGTTGGGCCTAGGACCTCAGGCCCATGAGCGCTCCATAGGCTCTACCGCGGACCTCTGTCCTGGCCCCACCTGCTTTGGCATCAAGTGGCAAAGTAGAATTTGGTGCAGTTTCAGGTTTATGGATAAATGAACAGAAAGTTCCCAGGGGCCCTTGTGTCATGTAGCTTGTCACAGTGTGACCCACTCGTCCCAACTGGCCATCTAGTACGGAAGGTGCAGGTGTACGTCTGGGCAGGTTCTTTGCTTTCTTTTCTGTGGTTCTGTATTTTCGGGAAACGTGGAAGTCAGGTGTGTCTGCTTAGGACATCACATGGAACAGTTTAACTGCCCCTCCCAGGTGCCTGGCTTGCATCTGCCATGCCTCCTCCACCTCTCCGATCCTTGATGAACCCATAATTTTGTTATTGCTCTAGCTTCGCCCTTCCCAGAAGGCAGCCATCAGGGCTGCTGCCTTTCAGAGACTTCTTCCACTCAGCAGGTTCCGCTGGTGTCTGTGTCTTCGTGTGGTTTGGTGTCCATCCCCCTTCTAGGACAGGGTTTCTCTGTGCAGCAATCCTGGCTGTCCTGGAACTTTCTCCCTCTTTTAAATTAAGTTTTGAGGTCACCATACATGTGGTGGGGGCTCCGTTATGGACTCTCCATATGTAGCTTCCATTACTACATTCTCGTCTCAGCTGTCCACCTCCCCACCACCCTTCCTCATGCTCCCCTTCCCCCTCCAGCCGCTTCTCCTTTCCCCAGCTCCTCCTCCATTCTGCTTTCCAGAACATTCCATTCATTACTGACTCTCTTTCGCATTTCCTTTAAGTCCCTTCCTCTATTCTCAAGGCCTCTTTCTAGTTTTGCACCCATAAACACACTTACATACACATCACACACACGCAGAATTTTAAATTTAGAGGGAATGTGAGTTATTTTTCCAGGCCAATTGAATCCATTTCCTGCAAATGTCATTGTTTCATTTTTCTTTGACTGTATGAAATTCTGTTTATATATGGACCATGCTTTCTTCATCCATTCATTCAGCATCCGTGAACATCTGTGCTGCTTTCATTTCTTGACTATTTCAGAACTTGAAAGTGCAAGTGTCTGTGGTGTTTTGGTTAGAGTCCTGTGGAGCTATTCTAGGCTTAGTTTACTGGAGAAGCCCCATACGGATGTACATGGTGGCTGCCTCAGTTTCCCCTGCACCAGCAGCGAGGATGCATTCCTCTTTCCAACATCCTCAGCAGCATTTGTTGTCCTGTGTATTTATTTAGAGACAGGGTCTCCCTGCGTAGACTGGCTGGTCTGGAACTTCTGTGTAGACCAGGCTGGCCTCGAACTTACGAGTTCGGCCAGTCTCTGCCTCCTGAGTGCTGGGATTAAAAGCATATGCCACCACCACCGGGCATTTCTCAGTGGGATCTAGAGCTCAGCAATTAGGTTAAGTTGACTAGCCAGGGAGCCCCAAGGATCTGCCTGTTTCCACTTCCCTAGCGGATTCCGATCCTGTCCCGCCATGCCTGGCATTTCCCATGGGTGTGGGCTTTTGACTCCAGACTTCATGACTGCGAGCGTAGTTTGCATTTTACCAGCTGAGCTACCCCCCTCCTCAGGGCAGTCTGCTCTGGATCTCCCTGGCAGCCAGGGGCACCTTGGCAGGTACCTTTACTGGTTGCTTATGTTTCTTCTTTTGAGAGCTGTCTGTTCAGTTCATCATCCCGTTTGCTAACCAGAGAACTTGGGGTTTGATGTCTTTGTGGTAGTCACTGTATCTTCGACATCAGCTCTGTCAGATTCTGTGGGCTGTCTCTGTGCAGGAGCTTCCTAACTTCATGGAATCCTTGTTGTCAGTTTCTGGGATTATTTCCTGTGCTGTTGGAGGCCTGTTCAGAGAGTCCTTGCCTGAGTTCACACCGTGAAGCCTTTTCCCTCTAACCCCTCCTTGCCCTTTTCTTGGCAGCACCTGCTCCAGCCTGCAGCCTGCTTGGTTTTGTTTTGTGGCCCTTTGGCTGTCCTCATCTTTTTTGCTTTTTGTTTATTTCATCGCTCTGTCCCAGCGACAGGAACCCAGAAGGTACTCAGTATCCACAGGCAGATGACTGGCTGGGTAGATGGTGGGGGAAGGAGGCGCTTTATAGATATTGTCACTGACCCTCCCGGGGATCATCATTGTGCTCTAAAATGAGGAACAAGGCAGAGATGAAGCAACCTTGTGAGGTCAGCAACGGAACAGCGCCCTAGGAAATCAGTTTGTAAACCAAACTGTGTTGAATGAAAGGTCCTGAGCCTTCCCAGCGTCCATATGAACATGAACTCAGGGATCCTCAGGAGGTGACAACCAAGGCCAGCGTCGGTGCCTTGCAGCATGCTAGTCAAGGCTGGCTCTGCTGGCTGATCACCCCGTCAAGTTTGCAGGCACTGGCTGCCCTGGGGCCTGAGAACACCTTTGACTTGGTAATGCAAGTGGGGCGGAAAAGGCAGAGGCTTTGTGGCTCTGCTCTTGCTAGATGCCCTGCCAAGTCCCTTGCCCTTCAGGAGGAGACAGCAAGGGATGATGGACTCTTCTGTGTAAGCAGAAGCCTGCTGTGGGCAGATAGGGAAACATCTGCAGTTTTACTTGAGAGGCAAAGATGTCCCAAACATCTGCGCTTGGCTAGGTTTACTAAGGAGGGTCGTGTGTGCATTCTGTGCATATGAACACGTATGTGTTCGAGCATAAGAGTGTATGCACGTGAATGTGTATGTTACAGTTGGTTGGATGGGTCAGATAAATACAGTGGAAGATGCTGGACTCTCAGCTAGAGAAACAGTCACCCTCCAGCCTCCCAGCTCTGTGGTCTAAACATTTCTCTTGAAGCCTGGCCTCACTGGACACCGAGGACTGTGTTACAGACAGTGATCTCACTAGACACCGAGCAAGGACTGCATCACAGACAGTGATCTCACTGGACACCGAGCAAGGACTGCGTCACAGACAGTGATCTCACTGGACACCGAGGACCGCGTCTCAGACAGTGATCTCACTGGACACCGAGGACCGCGTCACAGACAGTGATCTCACTGGACACCGAGGACCGCGTCACAGACAGTGATCTCATTGGACATCGAGGACCGCGTCTCAGACAGTGATCTCACTGGACACCGAGGACCGCGTCACAGACAGTGATCTCATGGGACAGGAAGGGCTGTGTCTCAGACATCTGATAAGATAAAGAGCTTGGGCCAGAAAGTAGACCAGCCACCTCATCAGTAATGCTGATTACATGAGCTGACACCGCTTACAGCTAGTCTTTCTCAACAAAGGGAATGGCCAGCTGTTTATGCTCTGGCTCAAGCCTCTGGTCTAGGCTTTGACCAGCAGTTTGCAGGTCACAACTCTGAGTACTTCCAGTGTCCACACAGGGCAGCGCTAATGGTCATTCCAATTACCACCGTCTTGTTAAATGTGGCTTCTGGTGTGAGGCCAAAGTGTGCATGCAGTTAGGTCTGGGGGCTGCTGGCGTTTGGACCACACTGAGCAGCAGGATGGAAAATACAGCTCTTGTACCTCATGGGATTACTCTTGCTCCCTTCACTGAAGACTTCCTGTGATTTGAGCTGTCATTCACAGAAGGAGTATGTCAGGAAGGGTCCATGGCTGGATTGTTTGGATGAGGGCATTCTGAGAGAGGAGGTTTAATTCACGATCCTTGGCATCCTCTTTCCTTGTCTGTCTTCTTTTCAAATTTCCTAGAGCAATTGTGTATGAAAAACATACCAAAGATATATTTTGTCTTTTGAAACAAGTGATAAAGGGGCTCACCTTCTAGTCCAGGCCAGCCACAGACTTATACAATTCTCCAGCCTCAGTCTCCTGAGTGCTGTGATTGAATGTCTGCACCCTCACACTTGATTTGGAATGGGGAATTAGAGTGGGTGGAGGATGTGGCTACTGGGTATTTGTTTCTTGTTTTGTTTTGTTTTTCAAGATAGGGTTTCTCTGTAGTTCTTTGGAACCTGTTCTGGAACTCACTCTGTAGACCAGGCTGGCCTCAAACTCACAGAGATCCACCTGCCTCTGCCTCTTGAGTGCTGGGATTAAAGGCGTGTGCCACCACTGCCCGGCCAGAGTACTTACTTGCTTCCTTAATGATGGGCCTGAGTTTGAAGTTGGGTACGCATATTGTTTTGAAAAAATACAATGCAAACACACATACACACACACACACACACAATTATCATTGATGGGTATGTCTCAAGACTTTCCAGAGAAGCCCTGAAACTATAGCCAATACAAAATACTGTAGTGTACATTTTATATTTTCCCCTCCTATGACTTGCAGCAACATAACACAGCACAAGAATTAGTTCGTCTCTTCCTGCTTTATCCCCTGATGTCACCTTTCTGTCACCCATCTTTGTGCTTCGGCCACTGCTGGGTAGTAAGGCTCACTCCAGCCTAAGCACAGCCACGCTGAAGCACCATATACAGGGTGGATACACCGGATGAAGGCATGATTCATGGTCTGGTGGAATAGAACAGGTCAACCGGGGATTCTACCATGGGATTCAGATACATAACTCACAACATGGAAATTATTTATTTCTGGAAGTTTTCCTTTAGTATTTAAAGGCTGATGTTGATATTGGGAAGCTAACAAGAAAGTGATGCTTTGGATAAGGGGGGACCACCATAAAGGGAGAATAAAAGCGAAGATAACGGGCGGTGCCTCGCACAAAAGTGTCGTCCTGCCTGGCGCACGCCTTTAATTCCAGCACTCGGAGGCAGAGGGAGGCGGATCTCTGTGGTTCGAGGCCAGCCTGGTCTACAAAGCTAGTTCCAGGACAGCCAGGACTACAAAGAGAAATCCACTCTGGAAAAGCAAAAATAGAGGAGGGAGGAGAGGGAGAGGGGGGAGAAAAGGAGGGAGGGGGAGGGGAGAGAGAGAGAGAGAGAGAGAGAGAGAGAGAGAGAGAGAGAGAGAGAGAGAGCCATCCTAACACTTTAAGCAGGAGGGAGGCAGCTTACTGCCCTCCCCTCATAGACCTGTCCATCTTACAGGCCCCCCTGGGTCTTTACAACCCCCAAGGCCATCATCATCACCATGGAATCCTTGCCCAGCACCATCGTTTTACCCAAGAGTCAGTGTGTAAATCCCCAGTGTGTAAATTCCGAGTCAGTCAGTAATCTACAGCATGAGGACCAGAGCCCAGCTCTCCCTACGTGCGCAGCATAGGCTAAAACCACACAGCATCCCACTCCCAGAGTAAAGTCAAGGGCAAGATAATGGCAACCTTCAGACTGTGGTCCAACCACTTGGACTTTGGAAAAACAAAGATTACAGAAGATTAACAGTCATTATACCATTTAACACAGCAATGACAGACCTAGAAACTTCCCAAATACAATGCACTCTCGCACGGGTGACTCATTGCCAACTCTGCACAGTATAGACCTTCCACAGTGTCTTAGCTAGGGTTTCTGTTGTGAAGACACATCAAAACCATGGCAACTCCTTTTTTAAAATTTTTTATGATTTATTTATCTTTATTTTATGTTCATTGATGTGAAGGTGTCAGATCCCCTAGAACTGGATTTTCAGACAGTTGTGAGCTGCCATGTGGGTGCTGGGAATTGAACCTGGGTCCTCTGGAAGAGCAGTCAGTGCTCTTAACTGCTGAGTTATTTCTCTAGCCCCCCATGACAACTCTTACAAAGGAAAACATTTAATTGGGGCTGGCTTACAGTTCAGAGGTTTAGTCCATTATCAACATGATGGCAGTATGCAGGCAGATATGGTGTTGGAGAAGGAGCTGAGAGTCCTATATCTTGATCTGAAGACAACAGGAAGTGAACTGAGACACTAGGCATGGCTTGAGCATATGTGAGACCTCAAAGCCCCCCTCCACGGTGGCACACAAACACTTCCTCCAACAAGGCCACACCTTCTAGTTCTACTCCCTATGAGCTTATGGGGGCCATTACATTCAGACTTTGGCATACAGCATTAGAACCTTTTCTGCTTTTCCGTATTTTTCAAATGGTATCATGTGTGCTCACTCTTGGTAATAATTTTAAAAAAATAGAAAAAGCTTATTTTTTAAACAAATACCCTAATCATACTCCAGGGTACTGGTTCTCTGAGGCTCCCCTTGGCCACCCAAAGTGGAAGTCAGCTACATTTCCTAGCGCTTCTCCCATTACCTCCTACTAGCTACAAATCCAAGCACGCATGGTCTCTCTCCCTGGGAGAGAGGAGTGTTCTGGAGGCATGCTCGAGACACGGGTGCTGTGACGGCCGCCATACCGAACCACATCGACAGACACTGGAGCAGCTGGGGCAGACGCACGGACATGCTGACTAGGGGGTTCTGGAACTTCAGCGCCCCCTGACCACCCGAGTGGGGAGGGGTATGGGAAAGCAGATAGAGGAAGCCAGAGCTTCAGATCCAGAAGGCCAAGGTGGGGCCTGAAAATCTGCCTTCATCAATTCCCACATGATGCCAAGGGCTAGGGACCAGGGACTCCACTTGAGGATAACCCCTTCCCCCAGCTGAATCCTGCCTGGGTAAACTTTACTCTTAATGCCCTAAAGTGAGAGGAGCTTGACTTTGGGCTAAAGACGTTTTTTAAAAGACATTTATTTTAAGTCATTGATTGAGAGAAACACAACCCGTTATTTTTAAAAGCCTAATGACAGATCTGAGAAACCACAGACCTGTCCCAGTGGTGTGCCGAGCCCTCCCGTGGTTTCTGAGAGACCACACACTTGCGATTCTAGTGGCCTCACTGCCCAACCACTAAGTGGGGAGACTTCCGTGACCTCCTGGTCCTTGCTTCCATCGATCGTACTAAGGTATAATAGGCTAGGAAAGTTCTAGAAGGCTAGGGTCACAGATGGCCCTGTAGACCATGGCAGATTTCCCACTGAGGAAGGTGAGAGGCCAGCAGGGTGTTTGAGGTAACAAGATGGCTGCCATTGTATGTTGAAACCAATATGGGGCATGTATGAAAGACAAGGATGCTGCACCAGTCCAAACGAAAGCTGACAGGGGCACCTCGCCCTCTGTGGTAGTGGAGGGGACGGCAGTGAGGGCTGAGCAGGCTCTGGGCACAATCTAAGAAGGGTGTCAGTGCACGCCGAGATCTGCCCGCTGGCCAGATGTAGGTGTGATAGAAAGGCAAGCATCCCGGTGAAGCAGGGCTAGGAGACCAGCTCCAGGAGACAGGCCTTCTCTTGGTTTGATGCACAAGGTAGTTGGAGGATCTTGTCAGAGATGCAGTTTTCTATCCCCTTCTTCTCTTGGACGCCTGTTGTCAGCGATGCATCAGAAGATGCCTTTGTCATAGCCGACTTGGGGGCCTTTGGGATGAACACTCCAATGTGCTTGTGTCTTAAGGAGGCAGCATGGTGAGGAAGCCCAGAAGATGCTCTCTGAGAAAGCTAGCACTGCATGTACTGGCCTAGCATGAGGGTGGCGAAGAGCCCTTGAGGATACTGGGAAAGCCTTTTCCTTTAAACACCACTGCTCACCACCCCTGTCCTCAAGCGGCCCATATACTCGAGGACAAAGAGCAGTCAAACTTCCTCACGCTTAGAGGCTGGAGGGGCCAGCAGGCTGAGAGCGTGGTCAGGCTCTGGGAGGCAAATGGCCCCCTTCTTACTGAGCCTTCGTAAGTCAGAGTGTGTGGTCATGCCCTCTGCTGTCTCTTTTGCCCAGGGAACTAACACAATTGGAAAGGAGCCTCATTCAACACCAGCCGCTTCCTTAGAGACTTCCTTGATCCATAATCCAGCCACAGGGGATAGTCCCAACATGGAAAGTGGAGGAGGGTGCTGCACTCCAGTCCTGCTGAGGGGACCCTGCTGTGTGGGAAGACTCTAAGTCTCTGCGTCCCAGAGACATTTAGGAAAGAGTTAAACCCTCACCTGTCTCCCTGCTCCTGCGCCCGTCACAGGGAAGACCACCAGCTGGGCTTGGGCTCTGGAGACATCTCCTGACTCGGTACAGTCAAAATAACGAATGTTAGTTCACAGTTATTGAGTCTTGTTATGTGAAAGCCCTGGGATAAAGACATTGTTCAACCGGATTGTACCAAAAATCTTATAAAGCAGGTGTTCTTCAAAGCCATTTCCCATTCACGAAACATGCTAAAGTCACGTGGCTGGCAGGTGCGGCCCGAGCAACAGTCTTTAGCGTTTTGCTCAGTGCTGCTTTGAGTCTTCAAACATCTGGCCACTTCAGAGTTGCCCCAGGACTGCGGAGAAACAAACAAACAACAAGACACTTAAAGAAGAAAACAAAATTCCAGAAGCAAACTCAGTCTCGGAGCGATTAAGGGTTGAACACCATCCATGTCTCGGCCGGATGTCAAGAAGGACAGACAAGGTAGGCAAGATCCACACGTCTCGCATCTGTGAACACGCTTTCCCCACACCTGAAGATAAGTGGTGGGGCGGGATCTGAAACTTCGCTAGAGTTGGTGGATGTCGCTGGAGAAAGCTAGTCTTTGAAACGTTCTGATTGCAGACTCATGCCTCTCACCGAGATGGCCATTGCATATTGAGATAGGGTCACCGACAGGACATGGCCTCATTCTGTCAATCAGCAGGTGACTGAGGGCCCTCTAGCTTCTGCTGGTGCAGGGAGGCCTGGAACACGTCTGACCTGAGGTGAGCATGGCAGCTCCCCAGGAAGCCCATCTTTTAAGGCGTAAGGATGGAAACAGGGTCAAGGGCTTTCTTGGTGCATTCCAGTTCACAGTATCTCCATCTTCTCATCCAGCCCTGAGATGTGTGTGGAGGAGGCTACTGGTACATGAACTTTCCACCTGAAGGTGAGGGACACATACCAGTGGCCACGCAGTAAGCCAGGGTGACTCCCTAATAGAAGAGGTAGCATTTCAGCCCAGGTCTATCTCATACTCAAACCTGCATTCTTTTCCCAACCTAATTAAGCTTTCGTCACATTTGATGGCTATGCATTATTTTACAGTTTCCAGGACACATTTACATATTTGATGTAATTAAATCCAAATCATTGTTGACAGCCAGAGATAGCATCCCACACTGAAGGCGAGATCGATCTCTCCCTTCCCGTCAGTCTCGGCTCTCTCACACTATTCAAATCAAATCTTCTTCTTACTCAACGAGAGTGAGGGCTTCTGCCTCCGAAGTCCTAAGTGTGCACACATACTATGTCTGGCAATAAAGTGGGGTGCTCTGACAAGAAATCACCTCAGCAGCCCCTCCCCGTGAATCACCGTGGCCTCTCCCATGCATTGCCGTGGCACCCAGAAGAGCCCTCTGCTAGGAGAGAAAAGGGACCAAGTCCTCCGTTAACAATTCCTAGCCTCCTCCCTACTCCTGTGGTGCCCAGCAGCCTGGTGCTCTGTTGCACAGACAGTCCTCCAAGCCTGGTTCTTGGGTCTCATAGATCTCAGTTCCCAAGAGATGGCAAGGGGCTCAGTGAATGGTGACTGGGACTCTGGCTGGGTCCTACCCCAGCTCTGCCACAGACAAGCTGCCAAGTATTTCTTTTCTCTATGCTTGCTTGTCTTCATCTCTAAAGTGGGGACAGTAACATTTGTCCTGAGTGGCTTTTCCAAGGAGCCACTGGACAAAGGCAATGTAGGAGTCCAGAAGCTGGCTGTGGGCCTGTCTGTCTCCACTCGCCTTCCAGGAGTGCTAGCTTCTGGCTCTGGCTTTTCCTTTTACGGCTGGCCAGCCAAGGTCACAGAGCAGGACCTTGGGTCTAGTGTTTCTCTTTTGGAGACTAAGGTTTCTTGAGATTCTAGAAATACTGGTAGGTAGGTGATTTTATCTTCTGGATGTCTAAAATAATGAAATGATGGTTAGTGTTGTCAACTTGGTTGAATCTAGACTCACCTGGGAGATAGGCCTTTAGGCATGCCGAAGGGGGATTACCTTAAGAGCACTAAGGTGGGGTGGCGCACCCACCGTGGACAGCGCCATTCCCTGTGTCAGGGGTCCTGGATTGTGTAAGTGGACTAGCTGAGAACTAGCATTAATTTGCCTCTTCTGACTGTGGATACCACGAGACCAGCTGCTTCAGGCTCCTGCCGCCTTTACTGCCTTGATGTGATGGAGTGTACCCCAGGAGTGAGCTAAGATAACTTCTCTTCCGTAAGTGCCCTTCTTGTTTTATAATAGCAACAGAAAAGTGACGGGGATGGGACAGCTAAACCAACACCAGCTGCTGTTCCTACCATGTTCTGCCGGATAGCCCCCCCCCCCCAGGCCCCTTCCATGCCCCATGGTAGTCCAGAGGCTGGCATGATTACTCTTCATATTGCGGAAGCCACAGTGTGCAACTCAGAGAGGCCAAGGCAGGTACCCAACATCAGGTTCTCCTGGCTTAGGTCACATTTCAGAGATGGATGGTGTCTCAGTGGCTTTCTGCTGCCGTGGCAAACCATGACCAAAAGCAACTAGGAGCTTACAGCTCCCAGGACCGGAACTCAAGCTGAGGACAGAGAGGACAGAGAGGAATGCTGTCCCTGCTTCTGGAGCTCCTCCCGGCCTGCTCAGTCTGCTTTCTTATAGAACCCAGGACCGCCTGCCCAGGGACAGCACCGCCCACAATGGACTGGGACCACTATCACCTCAATCAAAAAAATGCACTGCAGGTTTGCTTTCTGTCCAGTCTGGTGGGGGTGATTCCTTAGCTGAGGTTCTCCTTCCTGATGGCCCTCGCTTGTATCAAACTGACCAAAGCTAACTGACGTAGAGCTAGTCCCGGGGTCCCCCACTGACTGGTGTAGAGCTAGTGCCGGGGTCGTCCCCACCACTGACCCTTACTCATTTCCTCTCAAGCTGGGGTGGGGAGGAAGGCCCCTCAAGGCCCATCCTTATGGGGAAGAAAGGGCCGCAATCCTCCTGTGGTAGCCCCACGCACACGCAGTCCCTGCCTACAAGCGTCACAGCAGGAAGAAGCCACTACTATCACATTTGTCCTTGTCTGGATGGAAAAATGAATAAGTGGCAAGACAGAGCCATAAATAGAACTTGCAAAATCATTACCCCAGAAGCCCACAGCACCCGGTGCCAACATGAGCAGAGATGAAAGCACCTCCCCCACCTTTCATTAACCAAAGGTCACAGACTGGCCCTGGGGCAGAGTGGTCCAAGGTCCCAGTCCCCTCCCATCTGACATCACACCTGATCCCACCATAACAGACTCTGAGTGGAGATGGGGCCTCAGGAGTGGCCATTTGCTTCCCTCGCTGCTTCATGCCACTCCAGATAGTTCTCATGTGACCAGTAGCTCCACGGGCATTCTGAGGCTCAATACTCATTCCTCAGCAAGTTGCCAAATCCCACATGGACCATCAGAGACAGCACATTCCAGGCCTCTAAGGAGAACTGTGGATGTGTACCCCGGATCACATCTCCAGCTGATACCCTCCACCTCCCAGCTCTTCCTCTGGTTCCAACCCTTTTGTTTTTGGGCCTGATTTAGGGGTTGGATGAAAGGATGCAAAGTTGTCTGCGTCGACCTTAGGTTAGGCTCAGCACGACCCTCCATGCAGGTGCTGCCTGGTGCCTGCCTTCTCAGAGGCGAGGAAGGTGGTGCCGGAAGCAAGAGCACAGAAAAATGTGACTTCCTGTATTGTCCTGTGAGGTTCTGGAGGGCAGACTGTCATTTCTGACATCCAGGGCCCCTTGACTGTTTCCAGGCTTGGAGCACCCACTTTCTGCAGTTCCCCGAGGCCCCTTGTGGCTGCTGTGTGATCTCATGGGCTCAGCCTGGGTCCTGAAATGGGCGAGGCCTCTTCCCATGGCCTCACTTTAACACAGGATGAGCTTGACTCTTCTGTGACAGCCTTGGCCTGTGAGGCCAGCCACTGTATGAAGGCAATTCCATCAGGAAGACACGCAGATTCATAAGCTTCTTCCCGCGCTGGGCCAAGTGGAGAAGGACAGATGTGGAGAGGGTGTGGCTAGGGCTGGAATCCGAGGGGGGAGATTATTGTTTGTAGTGGAAGGAGATAAACTCCCACAGAGGAGACTATCAGTGTAGATCCTGTGAAAGTCTGTCTTCTCCAGTTCCTGGGCTTGAAAGTGTGTGCTGTGTGCCATCTCTGATACACAGGGGTCTGTAGACATCAGTAACTCATCTGTATAATACTGTGTTGTATGTTGTTTTTCCCTTTTCTTTCTCTCTTCCCTCCCTCCTTTTTTCTTTCTCTTTCTTTCTTTACGGGCTTTTTACTAAGTGGCCCAGGCTGGTTTCACTCCCATCTTCCTGCTTCAGGCTCCCGAGTGTTCAGATCCAAGCCTGGGCCACCACACTGACCAAGCACTGTTCTCTTTAACCATGTCTTCTGCCTCCCTGTATCTGCATACACACATCTACTCAGCTTTTCAGACTGCACACAACTTTCTAGCGTGTGTGCCATGAGCTTTAAGGCCCCTCCTACTGGTGGACACTCCAAATGTTCTTCCTTCTCTCCTTCTTTCATGTGCTGTGGTGTGTGATGCTGCAGTGAACATCTCTGCACATCTATCAGCCATGCCGTGCTTGTAGGAGCCATGCCCTTCTTCAAGGGGAGACTGCTGGGTCACATGGGTAGTTACTGCCAAAGTCTCCTGGGTCGGGACCCTGAGAGAACAGCAGGAATACTGCACAGGAGGACCATTTTATTTATTATTATTATTATTATTTTGGTTTTTTGAGACAGGGTTTCTCTATGAAACAATCCCATCTGTCCTAGAGCTCGCTTTGTAGACCAGGCTGGCCTCAAACTCACAGAGATCCTCCTGCCTCTGCCTCCCGAGTGCTGGGATTAAAGGCACGCGCCACCACCTCCAGGCTGTGATCTTTTTATTTATTTAGAGACAAGGTCTCATGTAGCCCAAACTGTACTTGAACTTGCTGCTGATCCTTGACCTTCTGCTCCTCAGGTCTCCACCTCTCAAGAGCTGAGATTACAGGCACGTACCGCCCTGCAGTGCTGGGGATCAAACCCAGAGCTCCGTGCATGCGAGGCAAGCTCTACTGGCCCAACTACACACTCTGGGGGAGACTTTTATAGTGAGAAGCTAGGTCATGCAAAATGCTATGAAAGGGCTTTCTTGGGTGTCACAGGGCCTGGCAAGAGGCCTTGGGGCAGTTGGGGCAGCAAAGAGAAGAAAGGCAGGTGCTTAGAAGCCTATCTCTTTAGAGGATACCCCAGCGGTCTTCTCAGCCAGCAGCCAGCCTTGGCCACCCCAAGTGGAACTGGCTGCCCCCACCTGCCCCACTCAGGCAGACCTCCCAGGTGCAGACCGGTCCCCAGAGGCACAGCTCTGCAGCTCTTCCTTCTCGATCAGCTCAGGGTCACTGGGGTCTAGTGGGACTTTGGGAAGGACTCGGCCCCCTTCTGTCCACACAGCATCTCAATTTCCCCTGTATCTCCACCCCCACCCCAGGGGCCACTCTGATGCCTGATTTCCCTGTGGTCCTGAGGGCTCTCACCCGACTGCCTCTCTTTCATCCTCCTCCCAGTCATTCCGAACCTGTGCTTTAAATACCTACAGTGAGGCAACCGTGCTGTCTAAATTTTCCCAGTCCTTATCTGCAGGCCACAGGGCTTTGCCTCTGGGATGCCTCATTAGCATCTCAAAGAATCTGTTGAAGACGGAGTCTTGGTTCTGACTTCCCAACCTCACAAAGATAAATGGCACCTCCACCTGCCTACTCACCAGGAGCCAGAAGCCTGGGGTCAGTTTTGAAACTTCCCTCCCACAGCCTCCTTGCCTGTCCCCCCAAACACTTACACAGCCCTGCTCTTTACCTGCCAGGCCTGGGACTCCTGCAACTGTTATGCCCAGATCAGAGTCCTGCCCACCCCAAAACCAACCAGGCAACCAAGTCCTGTATGCAAAAGCAAAGACCCTTTATTCTTACACAAGTTTGCAAACTTGGTTTCTCCATGTGTCCAAGGTATTGGAATGATCAGAGAGCCCGAGCTCTGTTAGAGTTGGGTAAAGGTGGGGGAGATTTCTAAGGTTCAGGACCTCTGATTGCCTGACAATTGTCTGGGGGTGTCCTGGTGAAAAGCGATGGGTGTGTGCTGGCAGGTGACCCTATCTACAAAGGTTGGAACGTTAGGAATTTCCTTTGGGATGGTCTGTTCCTGGGTGGTGCCTGCGTGGTCTCAGTTTGTGGTCTTTCTTGCAACCAAATATCGCCTTAGGAAAAACTACTGAGACCCAGGCCTCTATGGAGCTTGTCACAGCTGGGTCCTCACCTGTCCCATGGCCTCCAGCACCACCTGCATCCCCGGACTAAAACTCTGAGATAGACCCATGCTCTGCCAGCAAGAACTGTCCCCAAGCCCTCACCCCTTCTCCAGACGCTCGGCCTAGCAAGGTCCTCTCCTTATCATTCCACTTTCTGTCTCCAGAACACCCTGGTCTCCAGCACTCCCTCTGGCGGCCATGTCCTTTTCTGCATCTTTCCTGGTGACCCCTTGTATCTCTGTATCTACTGACTGACCTGGCCTACCTCCTAAGGGAAATTACTGTCTGTTACTCTAACTGAAATTTATTTTCCTTTACAGAATTGTCAAATATGCCTTAATTACAGGATGTTTTTCTGTTAAGTGTCTGCCTCTGCTCCAGACAAGGGCTTGGATGCTCCAGGCAACACCTGTAGGCGCAGTACACAGCCCAACTTCCTACTAGGGCCAGGAAGAATCCAGAGTGGCTCTCAGCCACTGTGTGTGAAGGCAGGAAGCACCTCGGGTGAGCTGTGTGGTGGTCTGGGCCTCAGGTGAGCTGTGTGGTGGTCTGGGCTGGTTTGCTGTACACTGGGAACCTCAGCTTCTACCCTGGTTGGTGGGGATGTGGGGGGGAGGGGGAGAGGGGGTGAGCCATGGGTCTGGCCTGGGGAGGGGAGAGGGGGTGAGCCATGGGTCTTGGCCTGGGGAGGGGAGAGGGGTGAGCCATGGGTCTGGCCTGGGAAGGATACCCATGAATTAGTCTTTAAGTCACCGGAGGGACTCAAGCCTGGAGGGACCTTGCAGGACACCCTCCTCCCACACGCTTGTGGTGGCCCCCCACTTTCCAAGATGGGCAGTGTTGGCCGTTACTTAGTTGCACCTTCTAGACTTTAGAGAGACTTAAAGGTTCAGCCTCTGAGGGCGAGGAGGTGGGCCGTGGGGGTGCTACCCACTCACTAGGGGACCCAGCCCTGTCCTCAAGGGCTCCGGGCACTCTTCAGAGTCTGCCTGTCACTTCGAGAGGTGAAAGGAGGCAGAGGAGTGGGTTTCAACTTGACTCGCGTTAGGAATGTCACATTAGCGCGCAGATGAGAGGGAGGAGAATGCTCTTTTATGCGGGAGTTTATTTTTGTCACTTTGTCAGAGAGAAATTGCAGCCCTGGGGGCACTGGAGCTGCACAGAATTACCCAAAACATTAATATGCAAATTGCCTTCTTTAGAGAGGGAGGGTAATTTCATTAGTGCGCGGAAATCAAGAAAAAAAAAACAAATTAAAAAAAAACAGTTTCTTTCTTGTACCTTGCCAGGGAGCAGTGCTGTCCCAGAGCTGGTTAGGGCCAGGGCACAGGGGGAAGTTAGGGAGAACCTGGAGCTTGGTTAGGATTTTGTCATCTCAGCACACAGCTGGGTGGAGCTGCAGGTGACTACCTCCAGACCTCACTAGCACGAGAATCAACAGAGAGCCAGATGAGCACCAGGAAGTCCCTGTGGGGCTGGGAAGCCACGGCTCTGAGAATCAGAACACCCCTGCTTGTGTGGACATTCAGTCACCCATTCTTTCTAGACGATTCCACTGGGCTAAGCCACTGGCCCCAAATGAGAGCCAGGATCCGGCAGAAGGCGCCTGTAGCTGGTGGAGAGGGGGTAAAGTGTGCTGAAGAGATATCAGGGATGACCACGGAACTTCAGGAGGAACTGTCTCAACAAGGGCCCGCTCAAGGCCGTTAGGACAGAAACCTTTGGAAAGAGGGGGAGGGAGGCACGACACAGGACACAGCCCAGGCCAGGGGGACACTGTGGGTGGGGGTGGGGTGGGGTGCAGAAGGAGGAGACATTGGCAACAATGCCTCTGAAGGGTATAGGTTCCAGCTTTACTCTGCAGTTGGCAGGTAGCTAACAACCTGTAGGGCTTGCTTGTAACAGAGAAAACCACGGCGCTGCTGCGGGATTTTAGGAGGGAGGGGGTTTCCCAGCTCCGGGTGCCAAAATGACAGAAGGTTCTATGAGGCTGCGATTACATAAGGTTCCCTCCTCCCTTTGCAGCAGCAGGAAAAGCAGGGGCAGAGACGCCCACAGCTACCAAGAAGCACCTAGGTGATGTCAGGTCTCTCCCAGCAGTTGTGTACAGTCTTCCCAGGAGGCCACCGGTGCCACCGCCCCCAGGCTCAAGATACCTTCCCTTGCCCTTACTTGGATGACACTGTGACAGGTACCCATGGTGGGGCACAGGGCACTTCGGAGAGCTCCAGTGGTTGTCTTTAGGGAAGCCCAAGGGGAACCGTCGTTGCTATTGGCATTTGGAGATGAGTAATTCTTTGCTGGGGCTGCCCAGGGCATCATGGGAGCTTGATAGCGCCCTCGGATTCTGCCTGCTAGATGTTGGTGTCAGCTTCCTATCCTCAGTGTGACCAGACATGCTCACACTCCTAGGGGACTTGGGGTTCTAGTTTTAAGCCATATGACTTTCTGTGGCAATGGAATGAGTGCACCTTAGAAAAGAGGCCTTGATGCTGAGCTCTTTGCTGGATGGTCTTGGTCTGTCAAGAGAAGACATTTTCTGACTCCAGACCGGACGGCAGGACTTACTAGATGACTGTTGACTCTCACATCCCCAAGAGTCCACAGGAAGTCTCCGGAGAGCCTCTATGGAGAAATGTCTCGGGGAGACTTGTCACTGGGATGGACCGACTCTGACATGACATTAGATTCTGAAGAGAGCAGCGCTGCTGCTCACATGCTGGGCCACCTTGGGCATATCAGTTCTCAGAAGCTCAGCTTTGTCCTCGGATCTGGGTTCGAAAGTGCACCTTACAGAGGCGGTGGGCAAAATGTCACATGCTTATAGAGGCCTTCCCAGTTTTAGTTCCGACATGTATGGAGCTCAAAATCTCACCCCAGGCAGAACAAACTGAAAAGCAATGACTTTTCTTGAGTTCAGGGGCGAATTGAGAGATCATGGAACCAACTGCCACGCTGAAAACTGGAGATTCAAGCGATTCAACAAGGAGAGAATCAAGGAGGGACAGAGGCACCAGAGCCTGTAACAAGAGAGACGCATTCATGGTACCGGCTGGCTGATGGGAGCTGAGTGTGAGCAAGTCCGGGGCGAGTGGTGGTGGTCACACATTCATAGATGAAGCCCCAAGAGCCCCAGAGGCTTCTCAAGATGCAGACTGGCGGAAGACCCAACCCCCTTTCTGGCAAGGTTGCAAGGAAAGAAACTCTGAAAATATCCAGACCTTTCTCCCTAACAAAGGCAAATGCCCCAGGCACCTGGGGAGACAATTTAGAGAGCTGGCCGCACTAACTCCAGCTGGCCGGTCCACCCAGAGGGAAGAAACTAGGGCTGAGACGCCCTTGCGAAAGCCTTGGTTGTGAACTCTGGCCCTCTGTAAGCTCAGGTTCTTACAGAGCTCTTCCTCCGTGGCACCTGTCCTGGCTAGTTTTATGTCTGCTTGACACAGCTAGAGTCACTGAGAAAACACCTCCATAAGATGCGGCTGTAGGCAAGCCTGGAGCACTTTCTTAACTAGTGATTGATGGGCAATGGCATCCCTGGGCTGGTGATCCTGGGTTCTATAAGAAAGCAGGCTGAGCAAAACATGAGGAGCAAGCAAGTAAGCAGCACCCTCCAAGGCCTCTGCATCAGCTCCTGCCTCCAGGTGCCTGCCCTGTTTGAGTTCCCGCCCAGACTTCCTTCAGGGATGGACTGTGATCTAGAAGTGTAAGCCACCAGGTTGGTCATGGTGTTTCATTGCAGCAATAGGAACCGTGACTGAGACAGCACCCCAGCCCAGCACGCAGTGGAGGATGATCAGGCTCAGTTCAAGAAGGAGTTTTTTAGAGAAACCGAGGCAATGAGGGGAGGAAAATAAAACCAAAGAAATGAGAGGAAACACGGGCCTCTGGCTCCAACAGCACAGCCAACACAGCCAGGGCCTAGGCAAGATAAATATAAAACTCCCAGAAACAAGGACCCAGGAGGAAGGTAAAAATATTTTGAACGGAATGAAAATGGAAACAGAACTAACTTGCTGAAATGTGTGGGACGCCGTGAAAGCAGCGATGTGGTTAGCCAGATTTCCAGCGTCAGACACGAGTATTCAACAACAGGTTCTCATGCTGGCTCTGGCCGTGTGCTCCTTTAGGCCAGGACTCAGGAAAGAGGCATGTGAATCTCTGGGAGTCTGGGGACACCCAGGCAGGGCTGCATAGACACCGTGTCTTAGAGGAAGAAGTTTTCGTTCCAGGAAACAGGAAAAAGAGCAGATTCAAAATGGCAAAAGAAATGGTGAAAATCAGAAAATAAATCAATGAAAATTAGGCAGAAAATCGATAGAGAAAAATCAATGAAACAGAGAAACTTATCCTTGGAGGAAAAAAAAATCAATAAAATTGATAAACCTCTAGCCAGCCTAACTGAGGAGTAAAAAGAGATCATTAACTACTAATTACACATTACCAGTATCAGAAATCTGAGAGTCCTAAAAATTGCGCCAGAGATGTTCCTCCCAACCCCAGGGACAGTACTGGGGTAACAATGTAAATTTGGTAATTCAAACGAAACAGACCAGTTCCTACAAAGATAGAATTTACCAAAATTTACATAAGGAAAACCCATAATCTGATGAGCCTGTTATCTCTTAGAGAAATTCAGTAAATAATCCAGAGCCTCCCTGAAGGCTCCAGGCCCCAGCGGGCTTTCTGGTGAGTTCTCCCCGACGTTTAAAGCAGAAATAATCCTGTTACATTAGAACCTTCTAGAACGTAGAAGGAACTCAGATTGCTTAGACACGTGCTGCTTAGTGTCAGCTCTCTTTGTTCTTACTTTGGTTTAATTCTCTTATGGTCTGAGAGCAGTTTATCTAACTCTCTACTTAAAGTGGTCAGGCCTGAAGGTCATCCCAGCTACAGGGAGGCTTCAGTCCAGTCTGGGCAGTTTAATGAGAGTTCATCTCAACAAAACCAAACAGCACAGGGTGGAGAGGCAGCTCAGCAGGAGGACTTGTCTATTATGTAGGAAGCAGGCCCTGGATTCAACACCCAGTTTACAAAAAATAAAAATAAATGTTAACGGATGTTTTAGGGCTTAGAGCACACTCAGTTTTGACGATCCTGAGTGCCGGTCTTACTGCGTGACACCTTTGAGACACATAGGGACGTGCTGTTCGGTGCATCTGTATCCTGACCTGCTTCCTGACTGGCTAGCCTGTCGACTGCAGGTGGGGATGCTGAGGCTCCCACGATAGCTGCAGAAGCCCTCTCCACTGCCAACAGGTGCACTCATACTAAGCATTTTTACATGTGGCTGGAAAACTGCTAACCACCCACCTTTGTCCCTGGCGGTTTCCCTAGCTCCAGGGTCTGCTCCAACAGCACTGTTCCATCGCGATCTGCGCTGTGTGAGCAGGAAATGGCCGGCTTCCCTCTCTTTCTCGTTACCGGTGTTTTTAAGGTTTAAACGGGGTTTCCCTAAATAGCACAGAGTTAAGTCTTGTTGGTATATTTTTGTTCATTTATTTATTGGCAGGGTCTCACTATGTAGTTTTGGCTGTTCTGGAACTCAGAGATCCTCCTGCCTCTGCCTCCCAAGTGCTGGGACTAAAGGTGCGTGCCATTACACCTAACTTGATATTTTTTTTAAATCTTCTCCACAGGTTGTGCAATTTGATTGACACAGCTGAGGCTTTCACGTTAGAGCCATGGCTGATATAATTGATTAATATCTACTATGATTGTAACTGCTTCCTATTTATTGCCTGTGATCTTTCTTTTCTTTTGAAATCTTGAAATCTGCTTCCTTTGGTTTTAAACAGAACATTTTATACAGACATTTTCTCTCTTCTTTCGGCACACCAATTCTTCTCCAGTTTTTTCTCCTTTTCTTCTCCTCTTCCTTCCCCTCTTGCTTCCTCTTCCTCCCCTTCCTCCTCCCCCTCTTCTTTCTTCTTCCCCTCCTCTTTTCCCTTTCCGTCCCCTTCTTCCTCCCTCTCTTCCTCTTCCTCCTCACACACATGGTGTGTGACACCATACCCAACCTTTTTAAAATTTAAAAATTAGTCACTAGCCTAGTTTATAACATGCTTAGCTAATAAGCCCATTTTTCAAATAGCAATATGTCACTTCACAGAGAAATGAAATAAAAATCTAGGTGACTTTATGTTTGTCTCTGAAATTTTTGCTACAACGTCAAGAGCAAAATCTATGAAAGAAAAAAAGAGGAAAGTTGGACTTTATTAAAATGAAAAGCTTCCATTCTGATAAACATATTATTTTAAAAGTGGTGTTGGGGTATAGCTCAGTAGACGAGCCCTTGCCCAACATATCCAAGACCCTGAGTACAAACTCCAGCATGGGTAGAAAAGGAAAGTCAAGAGATGATAGACAGAAAACATTCACAAAATACGCATGGCCAAAAACTGTCTTAAAATGCAACAATAAGAAAATAATTCAAATTTTAGAAAAGGACCAAAGATCTGATGCCTTCCCTAGGAATATGTGTGTATATATATGTATGTATGTATGTGTGTGTATATATATATATATACATATATATATATATGGCAAAGAAGCATATGAAAATATGTTCAATATTAAAAATGTATACTGAGTTTCAAATTACAACAGTGAGGTTGTACCACTGCATATCCACTAAGAAGGTTAAGCAAAGGAACAAAAGTCCTCTGACTATTCTAAGTGTTGACAATGGGAAGGCATTCCTGAGACAGATAGACAGGCAGACAGATAGATGGATGGATAATAGACAATAGATTAATCTAGATAGTGGAGAGGGGACTTACTAGGGGTATTGGTTATGCACTTATGGAGGCAAAGGCGTCCCACATCTGACTGTCTGAAGCTGGAGCCCCTGGTTGCAGGGTCTGAGGCTCAGGCCTCAGAACTAGAGAAATGGTGTACAAACTCTCACTCTGAAGCCAAGGGCCAGAGAACTTGGCGAGGAAAGTAGTGTAAGGCCAGGAGTCCAAAACTCAGGGAGGCTGGGGCTCTGATGTCAAGAGAGTAAGAACCAAAGGGAGAGAGTCCCCCCCCCCGCCTTTAAAAATTACAATTACTTAATTGTGTGTGTGCATGCGTGTGTGCGCGTGCGTGCGTGTGCATGCATACATGTGTGTGTGCATGTGTGCGGGCACATGTGTGCCATCATATGAACGTGGAGGTCAGAGGACAACTTGTGGGAGCAGATTTTCTCCTGCTGCTTGGGTCCCTGGGCTCAGGTCATGAGGCAGCCTCCACTTTATCTGCTGAGTCATCCGCTAGCCCCCTCCCCATTTCGTTCCTCCTGGGTCCCCAGCTGATTGGGTGGCACCTGCTCACACTGAGGGTGGACCGTCCAACTCCGTCCACCGACACACAGACTCATCTATAATGGATGCTCTAGCGGCTCCCGAGGCATTCTTTTGACCAGTCAGGCTGACACCCAAAATTAATCATCACAACCATATGGTCCAACAGCTACATTGATGGGAATTCATCTATCCGTGTAAAAACTTATGTCCACACAAAACCTGCACATGAATATTTATAGTTAATTCATTCCTCGTTACCAAACTGTGAAGCAATCAAGATATCCTTTAGAAAGTAAATATGTTCACAAATTGTGATCATGCCCATTTAATGGATGGTTATTTAGAGATTTTTTAAAAAGCGAACTAAAAGGCATATTGGATCTTAAAGGCTGCTGGGTGGGAAAGCCAGTCTGAAAGGCTAGGCACACTACAATCCCAAATGATAGCACTGTGGAAAAAGCAGACTACACAGAGTCAAAAGCTCATGATGGTTGTCAGGGGTCTGGGGGTGTAAGTGTGAGTGTGTGAGTGTGCATGAGCATGAGTGTGCGCACGTGAGTGTGTGTATGCATGTGTGTGAGTGAGTGTATGTGCATGAGTGTGCGCACGCACGTGTGTGTGTGTGTGGGTGAATGGGGCATAGAGAGGCTTGGGGCAGTAAAGCTTTCTTGAGTATTGCAGGGCTGATATCTACTGATTCTTATTCAGTTGTTAAAAGTCATAGAAAGTCGGCTCCGCGGTTAAGAGCACTGGCTGCTCTCCCAGAGGACCCGGTTCAATTCCCAGCACCCACACGGCAGCTCACAACTGTCTGTAACTCCAATTCTAGGGCATCTGATACTCTCTTCTGGCCTCCATGGGGACCGGGTTCACAAGTGGTGCATAGACATACATGTAGAAAAACACCTATACACATACAATTTTAAAAATAAGAATTAAAAATATAACAATAAAATCATTTTTAAAGACCTGACAGAATATGCAACACAGAGAGTAATATGGACTCTCCCAATAACAGAATAGTATTTGCTCACTTCTAGGGTGACTGTGTACAAGGGAAGGGAGGGAGTGTGTGCTGTCTGCTCTGTGCTTCTAGAACCTGGCTCATGTTGGGTGTTGATAACTGGTTCACATTGTGCTGGTCACGTGTGATCAGGCCAGGACATGGTCTGCGGCAGAGACCTAGGGGTCTCCTGCTGGGATTAGCTGGGTGTCCATGGAGGTGGCACCTTGGCTGTCTGGTCCTTCTCCAGCTTTGAGAGAAAAGCGGGATGCCGGCCCACAGCATGGTTGGGTGCACCCAGAGTGTTTTCATCACTGTAAACCATGCAAACATTCCATGACTCCTCTGGGGTGGCAAGTGACAGACGAGGCGGGGCTTCCTGCACAGCCTGTCATCGTCTCCTCTACCTACGCCAAGACCAGAGATCAGATTGTCAACCAGACATGGTTCCTCTGTCTTTGGTGGCCCGTGTGAGTGGCCTCTGTCCTCAAGGGCCCGTGTGAGTGGCCTCTGTCCTCAAGGGCCCGTGTGAGTGGTCTCTGTCCTCTAGGGCCCGTGTGAGTGGTCTCTGTCCTCTAGGGCCTGTGTGAGTGGCCTCTGTCCTCGAGGGCCCGTGTGAGTGGCCTCTGTCCTTGGTGGCCTGTGTGAGTGGTCTCTTCACTATCAACCTCTTGAAACTTTAGTTTCCTCCTCTGGAAATAGAACCGTGAATAAGATGGAGCCTTCTGGGAATGGGAGTTCCGAGCTGACAGTTAGGAATCCATCTTGTCAATTACAAAGCACACCCACATCAGGTCATCTTTGCTGGTTGGCTGGGAAAAGGCAAAAGGAGCCACATTGGAGCTGGGTTTATGCTTCCTTATAAATCTTGATACTACCAACCCAAGGTGGATGTCAAAGGCCCTGTTTCTCAGAGGCTGCTGAGGCCCCAGAGGAGAGGAGATTCTTCTCAGAGCCTGACTCCACTGCCGGCTTGTCCCATGACACTCAGCACTGTTGCTGTGGCAGCTCCCACAGAGAGCAGCCCGCTCTCTCCCTCTGCCCAGGGCTGGTGCAGCTGCAGTCCGTGTTCTCTTTTGCCTGGTGACTGAGGACCAGGAAGCCCAGAGAGTGGGTCGGAGTGGCACCCTGGGGTGAGGTGAGGGTCCTCACAGTGCAGCCTGTGTCCTGCAGGCCCTGAAGACCCACATCATGGCCGGGGGAAGACAGGCTGGTATTCTCCTGGTCCTTGCTTTTATTAAAAACAGTGGCTATTTTGTTTTGTAGGTGTATAGATAGGGCTCCCCCTCAGAGAGACGCATCTAACTCTGAGCTAACGTGAGAGCTGAAGAAGGTGGACAGCCCCAGGGCACCTCCAGAAGGTGCTGTGTGCTTCCCGCCTGGGGTGGGGCAGCCATGTATATGCATAAGGGGGGCCTTGCTAAGCATGCCAAGTAGAAGTACTTTTAAACATTTCAGTACATCATCAACTAAATACGCTTCAGCAGGAGCGTGTTCCAGCTGAAGAAAGTATGGGCGTCACATGATTTACATAAGTCGACTGAGGGAATCTGGTGAGAGACGGCAGGGAGCTGCAGACGCCCACAAGATGGGCTGCTGGCAGGGTCTGATCCACCCCATGCCTATGTGTGGAACATCAACCACGTGCCAGGCACAGCACTGGGCTTCTGCAGGACAGGAGGACAGCAGGATTGGATTAACCTGATGGCAGGCACTGCTCTATAAACTGGCTGTGCACCTGGTAGAGGAGGGGGTCCCAGTCCAGCCTGGGCCTGTCAAGAGGACTTTCAGGAGGAGGAGGGCCCTGGCTTTGGCCATGAGGGGAGGGGATCTCTGCGAGAGGCAAGGACCTTAGTGAGGGAGTACCACCTCCCCAAAAGTGGAATGGTGATCCTGCCACCGCAAGGAGTTGCTTCGGAGTTGAAAGATGATTTCCAATGAGTTGGTGCACATGGCGTCCTAAGGCCCTGCAAGTTCCTAGCCTGACAGAATGTGGTGAGAGGCCTGGGTTGGTCAGGCACTGGAAAAAACCCATCGCATCCATGTCCTACCCTTCTGACCAGACTGGAGGAAATCTTTGTTTTTACCCATCCCCCAGGGTCCCTAGAACCACCCTGGAGCAGGTTAGTTTTCTGAGCACAGTGGCAGACCCTGTTGGCAGCTTCCCTCCCTACCAATTTTGAAGACAGGCACCAGGATCATGGTCACCTCACAGATGATGGGCAGGAGGCTTGGAGGAAGCCAGGCAGTTTGCTCCAGACCACCTAGCAGGCAAGTTATTAAGCACAGGATGGATCCCCCATTTGTCTGAAACTAGAGTCCAGTGTCACTCAAGGGCTGAAAAGGTGATTCAAAGATTAAAAGCACCCACATGGTGACTTATAACCGTCTCTAATTCTCTCCAGTCTCCGGGGCTCTAACTCCCTCTTCTGACCTCTGCAGAAACCATGCACATACATGGTAAACGTACATATACACAGAACATTCATACACATATGAGTATCAAAACCAAGAAATCTAAAAAAGGAAAAAGATAGCCACTCACAACCAGGACTGCAGAGGAGGGGACACGTAGCTCAGGGGCCCAGCAAAGAGATGACGCTTTCATTTGGTGGAAAGGTGCCTAGTATAATCAGACAGTAAACTGTGCAGTCTTCAATTTCCCTCTCTGAGTCCTGAGAAGAACCTTTAAGCCCCCTTTGTTTTTTATTCTTCTCCCTTTTGTTGAGACTGAGCCTCCCTGGAAAGCACAGACTAGCTTCCTGCCAGCCTGGGATTCCAGGTGTGTGCTGCCAGACCTGGCACTGCTTTCTTCTCAAACAGGAAAGTGCCTGGCTGCAAAGAAAACAGAGTTCCCCCAGTGTCCGACGTGTTAGAGGGTGATGCCCTGCTGCCGGGACCAGGGGCCCCTGTGCAGGTGACTGCGGCACCAATGACAAGGACACTTTGTTGCCTGATCAGGATGCTGTCCTCATTTCTCCCACAGAGATGGGCTGGCCATCTCTGGCAGGAGCAGAGAGCAAAGTCTGAGGCGATAAGAAGTTGTGAGTACCATTTACTGAAATCACAGCATCTCCGCACACAGATTCAGTTCCACATTTGGTTCCGGCCCAGAAGAGGGCTGTGGCATTCCAGTTTTACTGATAACAGCCTCATTTAGACTTTTGTGTTGGGCTGGAAATTCTAAGGATGGAAATGAAAATCCTTAATTTGGGGGAAAAAATGACCATTACACTGGCATGCTGGAGAGTGGGATGTGTTTGTTAAGTTCTTCCAAGCTCCCGAGCAGACCTGACATCGTGAGAGATTATCCAGGGGACAGACAAGGGCTCCACGGTGGAGGGGAACAGGCCAAGCCAGGGAGCCACACCCAAGAGGCTGTTGCTGTGAAGTCTGGCTTTTGTTTTGGGTGAGTCTTCTGGGCGTTCAAATACCTAATTGCAGACCTGGAGTGAGAAGGTAGTCGGTGAAATGCTGGCTTTGCGAGCACGGTCTCAAACGAGAACCTCACAGGTGTTGTGCCGCAGACTTGTGGTCCCAGTGCCGGGGAGAGAAGATTGGTGGATCCCTGGGCTAGCCTGGCCTACTTGGTGAGATCCAGGCAAACGAGACCCCATTTTGAAAATCAACTGGATGCCACCTGAGGAATGGCAGCCAGGTTATCCTTGGCTCTCCACATTCACATCCGTGTGCACACACCCTTCCCAGACACACAACACACACCTGCACACAGGTGCTGGCACCTGGGCAGGGACGAGGTGGAAGCCACTCAGTATCCGAGGACACTGAAGTCAGCTCCACAGCGGTGGCCCAACAGGAAACAAAGCTCACAGTCAGGACCAAGGCTGCTGAGACGATGCCCCTGAGTTATTACATCCCTAGCGCGGGTACTTTTTCTCACCACTTTTGACCTTTTCCTAACCCATGTTCCCAGTGCTGGTTTCCTCCACGTCAGTAGGGAGGTTCCCAGACATAGGCTGCCTTTGTTCATGTGCTCTCGCCCACGGGGGTGTCTGGGTCACCCTTTCTCCGGAGCACAGGCGCTGGGAAATGGGGGGTCCCATGGTGCCTTGACTCTGCTGCTGCTGGGGGGGGGGCGGCAGTCCAGCACCACTGGGTGGATCGCCCTGGGCATCCGGGGGTGGGGGTAAGGCCTTGCCAGTGAGGCCACTCCTTCTGCAGGCTGTGACTTTCCCACTTAGAATTCCCTGCTTCGAGTATGTGGTAACCTTAATTTCAGTTTGTCAACTTATTAAGTAGCAGTTGGGACACATAGACAGCCACAGAACACAGACAGACACACACTTGGACAGATACAGATGCACACAGACTCACTGGAATGGAGGCCTGAAGATTGATCGCTTGGCTCCATACCAGAAAAGGAAGAGGAAAGAAGCAAAGAGATGGACAGATGGGAAGAAGGAGAGAAGAGGAGGGAGGGAGAGACTTGGGGGGAGGAAGGAGGAACAGAAGGACTCTCTGGTATTTCTGCTGCTTCATGCCAAAAGCAAGAACCACACCCAGGCACAGATTTCTCTGCTCTCTGCGAGCATCTTGAATGGCCCATGTAAGGCGGCTGCTTTAGACATCCTTTCCTGCAGGGAGAGGGGGGACGACCCGAGGGGAGACGGACACACGACTGGGCCAACCTTGAAAAGGACTCAACAGTGATCTGATTGGCAGCTGGGATAACAGGGTCTCTGTCCCCACAGAACGGCTTCCATTCCTAGGCCACCAACCCCTGCTGTTTCTTTTCTACAACAATGCAAACAGGAAAATAGGCCTCAAAGATGAGGGTGGGGGATGCGAGCTTGGACAAGACACCCACAGCCCACGTACTCCAGTTGTGTCCCAGTGGGTTTCTGTACCGAGTGAAGTGATCTTTCAAATGATCTTGATATGTAAAATGATCTTGATATATGATATTTACACGTATTTATGAAACACAGTGTGAGGGTCAGTCCATGTATGCACGCGTGACATCACATCCGGCTATCCATC
This sequence comes from Chionomys nivalis, assembly GCF_950005125.1. NCBI lineage: Eukaryota > Metazoa > Chordata > Mammalia > Rodentia > Cricetidae > Chionomys > Chionomys nivalis. Next base: position 51,203,371 of record NC_080107.1, read on the forward strand.
ATCTTAATTACCGTCATTTCTCCGTCGTGAGGTCCTGCAATACTCTCTCCTAGCTCTTTGAGACACATAGTATTGCTGTCAGCACACCTGCCAGCCTCTGCATCACCTGAGTTCTGTCACACAAGCCCTGTCCCCTCCCCAGCTGTACAGGGAACAGACATCATCTGGTGTATGTTAGAGACAGTGGCTGGGGCCAGGCAGCTGAGTCCTGAGTTCAAATCTGGCCTTTGCCACTCATTGGCTATGAGACTGTAAACAGGTCCCTTTTGTTCTTGGAACCTGTGAAATGAGGTGTGATCTCACATAACAAAGCTTGAGAATAAGCCACAATAAATGGCCACATGAAGAAGTCTCTAAAAGTCCTACATGACCTATAGTTACTGCTCTACACCTTCCGGCTGCAGATGGATGCAGAATTTCCGGGGATCCCAGCCCCAGCTTTACTGGTGGTAAATGTATTTCTCATTTTTTTGGTTTGGTCAGCAAAGTAGAGAGACCCTGTCAGACCCCAGAAAGTCTTTGTGGAGCTGATATTGTGCAAGCTCCCCTCCCCCGTGGATTCTGCTTACGGGGAGCGATTTTAGGAGCAAGCAAAACAAGCGAAGCTATTGGGGATGAACAATGGGCCAGATGGCAAAACTGGCTGGAAGCAATAGAACATGATAAATAGCTTCCCACTGTGACTCCTGATCAATTTCAATATTTAATAATTCCATTGCACCCCCACCCACTCATCTGACCCCCTCCACAGGATCCTGCGATAACACCCGGTGTTCAGCTCGTGGACCAAGCAGTTCTTCTCTTTCTGAGGATGTCAGCAGAACTGTCAAATGGGCTCCCTTAGTCCTCGAGATGATAATTAACCTGCCTGCATGTCCTGCAGGTGCGCCCTCCTCCTTTCCTGCCAGGGAGGCTGGAAGGCCCTTCCAGCTGAAGATGTATGCTCACCTTGTTGGCTCAATGGCTGCTAGCATTCCCCGACTTTTGCTTTGGAACTAAGCAGAGCAGCAAGCAGCCATCTTACCAGCACCCCGACAGTGGGTAGGAGGAAGTGACCCAGACAGGAAGCCTTGAGTGTTATCCTGCCATTTTCCTTCTGAGACTCAATTTCCTCCTCTGAACAATGGACACGGTCAGGCCTGTCCCTGGAATGGCAGCCGGTGCTACCCATGAAAAGCTTGTGGCCGTGCTTGGCATACAGGCAACAGCCAACAAGTGGTATAGTTATCAAATATGAGGCTAACCTCAAATGATTTCTGAGTGTCAGCTCTTTGCGGGGTGGGTTGGCTGTGTCCTTGTGGTTGACATTTCTAGCCCACATTGGTGAAGGGTTTGTCACCAGTGGTCACATAGCCTCTCCTGAGAGTCTCCCCCAGCAGTAAGATAGGAAAGAATCCACTAATAAGGTTAACCACCCTGAATGGTTGGCAGTGACCCCAAAGGCATTAGTAGTCACTGATGTATGCTCCTTCAGAGCCATTTAGAAAACATACACACATACACAGATGAGAAGCTCCAGAGAAGGGGGCGACATGGCTTCTGGCCGATGTCGGCAAGAGACCGTAGCCACTTCTCATCTAGACCTTTCAGCTTCTGACTTCAAGTCCTCTCTGCCCACTCACAGGAGGAGCAAGACACCCTGGCAGGTGTGTTCTCTGCATGTGTGTGAGGGTGGGAGGATGGTGCCTGTGTGTACCTGGGTCACTAGAGCCACAGGTGACGGTGAAATGAAGCTCCTAACCCCTCAGTGCCGGGTCACAGGGACATAATGAGAGAATCTTGGTGGTTTTGTGATGAGCTGATTAAATGTCCTTTATGGTAATTAGAGAGTGGAGATGGGAAACTCGTCCATTCAAAGGTAGAGTCTCCTAGCAGAAGGATCAACAAGGAAACAAGGAAAGAACAAAGCAGCAGCTACTGTAGTTAAAGCCTTTGCGTGGCATCTAAAGTTTGCCATAAGCCCATCTCCTTGCCTGCTTTGCTTTCCTCCATTGGAGCTAGTTGGGGTAGCCTGGGCTCAATGGCCTTTTCCACGTGTTCCTGTGTAGGCAGGCCCACATTCCTGCTCAGGTCCATCCTCACCCTAGTCACTCATTTATCCAGTGGGTTCTTTCTCAAGAGGTCTTCTGTGTCCTCCTGGGTGGAGGAACACCCCCATTCTCGCTCACCCCCACCCTCACTATGTTAGCATCATTTCTCATGTGTCTCAAGTTCATAGCATTCTTTCCAGGCAAGAGCCAAGCTCTCTAGTCTTCCGAAGGCCTAACCACTGTGTGCTCAGCAAGTGTCCGCAGGGCCACAAACAAATAAATGAACAGCAGTCTATCTCCAGAAGTGATTAAGTCAGAGCCTTAGAGGGGGATGGGGTGGGGTGTTGGTGAGGTGGGGTGGGGCAGTGAAACTTCTGGTGGGACTGGAATTTGGGGAGAGGTTACACAGCCTTGATAGCAGATAGTGCCTCAGGCTTTAAATTCTACTCAATTCTCCTTCCCTCTCCCCTCCACAATATAAAGGACCGAAGCTGTGCAGATCCCCCTACACCTGTCGTACAAGGGCACCATGGGATGTGAAGGCAGCCATCGAGTACCTGAGTCCCGCTGGTCCAGGGCCATGGAGTTCCACCTCCTTGTGATGTCGATGTAGAGGATGTCCACTGCAGCCATGGACAGGCTGCTGCTACTCAGCTTGCAGTTCCTGCCACGACAGGGAAGAAGACGTGTTATTCTACGGTACACACTTCCGGCCCCTTTTCATCCAAGCCTATAAGACTGAACATCTGTGCCCCCTTGAAACACACAGGGGAATCTTTGGCGCTTTAGAGGTCATGTGGGTGGGGCCCTAGCAGATCCATTGGTGTCCTTGTATGAGGACACTAAGGGGAGGAGAGCTGGCCGGTTTTCCTGTTCCTCAGCACAGAGAAAGCAGCCGCAAAAGCCAGGGGCAAGCTTTCAGCAGTCCCCTCTCTGTCAGGGCTGTGGCCCTGGCCTCCAGCTTCCAGACTGTGAGAAGTCAGCTTCTGTTGTTCAAGCCACAGGAGCTGCTCAAATGGAGACCATGTCTTTGCTCAGGCCATGTTTTTCTCCCCAGAATTCTTGGCGATCAGCAGAGGAACAGTGGGAGAAGGCTGTGAGTGGGAATTGGGGGTTGGAGACGATGGCTTTAGTGAGGACTAACAAGTGGACCTGCAGAGAGCAAGGCTGTGGAGGCAGCCATCGTTGAGCCAAATCCTGCCTCTGCCACTCAGAACCCAGGCAAGCCACTCGCTTTCCCAGCCTTTCTGCTTTAGCGTTTTCCTTGTGTCTGCTGCACCTCATACAGTCCCGAAGACCCTGCCCGCTCTCAAAGGGAGGCAAGGCTCTCTCTTTCTCTTTCTTAGTATCATTATTACTATACAATAGGGTCTCATATAGCCCAGGCTGGCCTCAAACTCACTATATGGCTGAGATTGATCCTCCTGCCTCCACCCCCCAAGTGCTGGGATTACACTACCACACCTGGTTTCTAAAGTGGTTCTGGGGATGTAACCCAGAGTCTCATCCACGGTAGGCAAGTATTTTACCAGCTGAGCCACACCCCAAGGAACTTCATCGTCAGGAAATACTCCTTATGTGTGTTCATCTTCTTACTGTTTCAGAATATGAGTACTGCCCTCTCCTGCCACTACAGGCAGCTGACTGTGTCACGGTCACATGGACTGGCAACGACAGCTCACCACTGAAGTGACTGAAGCCATCACTGTGGTCTGGAAGCTGTTCCTCCCGTATCTTACCAGAGGAGTCCCTGAGGCCGAACACGTAGACAAGAAGCCTGATGTGTCTCTACTTCACCTCTCTTACTTTGTCACCCTGATGGTTTTATATAAGCCCTGAATCCTCACACACAGGCCCAGACAAGCAGAGTGGAAAGCGGAGACAGAGCCATGTTCTTTTTTGGCACAGGCTGGCCCCAAGTCACTGGAGAGCCTTCTGCACCATGCTGCATGTTCGTTACTGGTCATCTGGAGCCAGGAGGAGGGTGGATGTTCTGATGCTCCTTCTGCTCGTGTGCAGGGACACCAAAGAACAGGGATTTAAATCTGGTGTCAGCAGCAGTGCTCTGCCTCAGCCACGGAGCAGGCGTTCGGAGCCCCATCCCCCCCGCCCCACTCATTTATTTGGTCTGGGGAAGTGGGTAAAACAGCATTTAGATGCTTGATTGTGGGTAGTTTTCTTAAATCTCTCCACACAACTTTGTTTCCCAATCTCTGAGATGAAGGTCCCGCCTGCCCACATGGCTGCCGAGGGAGGCAGTGAGCGTCTGGGGGCACCTGTGTGCTGCTGGGTGCCCGGGAGGCTCGTGGCATGCCTTAGTCCTCATCTCTTCTTGCTCTCCGGTATTCTCTCTCAGGCCACAGGTCCAAACTTTCACTGCCCTTTTGAGGTAATGGAATCTAGGACAAGAGAGCCTAGGCCAGCCGTTGGCTTGTCTACCTCTCCCACCCCCATCTGGACACGATCGCTCTGGGAGGTGGGATTTCCTAAGAATCCTGGAGGCTGGACTCTGGGCCAGCTGTCAGGGTGTCAGAGCTACACCGACACTTCCAGACAGTTCCAATGCATCTCATCTGTACCCCAGTGGATGACAAAGTGCTTCTCTGATGGCCATTTGTCATTGTTCCTTGTGCGAACAGTTCCCGTAGGTGCCAGACAGGTGAGGCTTTGATTGACAAGTATGATTGCCACCTAGAGGCCCCTATCCAGATTCAGGTCCGCTCCTTAACCATGGTGGTTCTACGTATGCCCAGCACGGTGCCTGGATGAGGTCTCTGTACCTTCTGCCCTGGCACACTTGCTTGCCCCTCCCTCCCCTCCTCTCTTCCCACCCATCTGCATTTTCCAGACCAACAATTCACATCCCGTTCCATATTTCAATCACAAGGCGCCATGGCAGACTTCAAAGCATGTCAGCGCCTAGTGACTTAGTCAGTGGGCACTGCGCTTTTCATGTCGCCTGTCACGGAGATGCTATCTCTGGTGGATTCTGCTAGGGACAGTAGTCTCTCGAGTCATGCTGTCGGTGGACGCTGCTGATTCCCAAGGCTTCATTAGGAAAAGCCACAGCCTTTTCCGCATCGGTGTTCTAGAACTACCTGTTCCCCGGAAGGATGGAGAGCTGCCTGACTTGCTCCATGGCTTAATGAAGGATAAAAACGGAAACTGAACTGACCACTGGTATACAGTTATTTTTTTTCTTGACAGGAAGAAAATAGAAGTGTCAAACCTTAGTAGAAGCCGTAATTTACCAGGGAGAATTCTCCCTTTATTCCCTTTCCAAGGTAACTCATCCTCCCCAGCAATACTGCCAAATACAGTTGATTACTGTGTCTGCAGTTAGAGAGGAGGACCATCCGTGTCGGCTGCAGGAGGCAGGAAATGCTTAAAGAGGTTTGGACTCGGTAGGTCTTTCTTGGGCACCATATCCTTCCCAAGGTCTCAGAGCCCTTGTGAGCACCTATGAGGGAGGGGTCCCAGTCCCATTTCAGTGGGGGAAAGATGAGGCACAGAGGGGGGTCAGGACTTGCTCAAAACTGTACTCCATCTCCCCTTGGAGACAAAGGGAGGTGGTCCAGCTCGCGGTCCCAGGAGGAGCCTAGGATCAAGATACAAAGTCTCAGTCTAGGGCTGGACACCTGCCGGGAAGTTTTGGGACAGGGGTTTCTGGGAGATAACTAGAAGCTCATGAAGGCAGGGGCTTCTGGGTTCGTCCTTTGAGTACCAGATAGTCTCAAGGCTCAAATAGAGGCTATTTAGTTCTATTTAGCTCAAATAGAGGCTAACATCAAATATTTGGAATAACGTTTTTGATTCATATAGCCACTGAATTCAGAGCTCATCTCCTGTCATGGTGGGTACACGTATTCAGGGCCCAGTGACGGGTGGCTCAGCTCTCAGAGCTGTGCAGGAGATGGCGTGTGACGGCCAGGTCGTTCCAATCATGGAACACAACCTCCCCTCATGCCCTGGGACAAGCTCCCTCAAAGAACGGGTGGAAGGGGAAGATCTTAGGTGGAAGAGCACTTTGAGAAACAGGGGATGGGAGAGGCTAGACATTTTCTAGAAAAGAAGTGGACCTTGGGTTTTGCCGCGTGATTCTGAGCATGCCACAGAAGTTCTTTCCGTTTGTGTGAGGTGGCTGAGGCTACCCACCAGACGAGGCCCGGGCCCTGGCGCTCCACGCCGGGCACATGTGGAGAAGAAGCCAACAACAGTCAAAGCCTTGCCTAGTGATGAAGAATCGGCTGAAAGTGATGATTTTTGTGTTTCTTGTTGTTTCTCTTTTTTTCGGAATGGAAGTAATATGAGTACATATGACGGGAGAGATCACAAATCACTGAAGTTCATTAGGAGCCTGAGCATGGGGGAAGCTTTGAAACCATCATCCATTTCCTCTAACTGCCTACGTCTCTTGGGAAATTTAGGGACCAACATTTTACACTCCACAAAATCCTATTTATAGAATTTCTTTTATGTTCATCTTTCTTTGTGGTGAAAAAAGAGCAGCTTTTCTCTCCCCCCTAAGAGGTTTCTGTAAGGTAAACGGCAAATATTCATATTTATTTTAGAAAAGGGGGGGACAAATCACTAAATACTTGTGAGGGGAGGAAAGAGGTGGCTGTGGTTCAGAACATCCACGGTTTTCAAGGCCACGGAGAAGAATCACACACGATTTCTGGGAAGGAATGGTCACAGAAGGGACAGTTTCAAAGTCACTAAGGAGTTAATGTTAAAGGGGACAGTTCTATTCTAGAACATTTTAACATGTCATGCCTCTCAGAGGGAAAAACCCGACAGCTATCTGTTATGAAGCATATTAATATCTCCAGACAATAAAAGGGAAGTGAAAGGGAAAAGGAGAAAGAGGGAAAATATGTCCTTTAATTCAGAGACCTGGGATCAGAAGCAGCGAGAGTGTCCTGGGAAGGAGGCTGGCTGGGGTCAACTGTTGACTGTGTAGCTGCATTCAGTGGACAGTGAGGACACCCCCACTAGTGACCCATTGACAGCAGCTAATACAGACCCATCTCTCTCTCAAAGGAAGCCTCCACATCCTGGCAATTGTTAGAAAATAAAATTTCCAAAAAATAAAAAACTAGAAAGCAGAGCTCAGTTTACAATGATGATACGTGCTGCCCGACAATACTCGGCTGCTGAGGAAATGACTGGAGGCTGGTTAGAGTGTCTAGACAGGAGAATGCTCATTCGTGGAGCAAGAGAAGAGTGGAAGATGGCTGGGCGGGCATTAGCATAATTCGCTCTGAAAACTGCTGATCTATGCTACGAGTTCTGAGAGATGGACACCGAAAATAAATCCAAGCGGACCGTGTATTATTTTCTTCTCTTCTCGGTCTTTTCAAGGAACGTGGAGAGAAACAGAGTGGGTAGTAGATGTGAAAGCCAAGTTTCATTTGGGGCATCTGTGTGGGAACCTTGCGAGGAGCGTGAACCGTGCTGGGAATATGTGTTTCCGCGTGCTCCTGCGAAGGGCACTTGGTTCAACTCAGCATATGGTCTCAATATTATTATTTCATAACGAAGCAACATTTAAGCCAAAGTGGAAAGGAGAGAGAGAACAGTCATTAGCAGGTGGTGAAATTTAATTTGCAAGACTGAACATACCCAGATAAATTGGAAGGCGGAGATTTACCATATTTTACTATTGAGCTGCCATTGGGGTTTCTCGGGGCATCTTTTACCGAGAGCTGCGTTCCATCCACTTCCTCCGGCATCCTGAGTTAGGATGGGCATTCCACCCACTTCCTCCGGCATCCTGAGTTAGGATGGGCATTTGCTGGGTGGCCTTGTTGTTGCATCCATCTGCTCGAGCCGCCTCTTGGCCACCTGAAGACGTCTGTTTACTGCCACGTTCTGCCGCAGTTCCACCGACAGCCCTGGCTGGCCACAGATTGGAGGTGGTGGCTGCAGAACCTAACAATCCCCAACCTTGGAGAAATCGATTTCTCACGCAAATGCCTTCAATGACGGGAGAATCACAAAGCCTGACACGTCCAGGCAGCTTTGCAGGGACAGTTTTGTCGTTAGCCCATTCTGACCTGAGAGTTAAACTTGTTACAAACTTTTTTTTTTTTTTTTTTTTTTTTTTTGGCACAGGGTTTCTCTGTGTAGCCCTAGCTGTACTAAAACTCACTCTGTAGACCAGGCTGGCTTCAAACTCAGAGATCCATCTGTCTCTGCCTCCCGAGTAATGGGATTAAAGGTGTGTGCCACCACCACCCAGCCTATTAGAAACATTCTTAATTCTGTTTTCTCTTCAGGCTTGTGTAAAATGTGGAGGTCCTTTAAATAGATATCTGCTGATCTCAAACCAAGTGTCACTCATTGGAGGCCTCTGTGGGCAGTACTGCTTTGATAGAAGTCGTTTTTTGAATACAGAGATTTTACATGAAAATAAGCATCATAACTTCATCTAAGAGACGCAAAGCTCTGATGGCATCAAGGGTCCTAGCGATGGTTCCCGGAGATGATCCAACTCCTTCCCATCGGAGCTCACTGTGTGTTTGGGGCCTTGGGGAGGTAGGGAGAGGAAGACCCGGAAGCATTTGAGACTGGAAGCTTGCCAGTGTCTCCAGATCTCCTCCCTGTCTTCTTATGAGGCAAAATTTCCCCACAAGTGGCCAGGAAGCCTCCTAGAACCTCTCCTGTGTCCTCAGCCAGTTCACAGAGCCTCAGGTCCATGGCAGCTTGGATCACACACCGTCCTTCACTTCTCAGCTTGGGCCACACAAAATCCTTCTGCTGGCTCCCCTTGCCATCTGGGTGGTGTGTCTGTCTACTGCTCAGCCAATCACAACCAGTAGTAGGACAAAGTCTGCTTCCTCCAGGAGGCCCCCATGGGTGCCACCAGGTGGATAAAGCCTCCCCTGTTCTTACTTCCAGCCCCCTGCTCTGCCCACAGACCCAGTCATGGAGCCCTGGCTCGCTGCTTCAGACTTTGCCAAAGGCTGACGTGAAGAGTCTGCTCCATGTGTGGTTAGTTTGGGAGTCCCAGGGGAAGGAAGGCTTCTTTAACTTGTTCTGTCCCCATGTTGGAAAGAGATGGGCATGGCTCAGATGTCACAGCGGCCATGTTCCTTGCAGATCCTGACAGTTCCCCACATGAAGCTCAGTTGGCCCTTCAGTCCCTCAGGTTTTCAATGGGGACTTACGTGTCATGCTGCAGAAGCCGGGCAGGCCCAGCGTGTTCAAGCCGTAGATGTGCTGTGCTGACGAAGCTGTGTGCGCTAGCTTGTTCACCTCACTGCTCCCCTGTGCTTCTAACAGGCCTCGGATCAGGGTCCTCTGTGTCCCAAGGCTCAAGGAAGAACCACAACGAGGCAAAGACTGCCTAGCTGTTTGTCTCCTTCTTTCTCCTTTTCACTGTGATGATAGCAATATTTATACATTTTAAAAGAAAGAAATAACACACACCCCACACAAACCTCCAGGGGTAACAACATGGCTCAGTGGATAAAGATGCTTGCCACCAAGCCTGACAACTTGAGTTCAGTCTGTGGGATCTGCATCCTGAAAGCTGACCTCTGACCTCCACAGGCATGCTGTGACGTGTGCACCTGTACTCACACACACTAAATAAATAAATGAATAGATACAGTACAAAGTTGGTTTCCCAGCTTCCCACGTGACTACAAGTAACCCACACAACTGATGCAGAAATTGCTTCCTATAGCCTCCAGGGTAGCGTTTAAGAAGTCTAATTCATCTGCAGGGCAGAGACCGATGCTACTGCCCCCTTCTTCCTTCTTTCAGTCTAGTACCTAACTATGGTGGCCAGATTTTGAGTGGCCATCCTGTGACCGTAGGCAACCCTGAAGCCATCAGAACACGCTTAGTATGGGTGAACAGAAAGGAGGTAAGGTGTGGATGACATTGTGGAGTTGCTCGCCAGTCCTGAACCCGTGGTGGCTTTTATGTTCTGAGCCACATGAAGACACTGGCTATTACTGAGCATCAAACGCAGTCCTGACCAGAGGTGAAGCTCTCATTTGGCATGCAGTTCTCTTGATCCAGGCCTTGGGCCCCGCACTGTATGATGCATTATACCCCAGACGCAAATACCACACCAGGCAGGATGGCTGCTCACACGAGGGGACCGGGACTTAGAGACTGATGGAGGATTTGCCATAGCCAGACAAATGAGCAATATACTTGGTCCCAGAGCCAGACTATCAGACCCCAAGGCCTATGTCCTTCCTTCCCCTGAAACTAACGCATGCCCTTCTCAAGTCATCCTGTAACTTAACTAGCACTCAGGTTTGCTAAAGTGGCAACCGTGGCCACCAAGCCTTGGGCTTACCATCTTACCAAGACCGGAAGGCTGGTGGCAGTCTCTATAAACCATGTCTGGAGAAGCTGTTGGCAAAACATGGCTTCCAACTTATGGCATCCAATTATTTGCTTTAGTGAAGAGAACTCTGAGGAGTGTGACTTTGAGATGCAGGGTAAGGGTGTTAAAGCGAGCGACAAGAAGTGACAGTCATGCTGAGGGCTGTCAGAGGGTTTTCTTTCTGCGGTGGCAATGCCACAGAGAACCGCAAATAAGCAATTCCATGCTGCAGCCAGACCACACTTGTTGAAGAGGTCTAGGGTCGTCTGTTTGGCATGGCTGTCAGGTTTGTATCAGACCCTGTGTGGCCCTGGCTTGCTACTCTCTCTCTTCTCTCCCTCTGTCTCTCCCTTCCCTTCCCTTCCTCTCTGTGTGTGAATTTATAGAACTATATGTAAATTTTCATGACATTCTTTAACCATTGTGGAAAGAAACTAACATTTATTAATCATTTGTGATATGCTAGATATTTCCTATGGTTCTGATTAATTCTACACACACACACACACACACACACACACACGTACACACAGACACAGGTCTCCCTATGGCCTATGTGGTTTCATTCTAATCTTAGGCTAAAGACCCCCAGGTTCAGGGGTAGGGTTCACTGCTCGCCTGTGAGCTGCCCTGTGTCACCTCCAGAGGGTTCCAAAGGGAGCAGGCGAAAGAGTGAACCACAGACACGGACAGTAAGGGGTGTCTTCTCACTTTGTAGGCTGCAGCAAACCTCTTCTTTAGGCTTTACCCTTAAAACTCGTGCAAGTGTATGGCAGATTCTATAGGCATGTTATTTTAATATTAGAGCAAGTGTGCTGAATGATTTGACAGACTAATAAACTTTTCCATCCGGAAACTCACTGTGGAAAGCTATGCCTTTGTGAACTCAGTCGTAGCCAGGCTGGTCCTACCGGGAGAGCGCACGTTAGGAAACACAAGGTCAGACTCCCACCAACAATCCCTACTGGGTGCTGAAGGGCCTGGTTCAGGGTAACTGCTGCAATTAGAACACTGTCTGAGGAAGCCCCTTATTCTGACTTCACTCTGTTGCTGTGATGAGATACTTGAACCAGAAGCAGCTTAGGGGAGGAAAGGGTTTATTTGGCTTACACTTCCAGGTCACCATCCATTGCTGAGGGACCAATGAGTTTCAGGGCAGAAACTTAAGGAGGTCCTTGAAGAAGCTGAGAGAACACGCTGCTTGCTGTCTTGCTCACAGTTCCTGCTCAGCTAGCTTTCTAATGCAGCCTAGGACCACCTGCCTAAAAACGGTGTCCCTACAGCGTGCTGGGCCCTCCTGCTTGGGTTAATCACCACGACAACCCTCCACAGACATGCCTACAGGTCAACCTGACTTAGACTTTCCTCTCAGAGGACTTGGGTTGTTCCAAGATGACCTCACTAACTAGGACATCCCCTGAGGATTCACATGCTGGAAGCACGGACTTCGGTATGGTGCTCTGGAAGTGGTAGCATCTTTAGAAGGCAGAGTTTGCAGAAGGACTTTAGGTCACTGGGCATTGGGTATGTACCCTTGGAGGGTACTAGTTCTTGTGGGCCCCTGAGTCATTACAAGAGGGAGCCTGATTCCGATCTGCTGTGCCATCATCTCTGGACATGATTTTTCTCGTGTACACACCTCCCTGTGGTATCTTCTGTCAGAAGACTCTTACCAAAGACGGAACTAACAGGGCTGCCTGACCTGAGAGTTTAAGCTGCTGACTTAAACTACTGTGAGCTAAGCAAACCTCTTTCCTTTATAAAGTTATCCAGCTTCAGGTATTATGTCATAGCAACAATAAAAACCATCACTATGGTGGTCCACAGTTCCTGGGTGCGTGTGGATGTGCGGGTGGATACAAACACCTACGCACATGTACATGGAGCCCGGAGGTGGGTCCTGACTGTCTTCCTCTACTCTACTCCACCTTATATTTTGAGACAGGCTCTTCACCGAATCTGGAGTTGTACTTTTGCTAGAATGGCTTGCAGGAAGCGCTTATCTTGCCCTGCTCCCCATTCCTACTACTGCATGCTGCCAGGCCTGGTTTATGTAGTCCTGGGCTTTGAACGCAGGTCCTCATGCTTCCGCATCAAGAGCATTGCCTATTGAATTATCTCCCCCAGCCCCACAACTGCTTATTTTAATAATGAACCTAAGATTTAAATGTCACTGTTAGAACATTTGTTAACTCATTTGACGAGAGTCTATAATACGCCAGCCATGAGGTAACTGCAGCTTCAAACAGGGTACCAATTCAACACTATGGTCTCTCAAGAGCAGTCAAGGGCCATGTGGCATTCAGATGAGTGATTGGATTCTGCCCTCTCCAAACCTCAAGAGGGAAAAAGCTGGTCTCACTAACCTTATGAAGGTCCGAAAGCCAGTTGGTCCCAACTTCATTGTCCCCTTGATTCCCAGGAATCGGATAAACAAATTGGCCATTCTGTCTACCAGGCGTAGATAGTTGAACTGCTTGGCATATTTGGGGAACACCTGCTTGAGGCAAATGGAGGGCAGGTGGGCCTCGGGGTTGGAGTCAGGATCACCGGTCAGGTCACAGTCCCGATCTTCCTTCCCGGCGAAAGGCTTTCCAGGATGCTGAGACCTGAAACACACGGGGCACTCGTGACAAACTGCTTTCCTCCAGTGGGGAGTGGTGTGTACAGCTCCTATTGTATAGACTAGAAAACGGACCCCTGAGGAGTGGCCTGTTGAGGTGCGCACAGCTCCAGCTTAGTGAAGCAGGGCTTGAACCCAGGGCAGAGCTAGGACTGGAAACACAGGCTTCCTCCATCCTGCCATGTCAGCTTCACTCTGTTCACGGTTCAAGGAAATACTCCACTGTGAGCAGTCTGGGTTTGAGTTCAAACTCCTACTTATGGGTAGTAAATGAATGATTAAGAATTAGAAAAATCTCACCGAGGGTTGGCAAGAAGCCGCAGGCGCAGTTCAGTGGACAACTTGGATAGCTACTTCCATTCCCCAGTCCTGGAACACAGACCATTTCCTGCCCGAATTGTTTGTTAGGGACTCATATAGAAGATGACAAGTTTTGTGACTCCTTAGCCTGTGTGTTTTATTCTGAAATTATTCTGATAATCAAGAAAATGAGTAGCCACAGACTTTTTCCTGTCCCCATCTAGCTGGAAATGGTCTCAGTTCCTTCTCGCCTCCAGCATGACACAGCCCTTCCCCCACCCAAAGTCTGTCCCAGAGCTCCTGAGTCAGCACCACAGATCTGCCAGTTACCCAGGCGGGAAAATCAGAATAAAAGCCAACTCTGGCTCGGTCTTCATAGGCAACGCTGTATCACGCTAGCCCCCAGATCAGCTCTCACAGGCCAGCCTTGTTCTCCCATTCCGCCATGCTTGGACCATTGCACCACGTGTCTCAGTCAGGATTTTGTGGCTGTGCAGAGACACCATGACACAACGACTCTTATACAGGAAAACATCGAATTGGGGCTGGCTTACAGTGTCATCATGGCGGGAAGCATGGCGACATGCAGGCAGCCATGGTGCTGGAGAGGTAGCTGAGAGTTCTACATCTGGATGAAGGCAGTAGGAAGAGCAACTGACTCTGAAACCTCGAAGCCCACCCCCAGTGACACACTTCCCAACAGTGCCACCCGCTGTGGGCTTACGCGGGCCATTTCCATCAAACCGTCACACCGTGTTTCTGGGCTTCCCTTCCCATTGTCTATTCTGGCACCAACCTGTGGTCGCCACTCCTAAGACTAAATCCTGAGGACACTGTGCACAGTCAGTAAGGCCCCAGGAAGTTCAACGCACATCTTGTGGTGCTGACTCAAGAGTCACTTGTGACTCTTCCTTGAATGGCCTGTCAGCATCCCACTTCCAGGTAGTCCCTACACCAGGCCGTTCATGCTGTCCGTGTGCCCGCTTCTCCCTGGCCCTGGCTGTGTGGCACATTCCTGTACTACTCCGCCCCAAGATGTCTCTTTGGCAACACCAATGACGCTCTTCCACATCCATTCTGTTCCTGGATATGTCTCTCTGTCCTCACACACTTCAGCTCACAGGTCAGCCCCTCAGGGTTCTGTGAGCCACATCCCAGCCCACTCATGTCTATAGCATATGGGGTATATTAGATTCCTGGGAGCAGGGAGTGGGAGGCAGTTTTCATCAAATTTGTCGCATTGTATGGAGGTTGGAGTGAAAATGGCACCATAGGCCCTTAGGCAGTGGCACCATTAGGAGGTGTGGCCTTGTTGGAGGAGGTGTGTCACTCAGGGTAGGTGTTAAGGGTTCAAAAGCCAAATCAGGCCCAGTGGCTCTCTCTCCTGCTCCTGAACGGAACTCTCAGCTCCTTCTCCAGCACCGTGTCTGCCTGTCTGCTGTCATATGACCCCACAACGTGACGATAACGGACTGAACCTCTGAGCTGTAAGCCAGCCCCAATTAAATGCTTTCCTATAGAAGATCTGCCGTAGCCGTGGTGTCTCCTCACAGCAATATAACCATGACTAAGACACATTGGGAAAGTCTGCTTTTAACAATGGCATAAACTGACCAGGAGCGTCTCAAAGCCGTGACGCTTATTCCATAAGCCCCTGGGAACGGGGAAAAAAAGCCTGAGAGACGAACGTACTGGAAAGCTCTGCCCAAGTGGTCCCCTTCTCAGACCAGCCCAAGGAGCCAACCTCTAGGGAAGACATGTGTAGAAATCCAGAAGACCTGGTCACATCTTCTTTCAAGTGGACCCTAACTCTGGACTCAAAGCAAGAACGGGCGGAGGATCAGAACCAGGCATTACAAAGGAAAACCTCTTTCAATGTTTCATGGCATGGAGGGTCTGGGTTGCGAACCCTCCTCCTGCGTGTGCACACCCAGCTCGTCAGCAGAGTGGGTATTCCTAGGGTGCGCGAGGCTCCTTCAGCAGAAGCGCTATTGTCACCATCATCTGGACTTCAGACAGTAAATAAAGGGCAGGTGCTTATTTTTCACACAAAATGAAGTATTTTCCCCACGACAGTTGTAGAAAGAAAAATGGGGTGGTAGGTAAACTGACACTCTTACCAGAAATTAGCTCCTAAATCACTGTGTAAGTGGTGATGGCTGACGTTGTGAGCACTCAGGAATTTTCATCAAGAGGAAGAAGGAGGTGCGCAGTGTGGATGCACCGAGGGTGGAAACGGGAAGACAGGGAGGTGCGCGGTGTGGATGCAGAAAGGGTGGAAATGAGAAGACAGGGAGGTGCGCAGTGCGGATGCACAGAGTGTGGAAACAGGAAGACAGGGAGGTGCTCAGTGTGGATGCACACAGTGTGGAAATGGGAAGACAGGGAGGTGCGCGGTGTGGATGTACACAGTGTGGAAACGGGAAGACAGGGAGGTGAGCGGTGTGGATGCTGAGTATGGAAACGGGAAGACAGGGAGGTGCGCGATGAGGATGCTCAGAGTGTGGAAACAGGAAGACAGGGAGGTGCGCAGTGTGGATGCAGAAAGGGTGGAAACAGGAAGACAGGGAGGTGCGCAGTGTGGATGCACACAGTGTGGAAATGGGAAGACAGGGAGGTGCGCGGTGTGGATGCAGAAAGGGTGGAAATGAGAAGACAGGGAGGTGCGCAGTGTGGATGCACACAGTGTGGAAATGGGAAGACAGGGAGGTGCGCAGTGTGGATGCACACAGTGTGGAAATGGGAAGACAGGGAGGTGCGCAGTGTGGATGCACACAGTGTGGAAACGGGAAGACAGGGAGGTGCGCAGTGTGGATGCACACAGTGTGGAAACGGGAAGACAGGGAGGTGCGTGGTGTGGATGCAGAAAGGGTGGAAATGAGAAGACAGGGAGGTGCGCAGTGTGGATGCACACAGTGTGGAAATGGGAAGACAGGGAGGTGCGCGGTGTGGATGCACACAGTGTGGAAACGGGAAGACAGGGAGGTGCGCGATGAGGATGCTCAGAGTGTGGAAACAGGAAGACAGGGAATGCGCAGTGTGGATGCAGAAAGGGTAGAAACAGGAAGACAGGGAGGTGCGTGGTGTGGATGCAGAAAGGGTGGAAATGAGAAGACAGGGAGGTGCACAGTGTGGATGCACACAGTGTGGAAACGGGAAGACAGGGAGGTGCACGGTGTGGATACACACAGTGTGGAAACGGGAAGACAGGTGTGCAGTGTGGATGCACACAGTGTGGAAACGGGAAGACAGGGAGGTGCGCAGTGTGGATACACACAGTGTGGAAACGGGAAGACAGGGAGGTGCGCAGTGTGGATACACACAGTGTGGAAACGGGAAGACAGGGAGGTGTGCAGTGTGGATGCACACAGTGTGGAAACGGGAAGACAGGGAGGTGCGCGGTGTGGATGCACCGAGGGTGGAAATGGCTCAGGGACCGCTCAGGCACAAACCCGCTCTCCATGAACCTCTGTGGAGCAGTCTTTGGCTGCAGTCCCGTTCCAGACACAGAGACAGGATGAGGGTGGCATCTCATCTCTGAATAAACCAGGACTACAAACCAGTTCTCCAGCGCTCCCTCTGGTTTACTATGCCCTTATTCTAAAGCACATCATGGCTCACACCGGGAACACAAAATTCTGATTATTGTTTAATTTTTAAAAAAGACTTTTAAAAGTATCGATTGCTTTTTATTTATATTATTTATTTATTTCCTTTTATTTTTTAAGAGCAAGGTCTCATGCAGTCCACGTTGAGGGTGATCTTAAACTTCTGATCCTCCTGACTCCACCTCCCCACTGCTGGGGTTACAGGCATGCACTCCTACATGCAGTTTTATGTGGTGATCAAACACAGGGCTTTCTGCATGGGAGGTAGGCACGCTGCCAACTGAGTCATATCTTCAGCTGTGAGCTTTTTGTTTCCGATTATAAAAGTTTTTTAAGTTCTTTGTAGACCTTTGGAGAGAAGTATAAAGGAATCAAAATGATTCCTAATCCCAGCTTTTGAATATAGACACTAACAATGTTTAGATGCCTGTATTTAGGGTTAGGATGACAGGACATGTATTTAAGCTGTCGCTCACCCCACGCACATTTCTCATGGACATCCACACAGTCAGAATTAAGCCTTAACCATAAGGAAGCTAGCATTCCTCCTCAGTCAGAGACGTAATGGCCGACTGGCTTGTCATTGGCCTAGCCACCCAGTGTCCAGCCCATCCTCACCCAGCACAGATGTCGCAGTGTGTTAGCTACAAGTGACTTTGGTGTGCAACATACACAGAAGCCACCATTTAAACACGTTTAAAGTGTGCGGCTCAGTGGCATTTAGGTCTTTCATGAGGTTTAGCACCATCGCTGTCATCTAGTTCTAGAACATTTCACAATGCCATTTCAGAAATTTAACCCAGGTAGACAGGATCAGATCTATGTAGCGGCAGACTGTTTAAGACAGGACATGGTCTGAGGAGCAGCCTTAGTTTGGATTGCCAGATGGGGACCTCATCACCTCCATCCAGCACGTTCAGACTAGACAGGTCTTCCCCATGTCACTCCAGGCGATGAGGGTGTCCTCTTCTGGAGACACGTCTGTCCAGCACGCACCTTTCACCACTCCTCCAGGTGGTGTGCACCTCCGATGGCTGCCCTCCCTCCCTCCCTCCCTCCCTCCCTCCCTCCCTCCCTCCCTCCCTCCCTCCCTCCCTTCCTCCCTCCCAGCCACCAGTGCCCAGCATGCACCTCTGATGGCTGCCCTCCCAGATGCCCATGCCCCTTCACAGACCCTGGAGCACAGCCGTCCAGGGAAGGGGTTTTCCTCACCTGGGAAGTACTAAAGATGCAGTTGATGTATAAGGGGAAATAAAAGGATGAGGAATGGCTTCTTTGCTGGAGATAATTGCAATTATCACACTGAGACCCAAGCCATCACAGATACTGTAAAAATCCCGTTTTTACTTAATAGCATTTTAATGGAAATGTCAGGCTTTTGGAATAAAAGTGACTGGTAAAGAAAACATAAATCAAGTTTACTAGTCCTTTGGGATCGTTTCTGGAAAAAACTGAATTTGGTATATCCTTGATTCATTAAAACAGAGGAAAGAATCCTGGAATGTTTTATCTATTATCATTTTTCAAACAAAGTGGAATTCTTTTTCATGAAAACGTGTGCGAGAAAACCACCTGTCTCTGTTTTGTTTGGAAACCTCACTGCTAAAAGTCGCCACCAATTATTAGGGACCTTCTACATGTCCAAAACTGAGCTAACCAGTTTACCTCGGTCATCCCATTGTTTCCAATGACAGGCTTCTGAAGGAGGTAGAAACCATTGCCCCTTCACAGGGTGGCCAGGTGACATTTGCCCAAGTTCACGCCATCAGCTGAGGGATCAGCATGACCCTAGGGCAGCTCCCCCATGCCCAAGCAGGCTCACTATACGGTTCTTATGCTTCCTTGATTTCAGTCAAATCCGAGGCTTTTCTCCTTCTCTATAAGCTATATCTAGTCCCAGAGATGAAGAGGTGGCTATGGCAAGACCAAATCCTAGTCTCACAGGACTCTCTCTAGAGGAATACCTTCCATCTCCTGTTGAGTATGCCTTCAGTCATTTTCCTCTCGGAGCTATTTCCTAAGCACTGGTACGTCCCGGGAGCTTGTCCCTGCTGCCCAGAGGCGCATGGCTGAACGGGGGCAGGGAGAGGCCCATATGAACCACACTGCTAGAGTCATGTCCAAAGGGCCAGCGCAGATTTTGGTCTCAATACTGATTTCTAGAGAAGTTTGCTTGGTTTGGAAGTGAGGGAGACTATGGGAGGTTTCAATGCAAGGGGAGGCATGATGGGAACTGGCCACAGTGAGGGAGATCAGCTAGAAACACAGACGACTTTTAAAGAAGGACCTTAGGAAACTCCTGGAACAGTCTAGAATTCAAGGGAGTCTGACATTTTGGATTCTATGAACCATGTTGGATAAGGAAGACTTGCCTTAGGGTGCACATTAAATCAAAGTTGTTCGGGTACACACACACACATGCACACACATACATATATGCATACATATGCTTAATTTTTGTGACTGTGATTTTTGAGATATGATGTTGATGTTGCACCTATAAAATTAATGCTTGAGACTCATATAACAGAGTTATCAGAAAGATGTAAAATAATCTAATGAGATTTTAAGTAGGTTTATGATTTTGTGTTGGGCTTCATCAGTGGCTGTTCTGGACTGCAAGAAGCCCTTGTGTTGGGCTGCATGAAGCCCTTAGCACAGGGGTTGGACATCATGGTACATCAACCATCTAGAAAGTGGGGCCCATGGACTTGCTGCTTTGGTGTCTCCTGAGGACTTGCCAGAAATGATCATTCATGCTGTAGAAACTTTGTATGGGCTGGGCCAATAATCTGGGAGGTTCAGACTCAGGGCGGAGTCGGAGACTCACTATTAGACAACAGCAGATGAGATCTGCCTAAGCCAGAGCCAGTGGATGAGCATGGAGCTAGGCAGCCACTGCAAAGGACTTCCTGGGTAGAAATGGCAACCGCTGTTTAAAAATAGGGACAAGGAGGCCGAGAATCGGCAGGATACAGGCAAAGCTGTGTCCTGAGAGGACGCCCTGCGGCCTGGGGGCTCTACAGGACAGAGATGTCGTAGGCCTCTTTCCCTGCTGTTTGGCATGGTCCCTCCATCGCTAGATGTCAAAAGTGCACGTAGCTCACCGCTGCTCGTGGAGAAATGCTAACCACGCTCCATGCAGTGCCTTAAATTAGGACTGCAGCTAATTTAAAGCGTCTCAGGATGAAGTCGCTAAAAATAAATGTAGCTACCAAAATGCCCAGCTCCGTCACTTGATATATCTCTGCCATGACAGAGCCCCATTTGCTTGATTGGTTACATGATGCAGTTTGAAGAGGAGATACAGACTGTGGCTGAGCAGGGCCGACCGGGCACACGCTCCCAAGAGATGAAGAAAGAACTCAAAGAGAAGCCTCTGTTGACATATTCAAGTCCTTTTAAGAGGCAGACCCAGGCAGAGGATAGTCCTACCCGCGCGGCTCCCTCCTCCAAACTCTGGCCACTCCCACCCCATGTGATCTCTTTCTCTGAGGCAGGACATACCCTCACTAGCAACATGCACACTGTTGCCGCCATTGGTGTCAGCCAGTAAATACAGCGGGTTTTAATTCTGTGCCTTCTGTAAAATCTCAAAAAGTGGATATTTTATTTACTTATTCTTCTCTCATACAATATATCCTAACTGCAGCCTCCTCTCCTTCCAGTCCCCTTCTCCTCCCCAGATCCACTGCTCCTGTTTTCCTTCAGAAAGGAGCAGACCTCCCAGGGACATCAACCAAACATGGTGTAACAGGAAGCAATAAGACCAGGCACATCCTCTCATATCAAGGCTGGATGAGGAGATCCAGTAGGAGGAAATAGGTCCCACAAGCAGGCAAGAGAATCAGAGACACCCTGACTTGCGTTGTTTGGAGTCCAACAAAACCCAAAGCTAAAGAGCACAGCATGTATGCAGAAGGCCTGGTATAGACCATGACAAAGTGGATGCTATATTCCTACTTTACAGGAAGGGGAACCAAGACATAGGAAGACAAACCAATGCACAGTAGAGCCAGGATAGAAAAATGCGCATATATATCTATATATTTGTATACACATGTATACATGCATGTAAATCTAGATTCCACACATGAGAGAAACATGATATTTTAGGTGGCTCCATTTTAGATATGAGCGAAATGTGTTCAGACAAGTCAACCACCTTGCAAAAGTCACCCCGCTATTAAATTTGAACGCAGAGTTGTTTAGGTTCAAAACTGGACACTTTCTCTTCATTTTCTCAGCTCAACTCATTTTCTTCTCCTTATGGAGAGAATCTTTTACTTTATTCTGCAAAGAAGGCTTAACGGGGACAATGGATGAGGGTGGGCACAGCCAGTGCCAGCATGAAATGGGGGTGCTGCCTAAGGTCTAAATCCAACCTTCTATGAGGCACCAACACGAACCAATGAAGCAGCTTCTGGGAGGTCAATCGCTCATCTGAATGTACTTGCCCGATATTGCTTGCCAGACAGATCAGTTTGTTACTTGACCACCATCGTCTCTTGTAACTCATGACACAGAGTGTTTGTGGAATGCAAAGCAGCAAGGAAGCCGAAGGCAACAGCAGCCCGTCTCTCTTCCTGCTGGGGGATGCTTCACGGAACCATGACCTGGGCTGGCGCTTGAGCGTTTTCTTGCTTGGCCAGACAATGAATCGGCAGCAGGAAAGATGTGAGGACCCAGTCTCGTGGCTGCTTCCCTAGACCTGAAGGCGAGTCTTTTGGGAGCTGGAGAGCCCTTTAGGGGTCACCGGGCCCAGCTCTCTCGTTTTCATTTTCCAGACGAACGACCTGACAGCTCATTTTCCACAGGCCTCCCAGTAAGTGTGGCAGGGCACTCTTCGTGTCAAGGGCCTCCCTGCTGTCCCCTGGCTATGCTGCAGTGCAGCCAGTAGGTGGCATGTTCTGTGCACACTGCTCGGGAAGCCATGCCACTGCGGCGCCTCTCTGCTGGGACATGGGCCTGGTGAGCTTGATGCTTGGGGGTCAGGAGATCGGTAAATCAAGGAATAGTTGGATCATCTCTCTGCTGCTTGAAGCCACATGACCTTAGGCAACTCACATAATCTCAAAGGTTTATGTAAGACAGAGCAATAACGGTTCCCGGGCCCACAGACCTGATAGAGGTAACAGTAAGCAGAGAGTGGAACATGAGCTTACACAGATCCTTGGTCCTGTCGGCCACTTCTATCACAATCACATGGTTCTTCTTCATCTCAAAAGTCACCAGTCGACTCCAGCCCCACCTCATGTAACTAACACAGCGTTGTCTTCACTGCTCGGGCTGCCTAGGCCAAGGAGATTTTTCTTCTTCTAGCCTAGACTGGGCTCCATGGTGCCCATGAGAACTCACTAACCACATCTTCCCTGATGTTTAATCTTGGCTCAGGGTTTCTGCTATCCTAACATCCTGTGCTGATGGAGGTGTTGCTCCCCCCCACCCCCACCCCCATCTACCAGGAACAGTAAACACAGAAGTTAGAGGGCGCCACAATGATTTGCCTCATTTTCTTTCTGAAATAACTTAGCGAAGTAGAGGCCAAGTCTTTGCTTGAGGGGAGAGACTTCTCGTGAGAGGCCAAGGCCAGGTCCCATCTTCATGATCCCCGGCTCAGAGTTTTTTTTTTGTTTGTTTTTTTTTTTTTTTTTGGTTTTTTCGAGACAGGGTTTCTCTGTGGTTTTGGAGCCTGTCCTGGAACTAGCTCTTGTAGACCAGGCTGGTCTCGAACTCACAGAGATCCGCCTGCCTCTGCCTCCCGAGTGCTGGGATTAAAGGTGTGCGCCACCACCGCCCGGCTCAGCTCAGAGTTTTTGTGTGAGCAAAGAGGAGGAAAAATATTACATTGAGCTGGGATGCCCGGTGGCTGGAACCCCACATGGATTTTGAGCACTTTGGCCGGGGGGGGGGGGGTGACACTCGTCCGGGCTTCACTTTTCTCTGGAACCCAGAGAATATTCTTCAAAGTCTGAGGTTGCCCTGAACGGTGTCCTGTCCTGAGGCATGCTAGGCCAGATCCCCAAGTGGAACGCTAGTGCCTCGTGTTATCTCCTGAACACCAGCCTTTTCTTCCCTGCCTACCTTCCCTCCCTTGGCAAGTGTGTTCGCTCATCACTCAACTGTCCCATCTTTTCTTTACCTCTATAGTTTTCTAGGAGGAAAGGCACCTTCCTTTGTCCATCATCTTCCTGACTGTACATCATCATACTCTATGTTGTCGCTTGTTTGGTTTTTTGAGACAGGCTTTCTCTGTGTGACCCTGGCTGTCCTGGACCTTGCTCTGTAGACCAGGCTGGCCTCAACCTTAGAGATCTGCCTGCCTCTTCCTCCCGAGTGCTGGGGTTAAAGGTGTGCACCACTATGCCTGATCATCATCATATTCTTGATCACTACCAAATTGTCAACTTCATTATCGTCACAACCATCACCTTTATCATCATTTTCATTCCCTACACTGGTATCAACATAGTCAACACCATCACCTTGATAACGGTCATCACCATCTCCATCATTACCATTGTTTCTATCATCTCTACTGTCACCTTCATAGTCATCACCATCATCATGGTCATGGTCCTTTTCATCACTGTTACTATCATCGTCACTATCATCAGGATCACAATAATTTCTGCCATCACCATCCTCTTCAGGATCATCACCATGACCACCTCCATTACCACCATTGTCATTATCATTGCTGTCATCATTATCTTCATCACCATTATTATCATGAAATTCACTGAGAACTCATTCTCTGATCTTCAGGATGCAAAGAACAAAATACACTTGATTTTCTTTCTTCACAGAACTTATCAAGCTTAAATGACTAATTTTTTAACTGTCCATGGAATATCTGTTTCTTTCTGAAAAATTCCAGAAGTGCAGGCTCTGTAGTTGCTTGACCTATGACTAAACTTGTCGTTCTTACAAAGCCTCATTGTGCACACATGTTGTAGTGAGTATATTCATATTTGAAAGAGTTTTCACAACACTTTAGACACAATGACTGACCTGAGTTTACATCTGGTGGCCTCAGTGAGGAGGGTGTGATTAGAACTCTATGCTGTACCCCATGTTCCTAATCCCTATCCATCTCTACTGTGGGTTGTCAGAGCAAACCTTTCTTCTCCCTTTTCTCTCTCAGTCACTGCGAGATCCCTCATGCACTCTGGGAAATGAAAATTTCCTGGTGGATTCGGCAAGAGACTATGTGACAATTGTAATCAGCGGTTGTATTAGCCTGCCCCACCACCTCCAGAATTAGCAGGAAAGGCTAACTTGAGCTTTCATTATGCAGCTCTGCTAATGAAGGGATCCTCTTAATTACACACTCAGTGCAAGGCTGCAACACAAAACAGTTTAGTATTTAAACACAGCTCTGTGTCAAAGTACGGGCTGCGTGAATGCGGGGGAAATGGGGACAGCCATGTGTGTAGATGGCATCTTTGCTAAAGCTGCTTTCTTCTTGGCATCCAATGTCACCCAAACCCAATCCATTGTCTGCAGAGGCCCTACATCTCTCTTGACTACTGTGTATCCCAGGAGTCCTCATTCAGTGCTTTCACAGGACTCTACCAGGCTAGAGAGTGGCTCAGCAGACTTCCAGTCAACTCTGTTACTGGCTGATTTTCTGGGAGCATTCTCTTAACCTCATAGTGCCAGCACCCCTACCCGAACCCTGAAGGACTGGTGTTGAACCCCAAACCACCTTCCCTCAGTGACATGGGGCTCACAACATTTGTATCCCACTTTCTTTGTAAACCACTCAGTAGGAGTTCTGAGTTAATGTGAGGGGGCCCTTCAGGGACAATCCATTCTCAGGAAAGGACATCCCCTTCCTGTGTGTGCATCTGGTCCCTCTCCAGTAGACAGCAATTCTCCTATGTGCTGAGTGTCAGTCTGTGGCTTCCAGAGCCAGACCTCATGCCCAGGGATGTATGCAGGCACCTGGGTCCGGGAGGCTGAAGACCTGTGTACCCTTCATCTCCAGTCAGGTTCTGATTCTCTTTGTCCTTCACAGCTCCCCTTAGAGACCAGCCACAGCCTCTTTCCTCCCTCCCACTCTGAAGTATATTTCCTGCATTTCTCATAGTACTTCTTGTGGAATGCATCATTTTCTAAACTGGCAGCATGGCCATTTCTCCTGAAAGACTGTTGGAAACAAGTGACTTGTGTTCCCCTGGTCTCCGTACATTTCACACGTGTGAGGAAGGCCTGCTAGTGAGTGACCGTGTAATCAATGTGTTCTTGAACAGTTATGACAGGAAGACTCAGGGTGATTCTGGCTGAAGGCATGCATACCATTTGCTGGATGTCATTGTCAGGCAAGTATTTGACTTCCTTAAGATTAACTACATGGCTAATACAGTTACTAACTCATAATGATAAGAATAACTTCATCCTGGATCCATCTTGTACTAACTGTATGTCTCTTAGGAAACTGTGTTCTTGCTCAGCCTCAGTTTCCCTTTGGTGAAATGGAAATGGACGGTATAGTCTGGCTCCCAGAGCTGTGGAGGGATTCGGTGGGAGCACAAAAATAAGGGGCTGGCATCCTGCCTGACTGACTCATGGTGTGGAAAGCTGTTGTCACTCATAGGATGTGTGTGTGTGTGCGCGCACACACACATGCACATACATGTATACCTGTGAGTGAGATAGATAGACAGACAGACAGACATATAGGCCATCTTGTTATGTAGCTTAAGATGGTCTTGAACTCAAGATCCTCCAGCCTCAATCTCCCAAGAACTGTCATGTCCCACTGGACACATATTTTATCAAGTACCCACTCCGCAGTGAGGGACAGAAGGTCAGTTCAAGAACACCTTGTCCAGGAGAGTCCACCTCCTCCATTCTACAATCTCCTTTTCCTTAAAGGACTCTGGCCCTAACGAAATTTGGTGTTTTCTTTTGTTGCTGCTGTTTTATTTTGTTATGTTTTGAATCAGCTAATAAATTAGGCATGCATATTAACCATCAGGTCCAAAGAGAAAGTCTGACTTTTTTCTTTTATGCGATTTTGAATCCCCCTAACGAAGAGTTGTTGTCAAAATCCATTAAAGTATTTAATTTCTCTTATCACTGCTCAATTCCCTGAGCAGACATCCAGACAGTGTGCTGTGCTGTTTCTTACAGAAGCACCAACTGTTTAGTTATGGCAGTACATGCTTTAGGTGATGTCTCCCCAACGAGTAGAGAGGCCACGTTGATTTCAAGCACAAGGTTAAGTTGAGGTGGTGGAGCGGTAAGAGACGCAGGCATTGTGGAGATCAAACAGGCTTGCCCTGTTTACTAGCTGAGTGACCTCAGGAAAGGGACTTAACCTCTTTGGGTATCAGTTTCCTCATCTGCGAAGGGGTAACAGTGCCACAGGGATGGGGTTTCAAATGTTCCCAGCGAAAAACCAAATGTAGAGGAGCCGGGAAAATGCCAGACGTGTCACTGCTTCTCAGCACAAGACAGTCGAGAAGTCTCGAGGGTGTGATGACACAGGGCCAGGCTCTAGCGGCTGCCCTCCCCCAAGCTCCCAGCTCTTTCAGCGACAGCTGTGCTAAGGCCGTGACTTGCCTTTTTCCTCTACTTTGGGTATGGGAGGGGCACACATATTTTGTGTGTATGGGTGTTTTGCCTGAAGGTATGTCTGTGTGCCATGTGTACAGTACCTGTGGAAGCCAGAAGAGGGTGTAGGGTCTTCTGACGCTACAGTTACAGCCAGTGGTGAGCCTCCATGTGGGTGCTGGGAATCCAACCCAAGTCCTCTAGAAGGACAGTCACCACTATTAACCACTGAGCCTCCAGCCCTCCCTTTTTTGGTCTGCGACAAGATCTGTCACCAACATTGAGCTTGCCAGTTAGGTAGGGACCCACCTATCTCCACCTCCCGGACATAGGAATTATAAGCACCTGTCAGTGCACCCGCCCGACTGCTTCTGTGTGTACCGGTGCTCAAACTCAGGGCCTCACGCTCACACAGCGAGCACTGTACCAACCAAGCTGTCTCCCTAGGCCACTTGACATGTCTTAAACAGTAACTCCTGCTAACACCCATTCGTCCAAATAAATTAATATCTACTGGACTGGATGCATCCAAAGGTTTCCAGACTATGGTGGGGAATCTCATTTTTCAAGGCGGGGGGACAAAGTCCTCACCATTCAGCTTCACTACTAACAAGCAGGCACTGAAGTCAGAGCTTGCCTCTTCCTCAGTTGTCATGGCAACAACTATGAACCTACCCGCCCCCCTCACCCTGCCACACACGTGTGCCACATGCAGTAGGGTAGGATGTGTGGGAAGTGGTGGTCCAGGAACAGGGATCGCCACAGTGTTCACATGAGATGTATTGTCTCATGTGTTTTGTGTTTTTAACACAAAACAAAATCAGTGAAAGTGTCTTTTATCAGGAGGAGGTGCAGGTTTTAAGGTGGTTCTGGGGAGATCATCAGGGCCACCAAGGCGCTGCTGGAGAATGCGCATCAGAGAGAGACTGGGAGACCTTCCCAGGTTCCGTCCTCCGTCAGCTGTTGCGGGCTCAGAGCACGCTTCCCGTACCTGACTGGACGCAGCCTGAACGCCCCTGGAACAGCAGAGAGCAGTTTGCCCAGTTCGCTGGCAAGACTGAGTACTGGTGACCACTGACCAACGAGTATGGCAGCTAGCTAGCTTGCTTTCTGACTCGTCACCGCAGAGAGCACAGCAATCTGCCCAAACAAGTTTAATTTTTTTCCTCTTTGGCTCCATGTAGCTTTTAAAAGTCACCTTCTAAGTCCACACCTGCCAGACAAATCCATCCAGATGTCCCACCAGCATCTCAGTGGGTCCAGCGTTCGCTCTGGCTCCTCTCTTGTCCTCACCCTGGTTTCTGGGGAGCTGCTTTAGGAGGTTCTGGAGAGTCCCTGTGGTTGGAAAGCACCGAGGACGGTGTCCGCGGTGAAGCCAGGATGCCTGGGCTCTGTCTGAGTCCACGCTCGCATCCAAGCATGCTGATCTTTACTGCGGTCCTTGGAGGGTCTTTGTCTTCTTCCTAGGGTTCTCATCTTCCAGATGAGACACTGCCCAAGAGACCAAAATGACACAATTTGCCCAGTGCTGTCCAGAGTAGGGCAGATTGTGAGTGTAGATCTGCCTGACTCTGAGGCTCACACCCTGTCTTCAGCCCCCCTCTCCCAGCCAGCCTGGAGTCTCCTCCCCGATTTGATTTATTCGAGGCAGGACCTCACTACCGCATATCTTGGGCTGGACTTGAATTGACAGTCCTCTGCTTCCTGAGTGCTGGGATTGCACGCGTGTGCCATCACACCTGGTTCAGGACTATCCTGGTTACATGGTGACTCCATAAGACTGGAGCCAGCCCCATGTATCTGATGGGATGGGCGAGTAGCCAACTGGAGCTTCTCCGAGAGTGCTAGTTCAGAGCCAGCCAGCCTGGATTCCACTCCATACCGCAGGACGCTTTCTTTCCTCCTCTTCATCCTCCCCCCCTCCTATCTTCTTCTCACACATGTGTATCATGTCGTCGTGATCAGATCCACCTCCACCCTCCCTCCCACTCTTCCCCTCTCTTCTCACCCCTCCTTTGTTCCTCCCACCACTATTTTTCTGAATTTCACCCATGCGCTCCTTTTATAAACCGTCTGAGTCCACTTAGTGCTCCCATGTGTGCGTGGGTGGAGGGCCATCTGCTGGAGCATGGGTAGCCTCTCTGGGGCCATAGCCCTGAAGAAATCTGACTCTCCTCCATCAGTTTCCAGTATTTCCTCAGGTAGGGATGGGAGGTTTTGTCCCCTCCCCATCCATGCTGGGACATTATCTGGCTTGGTTTTGTGCGTGTTGCCATAGCCACTCTGAGTCCATGCGTGCAACTGTCCTGTTGAGGCCAGGAAACTCTGTTTCTCTGTAGTCCCACACCACCTCTGACTCCTACAGTCTCTCTGCCCTATTCCAAGAGGAGGGGGTGACTAGACATAGATACAGATCCAGCCATTTGTGACTGAATAACCCATAGTCACATTGACCAGTCGTAGAGAGACCACATCTTCTTGTGTGACCTTAGCAAGACAACCTGGAAGAAACCGCTGGTTAAGGGCTAAAGGATGTTGATGGATTGAACTATGCCCCACATTCCAGACATGTCCGGGTACTAATCTCTAAAACTATGACTGTCTGGGTCTTTTCCAGGACAGCCTTTGCAGACAAAATCAAAGGTTGGAGATCAACCGGATTTAGAGAGGACTCTACATCTGGTGGCAGCTGTCCTGAAGTATGTGCAGAGGGAAGGGCCGCATGACCCTGTACAGGCAGGGACTGGAGTGATGGCATTACCAAGGAACAAACCAGGGACTCCCGAAGCTGTCTCTCTCTACTACACCAGAAGAGCTGTGACCTCATGATTGGGACACAGGGTCCAGAACCACAAGGGGATCCGTTTCTGTGGCTTTGTGGCCCCATCTGTTGGTGACTGGTTGAGGCCATGTTCAGAAATGAGCAGAAGGCCTCAGCATTTTCCTCCCTGGAATGGAAGTCACAGAGGGTTATTCTGCAACAATGTAGAAACAGCTCCAACAGAACCTGGTGCACAGTGGGCCCTGCAGGAAAGTCAGGTGCGTAGAACCAGTCAAAAACCTTCCCAGGCGCCACCTTGTAAACATCTTCCCTAGGCACACCTGGCTGCCTGCCGCCGCCTTGGCTCTCAGATTGGCAAACTGCTTAACTTCAGATGCTAGATATCAGAGAGAGGAGCAGTTCCTGTGAGCCCACCTGCCAGGGATAAGGGGACAGTCCAGAGGCGTCTGTGTCCTTGCAAGGCTGGTGACTAAGTGCTGGCCTCTCTCCAGCCTGAGATGATGAGCCTGTCACAGTGAGTTCCACAAAACATCTGTTCCTGAACGAGCTGGTTGTCTCAGGCTGGCCCCAGCGATAACAGTATGTTTTTCCTATACACAGCTGTGACATGTTCACTGAAGCCCAGTGTTGCTACATGTGACCCATTTCCTAAGTGGCAGAGCTCACCGAACTCTTCACAAGCATAGCAACATGTGGACAGCCTAGGAAGCTTCCTTTGCCACCACAGACCTGACACAACACTGTGACTTACAGGGACACTGTTGGGGGAAGGAGACAGCACTGTTTCTAAAGCTGGTCCCTCTAACGGCTGTGCCTGATTCTGCAAGAGAGTCAGGCCTGTGGGCTTCATGCATATGGATGGCGGTCATGGCTGAATGATAACCTGCAATTTCTCTGCCAGTGTTAATCGACTTTGGTTGGTTACTGAGAATTTGACTCGGATATGCTATGCCGGTGCACACACCAATGCTCCCTAGGATCTGAACACGGCTTTACTGGATTTGATTCAATTCCAATTCCAGCTTGAGATAAGACCTCATGAAGTAGAGCGTCCCACGTGAGGTGGGCACACTGTGCCTAGGTATGGGGGGAGGGCAGAGGAAGACCCAAATAGGAGAGAGACAGATGCTGTCTTCATGATCTGAGGGGCAGGGGAACAGAGACTCCTAGGGGTAGACTGGGATAGCCCAGCATCTGTTGGTCTTCCCAGGACAGTCTACTTGCTCAGAGGGTCAGGGGCTCTGGAGTGGGTCAAGCCTTCTGGCACCCAGGGCCCTGCTGACTTGCAGCTCTTTGGCTGTAAAACTGTCACTCCTTGTCCAGTCGTGTCCCCAGGAGACCACTGTCTGTCTCTCTGCTCTCACTCCCTCTACAGTCCTCAGTCTCCTGTGTTCTACACGGACCCCATACATTCGTTTTCCTTGGCAGTCTGACCCTGGGACCCCCAAATGCCATCGGGGTCAATCTCATCTGGACTGAAACTAAGTTCCCAAGGTCAGAAGGCAGGGCACACAGTGTGTCTTCCCCAATCACCAGATGCCCAAAGACTGCTGCTCCCCAAGAGAAAACCAAGAGGCTCTGGGCCAGACCTGAGTTTAGTGTCATTGCTCTGTATGCAGGCAAGGACTGAGTGCAGGTGGAACGTGACTTGTCCACGAAGGTCTGGCATATAAAGGGGTGACCCAGATTCCCAGACCCTAAGTTTGCAGGGACATTATCCTCAGGTCTTCCCTGGGCCACAGTCAGCTCTTCGCAGACAGCAGCTGGGTTGGGGTCATCTCTGGCCCTCAGGCAGCAGAAAGGGACTCAGTCCACATTACTTAGGCCTAGTATGGCCCTGTCTCTGGAATATATGTACATATTATCTCAGACACGGACACATCCCTGAAGAGGGATAATTTCAGGACTCTGCCGACCAGCTCTGAGCAGGAAACAGATTACACAACACTCAGAGATGCCATGTCACGTGGCCATGCTATTTTCCTTCTGTGTATGTGTAACTCTGCTGCCAGAGGCCATGGCCCAGAGGCCCCGCACTGGGAGCTTTGTATTTAGTCCTACCAGCCCCTCTCCACAGACGGGAACCGAGCTTGGGGAAGCTAAAGGGTTTGCTCTGTGCAGGACATGGAAGTGTGGGTGTCCTTAACCCTTTCCCACCCCTGGCCCACGACTCTACAGGCGAGGATAAATAGGCTTAGAGACTCAAAGTGGAGTTTCCAGGTGAGCCACACCCAGCTAGAGAGAGACAGAGCCCAGAGTCAAAGCAGGGTCTGCGTGAGGAGCTTTGCCTGGGGACTCTGCGTGCCTGACTTTGAGAAAACTACTTAGAAAACACTTTAGGGCTGGTGAGGCGGCCTAGCAAGTAAAGGTGCTTGCGACCAAGCCTGACTACCTGATCCAGGTACCTAGTCCTGGATACCTAGTCCCCAGATCCACACGGGGGAGGAGAGAGCCAATTCATACATGTTGTCTTCTCACTGCAAATGTAACACACCCCCATGAACACATGAAAATTTAAATACACTTAGCTTTTAAAAGAAGGAGTTTTGTTTGTTTGTTTCTGAATTGGTAAGCCAAGGCCTGGAGTGTAGCTTGGCAGCAGGGTGCTAGGCCAGGAGCAAGAGCGAGGTCCTGACTTCAGCCCCAGAACCTCAACAAGTAAATTAGTATTTGGTAAACTGCATGTGATATAACCTTTTAGCTCTTCAGTGCCCGCTTCAGTGATACTGTGGACATTCTCTCCTGTGTAGCCACCACCACCTGCCTCCAGGACCTTTCCTCCTTCCAAATGGAACTTTGTGCCTACAAAACACAACTCCCTGCTTCCCCTGCCTGCAGCCCCTGTTCCACCTTCTCGGGATGAGCTATGGATGATTCAGGATTTGCTGTATTCACTTAACACAGTGCCCTCGGGGCTGTCTATGCAGCCCATTAGAATTTCCTTCCATTTGGAAATTGATGGACATTCCATGGTAATGGACTCATCCCTTTGTCTGCTGTAAACAGTGTCTTAGAAAATGTGTGTACTTGGGCAACTCATTGGTATGTTGGCTACCTTCGTTCCTGAACTGGAGCCTCCAGCCTGGCAGGGCAGTGTGGGCTGTCTCTACTTGCCTGGTGGGTTAGACACTAGAGGAACTGACTCTCTCCTCATGGCTAGAGATGACCAAGTAAGCTCTCTCTCTCTCTCTCGCTCTCTCTCTCTCTCTCTCGCTCTCTCTCTCTCTCTCTCTGATGCCATCATTTGTCACCACTGAGACACACCTGGATTCTCACAACCTCTTTGACAGTCTTGTGACTATTCTGTCCCCTTCCAACACATCCTCCCTATCACAGACAGAGAACATAGCCCACCATGTCACCTCTGGCTTTAACCCATCATACAATTACACTATCATTCTGTTTGTTTGTTTGTTTGTTTTTCGTGACAGGGTTTCTGTATGTAACAGTTCCGGGTAACCTGGAGCTCACTCTGTAGACCAGGGTGGCCTTGAACTCACAGAGATCCGCCTGCCCCTGCCTCCCGAGTCTGAGTGCTGGGATTAAAGGCATGAGCCACCACTACTGGCTTACCTTCATTCTTAGGTGCCCCTGAACACTCTGTGGCATACTCAGGCACCCGGGCCTTTTCCTTGATCCTTTTCAACTCTGTGCTCTTATTTCTTGGGATTCATGGGGATGTGGTCCAGCATCAGCTGTGGGGACCTCAGTCTCAGGACGCACAAATTCCTTGTGGAGATTGGCATGATATTTACATGAAGCCTGCTCACATCCTCCTGGATATTTGAGGTCCTCTCCAGACCACTTACAACACAGAATGGAATACAAATGCTACCTAGAGAGCTGCTGTACTGTATTGTTTGATTGAGCATGACTCCCACAGGCTCATGTGTTTGAACCTTTGGTCCCCAGTTAGTGGAAAGGAGGAGGTGTGGCCTTGTTAGAGATGTGTCACTGGGAGTTGGCTTTGAGATTTCAGAAGTCCATAACTGGCCCAGTCTTGTTCTCTCTCTAGTCCTCGTGGATCAGAAGCAAGCTCTCAGCTACTAATCCAACACCATGCCTACCTGCCTGCTGCCATGCTCCCCATCATGATGATCACAGACTAACCCTCTGAAATGGCAAGCCAGCCCCCACTTAAACACTTTCTTTTATAAGTTGTCTTGGTCATGGTGTCTCTTCACAGCAGTAGAACAGTGGGTGAGACACTCGGTCAGCACTCAGGTGCAAGGGGTCGGGGTGGAGACTCTTGGGATCATGGGACGCATGGAGAATCTGCCTCCTTTGCTTCAGAAGTCCTGTCCCTTCCCATCTCATCTCTCACATTTTGGCAGCATGCCCTTGGAGCGTCAAAAACATCCATGCCTACTCTCTTCCCAGAATGCACTCTATGATCCCTGCGTCACGGAGTTGAGAATCCCCGAGGACCATGGGAAGCAGCTGTGCCCACCCCTTGCTTTTCTACCTGAAAACACAGGTTCCAACAGGTTCACTGACTTGCTCACATCGCCCATCTTGTCAGGAACGTCACTCTCTTCCATGTCTAGCTGAACCTGTGGGGCCCTGGAGGAATCTACATGTTAGTCTAAATCTCATCCTGGCCGGCAGAATCACTGAAGAGAAGCTCATTTGTAGCCTGCACTCTTTCCAGCCAGGAACATACAGGTGGTTTCAGACATTAGCGTCTCCCTTGCTCTCACTGTCCTTTAGAAAAGCAGCCTGCCACCAGCAGAGGGGTGACAGTGACCTGCTTCAGTCTGTCACTCTCTTGGGAGGAGTACCCCTCTGCCTGCCTAGAAGCAATGGCTATCTGTGCGGGCACAGAGCTCTGTCTGTGGAGTTGTGTGAACAGACAGAGGGAGGCAGCAGCAGAGGCGAGGCTGAGCTGGGGGTTAGGGGTTGTGGGAGAGCCGGGAAGACAGGTGAGGGGCGCCCTGGTTGACAAAGGACCCTGGTCCCTGTCTGTTGGCCAGGGATCCATGAGTCATCTACAACTTCCAATAACGAATGCACAAGTCTGTTCCCAGAGGAAATCATTACTCCTAATTATTATTATTAGGCGTAATGACTAATTAGTTAAAAATAGCTACCATTTACACAATGCCAACTTACGGCTGCTTCTTAATGTGTATTTTTCCCCCTATTTTACTCTTTCAGGCTTATTTTCTATTTTTCTAATTATAAAGTCAATATGTGCTCAAGGAAAAAAATATCAAAAAGATCCCAAAAAGTAGAAATAAAGGGGCAAAATATTCAGCATTTGGTTCACGGCGAAACATTGGAGTCATTATTAAGTTGCTGCTGGCTTCCGGCCTTTCTTCTCCATCCTTTCCCACATGTATATGTGTGTTTGTGTGAGAGAGAGAGGAGAGATGGGGAGGGGTAGGGAGAGGAAGGAAGAGGGAGAGGGAGGAGAAAAACAGACTGACACACACCGCGCATAGTTGAGCCCCGTGCAGGGAAGGGGTGGAGCAGGGACCCTCACTGCCTCCCTGCCTCCATGTTCACACTCCTTTGCCCATCTGTCTTGATAGCCCAGGCTAGCCTCCCAAGGACTAGTATTCCAGGTATTGTGCCACCAGCCCTGGCTTATGTGGGGATGGATTCCATTGCATTTTGCTGCCTCATTCCCTGTCTGGTCCCCTGCTCCACACCTGCTGGGAAAAGCGATGGTGGTAAAGAGACTGCCGCTCGACTGTCAGTACCTGGCTACGAAAAGCGAGGAGCCCTTAAGCTTCGATGAAGACATTCTGTCAGAAACTGCAGGGATTCTGTGTTTTCTGTCCATACAGATATCTGGAAAGCTGAAATCAGAAAGCATAAGGAACTATTTTTTTGCAAGCTGCTTTGCATGACAGAGATAGCTGAAGTAAGTTCTACAGAAAGGTCATCCACGGGGTGGCGGTGGGGGGCGGGGTGGGACGACACGTGAGACAGTCTGCATGCCCAGAGGGCCTGGGGTGCCAGGAGGCAGGAAGGACTCAGAGTCTACTTCCTGACAAATGGCTGAACAGGACCAAAAGTTCCCAGAGTCCTTTTGTTGACTCAGACAGAAAAGTAGGTGAAATAGCTTACGTGACAAGCCCTGGGCATTGGGCACAGGGGATATAAAATAAACATCACAGTGTCCCCTCCTAACAGGAGCTCACAGTGGGGACAAAGGGTCTCAAAGGAGTAGTTACATAGGCTGAGGTGTAGTGAGAGAGGAGCAGAGGGAAACCAAGCCATAACAAACGCTCACACACTAAACCCAGAAATAAACAAAACCCCTCGAGATCAAAACTCTACCGTCTCTTCATGTGAGGATTAATGGCTGAGAGAAAAGTTACACCAGGCAATTGTTAAAGGCTTTGTTTGTAACTGCGGTCCCGTGTTCATGGAAATATAGCTCTAAAGATGAAGGACGAAATCAAGCCTTTTCTTCTCTTCCTGGCTCATTTCTGAAGTTTTTGCTCGCTCGACAGTCTTAGGCTCTTTCCAACAGGAAAGCCTTTGGGAAGAGGATGGCTGGAATGCATTTTGTTTCCCCCAAAAGCTCACTGTGTGTTCGTATATGGGAGCCTACGGGCACACTTATGTTGTGTGTGCATACGTGTGTGTATGCCTATGTCTGCACGTGTGCATGTTTGTATGCGTATTTGTGTGTGCACGTGTTTGTGTTGACCAGAGGCAACTTACCAAAGAAAAGGGCCTATTTGGCTGACAGGTTACAGCCATCACTGAGAGAAGGCAAGGCGAGAACTGAATAAAAGACCATGGAAGAGTTCTGCTCACTGGTTTGTTTTCCATGGCTTGCTCAGCCTGCTTTCTTATACAGCCTAGGGCCTAAGCGTGGCGCTGCCCACAGCGACATGGACCTTCCGCCATCAATCATCAGTCAATAAGACGCCCCACAGACTTGCTTATAGGCCAATCTGATTGGGGTAATACCTCAGTCGAGGTTGCTACACCCTAGCTAACTCTGTCAGCTTGACAAAAGTAAACAGCATGGAGGGCAAGCTGGGATAGGCTGGGCCTGAGGGAAAACATGGCTGCAACCCTGTGGTCTTAACCATCCTGCCACACAATCCCTACTCAAGTATCGAAGGCATTTGTGTCTTTATAGGGTCAACATGGCCCTCCATGGGACAGGGACACTTCACTGCAGAAAGTGGGAACATGTCCAGCAAGGAATCACGCCTGCCTGGTGTTTGTCTTCACAGCAGCTCCTGCACGATGCCCGCCCCTGTCCTGTCCCCAATATCCTCAGGGAAGACTCTGTCTTGTGCCACCTCCCCCTCTTGCTGCACAGTCCCTCTCAGGGGATGTGCTATGTGACAGGGCGGCTGCCATTCTCCTGGTTCCCTTGGCTCCATTGTGCCAGCCATCTTGGTCTCGCCTGGCACGATTCCTATGCCTCTGAGCTTGCTTACTGCTTTGTCTGCCAGTGTGTCCACCCTAGTCTGGCTTCCTTGTTCTTTGTCCCTTCTTCAGGAGGCTTTGCCTTACATGAGAGTTGGGGCTTTGCATTTTGTTCATTGACATACTCCCAATAGCTTTTGGGTAAGGCGCACCCCAGATACTCAGTATCTCTTGGGTGAATGAGCAAAGAAATGGGGGTTTGAAACATCACCACAGCTTTTCTATTGGATCTTGTTTCGCTCCACAGACAACCTGTATTTCTCCACTTTATGGGGTGATAAACAGCAGCCAGTGGGTGTTTCGAGAGGCCTGCATTCGTGCACTCAGCACGTGGGAATTGGATCCAGAACAATCTGTCACCACAGACAGCATCTCCCATAGCCTAACAGTCCGTGGCCCTGACGTCACCTCTGGACAGGGCCCATAGACCTTAGCAAAGGGGTCTGTGGCTCTGAGATTTCAGGAGTATTAAGGCAAGCTCATGGGGAATGCAGTTCTCGGCCTCTCTATTTCATTTCTCTGAGCATTTGACGCTTTCCTGATGGACCCTGCTGCCACCGTGGAAGTTCCCAGCTGGCGAATTCTCACGCTGTCCTGCACCCTGTCCTCTGTCAGGTCCCTCCTGGCCTCGCTTGTCTTTGGTGTTTTGTGGTATCCTGCTGTTTCTGACCTTTCTACCTATGGGTATTTAATCAGTTTATTTTGAGACAGGGTCTCACATGTAGCTCAAACTCAATCTGAACTCACTACTTAGACCAAGCTGGCCCTCAGTTCATAGCAATCCTCCTGCCTCTGCAGGCAGGCTGAGCCATCACACCCAGTTCTTTTTATTTATATTCCTTGGGATTCCGTGAGCTTTTTGATCATTTTGCCATTTATTTTTAAGTTTCATTGGAAAATTCTCATCCTTAATTCCCCTGAATATCAACTTTCTTCAGTCTTCCATTGCCTCTTTTTGGAACTCCTGCTGAAGGTACTTGATTTTTCCTTTCACTGTTTTTTGAGAGATTCTTAGCAACCTCTTCAACATGTCTATTGGTTCCTTCATTTCTCTTCACTTGGTCTAGTAGGCTGATTGATCTGTCTCCTGAATTTCTATTTTATTTACACTGGATTTTATTTTTAAAGATTTGATTTTTTTTTTTGCAAACTTGTCAGCCTGTTTTATATTTATTTCTTTAAAGGCATTGAGTGTATTTATTCTACGGTATGTATGCAATAATTTTAATATTCATTGTCATTGTGTGGCTGATTTTCAATTTCTTCATTTTCCCTTTGTTCTTCTTCATTTGACCTGCTTTCCTGAAGATCTTACATAGTGCTTTCTTTTCCATTCTGGACCTTCCTTCCCTGATCTTCACTGTTATAGATTGCTTGAGTTGCAGCTGTGAGGTCGAGTCCATCACTCAGGTTCCTGAAAACACCAGTGACTCACAGCAGCTTCCACCATGGATGCCCTGCTTTTCCAGCCACACAGATAACACAAACTCTAATCCCAAACTCTCATGAAGGAGTGTTTACGGATTCTTAAGGATGTAGCCATCACTCCTTGTCCCAGGTCCAGAACATGCCAGGCAAGTGTTCATCCATTGCCCTCCGTAGGTGTGTTAGAACCCTCAGGGGTTCTAACTCCACGTGGGCATCTCTGATCTAACTCCTTCACTGTTTGGGCTCTAGTATTTCTCCCTTCTACAAACATCAGGCCCAGGTTCCAGGCCACCAGAGGTATGTCCACAGGGGAAACCCACTTTCCATCCCTGGTGCTGAGTGTGCTGGTTCAGGGTTCTGGAGCACTTTCTTACTTGCTGCCAGGCCATCTTTGCACTAAGAAATCATTTAAACATTATCTGGTGCACACCAGGAGAACTCCATCAAATGTCTAGTTGGTTATGTTCTTAGAAACCCAAGATCGCGTATGATTCAACAAAACATCACATTCATTTTTACTCTGTATAAAAGCAGACTCTGAAGGAAAATTGAAATTATGGATAAACAGATAATATGTAAAACATATATTTCTCATCCTACTACCAAGAAGTAACTAGTTTTCAACCTTGGTACAGTGACTTCCTTTCTGAACAAATGTGTCCTCTTGATTTGGGATTTGGGAGGCTTTCCCTGCACTGCAGCTATGGTAACCACTCTTTTCTGGACCCTGCCCCTATGTTCACTCTGGACCCTAGGGAGTACCCAAATGCCCATGTGGCAAAGACTTGGTGGCCAAGCTGGTGCTGTTGGGGAGCAGATGGAGCTCTTAAGGGGAAGTCTTTAGGCAATTTGACCGCCCTCAGAAAAACTCTGGGACTCTGGCCCTTTTCCCTTTGATTACATGGTCTTGCTTGCTATGCTCCTACCTCCCACCGGGATAGATTTCCTTGTTGGGTCAAGTCAATCATGGACGAAGGGCGCCAAGGCCATGAGCTACAACCATCAGTCCTTCTCCTGTAAGGCAACCCTTTGGGTGCCTGTTATGGCAATGGATGCTAATTTCTTGTGATCCTGTGTAAAAGGATCATTTGCTATAAGGTCTCCCTGCATAACCCTGGCTGTTCTAGAACCACTCTTTAGGCCAGGCTGACCTTGAATTCATAGAGATCTGTCTGTGTCTGCTTCCTGAGTGTGCGCACCACCATGCCCAGCCTAGCCTGGCGTTTCTAATGAGTTGTTTGCAGAGGTTGGCACTGGGATGCTGACGGGCTGGCCTCACCCTCTTTCCCTGCTTCTCATTTTGGAGTGCAAGGAAATTATTAGTTAGTCCTCTATGCCTGGATTTCAGCTGGGTCCCTGCACACCTTCTCTCGCACAGGCTGAGAGTAGACTCAAGAGACCCAGGGTGGGCCAGCAACGGATCTCAGTCATGGCAGCCATTCCCTTTGGACCTTACTGTCTGTAAGGTACCACACAAGGGGAGAGTCTGGAGCCTCTGCAACTCTGACAGGTACAGAGCATGTTTTTAACCCGTCTCAAAGGGGTCCTAATGAATGCTTGTGGGTTCTATGCCATTACTTGACTCAGGATGGGCTCTGCTTGCTCAGAAGCCTTCTCAGAGCTTCTGGAGCCCTGTACCTTTACCAGAAGCTCAGACACCAAACACAGGGACAGTGACGCGAGGCCAGTGCACAGACGCTCAGACACGACCAAACATAGGGACAGTAACGCGAGGCCAGTGCACAGAGGCTCAGACATGACCAAACACAGGGACAGTGACGCGAGGCCAGTGCACAGAGGCTCAGACATGACCAAACACAGGGACAGTAACGCGAGGCCAGTGCACAGAGACTCAGACATGACCAAACAAAGGGACAGCAACGTGGCGAGGCCAGTGCACAGACGCTCAGACACGACCAAACATAGGGACAGTAACGCGAGGCCAGTGCACAGAGGCTCAGACACCAAACACGGGGACAGTAACGCGAGGCCAGTGCACAGAGGCTCAGACATGACCAAACACAGGGACAGTGACGCGAGGCCAGTGCACAGATGCTCAGACATGACCAAACACAGGGACAGTGACGCGAGGCCAGTGCACAGAGGCTCAGACATGACCAAACACAGGGACAGTGACGCGAGGCCAGTGCACAGATGCTCAGACACCAAACACGGGGACAGTGACGCGAGGCCAGTGCACAGAGAATTCCTAGACATGAAACCGTGCTACCATGCTTCATTCCTGTCATCTTGTAGCCTCTGAGCCATGTGAGGACATTCGCTTGCCAACATCCTATAACAAGCAGGTAGCAGAGCCCAGAAGCCAGGTCTCTTGCTCCTTCTCCACCATGGCTTCCCTCTGGGAGTTGTGATGACAGAACCCTGTGAGGACAGGAGATGCTAAATCTTCAGCAGTGCCAGTAACTTGGGCGGAGAGTCCTGTCATTTACTTAGATTTTGAAGATGTCACTGGCAACACCACCCATTGCATATAAGCCTGGGACGTCAACACTCTACTGTGGGGGGAGGGGCTCTCAGGGCCCCGCCCCTCAGAGGGGAGCTCCCGACAGCTGAAGACTGCAGGGGAAGAGGATCAAAGTCTCAGCAGCACACCCACTGGTAGCACTGCCCCCATTCAAACAAACGACCTCACTCATGCTCATGTAGGCAGCCCTAATTAAAATTAAGTTCAGGGACACACGTATGCACACACGCCCCAAGTCAGAAAAGTAAAAGGGAAGAAGACAGGAGTTGGTGGGACAGGAATTAAAAGAAAATTAATGTAGGGGACTTTTATTAAATAATATATATCAATATTTATATGTATGAATAAAGTCCATAATTATATATATGAAATTCTGAAAGAATAAATACAAATTTAAGAAAAGAATTGTGTACTTCAAAGGAAAAGAAGACAGTACCCACTTGGAACAAAAATAGTTCAAATCCCAACACTGCCACTGAAATGCTGTGTGACTATGAGCTAGTCTCTTAACCCTTCTGATCCTCTGCTTTCTTATCTTTAAACCAGGGATAATTTCTCTCCTGCAGGGTCATTGTGATGAGCTTTATCTGAGACTACATATATATAAATACTCACACTCACACACACACACACACACACACACACACACACACACACACACACACACACACACATATATATATCACAGGCAGAGCTGGCCTGTGATTCCAGAGACTTGTGTAGTTGAGGCAGGAGGATTGGAGGTTCGAGGCCTACTTTGGCTACAGAGTAAGTCTAACCCCAGGCGTTATTACTCAACAAGATCCTATTTCAAAATATCCTTTTAAAGCAATGGTTCTCATCCTACGGGTTGCAACCCCTTTACCAAACCAGTATCTCTGAAAGTATTTACATCAGGGCTCATAACAGTAGCAAAGTTAGTTATGAAGTAGCAACAAAAATAATTTTATGGTTAGGGGTCACCCCAACAAGGGGAACTTTAAAGGGCCACAGTGTTTAGGAAGGTTGGGGACCACTGTTTTAAAGGGATAAGATCCTGCGCAGTGGCAGAGATCTTACCTGAGGCCCACGTCCAACCCGTAGAACCCTGCCTGTAGAGATTAAATACATGCTACTTTTACACATCCCAAATATATACATTCTCTCACAGCCTGCTTTAGAGCAGAAACACACATATATCCTCCACCACCACACACCCAGGTGAAACAGTAGCCAGCAAGGACAACCCCCAGCTGTCTGGACGTGCTGTGTTATGCTTCACAAATCCATCACAAAGAACAGATTTGCTGGCAAGATGGAGAGGGTGAAGTCAACTTCAAGCACTCACAGAACCTCCTAGACTGTCTTTCCCCGTTGTCCTTTGAACAGGATGATGTCTATCCTGTTGTTCTCTAACTCGGGATGTCAAGCACGGCGTGGGTTAAATATAAACAGCGACTCAGCCTCTCGTGCGTGTGGATGGAGCTTGACCAGGGACGGCTTTCTTTCCCACGCCCTCTTAGAGAAAATTCTAACAGCGTGACAGCGTTTCCACGCCAACGACTGTCCAGTGGACATTCACAGCTGCTTGGGTGGCCTTTGCACATGGTCGTGTATTTAGTGCACTGTCCATCTAGTGTTAGACCAGCTACCATGGTAGCCTGGGTCCCAAAGAGGCCAGGAGCCTCTACCAATCTACTCAGCCCTGTCTAAGCCTGGAGCTGCTTTCAGTCCAGCAAATAGGGCTTCAGTTTCCTCAGAACTGCTGTAATCCTCTGCCTTCTGCCTGAAATCCTGGCATCTAACAGAAACCTCCAAATGCAGCTGCCATTGCGTGTTTGTACCAACTACACGCTCACAGAGGTTGGCCACTTCCATCCCATTGACCTTCATCCTCCATGTCTGTCTGGAACTGTGTTTCCCTAGAAAAGGACACCCTGACTGAGATCTCTACCCATCTGACTGGGCCCAGACAACTCCTTGCTTCCTCCTTCCATGCAGATGGCAAGTTCAAGTCACTGTAACTTTATGCTGAGTGTGAGCAACTTGAGGCCACAAGCACCTGGCTCAGGATCAAACAAGGCCTGGCTTTCTGTGTTTGCCCCACCTATCTTGGGCCACAGCTATGGACTCAGATGGATCTGTGCGTGGTTTGTCATGGCCTTTTATTTGAAAGCCTCTTGTAACCTCCTCTGACATGCTCCCTGGAACTCCAAGTTCTCAACCTGCTGCCCATGTGGCACCCGGAGGCCGAGCTGCATTATGGAGGCAGTTGTTTTGTTGTTGTTGTTTTGTCTTGTTTGGAGATAGCATTCTTTGTGTGTCTTTGGCTGTCCTGGAACTCAGAGATCCGCCTGCTTCTGCTTTCCGAGTACTGGAACTGAAGGCGCACGCCACCACGGCCCAGCTGCCTATCTTACACCACATCTCTTCTGGTCTTCTCTGTGACTCTACCTTCGTGCAGTTAAATCACCATCTATAATGCACACCACTGCAGCTTGCCTCACATTTAACTTTTACTGTAAGCACTTAAGCATCCTCCTCAGGGAACATCCCTCAAGTTGGGTATTAAGATTGCTTTCAACTCTTCCTACTCAGAGAAACGTATACCAAACTATTGTCCTCAACTCTTAGCCTATATCTTTAGAACAAACTCCCAGAAGTGAAATTTCTAAGTTGCCAGGTTTCGGAGGCCCTTGACATATAATCTGGCTTAATCTGGGACCTTGTCCATTGCTCAGGAAAGA
Organism: Chionomys nivalis; assembly: GCF_950005125.1. Classification (NCBI taxonomy): domain Eukaryota; kingdom Metazoa; phylum Chordata; class Mammalia; order Rodentia; family Cricetidae; genus Chionomys; species Chionomys nivalis. The sequence goes on from NC_080107.1 coordinate 51,246,668, forward strand.
ACTCACAGGCTCCAATTCAAAGCTCACACCTACAATCTCTTTGCCAAGAGGTTGACAACTGCAATCAGATAAGACAGGACGGCAGGTTTTGCTATCACTTTCCACATCAAGAATTAAGACTATTGCTGGGCGGTGGTGGCGCACGCCTTTAATCCCAGCACTCGGGAGGTAAGGGCAGGTGGATCTCTGTGAGTTCGAGGTCAGCCTGATCTACAGAGCTAGTTCCAGGACAGGCTCTAAAGCTACACAGAGAAACCCTGTCTTGAAAAAGAAAGGAAAAAAGAAGAATTAAGACTATCTCACACACCTTTAATCCCAGCACTCGGGAGGCAGAGGCAGGCGGATCTCTGTGAGTTCGAGACCAGCCTGGTCTACAAAGGGAGTTCCAGGACAGGCTCTAAAGATACAGAGAAACCCTGTCTCAAAAAAAAACCAAAAAAAAAAAAAAAAAAAAAAAAAGACTATCTCACACAGAAAGAAGCACGTGAAACTGAAAGGCATGAGATTAAGCAATATTTTCAAATGACCCCAATTACTTCCTAATAATAAGAAATAGTCAGTGAGATTCGTATCTCCAATTATTTTTTCAGACTCTTCTCAAAGCTGTGAGCTTGCCGGTGTGTCAGCAGCCCAAGCGGTCGGATGTGGAGACGGGACTCTATTTTAGAGTTTCTGGTGTAGAGCGTGAACCCAGTACATTAGCTGTTCGGAATTCCATTCATGCAATACATTTTTAGAAAATATCCCTATTCTCTGTGATCCTCCCCCATCTGTGCAGGCAGAATTAACCACTCTCCACCCCATAGCTCACCGCCAGGGCCTCATTCCCACCCTCCCCTCCACAGGTCACCACCGGGGCCGCAGTTAGTGCTCTTGGCTCTCTGTCAGATTTCAATTCTTTGCTCAGGTGTCTCTCCTCTGGGAGCTCTGAAAAGCAAACTCTAAGGTTTCTGCAATGTGGCCCAGCCACCAGTGTCTAACTGGAGCCGACAGGCATGCGGGGACTGCTCGCCAGGGTGACAGTGTGAGCCAGAGACTGGTGCTGGAAAGGGGGAGGAGACCCCACTCTAGCCCAGAAGCCGCACACAGAGCCACAGTGAGAAGAAAACCCCCACAGTGTCCATGCTTGGTTGCTGAGTGGGAACAGGAGCTTGCCTCCAGGACTGCAGGACTGGCGACCTGAGTTCCGCCCTCAAGCCCCACATGGCAGAAGGACTAATTCCACACATTGACCTTTAACCTTGCACACGTCCTTTACTTCAGAGGTCCTTCTAGAACGTCTTCTGGATGCAGGATGGTGAGAGTGGCAGGATCCACCCCACTCTCTACCTTCGCAGGGTTCAGAGCGTCCCAACAAAACAGAACCTTCAATAATATCTACAGACTGAAGGGAATGAGCATGCGAGCCCACAGGAGACAGGGTCAAGGGGCTGTTCTTCCACCAATCAGAGGCCACCGCCCTCCTTCCACACTACCTAGAAGCCATGTAAGCTTTTTTTTTTCCTTTTCAGGAAGCTACTAGCCTCCCCCTGTCTGCCATCTTGAGATCATCCACACATCTGCTTCCATCACTAGCAACCTTCTGAGGATACGTGGTCTAGACATTTGCGATCTGCTAAATCTTACTGCAGAGTTCCCCGGGGATTCTCACATATGTGGTGTCTTGCTGTAGAAAAGACGTGACTTCTAACTGATCAAACACTTTAACTGTGCTACATGTAACTGAGGAAAATGCTAAGATCTGAGCGCAAAGGTTCATCCAGAGGACCTTGGGAGTCGACTCAGTGTCAAGGGCTCGCAGCGCAAGCATGAAGACTTGAGTTCAGTTTCCCAGAAGCCCTTATAAAAACCATGTCAGTGAGAGACAGCCACTCTGAAATCCCAGTCTTGAAGATGAGGACAGGGAATCCACACAGCAAGCTGGCTAGCACACACACACACATACACACACACACACACACATGCATCTATGGTCATGTAAAATATGCACACCCAGAAGATGGAAGAAATTCACTACGAAAAAGCATTGAGTAGAGGCCCCGGGGCTATGACATGCTCTCTCTTATGATGAGTCTGGGCAGAGAACAGTGCGCCAGAGAGTAGGGGTCTCAACATGGTGTCCTCTCGGGCCTCAGTAATCTTTATATCCAGATTAGAAAACTTGGCTCACCACACTGAATAAGCTGTTTTTGTGAAAGACCCCACCACGTGCTAGTACTGCATGAGCCCCGGGAAGTTTCCCTCTCCAACCTGATATCATTGGGGAATTCATTAAATATTGAAGTAAGTAATAATCATGCCATTTTCCCATTCTGTGGTGACTTTCTCCTCCTCCTTCTTCTTGTGCAAATTTTTTTTCAAGACAAGTTTCCTCCTTGTAGTCCCAGCTGTCTTGGAACTCGCTCTGTGGACAAGACTGTCCTCAAATTCAGAGATCCACTTGCCTCTGCCTCCCGAGTGCTGGAGTTAAAGGTGTGCACCACCACCAATCAGCTGGTTTTCTCTTATCTTTTGTTTCTCCATCCAGGCAATTTCCTCAACTAGTAAAAATGTTGGCTGTGACCAAAAGGCAGCCACGCAGTCCATCTCCTAGAGCTGCGCCATACGCCTGCCCCCGTGGCCTACAGACGGCTGTCTCGCCGAGTGTCCATGTCTTATGTTGCCTTCTCATTCATTCATCCTTCCAACCATAATGAAGAAAGGTTCCAGGCACTGATTTGGGTAAAGGGAGACAAAGCAAATCAGGCATCTATGGCTGCAAAAGGCTTCATACTTGGAAGTGGTGTCACCAGACAGATACCTGATGCAATGCACGGATAAGCCAGCGAGGTTGCTGGGACGGTAAGGGCTTGGCTTGCAGGGGGTATTATGGGATGGGTTCCCAGAGGAGTGAGAGCTAAGCAGCAGGCGGAAGGACAGAACACACAGACTCCAGCAAAGGAACTGAATAGTGCAGGAGGAAAGTTGTGAGTTAGGAATTCAGAGGGCGGGGTGGAGCCTAAGGTGTGTGAAGGAGCGACAGGAACAGAGAGGAAGGTTATGACGGACACTGAAGAAAACACAAGAGCAGAGATGCAGCTTCTCTGTTAGAACTCAAGTACCCAAAAACCCTTCTGTGTGGGAGAGGCTGAGGAACCAGGAAACCAGAGAAGTCCCTGGAAGAGCCGAAGTCCAGGCTGGAATCTTACCCACTAAGGTCAATGTCTGGATGAGCAATAAGGGGCTCAAAGGGCCACCCATTGCACCCATACGCTCTTACTTTACCCATGCTTCTAACAAGTGTGCTGAATTGACTTTCAGATCAACACACAGTGAGGGATACCGGAAAATGAGGAGAGAAGGGAAGGGATGTCAGAGCCACATGGTCTGCAGAGGATGAAGAAACAGCTGCCAGCCAGGAAACAGAGTAGGAGAAGTAGCCACCTGGAAAAGCCATGTTCTTCAAAGACACCAAGCCACCACAGAGTAGTCCCAAACTGGGTGTGGAACCATCATTCAGATAAAAAGTCCCAAGATGGGTGTGGTGGCATACACCCGTCTTCCCGCTGCTTAGAGGTTGGAGGGATGGAGCCCATCCTGAATTATACATGGAGACCTTGGAAAGAGGGGGCAGGGCGGAGGGGAAAGGAGGAGGGAGAGAAGAGAGTGGCAAAGTCACAAAATGGATGGCATCAGCCAAGATGCGTAGAGAGCTATAGACAAGATCGCCTGAAAACAGAAGACGTCAAAGGTTCTCAAGAGTCTCTCACAATCAAAGGCTCACCATGACACTTAGAGCGTGTCTTAACCAAACCACCAGTGTTCATCAGTTTGTTTACTGTGGAAGATCTGGAGAAATTGCTTAGGCCCAACCTTCTTTTTTAGGTCTAAGAAAATGAATCCATTGTGGGAAGGGACTCTTCCAGAACTATATAAAATGAAAGGAACAGAGCCATAGCCCGGGCCCTCTGGACCATAGCGGACAGGAGTTCTGTGTGAGGGATGCTCCCAGGATGGCAGGCTTGGAGGTAGGTCTCCAGAAGTACAGCCTGAGATGGTTCTAAATACTGGGCATGACACCTTGAGCGCTGAGATTCCAGGGGTAGATGTTTGAATGACCGCTCTACAAAACAGTTTGAGCTTGCTTCGTGATGCTTTGGTGCCTGGGGCAGTGGGGAAGAAGAGACACATCAGGTTCTAGGACCCCCTGAGTCCTTCCCTGCCAGCCCAACAGCCAACGAGACTTCCCCAGGGAACCTCTGGGTGGAGCTCTGTAGTCAGCAGCACAGGCTCAAGGGCCATGCAAGGCCTCTGAGGGGTTAACCACTTTGCCTGTACAATACAAAGTTCAGTCCAAAATCAGAAGCACCACATGGTCTCCGTGCTTTGCAGACTCTGAGCTTTACCACAGCAGCTCTCTTGGGGCAGGAGTAGCGGGGGGGGGGGGTGCGGAGGGAGGGGGACAACATCTACCTATTTGGTTTCTGCAAGTTAAATTGGGCAAGTCTTTTGTCTTGCGGCTTTTTCTTGTGTGGTACGTCTGGTATTTAGCTCTCGCTGGGGCTTGAGCTTCCAGAGTCTTATGCTCTGTAACATTCTGCAGCACAGAAGACACCCTGGATTTTGTGAAGGCTCTAGAAACTTTCCGCAGCCTTCACAGCTTCCCTGTCAGCTGGGGGTAACAGTTTAGGAGGTGGTACTGTGTTATTGCGACTCCAGACGAAACCCCAGCTCCAGCCGCTTGCTTTAGCACACGTTTGTCATCAAGACAAAGGCTGAGGCTCCTAGGGAAAGTGACACAGATCTGTCAAGACAGAAATATTTGGGGAAAACAGCTTTTCTACCACCCTTTCTTAGATAACGCTTGCCTCGGAAGTAGTCGGAACTTCCGATCATTTTCCCATAGAATGAGCATGTTTCAGGTCATGTAGGAAAGAGCCTAGGCATCTGTGATTGTCTCCGATCTAATTATTGTTTTGATTAATAAGTCAACTTTACAATAGTAAAAGGCAAACTACCAAGGAAAACCCTGTGGCTTGAGCGTCTTGGTGTTTCTGAAGAGCATGTGCGGGAGGAGCTGGTTGCGATCAGGAACAGTCACATGGGCTTTAAAGCAAAAGATAGGTCTCCATTGGTGTATGATAGCAGGACTTGACTTGAGCCTCTTCATAGCCTGTGTTCTCAACTCTACCCCTGGATTCCCCTGAGATCTATGGCTCAGTCAAAGCAAACAGTGATATTTCCTTTTGTAAGGGACACCTTCTGGTCTGGGGACGTGTGGTGCCAGGCTCTGAGACTCACTTCAGATATGCTCCACCCTCCTCTCCAGGTGACAATACCATGTTGCTCAGGACCCTTCAAACCCTTCCTCCATCATGTTCTTCCTGCCTTTGCATACACAAGCCAAGCAAGCCTTGCTGTCACTGAGACCTAGTACACAGTGCTGTACTGTGTCCACCTTCCTCAACTGTCATCTGCCTGCCTGTCAGATAGGCAGGCCTCTGGTCCTGCTGTAGCGCCGTGCATCCTGAGAGCCAGGGCTCTCATCACATCTGTGGCTCCCTAGAGTCTCTGTCCTGCTCCCTTATCCAGAACCTGGCAAATGGTTATCTGGTGACTTTCTTAGTTACGGGGGCACCTCAAATGTGATGAGAGAAGTTCTAGGCCCTTCTGAAGAACCTCCCTAAGCCTCACAATGGTCCTTTGTGGAGTTACTCTCCTTATTTGGCAGATTATGGAATCCAAGGCTTGGAGAAATTATGAGACTTGCTCTAGACGGTGGGCAGAGAACAAAGGGCCCGGATTTGAGGCCTGCTGTCTCTGCCCGGTGTTCTCCCTGCGGTACCTTCCAGACTCGGCTGAATTCCCTCCATGTGTTTTCTCCCATAACAGTTGATAAAGACTGCAGTGAACTCTGACCTTTTGCCCATTCCCTGCTCACCCGGCTCAGCCAAGACAAGCAAGCAGAAGCAGGGAGGCTCGGCACCCGAAGTCTCCTGATGATTAATTGCGGACAGCTTCCCTCCGGCTTGTTTTCTCGTGTGTTCACTTTCCGTAGCATGGATCCAAACAGCAAGACTCTGAGTTTCCTATTACTGGACCAGTCTGACGGGTTGGGGAAGCGCTCACGGACCAGACCTGACTGATCTAGTCATTTCTCTACCGTATCCAGATCCCTCGGTCCGGTCCGTGAGAAGAGGCGAGGGAGGCGAAGTTAAATTACACAGCCCACCACCGTCTCCAGCACATTCATCTCTGCCACTCTGTCAGCGCGGAAACTGGCAGCAGATACTATCTCTTTGAAGTGGCTCAAGTCTTACAAAATACAAGCTAAATTTTAAATAGAAGTTTAATTTTAACGAAAGCTTCGGGGAATGCTGTTTGTTTGTGTTGCTCATCTTTCATACCTGGTGATTAAGTTAATTTAAGCTTAATGGAAGAGGCTATTTCTAATCCCCAGATAGGCTTGACATCTGTCTAGGACTGTGTTTCTGGAAGCTGTAAGCTGCTTGTGATGGAATGAACCAAGGATGCTGCGGAACTGACATGCTGCTGTGCACGGAGGACCAGGACAACCTCTCTGCCCCGGGCTCGTGTCCAAATCAAATCAAAGTCCCATGCATTCCATTCTGCCATTCCTTCAGCATCCTGCCTCCTGCTCTTCCATGGTATTCCCTAGATGGAGCTGTGCAAAAGACCCTGGGTTGCAGGCTCTGAATCTAGCATTAACACTAACCATTGCCCCCCCTCCCCCGCACCTGCGCATGCCTGCACCATGAGGCGTTACCTCTGCATGCACCTTCTGAGCCAGCTCTCTGGAGTTTGCAGGGAGCAACTAGTATCTGTCCTGCTTTACATTTTAGGAAACAAAGTGTCAAAATGCTGGAATAGTTCACCTGGGAGATGTAGTTTCTAGGCACTAAAGCTGGTATTTGATCCAAAGGCAGTCTTTATTATTCTTTGCACTGTAATGATGGATCAAACAACTTTGTCATATGCTTTTGTAAATAAAGTTTTATTAGAACACAGTCATGTATATTTAAGCATTGTCTCCAGTTAAATTTCATGCTGCAATAGCTGAGCTGTGTAGATGTCACGCAGAGAGGGTAAATGGCTCAGACCAAAGTATTCTATATCAAACCTTTGAAGGAAAAGCTTGCTGACTCAAGTCTCTTTAGACTGAGTCACAATAACATTGCCTGTGAGGTAGCACCATTGTCTGGACTGGAGAGAGTCAGGAAATTAAAGTTGAACAGGATAAAGAAAATTAGAGTCAACCATAAAGCTAAGTGTGACTGTTTATTATCTCAGTAAGCCTCCACCTTTCCAGTCATGAAACGAGAGTCCTGCCCTGCTCTTGTCCGCTAGCAGATCTCTAGACCTTTCTGAATTCCCCAGCTCCATAGCTTCCACCACAGAGTTCTCCTAACCTCCCTCTCCTACGCAGAGAGCCCATGGCCGCGTGGAGAAGCCTTGCTTCTGAGCTAGGCTGTAGCCTGAGCATCAAGCAAGAAGATTAGCAATTCATGTCCCTCTTGGGCTGGAAGCCCTGGCAAGGACAGCAAGTCTCGATGTAGAGTGAGGTCAGGAGCCTGCGCCCTGTAGTTCCTGGAGTCTCATCCAGACTCATCGCTGCGGCCTCAAGTTACCTGTTGTGGTTTGGATATGCACCCCTCCCCCATGTCTCATGTGTTAAAGGTTTGGATATCAATTGATGGGTGGGCTTTGGGAAGTGCTTGGATCATGAGGCCCCCAGAGATCCATTCAGGATTTGTTGACACTCTGGGGGAGGTTATAGAAACAGGGAGGAGGATATAGTGGAGGAAGTTGGCCCTGGAGCACACTCTCAGGGAGGATGTCTGGTGTCTGAGCGTTTTTATCTGTTTTGTGCCACAGAGAGGTGAGCAGCTCTCAGCACGCCTTTCTTCCACAAAGCTCATCCCTCGTCACAGGTCTAAAAGCCATGGAGCTAGCCAACCCCTGACTGAGACCTCCGAGACCACAAGCCACAAGTTCTTTTCAACTACTGTGTTACAGTGACAGGCTCGTGGCTAATACGCCATCCTAGAGGGGCCCTGGGACAGAACATGTGATGTGTTATCCCTCCCTAACATGTCACCCTTCCTGCAGACAGTGCCTTCCTCTCAGTCACAGGGCAGACAGCTGCTGATGGAGGATGGAAGGGCTGCACACATCACAGGGAAGTGAGACACACGTGTGCGCGTGTGCTGGTGTGAACATATGGAGACCATGCTTTTATGAAACCATGTTGACAATACTAAGCTAAATCATGTAAAATTGCACACATTTTGACACATGAGATTTCATACTTAATTGGCGAAAATTGGTATTTAGAAATTATCTTTTACATGGAGACATAAAATGTGGACAACTTTCTTCATGTTAGCTCATGTGTGCATGTGTGTGTGTGTGTTGTGAGTGTGAGTAATTTCACATTTTATTGGTTTGTAAAGTCTGCAAAGCTGAAAATACCTATCCTCTTCAACTGGCCCCAAACACCCTCATCAGTTTTGGCAGTAGCTGTCAGAATTTAAAATCACCTGTTCTTTGACCTAGTGATCTTAGTCCTGCAGATGGGTGGGTACCAGGGTGCTCCTGGCAGCTTGCACAGAACGCGGGAAAGTTGAACTAAGTGACGTCTCACAATCATGGGGTCGGTGATGAAGAGAGTGAGAAGTACCCAGACTGGAACAGCGAACAGGCCAGAGCAGCAGTGATGAGAAGCTCAGGATCTGCTCGTGTGGAGACATGTTCCCACTGTTCTGGAGAACACAAAACTAAAGTCTCAGAAGGGCAGATGCATGCTCAGGAAAGTGTAGGTTCTGCGTGTCTTTGTAGGTTTAAGGTATCCAAACAAAAAGCTCAGAAAGAAGCAAGCAGTGGAGAATGTCTCTCATTGGGAAGTGGGGCTAGGGTTGAAGGAACATTGCCTTTTCAGTCATATTTAAACCGCAGGTCTAACAGCAATGCTCAGTTGATGGAGTGCTTGCCTGGTCCACGGAAGCTCCGAGTCTGAGCCCCGGCACATAGACGTACCAGACAGTCATGAGTACTTGTAATCCCAGCATGAGGACAGGCAGGGGGTCCGAAGCTCCAGGGTAGGAGCCAGTTAGGGACATGAGACCCATCTCAGAAAAAAGAAATACAAACTTGATAAGCCATCCGCGCTGTTTATGACCAAGATGCCTACCACTTTTGTGATATTTTTAGACAAAGCAGTAAGTGAAAATAGCCTTGGTATGCGGTGGGTAACAATGTACAGCAAAACCAACCGGGAAAATTCTTATTGGTTCTGAGACTCTGACTGGGCTGTCGATGCAGGCGTTTTCTAAGCTGAGCCTTATACAGTGTGGAGGAAGGAAACCTGAGAAGAACAGAGGAAGGTGTCTGTCCAAAGGGATCCTGAGCTTGTCTAGCGCTGAGGGCGGCTCGCCGAGGATGGCTCGCCGAGGACGGCTTGCCGGGAACAGCTCACCACCTTAGGGGTCGCTTTGCAGCTGATGGCAGTCAGGTGGTGGGAGAAACTCCACCCCACCTGATACACACTCAAGCCCACACTGCCTTTTACCTGGAAACCGAGTGTGGCTTTATGTTAGGGTTAGGAAATTTCTGTAGACATGATTGATAGCTCACTCAGGTCCCTCCCCTTGCCTGGCGGACTCAAATTCCTTTTGGCTTCTGTTCTCTTGTTCAAAGACGCATGCTTCAAGAGAGGCTGACCCCAGCCTAGAATTGCTTAACGGTAGGCTGCTGTGGGTCCAGTCTTATTGACAATACTTATTTAAGGTTGGGACTGTAACCTAATTCTAGATAATGTAATGTGGTAGGAAGTCTATTAAGGTATCTTTGCTCTTTTTAATTTTTAATTCTTTTGATGTAATCCAAGCTGTACTCGAACTCATGAAGTCCCTGCTCCCACCCCTCACCCCCCGAAGTACTGGGATCACAAGTATACCCCACTACCACACCTAACTTCATCTTTACTCTTTGAGGATGTATTTAAAATAATACTAATTGATTTGCCTTATTTTTTAATAAAAATCAATTTATCATAAGGAACTTACAAATAAAAAACACTGCACAGATAAATTCACTCTACCAGCCAAAGGAGGACCTACACAGACCCACAGGCTCCAAGTCTCTATGAGCTTCCATCAGTTGTATCTTTGTGTACTTATGTACCACACTTCCTACCACACACACCAGACAGTCCATGAAGCTGAAACAGAAATGCAGCTAGCTCCACAGCTTCCCGTACCACTGCTGTGTCCCTCACCCTCACTCCAGCCTTCCTCAGGCCCTCTCATTCTCCCTTCTACATGCTATACCGCAGGCCACATCTGTGTACATGTGCACACATCACAGGCTAGGACCTGAGGAAGCCACTGCGCTAGGAGGGGAGGAACTTGCCGGGAAAATGGCGCCATTCTCCGCTAAGCTTACTGACATAGAGGTATGTCACTGTACGTGGAGGTCGGAGGTCAACACTGGACATCTTCCTCAATCACTCTCAATCTTTTGGGTCTTTTTGGTATGTTTGGTTTTGAGGATCTCTCACTGAACTCATTTGTCAGGCAAGACTGGCTAGACTAGGGCCTATGAGCGCTGAGGTCCTCCTGTCTCTGCCTCCTGATACTGGGGTTTCAGGTACATGCGGCCACACTCAGTTTTTTCTACAGGTTCTGGGGTCTAACTCAGTCCTCATGCTTCCATGGCAAGAACTTTACCAACTGAGCTGTGAGAGGTGCCCTGGCTGACCCAGACCGCAGCCCACAGAGGTTTGACAGATCACAGGGTGGGGCATGAGAGAAAGTACTGTGTGGGGTTACCGAGGCAGAGATGGGCCCCGAGGGGAATGGAGGTGGCTGATGGAAGGAGTCTGGGGTGGGGTCAGTGTGAGGGAGACTGCTCAAGGTCTAACAGAGAGCAGTCATTATAAGCAGAACGCTAACGTCAGCAACACACTCAAGTGAGGCTGAGGCTACTGTGTCATTAGGACGCACTCGAGAGGGCAGCAAAGGCCTTGCTTTGTGCTTGGTGGCTTCAGACTCTGGTATGTCACAACACACAGAGAAGCAGCTTAATCAATGCTCGTCTGCTGAACAAGCAAACTGTGTTAGCTCAGCTCAGTGAAGGGCAGAGCCGCAATAAGGATGCAGCTCAGCGTGGAGCTGGCTGCAGAGAAGCCATGGTCTGTCCTCTGGGAGAGCGGCCACTAGAGATGACCTCTGAGCACTCCTTCTTCCACTAGGGATGACATCTGAGCACTCCTTCTTCCACTAGGGATGACCTCTGAGCACTCCTTCTTCCACTAGGGATGACCTCTGAGCACTCCTTCTTCCACTAGGGATGACCTCTGAGCATTCCTTCCACTCAGCTCACTCTATTTCTCTGATTACTTATCCTGGGCCTCCAGACAACAGAAAACAGTAGCCAGACACTGCAAGTAAGTGAAGCCATCAGTTCCAGCTACAGCAACATTCCCAAGATGCCTTCCCTTCTACACAATAGTGAAAAGGATGAATAGCTGCTGAACTCCCAGTGCAGACAGCACTGGTTATCACGGAGAGAAGCCGCATACAAAGCATCGTGGTGAGCACTGCACAGAGGTGTTTGTGTATGAAGCTCAAAAACCAGGCCAAAAATAGCCTAAGGGGGTAGGAGCCAGGAGCAGGTACCTGTGAGGAGGTGGCAGTGAGGGGGCGGTGGGGGATACTGGGAGGCTTTGAGATACTGGAAATGCTGCCCATCTCGTCCTGGGCTTGGTCCTTCTGTGACAGCTTGCTGAGCCGTGCACCTATTGCCTGGCGCTTTTCTCTGTGAATGGGATGTTCAATCAGAATGCAAATTCAGTTAAACTGGCATAGTTTCCAAAGACTAGCCTAAGTGAGGGGGGAAAGGGGCTGGGTTAAAAGACTAAGTGTTCACCTCTGCAGTTTCTATCAAAATCAGTGCTGAGCAACTTTAAAGATGACAACGAGAATTTAAATGCTTTAAAATATTGATTTAAAAAGAAGCATATGTTTTCTTTTGCAAAAAAGAATATGAAGTGTCTTAACACAGAGATCTACAAGAGAGAGGGCAAGTGACAGAGATGATAGATAAAGCCACGCCAGGTAGGACACCAGATGATAAACAATGACAGACAGGTACAGGCGATAAGGGAGGGGAAGGGGCAGTATAAAATGCCCTGGAGAGCATCCCCAGGAAAGAGGACTGGGGAGAGCGTGGGAAGGGGAGGGGAGGGTAAGGCCACGGACAAACTGAGAGACCAAAGGGCGAAGCTTGCACAGCTGCTAGGGTTAGGTCCACAAATTTGGCTCCAGGTTTCTGGAAAATGAAAAGAACAGAGGGAAGGGAAGAGCCATCCAGAAACCCAGCTCAGGAGAGAGAAAGGAGCCTTGGGCCAAGACATCCTCCAAAGACCTAACAAAGCACTCACTGATGCTGAAGACTGGGAGTCGACATTTAATGTTCTGTGTGCCAAGGGCTGTACAACATGAGTTTAAAATCAGTGCTTCTGACATGGCTCCTGCTCTCGGGACGCTACCCCAATGACATAAGACTCGCTGACGAGCTGCTTGACCCTGTGATGTCAAGCTGATGAACGCTGTATCCTTCCAGGAAACCATGATGGATGTCACCAGGCAGCTTGTCTGTCTTAGAAATGTAGAATTTTGTTTTTCAGTCATGAAACTGAAGGCAGGGTTGCCCTCCTCTTCTGAAACACGGTGCCTCTCTAATCAGCCTGTACCTACGGCTGTAGAGACTGGCCATGTAACACGTGAACAGGTCAGGAGTTCCCACTGGAAACTTCCAGGTCTGCTTGGCTATACAGACCTGCAGACAAGATGACGGTTCCTAAGTGTACACCCCCAGCATAGTCACGGCCATTAAAGCCTAGTGTGTGACACACACAACTATATCACACACACTGTCACACACATACACACAATTATATCACACACACTGTCTCTTACACACAACTATATCATACACACTGTCACATATATACACACACAAATACACACTGTCACACACATACACACACAACTACATCACACATATACACACTGTCACACACATACACACACAACTATATCACACAACACATATACTGCCACACACATACACACAACTATATCACACACATACATACACTGTCACAACACAACTATATCACACACTGTCACACACATACACATACAACTATATCACACATAGGTACACCACACACTCATATACACTCACACACACCTATATCACATACATCACACACACACACTCATGCACACCTATATCACACACATATATATGCACATACATAAACACACACACAAATTTATATTTGTGTGTGCAAGGGTTAAGAAAAGCATTTGGGAAGAAAACAAGACTCACCAGAGAGCCTGGGTGTCAGGTTCTCAAAGAAGGGCGACAACTGTCTACCTTAGCAGAAGATTAGTGCCATTTTGTTGGCTCTCCAGTGACATCTCAAAGGGTGCTAAGAAACTTATTTTCCAAGAAAAAAATAAATAAATAAATAAAAAAAAAAGAAACTTATTTTCCTTTTTCTCCCCCAAATAACTGAGATTTGAAGCTGGCCGAACAGGGATTACAGTCTAATAAAATAAATCCAGAGCGATTGGGCTTGTATGGGGTGGGGTGGTCAGGATGTGTCCTTTCACTGAAAATGGGGTATCTGTGAGAGTCCTTCAGTTTACAGCTAGGGAGTAAGGCCTTAAGAGAATGCTACTGTTCTGGAATGGAGGGACATCTTCTGGGGAGAGGCATCAACTAGACTGCAGAATGAGGGGTCTTTATCTGTCCCGTTCTTCCTATCCCGCCTAGTCAGAGAGGGAGTCCTCACACTCACACCGAGGGCATCCTCACCTTCATGGCCCCCCTTTGCCTAGGGGACACCTGCTGACCCACAGACACTGAGAGCATCCTTAGCTTTCCAACTGTCGTGACATCTGCACACATTTCTAAGACCCTTTAATTAATAACACTACTTTGTTAACAGAAGGATTTACCAGAGGATAAATTAAGAGGGGCTAATTTGTTGTTAGGCCTGCGATAAAGGAAGAAGGCTCCAGCTGGCAGGAGGAGGGGAAGAAGTCCCTGGTCCTTCAGGAAGTGAAGTTAAATCCCACGTGCCACTTTTTTCTTTCCTTGAATTCACAAATGTGGACCTCATGCTCTTTTTTTTTTTTTTTTAAACTAGGAGCTATTTTTAGCCCAGGCGGCTAGGCAGAGGTATGGTAAAGTCCAAAGGGTCTTGTTAATCCACTTGGGTTGAAGGGCAAAGGGCAGACTTTGGAGCTTGCTAAGATTTGTTTTACAAAAGAGCTCGCTATGGGGGTCTTATAAGTAACAATCCCCATCCCCGTTGTCTTTCAACCGCCTGTGGACTGATTCACACACCCCTTTAGAAGCACAGCTGTTGTGTAAATTAAACTTCAGTAATCCCTACCCCCCAAGTGCCAAGCCCCCCTCGGGAGCCGACTGATTTATTTCTGTGTGCTTTTCCAGCACCTTGAGAATTTCAGCTCTCCCAACCACAAGTTAAGAGTCGCTTCAATTAGGGAGCGTGAGGGGCAGGGAGAGCCCGGGCTGGGAAAAGAGTGGAACCCTGCAGACCAGAGGGGACAATAGGAGGCCCCTGGGAGATGAAGGGAAGCTGATTGAACTAGCCATGGTGGCCTCTGGTGGGAGAGGAAGATGCTGGTGGCCTGTGCAGGGAGCAGTCTCGGCTGAAGAGGTGACAGTTTTCGGGTACACATATCTGGTAGTCAGCCAGCCCTCAGCCTCAGCTGCTGGAGTTTGAGTAAAACCTTCCAGCTTGAGTTCACCCAGAAGGCACAATTGGGTAGATCTACAGAAGAACTTACTGGTAACCCTTAGGTTCCTCCAGCTAGTGTTTCTGTTCTCCAGGACTTCATCCTTCTGTCTTGACTTGATTCTTTTAGAAGGGTGTAATGCAGGCATGTGTTCCCACCACACGGTGCTTCCGTGTGCATTTATGCTGGTCACCCATGACTCTGAGGCTGACTCACACCTCCAAGGTCACTGCTGCAGTCTCTCCTTCCTTCCTTCCTTCCTTCCTTCCTTCCTTCCTTCCTTCCTTCCTTCCTTCCTTCCTTCCTTCTTTCCTTCCTTCCTTCTTTCCTCTCTCTCTCTCTCTCTCTCTCTCTCTCTCCCCCTCCCCCCTCACCTCTCTGCCTCTGTCTCTCTCTCTCTTTATTTTTCAAGACAGGGTTTGTGTGGCTTTGGCTGTCGTGGAATGTGCTTTGTAGACCAGGTTGGCCTTGAATTCACAAGAGATCTGCCTGCCTCTGTTTGTACTGGCACCATTTGCCACCATTGCCCTGTTCCACCAAAGGATTCGTAAAGGTTTTTTTGGCCCAATAAGCCTCTCTGCTGGCACAATAATCCAAATCAGACCAAATCAATTACAATTAGAAAAAGCCCAGGCTTAGTGGATGCTAGTGCTCCTGGGTGGCCCTCTAGGGCCCCGGGAAGGACAGGGAAAACCACGGAGAGGGGAAAGGAGAACCAGAAGGACCATGTGTTTGGTCTCTGGTGGGCAGTTTAAATAGCCTGTGGGGTAGTCTTGACCCTCTCTGGGGAGGAGTCACCATTTGGCGGGCTTTCTCAGAGGTGGAGTCTGGACTGTGGCAATTCCCAAGGGAGGGGGCTTGGGGTGGAAAGTTCCACCCAAACATTTTAGAATGGATGCCAGGGGGTTGGGGTAATGCTTCCAACCAAACAGGGTTGTAGCCAGTGGTTATCTTGGCTGCAATCAGCGTGGAATGACAGTTGCTGGAACTTGGATGGTTTGGTGCCATCACTACACATGCTTCTTTTGAGTTTTCCTCCCTCTGAAAATTGTCTGCCAAATACTCTAGGCTTTAGCCAAAGTTGTTTGTCTCAAAGATGCAAATGAGACTTTGGGTGATTGCCCAGGCAGCCAGCTGTCTCTGTCATTTCTTGTACCTTTTGGAAGTCGCTTGCTTGCACTTCCTGCTTACTCAGGTAATATTATTTTCCTTCTCAAATCTTTGATGGGGTTGAAGACTAGATAGTCACAGCTACTTTCCTCTCATGACTTAGCTAAGACATTTTAGCACAAGACTTAGACTCCTCAGGGTAAGACAATCATCGAAATAATCTCTGTTATTTGCTGATTACCTTAGACTGGACATTTAGCATGTGCTTCTTGCTTGATGTTGTTCATTTGGTTGGAGTTCTATTTTTGTATATGTTTTTGCCTTTTCTTTGCCCTGGACAATACTTGATATTTTTTCCTATTGTTTAGAACCCTCTTATTTAGACAAAAGGGGGAGGTGTTGTGGGAATTCATTCAGCCAATAACCTTTTGGAACTGACCCATTAGGGCGTGGTGCTACATGTGGACTGATAAGCCTGCTCACTTTCTTGGCTGGTGGTCTGAGTTTCTGTACACAGCTCCCAGCACGGACAGAGCGGTGGAGTATGGCAGCTTTCTTATTGTGAATGTTCCCTAAATAAACAGTTGTTATCCTTTATTCGGGCTCTCATGAACTTCCTTAATTACACCTACACCCCAGTGCTAGGGAATGGGCGTGGGGGCAGAGAGAGGAGGATTGATTGATGGGATTTGCTGGTCAGCAGCCTGGTTCCAGCTTCAGGGAGAGACCCCAGTCGAAAGGAATAACATGGAGAATGAAAGGGCAAGCTCCCTATGTCCTCGTCCGCCTCTGCACCATCACCTGCACACATGCGCGCACGCATGGACACACACACACACACACACACACACACTCTAAAGGCTAATGACCAAGGGATAGGAACACCTATGTTCCAAATTCCACAAAGTGAAATATAAACAAACATGCAAGGCCATACGGAAACATAGCCAGCCTCATAACAGTCGAAGACCCATACACTTTTACATCAGCTGACACCCACTAAATCAGCAACTAGTTTTACAGTGATGGTACCCGAACCGTCTAAGCTCCAGGAATAGTCATCCCGTGCTGATTGCAGCCAAGGTAATCACCGGCTACAATCCTTTGGAAGAGCAGGGCAGCACCAGGAGCTTTGAAGATGCCCACTTCCCTGACTCAGTAATCCTGTGACTCTGCTCTATTTAAAGAAGAGCAAAATTGAGCCCTTCAGAAGCATCTGACGATGGGGATAAATTACTGCTTGACAGGACTTGAGGACATTTTCCTACCACTAAAGCAGAGCAATGTGGGGCGAGACTTATGTCAGAAAGCCACTCAGAAGCCAGCGGAACTACAGCAGCCTGTGCGCTGGGAGAGCCCCATTTGCAGTGGGGTGGGTAGACACTGGTAGAAATTTTTTTATATTTTCTCAAATTTGGGTTTTTTTTTTTTTTTTTGCATTGGCATCATAATTAAAGCAAAGCAAAAACACCTTACTGTTAGAAAAAAATCCTAAGAGGGGCGGCTCCGCTGGCGCAAAGAAATCCAATTAGGTCAGACCAAACCAAATTAAAATGCCCATCGTTTTATTAGATACGGTGCTCTCGGGTGGCCAAGCATGGCGGGGAGACAGGAAAGCAGGGAGCACATGCAAACCCGGAACCACGTGTTTCTCCTCTGAGAACTCACTTAAATACCCAGTGGGAGTGGTCCAGACAAACGCAACTCCCAGGCCAGGGTGGGGCTGGGATGAATGCCAGGGGCTGGAGGCTACGCTCCAGACTTAACACTTAACCAGCTTGTCCCCAAACTCCAAAAGAAATCATCTGCCCACAGGTAAAGCCAGTGTTCACTAGGCTGTCCCGGGCTCGGGATGTCATTCAGCTGGGAGGATGCTGGCCTAGCACGCATGAAGCCCTCGGTCCTAGCCTCAGCACCATATAAATCAGGTATGCTGATAGACACATGTAATCCCAACACTCAGGAAGTGGAGGCAGGAGGATTAGAAGTTCATGGTTTTCTTTGGTTACACAGCAAGTTTATGCCCAGATTGACCTATCTGAAGCTTCCATCTTAAAAAAGAAAAATCCCTACTGGCACTGCTGTTCCAGGTACATTTTAATTCCCCAAGGCCCAGGGTGCGGCCTTTTCACCTCACAGATGTAGAAACTGAGGATGATCAGCATACAGCTCTGTGCTGTTGCCCAGGTCTCAGCCTCACTGTGTCTGGAGACACGCCACCTCCCTAGGCTGACTTTTGTGTCGTGCTGGAGGAGGTGCTGGCTCTCCGCACAGTTTGTGTGGCAGCTGGAGTCACCCTCCAGGTCTCCTGGGCCCCAGAGGTGCTCAGTGCCAGCTGTGAGCAGAGACAGGCGTTTCTTTCCCACCTGACTGCCAGGCCGCCCTGCACTGCCCTGCGCAGTGATTGGGGCTATTACCCAGCTCTGCTTTGTGTCCAAGGCTGGAGACCCAGCTAGTCATGTGATGGCTGATTCGCTTTAATCACAAAGCAAGTGGAGATTTAGGAGGTGTTAGGAGGGAATGCCCCGGGGCAGAAAACGAAGAGGAGAAGCAGAAGCGGGGAGAATAGCTCGGGTCCAGCTCTGAGTGAGAGAGAACCAGGCTTAAGCAATTTCCCACAGAAATACCTGTGGGGATCACAAGCATGTGAGTTTTGTTTGCTTTTCCTTCTTCTTTTTTTAAACCTGAGAAAAACTGTCAAGCCCATCCACTTTATCATCCAAAATTTGTTCCAGAGATTTCCTCTAGCTTGTGAGAGACATTTTAACTCCCTGGAACAACCATTTGTCACAAGGGAAGAGAAGCTCATCAAAGTGTCTATAAGCAGGTTAGGGTATGGGGAAATCTATGTGGTGAACCAAATTGCAAAAATATTAATTTTGGTTTTTTGCAACCTATTTGAATCCAATTTTATGGCCTTATTACAAGAATTTTCTCTTATGACTGCAAAGAGAACAGGTCCAGTTCTAGGCGTGGGGTGCGGGTTAAGGGGGGCGCGGGAGCGACATGGGACGCTCACCTCCGTCTTCACCTCTCCTCTGAATGGCTCTTTTTATAGCCCTCCAATATCACCAGCAGGATTGCAGGCCAGTTTTCCACTGGGCCATTTCTGACAGGAAGCCCAAGGAGCTAAAGAGCATGGCAAATAGAGGAGCCCCCTACCCCCTCTGCTGGAGTTGGGGACCTGGGAGGGTAATTACCCACCCCCCCAAAGGTTGTCACACCTCCTCAGAGCCTGCTCTGCTTGCCTGACTTCCAAGACTTGGCAGTCTTCCAGCCCTGCAAACCCACCCACCTCCTGTTCTCTAGACACAGCAGGCTGTGGGTGACTCTCGACCTTTCTCTTGCTGTCTCCTGTGTTGGATATGTCCTCTCTTTGTCTTACATATAGCTAGTCTTTAAATACAGGGAAGCCCTCAGACACTCCTGGGGTGAAAGGCTTTCTTCCCAGGTTCCCCACAACAGGCTCCCATGTCAACCCTTAGCTCCCTGTCAGTAACCAGGATTCAACCATTGAATCTTGATGTTCACAGAGCCTGGACAGGTTTGTGGCACAGATGGATGGATGGGCAGATAGATGGACGGATGGATGGACACAGGGATAGACAGATGGACAGAGGGATGGACGGATGAATAGATGGACAGAGGGATGGATAGATGGATGGACGGATGGATAGATGGGTGGACGAATGGATGGATGTACGGACAGAGGGATGGACGGATGGACAGAGGGATGGATGGATGGATAGATGGATGGATATATGGGTGGACGAATAGATGGATGTACGGACAGAGGGATGGACGGATGGACAGAGGGATGGATGGATGGATGGATAGATGGATGGACAGATGGATAGATGGGTGGACGAATGGATGGATGTATGGACAGAGGGATGGACGGATGGATGGAAATATGGATGGACAGATGGATAGATGGACAGAGGGATGAATGGATGGATAGATGGATGGATGGAAATATGGATGGACGGATGGACAGAGGGATGGACGGACGGCCTCCACTGTTCTACTCCCACACCATCCTTTGATCAAGAGCAGCACTCACTAGGGAGAAAGGCAATTGCCTTAATCTTGGGATGAAAGGCATAGGCCGCTCTTTAGAAGATAAAGCATTTTCTTCTTCTCACTTTGTGCTGCAGGGGCTCTGAGAATCCCATCCTGTCAATCTCCCCCAGGTGCTGTGTTCTCCTTACAAAGATATCAGTTTACCCAGGTGAGGGCTCCAGGGTTATTCATCTCTCACAGGGTGTTTGAATCTTTGAGCTAGAAGAGAATCCTGACATGTACTTTGAAGTTCCTCTTCACAAGCACCTGCCGGTAAGTAGCCATGGTTTTTATATGTAGAGTCTTGGCTTCTCAGGGGCCCAGTTTGGGGATCAGGGCCAGGAGTAACCCTGGGGGCATTGCCCTGTGGGGTTCACATACCACCCCAGCAGACAAAGCCCCCAGGCAGGAGTACCAGGGCTCCCTCCACTGGCTGCCTGATGGCCGATGCCCTTGTTCCACTTAGAATCTGAAAACAACTCTTCCTTCCCTGTCCCATTGTTTACTCAGGGTTGATGCGTGTTCCCTCAGACGCTTGGTAAGAATATCACAGCCCCCTGAAGTGGGACTCTTAGAATCCTGTGGCACAAGTGGTGGGCAGCCTCAGGCTGAGGTGGGGGGGGAGGGGTGCCCTGGCTGCCGAGAAGACCTGCTATGAGCTTCTTGAATTCTCTGAATGTAGTTGCCTTGTGCTGCCTGCCGTGGTGGGGAATCAGATTGTGTGGCTTGGTCAGCACAGCTGTTATCTCTCTGTTCCTGAGTCTGGAAACCTGATGGGACCAGCAGAGTCTGGTTGAGGTTGCTCAGAAGGAGAGAAGGGATCCCTGGGTCCCCTTTATGAGACACTCACCCCATTCGTAGTGGTCCTCTCTCATGATCTGATCCCCTCCAAAGCCTCCACCTCCTAATAGCACTTGATGCATTGGAGGTATTTTAGGTTCATTTTCTGTTGCTGTGATAAACAGTATTCTAACAAAAGCAACATGAGAGGGAAAGTATTTATTCCTGTTCGTGGGTCGAGGTTACAATGCAGCATGGTGGGGAAGTCACAGTGGCGGAGATTGAGGGCACTGCTCATGTTGAATTTCTCTACTCTTCCACAGTTCATGATCCCTTGCCACACGCACACTCACACACCACATGCACACACTACCATACACACCACACACACACACTCATACAGCACACATACATAGAAGTGAGTATCTTACAATCTAGCACTAAACTCATTAAATTTTACGTACAGACAACATACATTCGTCACATTAACATAAGTGACTCATTTCTTATCATTTGGGAAAGAAATCCTTTAGTCTATCAGCTACTACCTTTGTTGACATTAAGTGGGGCCTCTGGGGTCCAGATAGCTTCAGTTGCCAAAACAGGATCTTCCAACACCAGCTGAGTCCAGAGGCCCCACGACCACATGGAGTTTCCAGAAGTGGTTGTGTTGCTTCAGAGGGCTGAGGACACTGGCAGCTTGTGACACAGGACAGTATGCGAAGACTGGTGACCCCAGCAGGTGGAGCGGGAGGGAGACAAACTCCTATTCTTTTCCTTACACGCATGCTTGCTTTCACTCTGAAGTGGGCTCTGTGTTAAGGGCAAGCAAGGATGACCAAGGCAAGGCCTCCAGCACCAAGAGCCTTGAGTGCCTGGACACCAGCTAGCTGAACGGGGAAGAACACACAATCTGAGGACACGCGCTCAAGCAACGTGTGTCTCTAAGCTGGTCACTGGGTTCCTCTGAATATTAGCAAGTCAGAGCTGAATGACTATCTATATTCCTTTGGACAAAATGATTGAAATGAAGAACAAATCACTTCAATAATAATAATTAATGAAGAAAACAAAGTTCTACATGTTTCTAAGGAAAATCCATTTTTAAGTGGCTAAATTAAATATTGGTGATTAGTGACATGTTGGATAGGACTTCATTTGTGGGGAATAAACATGAGAAGGTCAATAAACAGAAGGTTCCAGAAACGTGAGAGCCAGAAGAGTTCCTTAAGGGTGACTCATCTAATTCCTCTGAGGAAACTGAGTCCCAGGGGAAGCCTGTTTGTCTGTAGAGCAAGTTAGAGGGAGCAATGAACTGAGCCACACTGTCAGCTACAGAGTTCTGTGATTGTGTAGGTTACAGTCCCAAACACACAGAG
The DNA here is from genome assembly GCF_950005125.1 of Chionomys nivalis. Classification (NCBI taxonomy): domain Eukaryota; kingdom Metazoa; phylum Chordata; class Mammalia; order Rodentia; family Cricetidae; genus Chionomys; species Chionomys nivalis. The sequence goes on from NC_080107.1 coordinate 51,268,839, forward strand.
TCCCCAGGGAGAGAGAAAGGATTGGAACTGTAGTGGCATTTCACTTGTATTTTTTTTGGGGGGGGGGGGTTCGAGTCAGGGTTTCTCTGTGGTTTTGGAGCCTGTCCTGGAACTAGCTCTTGTAGACCAGGCTGGTCTCGAACTCACAGAGATCCGCCTGCCTCTGCCTCCCGAGTGCTGGGATTAAAGGCGTGCGCCACCACCGCCCGGCATTTCACTTGTATTTTAATAAATAAAGCTTGCCTGAAGATCAGAGAGTAAAACAGCCCCACTGGTCAGCCTTACAGACCAGGCAGTGGTGACGCACACCTTTAATCCCAATGGTGCATGTCTTTATTCCCAGCTCCTCGAGAAGACAGCTCTCAGTCACAGTCTCATCCTGAGACTCTTGGATCTCCATTTTGGACTGAGGTAGAGGTAAGAACTAGTGGCTGGCTGTTTTACTTTTCTGATCTTCAGGTTGAACCCCAGTTTCTAGCTAAGAGTTTTTATTAATTGTGCTATGGAACCTTCGAGGCTTGGCCTCCAGGAGGTCAGCTTCACTCACACAATTGGAGGGAACCACCCAAAGGGGTCATTCAGGACAAAGTACAGACGTAAACTGGTGCTATCTCAGTGACATTAGTCCTAAAACCATGCCCCACAGCTTACAACATGCCATCCAACGACAAAGCTCACTGGCTGGTCAAAGTCTTTTACACTGAGTGTCGTGTCAGTGAGCTCCATGAGTAGGCTAGCCAGACCACCTGAGGCCAGGCAGCTAGGGTGCATCTGGGGCTGAGGATGAGAAAGGAAGACCCTGCACCCAGGCTGGCCACCCAGACAGGTGGTCCTGATGGCATGTCACACTTTCCTCATCCTGAGCTCCGTGTCTCTAAGACGGAGCTGGTATGTCATCGTCCCTGCACGAGTGCAGCTCACCCTAAGTGCCATTCCGTGTTCTCAGCAGCTAGCAGCTATTAGCGTTACGAGAATCCTACGCCCACTCTGCTCGTCTCTGCAATGGAATCGCTGCTCTGCCTTGAGTAGTAAGGAGGTGGGAGGCACTCAAGCGGGAAGCACAGTTAGTGGGGCGGAATCCATCTAATTACTTGTTTCACTTTATTCACCCATTAATTGGGAACATGGTAAGGTTCAAAGACCTAATGATTAGTATTAGCTGCCCCTGTTCAGTGAGGCCGGCTATCTTCCCACTCCACCTGTCTCAGCCACTCACTGGGAAATTGCCTGAGCGGCAGCTGTCCCATTTGTCAAACGCTGTGAGTGCTTGGTGATGATCTAATGTGCCCCGGGCAAAGAGCTCCTGCTAACGGAACCCCTGGAGTGTATGCAGACCTCGCCCAGAAAGACCACTAAGGAGGCTACGGGGTTGAAAAGTTAAAGTTAACGACTTCTTACTCGAAGGGGAGCGATGTGTTTTCAAGCTTTTCTAGCCTGACCATCTCCCCGTGCCATTCCAGACTCTATGAAATGTTCAAATCCTTGTTTCACACAGACCTGAAATGCCCACAAACCATTGAGATGGTGGTTGAATACTGGAAGCTTGCTTCTAGGTAACACTGCACAGAACCCTGTAGGGGGGCCCTGTCCTGTCACCTGCCATCTGGGTTAGCTAAAGGATTCCAGAGGACTCCAGAGACTCAAAGTTTTGGTGTGTCCTGTAGCTCCTCTCTTTATCCCCCTCAGAACCTTTCTTAGGGCATGTTGATTTCTCTCCGGTCTGGATTCTTGTGGTATTTGTCATTGAGCTATGATTTAGACTTGATAACACATCTCCTGCCCCCATTCTTTCTCCCCCCCCCCATCTGTAAGACAGGGTTTCACTGTGTAGTTCACGCTACCTTTTACCGTCTTCCTGTCTCAGCCTCCTGAGCTCTGGGGTGTCACGTGTACACCACTGACCTTGACTAAATCATCTCATTCAAAATGACTTCCTCAAGTTCTTCAGCTGAAAATTGCCACCGTTCCTAATTGGCACCCACTCCCCAGCTCCTGCTCTAAGACTGCAGGACATACTGGTCCACCCTGTCCCCACAGTGGTGCTTTGGAGCAGGGCTGGTTACACACTCCATAGAGCTCCACTATATACATACACATCCTTCAGAGCCGACATGCACACACTCTCCCTCGTCTGCCCCCACTGCATTCCAGGAACAGGCAGGGTCCCGGCACAGGTGGGCATTCTAGATTTATACATGTGCACACATGTGTATACAGGAACAAGTCTGCACACATGCACAGTGGAATCATTGCATAGACGCTTTCAGGTTTCATAGACTCTGTTCTTTGGAGAGAAGACCCAGGTGTTTCCCATGCACGTGTCTCTCCTCAGCACCAGGCTCTCCAGAAGCCATTCATCTTTCAGTGGGAAAACCAGGCTCAGAGAGGAGCCAAGGCTCCAGCATCATCAGTACCAGGAGCTGCTTCACGACCACACCTCGTCAACCAAGGGCGCGCAGAGCCTGAGCTCCAACAAAGCTCTCTTAACAGTTCCAATGAGAAAACCCTATCAAGCCTTTCTCAGTCCCACAGCAGGGGGACTCATCCACATAACCCACAGTTGTTGTTGTTTTTCTTTGCAAAGAAAATCAAAGACTGCAGCTGATGCCCAGCCATCCTGAGGCTACCCGAGGGCTGGAGCTCAAGAGGAGGGGCAGACATGCAGAACAAGCACACACGCCAGGGCTTCCCAACTACAAGAGACAGGAAAATTGGCCTCATTAATGATCACCAGATGCTTTTCTTCCTGGGCTTGGGAGGGAAAAAAACCAACAACACAGAGTAAATTATAGCCGCATCTGTAAAGAGGTACCTGAGCGCTCTTAACGATACATGAAATCGCGGGGAAGCGACGGAGAACTGACTGCTCTCACTGAAAATGTCATTTATTTCTCCGCTGTCTTCTACAGACAGGAGGTGATTAATACAACGGGCAACAGAGAAGGCACTTGTAAGATAGGTGAAGAGGGAACAAGATCAAGGAGCGACATAAGGAGATTTTAATCTGAAGGTAGAACACATGAAAGGCAGTAGTGTGACGTCTGCGAGGGAGGCAATGGAAGCAGACTCAGTAGATGCTGGCAAGGAGAGGCCTTCTCAGGCTGCACAGGTGAGAGGGAGCAGGGTGTGGGGAGGGCTGGGGTTAGGGTTTTTGGCATGTGCAGAAACCTTGACGCACAAGGCAGTCAGCCCGAGCAAAAGGACTGTGCGACAGAAAGAAGGGATTAGGGGATATTCTTGGAATATTAAGAGTGATGTGATGGGAGGCTGGAAGCTGAACCTTTATGTCCAGGGTTTTTTTTTTTTTTTTTTTTTTTTCGAGACAGGGTTTCTCTGTGTAACACACCTAGCTGTCCTGGAACTCGTTCTGTAGACCAGGCTGGCCTCGACCGCACAGAGATCTGCCTGCCTCTGCCTCCTGAGTGCTGGGATTAAAGATGTGTGCCACCACTGCTCTCTCTCTTTCTCTCTTTTTTAATACCAGGGACTCTCTGGGGAGGCCGAGTTAGGCAGGTCCCTGGGCTCACTGGCCAGCCTGTCTAGCCTAAGGCAAGGCCCAGGTGAGCAGAGACCCTGTCTCAAAAGTCTAGGTGGATGGGGTGTGAGGAACAATACCTGAAGTTGATCTCTGTTCTCCACACACAAGCACACACATGCAGGTACCACACACACACACACACACGGGGCAGGGGGGATGGTCAGATCCTCCCACCTGTTTCTATGTTCAATCTGCTGTATTTGGGGGAACGGCTATATGATAAACCCTGGTGTACATCAAGTTTTGTCTTGTCATGTGGTGCCTTGTTAGGTAACATGCAAGGCAGAGTCTGCGTGCTGTCAACAAAGACCCATGCTCTGCTAGGTCCTTGGACACTCTATATCCTGCAGATCCTGGCAACATTATGGTTTAGATGTTTGGGATCGTCCAAATGGGTGTCCACTACACATCATCAGGATGTCACAGTCCTCCATGTGACCTTTGGCTTAAAAAAATGGTCAAGCTGGGCAGTGGCAGTGCACACCTTTAATCCCAGCACTTGGAAGGCAGAGGCAGGAGGATCTCTATGAGTTCGAGACCAGCCTGGTCTACAGAGTGAAATCCTGTCTTTAAATCCTAGAAAGCTGATCAGCACACAGTGGCAGGCACGAGCTCCCTAAATATTCCAAATCTGTTTTCCTTGAAGGCGGAAGCTTGTTTCTTTCTGTTTCAAGGAATAGCTTCTCTGCCAGTTCTCTCCTCATGAAAACCCTTCCAGTTGTGGCCACTTATAACTCACAAAGGCACAAGGGCTCTCTGTGTTTCCATGCACAGCAGAGGCACCTTAGCTTACTCGGTAATTTGTCACACACAATATTGCCAATACCATCGTATTGCCAATGCCGTCAGCACCAACAGTATGACAAGGACTGAGATTTGTTTTTTTTTTTTATTTTGAATTTTTTTAACTGTTTCACCAAGGACTGTCTTTTTTTTTTGTTGTTGTTGTTTGTTTAATGTACTTAAGTTTAATTTTTACACTCAGATCCTCGGCTGCCGTAGACATCCAATTCTGAACCCTGAGAGGTACTGAGGCTGGTACTCAAGGTCCCTCGCTAGAGAGAGAACTAACACCCCACCTTCCTTCTTCCATTGTCCTTGCAGCAGGAGGTGTCACACAGAGTAAAGGTGTGACTTCCAGCTTCAAGGTCTAGACAAAAGCGTGTGCCATGCATCCTCAGTATTTGAATCAAAGGCATGTTGTCTTCCTGCCTTCAGTCCAAGGACTGTCTCAAGTGCACCTGACATTCTCTTGGTTTTAAATTATGAAAGAAGACGCCTCACTAGCATGGTAGGAAGCAACCCAGTCTCATAGAGAGAGGCATATGACCACGAAAACCACAGAGACCACATACAGCATGTGGGTACTGTCATTAAAAACAGATAGCACTTCTTTGCGTGTGCGTGCACACAAGCACCATGGTGTATGTGTGTGCGTGCACACAAGTGCCATGGTGTATGTGTGGAGGTCAGAGGACACCTTTGAGAATTTATTCTCTCTTTCTACCATGGGGATTGGTGGCCTTTAGCTACCGAGTCAGCTCCCTGTCCCTGCTGTCACCATCTTAACCAGCACTTGGTAGCCAGTGGTTTAATTGATCCCCATGTTTACTGTGGCAGGGCCAGCATCTATGCCATGAAAAGAGTAAACAATGTCTTAGTGTTGTGCTGATGACACAGCTTGGACCTCACAGACACCCTGACAGGATCTCAGGGGAGCCTGGGGCTCTGAGAACTGCAGATTGAGAAGCATCCTAGGCTAGCAATGAAAAAGCTGGTCAGGTGCTTGCCACAGTTTGACCTTCATTCTGTGGAGAAGGAAAGGCAGCAGCTCACCCCATTCAGAATGGGGCTTTGAAAAAGAGTACCATGGGCAGGGGAGATGGCTTGGTGGGTAAAACACTTGTTACGGGTATGTGAAAACTGGAGTTTGGATCCCCAGAACCCATGTAAGTGCCAGGCAGGAACAGTGGCCCGCTGATAGTTGGTGATTACAGTCTCAGATATCAGAGACAGGGATCCCTAGAGCAAGGTGGCTAGCAAGACTAGAGGTATTGGGGAGCTCTGTGTTTGACCGAGATATCCTGACTCACTCACTGCATAAGGTGGAAGAATTTCCAAGGATGATTCCAAAATCTATGTTGTACCTCCACATGTAAACACACACACCTACACACAGGCAAAACATGAATGCACACAGGTACATGTACACCCCCACACATGCACACACACACACACACACACAGTACACATGCACAAAAAATGGGAAAGGGGGCGAGCTTCTGAGAGAGAATGAAACAGAAGAGTAAGAGCAGGTGAGAGATAGGTGCTGGGATGCTCGGCACTGTCCGAGATGGCAGCCTAGCAAGTGTGAAGAAAGAGACAAAGATGAGCCAATGGAGCCTGAGGTGGAAAGAAGACTCACCAGGAGTTCATGGAAAGGGCACTGTTTCTGGCTGAGTTGCCTAGAAGAGCTGAGAGGTAAGTTCCAAGCAGAGCACAAGGCCTTGCTCCGGAGAGAGAAGCTGCTGGCACCTCTCCATACACTGACCTCTACCGGCCACGCCTGAGAAACGAAACCTTGGGCAGAAACTCCAAAGGCCTGGCCTGTGACTCACTTTGGCTGCACGCAGGGCTGACAAAGGCAAACACTATAGAAAGGGCTGTGTGGCCAATACTGCTAGGTTCCCCTGCCTGCAGATCTGGGCAGGTCCTTCCCAGCAAGCTAAAAGAATGAAACCAACTCAGTCATCAGAGACAAGAGGAGGACCAGGACCCTAAGACCATGTGTACCAAGATGGATTTGGGGGAGAGAGGAATCTGGACTCTTGCCCTCTGAGAAACACACACACACACACACACACACACACACACACACACACACGTGAGTTCCTACAGCCCTGGCTCCGCATATGGCTGGAAGTCGGGACTTCACTGGAGAGTGTACTGGGACTTGATGCCCAGCTCTCCTCCCTCAGTGCAGCTGGCTCCCCCTTTCTTGCCACATCAGGTTACAGGAGAAACTTGGGATCTATCATCTTACAGTTCAGACGTGATCACACTTAAGATTCTATTGTTGTGTGTGGGGGGGGGATAGACAGTGGAGTCTTGACTAACAAGCATGAACACCTGAGCTTGGGTGCCAGAGACCATGTTGTAAAAAAGTCAGCTGAATATAGTAGTGCACACCTTTATTCCCAGTACTTGGGGAGGCAGAGGCATGCAGGTATCTGTGGGTTCGAGGCTGGGCTGGTCTACTTACCAAGTTCCAGCTAGAGCTATGTAGAGACCTTGTTTCAAAAAACAAACAAAACAAAAGTTGGGTATGGTGACACACACTTGTAACCCAGTGCTGAAAGGTGGAGACAGCTGATCTCTGGAGTTCCGCAGCGAGTCAACCTGGTCTACATGGCAAGTTCCAGGCAAGCAGGGACTCTGTCTGAGTGACACCACCTGAGCTTGACCTTGGCCTCCATACGTACTCACACACAGAGGCGCACACATGCAGACACGCACATGTGCACACATACACACACATGAAAACACACATGTATACACATTGATCTTGGTGTTTTTTTTCCAATGTAGTAATGTCTAGATAGTCCTGCTAAATGATCTTTGCAATCTGTCCTCTGGTTCCTCTTTTTCAGACATGTAAGGCTGTTTCTCTGATTCTTGTGATACATGATTTTAGATTCCTGCAGTGACATTTCCAAATGCAGACAAGAATGTGGGCCTAAGCCATCCCCCAGAACGACATTCCCTTCCATCTGCATGGTATTTGACATCGATCAAAGCCCTTTTACATATATTAATAAAAGCAACATTTTTACAATATTTTACTAAATGTTCCCACATGCTCATGAAACATCTGTCAAATGCTAACAATAATCTATCTCATAAAGCAATTATGGGAACAAATGGAAAGATGGATGCAAATAATGACAGCTCCATTTGATTGATTCCCACTGTATGCTGGATACCATGCTAAGCATTTTATACCACATAGATTCCAATATACTTTGTGAAACACAGACGCAAGGTCCTGCTTGAAGGGACAGACTGTGGCCGTAAACAATTCACAGCAGTGACATAGTCAGTAACCGATGGCACCGCAGTTTGAGTCCAGGCTCATCTGATCCTAAGCCCCGAGCTCATGACCAGTCTCCATGTCACTGTATTATCTAGAGACTTTGCAGATCATCCACTAATCGTGTGACAAGTGTTTGCCAAGTGATGATTTTCAGACGCCAGAACCGCTCTTGTCTCCTCACCCTGCTATACTGGCACACAGCAGTTGCAGACTCAACGTTTGGTGACTTGGCTATGGAACCAGTGGGAACTGAAGACTGTACGCAGAAACCATGGAGACAGACGCCCCTCCCGAAGAAAATGGCAAAGCAAAGTACAGAATCCTGACTATTAATATGTAAAAACAAAGTTTTGAAGAGAATAAACCAAACCCCAAGGGAATAGATAAGTTTGAGAACCAAAAAGACTCTCTGGAAACAGATCCAGTAAAGTATGAAACGAACCAATCTATAACTGTCAATGTTTATCCTAGAATTGCAAAGATTCACCAAGTAGCCTGACAACAGCTCCAGCCAGAACCCACAGCTGACATCACACTGGCGCAGAAAGAGACGGCACATTAGAGGGGCCACTTTCAAATCGTGAGCATGGCAAGCATGAGGATAAAGTGGTATTTTTAAAAAGAAAGAAAAGGGCTGCAGAGATGGCTCAGAGGTTAAGAGCACTGACTGCTCTTCCAGAGGACCAGGGTTCGATCCCAGCACCCACATGGTGGAAATGTCTGTGACTACAGTTCCAGGAGACCCAACTTAAACAGGCATGCACATAGGCAAAACACTAAGGTATATAAAAAACAAAAATAAATCACTAAAAAAAAAACCCAAAAAGAAATAAGGGCCTGGTGGTGCACTTTAATCCCAGCACTTCAGAGGCAGAGAAAGGTGGATCTCTGAGTTTGAGGCCAGCTCTGGTCTATAGCGAGAGTTTCAGGACAGCCAGGACAACATAGAGAAGTCCTGCGCCAAAAAATAATGAATTAATTAATAATATTAAAAATGAAATAAAAGGTATACTGTGAAGGTATACTCAGAAGTAAGAGCTCTGAGGAATCACAAAGCAGCTCTTGACATCTGTAACTGCAGTGCCAGTGATGTGACACCCTCGTGTGTGACACCCCTGTGTGTGACACCCAGTGATGTGACACCCTCGTGTGTGACACCCTCGTGTGTGACACCAGTGATGTGACACCCTCGTGTGTGACATCCTCATGTGTGACACCCCCGTGTGTGACACCCAGTGATGTGACACCCTCGTGTGTGACAACCCCGTGTGTGACACCCTCGTGTGTGACAGACATACACGCAGGCTAAATACCAACTCATGTAAAAATAAAATAAATAAGTTTAAAAAAGCTATACTACAAGAAAGGAAAAAGTAAAAATGTCAATGTAAACAAGTAATAAAACTGCAAAGCTAAAAAGCTGGGAATAGCTTCCACTCACATCACGCATGCTACGCATGCCTGGTTCTTAGAGTGGGAGGTAGGAGGATCCTGAATTCATGACCACCTGGGCTACATATTGAGTTCAGAGACAGCATGAACTACCTGCGTCAAAAATAAAATAAAATAAACAACAAAATTAAGATGGACAGACAAAATAGGAACTTGTACTTGTCAACAGGCACACTATAAAGCACAGCCTAAGCCACTATATATGACCCATCGACCAGCAGAGGCGCTTTAGCCAAGATGAAGAGAACATGTCTACAAACCAGGAACTATACCTGAAGACAGCCAGGCTCGTTAGCTATCACAGAGATGCGAATGAGACGATGCTGCTGCTGCCCATAGGGATCGGATTGGCAAACGCACTCCGCAACCAGGTGTGGGCAAGAAGGTCAGAAACGGAGATGTTTACAGGGGTGCCATGCGCATGTGTTCATTCTTCAAACAGATATTTATTGAAGGTATTGTTCTAGGTTTAAGTGATGGAGCAGATAACCAGGTCCCTAAAGTCTCAAGAGACAATAACATTTTTATGTAACATAATAATATAATAACATAACAGTGAAATAATAACATAATAAGTGAGTGATACTCATCAATAAAGAGCTCACTTCTACTCCAGTCCAGAGAACCTCTGGTACATGGGTACCAGGGACACACAGAAGGCCGTGTAGAGAGCCTCTCTTGTCTCGACAAAGATGAGAGAAGGGCTTGGTTTCTCTTTGCTGAATAAGACGGAACTTAACCGACCCTGGCTTGTCAGGTAGAATACTGTGCAGCCAGCCAGTGAGCAGGAGAGCCCTGGCACATGTCTACCCAGGTCACATGCAGTAGCCTTCCAAACACAGTGCTGTGGGAAAGGCTGGTTAAAACAGGGCATGTGCCATTTAGATTACACCCAAACTAGTGTGTAATCATCACACACACTGCCTATAATTTCTGTATATTTGGCAGAGTGAACGGAGCAATGATTCCTTCTGAGGAGAGGGAAGGAACATTACATAGTGACTCTAAAAGTATATGCATATATAAAATTGCCAAAGAATACATGTAATTAATTTTTAAAATAAAAGAGAAATATGAAATAGATAAGACAAAATTGTGCTCATCTATGGGGATTACATAGCTACCCATTGTATTGTCTAGACAGTTACAGTGTTTCATGATTAATGATATAGATGTTTTATTTTATAAAAGCAGGAAACAGACAAAGTTATCAGCTCTTGGCTTGGTGGCTGAGCCGAGTCCAGCTTGAGGAGCATAGGACAGCTGATGTGACCATGGCCCTGGAAGGCATTTCATCAGACAGAGGAACCCCCAAAGCAGGAGAAATGAGTGGGGTGGGTGAGGGTGGGGCGCCCCAGTGGGTACTCAAGGTGCTACCTAAAAAGGATGCCATGTGGAGAAGGGCCAAAAGCCTGTGGGTTGCAGTCACCTGGCTAGTCCCCTTCCTCCCTGGACCTAACAGTGGAGCCTGCTGGGCTCTGAATCCTCCATCTCCCCCTCTCTCCAAGTTCTGGATGTTAAAATGTCGACCTATTTCTTTGCTTTGCCTCCTCCCTAACCCCTCCCCTAAGGCCTTGCTGAGGTCTGAACCCAGGCCTTATGCATGGAAGGCAAGAATCCTACTACTAAGCTGCACTTCAGCCCACTTTATAGCTTCTGTCTTGGCTTCTTAAGGTCTGTGCTGCCTCCATCAGCCTGCGTCCAATCAGACACAGGGAGAGCGAAGTGCTGGTCATAGCTGTCCCCCATCAGTACTTCAGAGCTCCTCTCTCCCTGGGACTTTACTGTGCCCTAAGTGGCCTCCCTTTTAAAATGACAGTCTTCCTTTTCCTTCAAAGCTCACTGCAAATGTCCCCTTCTCTAGGCAGAGCAAACCACTTTCCTCTGAGCCCCAACTGCATTTTGGGTCACCACATGTGGAGGCCCCAGGCTCTCTGAGGGCAGGCCCATTTCCCAGGCCTCCTCCAGCCCTCTGCAGGGTAACCCCGCCTCCAGCTCACTGCAGGGTAACCCCGCCTCCAGCCCTCTGCAGGGTAACCCCGCCTCCAGCTCACTGCAGGGTAACCCCACCTACAGCTCACTGCAGGGTGACCCCGCCTCCAGCCCTCTGCAGGGTGACCCCTCCTACAGCTCACTGCAGGGTAATCCCGCCTCCACCTCTCTGCAGGGTAACCCCGCCTCCAGCTCTCTGCAGAGTACAGGGCACTTTCATAAAACATTTGCTGAACAAGTCACCTTTTTTTTTTATTTTGTATTAACTGCAAATATAATTTTAATTGGATTACCAACTTATTCAAACACTATTCAGCTCTAATTAAACAAAGAGGCCTTTATTCACCATGGAACCCAGAGATGTTAGCTATGGCAGTGGGAACACGGGAGGCTCTTCAGAGCTCCACTTACAGCAGAAGAGGGCTATATTTGGGAGCCAATTAATTTCACAATGTCAAAAACTAATGCATTTAAGATTCTGCTGCTCACATCCATTTTTCTCCATTAAAACGTTTTAACCATGCAGGGCCTCCATTGTCTTAGCATGTGTGAAAGCTTCCGTGTGGGGACCTTAGCGTCGCCAGGCGTAACTGCCGCTCACACCTCACTTCCAAAGCTGCAGTTGGTTTTAAGAAACCTTCAAGTCACCACATTGTCACAAATTGAGAGCTGGGTACCCACAATGCCTCTGTGCTGCCTTCTGAGAGGAACACGGTAGGGCTGCTACCTCTGCTGCCCTTCTCTGGTGTTCTGCTCTTCCAGGAAGTCCTCACCTTTAGCAACGTCTGCTGCTGCTGAGCTGACAGCTGTGAAGCTGGTGATGGTGCCATTTCCTGAGTGCTAATTTGCACTTTACAGTTTATCTGTCCAAAACTAGGCTGTTTCTCTTCCCTTGAAACTGCTTTCTGCTGTCATCCTTGCCAAATTCGCCCTACTCTCAAGCCTTCATTCTTGAGTTCTCTGGCTTCTTCACTCCTGGATCCCAGGCCACCTGAGCTGGCTGAGGGGAGCAGGGACAAGGCTCAGGGCCCTTGAGAGCTCATTTCAAGCAGCTGGCCCTGCAGGCACTTTGTGTGACAGGACTCTGCCCATCCTGGGGACTGTCACCCTCTTCTGTATGGCACAGATGGGCTCCCCCTGTGTCCTTCTTAAAACAAACTCTCAAGACGACTCCAGTTCTTCCTCCCGTGGTCGTCTCTGGGAGGAAGTCAGCCAGGAGCCTGCCTATCCCGTTCCTGTCTGTGTATCCACACACTAATGCAAACTGCACCATACTTCCCCAGGGCTCTGCTATAGATAAGGAAGGACTCTCCAGCTACCATGCCTGTCTCTACCAGTTGATCCCAGAGCCACAGAAGACCAGTCCGTGCCACCAGGGCGTCTGCTAAACTCAGAACAAACTCTTGCACCTCATTTAGCTCCATGACCAGGTCTAATGCTATGGAAGGAGGTCCGATGGCCCTTAAGCAAGTGAGCTAAGTCCCTAGCCACTTAGGCTACAGCTACAGAATTTGGGATAGTGTCCACCAGACCAGTCCCTTGGCCTGGGCAACCCTGTAGGTCACATGACATTCAGCAGCATGAGCAGAGAAATGATAGATGTAAAACACCACGCATGGCCTTGCCCCACGAGTCTTAGGGAGAACATACAGACTAGTAACCAATGGCTAACTCACGGGTGACCAGAGGATGCTTGCCCTGTGACCGACAGAGCCCTAACGTGTGAGGATTGTTTATCTTCCCTCCTTGAAGGTAGGGACCTGTGGCCCAGTTCTCCTTAGCTGTGCAGATCATAACAGACACTGATCAAGCTGACTGGGTTAAGATGGACTAGGACCTTTGTGGCTAATCCTGATGGACCTAGAAAGACTCTGTTTCCCTGGACTCTTCCCTCAGCTACCCACTGATGCTCAGACTATTGTAGCAGAAAACAAAAGCCTTTTACTTTATAGCAGGAGATAGTTTTTCATAGATTAGCAAACAGCAAATCGCTGTTTCACAGATCTTCGTCAGAACAGGTGATGTCAAACATGCTGAAGACGGCCTGGCCCTCTCCCCTCCTGTGCAAGGGTCACCTCAAAGGGGAAGATGATGACTGCATGCTCCCATCACTGCCCCACCCTGCTATGGTTTGGGCATGGTTCGTTCCCCTGGGGTCCATGTGCTGGGGGCTTGGTTTCCGGGTTAGTGTCATGGGAAGTGGTGAGCCTTTAAAAGGCAGGGTGTAGTGGCAGGGCCGTAGGCCAGCTGAGGGTATGCTCCGCTCCGGGAGGGAGCAAGACTCCCTCAGGAGTGTTACGAGAACCTGGCCCCGGCTACATCCTGCACTCTCTGGCCTTGTGTATCGAGGTGGGACCACTTTCTCCCATCATCTCCATTCTCTATGATGGGATACAGTGGGAAGACCCACAGAGAACTCAGCTTTTGCCAACACCATGCATTGTGAGCTGAAAAAGCTTTCATTTTGAGTATTTATGTTCTGAGGCAGGGTCTCATTTTGCGCCCAGGCTCGCCTTGAACTCACAGCAATCCTCTCTCATCCGCAGCCTAATGCCTTGAGCTACAGACGTAAAGCACACCATCTGGTTAAGCAGCCGTGCCGCTCAGCTCCCCTTCACTGCACCAAACACCTGAGAGGAGTCTGGAAACAGGGAGGGCGCCTGCTCTGCAGCTTCTTGGCCTGCAGGGAGGCAGTGCACTGTGCTGGAGGAAGCTGTGCACTCCACGGCAACCAGGAAGCAAAAAGGAGGGCGAGGAAGGGGCTGGGACCCTGTAACACTCTTTGAGAGCTTGATGTCCATGGCCCAAGACCTCCCATTGGGTCCCACTTCTTAAGACTTCTACACTCCTCAAGCTTAGAACTAAGCCTTTACAGGAGCCTCTGGAGCATTCCAGAACCCAGGAGAGCAAGTACCTGCTGGGACATGGCCCAGAGTCAAAGGTCAGACCACACAGGTAGACACTGTGGCTCCCAAGTTCCCCTTCAAATGTACCCCACACATGGGACGGGCTCAGAAAATATAATATGAATGATTCTACAAGCCCAGCCATTTTTTTCTTCATATCTGCTCAAAGGATAAAAATCCATCTTCGTGTTATAAATAGCTAACCATGAAAGAACAAAAAGACTAAATTAATGTGACGTTTATAAATCCCTAATCAAAGCGATTCCATACAATTACCATCTTCCTGAAAGGAAGAAACCCTATGACCAAATTAACCAAGTGATAAATATAGCCAGAAAGCTGGTCGTACCAGGAGTAATCACTGGGGAGCTCAACTACTGCCCTTGGGAAAATTTTAGAATTTAGGGCTTCATCAGTAGAGCAGGGAAATATTGAATTTATTTCTTCTTAAGTGAACTCAAGTGGCAAGGCTACATAATACAAGAAAAGTATTAATGGCACTTAATACAGATCTATAATGTTCTTAAGCATATTTTTAAAGTATTGTCATTATTTTTCATGTGTTTAACTAAAATACAAATTCCTGTGGCATAAAATGCTATCAATTAACCACCTGGGGCTAGCTTGGGAGTCTAGTGCTTGCCTGGCGGGCACAGGGTCCTGAGTGAGGCCCACGAAGCCTAACTAACAGTAGGTAAGCAGCCTGCAGTTAAGCTGGAAGAACACAGTGAGAAATAGAGCTGGGTGTGGGCATGGCCATCTGACCTCAGGCAGTGACTCAAGTCTCTGAAGCTGAACTTCCTCCTTTGAGGAGCATTTGCTAAGGTCTTTCGGATTGCAACAAGACAAACACACGTGCAGCTAACAGCAATTTGTAATAACCATGTGTAGTAACCGCATTCTGGAAAAGGGGGGAAAATGGCAAAGACTGGGATGTTAGTTTCGGCAGGGGTTCTCTGCTCAATGAGATTTAACTTTAGCAGCTACCCCTAAGCTTTACGTGACACTTGCTTTTCCAAGTGCACACATGGTCCTGGGGTAGAGTGTTTGTCCAGCGTTGGTGAATGCAAGGTCCTGGGTTCCATACCTTACAGCACAACACACACATACACACATGCACGCACTGAGCAAAGTCAGGAACCACTGCCAGCCGGTTCTTTCCTGAACACAGCCCTTGCAGCCCTCCATATTCACCCCCAGCTTATTGTTTTCATTCTAGACACTTTCAGAATTTTTTTTTTCCACAGTCAATGTGAAGTTCCTTAAGGAAAGAAAGTGTCCACAGTGTGATGATCATGAATGAGCCCTGCTGTGGGGACTGAACCTCTAGGATGCTTCTGGAAACAGCTGCTTAGAATGCCATTCTTGCAGTCCACTTAGCCCCCTGAGTCATAGCAGCCCCAAATATACACACGTTACAAATGCCTTCCACCCGTCCGGCCTTCCATTTGTCTTTCCACTATGAGAAAAAATCAAAACAAATAAATCCAAACCAACCCTGCATACATGGCCCTGTGCAGAGGAATGGGGGCACAGACGAGTCCGGTGCAGCTGTGACCCTGGAAGGCACAACTGGGGTGTCTAATCCATAAACCTAGCTCACTCACTTCGTTCACCAGAAAAATCACCAAATAAACACTTGCTGAATCAGGACAAGGGGATTAGCAAATGAAGGCAACATTGTGCCAAGGGAAGGTGAACAAGTTGTGTGCACTTTATGTGTTGCTGAGACAGGTGTGACCTAAGAAACTGCAGAAGAATTTATCGTGGCTCACAGTTCAAGGACACAGTCACCATGGTGAAGGGGTCACGGTGTCATCACAGCTCAAGAACACAGTCTATCATGGTGAAGGGGTCATGGTGTCATCAGAGTTCAAGGACACTGTCCATCATGGTGACGGGGTCACGGTGTCATCACAGCTCAAGGACACAGTCACCATGGTGAAGGGGTCACAGTGTCAGAGACATGAGGTTTGCATATTGTGTCATAATTAGGAAGCAGAGAGAGATGAACATCCACATCCAACTAGACTTCTCCTTTTTATCCAGTCCATGGACTGGTGCCATCTTCAGTTAGGGTGGGCTTTCCCATCTTCATGAACATAATCTAGATGATTCTTCCTGGGTATGCTCAGCAGCTTGTCTCCTAGGTGACTGAATCCTATGAAGTTGACAACATTAACCATTAAGGTCCCGAGCCCTCAACTGAGTGTGCCCTGCCCTTAGGGCATCTCAGGAAGAGATGACGTAGACCTGACCTATGTAAGGTGAAAGGTCACTGTGGGAAAACATAGACAAGCATCATGGGTAGAGGGAAGAGTATTACCAAACGTGTGACAGGGCATGACACACTTGGGATCTCCAACACTCTTACCATGGCTAGAGAGTGAAGTAGGGAGAATGGAGGTAGAATCGCAGAAGTCTTTTCTCTTGAACCCCCAGCAGAGAAACCCATAGCCACTGCCGACAGCAAGACAAAGCCAGCAGTGAGGAGCATGCCTACACAGGCAGGGGTTGTGGCTGGAAATGGTTCCTGGAAGCCAAGTCATTAGGGTTGAGAAAGACAGGCCAACCAAAGAACAGTACGCAGGTTGCCGTATAGTGCAAGGTTCTGTGGGGCAGGGGAAGCCATTCTGTAGCTACCGCCATGTGCAGAACAGTTCACTCGCTCGGAAGGTGACAGACATGCTAGCTAGTCATCCACAGCTGCCCAAGACCTGGGGATATTGTTTGTTTGTTTGTTTTAAAACTTCAAAAATTCTGCATTAGTTGCTAGAGATATCTGTGAGGCTTTCTGTGTGCTCCCATATGCAGCCAAGCCAGAGAAGCAAATTCGGGTGCCTGCCCATGTCTCAACCCAGGTCTTGTTTGATGTGGCACTTGAATTTGAGATCCCCAATATGTTCCACTATTTTTTATGTTGATCATGTCTTCTGTGAGGTCATTGTTACCTCACTTTATAAAAGGAAGCTCCAGGAATTGCCCTGCTCCGGGAGGCCAGCTCTCAAGTGTACCAAATCCAGGCCTACCGATGTTTGGTAGCCTGTTCTTTCCACCTGGTCACGCTGAATGCTTCCTTTCCTTTACAAGCAACCTATGAATATTTAAGACACTTCCAAACTGATTGTTAGGCCCCACTGTGGAAAGACCATTTCCACTGCAGGAACTGAACAAACACAGCGCGTGTGGGGTGTGTTTGGTGTCTGGAGAGCCAGTTTATTAGGACTTTTTTTCTTTCCAACACAAGAAAAAGCAAATGGAAGTGGGTGTATAACACACTTAGAAAAATTCTGCAGGGCTGGTGACGGGACTTCGCCAGCAAGGAAGATTCCTGCTGCCACGCCGGATGACTTGAGTTCAATCCCCAGAATCTACATGAGGAAGAGAGAACTGACTCCCACAAATTGTCTTCTGACCACTCCACACGTACTATGGCAATGCTCCCCACCACCCGCTAATAAATAAACATTAAAAAGATTTTGTTAAAAGAAAGATTTCAATTCCAAATAGCTAAAACTGAAAGGTTTTGTTTGTTTGTTTGTTTGTTTTTAATTTAGAAAGAGAAGCCCGGGGAGTATGGAAAATATAATTCTGTGGTTTTAATGAGGCTGCCATGTGGGCAAAGATGCATTTTGTGTGCTGTTGTTGGCTGGGACATTTGACTCAGTTACTTCACGACAATAAAAAGGGGAAATCATGGTGAACAGTTTCTGGAGCTAGAAATGGTTTCCAGGAAGGAGTGCCGACAGCCCATCCCGCCTTAGTGCCTGTGTATGCTGAGGCCAGTACTGGCATGAGGAGGAAGCCTCCCTGTAGAGGGTGACAGCTGCCACCAGCAGAAGTTGCTCAGGCTGTGGCATATCTCTTCTGTCCCCAGCATGGTTCTGCCATTAGCAGAGCTCCATGACTGGGAAGCCCAGTCAGAGTGGCGTCAGCGGAGGACTGAAGGGCTTGAGAATGGAAAGGAACGAGGAACGTGTGTTCAGTGAGCACCTACTTTCCCACTGAGCACAGACCTCGATGCCCTTTGACATGGGCCACACAACAGCCCTTTGCTCTACAGCTATCGTACAAGACCTTAGAGGCAGTAACTCACTTAGCCCTCTCAGTGACCCTAGGAAGCAGCTACAGGTCTCCCCCATTTTAGAAGAGAAAAGGCAGATCCTCCATCAACACAGGAAAGGGCCAGAGCAAGGACTCTGGGACAGCCCTCTGTCCTGACCAGTGAAAACAACAGCCAAGAAAGCAATCCCATCAACTCAAACCCTGATCTCCATTTATTCAATATTTATCAAAAGATAACATGGCCTCAGTATTACAGAGAGGGCAAAACAGAAACTTCATGTGTGTTTTTATAATGAGCAAATGGTAGCAACCAGACATAGTGGCTACTGTTGGTTGATTAATATCTTCTGTGTTCAAGGACTCTAAAAGCCATTGGATGCTGATGTCTGTGTGCTTCATGCTGTGCCCTTCCACAAGCCAGGTCTGGACTGACCCACACTTGTAACTTCTCTCCTCACAGGCAGATGTGGTGGGTATTGTCCTAATGTATAGATACAAAGGCTGAGGCATGAAGGTCACAGAGCTGGAGTTGACAGAGCAGGCTGGATTTTGGGATCTGGGGGCCCACAATCAATTCCCCTATTATACTTGTCAAATGTGTGCCTCTCGTGATGCTAAGGAGTGGGCCCCATCACTGCTGAACAGACAACCCTTTCGGGGGCAACCCAGGCATACATTTTCTGAACACCCCACTGATGTGGGAGTCCCCTCTCTGTGCTGTGATTACCATTAATGAATAAAGAAACTGCTTTGAACCTGTAGCAGACAGAACTTAGCAAGTCAGAGAAAACTAAACTGAATGCTGGGAGGAAGAAAGTGGAGTCAAAGAGAAGCCATGTAGCCCCACGCCTGACGGACCTTTACCCAGTAAGACACAGCCATGTGACAATACGCAGATTAATAGAGATGGATTAGTTTAATATGTAAGAGTTAGCCAATAAGAAGCTAGAGCTAATGGGCCAAGCAGTGATTTAAATAATATAGTTTCTGTGTGATTATTTAGGGTCTGAGCTGCCAGGCGGCTGGGAAACAAACAAGCAACGAGAGTCTGGGCGGCTGGAAAATGAACTCACAGCCTCCTTAAAATACCCCACATTTGCCGGGTGGTGGTGGCGCACGCCTTTAATCCCAGCACTTGGGAGGCAGAGGCAGGTGGATCTCTGTGAGTTCGAGACCACCCTGGTCTACAAGAGCTAGTTCCAGGACAGGCTCCAAAACCACAGAGAAACCCTGTCTCGAAAAACAAAAACAAAAACAAACAAACAAAAAAATACCCCACATTTTCTGTGACGTAAGTACAGACATGACCCTACCACATGAACAAGCTGAGGACCTGACTCTCCTGGGCACAAATGGTCCAAACAGGAATGCATCACCCGCCCTCAGCATTGCTCCCAAGAGCATCTGCCCTAGAACTGTGGCATCTTAGCAGTGAGGATGACCTACAGGTCAGCAGGGCCATCTCCAGTCTAATGCTGGCATCCTCGTCTCCAAACAGATTACATAACAGTAAACCAAGGCTAATTGACCTGCTTGTTATCTCAGTGACGATCACATTAGCCAGCAGCAGGGAGCCCTGAATCTTTCCCTCATTCATTCTCTCAGTGCATTCTAAGTTGGGAACTACATGTACTAAGCTTGGGATAAGACCCACGTTTAACTTCAGGGTCAGTTTTGTAGTAAAATCAATGATTTGTTAATTAATTCCCTCAATTAATTACTCTCGTGTGCTACATTAAGCTAAACGCTCTCTGGATGGCTAAGACATGTTTACTAGTAACTATGGTGAAGTCACAATGAATATGATAGTGAACATTTTGCATGATATCCCGTAGTTTATGAACCCCTTTCACATGTGTGTTGGGTCCCGTGAGAAATGGAGGTTGAGGGGTGGGAGAGAGGACCAAAGGGTAAAGTGCTTGCTGCACAGCAGGAGGCCCTGGGTGTGTGGGTCCCAGTGTTTTGCTTTGCCTTTTTGATGGTTTGTTGTTTTGGGCTTGTTTTTGTTTTTAGGATTCAGTGAAATTCCAATGTGTTTGTAACTTCAAGAATTGCCACTTTAGTTTGGATCCCCAAGGGCCTGTGTGTTAAAGGACTAGTCTCCAGTTGGTTATAGCAATACACACCTGTAATCCTAGCATTCAAGAGGCAGAGACAGGAGGACCAAGAGTTCCAGGACAGTCTTGGATATATATAATTTTAAGATAAATTTTAAAGGGCATGGTCTCCCATTTGGTGCTATTGGAAGGCAGAGGAAGCTTTAAGAGCTGGGGCCGAGTGGGGGGACATCAGGTCACTGGGAATGGGCCCTTTTAGAAAAAGATGTCTTTTTAATTATGTGTAGGCCCACACATCTGTGTGTAGGTTTGTGCTTCTGGAGTGCATACGACCACAGAGGCCAAAAGAGGCTGTGGGATCCTTTAGAACTGGAGTGACAGGTAGTTGTGAGCCGCCCCACAGGGGTGCTGGGCACTAAACTTGGGTCCTCTGCAAGAGCAGCATGTGCTTTTAGCCACTGAGCTTCATTCCAGCCTCCAGGGATGCGTGCTTGAAGGGGACATTAGAACCCTGCCCTGTAAGAAGAACAGATTCTGCTGGGTGGTGGTGGTGCTCACCTTTAATCCCAGCACTCAGGTGGATCTCTGTGAGTTCAAGGCCAGCTTGGTCTACAAGAGCTATCTCTAGAACAGGCTTCAAAGCTACAGAGAAACCCTGTCTCGCAAAACCAACCAACCAAAGAGCAGATCCATCGGCGTGCTCCCCCCACAATGTGCCACCTAACCACATGTCCGAAAGCACGAGAGCCAACCCACTTTGGACCAGAACCCCCAAAACTACGTGCCAAAATAAGGTGACTTTTCTCATAGATTCTTCTAGTAATGAAACCTGACTAGCACATCTGGAGAATGGAGACAAAGCCCTTCCTAAGAGCACAAGGTGACAGGGATCGGACAGACACCCTGTGCTCCGGTCAGTCCACAGAGGTGACAGGGATTGGACAGATGCCCTCTGCTCTGGTCAGTCCCACATCTCATGGAGCAAGGGAAGAGAAACACAATTTCTAAAGCAAGGGAGGGCTGGGGCAACACGTTAGCAGTGATGTTTGCAAGAAGAGAAGCTGTTGACTGATACCGAGTGACTAGAGCAGGAATGACACAGGACCTTCACGGGCCTCTGCTGGGCATGGAGAAGTGTTGCCTCAGGTCCCAGTGAGGGTGACATGGGATCTAGCACTAGCCATGCCTGGTTTAAACCCTGACTCTGCTCAAGTCCTGGGACAAACACAGAAACAGTAAAATGACGCCGGCGGACGCGCGTGCCAGGCCTGTGTCAGAGTCCACTAAGGATTTCTCAGCATAAATTAACTGGAGCAAACACTTTGAAATGCCTACTACAGAACTGTGTGACAGCTTCGGGAGAGCCTATAAAAATAGCTGGAATCAGAGAATGGCCATTTGATGCACAGAAGTTTTTCATTAATTTAATTTCTCCTTCCCTCTGGCTCGTGATCCTGTTTTGTAAAAGCTAGCAAGGAGAAGGGTAGGAGCAAGCACCAGTTTCTCTGGCTATTGAAATAAGTAATACTAACAAACAAGAAAAAGAATTCAAGATTAGCTAAAACCACCATAAAACAAAACTATCTCTTTATACTTATACAGAAGCAATTCATATAAACCTGCACCATTTCCTGAGGACACCTGTGTGTGCTAGCTCACCTGACTGGCCACAGCCTGGCAATCCATATATTAGCTCAGGTAATGTTTGCAGGTGAGGTGCAGTGTAGACAGAGGGATTCACCTGGGATCACGTAGCTGAACATGATAGAGCTGGACCCCAGCCATTCGGATCTCAGCAGAATCCACTGATTTTGAAGGACGCTATTCCCAGGAAATAAGCACAATAGCTTACCATTGAGCCTCTCGTGGAGGAGACAGAATGACTTTGGTGATGACTGAAATTTGCAAGAAGACAGTGTGATGAGGGGCCAGGATGCCCACGTCCTCCTTATTCCTATTGCTCGCAGGTCCTGACTCTGGTACCCCACAGTCCTGCATGTGGGTTGAAAGGAAAGGCTCGCTCTGGATTGAACGAGGGAGGTTCATCTGCCTGAATATAGAGGTCTCATTCTCTGGGGTCACCTCTTCCATAATGAAGGTGAGATACAGGCTCGTCTCTTCATTCCTTGATCTTCTTCTCAAGTAATTCTGAAGCTAGGTGGGAGGGGAATCCGTTTGGGCTCCCTTCATGGTCCCATATGACCTTCATTCTACAGGTAGAGCCCAGGGGGACAAGAGGCTCACCTGTGGTCAGGTGTGTGATAAACACTACGCTGCATGAGGATACTTTCTTTAACTCAGATGACTCCATATACTTTAATGAGAAAAGTGGGGGAGGGTAATATACACAAATGTCTTAAGTGTGAAACAAACTATAAAAGAAAGCACGAATCCAAATGCTGCACACTGTGACGGAGGGTACCAAATGCTGCACACCGTGATGGAGGGTACCAAATGCTGCACACTGTAATGGAGGGTACCAAATGCTGCAGACTGTGATGGAGGGTACCAAATGCTGCAGACTGTGATGGAGGGTACCAAATGCTGCACACCGTGACGGAGGGTACCAAATGCTGCACACCGTGATGGAGGGTACCAAATGCTGCACACTGTAACGGAGGGTACCAAATGCTGCACACTGTAACGGAGGGTACCAAATGCTGCAGACTGTAATGGAGGGTACCAAATGCTGCAGACTGTGATGGAGGGTACCAAATGCTGCACACCGTGATGGAGGGTACCAAATGCTGCAGACTGTAATGGAGGGTACCAAATGCTGCACACCGTGATGGAGGGTACCAAATGCTGCAGACTGTGACGGAGGGTACCAAATGCTGCACACTGTAATGGAGGGTACCAAATGCTGCACACTGTAATGGAGGGTACCAAATGCTGCACACCGTGATGGAGGGTACCAAATGCTGCACACCGTGATGGAGGGTACCAAATGCTGCACACTGTAATGGAGGGTACCAAATGCTGCACACTGTAATGGAGGGTACCAAATGCTGTAATGGAGGGTACCAAATGCTGCACACTGTAATGGAGGGTACCAAATGCTGCACACTGTAATGGAGGGTACCAAATGCTGCACACTGTAATGGAGGGTACCAAATGCTGCACACTGTAATGGAGGGTACCAAATGCTGCACACTGTAATGGAGGGTGCCAAACCTCTCCCAATTTAGAGATCTGAACCAAAGGTACAATACAAGGTAACCAGAACACCAATAGGTAACTAGAACAGATATTTAACCAGGTTTTCCCAACTATCGAGCAGGAACTAGAACCAGTTTATGGAGACTGGTAAATTCCCTACAGACCTCATGTGGTATACGACCGCACTCACAGGCTAAGTCCACTAATTGGAGATCCGCCTGTTGCAGGGGTCCGACCCTTAGGCCGAGACTGACTGCTATAGGGAAGAGCAGCAGAGCTAATGGGCTGTTAGGACAGGAAGGGTTCTCAGCAGCTGCTCTCGGGTCATCTCTATGACTGTGATGAAACAGACGATAAAAAAGCCACTTAGGGGAGAGAGGGGTTTACTCAGCCTACAAGTTCAGGTTCCAGGCATCACTGAGAGGAGGTCGAGGCAGGAGCTTGGGCACCTGGTCCAGTACTCACAGCCGAGGGCAGAGAGAGACAGAACCTAAGGCTGTGTTTCCTCAGTGTACAGGCTCACCGGTTATCATCACTCCTATACAGCGCAGAGCACAGCCCATGAAATGGTATCACCTTCACTCGGGGTACGTCTTTAACCTCAGTTAACAACCCAGATAGTGCCCCACAGACAAGTCTGCTCTAGGAAATCCCTCAGCTGAGACTCCCCTGCTCAGGTGATGTCAGCTAACCAGCAGATGCGAGTGGGAGAGATGACTTTGCAGTTAAGAGCCCTGGCTGCTCTTCCGAGGGCCCAGGCTTGACTCAGCACCTACATGGCAGCCCACAGGCATTTGTTACCCACTTCCGGGGATCTGAAGCTCCTTTCTGGCCTCCATGGGCATGCAACACATTTGATGAACAGGCACACACATAGGCAAAACATCCATACACATGAAAAAAATTAAACAGAAAACCAGCACAGCAATGGAACTAAGACCCTTGGGCAGATGCGGAAAGCTGGACACAATACCGCCTTGCAGCCACAGGCCCAATATGGTTCCTCCTCCACAGCATGCATAAAAGAGGCAAGTCAGTGGTAGAGCTGCTACTCAAGGTCTCCTTGCTGGTCTAAAACTCACTACACAGCTCAAGCTGAGCTTGAACTCATCACAATCCTCCTGCCTCAGCCTTCCAAAGGCTGGGATTGCATGTATGAGGCACCATTCCAGGCATGTTACCCATAGAGACACTACTGTCTTGACCAACACTGCCTACAGGACAACTTAGCAGGCTTCCAACATCAGTGGAAAGGTACCTCACAAGGCAGCCAGTACAACCTCTGGTCGGAGCGTAGAAGACACAGAGGTCACATCTAAAATAGTAGAGAGGAGGACCATTCTGTTCCCCAATTGCTTGCACTAGCTCATCAGTTTCAAAGATGCTGGCTATGAACTCGGACACAGGATCCATGCAAAGCCTCATAATGGCACCCCTATGAAGCATCCAGACCACAACACCAAGAAAATGGCCTTCTGCATTCACAACTATTTTAAGAACCGCAAATCCTGTTTCTCTTTTTCAAACTAATTAAGGTTTATAAGCAGGACTGAAGTGCTTCTTGTGACTCTCACGGGGAGGCAGATCACTCCGGTTGGAAGCAAGCGGTGGACGGTGAGAGGCTGTCAGTGACGCTTCACACAGCACAGCCTGAGACGAGAACCACAGCTCCCAATTGGCTGGTCTACAATGTTCGCAACCTCATGCCAGTGGGTTAAAAGCAACCAGAAAAATTTGCAGAGTCCAAGGGTTTTTAAAAGACGAAATCTTCCTTTTTGTTTTTATCTCTCTCTTCCAAATAATAAATCATGCACACTTATAAAATGGCTGCATTTTTTTTTCAACATGGCAGATAGTACAGATGAGATTGGCCCAAGGTCAAGTTCAGAGCGCACTGTGGCAAGGCTGGCAGCCCAGGACCTCGCCTCCTAGCTGGGTCTCAGCTGCCTTCCAGGGGCACTGCTTTTATTTAGGGTTCCACCCATGTGGCATGACAAAAACTTCATGGACATGAGAGGAATCCTTTTCAGTGTGAGGCACAAACGAGATCAGGGATCCCTGTAACTAAACTGGCTACACGGGCAATGCTGGCTTTCTTCAGTCTTGCTGAGCTCTATTACACCGTCCATTTGTTTACAGAAATTCCTGTCTTTGAAAAGACAGGGTGAAGCCGGGCGGTGGTGGCGCACGCCTTTAATCCCAGCACTCGGGAGGCAGAGGCAGGCGGATCTCTGTGAGTTTGAGGCCAGCCTGGTCTACAAGAGCTAGTTCCGGGACGGGCACCAAAAGCTACAGAGAAACCCTGTCTCGAAAAAAAAAAAAAAAAAAAAAAAAAGACAGGGTGAAAAACTGCATGCAGGTGGCCCTCTGCACCTGTGGGGTCTCTGCCCAAGGGTTCAACCAGGGATGTGAAATAGTCAAGAAAGAAACTGCATTTATTGACCTGTATAGCCGTTTCAAATGGTCATTTCCTAACGATACAGTAGCAGTGGCTTAGGCAGCATTAACATTGTATTAGGAATCCACAGAGAATCTAAAGTACATGGGGTGGGGAGAGGTTACATGAAGACACTCTGCTATTCTGTATAAGGGACTTGAGCACAGATTTGGGTACTGTGGGAGATGCTGGGAAGGACAACTGTATTTCAGTGTGTGTCCTTTTGTGAGAACGGTAATAATGCTTGTGACATTAGCCCTGTGTGCTCACACTGTGACAGTGGATGCTCAGAACAATAGGGCCAATTATCGAACAATTTCCACTCACAATGCTTCCCACACCCAGGCAGTACATGTGCGGTGGGTTAGGCTCGGTGATTTCATTTTACCACCACAATATTTCTGCTACACAGCTTTTACCATTACACATACTTCACTCATGGAGAAACTGAGACACAGGGAAGTCAGCTGCCCCAGATTTCACCGAGAGCAAGGGAAAAGCTATCCTCAAATCCAGGCACAGAATATTCCGAATCCTGCATCCTGCACCACAGAAGACGATATCCCTGTCTGTAAAAGTATTTCTTCAAATTCTGCTTTCATCAAGGACATTTCGAGACCAAGGACAAGCTAAAGGGGAGAGCGATGGCCCGTTTTCCACAGCCGTGTTGACCTTCTCCATGGCACGGAGCCAAGGGGCTCTGCTACTCTCCCTAAGGGAAAGCAGAGCTCACGAGGCGGGGCCATCAGACAGGGCTGACACCCAAGTGGTTCGGAGTGCCAGTAAAATCTGGAAGCAAGGCAGACTTTGTCTACTGTTCCGCCTTAAAACATTCGAGAAGCAAAGGAGTACCTCTGCATTCAATAATTAGGGCTGAAATCCGCAGGTCCATCAAGAAGGATGCATTCCTAGAAGAACTGATGCTCAAGTCAGCAGCCTCGCATGCTGCCATGCCACAGTGCAAAAACAAAGCAAATGAGGCAGAGCATTGCTGTTGCCTAGAGAGAAAAAAATCCCCGCCACTTGTTCTGCTGGAGAGAAAGGCTGAGTCAAAATTAAGAATGCATCTAGGACTTTGCCTGCAGACCAGCTGTGAGAGAGTGAAAAGGGATGGGGCCGGGATCTGCGACTTCTCCCTCGTCAGAAGAATTGCTTTCAGTGGATGGGATGGCGCCTTCTAGGTTAGGTTTGACAGCCACTCATACTCGACTGTCTTCAGAAACCCTCACAGAAAGGCAGAGGAAAGGAAGCAGATGAACCAAAGTGTGAATTTACGGCGTGGCCCTGTGTTTGTTTTCTACCGAGCTCTGGTGGCAAGCATTATGAACTCAATTAAACGAGCGTGTGTCCTTGCTGTTGGAGTTATCGGGAAACTGTGACTCCAGGGTGTCCTTCCCCAGGGACACTGCCCACCTCTGTCTAAGAATGAGTCATACTGATCTTCACAGCGCTCGAACCCAGAGGAGGGGTTGAAGGGTTGCTTCCCGGTGCGGGGGGGGGGGGGGGGGGGACGGACGACGACAACGACACACAGACCTGAAACACAAGCCAACAGCTATGTGTTGCTCCCTGTCAGGGCAAGGACAGCACCAGGAAGCAGAATAGAAGCACAGTGTCAGCAACCCCAGGCAGGCTCTGTGGGATGGGCTTCCACAGTCCCTGCCTCTCCAGTTTGGGAAGACCACCTCAGTCTGAGTGGCCTCAGTGCCACTGCCTGGGTCCCTGCCCAGCTAACAGCTTTATGGTTCTGCCTTGGCCCCTGTCAATTCAGAAACCTTTGCTGATTTATGCAGATTGTAAAGCAAAGTACCCGTGGATGAGGGCAGTCTGGCTGACGTGGCCTGGCAGTGTCTTTCTTGCCATTGCGGTGGCCTAGCTGGCTATTCTAAAGGGGCTATGGTTTGGTCCTCACCGGTGACAGTCCATCTTCAGGAGGTCTGTCCAGGGTCATAGATTCCCAAGGCCTGAGCCAGAATAAACTCGAGTTCAGTGTGTCTCTACAGGCAGCACAGTTTAGCTCCTGGCCTGTCCTGACAGTCCACCCTACCCAGCAGCCTGTCTTCTCTCCTTGCTCCCTGGCTTGCCATCCTTGCCCTCAGAATGCCACCCAGGCCCCACAAGGGCACATGACTGAACACATCCGAGTGCTAAACGCCACCACTCACAGATCCCAAGAAACCTTACCCTCCCTCAGACTCTGGTCACAGATGCCTACACTGGGCTCCAAACTCAAGAGTTGAAGGAGGGATTGTTGAGACCAAGATACACATCAACAGAAAACCCGTACCCTCTCGGCTTCCATTTCCGACACCTAGAACCTAGAGTAGCACACTTAGAGCATTAGCGTCTGCCTTCCTAAGCAGGTGGGTCTGGTGCCCTCCCTGTAGACTGCAGAGATGGTCAAAGAGCATCCGAACCAGGTGGGGTGGAGACCACTGTGGCTGGAGCGCTCTCCTCTCTCTCTCTCTCTCTCTCTCTCTCTCTCTCTCTCTCTCTCTCTGGGTGTGTGTTTGTGTGTGCTCACGCATGTGCGTACCAGAGTGTCCACCCCTCGTCATCAAGTGGTGGAGTCAGGAGTGGGAAGAGACCGGAGAGGGTGGCAGGAGGCTGGGATCTCAACTGTACTCCTTCTAGTGCATCATGAGTACTAGGGTGGGCCTGCAAGCAAACTGGTGAGCACGCAGGGAGCATAAGCCACACCCCTAGAAAGAAACCAATAGACACTCGCGGAGAGAATGTACTCTGAGATCTGTTTTGATCCCTTACTTTCTCCTCACAGCTACTATGGCTTGGAGCTAAAATGTCCACCCACGAAAGCTTATGAGCCGGAGGCTTATCCCCCAGTGTATTAATGTTCAGAAGCAGGCCCAGTCACCCAGACCACGATGGTTCTGATCTCATCAGTGGGTTCATCCATTTGTGGGTCTTGGGAAGTAGAGGGAACTGTGGAAAGAGGAAGGTGGATGGTGGGCATGCCTACAGGGGTATTTTGTGCCCTTCTCTTCTCTCTGCTGTTGTGAGGCAAGTGCCTTGGCTCTCACACGCTAACCATGAGCATCTGAATTATCACAAGTCCTGAAAACAATGGAGCCAGCGACTGTGACCCCTCAGAAGCTGAGAGCTAAGGTTCATCCCTTCTGCCTCTGTGTCGTTTGCCTCAAACATTGACCTAATGCTCCAACCAACCAGCAACGCATGCACCATTCCGCCATCTCCCCACAGTATAGTCGGAAGGCAGGCCCATGCTCAGTCCCAGGCTGGAGATCCGAGCCCGTGTGTACGCATCCCAGACTGGCTTTCCTTCATCCCACACAGTTCTTGTGGATATTGAGCATGGAACTCAGGACCCCTTTGAGCCAATTCTTAACACTGCAGACAAAGGAAGTTTTTGGTCTTCCCTTTCCTTCTCCAAGCTTAACTTTCTCTGCAAATTTCGCCTCACTGCCTTGTTCTGCCACCGGCGCCTGCAGAGACATTATTCTATCTCCAGATACAAGCTTTGAAGCTACAGCAGCGGCTGCTCTTGCCTCTCATTCCTCTGAGCTGAAACATCCTTAGTGACTCCCTGTCCCCTCCTAGCAGAGGATTCCAGACCCTCCACTTAATCAGGCCTCTGAGGACCGAGTCTAGTCTCTGTCCCCCGCAGTACTTCACAGGGCTCCTTTGGCGCAGAAACTCCACCCCAGTCCACTTAGCACACAGGCGGTTGGCTTATTCCTCCTACGGCAAGGGACGAAGTCTTGAGACCCAGAACTGAGGGTCCCTATAGGATGGGGAGAGGACACGGGATGCCCACCGCACATAGTCGGGAGTGCACTCGATACTAACTGGTCTGGGGTGACTGTAAGACAGCAGAGCACCACACAGCTGTGTGGGTAATGACAGTGATGACAAAAATGAGCAAGCTGCAGGGAGGTTGGGGAAGCCACAGAGGCAGGTGCTCAGAAGAAACCCTCCACCTGCTGCACTAGAGTTGGGTTCCTCCATCACTCCACCCCTGGCAGACATGGGTGTGAGACATAATGGAGCTAGGTGCTCCTTTAGTCTACCAAGGCGACTGTGTGACTGAGACCACCAGTGAGTGACAGCCAAACGCATGATACAAAGGCAACTACTTCCGCATTTCTGGAATAAAATACTCGATAAAAAGTCAATTTAAGGTGGGAAGGGTTTATCATGGCTCAAAATATGAGGCTGCAGTTGGTCATGGCAGCAGGTTTGTGAGACTCTGCGCCCTCAGTCAGGAAGCAGAGAGAGATGGGTGCTGATGCTGTTTTCCTTTTCCATTCATCCCAGGACCCAAGCCTGCATTCAGGATGGGTTTTCCCACCTCAGTTGACCTAGTCTAGACATCCCAGAGGCTTGCCTCCTAGGTGGCCTGGATCTTTGTCAAATCAATAATCAATATTAACCATCAGAGGCACCTCAAAGACAGGACGATCCTGTGTCTAGGGACTGAGCCAGCAAGCAGGATAGGCCTATGGACATTGTGGCATTGTAAGTAGGGCAGAAACGAGAGTTTGGAGTAAAACGGGGGGATGGGGTGGGAGGACGTAGGTTGTTTTTTTTTTTTTTTTTCTAGTTTACATTTTCATGGGTCATGGCTATGAATACCACAGTCCCCATTTTCTGGTTGCCAAGAAGCTTCATTAGTACTGCACTGGGAGTCCTGAGAGGCAGAGGCTTCTACACCACCTCCATCCTGCCCAGCTCCTCCCCTTGTTGGCGTTCCTGCCGCACTCTGTACCTCACCAGGGTTCACACGCGCCCCGACCCACCCTCTGGCGTGGGTCTCCATGCAGACGTGCTTCCCCCTCTTGCATTCATTGACAGTGTAGCAGCTTCCAGGCTGCAGGGCACAGCCCAGTCTGGAGGAAGAAGGGATCCTCTCCATGTTAAGGTGTCATCCACCAGCCGGGAAGAGCTGGTTCTGCAGCTGGGGGTGGGGATGCAGGAGTGCTTTTCTCGCCGGCAGCCCTGACTTGCGAGGGTGCAGGGGTGGAGGAGCCTGGGGTGCAGATCCTACCCTCTCCCACGCCCCGCAATTAGCCTCTGCCTCGAGAGTTGCCGAACGTGAAGGGAAAAAATGGAAATTGCGCAAAAAGACGAGGAAGGGGAGCGGCTGAGGATACTGCCGACCTGTGTGGTGCCCAGGGCTCGGGGTGATTGCTGAAGCCGACTTTCATCCTCATCTTTCATTTCTTTTAATCTAGAGGTAATTAGAGGGAAATCAAATCCCTCCCCACAGCCAAAGATTAACCTGTCACTACTGCATCTCTCTTCCTACTGAGTTTCCTACCTCTTCTCGTGCCCTTCCCCCTTACACACACACACACACACGTTTTACTTATTTAAAACTGTTCAGATTGGACATTTTCCATGACAAGGACTCTTGTAGGAATAAGCAAGACTCTCCCTCCCTCCAAGGCAAGAACTCTTCATTGCTTTGCAGATTAAAAAGAAAAAAAAAAAACCCACCCAACTGAAAACTCCCTTTTATGGATGAAGAAGGCACAGCGCAGAGCGTGAGGAGACAGGACCATTTATGGCTATAAATGGCAGCGCCAGGATTTCCCCCAAGCATCTGACGGCAGAGCCCCTGTGCCCCCAATCTGTGCACAAAAGCCATTAGAGGATCTCTGTTCCGAACTCAGTGGCTCTCTTCCTGCAGATGACAAGGTGATTATATGGATAGAGAGAGACAAACCCCTGTCCAGCTAGTGATGAAAAGCCTGCCTACCATGAACCTTGTTTCTCTCTGCACATCAGCTTTGGGGACAGTATTGAGGATGAAGTGGCATCCTGGCCAGCCGTGGCTCTTTCCGCTCAATCACCTGTTTGTTGCTTAGCCCACATAAATTGAGGGACAATTCCCTCTGTAGCTCACACTGTGGCGGTGGCTCTCCACTTTATTCACTGAGACAGGGTCTCTTTCTCTGAACCCAAAGCAGCCAGTTGTCCCCCAGAGATCCCTCTTCCCAAATGCCAGGACCCCAGGTGGGCTCTACCTTACCCACCTGGCATTTTGTGGGAGCCCTGGAGTCTGAGCCCCCCCCCCCCCGGGTCCTCCAGCTTGCATGGCAAGCCCTTTAGCCGCTCAGCCCACAACCCCTGATTTAGGCTCACTAGGGCAGTGCTGGAGGAAGTCTGATAACCTGGCCTTCTTGAAATGATTCTGGGAGGGCTCACACACAGGTCAGCGCTGCCACATGGCCTCAATGGTGACCGACTGGCCCCATCGGCCCCATCCAGGGCGGCAGGGCACCTGCATTATCTGCGGTGGAGAGAGTCAGTCGTCCCTCTGAAATGATGCTTCTTAGGAAGTGTGTGTTTCCCATCAGCCTCAGAAACAGCCCCTCTCAGCTCACTGTACACAGAAGAGGTCTCTCCTGGGCGGTGCAGCACATTACACGTGGTAATGCACATGCATTAGCCTCCTCCTGTCTGTTTTCCAGTGGGGATCATGCACATGTGTCTAGTTTACTGACAACCCACCCATGCCTGCGACCGTTGAGGTCCAAACAGCCGCCGCAGTTGCAAACCACGGTGCCTCAACTTTCAGCAGGTTGTGTGGAGCTCCAACAAGAACAGCACACTTTGGCCTTGGGTAATAAAATCTGTGGCCCTTTTTTCCAGGAACCACACACACACCTACATACAAGGTCCTGTGTCACTTTGGGGCTCCTGCAAGACCTCACACAGTCCACACTGAAAGCAAGCTCGGGTTTCTTTAGCTTGTCATTCCAGGCTGCCTACCTCTGGTCTCCGGCTTCCACGGCGCTTTCTTCCCTCTCGCCAATGCACTCTGTGCATGGGGCTTTCTAGCTACTCAAACTCTTAGGGTCCCCTGCAGAGCTTCCTCCACCAGGGATGTACTGCTCACCCTTCATACCTCAACCACAGTGCTGCCTTCCCATGGGCTTTAACAATTCATCCTACCGGGAAATGATCCCTTGACTTGGCCTCCTCCACCTCACAGATCTTCACGTGTGGGTTTCCCTTACCTCCAAGAGCTCATTGGCTTCTTGGAGTCCTCTTCACACGGGAAATTCTTAACAAACACTCAAGATAAAGGTATTCTTGGTTCTCTAATCCACTCCTGAATGCAAATGAGATGCAAATGACCCCCACTAAGAGCCACCATACTTTGACCCAGGCTTCTTTTATGTACCTGAGACTGGAGGTCCTTGGGATCTGTGTGTGATGGTCCTTGGGGTTTGGGCATCAGCTGACATTCAAAATTTCAACCAAAGATCAGCTGTGTACACACAGATGGACCCATCAGTAGGACAGTGAGATTATTTCCCTGGAAGAGGCTGTTCCCAGAAGCCTGGTCGCCAGCCAGAAGGGTGGCATGCTTAGAACATGTAGTTCTGGAGAGGTAGCTGCGCAGATAAGAGCACTGGCTACTTTTCCAGACAACTGGGGTTCAAGTCCCAGCACGCACATGGTGGCTACCAATCATCTCTAACTCCAGTTCCTGGGGGAATCTGACGCCCTCTTCTGGCCTCCATGGATACTGCATCACAGACACAGAAAGAAAAAAGCACCCATATACATAAAATAAAAATAATAAATCTTTTAAAAAATGAATATATCTTCCCTGTTATTGAGGTGGTTTAAGTAAGGTGTACTACCAATTCAAGGGGAGGAATCTGAGTTGGTGAGCTTCCTCTCCTCTTCCTCAGGACAGGACAAAGCCACATTCCTTGGCCATACTCTCCCTGCTCTCTCAGAACGCCTCGCCTTTGTTCTAGGTTCCGTGTAGAATGCACTGCCTTGGAACTTCACCTGCTGGTTCTAACGGCAAAGGATTCAGGACAGATGCCTGTCAGGTGAGTCAAACCTTGAGTGGGCATCTCCGATCGGCACTGACGCTATCCGGGCAGGCTCGCCCCGTTCTTTACAACAAACAGGGTTATTATGGTGACAAACGGTAAGTAAAACGGGAGTAGACTGTGAAGTGTTAATGCGGGAAAGGGCCTTCTGGGCTTCCGTAAGTCACAGTCCAAACATCTGCAGTTGAATCAGAAACAGTAAGTCTATGACGAGGCTCCTAGGCACTCGGAGACACTGTGGTCTCCACACAATCCCCCCAGATTTCTCCACGCCTACCTCCCTGCCACACTTTATAAATCCTGGGGACCCCAAGAAGAGTCCAGCTACCAGAAAGATCAGCATGTGGGAAAGAAGAGCGACCAGTCAGACGGGGTTAGATGGACCTCCCGCAATCTAGGGCCTTGTCCGCAAACAGCTGGGAATGCTGTCCACTCGGGTACGTCGGATACAAGGTTACCTTAAGAGGGGTCTCTGTTGGTTTTCCTTATTTTCCCCTTCCTTTTTGAAGCTGGGCTTTCAATGCATGGCAGAAACCGGTCTCAAAGTGAGGAGACTCTGATCATTTTTACTCTGCCACTAATGAGACTTGTGACTTGGGACAGACGAGACACACGCCTTTTCCAACTCAGTTTCCAGGTGGAGGCGGGGCGGGGAGATGTGCAGGGGAGATTCAGGCATAGGATAACTTCACCCAGCTCTCAAATCACCCGCGAGGGGGGTCTTGAATCTGGAGTGGCGACCTCTGTGCCCCTACCAATAAAGTGAGGGGTCAGATTACAACAGTGGTTCTTGAGGCAGAAAACCCCTTTTCCTGTGGGTGGAATCTAATACAGAAGACCCAAATCAGAGCTCAGTCTCAAAGCCCAGCTGTCTATCCCCTGCAGTAGAGCTATGTAAATAGGGCACTCAGTTATAAAGGTCTAACATGCTATAACATGGCTGAACCTCAGAGACATCATAAAAATGAAAGAAGCCAATCACAAAAGACTGCACATTGTGTAATTCTGGTAAAAAAAAAAAACAAAACAAGCAACACTACCAAGGACCGGAAATCCATGGCAGTTAGATGGCTTCCGTGGGGGGCGGGGTGGAGGCCTGGAGATCTGGAGAGGCAGCAGTGCATACAGGGATGGGTTTCTCACAGAAAGTCAAAAATTTTTGGAGCTAAGTGGAATGATGTCCCTACGACACTGTGATATATAGTGGATTGTATTCTTTTGGGGAGGGGGTGCTAAGGATCACATCTAAGGCCTTACATATGCTAGGCAACTGTTCTACCATTGAACTACACCCCAGTCCCCCGAAGTATATACTCTTTAAATTTATAGACTGTTAATTTTACTCTAGAGATGAGGGTCAGCGTCCGCATTTCCACGTGCTGAGGGTTACTCCTCGGAGCCCCAGGATGCAAATCATCGCCAGTAATGAAGATTTTCGTTTACTTAGTTTTCTTGTGACAGCCATCTCCCTTCTTCACTCTAAAGGCAGTTTCTCCGAGCGTCCCAAACACACATGTCCCAGTGACACCCTGCTGCCTGGAAACATCTCTCCTCCACGGCAGCCCTCCAGCACCAGCGACAGTCCACCGTAATCTCACGGCCTCAGATTTAGGACACATTAGTTTTAAACTCACAATTCCTCAAGAAAGGGAAATAACAGCTAATGGTCACTGTTTGCTACCTGTCCAGTATCAGTAAAATGAGCATAGAGAGCACCTGCTGTCAACAGTGTAGTGGCAATCACCTACGACTCCAGCACCCAGGGGGCTGCCTCCAAAACCAAGACCAAACCAAACAAAAACATGCCCTAAGTTGTTTCACTTGAACGTGCTCATTTTTGTTTTATTTACATGTTATTTTTTGCTATGTAGAAAAGACTTCTAGAGGCTCAAAACAGCCAAGCAACTCTCTGAGGAAAGACTGAATGCCCTTTGCTAGGCTCAAAAGAAAGCACTTTGTTTGTTTGTTTTTGAGATAGCATCTCATTCTGTAGCCCAGGCGTGGCTGGAATTCACTTGATAGCACAGGTTTTCCTTGAATTTATGGCAACCCCGTCAGCCTCCACGTGTTGGGATTATAGGCATAAATCATATCGTGCCCAGCAAAGAAAGTGATGCTGGCTCTGTTTGGAAGGAGATCAGCAGGGTCAGGCTCGTCTGTTACAGAACACCTGTGACTGCTGTCAGCCTCACCAAGACAGGTCCCGCGGGCTACGGGATCCAGGGTGTGCGGAGGTGCAGGGTACATGAGGTGCGGAGGTACATGAGGTGCGGGGTGCACGGAGCTGCAGGGTACACGGAGGTGCAGGGGGGCATGGAGGTGCGGGGAGCACGGGAGGTGCAGGGTACACGGAGGTGCCGGGGGCATGGAGGTGCGGGGTGCACGGAGGTGCGGGGTGCACGAAGGTGTGGGGTACACGGAGGTGTGAAGGTACACGAGGTGCCGGGTGTACGGAGGTGCGGGGTGCACGGAGGTGCAGGATGCACCAGCACATGTTGGAGCCTTTCTAATGATTCTTCTGCACCTTTTCGGAGAAGTCTTGGGGCTGAGGGGCTTGGTCATCTGCTTCTTAATTAAGATTGCATAGGTCAAGGGAACCTCACTCCGCCTGTCTTGATGACAAAAACCCAGCCAGGAGCTAACAAGGACCAGCCACGAGCTCTAGAACTGGGCACGGAGACACACACCTGTAATTCCTCTGCCTCTAGGAAGGCAGAGAGACACAGGATTGAGAGTTCAAGGCCTGCTGGACTTCATAGTGCGCTCCAACTCAAACTACTAACAGACAACAGCAAAAATAAACGAAAACTTTGCTTTTTTCGGGCAAGTTCCGGCTTGGGATGCTACCGTGACGTCACTCAGCACAGCTGGAGCGGCGTGGTCTCAGAACGGCAGCCACGGTTTTTGGCTCCACAGTCCTGCATATTTTCCTGCCCCGCCCCCCAACCACGCCCGCCCTGGGCTTTGTCCAGCCATAGGGACTGAGAATTAATTCAGCCTGGAACCTGGTGAAGTGAGCCCAACAGTAACTGCGTGTATAGTACTGCACCTGGCAGATCGCAACGTGCTCTCACGGGTGACCATTGCTGGCTAAAAACAAAGTAATATATAAAATGAAAGTAAGGGGAAAACCGGGAAATGGCATTTAGCTTTCCACACACCTCCTCTCGCCACTGGTGACAAAGTGGAAAATGAAAGGGCTTCTAGAATAGAAAGGAAGCCAGAGTCCTGAAATTCAGCAGCAATGCTTTTTATATTAAAAATGACTTGATAAGTTATAAAATGCCTCTCTCATCCCTGCCAGTCAATGGTCCCAATCCGCTGGGACCTTCAGCTCATATGGATTGTATAGGTAACGTGAGACAAGGGCTGGGAAAAGCAAGTTCTGTCTTCGGGCTTTTATCAAGGGCAGGACCTCTGAGTCTTCTGGGTTGCGTGGCACAGGCCAGAGATCTCAGAATGCTCAGTCCCTGTGAGCACTAACTAGCCCTCACTCTGCTTAGGGCCTGAGCTCCGAGGAGGCAGGGTACATTCAGGGCCGCGTGGCCATAGAGGAGGCCTCTGATAGGCGCTCCAACCCCAGTCCTAAACACACATGTGTAACCGAAACACTAACACACTTGGTAGATTTTTCTCTGTACAATAGTTACTGAAGAGGAGGTCATGGATACTGAAGTGGAGTAATCAGAAGACAGATGATGAGCTGGAGGGTAAGGAAGGGATGAAAATGATGGAATATAGTACTCACTTAGGAAATTTTCAAAAAAAATTAAATTTTAAAAGTATGCTCAGGCCACACTGTTTTAACTTCTTGTTCCAGTGAAGAAGTCAGAATAGCAATGTGTCAAGGTCATCCTAAAATAATCTGCACCCCCATGCCACAGAAAGCCACCCACTTCTCTCTGCATAGAGCACAAAATCTCTTGGGATCTCATCTTGATCGCTGGAATCAATAGCCATTACAGATGAGATCTTTAAGGAGCGTGCTTTATTGCACTTAATCTAACTACATCACAGCCCAACCAGTGTTTGTTCTGAGGGGTAAGGGGTGAGAGCAGCTGAACGTGTTTAGTCAGTGGCCATATCATTTGCCTGCTGTAGGGCCCGAGGTGCCCAGGGACATCACCTCTAGAGCAGAAGTCCATGGTGGCCACACCTG
Source organism: Chionomys nivalis (assembly GCF_950005125.1). Lineage (NCBI taxonomy): Eukaryota > Metazoa > Chordata > Mammalia > Rodentia > Cricetidae > Chionomys > Chionomys nivalis. Next base: position 51,306,535 of record NC_080107.1, read on the forward strand.
CACAACTGTCCTGTGCAAACCACAGGTGAAGGTTCCTGGGCTGCCGCCAGAATGGTGAGTTGCTCTTAGAAGAGATCAGGAAGCGGGTACCAGCCAGCCTGCCTGACATTTCATACAAGGTGCAGCACCTAGAGAACCTGCAGACATCTGTGGACAAATCTCCAAGCCACGATCACAACACTCTGCAGAACGGATGAAGGTGGGGTCCTTGCGCTGGCATTCTCTAAGTGCACTCAAGGGTGAAAAGCACTGCTGTGTAGGAAAGCAAGCAGGAACTGGGCTGGGGAAGAGAGCATTCCTCTTGTCTCCCACAGCTGGAACTGAGCTGGGGAAGAGAGCATTCCTCTTGTCTCCCACAGATAGCAAATGCTGACATGTCTGGGAGCTTTGGGGCCATCTGACACATCATGGGTATGAGAAGTTCCTGAAATGCCCGTCTTAGGGTTCTGCCTAAAAGCTAGGCAGATGCTAATCAGTCAGCGTGTACTCTGTGGGAGCCTGGAATGCCTGTGTGGTGGGGGACAAACAGAGCAAATGGCCGAGTGAAATGTTCTTCATAGCTAGGATGACTGCAGGAAGGCTGAGGCAGGGACATACATCCTTTCCCTTCATGTCCCCATGGGTGGCCGAGGGAAGGGGGAGCTTGGTGGGCACCTCCAGATGTGGATAACCATAGGGACTTAGCACTGAATCCCAACTGTGGCATAATTCCTGGTTCTATTTGTGTATCGATTATTTGGTTGGTTGATTGGTTGTGGTGCTGGGAAATGGACGTGGGTCTCACACATGACAGCACATTCTGTCCACTGGAGCTGTGTTCCCAACCACTCCTGATTCTGAGCTGCTGACTGCCTGGGACTATTTGTGAAATAAAAAAGTGATTTATTCACTTAGATTTCAAGAAGTTCCTTCGTCTGCTTAGGACACATAGAGAAATGAAAGAATCAGCAGAAATGAGCGACATTAAGACTTACTGCATCTCCTTCTTTTTCTTCTTCAGAGGATTCATGAGGCGCAGTGTGTCTCTGATCACGGCCACCTTCACCTCTTCATCCACCAGGCTGGGGATATTTTCAAACACCCCTGGAGAGAGCTTGGAAGGTAAGGATTCCAAGTCAGAGCTGAACTGTGACCCACTTCTGATGCTTATCCCTGCATACCCTGTCTAGCTCAAGGGTTGTGCAATCATGCACCTGGCCTTGGCAAATCCACAGAAAGGGGTTTTAACCCTCCTTAATCTTAGCTTAAATATGAAATCACCTTTTATAAATCCACAAAACCCACACCAAAAAATTAACAGCACTGTGATTTTATTGTTATTGGTTAAGGTTTTATTTTGTTAGCCCAGGCTGGCTGCCAACTTGATGTGTAGCTGAGGATGGCCTTGAACTTGTGATTGCTCTGTCCTGCCCTCTGGACTCCTGGGGTTACAGGTGTGCACTACTATGCCTGGTCTTAGCCCTGTGCTTTTTGGATTATCAAAATTATACACGCTCATTATGTGCGAGCTGGGAATGTGGGAAGGGCTTAAGAAAATTAAAAGAATCCAGATAATCCCCCAAAAAGCCCAGCAGTAATTTTAGGGCTATTTCCTCTGACTCCTTGACAGCATCTGTGGGGGTGTAGCATGGGCACTGTTAAATGTGCTGTTTGTCTTAGTGGCCAAGCATGCCGGCATGGCTAACTCACACTACAGAATTTCAGTCAGCTCATCTCCTGAGGGTAACTAATTAGTTCATGTACAACGGATGGAAAGGCTCAGCCGCTTCTACCCTTCCCACCTTTAAAATGAGAAGAATGGCATGCTGGGAAATTACCATGGGTCGGAAAGGTCTTATATTAATAGACTCTCTTTGGAGCTTGACAGAACTAAAATTATTTGACTTGGATGGGATTTAGCTGTGAAGTTCTGAGGATGGCAAGTCTTGGGCAGTCAAGGGGCCGCCTCACAGGTCCACAGCCCAGGAGACGATGCGGTCGGTCAAGGGGCCGCCTCACAGGCCCACAGCCCAGGAGACGATGCGGTCGGTCAAGGGGCCGCCTCACAGGTCCACAGCCCAGGGGACGATGCGGCCGCCTACCTCGTATTCATGCTCAATCCTCATGCTGGGGTTTGCATTCACTTCCAGGAGCATAGGCTTCAGGTTTTTCATCAGAAGGATGTCAAAGCCTAGAATCTGGGCAGAGAAAACATAATTCAGAATTACTCCCTCTGGCCACAATTTCTTCTCAGGAATTGAGTATGGTATTAGGGGCATTAAAGCAAAAATAAATTCAAACTCGGGCTCCAACCTTGGCCTTGACCCTGGCCTCCTCCTCCACAGCCCTTGCTCCTCTGGGTGTACTTGTCGGACCAAATGGAGAGCAGAAGTTTTTATGGAAACCTTGGTAACAGATGCAGTCCCACAGTGCATCTCAGGACTAGCTCTGTCGCCCCAAGTGCCGTGAAATGATGCCCACTGTCCTCCCAACAGGTTTTCATCGTGTTAAGGATCACCAGCAGTCCACCAGTTCCTCTCCCAGCCTTTCGTTCCACTCTCCTCTGTTAGGTGACTTCCTGGCTACATCTCTGGAAACCTAAGGCCACCTCTCTTAGCCTGGAGCATACATGAGTGTTTTGTAAGGATCAAGAAGTAGCTCATCCTCTAGGCCGTGCTTGCTGTTAAAATTTCTCAGAGCAGAAGAATGTGGGCAAATGTGTTTGGGAAACATCAATCACCCTCCTTGGGTGAATCTGTTATAACCTCGAGTGTGTGTGTGTGTGTGTACGCGCGCGCGCGCACAGAGATAGAGTTGAAAGAAGGGGAAATATTTGGAAAATATGACACTGGGGGGTGCCAATTACCACCCCATTTTCCTGCTCCTAGGATCCCTATGGTTGTGCATGCTACCCCCGCCCCCCCCCACACACAGTATGAGTTATACAATGCACCAAAGATTCATAGTTCCATTAGGTCCTATGAAGAACACACTCTTAGAAGGGAGAAGAACTTGAGCCCCCAGAATGATTATGGGTCCTCAGTCCTGCCTACCTAGTGAGTGGGGTGTTGGCTTTTAAGCCCAAACAGGACTAGTCACAAGTGCCTCCAGTGTAAGATGAGTGTGCATGTGTCTTTGCTCAAAAAGCATTAACAGTTTTCAGATGCTGACACCAGAGCATGAGTCTAAGCTAGAAAACTACCTGGACGTGGACCCCTGTCCCTCGCAGGTCACCGCCACAGGCCAACCCTGCGCTCAAGGCTCACTGCGGCAATGCTGCTGTACACCTGTTCTTGACTGCGACACCCACTGCTGCAGGCGAGGCTTCCTCGTCCAGCCACCCTGGCTTCGAATTCCTTACAAGTTCTTCCGTTAGACACACTGCCATGTGCATCTTGCTCTCCCCTCACACAGTCCTTCATCTGGGTGACTCTGCATCCTTGAGATCCTTCCGAATGAGATTCAGACTTAAACTGCATGGACCTCAGATTCTCAGGGCGGGGGGTTCCCATTATCTCTAGAAACGTTAACAGAAAATTTCTAACAAAATTGATACAAACCCAGAGTCTCAAAAAACTAACTAACTAACTAACTAACTAACTAAATAAATAAATAAAGTAGAAAAGGGCAAAAAAAGAAAAAGATATGGTATAGACTCCTCTTCTTCTACAGACTCTGGAGGGAAAGATGAGAGGAAACCATTTGCTCATCCATAAAGAATATGCATTAGTTAAATGATAATTATCAAACTGTAGCTTCATCTATATTAATGAAATCAAAGTCTGGATGACCATTTTTGGGAATGATTCAAGATGAACTTATGTCTCAGTGAAGGGCAATCAGGATGAGGAGCTGGAAAAATCACCCTTGTGCTATTTTTCTTTCCGAGGTCCTGAACAGGAAGGGATGAAAATCAGTAGAAAATGATGCATGGATTAGAGATCTGCGGAATAAGAAATGACAAGTGGCTGTGAGTGATGAGCCCCTCAGGAGGCTGGTGACGCCAGGAGTGTGACTTTGGACCTGGCCTGAGCCTTGTGCTGCAGATGAGGCTGAGGACAATGGCTGGCCAACTGTGCCAGCCCTGGACATCCTGCTGCATCTCAGAAGTATGGAGTTTCACTTTTTCAAACCTGGTTAGACTTTTCTGTTCCAGGCTCAGTGGACTAGTGAATGTGAAGGGGATGTTGAGAGTAAACGGAGATCGCTCCTTTGTCTCCCAACTGCTCAGACCAGAATAATCACACAAAATTATATTAATTACAACACTGTTTGGCTCAGGCTTCTTATTAACTAACTCTTACATCTTAAATTAACCCATTTCTATTAATCTGTGTATCCCCACGAGGCTGTGGCTTACCGGTAAGTTTCCGGCATCTGTCTTCCTCCTTTGGCAGCTACATGGTGTCTTCCTGACTCGTCTATTCTCTCTGTCTCTGTTCTGATTTCCTGCTCCTGGCTTCTACTCTGCTAACCCATTGACCAAACAGCTTTATTTTATCAACCAATAAAAGCAACACATATACAGAAAGACATCCCACATCAGTTGAGAACTAGAGAAAAAGGCATGGAAACCTCTTCCAACAGATTGGTTGGTACCCACCAGGGCTGACTATTTAAGAATCTGAAGTGCATGGTTTTGAATAGATTAAATCTTACACAGGAATGCTTTGGAGTTAGAAAGTCCTGGGCACTGGTATCAGCTCAGTTTCTCTCACTAGCTCTTTAACAGGCTTTTGGGAAGGTGTTTAGCTTCTCTGTACCCATGCCCTCATTGAGAAATGGGTCTAACATAGAATCCCTGCAGGACCATCAATAACAGTTATGCAAAGTGACCGTAGGACTGTGCTCTCCTATAGAAGGGGAACTATCGCTTAGTGAGCCCAGGACTGTGCTCTCCTATAAGGTGAACTATCGCTTAGTGAACCCAGGACTGTGCTCTCCTATAAGGTGAACTATCACTTAGTGAGCCCAGGACTGTGCTCTCCTATAAGGTGAACCATCACTTAGTGAGCCCAGGACTGTGCTCTCCTATAAGGTGAACTATCACTTAGTGAGCCCAGGACTGTGCTCTCCTATAAGGTGAACTATCACTTAGTGAGCCCAGGACTGTGCTCTCCTATAAGGTGAACTATCACTTAGTAACCCTAGGACTGTGCTCTCCTATAAGGTGAACCATCGCTTAGTAACCCTAGGACTGTGCTCTCCTATAAGGTGAACCATCGCTTAGTAACCCTAGGACTGTGCTCTCCTATAAGGTGAACCATCGCTTAGTGAGCCTAGGACTGTGCTCTCCGTATAGAAGGTCAACCATCGCTTAGCTCTCTGCAGTTTCCAACTAAGTCCACCGACAGGAGATGGCACTGCCGTGCTGTGCAGTCACAGGAGCTGCTCATCTTCAGCTCTGCCTCTAACTCATGACTGAAGTCAAGGTCCTTGGTGGCTCTAGGCCCCGCTGTCCTCATTTGTAAACGGGAAAAGAACTTTCATCCATTCATTAGTGTGATACTTCCTGAATGCATGCTATGACCGTGCACCATCAGTCAGGGCATGCCGTGGAATGAGCTCTGCAGAGCTCTGATCACATTATGTGTTTAAGGGAGGTCAAATAATACTTTTTTGTAAGTTCAAGGACATCTGGATTGTTTTCCTCTCAGAAAGTCTGATGATAAAATACCCAGTACCAAGGTCTTTCAGATTCCCAGGACTGGGAAGAACTTAGAGCTGGATCTTGCCATTGAAATCGCAGACTGTCTGAACTGGCAAATAAATAATAAAGCCTGGAAGTTTCTTGGTCCACAACTTCTCAAGATGCTGCTCTTTTGGAAGGAGCCAGATTGGATCAACATTGACGTACTTTTAATATGCTACATTTCCAGAAAAAGACATTTATGGTTTTTTTCTTTTTTGAAAAATCCCTAATCTCATCTAGTTCCTCCTTTTAGGAGACACCCCATATTCTAGGCACAAGAAACAAAGCAACTCAACACTGCTACTGTCTCCAGGCCCCACATTTTAGAGAAGAGAGGACCACGAGCAAGCTAAAGTGACAGCAAGGCTAGAACCCTGGAATATGGTAAGGAGGGTGGGAGGACCAGGGAGGGCTTGTAATCTGACTTGTAATTGTGAAGGTTCTTGTTGGCTACTGCAGGGTTGTTTGTGGGTTGCATGTGGCAAGAAGGGGGTGGAAGAGCTAAAGATAGCTTAGCTAACCTTAAGACTAGCAGTTTCTGGTCTACGTGAATGCTGCTCACTTGCTGGATCAGGAAGGGTGGAGGACAGCAGGCCCTAGGAGGGAAGACAAGAATCTGATTTTGAGCCTGGTAAGTGTTTGGTGCCCACTGACTACCCTAGTAGGAAGTGTAAGTGGGCAATGGGATATTTCGGTCTGGAGCTCAAGCAAAGGTCAAGATTAGCAATATGAATTTTGGACTCAACAGCGTGTGGCTGGTCCCTAAAGCCACACATGGGGCAGGATGAGAGTGTTAAGGAAGTGATGTAGATAAACGAAGACAAATTTCCAGAATCCATCCCTAGTGGTCTCCAGTATTGACAGGTCCAGGGAAGGGGCTCAGGAGGAACAGCCAGTAAGGTCGCAGGGAATCTAGGAGAATGTGGGCCCCTCACTGTCTGCTGCGCAAACCTCTCATGCCTTGCATTCACAAGGGCATCCCCTCCTCTGGGAGCCTTCAGCTGGGCAGTTAACTGTCCCCTGATGCTGTGTGTGCCTTTGGACAGCATGACCTACAAGGAGCTGTGATTGTCATTGTGAGTCTTCCACACTAAATGGAGTTTCCCTTAGAGGCACTGACCTTGCCTGGGCCTTAGCCATGGGCCCCATACCTAGCTTAGACCTTATCTTTGTCAGAACCCAGGGAGCGTGCTAGATTCCAGAGGAAGAAAACAACTTAACTATCATAGTGGTCAAGGAAGGTATCACAGAGAGTGGTCTGAACCTCTTCGGGAGGCATTGACTATCAGAACCAGGACAGCACTCGTGGTGCCCAAGGGGAGGGATGCAGGTCTGGTTTGGGAGAATTATGGTTGAGGCACAGGAAGCTAGAGAGCCAGGCTGGGAGGTGACAAACCGCCAGACCAAGGGCTTGTTTGCCAAACTTGGCTCCAAACTTCGTGATTCCAATGTCCCAGTTAACATTAAAATGAGAATGGTTGCCCATTTACGCAACTTCAAGGCCCTGCCCTGGGGTCAGGTGTGAGAACTGTTGTCAAAGGAACCAGTGTAATAAACATCCGACCTGTCACTCAGTGACTGCTCCACAGAGCTCTTACTGGAGCACGCAACAGCTCTGGGGTGTAGCTTACGAGCATGTTCACTCCTTGTGGGTAAGGAAACCCAGACTAGGAAATGATGGCTTATCAAGCTCCCCAGCAGCAGTTGCTGTAAGAGGGAGCCGGGGTTGGGGGACTCAAACCCACTATGCTGAGGAGGAAACCCCCGTTACTACCTCCCTGATTCTCAGTTTCAGCCTGGTCGAGTGTCTGGGTTGTGGGGTAAGGAAGAGGGCACAGAGAGAAAGAGGATCATGCTAGGCCTTAGAAAAGATATAATTCTAGACATCTAACAGAAGGGTCATGGCCAAGCGCAGAATTAGATGTGGGGAGCAAGGAAAGTATACAGAGTAAGCCACAGAGCAAGCAGAACCTTGGGAGTCAAGCAGAAGCCTTCTCTCTGCGTGTTTCTGTCACGTGATCAACTGCACCCTGGCTGACCTTGATGTTTAAGTCAGGGTCACACTGCTGCCCTTAAGTCAGCAGCCATGAGGCTCTGTGGCTTGGCTGCCTGGACAATGACAGGGGATGGGCTGGAATGACAGGGCAGCTGTGTTTCTCAGCAGCAGACTACGGGAGACCCGACCACAGCTGAGCCGTGCCAGCTGTTGCTTGGCTGCCACATTTTCCAAGTCATTACTGTGGTCATGGCTGGAACAGGGTTGCAGTCACATGCCCCAGATGAGTGTAATTTGGTTGGCTGGAGCTTATGTTCTGCAACGCTGCCATCTTGCCTAGCCTGCTGCAGGGGCTACCTAGCAAAGAAATAACTTCATGTGTTTGTGCAGCGTCTTGACAGTTTGCTTCGCAGCCCTTATCTCATGTGAGTTGGACACCAACCCTGCCAGGCAGATGAGGAAACTGTGCTCCTGAAAAGTCATGTGACTTAGGACAGGTCACATGACAAATGGATACTATGGCCCAAACCTGTTCTAAGTCTTCTCAGCTATCTGGAGCCCGGCTAGGAGCATCCTGAAAAGTAACGCAAATAAAAAGAAATACAGGAGTGGCCTGGGTAGGGAGTAGGATGCCAGTTCCTCTCCCTCGCCAACAAACGGTCAGCAAGTACCACTGGATACCTTGTTAAAGCCTTTTCACACACATCATTTCCCAATGCACCCATCCGGTGTGAGTGTACAGAGAGAACCCCAGTGTTACTGGTGCTGAGAAAGACACCAGCACACATGGAGCTGTCTCCTAAGAGAGCATTCAGTGTAGTCAAGCAGTAGCAAAAGGTCCGAGACCTTGGGCCCATCTGCTAGATGTGACCTGACCAAATCAGCAGCAGCTCTGCATCTGGGCCTTCAGTTCTCTACAACTGGCCCTGCCCCCACCCCGAAGGCTGCTTGTTGCTGCCTGTCTACTGCAAGACGTGCAAATGACCATCCCAGCTCTCCCTGCTGCTACTTTGGCCATCCTGGGGCTCTGTGGTTTGGCCATGCTTGCCTGACCCCATGTCATGCTCCTAGAATAGCTATCACTACCAAACAGGCCTGGCCACACAGTCCTCAGGGACCAGCCCTGTGTGTGACCACATCACAGTGCCTCTCTGCCCTCCCTTTGTGGTGGCCTTGGTCAGGACTTCTTTGCTCCAGCATGCCTTGAAGTCCTCCTCACCTGCCCTTCCTAACCTTGTCTTCATGGCTATTGGAAACACCTGCTTAGGAACCGAAAGCATGGGGGCCCTGGGATCATGGGTGAGACTCCAGAAGACAATTACCACTTCCTGCTTCTCACACTGCCTCAGTTCCCACCCCCAGGGCTTCCACCTGATGATGCTGCTGCTGGGAGCCCAGCCACTGAACAACCTCTCGGGATTTAGCACTACCCAGCCTGCTCACGTGCTGGTGAGTGGGAGTTCACCTGGGAGGGACATTGCTCCAATCCCTCTCTTCACGCCTGCTCCTCATTGTGACCCTCCTAGCACAGTCTGATCTTCCTAACACTGATCTTCCGTGACAGAAAAAGCGACAAACATATGTGCAAACTTAACACCAGTGCAAGCGAAGCCGCCAGCGGGCCCCGGCAGTTGGACAGACCTTTGGAAAGTTGCCCGTGAGGCTGCAAGTGTTTCAGGGGACAGGACTTCACACCAGGGATTTTAGGAAGCTCAGAAGCAAGTCAAATAAGACAGTTCCCTCTCTAGGGGACATTCGTGCGTGGCCGTGTATAGTTCTAAAAAAAATCGAAGAAATGGTCAGCATAACGTTCAGAAAGTGCTCATGTAGAGGACAGGCTGGGGAATGGCATAGGGAGGAGATGCTAACAGGGGCCGGGCAGTGGGTCAGTGTGACCACTACAAGTATCTTCTGTTCTTTCATTACACACACACACACACACACACACACACACTGCACAGCTCCGCTGGAGCGGATCCCAGAGGCTCATCTTCGCTGGCCTGTTCTAACAGATCTGGTGGCAGCAAAGTGAGTGCCTGTTCTCCATGCCCCTGTCTCACCCCTGACATCCATGTTCTTAAAAGCTGTTTCAAACCATTCTCCATTTTCTTCCCCCACTCAGACTGGCTGATTGCCCAAGACAGTTAGTTCTTGCTAGAGTCCCCAGGAAGTGTCAGTGAACATAAGGGACAGTCTCCAGGATGGTCTTGGCCTCCTGGCAGCGTTTGAGGCTGCAGCCCACGCCTAGGTGTTCTCTGAGTCCGTCTTCCTGGACATTTCTGACATGTTTGCCCTCAGGTGCTGCTGTGGGTGAGTTTTCAGTTCTCTCTTAGACCTCCCTGTCTTTCCTAGACGCCAGCCCAAACATCAACTTGTATCAACCTCTCCTTTCAGCTGCCACACAGGCATTTTGCCTCCAGCTCCTGGCCTTCCTTCCCTCCTAGCTGGGCCTTTGCTAGCCACAACCTCTCTCTATCCTTCCAAAGGCTCAAGACATGTGCCTCCATCTTAGTTCCTCTTCTCTTGGCTACCATCTCTCCTCTTTCTCCAGACCACATGGGCACCTGGTCTAGCCAGTCAGCCTCTCAGATGGCACCCAGAGTTACCTAGTCTCTCCATGCCTACCAAGACCTCCCTCCTCAGAGGCAGCATCTTCTGATTACACAGAAGCATCGATCTCATTGCAATCTTGCAGCCAGCCTTGACTCAGCCCTAACCCACAGAACAAAGAACTGTGTACTTGGGAATCTGAAAACATAACATGAGCGGGATCTGTTTATAGCCCTCTGGTGGTTGCCACTGCCCGTGGGTACTCCACCACTTGGTCCTAACCTACTTTCCCTCTTCACTGTCTCTCACATCCCTCATCTGGGCCTTAACCCCAACCCTAGCCACAGTGAACTTCTTTTGGTATCTCAGATACACCAGGCTTCCCTCTAACCTCCAAGGCAACATGTCTCCACCTAGAACATTCTGTGGCTGTCCCAGTCCACTCTTCCCTGCTGTTTCTTAGCTAAGCTTTCAAGGAGCCATCCTGGACTTAGGAATGGTAGATGGACCCACAATCCCAGAGCACCTGCTCCATTTCCTACTTGATTCTATCACTTGTAATTCTCCATTAGTTGCTTCTTAATGGCTCTTTCTCCCACTATGAATTCTTGGCACTGGGCAGCAGAATTCTACAACAATGCCTGACCTCCTACTAGGTAGATGTAACATCTCTTCGATGAGTAAAGACTGTATGAATCTTATAGATCTATGGTTCAATGAGGAGAGTGGCTTGCCCTCCTTCACTGGAGAGAGAAAGTTGGAAGTTGACTAGAGGTTTCAAAAGCCTGAGGCAGTTACCTCCTATATCCCCACGTCTGGTCATCCCGCCCCATCCTGCATCCCATAGCAGGTGGAAGCTGGTACGGTTACCTGGAAGCAGGTGGGCCCTGGCCTCCCTGTAGGAATGTCTGATTGGTAGAAAACTTTGAGCTCCGGAGTCAGGGCGATGACAGTCTTGATCACCAAGGAGATGATGTCAGACCAGACCTTCTTGATATCAACGCCTTTGGAAGAGAGTCTACAGAGAATGCTAGAGAAAGTCCTCTTGCTGCCCGTACTGGCGCTGTCAGAGTGGACGAACTTGCCGCTGTGGATGTTGAGCGAGTAGTTGGTCAAGTGCATGAAGACGTGATGCAGGTTCTGGGGATTCGGCTCATGATATGGCTCTGTACAAAATCTAGAGAGTCCATCTTTGGCTATATAAATCTCTAAGGGGTCCAAGGACTTGAGCAGGACGTACAGACGGATGTCAAACTTGAGCTTGTCAATAAGGAGAGGCTTACAGATGTACTCCTGGACCACTGCTGGCCTGTTCTGGAGGGTCCCAGTCATGCGGATGTCATTGGGATCTTTAATGAGGTAGATTCCATCGCCCTGACAACCGCTGTCTGGTTTCACAATAAAGGTGGGCTTCCAGGTCGGGTCACCATCTTTCACCATCCGAACCTGGGAGGGAGGGAAAGAACCTTTAGTGTTGTGTCAGGATCCCAGTTCCCCAGTGCTCACTGGGTGTCTTCCACTGAGATGACACTATCCTGGGGTACCATGACATGGGACTGTCCTCAGTCTTGTACTCTAGGGGGAGGTGGAACATGGATTAGAAATGCAACCATAAGACCTGAGTTCAAGTCACAATGTCAGTTGTATTCTTGTACAAGTCATGGAACTTGTAACAATGACAGTGGCTTGATGCAATCTGTGAGTACCCGTGACATGCCAGGCGCTGTATTTGGCACTTTATACTCGTTACTTCATCAAACCCTCCAGAAAACAAGGCTGTTAGAGATGCATCTGTTATGTGTGAGAGGAAAGAGCCTGCCTGGGTTCAAGTCCTGGCTGTCATTTACGGCGCAAATTATTTCTACCTTCCATATCTGCTACATAGAACTAAAACTGTCTTCTTTTTCCGAATCTTCTTTGTTTTGAGACAGGGTACCTTGTCTAACCTGGCTTTGAACTTGCTCTGTAGCTAGGGATGACCTTGAGCTCTTCACCTGCCAAGTGCTGGGATTACAGATGAGCAAACATCACACCTGGCACATGTGGTGCTGGACTCTGTGCAAGCTGAGCAAGCATGCATCCAGCTGAGCCACCTCTGTGCAAGCTAGGCAAGCATGCGTCCAGCTGAGCCACCTCTGTGCAAGCTAGGTAAGCATGTGACCGCCTGAGCTACCTCTGTGCATGTTAGGCAAGCATACGACCGCCTGAGCTACCTCTATGCAAGCTAGGCAAGCATGCAACCAGCTGAGCTACCTCTGTGCAAGCTAGGCAAGCCTGTGACCAGCTGAGCTACCTCTGTGCAAGCTAGGCAAGCATGCGACCAGCTGAGCCACCTCTGTGCAAGCTAGGCAAACATGTGGCCGCCTGAGCTACCTGTGCAAATTAGGCAAGCATGCGACCGCCTGAGCTACCTCTGTGCAAGCTAGGCAAGTATGCGACCAGCTGAGCCACCTCTGTGCAAGCTAGGCAAGCATGCGACCAGCTGAGCTACCTCTGTGCATGTTAGGCAAGCATGCGACCGCCTGAGCTACCTCTGTACAAGCTAGGCAAGCATGCGACCACCTGAGCTACATTCTCAGCTCCAGGACTGATATTGGGCTGAGGACTCAATGAGAAAATAAATGTAGCAGACTAAGAACACAAAAGCTGACATGTGAGGGACGAAAGCCCAGCCACCATCATTTTCAAAGATAGAGTAAATAACTCGCCAGTTCAACTGGGGAGGTGGCAGAGTTAGGACTGAGGACTCTGAAGCCCTGTGCCTTCCCCCATATTCCTTTCACCCTTCAATGGGATAATACAGAGATGCGATCAACCGAAATGTACAAAGCCCTAAGCTCAGTCACCCCGAGTTAGCACACGAGAAAGGGTTTTCTGGTTTGTTAAGTGTGTTTCACAGACTTGGCACATCCTCCAACCTGTTTGAACCTTTTGAGAATTAGGTTCTGTCTCCTGCAGCATTTGCCTTCCTCCCTGATCTGGGTCAGCAGGACACTCCCATGATGATCCAGGCACTTGGCCAGAATTCAGATCGGAACCTGTGGTTGTGTATAATTTACAGGTAACTGCGTCCTCCAGGCTGTGGCTTCACGGTATTCCTCCGGAGCTCACATGCTGGAAACTTAACCCCTGTATGTATATATGAATAGTATCTCAAGGTGGAAACTCAGCAGGCAAAGTTGGGGAAGCTATGAGAATGGAGGCTTGTGGCTTCATAAGAAAGGAGGAGCGACCACACATCCCCACTGTCCCCTGGTACGTTTGCCATGTCTCATCCTGTGACGCTCTCTGCCACCTTGTGATGCAGGAAAAGGTCCCTCACCAGCTACCAGCATCTTGCCAGTGGACAGTGGAGCTGAAAGACACGCGTTCTATTCTTTACAAACCGACCGGGAGAGACATCCAGACGTCCGTCCGTGTTGGGGTGCACTGGGAAGCTACGGAAGACTGGGACGTTGAGGGAGGAGGTCTTTGGTGGGGACATGTGAAGACGAGCAGAGGCGTAGAGGACACCTTGCTCCCTGCAGCTCCCGGTATGGAAGCTCTGCTCTGAGCTGTCACTAAGAGCAGCACCCGGCAGGCTGGCAGAGGTGGTGATGGTTCAGGGCTGGCCTCCCGTCAGCCTTTGCCTTCGCTGTGTAAGCCTGACCCCGGCCATCTGCACTCTGGAATGTACTTATCTCTCTGACTGGCCTATATTTCTAACTGAAGGTTTTGCCGATTCCTCGGGCTTGTAAAAGATCCTTAACAATGGAGAGACACTCAGAGCCTTAATAATGGCTCCCATCAACGCTTCCTCCATGTCAGCAGGGTTCCGGAATGGAACTTCACAAAAGATCAATCCGCCTCTCAGGTCCTCCACAGAGCCTTTCCTGCAATGGTGACCTTGACGTTTAGTTGTTATTTAATATTCATCCAGGGCATCCACATGCATGGCCTTTACAGTAACTATGAGTGCGACGGGCAAATGCATCAGCCAGTGAAAAATGCCAAGTTTGCCCTGATGGGTAATTTCTGCCTCTGGAAAGCCTTTTCCAGGCCAATGATACTAACAGGTCAATATATTATCAGGAGTGATATTTTCTTCTTTGAATTCGGGGTATGTGCCTTAAATAAATTAAACTACATGGTCAATAATCCCTGTCATTTATTACACTGTTGAATGTTTTTTTTCCTGCTCTTTGCCAGAGTCGTCACTACAAATCAAGATTATTAATTCTAATAGAATCGTTGAGTTTTCTGAACTGAAAGGATCCTTGCAGATGGACATCATCCCATCCACCCATAACTCAAAGGGGAGGCTGAGGCCTAGAGAGGTGACAGGACTCACCTTGGGTCCCCTAGCTGGCTAGTGGGCAGCTAGGATGAGAAGCCAGGTCTCTTGGTCCCACCTCAGGTTCACCTGGCCATTTTTACTTTTGCTAAGATAAAATCCAAGACCTGTTTTCTGACTGCTGAAGGAAAGGCTCTCTTGCTAGGTCAGACATTGCTGACATCTGGGCTCCGACCTCACCCTGAAGATGGCTGTCTCAGAACAATTGCTCTATGGACCCTGAGCTGTCTGGGATGCACCAGTTTCAAACCTGTGTCTGGGTTCCTAGTGCGATCAGAATCAAGTGCCACAGCCTGGCTCACTCATCACAGCAACTGCCATGCCAGCAGGACCCAAGTTTGATCTCCCACAAAAAGCTGGACATGCTGGTGTAAGCCTGTAATCTCAGCACCGGGGAGACAGAGACAGGGGGATGCCTGGGGCTCGCCCGTGAGCCAGTCTACATGAGCTGCTGAGCTCCAGGCTCAGGGAGAGACCCTGCCTCAAAAACAGAAGAGGGGAGCGCAACTGAGAAAGACGTCCGGCTTTGACCTCTGGCCTACACACGCACACGCACACACGCACACACATGTCTTCTGATGTCTGGCTTTCCCTCCAATGACCGATGTTAAATACAGTTTCTATCTCTAGGCCCTATCCTCACCCTTACCCTCACCTCCCTCTGAAAATTTTGACTTGATTTCAGCTGAGACCTGGATATGTGATTCTGATGTCTGCACTGAGAACTACTGGACTAAAATGAATTAAGTCAAAAATACCATCTGAAGCTACTGTTGGAAATGAAGTTCTACTTCTTAGCGTTTGCCAGTGTGAGGAAGACGGCTCAGAAGCTACAGCTGATGGTATCTCTGGCTTATCCAGCTCTACTTTCGGATGTGAAATCCATTATCTTGTAACTTTATACCAGGATGGCTGAGAGAGATACATAGAGGATGCCTAGGCCAGCTGGCTTGGCACACAACTCAGGATGCTTATTGAAATTTTCTGCATCTTTTACTGCCCCCTAGTGGATATTTTGGAAAGGCGTCTGGGAAAGCCAGGCTGTTCAAATTTCCAACAATTACTTAAATGGGATATTATTAGCCTTAAAATGGAAGGGAATATTAAGAAGGCAGCAATTTTGAGGACTCTGCAGAGAAATAAGCCAAATACAAAAGGCAAGTACTGAAGGATTCCACCATACAAGGTCCCCAAGAAGTCAAATCCTTACCAATACACAAGTAGAGGGTGTTTGCCAGGGCCTGGGGTGGTTGTTTAGAGTCAACATTTCAGATGTGATGCCAGAACTGGGACGGAGCAGAGAGCACTGAGGCAGGCAGATCCTAGGGCTCCTTGACTAGCCAGCACAGCTGAGCCCATGAGCTCAGGCAGTCTCTAAAGCTAAGGTGGGAAAGCAGCTCTAGAGATGCTTGCAGTTTCTGGCCTCCACATGCACATGCACAAATGTGCATGCCTACACACACACACACACACACACACCCCACATGCACACACACACCCCACACATACCACACACATACACACGCACCACACACACACCACATATACCACATACACACCACACATACACACACATGTACACACATACACACACCACATACACACCACACATATACCACAAACACACATACCACATACACACACACCACATATACCACATACACACACATACACACACCACATACACACCACACATACACCACATACACACACATGCACACACATACACACACCACATACACACCACACTTGTACCACAAACACACATACCACATACACACACCACACACATCACATATACACACCATACATATACATACATCACACAAACACACCCCACAGACACACCACAGACACACACCACACATATAGCACATAAACCACACACCACACAAACAGCACAATACCACATACCACCTACACCACACACTCCACATACTCCACACATATACACATACCACATAAAACACCATATATATCATACGCACACTACCTATATCACACACACATACACACACAACCACATATCACATACATCACACACATACCAAATATACTACATGTACATCACACACCAGACACACACCACACATACCACACATACCACACAGCCACATACCACTCATACAATAGCACACAACATACACACAAACCACACACACACCACAAGAAAAAAAAAAGATGAGGCCGGTGAACTTTTATGCATATTACTCTAGTCTTTGGTGGATTTAGGTTAAATGTTTCCAGGTCATTTCTAACTGTCGTGTGGCCATGGAAAATCACCGGACCTCTGTGCTCCCCTGTAGAATCAGGGGCTTATTAGAATTAGCCAGTCCCGGGATCCAGCTAGCTGACACCTGCTGAGTAGGGTTTATCTTGACATCACCTCTGTTGGAGGCCGTGTCACAAACAAGCAAGTTGCATTACCCACACTGGGAGGTCATGCCATGCATCACCACCAGCACACAGGATGCGACAGCAGGGTGTGGGCAGGAGACTCAGGATGTGTTTGGGGCCATCAGGCCGGGCAGGTGGGAGAAGCAAGCCGCAGTACTTGGAGGAATTCAGCAGCTGGACTAGGAAGCCACAAAGAAGTATTAGCATTGAGAGGCAGGCATAGGGACCTCTGATTTAGGATGACACCAGGGATGTCAATGCTAGTGAGAGCCATGCTTTGTCATACCAGAGGATCTGCATTCTGTCAAACCCAGGCCCTTGGTGTCGTAGGCACAGGCTGTGAATCTTCAGGATTTGACAGACAAAATAGATGTAACAAAACGAACATGGGTAGGTCACAGGGACCCAGTCTTGTGGTAATTCCAACACTTGATATGCAAGATGATTTCTGAGGCCAGCTAAGACTGAGGGCAGTTGATACTTAGGTGACCAAGGCCAGACAGGGAGGGCACATGGACCATCAAAGGGCAAACTGGGAGGTGGACTGAGGTAGCTGCAAAGAACTTGATCAAATGACAAAACAGGAGAAAGTAGGTGACATTTAGGAGACTGCCAATGTTGGAGAGTAGCAAGTGAGTGAGAGCCACCGTCAGCACACACAGGTGAGAGAGGACAACGTCAGCACACACAGGTGAGAGAGGACCACCGTCAGCACACACAGGTGAGAGAGGACCACCGTCAGCACACACAGGTGAGAGAGGACAACGTCAGCACACACAGGTGAGAGAGGACAACGTCAGCACACACAGGTGAGAGAGGACAACGTCAGCACACACAGGTGAGAGAGGACAACGTCAGCACACACAGGTGAGAGAGGACCACCGTCAGCACACACAGGTGAGAGAGGACAACGTCAGCACACACAGGTGAGAGAGGACAACGTCAGCACACACAGGTGAGAGGGGACAACGTCAGCACACACAGGTGAGAGAGGACCACCGTCAGCACACACAGGTGAGAGAAGACAACGTCAGCACACACAGGTGAGAGAGGACAACGTCAGCACACACAGGTGAGAGAGGACCACCGTCAGCACACACAGGTGAGAGAGGACAACGTCAGCACACACAGGTGAGAGGGGACAACGTCAGCACACACAGGTGAGAGAGGACAACGTCAGCACACACAGGTGAGAGAGGACAACGTCAGCACACACAGGTGAGAGGGGACAACGTCAGCACACACAGGTGAGAGGACAACGTCAGCACACACAGGTGAGAGGGGACAACGTCAGCACACACAGGTGAGAGAGGACAACGTCAGCACACACAGGTGAGAGGGGACAACGTCAGCACACACAGGTGAGAGAGGACAACGTCAGCACACACAGGTGAGAGGGGACAACGTCAGCACACACAGGTGAGAGAGGACAACGTCAGCACACACAGGTGAGAGGGGACAATGTCAGCACACACAGGTGAGAGAGGACAACGTCAGCACACACAGGTGAGAGGGGACCACCATCAGCACACACAGGTGAGAGAGGACCACCGTCAGCACACACAGGTGAGAGAGGACCACCGTCAGAACACACAGGTGAGAGAGGACCACCGTCAGCACACACAGGTGAGAGAGGACAACGTCAGCACACACAGGTGAGAGAGGACAACGTCAGCACACACAGGTGAGAGAGGACAATATCAGCACACACAGGTGAGAGAGGACCACATCAGCACACACAGGTGAGAGAGGACCACCGTCAGCACACACAGGTGAGAGAGGACAATGTCAGCACACACAATGAGGGAGACCCAATGGCAATCTAGACAAGAGTCCCACTCATGACATCAGCAGGGGCGAGTGAACAGCTCATGATGCTATTGGTCAGGCACTGTTCTACACATTTCCTCACGTTTAATCCTCACAAATATTTTATAGGGCAGAAAATGGGGGGGGGCAGAGATGTCTATTAAACTGCCAAAAGTAACACAGCCAATAGACGGGGAACCAGGGTTCGAACTCAGGCAGTCAGATTTTAGAGTCCATGTCTAAAATGAATATATTACTCTCTGGTAGGAGAGGTGAGCCTAACTGGCAAGGACCTTGAATTTCATTCTGGGGACTCTGGGTGATACTGTGCAAAGGTGGGGACTTCCTAACCTGCTTTTGAGAAGGAAGAAAAGAATTGATACATGTCATGGAATGATCTTTCAGCCCCTGGACAGAAAATGTCCTGGGGCAGGTGTTCAAGGACTGAGAGAAAATGCCACAACAAGACAGTGGAACTGGAGGAAAGGAGGAAGGCTGAGCAAAATACACAGAACCAGTGCGCGACAGTTCAGGTAGGAACTGCTTGCTCCCAAAGCCTCCTGTTGCAGCGGCTCATTCTCCAATGTATGCAGTGTTCCCAAGTGAGACCCTGCAAACTGAGGCTCTGCCTTTATCAGCAGATTATCCCACTGACGAACTCAGAATATGAACGGACAAGCTGGAGCGAAGGCTCAGCAGTGTGGAGCTCTTGCTGCTCTTGCAGAGCAGAGCTGGGTTCCCAGCACCCATGTCAGGAGGCTCGCAGCTGCCCATAACCCTGGCTCGGGGATCCAACCTCTTCCAACAGGTGCTTGCTCATGCGCACATGCTCCCCCCCACACACACAAATACATAGAATTGAATCATTAAAAAAAAGTTTAAAAATAGTTGGGATAGACTAGTGGGAGGCGGGGCACTGTGGGAGTGGAGGCTAGTGGGGGACATTAGTCTCTGAGACCCCTTCTTGTCACCTCTCTGCCGCCCACCCACATGAGGTGAGCTGCTTTCCTCTCCTGCCCTCCGCCATGATGCTTGCCTCACCTCAGGCCCACAGCAGTGGAGCCAGACAATCATGGGCCTAAACCTCTAACAGTCTAAAACTGCACCAGGTCCTTCCTCCTTTCCTCCAGTTGTTTAGATCGAGTGTTTTGTTACAGTGATGAGAAACTAATCTTGGACAAGGGTGAGGGGCACATGGGCTAGGGAACTAAGAGCAGGGAAGATTTAGCAGGGAGTGGGGAGTGGGAGGCAGGGCAAGGTGATGAGCCAGGTAGAGGGACAAAAGGACACACAGCTGGGAGTGCTTGTCACTCGGTGTCTTAGTGACTTCTTTGCCACTGTGATAAAACACCATGGCCAGTGCAGCTTACAGAAAGGTTATTTTGGTTAATGGCTCCTGAGGGATAAGAGTTCATGATGACTGAAGTAGAAAAGCCAAAAGCTCAGTTAAACCACAAGCAGGAAGCTGGGAGCTTAACTAGAAATGGTGTGGGTCTTTCAACTCCCCAAACCTAGTGACACATTCTTCCAACAAGGCTGCACCTCTTAAACCTCCCTGAACAGTGCCACCAGCTGGGGACCCAGTTGTTTAAACACAGAGCCTACAGGGGACATTCTCATTCCAGTCCCCACACTTGGACATGAGTCTAGAGTTGGGGAGAGGGAGGTGTGGTCACCAGGTGATGACGGGTGCACAGAGCAGATCATCTTGGGAAATGAAGAAGGGTACACCCCGGAACTGGAGTCAGAAAAGGGCACAAATATCGCGAGGCATCCATCTTCTGAGCTGACCTGTAGACAACTTAGAGATTTTCAGCGGGAGATGGATGCCGGCCCCCACGAGAACTGCCACACGGGAGATTTGAGACTGATTCAAGAAGATGTCATGATCACAGGAACCTTGAAGACCTGAACAGGGAGGGGCAGGGGGTGGGAAAGAGAAGAGGCAGGTTGCTAGGAACCAGATGGATATAGAGAGGTGGAGGAAGGAAGAGCTCAGGGTGTAGGGCTTCAGTAGTCATGGAGACGGTGCTGTACCAGGTACAGATTGAGGGACTATGGGAAGAAGTGGGGGAGGGGCCCTTCCACCATGATCATCAGCCCTTGCCACGAAGTTAATTTCAGAGTCTGTAACCTCATTCCTCAACCATGTTGCTCAATATTTCCTCAAGAAAATTAATTTTGATACAGTAACTCTCCCAATCTGAAGAGAAAAGACGAGGGGCTATCTGGCAAGGACAAGCCCTGGATTTTAAACTGGGAAGCAGGATAGCTTGTTCTGGTGTGTGGTTCCTGACACCTTCAGCTCTGACTTAAGGGGGCCATGGAGCATGTGGAAAGGAGGGTGCCTGACACTGTAATGGACTCTGGAAGGATTCCAGTTCAGAAGTCCTAAATTAAAATTTTTAAATGAGAAAAAAAGTGTCCTGTGGCTTCATTACAGATGAGTGTTGGTTTAAAAGAAACAACACTAAGGATTCCCTCGGGCTGTTGCTGGCCACGCGTGTGTGACGTGCTCACATGGAGGAGCCCTTCTTTTGCGGGCAACCCTGACTCACCCACCCCAGCGGCCCCATTCCCCACCCTGTCCCATCCCCTCTCATTCCTTCATGTGTGCTTGTCCATGGCTTCTACTGGTCCCTCGGCCCCCCCAAACAGGCCTCTTCCTTCCACTTTGCCGCGTGCATCCAACTGTCTGTCCCTTCACACTCAGCCCTTCAAGGCTCAGGAATAAAATCACACTGCACACGAGTGTGCATTTGTGGCCGTGTGCACACTTTATGAACAGAGAACCCAAGGCCAAGAGGCATGGAGACTTGCCCAGGGCTTTCAAATAACTAGCAAAACAGACAGAATTAAAATCTTCAGACTCCCAGTCTGAAGCTCTTTCTACCAGGATGAACTGGGGAGTCTGATGTAGTTTTTTGAAAGCAGCCCTCTCTTTCTGAACATGTGACGTTTGTTGAGGGGTAGTACACATTTCTGGGCTAAGCAGAGTACTCTGTGTTTCCAAGTCACCATTCCACAGAGAACAAGGAAATGGGCCCAGGGGTGTGCAGGAAGCCTGCAGTTGCCCAGTCAGCCGGTGGGATGGAAACTTCGGCCTGAGCCCTTTCTTTGGAAGATGCTTCAGGTTTTAGTTGAGAAGCAGTTGCAGCACATAAACTGCCCGGGGGAGCAAGAGGCAAAGGGGCTGCCATCTGCTTTACCTCAAATGCTGGTGTCAAGGCGATTTAATGGATGTCACACTTTTGGAGTACAAGTTTATGCGGGACATAATCTATCCATCATTAGGGAGCAACCAAAAGCCATTTGAGGACACATCTGGGGCCACAAACTCTGATCAGTAGGAAGGAAACAGTTATTTTGTGTTTGTCTGTTTTTCCCGAGGGCCTCCTCAACATCAGCCCCCTCATACTGCACCTCAGAGGATGGAGGACATCCACCCTGTGGTCAGCCCTGCCTGGTGCTCCTGATACTTCCCCGTGTCCCCAGTCATGTATCTGAGTACCTGTTGGGGGACAAGGATTACAGGCCACAAGGCTTTGGTAGGTGGTGATTCAAATCTCAGTACTGACACTTTCTAGGAAAACTTGTCTGTTTCCGTTCCTGTAGACTGGGTAGTCTGTGAAGAAAACCGGTTTATGTGGCTTACAACTTGGGGGTCGGGGGATACCACATAAGCTCTGGTGAAGGTCTTGTATCAGATAGCATCATATTCAAGAGGGAAAGATCACATGACCATACAGGAATCCCAGGAGTGGCTCAGGAACTCACTCTGTAGCACATGGTCTTTTGACCAGGTCCACCCTCTTAAAGCAGTGTAACGCTGGGACCAAGCTCCCAACACACCACTCTTGGGGCACAGGCTTAAACTACATCCAAGCTGCTGCACTGCTAGCTGGACCTGCCCACACTGTTGAGCTTCCAGATGTCAGCATCCTTGTCTGTCCAACGGAAGAGTGATGGCTGCTCCCAACAGTTCAAGAATAACCCAGTACTAGCTAGCATTTTCCTAATACAATTCTTTTCTGATTTGTTCTAGCCTGCCGTGGTTTCCTCAACATTCCTTGGGTTCTCATTGGAGGTGCAACCCAACCACCTTGGCTGGAATCCAAGTACCTGCCTGGGCTATCCCATCAACGATTAGGACCTGTCTACTGTCACGGCTAGGTCCTTGTGATGCCAAACTCATATTTCCTACACCCTCAGGACCAGTCCCTCCAGCATTCAAGCTCCCAGTCTGGCTCCTAGTTTCATGAGCCCTTTGGTCTCCTGTGAAATAACAGAAAGCTTCTCAGCAGCACCAATCCCCAACCCAACACTCAACTACTGAGTGAGATCTGCCTCCAGCTAAAGCCGTTTTTCCAATTGTGAGGATTTCCTGCTAACGAACTGGCTAAATAATCTTTAGTTCACTTCCAAGTATATACAACTTCATTACAGTCAAGAGCACTTGAGATCACTGGCTCAAGTCTTCTTCCTCCCGCCTAACCCTGCATTCCCATGTCTCCTTCATTCCTTCCGTAATCCACACATTAAACTGATCAATGCCATGCTTTGTAACACTCCATCCAGCTGTCCTCCATCTCAATGTTCTGGCAGTCTAAATCACAAAACTAAGCACATTCATGCGCATAGCTGAAATCGGACAAGATGAGGTAAGGGATAGCTCCACCCGTGGGCTTTGTGGCTAGCAGGTTCTCCCAGCCCCATGAGAACTGCTAACTCCCGAGGGCAGGGCCACTATCACGACATGTCCAGAGTCTTCTGCCTGCGCTCTCCTGCCTTCTACTTCTTTCCATGCAAGAGCAGGACTTGACTGATACCTCTTGGAACCTGGCTGCCATCTCATCTCTTCAGTTCTGTCACACTGTGTCCAGGATGGTAGACTAACATTCACGTGGCTTTGAATGCTAAGCCTGGGGACCACTCACACCCTGTTAAAGTCTCCCTGGATACAGGGGACTCTCTCTGGGACAGTGTTGCCCTGTGCTGCAGACTCATCCTGACATGTGGTACATACAAATGAACTCATCTTCCCCTTCAAATCTATTCCTCCTGTGTGTTTGCTTTTGCAATGAACACTGCCACTATCCACACATGCCCCCATGCCAGAGACCTGAGATCACCTGCTTTGTCATTTACACACACATACTCACACACACACATGCACACACTTGCGCACACATGCATGTGCACCCTCACTTTGAGGCTTCTTTGCACACCCAATGGCTCCCTTGGCATCTATCACCTACATCATTGCACTAGTTTCCAAAGTCACCCTGAAGACGGCAATGCAGATAGTGTGAGCATTTCCCACACATCACGGTCAGCTCTTATAAACAATACTATAAAGTAGGCACCAGAGGGTGAGCTACATGAAATTGCCATTTTTATAGACCAGCTATAATTTGTGTGTGTATGTGCACACAGGTTCATATAGTTCACCATAAATCTAGTATTACTTTCCATCACAAGCCAAACTGGTCAGATGGGGGAAGGGTATTGTTTTGGTTTTTGAGACAGTCTCAAAGTATTAAATTTTATGTTCTTTTGTATGTGTGTGTGTGTGTGATATTGTTTTTACTAATGTCATAAAAAAGGAATCCAAGGTTCCCAGAGGTCAAAATTGCTATATAGCCAAGGCTGACTTTGAACTCCTAATCCTCATGCCTCTGCCTCGCATGGACCACCACACCTGGCTGTAAAACTGGGTCTTAAAGGATGACTTATTTCTCCAAGGTCACCTGTTTTGTACTCTAGAGAATCAGGATCTGAACATAGGTGTGTGTTCAAATTTCCAAAGCCAAGCTGCTTCTGCTGAGGTGGTGCACCAACGTTCAGAGTCTACATGCTAGCTCCCAAAGGAATGTTCACAGCTTCACACTTTGAAATGCAATCAGTATGTATTGGGGACAGCATCTCCCAGCACCTACACCATGTTTCACATGTGTTATTTTATTTAATCCTCATAGTCATGCCATGAGAAATCTGCAGGCATTAAATAGTTTTGTTCTTCTGTGCTGTGCGTCAGGGCAGTGCGGGTGGGGAGACTGAGAAAGAACGGAGGCCCCTAGAAGTGAGTGAGCCTTGAACACAGCCAAAGGTCGGGGGTGGGAATAACAACATCAAGATAATGCTATGGACTTGGCTATGAATGTGGTCGCTTGCTGTCCTGACTGTCAGTGACATGGCCTGTGGATGGGTGTGGCAGGCTCAAGTCCTCAAGTGGGCAACCTGGGACACCAGAGCAGGCGGGACCTTCTGGGAAGACTCTGACCTTCCACAGAGAAGCTGTGCAGACTATGAGTGCCCATGGGCCAACTGTCAAATGTCCCCACCAGCAGTGTGGGGTCAGGATGCCCTGGCAAGCATCTGGGTTTCCATACAGGTGAGTGTGAGTCCACTCACCTGAGAAGCCTGCAGGTGTTGACATGAAGAGATACTTTCATGTTGCTGGCTGGAAACTGAGCTGGTCCCAAAGGAATTCTCACTGCCACGGAGGCAATGGGAGAAGCCACTTCCTCAAATGAACGTTATTTGTGCCTCCTTTTATTTTAAGGGTAGCAAGTGGGCATTGGGCAACCAGATCTGGGGCTAAGTTCCCTGTAGAGGGCTCACAGGAAATGTCTCCCAATACTCCTTCCTCACCACCTCCGACTGGGACCTTCACCTTGGAGCGTCTGTGAAGAAACTATCCTCTCCCTTGACGATCCCAAGAGGGGCTACAGAGGCCAGCTTTCTGAGTGACTGCTGACCTGCCACCATCCCTCTAGATGCTTTCTTCTTTCAGGAGCATCCCACAGGTCACGGCTGCCATGTCAACAAGGAACAGAGGGCTGAGAGGAGAGGCTGGATCCCTGCTTGACTCAGAACCACACCTAGGCCCTAGCTCTTATTTTCCAGTATAAGCAACCTAATCAATAACTTTGGAAGAGCAAACAGGAATGGGAAACAGTGGAAGAGCACACAGCTACACGCTCTTCTTTACAAGAGACTCTAACCTTGGAATGGAGGGTTCTCCAGTTTGCCCTTGATGGCAGAGGGCAGTGTTTCCTAACCCCAGCATCATATCTAGATTCCCTAAGACTTAGGTCTGCAAGATTCTTGCCTTTAGACATAGCAAGGACTCTTTTTTGGTTTTGCTTTTGTTTTCTGTTTTATTTTGAGACAGGGTTTCTCTGTGTAGCCCTGGCTGTCCTGGAACTAGCTCTGTAGACCAGGCTGGCCTCGAACTCTTGGGATCTCTTGCCTCTGCCTCCCGAGTGCTGGGATTAAAGGAGTGCGCCACCACCACCCTGCAACTCTTGTTTTTTTGGAAACAGGGTCTCATGTGGCCCAGGCTAGTGCTGACTTGAAACTCCTGGTCTCCCTGCCCTTACCTCTGCAATCCTGGGATTAGAGCACCAAGCCTAGCTGACCCACTTTCCTTATTCAGGCTGTAGAAAATGGCCTTTAATCTAACCTAAAATTCCATACCAACGAGACACAATCACTCCTGACAACACCACTCTACTCCTGAGATAACGTTGAGCACCAAAGACACTCCACTGGGAGTTTGTCTTCTTGGCAGAACTGGCCTTTGGGTAAGAAAAGCCCGTACTTCAACTACTGACAAAGATACAGAATATCCTTAAGTGGATAAAACAGGATTGTCTTATCTTGCCAAGACAGGGTAGGATAGTTCTAAGAAAGTTCTTTGCCTTTAAAAATGGTATGTCAGTTATGTTAGGCCTTAGCCAAAGCTGGTTGACTCAACATTGCAAACGAGACTTTGGGTGATTGCCCAGGTAGTCAGTTGTCTCTGTCATTTGTTGCACATTTTGGATATCTCTCGTTTGTTAAGTAATATTAATTCCCTTCTCAGATCTTTGATGGAGTTGAAGATTAGATAATTGTAGTTACTCTCTACATTATTTAGACTCTTTGAAATAAAATGTTTAGTATATTTATTATTTGTTCCTATTGTATATAGTTGTATTTGGTTTGGTTCTGTCTTATTTAGACAAAAAGGGAGATGTAGGGGAGACCCAGCCAATCACCTTGCTTGTAGGGCAGGGTTCCCCGAGGATATTTTTTACTTATAAAGATTGCGGGCGTGCTCCCCGCCTGCCCTTCTGCTTTCCTGTTCTCCGCTGGAACCACGCGTTCTGTAAGTCTTTCCCTAATTAAAGCTAAAAATATTTTTATAATTTCTGTCTGCCTTCATTTACGCCGGTACAATTACACTGGCCTCACCCAGGATCTACAGAACACGGAAGCAGCACTCACAGGAGGACAGCCACCGCAGGCTACCAGAATATAATACCTGAGGTGAGCCACATGCAGAAAAATCAGGTATTAAAGTGAAGGTGTCTGTTACACTCCCATGTTGATGTCTTCATCTGTCAAGTTGAATGAACCTTCCCAGTTCTGCATTTCCCAGGCTTGCATGGCCAGGGCACACTTTCAAATTATAGAGTACTTGAAGAACACCCATAGGCACGCACATCTCTTCAGATTAATAAAGTAGGCTGGTTCTCATCTCAAAATGTGGAACGAACAAGATGGCAGCATTCATTGGCGGATAGGTTAGTCAGTATGTAACATCACCGCAACCCGGAAAAGCACTTCTCGTTTTCCTTTGCCTTTTATCCAAATAAGCATAAGCTCCTTGTTTATGTTTGGTCCATGCAATTTAAATATTCCATATGTGTGTATATGTGTGTGATGCGTGTAAACATGTTTGTGGCTGCACGCATGCCATAGTGCATGTGGAGGTCAGAGGACCACCTTGCTCTTATCTTGACACAGGGTCTCTTTGCTCATGGCTGCCTAGTTCCGCTGTATGCACCAGGTTCACTGGCCTGTGACTCTCAGAATTCTTGTTTCCATCTCATTTTAGGACCCTTGGGATTTTAGACGCATGCTGCTACATGGTTATACATGCATACTACTCCGACTTTACATGGATTCTGGGGATTCAAACTCATGACTCCACGCTTGCACAGCAAGCACTTTACCCACTGAGCATCTTCCCAGCCCTTGCCCGTGTCCTGTAGAAGTCCTGCATGGTTATCTAAGCACAGGGTGAAGAGCAAGAACATGGAGGGAACCACTTTTAGCCTGAGCTTTCTGAGCTAAGTATTAGGAAGTTGCTTAAGCATGTCATGTTGGGGAAGGAGGGAGAAACAAACTAACTTTAAGGGTCCCAATGCTTGGGGCACTACCTTATTCTTTTGTTTGTTTGTTTTTGTTTTTCGAGACAGGGTTTCTCTGTGTAGCCCTGGCTGTCCTGGAAATTGCTTTGTAGACCAGGCTGGAATCAAACTCAAAGACCTGCCTGCTTCTGAAGTGCTGGGGTTAAAGGCATGCACCACCACCACTGGCTTCTCATTCTTATTAAAATTCTATCTCTTGCCACCCTTCTAGCAGCCCCCTGAGAAGGTCCTTATCAAGTTCTGTACAGTGTGAAGGCAATGGTATCAGCTGTGGCCTATCCAGGCTGCTCCAGAGCCCAAGGGGTCTCCTTGGTTAGACCACAGTGCTAAGCACATGGAGGCCAGAGAATATGTTCCTCCTGTGTCCTGTTTGCTCCTCAAAGAGAAGAGCCATGTCAGGTTTGTTCTTCTCACGAACAGCAGCATCATGTGTGGAGTATAGTTTAGAATGCCCAAGGGACATGGTGACCACGTTAGAATTCGGAAAGGTCTGTCGCAGAGTCTACAGAACAAGCATGTTCCCTGGGACCAAGCGGGCCGAATCATACCAGAGAGACTAAAGGTGAGATACAGGGTGAAGGGCACAACTCAGGAGTATTTACAGCTACAACATCCCAGTTGGTGGGTAAATTACCTTGAAGCACATTAAACTGCCCACTTATGAAAAGAGGGACCCACCCAGAAAGGGAAGTGGCTTTTACATTCTCAGGTTCTTTCCAGTCCCCAGGATTTCTCTGATACCAGTTTCTTCCATTCTGAACGTAGTTAGGTTTCCAAGTCTCTGACATCTTGGCCACATTTCCTCCCTCATGTTTCTTCTCTAGGTTTCAGTCCTCTCGTCTGTGCAATGGAGGCTTTGCCTGTTGACGTTTCTGAGAATTCTCCTGGTTAGGGCTCCCACAATTCCTTGTGCTTTCTGGTTAACTGCTTATGACAAGCTTGCCAGCAGGAAGGCTGCATGCTCTCCTGAGACTCGGTGAACTCGGCTGTCTCCCCACTTAGGCAGAGAGACCGACAAGGCTCATTTTGATTCAGAAGGTAAGGTGGGAACTAGGCAAATGCCTGAATTAGACACAATTCTAGGACTATATTAAAAATTAAATGCCTCTGAGCAATATACGAGGTTTGCAATTCTAAGAAACTGAGATGAAAATGCTTTTGCTTCATATAGGACAACCCATGGTCTCAAGGAAGTTCGCACTGCTACCTAGGAAGGGTCTTGGAAATTCCTGGTGGCATTTGTCATTGTCATAGTGACTAGAGCATATGACTGACAGTTTGTGGGCAGTGTCCAAGGATTCCAGAAAGACTTCAAGGTATTGAGTCATCCTGTCATGGTTTTGTAAGTGTGAAAGGCTGTTTTATGGGTGACATGAAATAGGGAGAAGTTTTCTGGTTTGAACTGAGTATCACAAAAAAAAAAAAAAAAGGACTGGGTAGATAGAGGGGGAAAAATTACATTCCCCTTTTTTTTCGTTCTTGAAATATTATCTAGAATATTTACTAGTTCAGGAACATCACCTCACTAAAGGTAGATCTATCATGCATATAATATCCAGTGATTACATATAGAAATAGTTTTAAATATAGAGAATATAGTCTCATATAAATATAAAGAATAGAGTCAAACGTAGACAAGTAGTAAGTAGAGGGAGAAACTGTGGTGCTTGATCACGTATTACCTTATTTTTCTTATATCTAAACTTGCTCATTATAGGTAGGGGGTCAGCCAGGGAGCTCCCTCATTATGTCACATGGTATAGTTGAGTGATGTTTAGATCACTCATTTATAAAGAACGTTTTCTCACGTGTGTGCTCTAGAGGGCACACAGGGAGATTTTTTGTTTGCTTGCTTGCTTGGTTTATGTAATTATATGTTCAGGTTACTAATACGTCATTCTAGGATAGCAAAGAGAATGGCACGATTCGCCTCTAGTGTAGTTTGAGATAGAGTCTCACTGTGTAACTCAGGCTGGTCTCAAACTCTTGATCCTCCTGCTTCCATCTCTTAAGTATTGGGGTCACAGGCACTCACCAGCCACAATTCATATTAAGAAAAAATGGTAAAGAGAAAGCACATGACACTCGTGTAGCAATGAGCATCCATTAAAAAAAAAAGAATGAATCTAAGACTTATTGGAGAATTGGCTAATTCTACAGCTGGGACAGGAAAAGACGGGAGGGACTCGGACTCTTAGAGTCACAATGACACGGTGCACAAAGAACGTAGGGCTGTTAAAAGGCCTCGGGGTTCTGCTAGCCAAAGCTTGGTTAATTTAAGCATTCAAATAAATGATAGTAAAGGACTGTAACTCGAAGAACAAGAGTGCGCCAGTTCACACGAACACACGTGTACACACCGCATAAGGAAGTGAGAAAGCCAAGTTCACCTGTGAAGCAAAACATCACCAATCGAACAGGGCTGGTGGCATTATATGATAAGCATTCGGCAATCATCATCACCATAAGAGGCTGGCAAGGACTATTAATAAAAGGTCAAAGTTAAAAAGGAGAGGGTGGTGAAGAACCTTCACAAGATACTTACTGATTAGAGAGGGGGAACAGTCTTTGCCTTGGGAACGTGGCACACATCATCTCAACCAAATGACTAATGTTAGCACCCAATAATCCACTCGTGGACACCAGGTACTTGCTGATGTGACGCAATACCCCCAAGCAATACACAGCCTGGCTTCTGCCATGTATTCTAAATCCCAGTAGTGAGGAAACCTCAGACAATCCTAGACTGATAAGCAGTCACCTCATCAAAGTGCCAGTCAGTGGACACAGACTGTAAAGTTCCTCCAGAAGAAGCCTAAATGAGACACAACTGAGAGATACCTATGATCTAGAAGTTTCTTTTCTATACACGACTCAGACAATTATGAAAAAAAATCCTGAATAGGAAGCAATAAACAGGGAAAGAAGCAACCAACAGAATTGTAGAAAATATTTTCAAACCACATATACAATAAGGAGCAATATCTCAAGGAGATGAGGAACACAAACCACACAAATGCATCTGTGCAAGCATGGGAGTCTGAGTTTGGATTCCTAGCACCCACATAAAAGTCAGCTATGGGGGGCTGGAGAGATGGCTCAGCAGTTGAGAGCACTGGCTGTCTGCTGTGGGATAATGCTCTTGCACACTGTAGAGATTTGTCACTCATGTTAGTTTGGTAACATGATGATTAGCCAGTAGCCAAGCAGAAAGTATAGGTGGGGTGACCAGATTAGGAGAATTCTGGAAAGAGGAAAGGCAGAGACACAGTCACCAACCAGACGCAGAGGAAGCAAGATGAGAATGCCTTGCTGAGAAAAGGTACCAAGTCACATGGCTAAACATAGACAAGAATTATAGGTTAATTTAAGTTGTAAGAACTAATTAATAATAAGCCTGAGCTAATAGGCCAAACAGTTTATAATTAATATAAGCCTCTGGGTGTTTCTTTGGGACTGAATGGCTGCAGGACCAGGTAAAACAAAAACTTCTGTCTACAAATGGCACCCAAATGTTTGGCAAGAATTTCCACATAAAGCCTGAGAAAACATAAAAAAAAGATTCTAGACAGACAAGAACAGAGTCAAGCACAGTTTCTTGGTAACCATTTTTATTCCAGTTGGCTCTGTTGGCAGCAAGAAGAGGCACTGTTCCTTTAAGAGAGGCTTCCCAACTCAGCATTAGCAGCAAAAACTGCACGGAGGCTCTTTTAATATGCCATCAAATACTTAAATAGTGTTTATAAGCAGCCAGTGGCAAGCTTCTTTGTGGTGACATGGACCTAGAAACTCTATCAAGTTGTGGCAATAAACATGGCTCCCTCCAATACTTCTACCATGAAGCTAGACTCTCAGGAAACCAAGAAAATGGGCAGCGCTAATGACCAAAGCTTCTGCTTTAATCCTAGCCATGCTGCTTAGCAGATTAAAGACTCATGTGTTCAGAAAAAAATAGATATTTACAGTAAAAACAGATTCAGATGAAAAAAACCCTCTAAACAGTTTATAGTGTGTTTAAAAATGTGCGTAGGATTGGGAGAGAAAAGAAAAAGGATAGAGAAAGTCTTTAAAGAAATGGAGCAATAATAAAAGCCACATAAAGATGGAAAATACACAGAGAATCTGGATACTTACTGTATGCTATTGTGTTGTCTTTGAGTTGTTTGATTGCTGAGGAATGAAAAACAGCTGCTAAAAGACATTTGATTATAAATGCTGATGGATTAAACCAACTTATATATTTTAAAAATATCTTGACTTCAAAATTTAAGTCAAAAAATATGATACTTTGGAAAAGAGGTTCTGTAGAAGTTAGCTTGATTTGGGGAAATAACCAGGCGACTTTAGCTTCTGTTGAGTTCACAGAAAGCCCGTCAGTCCATCAGTTTCCCTCCTAAGTTATCTCGCTTTTCCTCGCAGCGTGGAAACTAAGCCCGTGATGACAGTGAATACCCGTGTCGACTCTGAAGGTTACTGAAAGTAAGATTTTTCTGTATGTATATGTGTCTATACGTGCGTGTGGGCACAGTGTCTGTGGAAGACAGAAGAGGCCATCAGATCCCCTAAGGACGGAGCGACGGGCAGTTGTGAGCCTCCTGATGCGGGTGCTGAGAACTGACCAGGTCCTCTGCAGGAGCAGTGCCCACTGGTGCTGCTGAGCCGGCTCTCTAGCCCAAGAGGGAGGATTTCCAGTGTTCTCCCCACAGAAGAGTGGTATGTATATGAGCTAATCCACATAACTGACATGTAGTTATTTCACCATCGTATAATCTACACATATGCTAAACATAATAAACATAATTTTACCAATTGATAAAAGTGCATTAAAATACGTTAGTAGCTTTACTTCATTGAATTTTGGGGAGGTTTCACCTTTTTTACTTTGTATTTGCTACAGCACTTGGGATCAGCTCAGGGCCTCACATACGCCAAGTGCTCTACCACTGAGCTGGGCCCCAAGCCTCGTAATTAACCTTTTGCTGTGAAGATTTAATGAAATCAAATGTAGATCTTTATTCCAAATACACTCCTTATTGTACTTTATTCTCTATATAGCAAACATAGGCATAGATATGCCTCTCTATATACCCTCTATATACAGAAACATAGGCATAGATATGCCTCTCTATATACCCTCTATATACAGAAACATAGGCATAGATATGCCTCTCTATATACCCTCTATATACAGAAACAGAGACATCGCATATACACTATGTATGTATGCATTCCATACGCTATACAAAGAATAACAATGCTGTATGCACATATGTGTGCATTCACACATCTGCTGTGTGGACACACAAACATGCATACATAGCTATTCTGGTGCCCGATAACTGGTAAATTATAGCAACAAAGCTGCAGTTTATTCAAGAGTCCCAGGCTCCTGTTCTGTGACTTCAGATTGTTACAAATCTAAGTGAAGACTGACCTGCTACCTTTTGTACCATCGCTAGCAATGGTTACTGGACTGAAATAATTTTAATAGACATGTAACTTCACATAAACTCATGAGTTTAATTTTCTAATATCAGTTTCTTTCCTTTTTGCTTCTTTCTTATCTCTGTATCTCCCCAGTGAGACTTTCCAGCTGGGAGGCTGTCAGTACATCTGGGGATTCTGAGCTTTCCTCTGCCCCTTTAAATCCTGTCTTAGGCCCCAATATGCCCCAGAAGCTCTTGCCAATGTCCATCTGCAGCATGTTCTTACTTATAAATTACTTTTGTCTTCAGTATGCTCCTTTCCTCCTAATCATCATTTAGGAAAACCGACAGTGAAGAAAATAAACCATGTCAACACCTTCTGTAAAACTAAAGGTCAGGCGTTGATTAAAATTTAAGCACAAGCTTTTTTTATTTCTTTCTTGCGATCATAAATAGCACTAGCTGTCTCCTCAATGGCATGAGGCTTCTGTAGCTGGCTGTGGGAGGAGACTTTGGACCATGCTGTGAGTCTACGCCTGGCTGTCTTGTGAAGCTGTGGTGGAGAACAGCCATACGCGTTTACCCGTGCGCCAGCAATGGATCCTGTGCGGCACCACATCTGCTCTGAGTGTGGCAAGGACCAGATCCAGCTACCCTTGATGGAACGAGTTTGTCAGTTTCTCAACAGAGAATAAACACGTGGTGCCATTCATGCTACTGCCATAAAGAAAAGAAAAAGAAAAAATCACGACACAGTATTCTCAGCTCTAACAACAAACGTGTCCATCACGGGATGCGCTTGAACATCCCCTGTCAAATATGTTTAGAGACCTCATAAAGCTGTAGTGTACATGCCTGCATGCCACTCACTTGCCTGATACCCGTGGAGATCAGAAGAGGGCATCAGGTTCCCTAGAACTGAAATTACAAACGGTTGTGGACTGCCATCCTCGGAATTGAATCTGGGTCCTCTGGAAGAGCCAGCGCTCTTAACCACCGGCCTGTCTCCAGCCCCGATGTTTTTAACTGTTTCCCAGGAAATTCTCTCTAGACCTGGAATCTGCTAAAATTTTCTCAAAACTAAGTTATCCTTCTATCTTTTGTGTTGCAGAATTACACATGACTTCTGGTGTCTCTGCTAGGACATGATTCAAAGCATGGTCTGTCACCCATTGGCTGTTCAGTATCAGCCACGCACCCAGAGTAAACTGCTGTCCTTGGCATGTGTCTAGAATGCTCCAAGGCTTATGTTTTTCATCTATAAAATGGTGGAGATAGGTGTTACGTAGTTCACAGGTTTAACGTAAGAAGTAAATAGAAAACATGCACATTGTGCAGTCATGGATTGTGGTGAGAGTGTGCACTCTGCATGCATAAATGACTGTTGTCCATTTTTCTTTATTTACTTAAGACAGAATCCTGCTATATAGCTTGGGCTGGCCTCAAAGGCCGGGGTTACAGGTCTGTGCAGCCATCTCTGGTGTGTTTCTTATGATAACCAAAGTAAATGTATAAAACTAATTATAATAAAATGGAATAAATTGTGGCTACAGTTACAGTGTGGACAGAGTTTGACTGTGAAAGAAAAAAATGCCCATATATGTGGGAGATGCACCCAGAAATGTTCGGGGAATATTGTGCATATAACCTACTGTCAAAAAGGAGACACACACGGGGGGGGGGGGTAAATATGTTGACATAGTGACTTTCGGGGTTGAGTGAAGGCTTGTAGAAATTATTGTATTATTCTTAGAGTTTTTCTGTGAGTCTGGATTGACATCTAAATGAAAATTTTAAGGGGCTGAGGACATAGTTCCACAGGTAGGACTACTTGCTGTGACCATGAGGACCTGCTTATGGATCTCCAACACCCATGAAGCCAGGCATAGCTGCACATACTACCCAGCACTCAGGTGGGGCTGGAGAGGGGAGGGTTGCTGGGCTCAGTGGCTGGCAGACCTAGCCAGAAACAGAGAGCTCCAGTTTCGGGAGAGACCCTGCCTCAAAGGAATAAGGTGGAGAGTGACAGGGCAGGACACCAGGTTCCTCCTTTGCTTCTGCTTGTGAACACATGTTCCTACACACAAGTATATAACACACACGCGCACACACGTACACGCATACACACGCATACACGCACTCACACACATACACATGCACACACTCACACACATGCACACATATGCCACACACACGCACACACACACATTCACACGCACACAGAGAAGTTAAGGGGAAGATGGAAAGGTGGTGTTAAGACAGAGTATAGAGAATATTGTCACAGATTCAGCCTATCCAAACAAATGCTTCGTTCACCTTCTCGCCCCTCTAGAAAAAAATACATGGATTTTTTTTTCAGGGGGCTGGGGAGGGGATGCATGAGCGGGTGAGGGAAAAAGATCAGAGGCACCTGCCACTGAGAAGTCCAGGACTCCAATTGTGTCACCATTTCTAACTGCATTTCCCTTTCATAAAAACCGTCCAAGGTGTAATCATATGGAGAAGCTTTGAACGAGAACCCACCAGGGCCTTCACTTCTCTGGAGACAAGCAGACAAACCATGGGGTAATTTTCATAACAGCTACTGAAGTCAAGGCTGGCTCCACAATTTTCTTCCAGAACATGAGATATCTCTGCTAAGTGACTCAGACGGCATCACCAAGATTTTCTTTTTTCCAAAATGAGACAAAGGGATACAAATTGAAGGGGAAAGACGACTTTTACTTGCTTGGAGAAACATCATTTCCTTGACCTATAAAATAGTCTCCCTGGAAAAAAATACCTGTTACCTCTCTCACTTTTCCTCTCTAAAAGCGAGAGAGAGAGAGAGAGAGAGAGAGAGAGAAAGGGAGGGGGGACTAAAGCAGGGTCTGGAACGTGCGTGTTCATCCCCGCATCTCTCGGAACAGAGCAGCGCTGTAAAGTAGCATGGTTCTAAGAGCTGTGATTTAAAACACTGACTCTGTCTGGGGAAACTGGACTTTAGAATGTGCATCAATAAAGCACCTTCAATTACAAGTGTTATTCTATTGGGCTGTCGAAGTTGGGGGGCTGTCACGGGACAAGGTGTGGGTCTCAACACAGCTAAGTCAAAACAGGGTGCAGTTTGGTCAAAATGTAGCACTTGCTCTTTCTCACTCTTAAGTGATGTGATCAAGAAACTAAGATAATTTCTCTCAAGGTAACAAACCCATTTCTATACCCCCCCCAAAGTCACAAATACCCAAAATTTAACATTAACTTTTAAAATTGTATTTATCTATTCAATGTGTGTGGATGTTCTCTCCCTCCATTCCTCCCTCTCCCCCTAACCCCCTGTGTGTGTATTACTTGTGTGACTGAGGAGGCCAGAACACCAGAGTCGCCGGGACTAGCATTACTGTTCATAGCCCTATTGGTGCTGGGAACTAAACAGGGGTTCCTCTGGAAGAGCAGCCAGTGGTCTAACCACTGAGCTAAGCATCCTTGGCTTAGAAGCATCCCAGGCTTAGATTTCCATCTAACATTTTATTCACTTTCTGCACGTCTTACATCCCTTACTGGAGACCCAGCTTTCTGGAGACGCTGGGTTAGCAGAGACTGCAGAACAGGGAGCACTTCCTGTGGGACATTTGGCATGACTCACATTGCAGGCCTGTGACACGGGCAGAGCAAACTGAGGCTTAGACTGAAACCTGAGTGCACACATAGAAAAGAAAGGAAAAGGCTCTCAACCTAGGTCTACATCAGCACCTAGCCTTGGACTCTTAACAGAGAATTCTGAAAATACAATGGTTGGTATGGGGTCTTATACTGAGGAAGAATGCAGAGTTGGGACCCAGAGGACAGAGTCAGGGCTAAGATGGCAGCAGAGTCAGGGATGAAGGGGGGTGGCACCATAAAAGTCCTTTACAGCCTGATGACATCAACCTCAACACAAAAAAGGTTAGGATCGCCGGGCAGTGGTGGCGCACGCCTTTAATCCCAGCACTCGGGAGGCAGAGGCAGGTGGATCTCGAGTGAGGTGAGTTCGAGGCCAGCCTGGTCTACAAAGGGAGTTCCAGGACAGGCTCCAAAGCTACAGAGAAACCCTGTCTCGGGGGAAAAAAAAAGTTAGGATCTGGGAAGGAGAGAGTGTGCAAGGGTAACCCTAGGAGAGGGACCCAGGAGAGAAGAGGGTGAAGCTTTGGAAGTGGCCTTTGGAGGAGCCATGGGAAGGATGTGTTCTGCGCAGTCAGTCTCATGGGTTACCTGACCGCAGTTGCTGGCCCAGGAGCAGATGTGAGACCCCTTCATCTATGCCTCTCCTGCAGCCCTCACCATCAGCCAGGGCTCTGCAAGCTCCAGGCTGCAGACCCTACCATTAACAAGATGATGGATTACCTGAGGTCCTGTGTGCCCCAGCTGAAACCTTACAGCAGTAATCTGCATAGATGTTAGAGCCAGCAGGAAGTTTTGTCAAAGTCCAAACCCACAGGGCTACAGATCCGAACGCAGGCACCTTAGTGATGCTCTAGTCTTCAGGAGCCTTTGGGGACAGTGAAACGAGGTGAGGGGTTCACCCACAGTCGGTGAGGACATAGAGAGTACTTGAACCCTGGTCCCTTGACTCTGGCTCACTGCTTCCTTTCAGGTTAAATGATAGCTGGTCCGTTCCCCACACGCCCCACACTCCTGTGTTACTCTGGTTCCCACAGTGCCTGTGTTGAGCTCTTTACAGACTGTCTCATTCACCTCCTCTGAACCATCCGTCACCAGTCTTAGTTAGGTTTCCATTGCTGTGACAAAGCACCACGACCAAAAGCAACAGGGAGGACGGGTTTACTTCATCTTACAGCCTGCAGTGCATCATCCGGGGAGTCAGAGAACCACCCGGAGGCAGGACTGCTCCTCCTGGCTGACTCAGGACCCCCTGCCAGGGGAGGCACCACATCAATCACTAGTCAAAACAATGCCCCACAGATTTGCTGACAATCCAATCTTAAGGAGGCTCCCTCCTCTCTGGAGACTTGAGCTTGTGTCAAGTTCATATAGGAGTAGCCAGCACACTCAGTGACCTCCATTGGAAGCACCCAGACCTTGGGTGCTGGGTATTTACATGTATGCTCTTGTATGTGTAAATGTCTCCTGAGACTAAAGAAAATCATGCCTGATTGTGTTCCAGAATATGTTCAAGTCCTGGCCGCAAGTCATCAGAAGTCATGAGACTCTGGGGAGATACTCCACATTTGGAACCTCAGCTTCAGAACATGGACTCACAGAAAGGCAATGAGATCAGAAACTCAACTTCTCAAGAAAAAGAAAAGATGGATGGATGAATGATCACCTTTCAGCACAGAAATCCAAGGGCAAGGGCATTTTCAGTTTGTTTGGTAGCCCTGGGACTTGGCGGATCTCAGGAAGTGTCTGCCTAGCACAAGGGGCTGAATGAGCACACAGCCTGTTTACATAAACAAGAGCACGCGCCTGCCATGCTCATCATCGGAGCAGCCAATGCTGAATGAGGATAAAACAGGCCATGTGCATGAAAAGCCCCCAGTAGGCAGCACGGAGTGACACAGGTGCCAGCTGTCGCTTGGGCTAATGTGTGGGACCTAGGCAGACCTTCCCAGGTCCAAAGAGCAGCAATTTGAGCTGGAGATGATATCATCGTCCTAGGAAATGCACCAGCTGGTGAGCAAGGGATGCAGGGACGGCATAGCCATCTCAGCAGGGGCGACAATCTATTTTTGGAGATAAAAAAGGAAAACTTGAAGCAGATGGGGGATGAAGTCATGCCTTTGAATCATCCGACTCCTCTGGTATCTGCATTCCCCTCACTTCTGTCTCCAGTCTTCTGCTCACTCAGCACCACTACCATGAGCCTAGGCCTCTAGGGATGCTGTGTCTCAAAAGCAGACATCCCGTTCTCTAGATCTGTTCTGTCCCTTGATGTAGATGGGAAAGAGTCACGTGGCCAGGATTGGACAGCTCCTGGAAAGGTTGACCAGTGAGTGACCTGGGCCTCTCATTACATAGCATTACTTAGGTAAGTCTCCCGTGGCCCAAGTCTGCTCTGTGTTCCTGGAAGACAGGCCAAGTCATGCTGATCAGAGGGGCCAATGTCCCTCCCAAGAGATAAAACCTTCAGTTCAATTAGGCAGATGTAATAGAGCTTCTACTTGTGCAGGCCATCAGTAAGACCAATCAGGCTTTGCAGGAGAAAGAGGGAAGAAAATGCAGTACTAACACCAAGTACTACAACAAAAGCAGCTCAGTGGTATTGGGATCCGCCCCAGGTGTGGGCAGCAGAGAAGGCTTGATGAAGAAAGAAAATGCTAGGTGGGAGTTTAAGGAAGCCTCAGAATTAAGGCAGGTATAGAGGCATATACCTGTCATCCCAACACCTGGTTATTGGAAGCAGGAGGATCAAGAGTTTAAAGCCATCTTCAGTTACCTAACAAACTCGGGGCTAGCCCTCTTCATGAGACCCTCTCTCAAAACAACAGCAAAAAGGTAGAAAGACAGACAGACAGAATAGTTAACATCAGGAAATAAGACAGCATTGAGAGCTGGAAGAGTAACAAAAGACGAAACCATGAGCTCTCGGCAAAAACATGGCGCAAAGAGAGATTAAGAAGCTGATGCCCCAAAACCAAGTATGGTGCTGGAGAAATAGCTTGGTCAGAGAGAGACTCCACCCCACATGACAGGTAACATCAGCACTAGGGAGGCAGAGACAGATGGGTCACTGGAGCTTGCTGGCCAGCCTGACATGCTTGGTCAGAGAGAGACTCCACCCCACAGACCTGAGGATTGAACCTGATGTTTTCCTCTGGCTTGCACGTGCATGTTCACACCTACACACACACGCACACGCGCACACGCACACGCACACGAACAACAAGTCACAGAGTATGGAAGGAGGAGGAATTGAGACGGTGTGAAGTGAGGCTGCAGAGGGCTCTCTAGGCAAGTCAAGGAGCTTAAACTGTATCTTTTGAACAAATTCTTGGTGCCCCCAATCCAGGCAGACCAGCATACTATCTCCATGAAGGAAATGTTCCAGTTATACTCGTTGCCTGTGGAAAAGCATCCTGACAAAAAGCCACATGCAGGAGGGAGGGTGTTTCGGACTCACAATTCCAGGTTATATTCCACCACTGCAGGGGCATCCCAGGGGCAGGAGCTGACAACTGCTGGTCACAGCTCGTCCAGAGCCAAGAGCAGAGGGAAACAAATGACTCCGGGGCACTTACTCACCGGTGCTTAGCTAGCTTTCTCCTCTCTTGTACAGTTCTGGATCTCCAAGCCCAGGGAATGGTGCTGCCCACAGTGGGCTGGGTGTCGCACATCAATGAAGACAATAAAGACAGTTCCCAACTAGCATGCCCACAGGTCCATTCAATGCAGACAGGACAGCCTGCTGTAAACAATCTTTCACCGAGACTCTTGTCAAGCTAGCAATTAAAGTTAACTGTCACAGACAACCACACAAATAACTAAGTCACCAGAGGGCTACTGTGTAACACAAATAACTAAGTCACCAGAGGGCTACTGTGTAGAGAAAAAAGTTTGACTCGCGGATTGTAGTTTTTTTTCTTTCTTCCTGCTTTTGCTCTGACCCATTTAGACTACACTTTTCCCATTTTAAACCCAGTAGAGAACATTGTCCAACTTGACTCCACCCTGAGGTGCTGAGTCCCCAGCACTAACCCAGGGCGGCAGCTGCGGGGGAAACGGAAGCTGTAAGACATTACTGAGCAGGGTTTTGGCTTTATTCACTAAAAATTTAAAAAAAAAAAAAACTTTGCTGAGAAATACAAACTCTTTCACCATAATAAATGCTGTTTTGATAACAAAACTGTACTTTTCTCAAATACCCAGATGGAAGACCATATGCAAAAAAAAAAAAAAAAAAAAGCTTCAAGGAATTTTTTGATTGGCCATCTGCTAAAATTGGAAGGCAAGCCTAGATTTTGCTCTCCACTAAGAAGCCTACTTGCTTCCACCTGGCGCCACCTGCTGCTTGCATTTGGGTACGGCTTCGCTCACAGGCGGCAGGGACACTGGGTCCACCCTGCACGGATGAAATGCACCCCATGCAAGAAATCACAAAACTCCAGATTTCTTTAACGTTTTACAATGACTCACACCTCATCTACACACACACACACACACGCACACACACACATGCACACCAATACACACAGAGACAGAGAGACACTCACTGCAGAGGCATGGTGCCCCACGCCTGATAAAGTTGTGCACTTGGCTTTGCCTGAGAGAGTTTCAGCACAGAGATGACCCACCGACCTGAAGAAAATGCCAGCACCCCGCTCTGAGGCGCTCTGTTCTTTTACAGTGTTCTCTGTGAAACAACAAATACGGGGAGCACTACCCCAAGCTAGGGTCTCTCACGTAACGACATGTGACGTAGCCCAAGATGTTGAGCGAACAGGGTCGGAGTAAAGGCAAGTTAACGAAGAGCCATGATTAGTATATCCCAATGTTTTCAGGAAAGATCTGTACCTGCTTCAACATGGATGTGTTTGTGCACAGGGAAAGGCTGACAGTGTATACACTAAACTGCTGGTTTCTAATTAGTGGGAACTCTCCTATGGCCATACCACCTGAACACACCTCATCTCACCTAATAAATGGAGACTTTGTTTTGGGAAACAAGGTCTCACTAGATAGTCCTGGATAGCCTGGGAGTCACTATGTAAATCAGGCTGACCTCAGACTCACAAAGATCTGCCTGTCTTTACTTCCCAAGTCCTGGGATTCAAGGTGTGCCCTGCGATCGCTGGAGACATTTTTAGATTTTTTTTTTTTAACCTCACCTAATCATATGTTAGTTGAATCCTTAATGTGAAGACATTATTTTCTAGCAAACCAGAGGAGGTAATAAAAATAATGCCACATTTAAAACATCATTATTAAACAGTCACCGGGTGCCCGGATGCCTCCTTCTTCCCTCCCTAAGGGTGTTTTCCTATTTAGATGTTAGTGCTGGATCTTGAAAGCCAGGTGTTACAGGCTGACTGACAGCCTGTGGTGCTGTTCTGGGTGGTAGGTGAGTCCTCCGGGAGGTTATTTATGCTATTGGTTGTGTGCCCTAAAGGAGCTTGCAGCGTGCTGGTCTCTTCTCTTTCTGGGTCCCACTGCCATGAGGTGAGCAGGTCTCTACCACAGGTTCTGCCACCGTGTGCTGCTGCATAAGGAGCCCAAGGCAGCAGCGCCAACTAGTCACTGGCTTGGAGCTGATGTTTCAAAACTATGAGCCAAAACATTTTACCTCAGCAGGTTGATGGCTTTATGTATTTATTACAGTGACAGAATACTAATTCACACAGAGATCAAGTTATGAGGCTGAAAGAGGAAGGGAACAGAGACCCCGGAAGAAGAGGATGACAGGTGACTCAGGCCCGAGTCAGACTACTACAGATTTTGTCTGTCAGACTATCCCATCCTGAATATTTCAGCTTCAATCAAATGGGCATTGACATTACAGCCTGCACACGCTAAAACAGGAAGACATTACAGCCTGCACACGCTAAAACAGGAAGACATTACAGCCTGCACATGATAAAACAGGAAGACGTTACAGCCTGCACACGCTAAAATAGGAAGACATTACAGCCTGCACATGCTAAAACAGGAAGACATTACAGCCTGCACATGCTAAAACAGGAAGACATTACAGCCTGCACACGCTAAAACAGGAAGACATTACAGCCTGCACACGCTAAAACAGGAAGACATTACAGCCTGCACATGCTAAAACAGGAATCTACTGGAGCCATCACTTAACCCAACTTCTGACCTTTACTGCAGAGAAAAGTATCCCCTATGGACAAAACAAAGCCACCAGCACCTGCTCAGTCACAAGGAGGTCTGGTCATCTTCCTCCTCCTCCACTTGGCACCATCTTGGCACCTCACCAGATCCCAGAGTATCCCACCTTCTCCAGCTCCACTATGCCCGAGTCTCCTTGGTGCCACCTGATGAATCCTCCTCGCTTCTAACCCTTCTCTCCTCGAGACCCGTTTCCATGTCACAGTAGAAAGTTCTGTGCTTTTATCTTGCAGTGGGGAGCTTTCCGAGACTGCTATGTAGCCCAGGCTGGCCGCATACTCTCAGTTTTCCTGTCTTTACCTCTTGGGTACCGGAATGTATGTGTGTGACCATTCCCAGCCCAGTCGTCAGCACCCCCCCCTCTCTGCCAAGTTTCAGTCTTTACCCTCCCCCACGAGCTCTACACACTGACAGACAACACGCCCAGTTCTAAAGTCTGACCATCACCCTCCGCCTTCTACTCAAAGCTGCCACATGGCCTCCCTCGGTTAAGTTCTTTGATCTGACATTCAAGACTTGAATGGACTCAAATGGTCTTGTGTGGACTCTGCTGTCAAATCCGCATCTTCAAAACCCTACCAACATCAAACAGCTCAGCCGCCGGGCCATGGTTTTCCTCTGCTCCTGTTTCCAGTGCCCGGCTTCAGCATCTGTGCTGCTTAGGCTTTGAAGAGACACGCCCCCCTCAGGCTCCTGTATCTGA
The DNA here is from genome assembly GCF_950005125.1 of Chionomys nivalis. Taxonomy (NCBI): domain Eukaryota; kingdom Metazoa; phylum Chordata; class Mammalia; order Rodentia; family Cricetidae; genus Chionomys; species Chionomys nivalis. Next base: position 51,350,442 of record NC_080107.1, read on the forward strand.
GCCATAGGTCAGCCCCATTGGAGGTGGTGTTTGGGGAGGTAAAGGAGCCCTTAGGACATCACCATCCAGCTTCCTGCTTCTGCCACCTCGTTTCCCCTGAGGCTGTGCCTTCCTCACCATGATGTATCGCATAGAATTACAGACCAAAATAAACCCTTTCTCCTCTTAGGTGCTTTCGGTCATAGTACTTTTTATCACAGCAGGAAAGCAGCTGCTAGGGCTTTGACTGCTGGTTTACTGATGGTAAGTACAGCACTGCAAAACTGACCAGGATGACTTCTGCTGGAGAACTCCTTTGGTGTTCAGCCAAAGGCAGATCCGTGCACTACTGTGGATAAACCAAGATCAAAGGAAGTACCGTCCAAAGGTGCCTGGTGCCCACAGTCCGGAAATAGTGTGCTCACTAGCCAGAGTAAGAAACATCGGGATTCATGGACCAGTGGGCAGAGTAAACATAAAATTCCTTCTTTAATAGAGAGGAATAATCAGTTGCAGGCTGAGCGTTTCTCTAGAAAGAAAACCCGCAATCTATTTCGAAGACACTTAACTGGATCATGTAGCAAAGTTTAAGAATTTGTGTAGGAATACAACACTCTCCAAAACTCAGATTAAAATTTCCTACACCCCACATCTGAGAAAATTTTTATTGCATTTATGTGTGTGTCTTTTTGTGTGTGTCTGTATGTGTCTCTGTATGTGTCTCTGTGTGTGTCTGTATGTGTATGTGTCTCTGTATGAATCTGTGTCTGTATGTGTCTGTGTGTGTGTGCCTGTGTGCGTGTGTCTGTATGTGTTTCTGTATGTGTCTGTGTGTGTCTGTGTACCTGTATGTGTGTCTGTATGTGTGTTTGTGTGTGTCTGAGTCTGGTGTCTGTGTTTCTGTGTGTGTGTCTGTGTCTGTATGTGTCTCTGTACGTGTCTGTGTATGTGTCTGTGTCTGTATGTGTCTCTGTATATGTCTGTGTGTATCTCTGTGTGTGTGTCTGTGTCTGTATGTGTCTCTGTGAGTGTGTCTGTGTGTGTGTCTGTGTCTATGTGTGTGTGTCTGTGTGTCTGTGTCTGTATGTCTATGTGTACCTGTATGTGTGTCTGTGTGTGTGTCTGTGTGTCTGTGTCTGTCTGTGTCTCTGTATGTGTCTATGTGTGTCTGTGTCTGTGTGTCTCTGTGTGTGTCTGTCTATTGTGTGTGTGTCTGTGTGTGTGTCTCTATGTGTCTGTACGTGTGTCTCTGTGTGTGTCTGTGTGGGTGTGTCTGTGTGTTGGGGGGCACATATACATATGAAGGGCAGAGGTCAATTTGGAGGAGTTGAATTTCTTTTTCCACATGTGAGTCTCAGAGATCAAACTCAGGTCTGACATGTTTGGTGGCAAGCAGCATTACCGCTGAGCCATCTCCCCAGCCCAGTATCCCAGAATTCCCTTAAGTGAATGGGACATCAGCAAACTGTGGAACACCTTCGAATGATCTCATGTGTGTGGGATGGACATGCCAAACAAGAGAGACAGGGAAATGCATCTGAAGAAGCAACAGGTCAGCTATTCCACAAATGGGACGGCAGGAGGGAGAACGGCACCAGAGAAGGAACGCACATCGCAATCCAGGGGCTCAGAGTCAATAGCAGGAGAAAGGCGGGCTCAGAGATGAACTCGTCATAGTGAAGAGAGACAAAGGTGACAACACACCTTACATCAGAAATAATATAAGCAAAAAACTACAAACAACAAAACAGGGAGGATGTCTGTCTGTGTCGTTCTCAAAGGCACGCGAAGAAAGTTAAAGACGACCTTGGTTAAAGGAGGCATGACTCACGCCCATGGGTCGGGAGACTCAGTGTCCTTCTTCAGAGACCCGTTCTACTCAAATGATACAAAGACTGAACACCTTTAATCCCAGCACTCGGGAGGCAGAGGCAGGCGGATCTCTGTGAGTTCGAGACCAGCCTGGTCTACAAGAGCTAGTTCCAGGACAGGCTCAAAAGCTGCAGAGAAACCCTGTATTGGGGCAAAAAAGAAAAAAAGAAAAAGAAACGATTGAACACTCTCATTCCAACTCCCAGTGGTATTTGGGGCAGGAGATACAGAAACTGACAAAAGTCTCAAATGGGACGGAATTGTGATGCAAAGAGGCATCCATGTTGTCTAAAAGGACCCATCTCCCTGCAAGACACGCAGTGACTACAAAGATTAAAATAACCACTCTACAGTAGAGAAATATAGAAGATGTTGTAATAACTAATTTAACCAATACCACCAGGAATATGATACCTCTTGGTACGCTAAACCGAGGTTACAGTATCTTTTTTTGTGTTTTTTTTTTTTTTTTGGTAAAAAAAAATGTGTAATCTAAATTAGACTGTGAGAGAAATCAGATAAAATCAAATTGAAGTTCCTTCTGAAACAATAAAAACTGTTAATACTGCTCAGAAAGTCAAGGTCATGACATCAAATACTGAGGAACTCTGAGAGCATGAGGGGGGCCAGAAGGAAATTATGACCAAACCAATAAGGGTCTCAGGCTAGACCCCACTCCAGAGGACGACTTAGCATATTGCTTCACAGTCCATCAGGGGTCATTCCCAGCTTCAGTGGCTCTGTACAATGCACACTGGGGAGGTTACAAGAAGTGGGTAGAAAAACACACTTTATACTAACTTCATAATATCTTATGAGTCTAAAATCATTTCAAAATACTTTAGAAACTGAGTGAAAAATACAGTTTTAGAGAAGTCCTGAGGGAATTTTCCACTATTAAAAAAAAAGAAGAAGAAAAAGAAAAAGTTTGCTAATGGAATCTTGCAGGTCAAATAACAATAAAAGTAGAGGGAGCCTAGACCTAAAGGAAGAACTCACAGCGCTGGGGGGTAAGTAGATGTGGTGCCAGAACTAAATGTATTTGTTTTCCGTTTCTTTAAAATAAGCAACTTTCAAAAGCTTCTGTAAAGCAAAGGACACAGTCAACAAGAAAAAAAGGCAGCCTACAGAATAGAAAAAGATCTTCCACCAACCCCACATCAGACAAAGGTCTGATCTCCAAAATACACAAAGAACTCAAGAAAGTGGTCTTTAAAAGAACAAATAATCCAATTTAAAAAAATGGAGTACAGACCCAAACAAAGAACTCTCAACAGAGGAATCTAAAATAGTTGAAAGACACTTAAGGAAATGCTCAACATCCTTAGTCATAAGAGAAATGCAAATCAAAACAACTCTGAGATCCCATCTTACACCTATAAGAATGGCCAAGATCAAAAACACTGATGACAACTTATGCTGGAGAGGTTGTGGGGAAAAGGGAACACTTCTGCATTGCTGGTGGGAACGCAAGCTAGTACCACCCCTTTGGGTGTCAGTGTGGTGATTTCTCAGAAAATTAGGAAACCACCTTCCTCAAGACCCAACAACACCACTTTTGGGTATCTATCCAAAAGGCTCAATCATGCCACAAGGACATGTACTCAACTATGTTCATAGCAGCATTGTTTGTCATAGCCAGAACCTGGAAACAACCTAAATGCCCCTCGACTAAAGAATGGATAAGGAAAATGTGGTACATTTACACAATGAAGTACTACACAGCAGAAAAAAATAACAACATCTTGAATTTGCAGGCAAATGGATGGAGCTAGAAAACATCATTTTGAGTGAGGTACCAAACCTAGAAAGACGATTATCATATGTACTCACTCATAAGTGGTTTTTAAACATAAAGCAAAGAAAACCAGCCTATAATTCACAATCGCAGAGAACCTAGACAACAATGAGGACCCTAAGAGAGACATATGTGGATTTAATTTATATGGGAAGGAGAAAAAGACAATCTCCTGAGTAAACTGGGAGCATGGGGACCATGGGAGAGGTTTGAAGGGGAGGGGAGAGGCATGGAGGGGAGCAGAGAAAAATGTAGAGGTCAATAGAAATCAATAAATTTAAAAAAGCAACTTTCCATTGGCCTGGAGGTACATACCTATGATTTCAGTGGGGATGGGAGAGTGGGGGAGGGTGGTGGTGAGTTTGAGGCCAGTCCAGACTTTGTGAGACAAACAAGACAAAGCAGATAACTTTCTGAAGCATAAAAAATAATGATATGTATAGAATTAGAGTAAAATATGTTGTAAAAGCATGTAGGTTGAGGATAGAAACAGGCCTGTGCTGTTTTTAAGCTGTTTGGATTTTCTTAGGAATATGGTAAGCAAACCTTGAACTATAGGATTAGGATAAAAACTAGAAACATTTTTAAATGGATATGTTTAATAAACCTAAAGAAGTGACAAAGCAAACTTTTTTTCTTTTTTTTCTTTCTGTTTTATTAATTTATTTATTTATTAAAGATGTCTGTCTCTCCCCCCCCACCACCTCCCATATCCCTCCCCCTCCCCCAATCAACTCCCCCTCTCTTATCAGCTCTAAGAGCAGTCAGGGTTCCCTGCCCTGTGGGGAGTCCAAGGACCTCCCACCTCCTTCCAGGTCTATTAAGGTGAACATCCAAACAGCCTAGGCTCCCACAAAGCCATTATGTGCAGTAGGATCAAAACCCAGTCAAAGCAAACTTTTAATTCAATTAATCTAAACAAGACAAATAGAAGATAATTAACAAAAGTCCAGACCCAAATTCCAAGGCAATATTGCACACTAAGTGTAAATGGATTACATACAATAATTAAAAGGCACAGACTATCAAGCAGGCTAAAAGACAATAATCTATATACAGGCTCTCAACAAAAAGTACTCTTTTAAACATGGATAGTTTGGAAGTAAAAGAATAGAAAAGTGTATCATGGAAATACTAAGCCAATACAAGTTGGAGGGTGCCTGTCAGTATCACAGAAAGCACACTTGGGGACAAAGAAATCATTTTATAAAGGAGTATGATCATTAAAAGAACATTTCAAAACACATGCAAAGGAAGAAATACAATTACAACTGTAGTTGGAAATTTCAGTATCTGGCAGTAAACCAGTAAACAAAGATAGAACACTATGGAGAACTAACTGGACCTGACATTTACAGAATGCTACATCAGCCAGGACAGAACACAAATAACTTCAAGTACATATGAAATGTTCACCAAGACAACATATGGGCCACAAGGAAACAGTCAGTACATTTTAAAGGACTGAGGGAGCAGCAGCAGAAGGCACCTGCTGTAAGCCTAGAAGCTTGGGTTCACTCCTAGGACCCACACAGCAGGAAGAGAGAACCTATTCCCAAAGAGCATTGTCCTCTGCCCGTCACACACACTGTGGCATGTGAGTGCCCAACACCGACACAAACAAAAATAAATGGAATAAAAATTTTAATCATGTTTTATAAAAATTAAAGAGCTTGAGATAATAAAGAATATAATTTTCAACATTAATAAAATAAAATTGAAATCATTAACAGAAAGTATTTAGAAAATATCAAAATAATTGTAAAACTAAGTAATACATTTATAAATAGCCCATGAGAAACAGAATTCTCAAAGAAAAGCCGAGAAGGCTGTGAGCGAAAATAAAATGGAAACTAGGAAACTCTCTGAGAGTTATTCAGAGCAGAGCACAGGGAGACTGTGGAGGAAACAGTACAATAGAGACCATGTCTCAGAGCAAGGCGGAGAGAAGGAGCCAGCTCTGCTGGCCAGGTGCTCGCCATTGTCACAGGCCTGGTAGAAATGAAGACCCTCAGAACAGACAGCTCACTCCATCTGACCGACTGTTCAAACAATGGACCACCAAAGAGCAGAATTTCCCCAAGAAGCTCATTCTGGGAAATGAAAGACCCAGCCCACAGCAGCGCAGCCCCAGCTGCCCACGGGCTCAGTGGTGGGTGAGACCGCACTCTGAGCAGCCGCTGACTTTGCGCATCGTAGGCTGGTTACTTAAACTCTGCTCCCACTTCAGGACCTTGAGGGGTTTGCTGAATTTCTCTGCCCTCCCCAATGGGGCCACACTGAATAAATGTCAGGGCTTTTTTTTCTGCTTTCAATTTTTGATTTGTCTCTTTTAATTGGCTTATTGAGGAGAGGAGAGGTGGCCAGACCTGATTGGGGCAGGTTGTGTAACACGCATATCTACTACACTTATGTTTACACACACTCTCCTCTCTCTCTCTCTCTCTCTCTCTCTCTCACACACACACACACACACACACACACTCAATAGTAATAATTTTCAATATTTGGATCTATTGCCAGGCATGGTGGACTACACCTTAGTCCTGGCACTGAGGAGGCAGAGACAGGTGGATCTCTGTGAGCTCAAGGCCAGCCTGGTCTACAAGCGAATTCAGGAAAGCCTGGGCTACATAATGATACCCTGTCTCAGAAGAAGGAGGAGGACAGAAAGAACAACAAGAACAAGTCCTTAAATATCAGAAAGTACATGAAAAGGGAAGAACAAAATCTGAGCATAGTGGCCCACGCGTATATTTCTAGCAAGACCCATCTCAGGAAAAAAAAGTACTAGAAAGAGCCATCAGAACATCACAATGTCATGTATATAACAGAAAGTTGTCACTGCTGGTGGGACACGGGGACCTGCTGCTTGAGAACTGTCAGTGAGGAAGCCAGTAACTCACAAGGTCACATGACCCCAAGAGTCCCAAGAGCACAGGCATCTACAAACCTACAGCTTAACAGTCTGGGCAGCTTTTACCTCATCCCCGATCTGGAAATAAACCCAGTGCCCCAAATGCAGGATGGATAAACACACAACGGTACAGTCATCTAACGGAACACTGTCAGCAATGCACATACAAGGCCACCCAACACACGTGGAAGCCTCCAAGCACTCCTGGTTTATTTGCTTCTCTGTCCAGCGGCAGGGTTGAGGACAAGAGACCTGAACACAGGGACACACATGAGGGCTTCTGGGGACGGATGGTGGGCACGCTCATCTCACTAGATCCTCAATGTGCTGGATGGAGTGCTAGCTCCACCCGCTTAACCACCAAACAGAGTCGAGGAGACCAGAAGGGAGAGTGAGCAGAGCCATGGGCGAAAGCGGAAGTGCTGGTAGCTGCTTTAAAAGTTACCTTTATTGAGGCAAAATTTACACATAATCAATACACCTGACTCAGTAAATACATGTCTGTCATCCATCCATCCATCCATCCATCCATCCATCCATCCATCCATCCATCCATCCATGCCAATGCTGGAGACCGTACCCAGGGTCTCACACAGGGCAAGGTCTCTACCGCTGAGCTTCTAGACCCCATGCTTATCTTTAAAAATGAGCAAGCTGAGGTTTTCGTTTTCCTTTCCTTTCTTTCTTCTTTCTTTTTCTCCCGCTTCCCCTCTCTTTCTTTTTCCCAAGACAGGGTTTCTCTGTGCAGTCCTGGCTGTACTGGAACTTACTTTATAGACCAGGCTGGCCTCGAACTCACAGAGATCCACCTGCCTCTGTCTCCCAAGTGCTGGAGTTAAAGGTGTGTGCCACCACTACTGGCAAGCAAGCTATCTGTGTGTTTGGTAAATCTTAATCTTATTTCAAATTCTAGATTTTTATATTAGACCCCAAAACAATGACGGGGCATTCAAACTGTCTCTAGGCTTCGGTGTTGGCTCTAGAGCTAAATCATACTTCTTGATCAGACTCCATAATTTCTCAAAGCCTAGGTCTTCTCATCCATAAAGGGGGATAATTCATAAAACCGATGGCATAAAATTACTTTAGTGTTAAAGGAATCGTGTCAAACTGCGAGCACAATGCCCAGACAGTAAAACCGCTAATGTAGCTGACCTGTCCCTGGAGACCAAGGTCTGTGGCTGTTACCCTGTAGCTTGTGAGTATAGCATGCTCTGCAGAACTTGTCAAAGGTTTGGTTCTGAGTCCCATTTCCCCACCACAGCTGTTTCAAACCGGTAGCCAAGACTCTGGAGCATCTTCTGGCACAAGCTTAAAAGTGGACACATAAAAAGCTTCCCATGTCACGTTGTTAGGCCTGCATGCTGGTCTTTGAGCAGCCAACTGTGCTGGTGGCTGGGAAGCCCACCCCCAAGGCCCCTTTCCATGGCCCATTCCACTTGTGGGCCCACACCTGCTCAGTCTTCCTGGTTTGCAGGTTCCCCAACTCCACCATCCTGCCCTAGTACGTGTCACTTCAATTTACCTCCCTGACGCCCTGCCTGTCCACTCCACAAGCTGCCTCCATGGCTGCCAACACTCACGGAGGGCAAGCAAGTTGCTCAACTTTCTGGTGCCCCTTTGACCCAGCTCCCAGGATACAGTTGCAGTCACAAGCACAATTATTCGAGGCCACAGGCTGGCATGCCATCTACCTCAGTGACAAAGAGCTGGAACTCTTCAGGCAGAATCCACGAGCGAGGGTAGAAGTTGTACTCGTCCGGAAACAGGTTCTGCATGATCCTCAACGCTCTGCTCAGGGTGATTTTACGCACCATCTCCGTCATGCCTGAAGAGAAGAGAAGCCGTGAGGCTCGACCAGGGTAGGCCACCAGAGACGTTTAAAGCTCCTGCCCACCACGGTCATGTTCTCAGGCGCAGAGACTTGCGGATTAGGAGGATCTACCAATGTAAGGAGAATTGGTCCATTTATCTCCCTTCACTGTAAAATGGGAGTGCGAGTTTTGCCTCCATTTGAGCCTTGAGTCTGAGATTATCCTTTGTCGTCTTTGCGGGTAATAAAGTTCTACCTCACACTTGATGCTGAGCCCCTCTCTATCACATGCCAACGCACACTACTTCACGATCCTTCTACCCTAGTGGACTCTGGTGACATCATGAGAAACTTAATTAGGTCGCTTTGTTTCAATCTTCCATGATGACTAAAGGCATAAAATAGAAACACACATGCCCTTACCTCTTCCCCCTCCCACACGGCCCAGCTCGGTCTGATCAAGTTCACTCTGGACTCTCCCCATGTCCGTGCCTCTGGCTACTCTCTCCCTTTTATCCACATTCAGCCTTCTCCTCCACCGGCCCTAGGAGCAGCCATATCTTTTCCATTTTGTTTCTGTTTTTCATTCAACAAGGCCCACAGGCTCCATGCTCTGAAGACTTCAGACCCCCAAAGCTCCAGCACACACCCCCTCCCCAAAGGCCCTGCAGTCTCCACACCCCTCAGACTCCAGGCTCCAGAGGCTCCAAGCTTTGCCTCTGTCCTGAAAACAACCTCTCCTCACTTGAGAGCCTCCCTGGCTCTAGAACCCATCGAGACTTGCAGTGGCTGATCCATGACGGTTTCCCTCTGCTAAGTTTGGCTGAATTCTACAGCTGAGGGCTTTATGTGTTTTTCTCATCTCTGCGTTGGTAACTTATCTGTTGCTCCTTGTGACGTAGTGGCCACCTGAGCCACACACGGCTGAGTGGGGTTTCCAGTGGGGCTTCCTCCAGAATCTCCCCCAGCCCGCAGCCTCGGTTGCGCTTGCTCTCTCCAGCACAGCACTTTGACTAAGACTCACTCATCCCTGAACCAGCGCTTGCCACCTGATCACCTGCCGCTCCCACCGACAGGGGAGCCCCTGACTGCCATGTGCCACCTTGCCTCTCAGACCCTGAAACCCGGTAGAAAACTGCTGCCTGTCAGCTAGGAAATGGCACCTTTGGACTTTCTTAAAGCAAAGACAGGGTCAGGTGTGGTGGCACACCTCTGGATTCCCAGCACTCAGGAGGCAGAGGCAGGAAGATCACAGCAAGTTTGAGGCCAGCCAGACTGAGGCCATCCAGGGCTACCCGGAAAGCCCTGATTTTGTTTCAAAAACAAAAACAAAACAAAAAACCAAAGCAAAGACCTTTCTAAATGTTTTAACAAAAATATTAATACATTATCTATGATATAAATGCATTTTGAACAAAGAAAATTACCCATAGAAAAGCAAATAACATCAAATGCAGCGACACAGACAGATAAATTCCGCTAGGAGTGTCTGGAAGATGCAGGTTTATGCTGGATTTCTAGCATATTCTCTCCCGGAGCGTCCACCAGAACTAAAGGATACACCTGTGTGGGAAGTGTGCTTTTTAGAGTAATGGGATATGTGTGAGGCAGGAGAAAAGCCCAGCCACGCCAGGAGCCAGAAGTCCATCAGCTCTGGTGGAGTTACCCGCGGCCTTGGCTGGCTGTTGACAAGGCGGAGGGTGCGGAGCCACTCCCTGCTGGCAGGTTCCCAAGGCTGCTGTGTCTGCCCAGACAACTGCTGCGTGTTCCCGTCATGGGCAGGGTGGATATATGATGGAGCACGCTCCTCTCTTTGGAACAAGCATTCTTGCATAAAGCTAGTCCTTCAGGAGTACTTTTACCTCCTTATTTGCCGATGTTGGCCCTTGGCTACTCTCTCACTTGCAGCCATCAGGGGAGACGGGAGTGGAAAGGAAAGGCAGCGGCAGGCTCACAGGTGACTGTGAGTCGTGTGCCAGAACTCTGCCTGTGCAGTGTTGTTTGCGTGCAAACGTGCAAATTGTTTCCCCATGACCTCAAGAAGTTCTCCCCACTTTAAAAAAAAAAAAAGTAGTCTTTTTGTGAGCAGCAAGACAGAAAAAAAGAAAAAAAAGAAAAACAAACAAACCAGTAGCAAGCCCATTAGAGCGGTGTGCACAGACCCTGGCTGCAAGGCTCTCTCGCTCTCACAAACCCTTTCTCCTCTCTGAGAACAAATTCGACCTTGGGATAACTTCCAGCTCTGTTCCCCTCAAAACCGATAAAGGTGGGATGTCTGCTGTGTTGGCAAAGGGCAGAGCACACGGTTAACACAAACTCAGACTGTAAGCTGCAGGAGTGGTGACCCTGGTGCCTGGATGTGAGCCTTGCAGGGTCCTCAGATGCACAGAGATACTGGCTCCAGTGGCCATGGAAGCCAGGACAGATGTGATACAGAAACAAGTCCCTGGGACTTTTGCAAATACTTTACTAAAGATAAATGCTCCATACTGGCTGGCGGCCATGTTGTGCTTCCTACCCTATCCCCGTCCCAGTGAACCAAGTACTGCCTATGTTAGCAGCCTTGAATGTCTGAGTTAAACCCCCATGAGCGTGACAAAACTAGCCAGTGTGTAAATATGTATATGGATGTTGGGTTTTCTGAGAAGGGTGTTTTCGTTGTTTCTTTTGGTCTTGAGAGAGGGTCTCATTCCATGTCTTGGGCTAGCCTGCAGCTCGTTGTGTTGCCTGGGCTGACCTCCAATGAATGGCTATTTTTCTGTCTCAGTCTCCCAGTGCTGAGATTACAAGCATGAGCCACCATATCTGGCTAGCTGAGAGGCCTTTTCTTGAAGATATGGGACAGGATACTAAAAAAAGGGCAAACTGGTTCTCCCTTCAATACAAGTTCGAAAGACAAGACACTAGCAGAAGGCAGTCTGCTATGGCAGCTGCACTGAGGCTGCACTATAAAAACAGTGACCAAAGCTAAAGCCTGAGAAATTCTGGCTGGAGAGACAACTCAGGGTGAAGAGCACTGGCTGCTCTTCCAGTTCCACGGATCTGATGCCCTCTTCTGGCCTTCACAGGCACTGCATGCACATTGTACATATACATATACATATACATATACATATATATATATACACACACACACACACACACACATACATACAGGCAAAAGGCTCATGTATATAAAATAAAAAATAAATCAAACTTTGAGAGAAAAATATAAACAAGGGATGGAACTTGGGTGATTTTTTGTCCTTTAAAATTATTTATTATATTATAATAGGATATAATATTTACAATACAATGCAGAAACAAAAATAATGTGAGGCCTGTATCTGGAAGCTCAACAAAACACTCCCTCTTTCCCAAGTAGCCCCGCTAACCCTCGCCTCTGTCATCACACGCCGTCAGGAATAGTGATTATAGAGGAGATGGAGGTAAGGGTTTGAGAGACAGAAAAGAAGTAGACACACACAGAGGCTGGGCCCCACACACGGAGGCTGGGCCACACACACGGAGGCTGGGCCCCACACACATGGAGGCTGGGCCCCACACACGGAGGCTGGGCCCCACACACGGAGGTGATCTTAACCATTTCCTGCCACCATGTCCTGGTTGCAGGGTAAGTCTAGAGGCTGCCTGCAGCCTATGGCACTTAGAGTGGGGACTAGGAGAGCTCACTCTAATGGTACCTTCAACTGTAATGTCTGACCTGGCTCCCCGCTCAAGGAAGGCTGTACTTCTTCCTGTAGACTCTGTAGCCCATCACTGGACTCCTGTGCTGGATCTCTAACTCAACAAGTTCAAACCACGTTCGTTCATTTTGTGCGTGTTCACCTATGTGTGTGCTGGTGAACATGTGTGCAGAGGGCCAGAGGTTAACATCTGGTACCTTCTTCCCTCACTCCCCACCTCAGTTCACTTCGGCCACTGAACCTGCAGTGTGCCCATTCTACTAACCTGGCTAGCCGCTTTCCCTAAGCATCCTTTGTCTCTGCCCCAGGGGGCTGGGTACAGGTGGGCATTTGAACTCCAGTCCTCAGGCGTGCACAGCAAGCACCTGACCCACAGAAAGCAGGTCTTTAACCTGGGAAGGCCAGTCTACATCTTCCAAGCCTCAGGTGTGTTAGTTGTCATGATTTCCTGGGGACTTCTCCATGGCAACAGCAGCCAGGCAGAGCATGGGCAGACTCAATTAAGAGTCCTCATGATCTGAAAGCATTGTCATGTTCTTGTGGAAGAAGACTGTATTCTGAACCTAGAGATACTTCTAAAGACCAACAATAACAGCAGATACCTGGAAATTTGTTCACTTGACCGGAGAGTATGTCACTGTCGCGAAATGAAACTCCGTGCCAGTAGATGTCACAAGGCAAGCGCCGGCCAAATGGGAACTAGAAAAAGAGGGAAATGTGATTGGTAGTGAGAATAAGAGCACAGCAGCCACACTGGGGCTCAGGGTTTACAAACACCTGACGCCAGGTAAATCTTCAAGGCAAGTAAGGAAATGGCTCCCACGGGCCGCATGGCTCAGAGCAGCAGTGGCAAGCTCTGTTTGCTTTAACAAGCCTCATGACTGCCTTCTAAAGGATTGTTCCCATTTCACTGATTAAAAACTTAAGGCCAAAAAGGAGTCATTTAATACGCCCTAGTTCATGCAGAGCTGGTGTGAGTATGGGTGAGGGGGGGTGTCCAGGTTTAAACCTAGGACAAAACAACCCAAATCCTAAGTTCTCTGAAACTGGCAACCCTCAACCGGGCCCCACAAAACAGACAGTCTGTTCCTCTCTCCTTTTCCCACGTGTCTCACACAACTCCCCACACCACAAGAGGCATCCTTGGCTGCGGAGACAGTCCCTGGGCCGCATCCTTGGCTGCGGAGACAGTCCCTGGGCCTTGCTGCACATGTTTTGAATTCATAAATGAATGAGCCAGGGCATGGTCACCCAACTCAGAATGACCTAATGAGTGTCTGCCTTCCAGGAATTTGGAAGTCAGCGATGCCAGGCAACCTTTACTGGCCCCTGGCGCCAGAGCAATGAAAAGACAGACTGAGGCAGCTCTAGATGACCGAGTGCGGGAGGGGGCAGCCGGTCTGCTGAGAGCAGGGTCAGCCACGAGAGAAAGAGGGAGACAGAGACCCTGGATCATCGGGCCTGTTGTTCTCTCCAGCCTGGCTGCCCCACCTGCCCTTGGATCCTGCAACACAGTCCTGGGTTGTTCTAAGTGCCTCTTTTGTACACGCTCTAGGGCTGCACCTATTTTCAATAGAAACCCCCTCACAGACCAAAAGGTCTGTCTTTCTGCCACATTCCGCCACCGTAATGCCACTAGCAAATTCTGCCTCTGTGAAAGCAGTTCTTTAAAATGTGACTCAGGTGACCTTGTTAACGGAGTGTGAAGACTGGCTAGCTCACACTCAGAACTTGCTTGCTAAAAGTCCAAACAAAGAGAGATGGCTATACTTAAATAAAACCATTTCATGTTCCCATGTTGAGACTACACTTCATCAGAATTTCTATCTGCTGTGAGTTGAGGGCTCCATCCTGATGGAATCACATGGCATGACTAATGAAATGGCAGTAAGGATGCTTCCAGCCATCCCAAGTGAAAACCGAGGCCAGCAGCCCCCAGCCCTGTACGTCAGCTACATGGCTTCCACGTTGGGCCACAGTGAGGCATATGCTATTACAAGTGCAGGCGCGAACAACTTGTATGCACAATTTATAGCTTTTTGTTCATTTTCTTTGCTTCCAATGGGTGGCAAGTATTATTCAGCAGCCATAAATATTAAGAGTTGGGACATATGCTGCCTTCTTCCAGCTGTTAAGTCTAATCTAGAAAGGCAAAGACAACATGATGGGGGCTCTAAAAAGCAAACTGTACAAGCAACTGGACCCTAATTGGAGTGACTTTATTGCCATCATTAGTGACCAACACCGGCTCCTTGCTGCGCTGCTGATGGCACGTCACAACCATGCCATCGGCCTACAATTCACAATGAGACAGAGTGACTAAGGTGGGAGGGCTGTCATGAACCTGAGGCCAACCTGGGATAAAGAAGTAAGACCTGGTCTTATGGGGAAAAAAAGCAAATAAACAAACAAAGCACAAACAAAGAAAAGAATAAAAACAAATACTTTTAGTTCTTTAAGTTAAAAAAAAACTACATTTTTCCAGTAATGATCATGCTCCATGTTCTCCATAGCTAGGAACACAGAGCAGGACAATTTCAAAGCCCCTCACTCAGAGCTTGAACATACTCAACAGCAGAAAGCTGAAGCCTTAGCTTCTAAGATTGAGAACAAGACAAGGGCATCTGGTTTCACTTCCTTTTAATTTTTTTATTGATTTTTATTGAGCTTTACATTTTTCTCTGCTCCTCTCCCTGCCTCTCCCCTTCTCCCTTCAGCCCTCCCCCAAGGTCTCCATGCTCCCAATTTACTCAGGAGAGTTTGTCATAGCCAGAACCTGGAAACAACCTGATTTCACTTCTGTTCAACACAGGGCTAACGACATTAGAGCAACAGGCAAAAGAAATTAAGGACACTCTCACTAGAAATGGAGAAGGAAAATGGCCTCTGCTTGTAGAAAATAGGATCCTATATGTAGGAAGCCCTCGCAATTGCATGAAAAACTTACAGATTACACAACAAGCTTACAGAAAATCAAGAGACTCATGCTCTAACACAGAAAGAACAAAATACTTCAGAGTTAATGTGAGAAGGGAGTAAATGCCTTGTACAGAGAAAACTACAAAATGTTCTTCAAGGAAATTAATGACAGTTCAAATAAAGGGAAAGAAATTCCATTTCACAGATTGGAAACAACATTATTTAAGATGTCAATACTTGAAGCCCACCTTTTTATCTGTGAGGTCCTTGGATCCCCCAACACAGCCTGCTTCAGGGCAGAGGGGTCTGGAGAGTGTTTCTGCCACTGGGGCTTCTTTCTACCATCCCACTCTGCCCCCCAAGCCTGCCTTTTGGTCTGTGAGGTCCTTAGAACCCTGCAAGAGACCCTGCTCCTGTGCTGAGGGGATCCAGAGATGTAAGTGTTCAGGGGACTGAATCCAGGCCCCCTCCAATTTCCTAAGCTTTTTTGGCCATCCAGCAGGGTGAATTCCATGCTGCTGGCATTCTTTGCCCCATTTCACCCTGCCCCCAAGCCCATCTGAGAGGTCCTTGGATCCCCCAACACAGCCTGCTTCCGGGGGCGGAGGGGATTAACACAGCCTGCTACAGTGTGAGGGGACCTAAGAGAGGGCAGACCAAGAAAAACTCCAAAGTACACAGTCAGCCACAACAAAGTTTGGACCAAGATGCCAAGACTCTGCTGGCTTCATTTGAAGGAAGAGATGGGCAGGTGTCAATGCAAGAATTCCTCCAACATCCTGAAAAGCAACATGGTAACACCAGAATCCAGTGAACACACAACAGGAAGACTTGAACATCCTAACCCAGAAGAAGTAGAAGAAATCGACTTAAACGTAACTTTATGAAAATGATGGAGACATTTAAACAGGAAATGAAAAACTCCCTTGAAGAAATGGAAGAGAACACAAGCAAAAAGTTAGAAGATATTAATAAATCCCTCAAAGATACCCAAGAAAACCAAGAACAAGCAGTCAAACAGGTAATGGAAACAGTTCAAAACTTGAAAACAGAAATGGAGGTAATAAAGAAAACACAAACCAAGAGATGGCTGGATATGGAAAATCTGGGTGAATGAACAGGAACTACAGAGACAAGTATAACGAACAGAATACAAGAGATAGAAGAAAGAATCTCAAGTGCTGAAGATACTATAGAGGAAATAGACTCATTGATCAAAGAAAACAGCAAATCCAACAAATTCTTAACACAAAACATCCAAGAAATCTGGGACACCATAAAAAGACCAAACCTAAGAATAATAAGGGTAGAAGAAGGAGAAGAATTCCAGCTGAAAGGCCCAGAAAATATATTCAACAAAATTATAGAAGAAAACTTTTCCAACCTAAAGAAGGACATTCCTATGAAGGTACAAGAAGCTTACAGAACACCAAATAGACTGGATCAAAAAAAAATCCCCTCGCCATATGTCAGGAGCTATTTTCCCAAAGAATATAGCAGGAACCATTGTCCTGGGGATGTTTGCAGAGAGCCCCACACCCCAACTGTATTGAGAACTGTTTGATGGTAGAGCCCACCCCACACCCAACTATCTTGAGAGCTATCTGTTAGTGGAACCTGCCCCACATTCCAACTATCTAGAGAATTGTTTGTGGTTTGAATCACAAAAGGAACGATTCCGCTTGCATAGAGAACACTAGGTGTGTCGACTCCTGACTGACTCGTGACCTCGTGACCTACTCGTGACCAAGTGTCGACTCGTGACCACTGCTACAAGATCCCTTCCTGCCCTTGCCATGGCCTTGCCCCCATCCCAAGTCAAATTCCTCATTCAAGGGCTATATAAGCCACAACCATTTTGCCAATAAAATGAGGCCTTGACAACAGATCTTGCTTGGCCTCATTCCTCTTTCCCGCCCATGTCTTTTTCAGATAGCACCTCTTTGGGACCCTGGAATAACTGACCCGCCGGGGGGTTACAACCCTAGAATAACAGACCCACCAGGCGGGTTTACAGCCATATAATAATCAAAACACAAAACATACAGAATAAAGAAAGAATATTAAGAGCTGCAAAGGAAAAAGGTCCAAGTAACATATAAAGGTAAACCTATCAGGATTACACCTGACTTCTCAATGGAAACCATGAAAGCCAGAAGGTCTTGGGTAGATGTGCTGCAGACACTAAGAGACCATGGATGCAAGTCCAGACTACTATACCCAGCAAAGCTTTCTTTCACCATTGATGAAGAAAACAAGATATTCTATGACAAAAACAGTTTTAAACAATACATATCCACAAACCCAGACTTACAGAAAGCACTAGAAAGAAAACCTCAATCCAAGGAAGCCAACAACACCCACAATAGCACAGACATCTGATAACCCTCCACCAGCACAACTCAAAGAAGGGAAACACACAAACACTACCACCAAAAAAAAAAAAATAACTGGAGTTAACAACCACTGGTCATTAATATCGCTTAATATCAATGGACTCAATTCACCCATAAAAAGGCACAGGTTAAGAGAATGGATACAAAAACAGGATCCAACATTCTGCTGTTTACAATAAACACACCTCAACCTCAAGGACAGACACTATCTCAGAGTAAAGGGTTGGAAAAAGGTTTTCCTATCAAATGGACCTAAGAAACAAGTGTGGCTATCCTAATATCTAACAAAATTGATTTCAAACTAAAATCAATCAGAAGAGATTGAGAAGGACACTTTATACTCATAACAGGAACAATTCATCAAGATGAAGTCTCAATCATGAATATCTATGCCCCTAATATAAAAGCACCCACATATGTAAAAGAAACATTACTAGAACTCAAATCACACATCAAACCCCACACACTAATAGTAAGAGACTTCAACACTCCTCTCTCACCAACGGACAGGTCAGCCAGACAGAAACTTAACAGAAAAATAAGAGAACAGATGTAATGAATCAAACGGACTTAACAGACATCTATAGAACATTCCACCCAAACAGGAAAGAATATTCCTTCTTCTCAGCACCTCATGGAACCTTCTCAAAAGTTGATCACATAATGGTAACAAAGCAAACATCCATAGATACAAAAAAATTGGAGTAACCACCTGTGTCTTATCGGATCACCATGGAGTAAAGTTAGAATTTAACAACAATACCACCCCCAGAAAGCCTACAAACTCATGGAAACTGAACAGTCAACTACTAAACCACCCCTGGGTCAAGAAAGAAAGAAAGAAATTAAAGTCTTCCTTGAATTCAATGAAAATGAAGACACAACATACCAAAACCTATGGGACACAATGAAAGCAGTGCTAAGGGAAAAGTTCATAGCACTAAGTGCCCACATCAAGAAAACAGAGAAAGCTCACATTAGAGACTTAAGAGCACACCTAAAAGCTCTAGAAAAAAAAAGAAGCAGACTCAACCCGGAGGAGTAGAAAACTGGGAAATAAACTGAGGGCTGAAATCAACAAAATAGTGTAGGGCCCATGGGTCTACCCCTGCTCCTGGGGTTCATCTTGAGGACAGTTTCTGGCCAGTCAGCTAAAACATCCTGTTTGTTCCTGCGTTCCCTCGCCATCTGGTGATTAGCTATAGGGCATTGTTGACTCCACCTTGGGCATAATTTCTCACGTGCCTGAGGGGTATTCCATTGTAGCAGCTAGGTGTTTAAGGTTTTCCCTAAATTTGAATAAATGGTACTCCACTGATCTCCTTTCGAATGACCCAGGTCTCTTGTGTGTTCTTTCGATCTCCAGGCCCTTGCCTGGCTCACATACGGTACAGTGGCGCACAAACTGTACCAAGAGAGTAACGCAGGTGTAACAAAATAGAAACACAGAAAACAATCCAAAGAATCCATGAAACAAAGAGCTGGTTCTTTGAGAAAATCAACAAGATTGACAAACCCCTATCCAAACTAATCAAAAGGAAGAGAGAGAACACTCAGATTAACAAGATCAGAAAGGAAAAGGAGGACATAACAACAGACACTGAGGAAATTCAGAGAATCATTAGGTCTTACTACAAAAGGCTGTACATCACAAAATTGGAAAATGTAAAAGAAATGGACATTTTTTAAAATAAATACCATATACCAAAATTAAACCAAGACTAGGTGAACAATTTAAATAGACCTATAAGTCATAAGGAAATAGAAGCTGTCATCAAAAACCCCCCAACCAAAAAAAAATAAATAAATAAAAATTAAAAAAAAACCAGGACCAGATGGTTTTAGTGCAGATTTCTACTAGATCTTCCAAGAAGAGCTGATACCTATACTCCTCAATGTGTTCCACATAATAGAAACAGAAGGGTCATTGCCAAACTCTATTTATGAAGCTACAGTTACCCTGATACCAAAACCACACAAAGACTCAACCAAGAAAGAGAATTATAGACCAATTTCACTCATGAACATCGATGCAAAAATTCTCAATAAAATACTGGCAAACCGAATCCAAGAACACATTAGAAAAATTATCCATTATGATCATGTAGGCTTCATCCCAGAGATGCAGGGCTGGTTCAACATACGAAAATCTATCAATGTAATCCATCATATAAATAAACTGAAAGAGAAAACCATATGATCATTTCATTAGATGCTGAAAAAGCATTTGACAAAATTCAACACCCCTTTATGATATCATATCTAAATATAATAAAAGCAGCAGCATTATTTATAATAGCCAAAACCTGGAAACAACCTAGATGCCCCTGAATGGAAGAATGGATAAAGAAACTGTGGCATATCTACACATTAGAGTACTACTCAGCGGTAAAAAAAAAACAATGACATCTTGAATTTTGCATGCACATGGATGGAAATAGAAAACACTATCCTGAGTGAGATAACCCAGACCCAAAAATATGAATATGGTATGTACTCACTCATTAGTGGATTCTAGCCATAAACAAAGGACATTGAGCCTATAGTTGGTGATCCTAGAGAAGCTAATTAAGAAGGTGAACCCAAAGAAAAACATATATAGATCTACCTGGAAATTGGAAGCAGACAAGATCGCCAGGCTAAAGTTGGGAGCATGGGGGTAGGGAGAGGGGGAAAGAGAAGGGAGAAAGGGAGGGTTGAGAAGAGCTTGGGGGAGTGGGATGGTTGAGATGGAGGAAGGACGGATATGGGATCATGGAATGAGATTGAGGGAGCCATTTTGGGGTTGGCAAGAGGCTTGGCTCTGGAGGGGTTCCCAAGAGTCCATGGGGATGATCCTGGGTAGTGGAGGAGAGGGTGCCTGAACTAGCCTTGTCCCATAGTCAAACTGATGACTGTCTTGAATATCACCATAGAACCTTCATCCGGCGACAGATGAAGATAGAGACAGAGACCCACATTGGAGCACTGGACTGAGCTCCCGAGGTCCAATTGAAGAGCAGAAGGAGGGAGAATATAAGAAAGGAAGTCAGGACCACAAAGGGTTGATCCACCCACTGAGACAGTGTCCCTGAGCCAATGGGAGCTCACCAAAGCCCGCTGGACTGGGACTGAATAAGCATGGGATCAAAATGGACCCCCTGAATGTGGCTGACAATGGGGGCAGACCGAGAAGCCAATGATAATGGCACTGGGATTTGTCTCTACTGCATGTACTGCCTTTTGGGATCCTAGTCTATTTGGATGCACACCTTCCTAAGCCTGGATGGAGTGGGGAGGGCCTTGGACTTCCCACAGGGCAGGGTACCCTACCCTCTCTTAGGACTGGAGGGGGAGTGGAGAGGGTGAGTGGGGGAGCTGGGGGAAAGTGGGAGGAGGGAAGGAAGTGGAAATTTTGATTGGTATTATTTATAAAGTAATAATAATAATAAATGATGTCAATACTATCTAAAATGAGCTATAGATTCATGGTCTCTAACAAAACAGTCATGACTTGGTTTTGGCAAGAAATAGAAAAGATGATCTTCTAACTCAATGGAATTACAAGAATCTCTGGTTGGTCAAAACAATCTTGGAAAGGATAAACACAGTGGGAGACCTCACACTCCTGATGTCAAAGCTGAAACAAAGCTCCATGGTTATAAAACAAAATACAGCCACATAGATACCAGATGAACTGGTCAAAACAGGAAACACAATGCCAAACGTTGTGAAGAGTGTGAGGAGTGAGAACACATTCCTTTCTGGAGGAATGTGAAATAGCACAGACACCTTTAGAAGACAGGTGGGCAGACAAAATAGACTCTTATCCCATCATCTGGTGATTACACTTCTCGGGGTTTACTCAAGGGAATTGAAACTATGTCCGCACAAGACGCTGAACACAAGTGTTTATCACCAGCTCCAGCTGCTGCAGCAGGTGAGTGACATACTGTGGTACAGACAGGAGACAAGACCTTGGTGATAAAGGGCCCTCAGCTTTCTAGTCAGGACAAAACGTAGAGGAACCATTGTGCACACTGTTAAACAAAAGAAGCCAATCTGAAATGGCTCCACAATGCATCATTCCTACCATAAGACATTCTGGGAAAGGCAAAACGACAGCGATGATAAAGCCATCAGTGGAAGTCCGTGGATGCTGGAGAGGGAGAGGTGAGTCGTAGAGCACAGCGGGTTTTCAAGACAGTGAAACTGGGCACGCTAATAATGAGCTCATTTCCCAGAGGCCACAGAAACCACCAAGCCTGTCCGTGAACACATGATCAGAGGAACTCACGAAGAGCAGCACACACTCAAAAGCCCATCATCACTGCAAGTTTGTGTTTACACCATGCTTCTCTCTTTTATTTTTAATACTTTAGTTTTTTAAGTTTATGTGCTTTGCTGTTTTGCCTGCATGTATGCTTGTGTGAGGGAGTCAGATCTTGGAAATACAGACAGCTGTGAGCTGCTACATGGGACTTGAACCCAGGACCTCTGGAAGAGCAGTCAGTGCTTTTAACTGCTGAGCCATCTCTCCAGCTTATACACAATGTTTCTTAGTAATGTGTGCTTGGCACTGTGTGCTGTGTCTCAACCCTCATGACAGTCTCACGAGAAAAGCAGCAGCAGCACCAACCCTGTTTCCAGATGAGGACACAGCACTTTGCAAGGGTAAATAACTTCCTCCAGCTCACAGGGCTAGTAAAGGCAGAGTTCAAATCCTGGTCTCTGGACTCCAAGACCCATGCCATGCATGGTGGCATTCCCGGCTAATCTCAGAACTCAGAGCTCAGGAGGCAGAAGCAGGCAGCTTTCTATGAGTTCAAGGCCATCCTGCTCTACATAGCAAGTTCCAGGCAGCCAGGGATACACATTGGGATGCTGTCTCATAAAATCGAAACAAAAATTTAACATGGCTGGTGAGATGGCTCAGGGGACAAGCTCTTGCCACACAAGCCTGGTGACCTGAGTTCATCTTTGGAACTCACAGGAAGATGGAAAGTTGTCCTCCACAGCACATACACCCATGCACACCCTTTAAGAAGTCCTGCCTCTGAGACTGAAGCTCCTGGACAGCGGCTGTTTTGTGTGCATGTGTACCTTCAGGGTGTGTTGTGTGCATGTGTACCCTCAGGGTCTGTTGTGTGTGTGCATGTGTACCCTCAGGGTGTGTTGTGTGTGTGCATGTGTACCCTCAGGGTGTGTTGTGTGTGTGCATGTGTACCCTCAGGGTCGGTTGTGTATGTGCATGTGTACCCTCAGGGTCTGTTGTGTGTGTGCATGTGTACCCTCAGGGTCTGGTGTGTGCATGTGTAGCCTCAGGGTCTGGTGTGTGTGTGCATGTGTACCCTCAGGGTCTGGTGTGTGTGTGCATGTGTACCCTCAGGGTCTGTTGTGTGTGTGCATGTGTACCCTCAGGGTCTGGTGTGTGTGTGCATGTGTACCCTCAGGGTGTGTTGTGTGTGTGCATGTGTACCCTCAGGGTGTGTTGTGTGTGTGCATGTGTACCCTCAGGGTCGGTTGTGTATGTGCATGTGTACCCTCAGGGTCTGTTGTGTGTGTGCATGTGTACCCTCAGGGTCTGGTGTGTGCATGTGTAGCCTCAGGGTCTGTTGTGTGTGTGCATGTGTACCCTCAGGGTCTGGTGTGTGTGTGCATGTGTACCCTCAGGGTCTGTTGTGTGTGTGCATGTGTACCCTCAGGGTCTGGTGTGTGCATGTGTACCCTCAGGGTCTGTTGTGTGTGTGTGCATGTGTACCCTCAGGGTCTGTTGTGTGCATGTGTACCCTCAGGGTCTGTTGTGTGTGTGCATGTGTACCCTCAGGGTCTGGTGTGTGCATGTGTACCCTCAGGGTCTGTTGTGTGTGTGTGCATGTGTACCCTCAGGGTCTGTTGTGTGCATGTGTACCCTCAGGGTCTGTTGTGTGTGTGTGCATGTGTACCCTCAGGGTCTGTTGTGTATGTGCATGTGTACCCTCAGGGTCTGTTGTGTGCATGTGTACCCTCAGGGTCTGTTGTGTGTGTGTGCATGTGTACCCTCAGGGTCGGGTGTGTGCATGTGTACCCTCAGGGTCTGTTGTGTGTGTGCATGTGTACCCTCAGGGTGTGGTGTGTATGTGCATGTGTACCCTCAGGGTGTGGTGTGTATGTGCATGTGGACCCTCAGGGTCAGTTGTGTGCATGTGGACCCTCAGGGTCTGTTGTGTGCATGTGTACCCTCAGGGTCTGTTGTGTGCATGTGTACCCTCAGAGTCTGTTGTGTGCATGTGTACCCTCAGGGTCTGTTGTGTGTGTGTGTGCATGTGTACCCTCAGGGTCGGGTGTGTGCATGTGTACCCTCAGGGTCTGTTGTGTGTGTGCATGTGTACCCTCAGGGTGTGGTGTGTATGTGCATGTGTACCCTCAGGGTGTGGTGTGTATGTGCATGTGTACCCTCAGGGTCTGTTGTGTGCATGTGTACCCTCAGGGTCTGTTGTGTGCATGTGTACCCTCAGGGTCTGTTGTGTGCATGTGTACCCTCAGGGTCTGTTGTGTGCATGTGTACCCTCAGGGTCTGTTGTGTGTGTGTGTGCATGTGTACCCTCAGGGTCTGGTGTGTATGTGCATGTGTACCCTCAGGGTCTGTTGTGGGTGTGTGCATGTGTACCCTCAGGGTGTGTTGTGTGTGTGCATGTGTACCCTCAGGGTCTGTTGTGTATGTGCATGTGTACCCTCAGGGTCTGTTGTGTATGTGCATGTGTACCCTCAGGGTCTGTGCGAGCTGAGACTGAAAACTCCAGGACCATGATGAGCTCAACTGTGGGATGAGCACCAAGGGAACCAGGAATGCTAAACACATGGAGTTATTCCTTCAAAGGGGGAGGGCACATAACCTATTAACTGCCCAAAAGTCTGAGAGTGATGGGTTAATAGCCTGGTAACCCTTGCACTGTGGTGCTGAGACAACACTGAATTCTCCCCCAGACCCTTAACATTAGCCCATTTGTCTCGGTCAACCTGTAGAACCCACCTTTGTGGAAGGTGTCACACGTGGCTAATCTACAGAACCCGTGTCTATGGACAATGTCACATGCACTTTACAGAGTTTTGATGCGGTCATGTGCACACGGGATTGATTTTGCTATCACCAGGAAAGTTTTCAGCAAGTTGTGCTGTGCTTGACTAAAATAAACTGCCCAGGATCAGACTCCTGAAGTTTGAACCAATACCCACTACCTAGTGGTGCTGAAGCAAACTACCTTCTCATCTTTCATAGACTGCTTCTCTGCAGGCCACGTTGGTTGCAGAGACAGCCCCCATCCTACACTCAATACGCTTTTCCTCTTTTATAAGCAAAGAGCCTCCAGTAGTTCATTATATAAAACTGACTGATCCACCACTGCATGCCACACTTGGAGCTAATCATTGCAGTCATGCAACAGTCCACTGTGAAGTATCGCAACAAGCCTACCCACATCACTACACTAAAAGCTCTGGCACAAACAAGTTCCCGTGTCAGGGGACACACCTGGATGGATCCGAAATCGTTCTCCTCTTGACCAGAGGACCGAAAACACACTTTAAAAACAGGCTAAAACCAGGGCTGGAGCCATTAAGTGTCCTTTGAGCATATTTGTGCTTAAGGACTTGATGTTAGGGTCTCCCTTTTAATGGCCCAAAAGGCACGTTCAAACTCTGCCTCCCCCTGGAATTAAGAAATGAAATTTCATGGCTGTTCCTAAGGAAGGCACCATCCACATTTCTGCGCTTTGTGACCGAGTTTCTTCATAAAGCTGCTGTGCAAACAGACTCTTTCAACGACTGGGAGAAAAGTGGAAATATGCTTTCACAGGGGCGAGTGCATGCCCAGGACACAGACAGGAAAAACCGTCCAGACCAGTGCTTTGAGCACATGGTGGTGGTGGTGGTGGGGGGGCTGGAGAGGGGGCTCAGAGGTTAAGAGCATGTGCTGCTTTCGCAGAGGACTTAGGTTGATTCCCGCAACCAAACTGTTGCTCACAACTCCTTAAGTCCAGCTCCAAGGGATCAAATCCCCTCTTCTAGCCTCCACAGGCACTGACCACACAGGCAAATACACACATAAATTAAAAATAAACAAATCTTTATAATTGAATGCATCCTCATAATGAGTGTAAGAATTACTATTTATGGTAGATCTCTTGCATATCTATCCTCATTCTGCAAATAATTATAATCCCAGTGGTGGAACTGTAAACCCAGAACTGGGAGCCACGTTGACCTCTCTCCAAAGGTTGTGCTTTTTAATTCTACTAAACTAGATACCTGCTTGACAGCTAACCTGAGTCAAAAATGAGCACGCAGCTGTGTGGCTGACATCTCAAAGTTAAGACACCATAAATGTGCTTAATATAATTATAGCCCTGGTATCAACTTTTAGGTCTGATATGAATTATGTGAAACCCAATGAATGGCCCCTAGTCGCCTTTGGCTCAATTCAAACTTGCCTCTCCCATGTGGTTGGTTGTGATGTAACCTGCATGCTGCTCATTCTAGTGACACAAACCCAGCAGTCTTCAGCTACTGAGCTTTATAAAGCCTTATGCTCAACACTGGGGTTTATAACCTACTGAGACCCCTTCTCACTGTTCTCCACAAACAGCCAAACTACAAGCTGGGACAGAAAGCCAAAGGAACAAATCCCAGAGACCTTAGGTAGGGCATGGTCCCACACTCTCTTCCTTTGCTTCCTTCCCTTCTTTTTCCCTTGCTCTGTCTCTCCCTTGCTTTCTTCCACCCACAGGTTTTTGGAGCTTTTGGGAATGCCCATTGCCCCCCATGCACACCCCAGCCTCTCGACAATAAGGGTCTTGTTTTCTCCATTTGGTTTCATCTGCTCCTTGGATTTCTCACACACACACATCTGAACCCAACTGTAATTAACTAAGTAACTAGACTGTAGCTATTCCAAGAGTCACCCGGCCACGGCTCTCCTAGACTGTAGCTATTCCAACTGTCGCCTACCACAGCTCTCCTAGACTGTAGCCATTCCAACAGTCACCCGGCCACAGCTCTCCTAGACTGTAGCTATTCCAACAGTCACCCGGCCACGGCTCTCCTAGACTGTAGCTATTCCAACAGTCACCTACCACGGCTCTCCTAGACTGTAGCTATTCCAGCTTGAATGCTTAAGACTCAGTTTGAAAGAAACCATAAAGGTCCTAACAAAAGAATGTAGCATAGGAACCCTCAGGAAACAGACTATAAACATTCACCACTGACCTTCAGGGAGACATTCGTAAGTCCATTTGCCATCACGTAGCAAATACCTAAAGTGATGAGCATTAAGGGGCAGCATTTATCTTGCCTCACAGCCATGGAGGTTTCAGACACGCCTAAGGTGAGACAAGCTCCTTAAGACAGGGAACGTATGGTAAAGCAAATCCACTCATCTCTTAGCAAGGAAGCAAAAGAGACCAGGATACCTCTCTACATCCTCTTTGAGGGCACACTCCGAACGACCTGTCTCCCTCTGATCCGCACTTCCTAAGGGTTCCACCACTCTGCAACACAGCTGGAGCCAAGCCTTTACCACATGGTCCTTGCAAGACAGTTCCGATCCAGCCCGCAGCACTATCAGAGCCTGAACACATTTCTGGCTGGCAAATGTGACCAGATCAACGCAAACCCTGGAAGCGGAAGGCCAGCGCACCCCACTTCTCTGTCACTTCAATCTCATCTAACAGCACTGTAGCCCTCCCAGACAACTGAGAAACACCCGCCGACAGCTGAGGACCACATGAGACTCTAGACTTTCTTGTCTTGTAAGAATGGGGCTGATGCGTAAGGACCTCTGGGTGGGTGGGAGATCACACTGCCCAGCCTCTGGGGAGCTCACAATGCAGACAAGCCCCTTGCCTGGCATCTGAGAACCTGGCTTCAAACCTCAGCCTGCCAACTGTGATGGGCCATGGTTTCATCACCTGAGAAAGATGAACTATACAACATCCCTGGAGTGGGGTGCTACAGAAATGAAAACAACCACTCGGGGAAAAGAGTCCCTGATGCAGGAGCCTGGCACACAGTAGACCTAAGTTAGCCCAGTGAGGCTGTGAAGAGCAAGGCTCCTGGCTGTTCTGCCACTAATGAAGTCCCTTGGTGAGAAAGGCAGAGAGGAGGGAGCCTTCCCAGCCGTGCCTGGTGAGAGAGAAAGAGAAGACACCCCAGCAGGAGTCCTCCCTGGAAACCGTGAAGCAGGGCCGGCTGATGACAGATATGCAAATTAATCCTGCTGACTGCTGTTAAGAAAACTTCAGCACTCAGGGAGGCAGAGGTAGGAGGGTCTCTGTGAGTTCCAGGACAGCCAGGGCTGTTACACAGAGAAGCCTTGTCTCAAACAACAACAAAGAACCGAAGAAAAAAATACCCAGAGATGAGTGTGAGGTTGGTATGGCATGAGACTGTAGGAAGATACAGGAAAGCTGGGGGACAGGAGAAACTGCACAAACAAAATGAGAGCAAGAAAGGAGGAGGGACTGGAGCAGACTCCGCGAGGAAGCCAACCAGCACTGGGAGAAGAAAAAGGAAGCCAGGCAGGGCTGTGAGAAGAGGAGGAAGCCAGTGTGGTGCCTGGGCCAAGAGACAGGCATGCATGGGGAAGAGGGGAAGACAAATCGAGGAGTTAGGGCACAGGGCAGCCCCAGGTCAGCACGTGTAGGGACCCTTCTGAACTCCTCCTCATGCGTCCATGAGCCTCCATTCCTGTTTCACCTCCCCCGGGATGCAGGCAACCAAGACTCCAAGGAGAGGCTCTCACAGGGCTAACTAGTGCTCAGAGGAGCCTTCCAATTTAATAATGGTGCCAGAGCTCCAGTGTGCTTCCCGGGAACACAGCAATTACTCACCCTCTAATAGAGCCAATAAATACAGCATGAAGATGGGCAATTAACAGCCTTCTGCAGGAAAGTGGCAATTCCCGTGATCTACGCAGCTTTCTGTCCCTGCTCCCTTCGTTACTGCAGACACAGTACGACATCCGGGCGAGAGTGCCACTCGCGGCTCACCGCGTTAATGCTAAAGCCCGTGGAGTTATATTAAGTCTATTTGTTTCCATCTGCTCCTTCCTAGTTGTTACAGTTGGCAGAGCTGGGGTGAGGTCTGTCTTCTGCCCCCACATCTGGTCACAAGTCTTTTAATGAGGTCAATAATGTTGCCAAATAGTCTAAGTGTGGGGAGGAAGCATGCCAGTCGGAGGGGGAGCTGACCTTTCACCTCTCATGATGTCAACCTTCCCTCTGGATACCCACTCTGCTATCGACTTTCTCGCCCAGGAAGAATCTTCACGGTGATTATACTAGGCAGGAGGGAAAAAATTCTACAAACTTCTAAAGTGATTTACCTCCTGACTTGCAGTTTTAATTAAAATTCCAGTTTATTTAGCAAATAGCTCTGGGAAGATTAGATAGCAATTTAGTACTGTGTTCTTTCTCCACTTCCCAATTTATAAGGGTGACACAGGCAAGATCGCCATGCTAAATGTCTCTAAGTCTGTCACATCGTAACTCTGCCTCCCATAAAGAGAGCCAGTCCCAGTGATAAACTCTAAAGTAGCTTCATTACAGTCCGGAAACCACCAAGTTTTCTCTCTGCTCCTGAGCCCCTCACAACGGTAAATTGTCATTTCACTGCTAAGACCCAAGTTATGGAGTCTCTTCCTCAACGGAACTTGAAATGTATTTATTAACGGAAGTGGGGGCAAAGCCGGAGAGGCTTTCATTCCAGAAGCTGTTCCTCCCGGCCAGGAAACAGCTTCATGGAAGTCATAGCTAACACCTCTTAGCCAGAGCCCCGTGCTAACGCAGGACGCTCCCAACGGCAGGTCCTGGGAGGAAGCTGCTCTGACGTCTAGGTGGACTGGGGAGATAGTGCAGTCAGCAAAACACTGACTCATGAGGATAACCCGTCAGGTCAAAGGACTGCTACTGAGGACCAGAGTTTGAGTCCTGGTACCCAACAAAGAAGAAAAGAACTGACTCCCAAAAATGTCTGCGACCTGTATTCAAACACACACACATGTGCCCATGCACACACACACTTACACCCTTGCACACACATGCATGCATGCTCACACACACAAACGCACACATGCATACGTGTGCTTACTCACAGACACATTCACACTGACACACATGTACCCACACACACACACACTTACACCCTTGCACACACATGCATGTATGCTCACACACACAAACGCACACATGCATACGTGTGCTTACTCACAGATACACTCACACTGACACACATGTGCCCCCACACACACTTACACCCTTGCACACACATGTATGCACACTCACACACACAAACACACACATGCATACGTGTGCTCATTCACAGACACATTCGCACTGACACACATGTACCCACACGCACACAGACTTACACCCTTGCACACACATGCAAGCATGCTCAGACACACACATGCATATGTGTGCTCACTCACAGACACACTCAAACTGACACACATGCACCCACACACTTACACCCTTGCACACACATGCATGCACGCTCAGACACACACATGCATACGTGTGCTCACTTACACACACACTCACACTGACACAAAGGGGACAAAAGCCATCACAGTGGTGCTCGTTCGTCGTCTCAGCTCTGTAGTGAGACAGAGACCTGGGTCCCTAGGGCTTGGTCCACCGGCCAACCAGCCTAGCCCATTAGGCAAATTTCAGGCCAGTTTTGAAAAGAAAACTTGAACACCTGAGGAGCAACCCAAGATTGTCCCTAGAAATTGCTGCCCTCTCCCCATTTCACAGAAGAGGCAGCTGGGGCATGGGGAAGTGGGGATTGTCAAGAACACAGATGGGAAAGGTCCCACAGGAGGGAGCAGCAAGCCCAGGCAGAGCCTGAGAGAGAAGGTTTCAAGGTCTGCGGGTCCTGTCCTCTGTGCTCGAGGTGACCTGGGAGCATCCCTTGACCTCGGCAGGCCTGCATCCCCCTTCCCACAGGCAGGTGCTCATCAGCTTACAGGATCTGCAAAGGCCTGCTCTCCCTCCCCTTTCCAATAACTGAAGATATTTTAGACTCATCCTGAAACATCCAGAGCTTCCCCTTAGGGGAAGAAGGTTTGCTGAGGACTCATTACATAAAGATGGATGGGCTCAGGCCTCCCCTACATTTTGTCCTCCTCTTGGCCAAAAGTTAGCTTCACAGAGATACTGCTGCGATGTCACAAGTCACGTGTTAAGAAGAATGACTCTTAGGCCAGTAATTCCTATACTAAAAGTAGTGGCTGCTGAGTACTGAGCTGTAGTGTTCGATGTGTGATTGGCATGTGCCGTGTCCCCTCACCTTTATGGTGACACCATCAAATAGGTAGAAATGTTATTTCTGCTTAACAGATGAAGAGTAGTTAAACCATTGAGTCTCTGGTAATGAACCATAAGGGGCAGAATAAGAACGGGACCCAGCCCAACTAAATCTTTAGTCCCCAAATAACCAAGCCCAAGAGAAAAAGATGGCGGTTCCTTCATCCACTAGAATTTAGCGATGGTGGCTAAAGGGGAAGGCACGTAGAAGAGGGACCAGGAGAAGGGAAATGCCCATGCCCTGGCAGCTCTCCAGAGTGGGAGCAGCACCCCTGCCCCAGTCCTCATGCCCTGGTTTCAGTGACCGACAGAGCCCCTGGCTTCCAGTGGAATGCCAGGGACAGGACTGCGTCTGGCATGGCATGGCTCTCAGAAGTGCGTAACCTACAGCCAGGTGTTCATCCTCCAGGGGACTGGAGCACTGGGATGGGGAGTGGGAAGCCAAAGCAAGCAGGAGCCACAGGGGAGAGCCTGGAGAGCGGGTGGGGGCCGTATTGGAGAGAGCCCAGCGATGTAGAAGCAAGGTGGCAGCTTCTAGGCACAAACTATGTTCTCAGCCCAGTGCCGCATGGAAAGGCATTCTGAAAGGACCATTTTTTAACTGAGAGATAGAAACATCAATGTCATACGTACCAATGGGGAGCCAAGTGCTGTGTGTACAATATTAAAGTCAGCTAATCATAGCTCTTCCCCAAAACATTCCTGTTAGTGATGAAATTTTTCAAAATCCTTTCTGTTGGATTTTTGAAATGCCCAGCACACTACTGTTAGCTATAGTCGCCAGCCTGCCCAGTAACCCTCCAGAGTCCTGTGCCGCTCTGACTGCAGCAAACCCATTGATCAGCCCCCTCCACACTTCACTCTTGACAGGCTCAGGTCGCTGCTGTTCTGCTCTTGGCTGTGAGACATTATTTTTAGGTTTGTGTGTGAGATCTGGCAGTCTTCCTGTGCCCGAGTTACTCCTCTTAGTACCAATGTTTCCAGTTCCACCCGCGGTGTCGCAGGAGATGGGCTGTGATGCCCTCCCCTGCCTTATTTTTAGCCAAATAGTAAGTACCCCATCATGTCCTGCCTTTTTTCAGCCAGGCTTTATTTGTGCGTTCCTCCTGCGGACATGCAGATAAACTCAAGCCGCCACATTCGGTGCTGGGCGCCTTACTCTATACTTTACACTTCTCTCCTTTACTGTAGCCAGCTCTCTCCAGCCCTTTTTCCAGTTCTGGGGAAAACACCACGCTATTTTCCATCATGGATGCGCGAATTAGACGTCTACCAATGGCGAGCAGACATTCAGGTGGCCTGGATTTGACTGTCCTTGGGAGAAAAATCACAACAAAGAGGAAGACTGGAACAATTCAGCTGTGGGGTGACTGGTTCAGGGTACTCCCGTCACAGCCTCAGCTGACGTGACAGTACTCCCAGTGAACTGAGAGGCCACCCAGTCAGCCCTTCACACTGTGGGGCCTACCGGTCTACAGAACGGTGGTGAGAAAGACATTAGAATAGTACCTCGCTCTGTAGTTGAGTCCCCTCCTCACTTTCGATCCTCCTACACACCCTATGTAAGAACATCAGCCACCTCTTTCGAGCAAGCCTCAGCATGCATAAACTCAGGATCAAGCCTCCATGATGAATGCACACAGCACCCATGGTGGCTCACAACCTCCTGCAACTCCAGTTCTAGGGGATATGATGCCCTCTTCTGGCCTCTGAGGGCACTGTGTACACATGGTGCATATACATACATATGTGTAAGACATTCATGCACATATAAGTCATCTTTTAAAGAAAGCTTAGGGTGAAATACGGCAGTCATAGGCAGGTCCGGTCACTCTAGTCGATAAGAACAGACAAGTCCATCTCCCATAGGCCAACAAAGCCACTGTGGAAAAGGAAATATTTTGCTCTATCTGGGCCAGTGCAAGCACTAGGTTGGTCCCCAGGTGAGTCACAGCCTGCTCTTCTGTTGAGGATTTTAAGGGGAATTCTCCGTATAACAGCCAGACGGAATGGGAAGGGCAGTCTGTGAATATCAGTGTCAGCGTCTGCAGTCATACTTCGTCCCTGAAGATGACCACATGACCAGGCCCCCACCTTCTCACCTTTTACAGTGCCGCTCAACCAATGACTATGGCCAGAAGCAGCACCTGTGCTGGCTCTGTCGTATGAGCTGCTCCTTACTCGGCAGAGCATTTAAGCGACACCTTCCACTTCACTTAATGAACTTGGGACAACCTGACTGATGGCCCGGCTCAATCAGCAATGACAGCTGGCATCTCCATGATGGCCAGATAATAAGGCAGTTGAAGTGTGTGTATGTGTGTGTGTGTGCGTGCATGCATGTGTGTGTGTGTGTGTGTGTGTGTGTGTGTATGCATGGCCTAAATCAGTGAAAGGAGCTAGTAAGACAAAGCCAGGCCAGGGGACTTCATCAGTCAGTCCCCACAGCATGCAGTTCTGTAAGCAGCCTTGCTGCAGTGCACACACCACTGTCTGTGCATTGCATAGAGCTGCTGTGTTCCTGGAGCTGTCTCGGAAACTGGGCCGGGGAAGTCACCTTAGGGGAAACATATATCATGCTGCAGAAAATGAGCAGTAGAAACATCAGAGGATTAAGAATCAGACCAAGATTCCAGTCCTAACTAACTTATCTATTCGAGGAGCATTGATCTAGTACCTGTCATGTGTGAGCTTCTGGGTTAAATGCTGGGATATAACACAAAACCCCAGCCAGTGGGCTCAGGGGACATTACAGAGGAGGGGGCAGAAAGGATGTAAGAACCTGTAAGGAGTGGAGCTGAGACTACAGCACAAGACCTCCACAAGACAGGGTCCACAATCATGGTACTGGGAGAGGAACCCCTCCCTGAGGATTTAAAGACAGTTAATGGTGGCTGGTGAAGGGCTGTGGCCACGGGGAAAGCATCCCCGTCCATGTGTTGGAAGCACTGTAACACACAACGCCCCCGCCCTCACATACACACGCAGAGACATGAAGCAGAAGATGGAATACTTAGGGAGAGGATGGGGACAACCAGGAAAGGGAGAGGGATAGGAGAGAGCAATGGAGCAAAGATGACCAAAGCATCTTATATGCATGTATGAAAATGCCACAGCGGAGCCACTGTATAAAATACATGCTAACAAAAACACTACAAACTAAACTGCTTTCAACATTTGAGCACTCAGTTCTGCTTCTGATGTTTCCTGCAAACATGAACCATTCGCACCAGTGCAGATTCTGCTGGGAAATGGGCCACACACTGATGACTTCTCACTGTTCACGGAGAGAAAAATTACGTGAATTTTAAACGTGCTCTTGGGACTGGAGAGATGGACCAGTGGTTAGAGCACCAACTACTCTTTCAGAGGACCCGGGTTCAATTCCAGCAACCACATGGTGGCTCACAACCACATGTAACCCTAGTCTTAGGGCATCGAGCCTCAGGCACTCATGTGGTACACAAATATACACACAGGCAACTCACACACACTGAAAACAAAAACAAAACAAAATTCAAGCATACTTTTCATGGGCCGGAGAGGACTAAACAGGTAAAAGCGCTGCCAAGCCTGAGACTGCGAGTTCCATCCTCAGGACCCACTTGGTGAAAGGAGAGCGCCAATACCTGCAAACTGTCTCCTGACCCACACACACACACGCACACACACATGCACACACACGCATGTGCACACACACGCATATACACACGCAGCATAGCACACAGGCACGGGACTCTTGCTAAAGCTAATGTGTGCTTCTCTGCCACCTCTCTCCCTTGAACAAGCTGCCACGTGCACTGGGCAGGACTGCTAGTTACCTGTCCCTGTTTGCCCAGGGCTCTCCCGGTCTTAAGACTCAGAGCTCCCGACGTGACAAGCCAGCAAGGACTGCTGGTCACCCTCATGCCAGGGCACTTTCCACTTGCCCAAGCTGAATTCTGCCTGGCCTCTGGGTAATTCCCAGCTGAGGAAGGAAACTCAGTTTTTAATTCAAATAGCCCAACAGCGTCTGCCTGTATTTCACAAAGGTTTAGGACGTCTTCACCAGACAGCGTTCTTATTCTCTTTCTAAAGATTTCCGGGCAGAGATTTGCAAAAGCTACCTTGAAAGCCTTCCTTCCACCCATAATCTTTTAAAATCATTAGGTCCAACCTACAACCCTATTGTTTTATTCTCAGCACTAGACTGAAGAAGGAAATCTTCAGCATAGCTAGCCACAAGATCAAGTGGAATTACTGGAGACCTGGAAATGGGACACACCAGAACAGAGCAGAAAGACCCCTGGAGGGCAGCCTTTTGAGGTGTGTGTGGGTGGGTGTGGGGGGTGTGGGGGCACATTATAAAACTATGAGAAAGCTGCAAAGTTTGTAGACTGTCGGGTTAAGCAGACAGCACACCGCTGTGAGGCCTTGTTTACAATCTAATCTGCTCAGTGTGCCGACACAAGGAGGCCCCGCCACAGAGGCCAAGAGCAGCGGGCACCTTCCGTGCAGGGCGGGGCCTTCGCTTTTCCCATCACTGCTTTCACCTCATGCCCACCCCCACTGATTGACAGCATTCATCCACTTTACAAATTTAAAAAAAAAAACTGAAGAGACGGAGCGAGTGAGCCTCATTCTGCCATCCAGGAGCTGGGCACAGCACACTGCATGTGCGGGGCATGGCTCCTGCTTGCGTGGAGTTTGGAGAAACTCTCACAGAAATGTTGCTAAGTAACTCAACAAAGGTAGATCGGGGTTCAGAAAACAGAGGGGAGAAGAGATGAGGGGAGACTTCAGAACCTTTTACTGAGAATAAATGGCACGGAGGCCCTGAGAGAAAGATGTTCGGCTCTGTGACAAAGTTGACACTGTACAGATGGGGCGGGGGCTCTGAATGCTGCGCTGGCCTTAGGACTCTTGTTTCCTACAGTCCAGCATGGCCAATTCTGTCTCAGATCCCAAGAGTACACACCTTGAGTGGACACCCGAGTAGCATTCAGTTCCCAGAGTTGACAACGTTTCCCAACCTAATCCTATCCTCGCGGTCATTTCAGGGCTTGTTAAAAACAATGAACAAAGATTCCTGGACTCACCCCTGCTGGGGAACTAGAGTAAAGCCCCAGGTGATTCTTATGTCAGACCAGTTAAGATCTGTTAAATCCTGTCTTCAGAAAACCTAACACCCATCTTAGTTTACTCAACAGCAGCCTCCTGGCCATTTTAGAGAATGGAGCGGGATGTGAAAATCATTCAGCTTTCTAAGAAAAAGAAGGGAAAAATAAAATAAGAGCCCCGTGGAGCTCAATTAGCCAGTCAGACAGAAGGCCGCTCTCCTGCCCTTTGGTTCCAGGGTCTCTCATTCTGGCTGAAGCAATGTCTGCTCAGAACAGAGCCCATTCCTGCTCAGAGGGCTCAGGAGCATGGTCCTAGTGTGGCGCCATTGCTAATTCAGGAGTTCACAGAGTGCCCAAAGCAACTAGATTCTAAGACACCACTGGCTTCGGGAAGAGGGCGTAGATTCAGAACCAAGGCAACCTAAGTTCAAGTGCCAGACCTACCACCCACAGATGACATGGACACTACACGGACCCTCTGGTCTTCATCCTTCTCAGCTGCAAAGGGGCTAATCAGCCCTGCTCTGCAGACTATTCCCAGAACACAAAATGATGGGGGTGGTAGCCTGACCGCTGGCCCTTAATAGACAATCACCAACAAATAATGAAGCAGGTAAATGCTTAGCATACTATGAGAAAGGTAACACCACCACAAGACCAGATCAGTAAAGAGGCTCCTCGGGAGAGCGATGCCTGCGAAGCGGAGGGGGAGAGCGATGCCTGTGGAAGCAGGGGGGGGGGGCGATGCCTGTGGAAGCGAGAGTGCGCGGAAGGGAGGACGTGGAGGAAAATGGCGGCAGCAGCCTGTGGCCCTTCAGGTGCTGAACTTTATTTGTAAACAACACATTTTTCTGGGAGCTGTGGGAAATGACCCAAGTTCCAGAAAGGAAAGCAGACCTCAGATTTTGGTGACAGCAACTGAAAAGCTGGAGAACTGTGGAGAAGCCACAATGGTCTGCAGGCCATGTTACTAACGGTGCCATAGAATTCAAAATGCTTTCTTGTGATCCTTTAGAGACGACGGAAATCATAAGGACTTTCCCGACAGGTGGAGGAGAGAGGTGGTGAGGGACCGGAGATGGCTCAGATGGAAAAGGACTTGCCATGAGGGCCTGAGTTTGGATTCAGCGCACCCACATAAAAATAGGTGTAGTTGTGTGTGTCTCTAACCAAGATACTGGGGTAGGGCGGAGCTTACTAACCAGTCAGCCTAGGCAAATTGATGAGCTAGCTCTAGCTGGTGAGAGACCCTGTCTCAAAAGACAAGGTGGAAGACCTCCGCACACATGCACAAGTGCACAAGCACACATGTACAAAACACACACATATCCATGCATGTGCACACATGCTCACTCGCACAGTGCACACAGGTAGGGACACTGGAAGACACAAATCATGCATAGAGTCAGCATTTCTGCAAGCGTCCAGTGAGAAAGTGGCACCACACTCTACCAGCATGGACTCTGGGTGGCTGGTCCCATCCTGCTGGCCTCAGGAAAGGCCCGTGCATGCTAATAACATCTTACTGTTTTATTTCCACATGGTCCGAATTTGATTTAACTTTGCAGCTTCTTCCTCAACAAAGATGAAATACATCATTGATTGCTTAATGGCCCTTCCGGCAATGAAGCCTTTATTAAATAGCAGGCAAACACCCAGCACTGAGGCTGGGAGCAGGGCACAAATCTCTCCCCACTGCGCTGGGGAAGACAGCTGCCCTTTGGCCCCCTCCTCCTAGTGTGCAAGGACACTCAGCGAAGGGGCGTCATGGCCTGGAGGGAACCTGGAAAACAGCCCACTGTGGCTGGATGCCTGGATCCCCACTCACCAGAAGGGTGGACAGTGGCCCCTGAAAGAGACATCTCCCCTGCACTCCCTAGGCACAGTCTGGGTGGGGCAGACAGAGTGCACCACGCAGATCCGGGTGCGAGTTCTGGTTTACCGTGTCCTCATCCCTACAGACGAGGTATGATCCTAACCTGCATGGAGGCTCAATAAGGTTCGTAGTGATGCCATCCCTACTCCATACTGAGGACGCATAAATCCTGCTTTGCCGCAATCTCCAGAGATTAGCTGGGTCACCAGATGTCTCTCTGTCCCTATGGAGAATTTACCCACTCTCCACCATTTCACCATCCCACCCCTAAATATACCACAGCGTAGCCAGAGCAGCTTCTCATCTGCAAATCTATGCAGCTGGTTTTTCAGGCGCATGCACATGCCTCTTAGGCACACACACACACACTCAAGTAGGCACACATATACACATAACCACCCCTCAGGTAAGCATGCACACACACACACACACACAACCATCCCTCAGGTAGGTACATACACAAATGCACACACATCCCTCAAGCAAGCAGGCACACACACAGACACACACACACAGACACACACACACACACACTCAAGCAGGCACACATATACACTTAACCACCCCTCAGGTAAACATACACACACACACACACATACACACACACATATGCACACAACCATCCCTCAGGCAGGTACATACATAAACACACACACATATCCCTCAAGCAAGGAAGGCACACACACACACACACACACACACACCCCTCAGGCAGATAGATACAAACAAGTACACAGACACACACACACACATACACCTCAGGCAGATACAAACAGGTACACAGGCACACACACACACACACCCCTCAGGCAGATACAAACAGGTACACAGGCACACACACACCCCTCAGGCAGATACAAACAGGTACACAGGCACACACACACACCCCTCAGGCAGATACAAACAGGTACACAGGCACACACACACCTCAGGCAGATGCAGACACAGATGCACACACACCTCCATCCATAGCCATTCTTCCTGCAGCTCCCTCAAGTCTTAGTCTGAAGTTCAGGAGTCTCAGGCCCATGCAGGACCCTTCCCCTCTCACCCTGTGCTCCAGAGGGAGTTAACTGCCTACAGTGCCCTCCTCTCACCCCTCACACTCTTACACCTCCTCAGTCCTGTCCCCTGACAGCTGGCTTGTCCATGCCAGACTCAGCTCAGGGGCGCCTCCCAGCTGAAGCCTCTCTCGACCCTGAGCCCCAGCCGGGCACCCTTGCCTTGGCTTCTGCCTCTCTCCCTACTTCTCTCACCATAGATCAGGCTCCACTAAGGACAGCCCCCACAGGGAGCCGCTGCTTTGTTTGCCCAAGGCTCAGCAAGGTCTGTGGCACAAAGTCAAGCCTGAGGAAATGTTTGAGGAAGGAATGGAAAAATTATTCCAGCCAGTGTTTATTAAAATCTGATTCTAGACTATTGCAGGCATTGTGCAGTGGGGTATGAGGACCCAATAGTAAGTAAGAGTAAGCCAGGCAGACACAGCCCTTGCACTGTTAGAATTTAAAGCCTACTGGGAAAGAGAAAATTCCAGAAGCAGTAACCATAAAGCTGATGCACATGGTGGAAGAAGAGCCCAGAGAAAGAGTATCTAACCCAGTGGAGTCGTTTTCCTTTTGACAGGGAGGTTGTAGCCGATACTCAAAGATGGAAGGAGGTGTGGGCAGGAGAAGGCAGCAACAGGCGCCGGTCTGGACCTGAAAACAGCGGGGACAGGGAAGAGGCCGAAGCCTGTTTTGCCACACAAGTCTTTCTGGATACCTCCAGACTGACCCGAGCTGCCCTTCTGTGTCCACCACTTCATTATTCAAACAGAACTCAGAGACAAACACAGGGCTCCCCGGCCCGCGTGGCTCCTCTGATCGTGCTGTTTCTGGGCAGCCTTCTTGCCAGCATTTGGAATTTTGTCTTATTTACGATAAGGGCTCTTGTGAAGTTGTCTAAGCTGATCTGAAACCCCAGGCTCAGCTGATCCTCCTGCTTCAACATCCAAAATATTTAGGATTACGGTCTCTGGCCCTCAAGGCCAGTCTAGAATATTTTAATTATATTTTAACTCCTCAGAGCATGGCTTATGAGCAATAGCTATTACGTAGTATTGGCATGCTGTCATAATAAAATGATTTGTTGGTTTAAACTAACACCAAGAAACATTCCATCTTAGTAAGCAAACAAGATTATTTTCTATTTGGGTGACTTGATATTTGTAATGAGGCTTTTCTGGCAGATGGCAATCAAGTATCTTATTTTAACAAGCCAGTGTGACGAGATGACAGCAGAAGGCACCACCGATCTAAGAGCAGCCTGTGTTTCCAAACAGGGGTGGCTTAGCAGGTGAGGGAAGACTGGGGCTACACTGAAAACTGTCTGAAGTCCCTCTTTAGAATCAGTGGTTAAATTTGGAAACTGCAACTCAGTCATCTTGTCTTTACATCTGAATTCAAGTTCAAATCAATAAATACTCCATTGTGATAAACAGCAACCAGCATTAACTTATTAATAAGCTATTACTCTAACAAATTTGTCAGTACTAGGACATGTAGAATGTTGGCTAGTATATGTTTGCCGAGAAGAGGGCTAAGACAACGTGGTCCTGGCTCACTAGAGCCTTGGAGAACCCGTATTTGCTGAGTGACGAGGAAGAGCTCCTTGGCCTAGGGATCCAAAAGCTGCCTCTGTACCCTGGTCTAGGGATCCGAAAGCTGCCTCTGTACCCTGGCCTAGGGATCCGAAAGCTGCCTCTGTACCCTGGCCTAGGGATCGGAAAGCTGCCTCTGTACCCTGGCCTAGGGATCTGAAAGCTGTCTCTGTACGCCTTATTTCACGTCTTTCTAGAAACGCTCTGCTCACGCTGACAACACCGCTGGAGAAACTCACACAGCGGCGGTGCTCGGCGGCCACCCGAGCTTATGAAACTGTCACACAGCGGGGACCATTTGCGCCTCCCTTTGGTCCCCAGACACAAGGCACCTTTTCCAACAAGCACGCCTTAGGAGAAGGGAGTTTTCTGAGCAATAACGGCCATTAGAGGAACAGCTTCGCAAGGTGCCGAGAGACCTGTAAAGTTTAGTGTTTCTGAGAAAATGGGTTTTAACCCAGAAGACAGTAAGGTTTGTGTGAGCATTCTCAGGCAGCCTGGGATTCCCGACCAAAGCCACAAATGCACAAGCTAAAGAAAACGACGTGACCCCCGAAAAGGAACCTCGCCAGACCGAAGGCTTTGGGGACTCTCCAACAGCTGGCCCTTTACTTCTAGCCTGAGCTTTGCAATGCCAGAGACGGGCTTGAGCACACTGGGGTCTCTCTCTGTCATCACCCTCTAAAGAAAGTCGTCATTCTAAAGGGAGTCCATGAAGATTCACAAGTGACGGCACAGCTCAAGCCCACTATCACCAAACGGTTCTCTGTGTCGGCATCAGCCGAAGAAGACGATGCGCACTCTGCCATGAACGCCTGACGGGCCAGGGACACAGTCTTAACTGGTATGCTCCCCACTGACCCCCACCTTCCCAGGTGTCCTAACCTTGACTTTGAGGTCTGCCAGGCATCCTGACCTAGCTCTCTGCCTGCAGCCTTCCCTGCAACCCACTATCCACGGGCATCAGAGCTCTGCATCTGAGTCTTCCTGTACACTTAGGAGTGTGCTCCAGCTTCTAAATGCCTGCTGGCAAGGGGAGAATCAGACCAGAAGCTCTCATCCAGGCTAGGCGCCCCGAGAGGCCACATCTTCAGTAGATGAACTAGAAGAAAACCTGCTTCTATGTCACGGCCATGGTGAAGGCAAGGACAAATAAGAGGGAAAAGTCTCTCTCGGGATACCTACCATAACACTTCCTGAAAGAGTAGAGGGACAAAATTCATACTGTGTCTAGAGTTTAAAAAGTACAGCTCTCACACATGTATGTGCACATGCACGCACTCTGGCACAGGCTCTCTCTCTCTCACGCACACACACGTGCACACACACTCACACACGCACACGTGCGCACGCACACACGCATGCGCACTATTAAAAGTTCTGGTTGGTAGATGCTTCTGCAGTAGTCACATGAAATGAAGACCTCACTTCTCCTTTAGCCCACCCACACCTCCCAGAACGGCTGGAGATCTAAGTTCCGAGCACACGAGTACACAACCAAACAAGGCTTGAGACCTCAGTCAAAATCCCCAAAACAGAAAGATGGGAAAGGGGGGTCTGGGTGAGAGAAAATATCACAAGAGAAAATGGGTGAAAACTTTCTAGAATCGATAGGATATCAAAGCTTAGAAAGAGGAATCCCCCCCAAAATTCTAAGCAAAATAAAAGGGAAAGCCTCTCTCCTGGAAGTGCTTCGGGGACTCAGGAGACATCGGAAACAAACAGAAAACTTTACAAGTTTCTGAAGGAAAAGCACACGCAGCCAACACAGGAAAAGGATGGCTGGCTCTCCTCAGCAGCAAGAGTCCTCAGGGGGTGGGGGCAGGTAACTAACCAGACAGAACCATAGTGAACCAGCTGTATGTGCCACGACACTGCCCCTCAAGAATGAGGAAAATAAAGGTAATTTCCAGCAAAATAAAACCTGATAAAATTTATTATAAATTGCAAGTCATTAAATTAACTGCTACAGGATTACATCCAAGGGAACATTGTAATAAAGTAATCAAAGAAAATGGCAAATGTGGGTAAATCCAAAAGACACTTAGGCTATATAAAATAATATCTAACTTTTTTTTTCTTTTTTCTGTCAGTTGTTTATTTTTTTTATTCTTTTTTACTTAAAATTTCCAACTGCTTCCCGTTTCCCCTTTCCCTCCCCCTCCTCCCACATATTGCCCCCTCCCCCCGCTCCCCTCCCCCTATCCCCACTCCACTTCTCCTCCCCCAGTCCACTCCCCCTCCCTCTCAATACTGAGGAGCAGTCCAAATTCCCTGCTCTACATGAAGACC
This sequence comes from Chionomys nivalis, assembly GCF_950005125.1. Lineage (NCBI taxonomy): Eukaryota > Metazoa > Chordata > Mammalia > Rodentia > Cricetidae > Chionomys > Chionomys nivalis. Next base: position 51,393,049 of record NC_080107.1, read on the forward strand.
AAGGTCCTCCCACTTCTATCTAGGTCCAGGAAGGTGAGCATCCAAACAGGCTACGCTCCCACAAAGCCAGTTCATGTATTAGGATCGAAACCTAGTGCCATTGTCCTTGGCTTCTCATCAGCCTTCATTGTCCGCCTTGTAATATCTAACTTTTTAAATCAAAGAAAGGATAAAATAACAAAAATATTAGCTACAAAAACTCCCCCTGAGGTCCTTATGTTGCTAAGAGAATAATGAGACAAGCAAGACGGCTCAGCAGTTAATGGTGCTTGCTGCCAAGCTAGAGGCCTTGAATGTAAGCCCCAGGATCACATGATCGGAGAGAACAGACTCCCACTAGTTGTTCTCCGACTTCCCCATGTGCACTGTAGCATGTACAGCCGTACAAATATGTACAAAATAACAATAAAGAAAAGGGCTGTAGACACGGTTCAGCAGCTAAAAGCACAGACTGATCTATCAGAGTACTGGAGCTCCCGCCAATACCACATTAGACATCCCAAGATTGCCTCCAACTCCAACTCCAGGGGACCCCACCCTCTTCTGGCTTCGGTCGGCACTAGGTTTACATGCACAAATCTATACACAAATACATAGACTACCCGGGGCTAGTGAGGGACAGACCTTGGAGAACCGACTGCCACCCCTTTACTAGACAAGCACAGGTCTCTTTTGTTTGCTTGGCTTTGTATTGCTTTTTAAGACAGGGTATCTCTGTGTAGCCCTGGATTCCCTGGAACTTGCTTTGTAGACCAGGCTAGCCTTTAACTAAGAGATCTGCCAGCAGACTAGCATAATTTTCAACTGTATTCTAAAGCTTACCCTTACAGCCACAGATGAATATCATTGCTCATCAAAGAAGCGTCTCTTTACGGAAAATGGAGACCATTAGAGAAAACCACAGTTGGTTATAACACAGTGATAACAGACCAGAAGGAGTGCAGCCTCTGTAGAAACAGCTATAACTCTAAGGCTCAGAGACCACAGCAGAAGAGGGAGCAGAAAGACTGCAAGGGACAGACAGCCAGGAATTCTGTGAAACGACAGGGACTTTGCATTCACGATGCCTCCATCATATGACCTAAGCAATGGCAATCTCAGTAGACACACTAGCCCAGAAGAGGGAAATCTCACAGGGACTCACCCCAGACAAGAATTGCAGGAAACTAACGGCTGCTGAGGGGGAGAATCAGCCTCTCCCAGGGATGAGCCCCTAACTGATAAACCAACACATAGTGGTCAGCCCTGAGATCACACATACACAAGCAACAAAACGACTCAGCAGCTTACATTTATATATTTGTGCATTTTCTATATAATGTGTGGTGTGTGTGTATGCCTGTGTGTAACAATAATAATCAAAAAGAGGCCATCAGTTTGAAAGGGAGTGGTGGGTAGGGGACATGGAGGGGGGGACATGGAGGGGATGGAGGGGGGGACATGGAGGGGTTGGAGGGGGGACATGGAGGGGTTGGAGGGGGGGACATGGAGGGGATGGAGGAGGGGACATGGAGGGGATGGAGGGAGGGGACATAGAGGGGGGATGGAGGGGGGGACATGGAGGGGATGGAGGAGGGGACATGGAGGGGATGGAGGAGGGGACATGGAGGGGGGACATGGAGGGGATGGAGGGGGGACATGGAGGGGTTGGAGGGGGGACATGGAGGGGTTGGAGGGGGGGACATGGAGGGGATGGAGGGGGGGACATGGAGGGGTTGGAGGGGGGGACATGGAGGGGTTGGAGGGGGGGACATGGAGGGGTTGGAGGGGGGACATGGAGGGGTTGGAGGGGGGACATGGAGGGGTTGGGAGGGACATGGAGGGGTTGGAGGGGGGACATGGAAGGGTTGGAGGGGGGACATGGAGGGGTTGGAGGGGGGGACATGGAGGGGATGGAGGGGGGACATGGAGGGGTTGGAGGGGGGACATGGAGGGGTTGGAGGGGGGGACATGGAGGGGATGGAGGGGGGGACATGGAGGGGTTGGAGGGGGGGACATGGAGGGGATGGAGGGGGGGACATGGAGGGGTTGGAGGGGGGACATGGAGGGGTTGGAGGGGGGACATGGAGGGGTTGGGAGGGACATGGAGGGGTTGGAGGGGGGACATGGAAGGGTTGGAGGGGGGACATGGAGGGGTTGGAGGGGGGACATGGAGGGGTTGGGAGGGACATGGAGGGGTTGGAGGGGGGACATGGAGGGGTTGGAGGGGGGGACATGGAGGGGATGGAGGGGGGGACATGGAGGGGTTGGAGGGGGGGACATGGAGGGGATGGAGGGGGGGACATGGAGGGGTTGGAGGGAGAGGACATGGAGGGGATGGAGGGAGGAAAGAAGGTAAGTAATGTGACAGTATTTAAGTTTAAAACAATAAAGAAAAATTTAAAAATAGTAAAAGTAAATATTTTTAAAAATTAAAAAGAACAACATGATTCTAACTTTAAACTGTGAAATTACACACATGCCAAATATTCTAGCAGATAGTTTGAGAAGAATAGAAATAGAAAGTGTAACCAACTCCCAGGCCAGCACAGCAAGAAAATGGGGAAAGAAAAAGTAACCAAAGACAGGAAATCCACAATTACAAGGAGTGATGTCAGCATTGCTTCAATAAATTAAGAAACCAGACACAAAACTAAAGCCATGAAATTGATATAATGCAATTCCTAAGGAACAAATACCACATTCTTTTTTGTTTTGTTTTTTGATTTTGTTTTTTGAGAAGATTTCTCTGTGTAGTCCTAGTTGTCCTGGAACTCACTCTGTGGACCAGGTTGGCCACAAACTCACAGAGATCTGCCTGACTCTACCTCCCAAGTGCTGGGATTAAAGGTGTGCCACCACTGCCAAGCTTTCTTTTTTTCTTTAAAGATTTATTTATTTATTATGTATACAGCATCTGCCTGCCATATATGCCTACACGCCAGAAAAGGGCATCATTATAGATGGCTGTGAGCCACCACAGGGTTGCTGGGATTGAACTCAGGACCTCTGGAAGAGCATCCAGTGCTCTTAACCTCTGAGCCATCTCTCCAGCCCCCACTACATTCAATAACTAAAGAACACACATTTTTCTCAAGCTTTCATGGAGTATTGTAAAAGTTACTGTCTTCCTTACTTTTCTTTTGCTGTGACTTCACTGAGGACCTGGCTTTAAAACGTCAAACTCTGTCCAGGACAGACAGCACAGCACGGGGACAAACATATTCCTCCAGTTTCCTCCGGGGGTGGGTTTCATTCAGATGGCAGAAGAAGTGAGGGCACTGCTGGCACTGAGACCCAAAACCAATGACCAGGGAAGGACACAGGCAGCCGAGCACAGGCACAGTGCTGGAATGACCAGGGAAGGACACAGGCAGCCGAGCACAAGGCACAGTGCCGGCACACAGATGGGACGCTCCTCAGGCTTCACGGGACAGGAGCACAGCCAATGTTCTCTTTGACCCCCCAAATGGCATTTGGGGAGGGGATCTCAAGGCAGTTACAAGGAAAGGGAGGTTCAAAATGAGTTAAAGGAACACCAAGCTTATGCACCTGTCTACATCACTGTTTGGTATAAAATGTAATCCGGATGTCAGAAATTCATTAGAGAGAAAGCTAAATCCACCCACGTGTTCAAAGCCCCAGGTGCTTGAGACTGTATGACAATCTTCACGACTACGCTCATTTTTAGAGAGGTGAAGTAGCTTGTCCAGGCCACAGAGCCATGTGACAGAGGCAACGTTCAAAACCATGCCTATTCTTTTTCCACACTCCTTGGGAGGTCTGAAAGGAGGGAGCAAAGAAACCAAGCCAGGAAAGGCACACTTGTTCCAGTTCACATAGCACACCCTTCATTCTCCTCAGTGAAGCCACCTGCTTGTTGGTGAACCCAAAGACAAGGGACACAGGCTACACAGATGCTCCATCCCCACCCCAACCGGGGTCTGCTACCTGTCATGCCCCAGGAGCCCGTACCGAGCAGGTAGATGTGGGTCACAATTATCGTGAAATAGATAAGCTTAACCGACAGACTGACATCTATGATATGCTTTTCTTATAGTTAAGAAATAGATTAAACAGCCAGCACAGAAACAGACCAATGTCTCCACTGCCTAGAAGATGGAAAAGGAACGAACTGAAAACAAGCACTGTATCCAGCACTGGGTCAAGGCTATGCCCGCACCTTCTCTCGTGCCTCTCACAGATGCTTGGTAGGGCAAACATCATCACAGCTGAAGGAGCTGAGCCTCAGGAGTGTGTCCCGAGTGCATCTCCAACTCTTGGCCACCTGGTCCTTTCTCTTAGAGCAGGCAGCTGAAAGAGGCCAATTACTTTCACAATCTGCTCTTCAGGAATAGATTTCAAAAGGAAACAAAATGTATGTGAGGATTTTTGTATTCAACGTCAGCTGATGTAAAAACAGGATCCAAAACTACTGGCAAAATGAAGGAATGATGTATAGTGTGTGTTCTGTTCTTAGAAAACAGCCCCAGAAAATACTACACCTGCTAAAAAAAAATTAATGTGCAGTCATTACAGCCCCTGAACATGAGCCTGGAATTCACTGCCTTGAAGGGCTGTTTGAGAAGTTAGTCTGGGTGCCAGAGCTATTACACATATTGCTCAAATACCAGCAGCAGTGAGTTGTGATTTTTATGTGGTGACAAGTTTAACTAGCAAAGGGGAAATTCTGGTGGATTAGACGTTAAAATAACATGTCTGCTGAAGGAGAACATTTGATGGAGTGGGGTATAAACTGTTCTCAAGTATAATGCTCTTTTCAAAAATACGACATAAATTGCACTATCATTGAAACTCAAAAGGGAAGGGGGAGGGAAAAGCACCCTGGTTTTCATTTTGTACTACGCCTTTTCCCAGAGGGAATCAGAGAGAGATGCAAATCACAGGCTAGTATTCCATGGAGGAACCACCAGACAGCCTAGAATCACCTCTGTGGCCTGGGGAACCACCAGACAGTCCAGCATCACCTTTGTGGCCTGAGGAACCACCAGATAGCCCGGAATCACCTCTGTGGCCTGGGGAACCACCAGACAGCCCGGAATCACTTCTGTGGCCTGGGGAACCACCAGACAGCCCGGAATCATCTCTATGGCCTGGGGAACCACCAGACAACCTAGAATCACCTCTGTGGCCTGGGGAACCACCAGACAGCCTAGAATCACCTCTGTGGCCTGGGGAACCACCAGATAGCCCGGAATCACCTCTGTGGCCTGAGGAACCACCAGATAGCCCGGAATCACTTCTGTGGCCTGAGGAACCACCAGATAGCCCGGAATCACTTCTGTGGCCCGGGGAACCACCAGACAGCCCAGCATCACCTCTGTGGCCTGAGAAGACAGGACTGAAGGAGTGGGTGCTGAGTGTTCATTGCCCAGGCTGGGTGTATTTCAGCATGCTTTAAGTGCTGTTTGTCATACTGCTCTCCTGGCTCTGAGTGACTCTGCTGTCACTTGAGAGTTACAGATTGGATGGAAAAGGAGGGATTGGAAGTGGAGAATTATGGAACTCCCACAAAAGGAGCTTTGGAACACAACTGATGACTGCTCAAAGCTGCCTCTCTTGCTTAGATATTGGCCTGCCTCACTTTCTCCAGTCATTATCTGGGGGGTGGAGGGGGGGGGATGGCCTAGCTCCTTGCGGAATGACTTTTAACAAAGGGTAGCAAAAAAGATGGTTTAGGATTGTACACGGGTGACAAATTCTAGACCTGGATGGCTCTGTCGCTTATCACCTGTGTAGCCTTGGGCTAGTCGTGTACCAATCTCAGACCTTGGCTTTCTCATCTCTGAACAGGAAATGATGTTAGCATCTGCCTGAGATTAGTGCGAGGAAGAGATTAATAAACTCAGTGCTCCATCCACTTGCTTTCTAAATGTTCTACTACAGCTACTCATTTAAATTGTTTTTTATGATTCTGTGTGTATGGGTGTTTTGCCCACATGTATGTCTGAGTACCACATGAGTGCCTAGTTCCCAAAAGTTATCCCTCGGGACTGGAGCTGCAAACCTGTGAGCCACCATGGGACGCTGGAACTCAAACCCAGGTCCTCTGGAAAAAGTCAGTTAACTGCTAAGCTATCTCTTCAACCCCCCATTTGTTCAGTGTTTGTGTGTGTGTGTGTGTGTGTGTGTGTGCGTGCACGCATCTGTACATGTGGGCGTGTCCGAGAGTTCCTGTGGAAGGCAGAGGACAACTTACAGGATCCTGTCAACAGTCAGTTCTCATCCTTCACTGTGTGGGTCTTAGGCCTGGAGGTAAGCATCTCTACCCACTGAGTCATTATGCCGGCCCCTCGATCCATATTCTCAAAAAATTATTTATCTAATATTTTTATGTGTGGGGGCATTTTGTCTCCATGTATGACTGCACACCATGGGCTTCAGATCTCCTGGAACTGGATTTACAATTGTGAGCCTCCCTCCATGTGGGTGCTGGAAACTGAACCTGGGTCATTGAGAACAACCAGTGCTCTAAACTGCTGAGCCATTTCTCCAGCTCCTTAATCCATTTGGTGCCACACCTGGCACATACACCTAATAAATAGTAACTCACATGCCACAAATGGTAAGACAGGACAGTAGTGTTCCCGTGCAGTTCAGAAGATACACTGGAGTGTCAGCAACGGCTCTCAGGACAGGGACTGTGCAAACCATTGCCACAAGTGACCTACTATCAAATCTCTCAGATCCCCCATTCATGTTTTCTGGGATTCAAGGTCTGACATCTTCAAGGAAGGTGGTTCACACACATCTATTCTCTGTGGTGTCTTTTCTCCAAGGCCTCCTTAAATGAAGGTGGCAAGTTAAAAAAAAAAAAAAAAAAAGGAAGGGAGGGAGGGAGGGAGGGAGGGAGGGAGGGAGGAAGAAAGGGAGAGAGACAGGGAGGGAGGGAGGGAGACAGGGAGGGAGGGAGACAGGGAAACAGGGAGGGAGGGAGGGAGGGAGGGAGGGAGGGAGGGAGGGAGGAGCCTCCCTATGTCAGCCAGGAACCATCCCACTTTGTCAGTGGTGATTTGAGGACACGTGACTTTGTCAACTGAGAATCACTTTATTCACATCTGCAGATTTACAGAGCTACCGTCCGTGAATTTGCTCTTGCAGAAAAAATGTGAACATATGGACACAGGTGAATTCGACCCGCCCAGAACTAAAAACTGAACCATCTGAGTTAGCATGAGGCACGCGGGCAAGGGAAACAGCAGAGCAGTGCAGATATGAATGCACGCTTCTTAGCATGGTCTGCAGCTGGTTTTCTGTTCCCCTCATGCTCCCTAAGCCAGCAACATGTCACTCCTATACCTGAAACCTGGCTCTGACTCCTTGCCTCGCCCACTGGGGCCCCAGACAGGACTGTGGCCATCTGGTTTGCAGCTCGGTGCCTCTTCAGTGAGACCTCTTGTACAATAAGGAGCCTAGTTTATTCATGTCCACTGCTGCCGTCTGCAGACGAGCAGGGAACTGAAGCCTGTCCACCCCAAGTGGTAGCTCTGCCCCTGACTCACGTATGGCCCCACATAGGTCAGCATTTTTGTACTTCAGTTTTCCCATCTATAAAATGGGTACGATGATGCAGCTACTGTAGTGAGTGATTAGGAAGTTTAAATACTTGTCTGGTATAGACTAAGGGCTCATTACTGTGGACATCATGGTGGTTTTTAGATATGTGTGGAATTACAAAGAAACCAAAAAAGGAAGGGAAACGTTCCCAGTCGCTGAGCACATTCTGCATTCATGGGCTAGCTCAGGGCCCTCTGTGAAGCGGACCACAGTGGGAAGGTTCTTCCTACACACCTACAAAGAGAGAGGGGACCTTCATGTTGATTGCCAGTCCTGGCCTTTCTTCATTTATTTGTTTTGTTTTTTGAATCAAGGTCTTGCTATGTAGCCCAGGCTTGCCTTGAGCTGGTGATCTTCCTGTCTTGGCTTCCCAGGTCCCTGTGTGAGAAGCAGGTGTAACCACTCCCAGCATGACCTTCCTTCTCTTGGGCTACCCACTCACCTCCGCCACAGCCAGCCTGAGAACTCCCACACTCCTCAGCAGTACAGGCAGACATCAGCGCACATGCCCCAAAGAGGCTCTCCACAAGTTAGGATCTGTCAACACTGCTTCCACAGCACATGCACAAACTGAGGCCTGCAAAGGCTGTGTCTGTACTTTGTTAGTGCCGAGTCCATCTCTATATTACTCGTCATTTTGTCTTAGATGCTAAGGACACAGCAATTATAGGGGAAAGTCAGTTCTGTAGGCTGGTGTTTTGAAGCCCCACATTCTAGTATACCCAATGACATACGTGTTATGCTACAAACATCCAGACATTCATTTGTTGGGTATTGAACACAACACAGGGACACAAGTCCCTTAGGAAGGGTGGCATTAAGTAAATCATTAAGTCACAGTGAAGTCTTTTTGTTGTGATTGAATTATGTTCATAGAATGAGCATCTTTACCTGCATGCCAACATGCTTTGCACGTGTCAGAAGGCAGGCCTGGGATGGTGGGGCAGTCAAGGTAGGGTCCTAGGAAGCGCTCACTCTGCTGGGCTCCCTGACAAGGGTTTACCACTGTCATCCGGTGCTTACAGTGGGAGACTGGGAGCCTGAATGTGCTCCACCTACCCTCATTGTTCACATGAGCAAACTGAGGCCTGAAGAATTTCACTTGATTGTCCAAAGTAGTACAGCTGATGGACTGGAGCCTCAGACTTCTGCATGGGCTTGCAAGGCTTCTTTTCAAGAACAGGCCCCATCGTGTGATGGGACTCAGGCTCACTGTTACTGCCTTCCTTCCCTCTCAGGTGCACTCCCAGTCTGGGAGCCACAAACACTGCTCCTCTGCGGGGGCCCATGCGGCTCCCCTACCAGAAACCCAGAGGCCATACCACTAAAAAACCTCTGCCCGCTGTGGACACTCAAGACTCCTTTGGGCTTCACTCCCCCAGGAAGCTGTGCTGGGGCTGGCCTCCTCCGCTCCCACAGCGTATAGAAACACTCATCACGTAATATGTTCACACATTCAACAGATATTTATTGAACAACATCCATATGCCAGACACCTTTGAGTACAGCAATAACAAAACACAATGCCTGCCCTCGAAGAGCTTACATTCTGGTGAACAAAACGATAAGCCAACAAAACAGTGTCAGATAGAGCTCCATGCTGTGAGACAGCAGCAAGGCTGGAGACCTCTCTCAGAATGTGCCATCTCGTCAGAGCTCTCCAGAGGCCACAGAGTAAGCCATGCACACAGCTGGGGAAGGAGTGCAGTGCAACAGTGGCGGCGGCAGCAGCAGCAGCAACAGTGGCAGCAGCAGCCCTACCGATGCAGACTACCTATTATTGCATTTCATTCCCTGATCAACTACCAACGCCTGAAGGCAAGGGCACAAAGTGTGACTACCTCAGCCCAGCACAGAACTTAGTACGGCCACAGGGAGTATTTACAAAATAAGAGAATGAACCTGGGTTGGGTTGGCTGAGCAGTCCTTAAACCCAGTGAACAAGATCAAGCCTGCTTTCTGTGCCTTGTCAGGGTAAAGTTGAACACTGGCCCTGGCTGGCCAGACTGCGTCCTTAGCCATGTCTGTCCCTGGACTCTCTTCACTAGGACTGCACACTGACAAGTCCACCTTTACCTTTCTGGCCCTCTCCTCTATGGGCTGGACATGGGACTTTATCTACAAATCTAGACACTGTAGAACCGAGTCTTCCCGCTCCTTCTGACCAGTTTCTGACTTCATTAAACCACGTCTACCACAGTCTCGGCACAGGCTCTGCCCATGTCCTGGTGCTCTCTGCGGCAGATCGCTCCCAAAAGCTCGTCAATAGCTCCCATGCTCTAACCAAGCCAACAGGCCTTATTTACTTTGCTGATGGCAACAGAAACCTCTCGGATTCGTTGGTGCTTTGCCGCACACCCTAAAAGGACAGAAATGACTTCAAGGGTGAGTGATTCATCTCCTCACGCTTCCAGCCCCCACTGACTGACACCTGCTCCATGCCCGGAATCATACACTGGCGTGCTCTGCGGGGGTGTCTGCGGGGGTGTCTGCGGTGGCGGGGATGGAAGGGAGAGCGATAAAAGTGGCTTGTCACTTACAGAAGACTTGTGCGATCACTAGGCAGTAAGCCCCCTCAAGGTAACTACCCGGCTTCACTTTACAGAGGTTAGTTAACAGGCCAAAGAAGAAGAGCAGCTTGCTCAAGGTCGCACAGCTAAGTAGCAGGGTGTTAGCAGGCTGTAGTGAGGCGTCGTCGAGTACAAACCTGGCTCAAGAGCGGAGTGGAACTCTAAGCACTAAAGTTTACAAAACTTTAAATAGGACTGAGATGAAGAAAATCAAAGTCGGTAACGGAGACTACAGACATGCGGAGCCAGGGCAAGGGCTGCGCTGCCCGGGAAAGCGGCTCGGGGCCTGGAAGGACGACCCCCCTGTGCCCACGCGGCGGCGGGCCTCACCTCCTTCCACCTGAGCTGCCGAAGGCTGATCTTCAGCGCGTCCAGGGACGTGCGCGCCTTGGAGCTGTCCACGGTGACCGGCCGCAGCGAACCCGAGCCGCGCCGGTACCGGCCCCGGCCCCGGCTCCGGCTCCGGCCCCGGCCCTTCGCGAGCTGGCACAGGGCCCGCGCCGCCGGCCTCGGCGGGGCCAGGGGCAGCGCGGGCGGCAGCCGCCGGGCGACATGGACGTCGCCTTCCTCGGCCGCCCGGGGTCGCGCAGGGACCGGGAACGCGGCCTTGGGCTGCTCCTCCCGCGCCGGGCGCTCGGGCTCCCCGGCCGCGCCCGCGTCCACGCTCAGCTGCTGCTCCTCCTCCTCCTCCGCCGCCGCCGCCGCCGCCGCGACCGCCAGCTCCCGCTCCGGGCTGCCGCGCTGCATGGCGCTCAGGGCCGGTGCCGGCGCCACAGCCACCGCCGCCGCCGCCGCTCCGCTGCCCCGACCCGCGACCAAACTGCCGCCGCCGCCGCCGCCACGCGCTCCCCGCCTGAGCCCGTTGCCATGATCGTTCAGGCTCCGGTTGACAGGGATAGTCGCCGCCTCGGGACGGGGCCCGGAAAGGGACAATCGCCTGCCGAGGCACCGCGACCTCACAAGCGAGCGCGCCCACGTGACCAGTCCTGTCACAGAGGCGGCGGCGGCCATCTTGGAAGAGGGCAGCGAGCCGCTCAGGCCCTTCACTGCGGACCTCGCTAAGTTGCTGAGCGCCCAGAAGCTGTCCAGCTGATAGCGAGGTTGAGGGTAAAATGTGTTGAGCTCCAGTCCCGCTCCCGAGCCTGGAAGGAGGAGGACTTTGTGAGGAGCGATATGTTTTGCAAACACAAGACTCAGTTTCCCTAGCCTTACACTCTCTGGGTAACTCCAGACCATCCCCCCACTCATCCCTATTCTATGAGCGCCAGACTGAGAGGGGAGATCACCTTCGTTGGCTTTCAGGTATCTCCCACGGGATAGAGAAGTCCTGAAGATTTCCTTATGCACAGGGGACAGCAGCAATTTTTTGTTTGTTTGTTTTTGTTTTTCGAGACTGTTTTCTGTAGCTTTGGACCTGTCCTTGAACTAGCTCTTATAGACCAGGCTGGCCTCGAACTTACAGAAATCCGCCTGACCCTGCCTCCCTAAGTGCTGGGATTAAAGGCGTGGACCCGGCAGCAACAATTTTTTATAGTAAAATTGTGTGTGTGTGTTACCATTTTTACTTTTTTCATTTGTTATTTTATGTGTATAAGTGTTTGCCTGCATGTATGTATGTGTCCTACGTGTGCACCTGCTGCCCCAGCAAACCAGAAGAGGGCATCAGATTCCCTGAAACGGTAAAGTTTTGGGTTACCATGTGGTGCTAATGGGAGCCAGGTCCTCTGGAAAGGCCTCCAAGTGCTCGACCACTCTGAGCCATGTCTCCAGGCCTCATTTTAACTATTTTTAATACGCAGTCCGGTGGTAGGCATTACTTTCAGATTGCTGTGTGTACCATCACTATGGCAGGTCTCTAGAACTTTCCATATTGAAAGCATACCCATGAACTAAGTCCTGGGTTCTTTGCTCCACCCCCAAGTCCGGATACCGCAGTTCCACTTCCGCCCTGGTGAATCTCACCACTGGACCGTCTTGAGTCCGTCTTGTTCGGCTCTCGAGGTCTTCACGTCATAGCAGGTGTCAGAGTTTCACTCTCCCTTAAAGCCTACAAATGCTGTGTGTACATACACAGTACTTTCCATACGCCTATCTAAGCATTCTGGGTTATTTTAACCCCTTGACTCTTGTGACTATAAGTGCCATTAATATTTGTGTACAAGGATTTCTCTGAGCCCCTGCTGTCAATTTTTCATAGCTGCCACGATTTTGTTATTGTTGTCGAGATGCTCTCTATTAGCCTGGCTGTCCTGGACCTCACTATGTATACTATCTGGCCTCAGCCTCAGAGAGATCTGCCTACCTGTGCCTCCTCAGTGCTGGGATTAAAGGCGTGAATCACTATTCCCAAGTAAGGTTGGTGTGAATTTTAAAGCCAGTCTCTCTTCTCCTGCCTAAGGGAGACACATTTAGGTGGGCTTGAGGTTTTAGGAAAAGGAGTTAGAGAGTTGTAACAGAGTCCTGGACTGACCAGCAGCCATGCCTGCACTTGGCTGAATTCTGCCTCATTTACTTTAAGGGTTCTGGAGGAAGGTGGCCCCTTCCCCATTTCTCCAAAAGTCTCGTTTCCTTGGCCAGTAATCTCAGCGCATGACTTAGTTGCCTTCGCTCACCATAGCCGCCTTTGCAGCAGCCATGGATGCTTTTGTTCAAGCACCTCTACTGAGGGACTTGGGACGCTCATTGATGAAGCAGGATCCGAAACCCTCTTCCAGACACTGACTTAGAACATCTGGTTGAGCCTGTGGGTGTGATTGTTAAAATTGCTCCTCTGCTTGTTCTAAATCAAAGTCAAGCTGGAGGCTCCCAGAGCTGTTTGTGGTATCCGAAAGATGCCTTTGCTGCCCAGCCATTCTTTCTTCTTCTACACCCCCAAATCCTGCCCCTCTTGCCCCCCCCCGTGTCTGTAGTTTCAGTAGTCACCACCACCCTCATTCACTGAAGTTTGAAAATTGCCAAGGCTTAACAGCCCTCACTCCCCCCTTTCTTAAAGCCAGTCCAGCCCTAAAGTCTTGTGGGTTTTACAGTAAGGTATTGTTCCTCTTGGCTGCCATCCCTGGTTCAATCAGCATCTGCCTCTGATCTGAGCTGTTGCAGCAGCCTCCTCCTGGGTGTCTCTGCCTCTCATCTGTTATACTCCCGTCCATTCACACCACAGCTGGAACTTCCCGTCCCCATTCACACTGCGGCTGGAACTTACAGTCCCTGTTCACACTGTCACACTGTGGCTGGAACTTCCCGTCCCCATTCACACTGCGGCTGGAACTTCCTGTCCATTCACACTGTCACACTGTGGCTGGAACTTCCCATCCCCATTCACACTGCGGCTGGAACTTCCCATCTGTTCACACTGTCACACTGTGGCTGGAACTTCCTGTCCATTCACACTGTCACACTGTGGCTGGAACTTCCAGTCCATCCACACTGCAGCTGGACCTTCCCGTCCATTCACACTGCAGCTGGAACTTCCCGTCCATTCACACTGCAGCTGGAACTTCCCATCTGTTCACACTGTCACACTGTGGCTGGAACTTCCAGTCCGTTCACACTGCGGCTGGAACTTCCCGTCCATCCACACTGCAGCTGGACCTTCCCATCCATTCACACTGCAGCTGGACCTTCCCGTCCATTCACACTGCGGCTGGACCTTCCCATCCATTCACACTGCGGCTGGACCTTCCCATCCATTCACACTGCGGCTGGACCTTCCCATCCATTCACACTGCGGCTGGACCTTCCCATCCGTTCACACTGCAGCTGGAACTGCTCCCTCCTTGCTTAGAAATCTCCCCTAGTTTCCCAGCATCTCTCCATAAACTTCAAGCATGTGCATTGTCTCAAGACTTTCTGATCCCCATTTCTGGAACACACCCTCTCTTTGCTTCTGTGACTTAATTAGTACCCACTGTTCCCTCCACCTGGTGTCCCTGGTGATCCTTCTTTTGTGTCTCTGCCAGGGGAACTCAGGCTCATCCTGGATGCTGTCTTTTTGAGCAGCTTTCCCCAGTGCCCTCAGGAGGGAGTAATTACTCTCCATACTGATGGCATGATAACCCTCCGCCTCAGCCTGACTGCCATAGAAAACTCATCTCAGCCTCCTCCCTCAGTCTAGGCAAGGACAAATCGGACTGATGTCTCTCTAGAAGAAGCCAGAACATGGGCGTCTGCAAAAAGCAGTATGAATTCAGTAACAAATGTTTTACAACTTACCAAATCTGGGATGATCAGCCACATAGGGATAGCTACTTTAGCAGGACACCCATGATCTCTCTGCCTCAGGGCCTTTACATGCGCCCTTCCTCTGCCTAGAACACTCTTCAGCTTTCAGTGTGCATCTGCTGAGATGCCTCTTATCTCCCAACCTACAGCAGTCCTCTCTAGGGGAGATAATTACAGAGACCGAAAATCAAGACGAAGCCTGAGGGCCATATGGTTACTTGAAGTAATAGAACTGCTCAGCAGTTCCAGGAATGCTGAGTTCCCCATGAATTACAAGCCAGGCTCTCTATCAGACATAGACTATAAGCTTGATTTTGAGAATGGGAAAGGCAGAAAGACAGGGTGGCCACTGCAGAGGCCATGGTTAGAGTCAGTGGAGAAGGAGCCAAGTGCTCTGCCTGCTGGGTCACAGTCCCTGAGGCTCCATCCTCCAGCTGAGGATATCCCTGCTTCAGATGCTCCTGCGCCAGTGGAGGGCCTCGCTGAGAGAAGAGATCACCATGGATGCAAGCAGAGAACATCTGCCTTTGGGACTGGGGATGCCGACTGGACCACATGAAACCCAAGTCTTGGAGAAGGAAGAGCAGGGCCCAAAGGGCCCATTGGAGCCCCATTGTCAGGAGCTTTGGACACAGCCAGGTACCTCTGACTTCTCAGGAAAGCCCCCAAAATATGTCAGTGGGCATTCCAACCCTGTGGGAGGCGCCTCCAAGAGAAGCCCCCAGAATATGTAAGTGGACATTCCAACCCTGTGGGAGGTGCCTCCAAGAGAAGCATCCACCGTGACTGCTGGGAGCAAGAGTAGGTCAGGGTGAGGAACTGCCTTACAGCCCCAAGGTGGGAGTTTGCTTGTCTGTTTCCATGACTGTGTCGTCAGTCTAGGGGCCAGAAGTGAGGGATGCTCTACTCCTGTGGGCCACAATGACCCAGGGCCTAGTCTGGTGCCTGGCAGAGAGGAGGCACTCGGGATCTTATGAATGAATGAGTGAATGTGTGAGGGAAAATGTTCGTGCTTCAGCTACTCCACACTGAGGAAACAGTTAATTGGCAAGTGCTGCCGGTGACAGCCTTAGCCCTAGAGGAGAAGTCGGTGATGTAGCATCAAGGGAATGGTACAAGCGCTGTAATTACTGTTTAAAAACTGCCCAACATAAAGAGGGCCTGAAAGAATTTAGAGACAAATAGGAACATCTGTGGTGCTGGAGACACGGGATCTTGCTTGAATTTTTCCTTTCAGTTTTGGGAAACTGTAGCAGCCTTGTGGCTCCTCATGCCCCCGAACTCCCAAATCAACTCTATTTCTGGAGGCTTCTTTGAGGACTTAGAAGACAGCTTTACATCCCGATCTATTATTGGTGAGTAACTGCCCTGTAACAGGCCCTGGACTGTTCATTTTGCCCACCGGTGTCCTGCTGTTTCTCTGGACAGCTCCAGGAGCCATGTTTCACAGCTGGTGAAAGAAATTGCTACTCATTTGTTCAAGTCACACAGTCAGTAATGGCAAAGACAAGATTCTAACTTGGGGTTGGCCCCCAAGCACTGAGAGGCATTCTCTCTCTCTCTCTCTCTCTCTCTCTCTGTCTCTGTCTCTGTCTCTCTGTGTCTGTGTGTGTGTATAGAATGCTAAGAAAAAATAATATTTAAAGTCGCTGGAAGTTAATATTTCTAAATATTAATCGTCGTTAGTCTAGGTTGTGCCCATTAAATGTGTCATATTTCTTCGTTCTTTTCTGTGCTTTCCAAATTTTCTGCAATAAGCATGCAATTTCTTCATTAAATGTATAATAAATTTTCACTAAAATTGGCTATTGTTGTATAATTTTCACAATGAGTCCACTTCCGGAGGGGAGACCAGAAGAGTCTGTCTAGGGGAGAAGCCGTGGGTTACTTTTATGTCAGATTTTTTTTTGTTTCTGTCAAGACCTGCCACCAGGTGGCACTAGAGGCCCAACTTTTGAAGGCTTAGCAGTGGATGGACAGGGAAGGGGACCATAGGACTCTGTACACTAAACGGCTCCCACCTGCCTCACAGAAAGGCATAGGTGCTAGACTTTTGAGACTGTTGGTCCTTATGCCTGGTACATGCTCCCGCTTCATTGTACTTAGCCCCTGTCTACCTTAAGTCCCAGACTTAGGGCTCAGATACAAAACCTTTTCGTAGGATATGGCAGGACACCAGACACATTGCTTAAAATTTATTTTAAATGACCCCACTTTTTAAAGACCCATGCTGTCCTTTATCTACTTGGTGTGAGGATGGGGAATATTCCCAAGACAAAAGTACACAACAGGTGGGACCTGCTTCGTGGCAGAGGCTTGCAAAATGCCTTGCGATGTGGCAGAGGGAATGATTCTTCCTGTCTCCAGGATGACAGGGACGCTGTGAGCAGGGACAGGAGGAAAGTGCCTGGGAGGGGACAAAGATGAGAGCTGGGAAAAGGCAGAAACTCCCAGAATGTGGAATAGGGATGGAAGGGAGTTTGAGGATGGGGTGGGGTGGAGAGACATTGCTGGAGAAGGCCGCTTGTTGGTTCCTGGCCGCCCGGCTAGCTTAGACCCGAAATAATCCACAGAAACTGTATTAATTAAATCACTGCTTGGCATATTAGATCTAGCTTCTTATTGGCTAACTCTTATATTAATTTAACTCATCTCCATTAATCTGTGGATCGCCATGTGTCTGTGGTAAAGTTCCAGTGTCTGTCTCTGGTGGGGCTCCATGGCGTCTCTCTAACTCCGCTTCCTCCTCCCATGCTGTAGGCCTAGTCAGTTTCTTTATTAATTAACAAATAAAAACAACACATAGACATCCCACACCATTTCCCCTTTTCTGTTTAAACAAAAAGGAAGGCTTTAACTTCAATATAGTAAAATTACATATAACAAAACAGGTATCAATCAAGAATTACAGTTATGATATTTATATCTACATTATCTTTTATTATATCTAAGGAAAACCATAACTATCTATTCTTCAACTCCATCAAAGACTCCAGAAGGATATAATAGTACCTAAGTAAACAATAAGTTAATTGTAGGCAACTTTCAAAACTCTAGAATTGACAAAGACTTCTTGCTGCCTGTACAGTCACCTTCTTGAAGTTGCTGGCCAACCTGTACTGTGCCGGGACCAGAACACATTGATAAAGGAATCCTCAGAGCAGGCTCAGAACCATACAGAGATGCTGCTCTTGTGGGGTGCACTGATACAGGGGCTCAGCATCATCTGAGACCTCTACAGAACCACACTTTGCATGCCCAGGTGCAGAACATATGGGCTAGACACAGGTCCCAGGGCTGGCACACATGGTTCCTAAGCTAGGAGCTGGGGAGAGGAGGGACAGTGCTCCTGGGTTCTGGGACTCCAAGCTGGGGGGAAGGCGTGACTTAGAACAGGAGGGTCTTGAAGCCAGGAGGAGCTTGCCCTGGGAAATCAACTGAGCCAAAAGGTTGGAGTCACCAGTGTGTGACTTAGTCTCCCAGGTCAGGGCAGGGGCTCAGGCTTGGGCTATGGGACTCCTGTTCTTTTCTGTTTGCCACAAATCTATCACATCCAGCCCCACACTGCAGAGGTGAGACACTATGTGCACCCAGTTCAGCCTGGGTCATGGGCCAAGCATGTGAGAGGCACTGGCTCCTATATCCCAGCAACACACACACACACACAAATTTTAAATTAAATCTTCTGATTCTCACTTCTAGGGTTTGCAGCTTGCAGAAGCAAAAACACTAGATAGATACAAAGATGAAAAAGTAGACACTAAGTAGGCAGGAATTGGCTGGATATGGTGACACCCAACTTAATCCCAAGCCCTATGGAGGGTAGGCAGGAGGAATACAGTTTAAAGCCAATCCGTAGGACACAAAGATATCCTATCTCGGGGTGGGGTGCAGAAAGTATATAAACAACAGGGCCTTTGTTGTTGATTTTTAGAAGATTTGTTTATCCAAATGAAAAGACCTAGGGAATCGGGTTTTGGGAGGCAGGAGCTGAGGACCAAGCCTAGATACCCAAAGAGTCACTAGCTAGTTACCTAGCAACAACCGTGTAGAACAAAGCCTGGGTTGCTGATGGGGTCCCCTGGTGCTAAGGGTCTCCTGTGCCTCAGACTCTGACTATTGGGTGGAAACAGAGATTGCAGTTTCATTTCCCAACCACCCATATCTGAATAATCACACAGAAACTGTATTAATCACAACATTGTTTGGTCAATGACTTAGGCGTATTCCTAGCTAGTTCTTACATCTTAAATTAACCCATAATTCTTGTCTATGTTTAGTCATGTGGCTTGGTACCTTTTCTCACGGAGGCAGTCTCATCTTGCTTCCTCTGCATCTGGCTGGTGACTGCATCTCTGCAGAATTCTCCTAGTCTGGTTGCCCAACCTATACATCATACCTGGCTACTGGCCAATCAGTGTTTTATTAAACCAATATGAGTGACAAATCTTTACAGAGTACAAAAGCATTATCCCGCAGCAATAGGGGCCCTTGGACTGGATCAAGAGGCCACAACCAGGAGTGTGTGTATTTGTGTTGCGTTTTTGACATTTTCATGGCTGCAAGCAATTTGCTCTGCCTAACTTCTCTCTGGGTGGAGTAGGAAAGCCCAGCAATGTGCCTGGCCTCGCAGCTATAGCTCCACGGTGAGTCAAGAGAGGCCGAGTATCCAAGCCCAAGGACAGAAGGCATGGTCACACTGCTGGTTGTTGGAAGCAACTACCCTCTGCAGCCTGTTGCAGGGCAGAGCAGGTCCTCCACAATGGGTGTGCATGCAGCTTTAGCAGTCTCCTTTGCCAGTTTCCATTTACCTCTGACCCCAGGGTTCAGGAGGTGGGCAAGGAGCACACAGAATCCCTTCACAGCGCTTTCCCGACTCCTCTGGTCTCTGCTCAGTTTCTTCACACTAGGGTCTCCATACAGTTCCCTCCCACATTACGGCCCCTGCCCCATCCCATGCCGACCTTGAAGGCCCCTGCCCCATCCCATGCCGACCTTGAAGGCCCCTGCCCCATCCCATGCCGACCTTGAAGGCCCCTGCCCCATCCCATGCCGACCTTGAAGGCCCCTGCTCCATCCCATGCCGACCTTGAAGGCCCCTGCCCCATCCTATGCTGACCTTGAAGGCCCATGCCCTATCTCATCCCGCCTCAGGTGACACCCTGGCAGCTGAATCTCAGTCCAGGTCCAGCCTCTTTACTCACTATGGCTCCCATGCCCCCTTAGTGGCTAGATCTCCGGGTTCCTCCCCAGGACAAAGCCAGGACTTGCTGGGAGTGGGAGAGGTGCTAATCAGTAGGGGCTTCCAATTTCTGCAGACTGTGTCTGCCCCACCCCGCCTGCTCCATCCCAGCGCCAGCCAAGCTCTTCCTGTTGCGGGGGTGTTCTGATACATCAGCTCATTCCTACCTCTCCCCTAAGCTGCCCTTCTGCTTCTGCCTGTTCTGAACCTAGGCTTCTGGAGCCACCTCCTGCTAAACAGCTCTCCCTCCGCACACAGTCTATGGTTCTGTGTGCACTTCCCTAATCAAGGAATCTCTCCCCTTCACGCTGGCCACTCCATTAGCTACTTACCGGCAGCATCTCCTTTTCTGTCATCCCCCAAGACGGGTTTCCGACTACTATTCTCAACAGCTCGTGACTTCCCCTTTGCTCTATTAAAAACAAATGGGCGTGGCTGTAACGGATGAACAACCTGCTTGGGATATGCTGTCGTCATCACCATTTTAGACCATGATCCGTTTATCCTATTTTTCTCCATCTAGTATGATGCTGGCTCTAGGTTGGTTATAAATGACCTCCATGATGTTGAGATATGTTCCTTTTGTTCCTAAAGTCCTCAGGCTTTTATTATGAGAGATCTTAGAAATCTGGCTTTTTCTGCATCTATTGAGATAATCACATGATTTTTATCCTTGAATTTGTTTATTGATTTCTGTGTTTTGAACTATCCAGAATCTCTGGAATGAAACCCATTAGAATTTAGTGAATAATGATATGATATGATATGATATGATATGATATGATATGATATAGATAGATATAGATAGATGATAGATAGATAGATAGATAGATAGATAGATAGATAGATAGATAGATAGAGATATGCCGGGACCAGAATACATTGATACATTGAGGAATCCTCAGAGCAGGCTCAGAATCATGCGGAGATGCTGCTCTTGTGGGGTGCACTGATGCAGGGGTGCTCAGCATCATCTGAGACCTCTACAGAACCACACTTCGCATGCCCAGGTGCAGAACATATGGGCTAGACACAGGTCTCAGGGCCGACATGGTTCCTAAGCTGGGAAGAGGACGGACAGTGTGTGTGTGTGTGTGTGTGTGTGTGTGTGTGTTGGATTAAGTTTGTAGTACTTCATTGAGAATTTTTGTACCTGTACTCATCAGAAAGATTGGCCTTTCATTTTCTTTTTGATGTGTTTTTGTCCAATTTTGTTATTGGGGTAATATTGGTCTTATTAAAATAGTTTGAAAGCATTTATTCATTTTCTACTTTGAGAAATAATTTAGGAAGTATTGGTGTAAGTTCTTTCAGGTTTGGGTAGAATTTGGCAGGCAATCCCTTAGGACCTGAACTTTCTTATTGCCCTTTATAGATCTCTGAACTCATTAGTTTTGGCTTCACTCTGGTAAGTCATATGCATCTAGAAATCCATCCTTTTCTTTTAGTTTTGACAACTTTGTGGACCATGTGTGCATTGTTTACTTTCCTCATCCTTAGGATAAGGGACCTGACAAAGCAGCTTAGAAGAAAGGGCTTATTTTGACTCATCCTGTGTTTGGAGGATGCAGACTATCCTTGGCTTCAGGAGAGTGAGTCTTCTATTTTTCTCTATTTGTTTGGTCAGGATGCTGTTCTTAAGGCGAGAGTGGGTATTAATCACCCACTACTATTGTATTGGGAGAAGTGTATGGCTTTGTCTCTCATACTGTGTGCTCCCAGGCTCATTTTGCACATGTTTTAAATTGTACTGGCCTCTCAGTAGCTAGTTCCCTTAATCAGTATGAAGTGACCTTCTTTATGAATAGGGGACCTGAGCATGTTCATGTGTGTTGGTGCACATGTGTGTGCAGGTATGTATGTGTGCATATGTGCATACATATGGAGGTCAGAAGTCAAGCTCAGGTGTCCCTCTTCAGCAGCTGTCCACCTTGTGTTTTGAGGCAGGACCTATCCCTGGGACCTGGGGTTCTCTAATTAGCCTAGTCTGAATGGGGATCTTTCTGTCTCCACACTATGGGAAAGCAGACAATAAACACCAGATTTCAAATCGCTTCTCTGAAAAGGTCAAGGGAAATTGGAAGCCAGGGAACTCTCCTAACAAGTGGCTCTTCTCTTGAAGAGCTGTCAAGGTTTGAAAATATTTTAGGGAGTAGTCATCTGCAGGTACTCAAGAGAGATGCCTCACCCAGGCATTGGAGCAATAGACGCTGAACATGTACGTGAGTCTGTGCTGCACAGGAAAAATCCGTGCCACTGTGTGCTCAGGGTTAGCCTGGCATTAGAAGACAGGTTAAAGCAGGAAACCCCAAGTAGCCCAGTCTGAGAAGTAACCTGTCTTGCAGGAAGAGGCGGTGAGTTAAAAAGAGAATTATCTTTCAAATTTTGGACACCTGATCCCTTTGTTTTTCTAAACTTACAACAACCAATTAGCCAAGACCCTCATTGGCCTCCAGTAGATTTAGATTTGGAAATAATCTAAAGAATGGTTTACTGAGCTGGACAGTGGTGATGCACACCTTTAATCCTAGCACTTGGGAGGCAGAGGTAGGCAGATCTCTGTGAGCTCAAGCCCAACATGGTCTACAAGACCAGTACAACGACTGTTACACAGAGAAACCCTATTTCAAAATACAAGAAAGAAAGAAAGAAAGAAAGAAAGAAAGAAAGAAAGAAAGAAAGAAAGAAAGAAAGAAAGAAGAAGGAAGGAAGGAAGGGAGAGAGAGAGAGAGAGAAAAGAGAAAAAAAAAATTACCAATTCCTGGAAAGGCTGGCTATAAGGAATTCCCGGGAAGGCTGGCTATAAGGGCTGGAGAAAGGGCTTCAGCAGCCCTGTTGTCTCTTACGTTGAGCTCAAGTGTAGGCGTCAGTCAGAACAGGCTGTTATACTGCAGTAACAGGCATTCCCACACCTCAGCTACATTACAGAAGTCTGCTTTTCACTCATGCTATACATGCAGAACAGGGGCCCTTTATATAGTTGTTCCTCAAGGCCACAGGCTAACTTAGGCTTCATTTCAGCAGGAGTTGTAGTAATAAGAGCAGCGGGCTGGGCTGCGTCTCGCCACCCGGCTAGCTTTACCCGAAATAATTACACGGAAACTGTATTCTTTTAAACACTGCTTGGCCCATTAGTTCCAGCCTCTTATTGGCTAGCTCTTACATATTGATCTAACCCATTTCTGATATTCTGTGTAGCCCACGAGGTGGCTTACCAGGGAGATCTTAGCCTGCGTCTGTCTGGAGTGAGAGAATCATGGCGACTCACTGACTCGGCTTCTTTCTCCCAGCATTCTGTTCCGTTTACTCTGTCTATCTTAATTCTACCCTATCAGAGGCCAAACAGTTTCTTTATTAATTAACCAATGAAAGCAACAGATAGAAAGATGACCCTCTTCCATCAAGGAGTATCTTAGGCTCAGCGTGATTGTTTGGTGGGAAGAAAAGAGAGATGATCACAGGGTGCCCTCCCCTGAGTGGGGCAGAGCATTGGACACAAGGCCTTGTGCAGCTAGGTCCGAGTGTAGACATCACAGGACTGCAATGTGGGACTTGGGACTACATGGCACTCCCCCACACACCTAGAGTGACGGGAGACAAAGGTGTCAGTGCAGACCTGGGAGATCGTAGGCACATGAGGTAAATGGCCTTGTAACAATACAACATCACCAGGCTGCAAGCAGCCCAGAAGAGGTAAGGAGCACAGGCTCAGCTCAGTACTAACATGCAGCAGACTCATGTGTAGCTCCGTGTTAACACGCAGGATCCTGGGTTCCACCCTCAGCACATTGGAAAGGAGGAAGAAGAGGAGGAGGAGGAGGCATGGAGGAATCTTAAAGTCCTTTAGCCCAGCTCTCTGAATCAGAAAGTGGGACGAAGAGAGAGCACGGGTGGGGAGTGGGAGATGGAAGCCTTGCAGCTTGGGTGACTCTCCGATGCCCCTTTTCTCAGGTGTTGTCTGTGATGATGGATATCCCATAGAAGGACGCTGTTCCCAAAGCCCTGGCCTCCTAAGGGAAAAGAGGCAAATCCAACCAAAGCTAAAGCTTGCCTTGTCATCTTCAGAGCCATCCTTTGTGAATGAGACCAGGTCTTGAGCAGAGTGGGCCAGAGCCCACTTCAAACTTGTAGACCAACATGCCTGTGATCTGGTAGGAGGGAAGGAGGCTCAGATGTATCCAGGGTCATTTCTGAAGAAGGAAGCGTGACTGTGGTGGGTAGGTTCCTTGACAGTCCCACATAAAGCATACAGACACCCCCTTGTGACCATGTGACTTGCTTTGAACAACAGAACAATGGTAAGTATGGCATAAGTCAAGGCCTGAGAAGCTCCTGTGCAGCAGGACGCATCCTTTTGGAATGTGCTACCCTGGAAGTCCAACACCATGCTGTAAAGACTCAGCAGACTTTGCTGGGCCAACACAATCACTTCTACACTATATCATATCCTCATTCACACAGGCATATGGAGCTACCAGCCCTCCTCACAGCTTATGGGTCCAGTGTCTCCTAAGGAGCCCAGGCTCAGTGTGTGCATCTATACCACTCAGAGAACATCATGGAGGAAGAAATGGCAACATTGCAAGACCCAGAATACCAGGAAGTCTGATATGAAAAACTCTCTCACAGAAATGGTTTCATAAGGAAGACCAAAGCCCAGGACCATGGCAGTATTGTGGACATGCTAACATGGAAGGAGGGAATTTTCTAGAGGTCCCACCCCAACAAAGGCAAATAGTAACTGGTAGGTGAAAGAGTCTTAGCCTCTCCCAGGCATGAATTCCCTTACTGTCTAATCCACAGACTCAAGGAGAAAGACCCTGACCCAGATTATGGCCAAATTAAAGCAGCTATATTCATGTGCATGGAATCTGGCAGGTGGCTGACTTCTCCCAAGGCAGAGTTCAAGAGATCACCCCTGAGTCTACTTCTAGGGCTCTTTTTATAGGGCCAATGGTAATGGGGGGTGGGGAGCAAGCATGGGTACAGAAGCAGGACCAGGCAGTTAATATTGCAGCGCAGTTAAGGGACTCCCTGGAACATTTATGGCAGAGCATCCTATGGAGTGCAGCCCAGCTCTGAGGAACAGAAGCACAAGTTTTACAGTAAACAGGAATTAACTGAACTACAGAATCAAAATGGCTCCTGATTACAAAATGGAGACAGACTGGTCTCTCAGTTGTCCATTGCAGCCACATGCAACAAAAACAGACTCAGTAGGTTGTATTTATATATATGTATGTGATAATAAAAACGGCTATCAGTTTATGGGGAACCCAGGAGGGTCTAAGAGGAGGAAAGGGGGAGATCTATAAAAAGGGCAATCAGGACAGCAGAGTGGTGAGCAATCAGAATGAGATTGCCAGTCCCAACTGAGTGTCGCTACAGTGAGCAGCCTCAGCTGCACCACATGGGGCACTCCTCAGGAGAGTCCAGTCAGCTCCCCAGATCAGGATCAGTAGCAAATGACCACTGTAAGAACTGAGTCTGTGTTAGGGCCGTCTGCTGAGTGACTCCCATTTGGTCACAATACATGCTCAGTTATATGGGAATCGTGCATGAACAGGACCCAGACCCATCCAGTCTTACACAAGGTAACCTGTCCTTCATTCCTGCTTCTGAAGCCCAGGTCCCTGCTGGGTACTCCAGACAGAGATGAGTCCTGGGGCCTGAGGACAGTCTTGTCCATTTATTGAACAGACACATCCGTAAGTAAGTCCAAAACTTAAGTTCCATGACAGAGACACAAAGAAGGCTAATTGAGCCTCAGACAGGGTGACTTTTGAACAACCTCCAAAGTATGAATCACTCACTGAGAAGATGGGATAGGGGTGGGGGACCATAGGCATGTGCCAATCCAAAGTGTGAAAGAATCATCAGCCTAGCACGGTTGGCTGCCTACAAGACCTATGGTATGGCTAGAAGTTTCCATATAGCAGTGTGTGGAGAGAGGGGTGGGTGGGCTACTGGGGGTTTTGCAAACCAGGAGAGCATGAATGCTGTTTCTGAGGTTGGCAGGGCCGCAGGCTGGGACAGGGATAAGATGCTCCTGTTACCCTGGCTGCTCAGAGGAGTCTAGATCGCAGGGACCGAGTTTACAGACAGCTGCAAGAGCTAGAACTAGCCAACCATCCCACCAGGCACCTATGATCCAGGTGCTATTTGGGGTATTGGGCACAGTTAGGCAGAGTGGGGAGAGAGAGAGGAGGGTAGCCTAGAGATGACAGGGAGCTTGAGGTACGATCAGCTGAAGGATGGATGGAGATGTTTTCCAGAATGGAAGCAGAGGGACGTGTGTTTGAGAGCAGTGGTGAGCTGAGTGAGAAAATTGGCAGATGTGTTGCTTGAGATGCTCAGAAACTGAGGAGACTCACCCAGTCCATATCTCCATCTATGACGTGAATCAGTGAGTCTGGCCCCTGGGATCCCTGCACTGAACGTCCTGTCCCAGGTGAGTCCTGTGGTGTAGTCGTGTGACAGATGGTGGACTGGGAGAACCTGAGGGAATCATTTCTTCAGCAACATTAGAGGTAAGGAGAACTCAGGTGTGGGGAGGACTTTGGGGGCAGGTGAAGGACTCCCTAGACTGCAAGCCTTCAAGGGATGCTTGCAGCGGGGAGGGGGGCAAATGACCCCTATTAACATTTAATCCCAGTAGTGGCTGCTGGGGTGGGGAGGGGAGGCAGAGGCAGACAGATCTCTGAGTTTGTGGTCAGCCTGGTCTTCTACAGAGTTCCAGGACAGCCAGAAATACACAGAGAAAACTCTGTCTCAAACAAACCCAGAGAACATTTTCTGTCTCAAAACTGGTAAGGTTGTTGAAGACTAAACCAGACAATTCTAGTTAAATTCTTAGCAAGAGTCCATGACAATTGTAAGGCGTTGTTCAGTGATGTGTTTGGCTTTATCAGTGTGTTGGACTCTGGAAGAAGAATGAGGGTCCAATCCCAGAAGCTTGGAAAGCCTGGTCAGCTCCAGGCCAGTCAGGAAGAATTACCCAGAGCCAGGCAGCTTGGCAGGAGCCGAACTGAAGGGAGCCAGGGCTGAGCTGTCCCATCTCAGCTCTAGGTAGCCTGGCTTCCCTAGAGTCACCATATCTTTCTTCCAGGGCTGAACTGTTCCATTGCCGCTCTACCATCTAGAGCTGTCCTATTGCGGCTCCACCCCTCCAGAGCTGTCCTGTTGTGCTCTAAGTATATCCTGGCTTCCAGATAAGTCAGGCTATCCCAACACCACTACTTACCACATTCACCTACACCTCCTCCCTTTCTCAGGGAACTGGCACCAACTGGGTAAGAGGGCCAAGTGGTACTGAAAACACCACTGGTCACCACCAGAGAGGGGCGGCCAGAGGGTAAAGATACCCCAGGGAGAGTGAAGGATGGAGCCAGCGTGGGTGCACTGAGGACTTAGGGACAGCTTGGCACCCTAAAAGCCTGCAACCCTCTAGTCCTTTGCCACCTGCCTGCTGGTCCCTGTCCTGCAGTCAGGATTCTTTAGGCAAACTCCTTATCTCTGTGTGAAGTGGAACACTCTACTTAGAAATCTGTTTGGAGGCTGTGCTAGTAAGTCCTATGTGCTTGGCACAAGTTAAAGTCGTCTGAAGAGAGGAGGCCTCTACTGAGAAAAATCTTCCGTAAGATGGGGCTGTAGGCAAGCCTGTGGACATTTTCCTTCCTTCCTTCCTTCCTTCCTTCCTTCCTTCCTTCCTTCTTCCTTTTTAATTTTTTTATTAATTAAAAATTTTTATTTATTTTACATTCCTACTACAGTTTCCCCTCCCTCCTTTTCTCCCATTCCTTCCCTTTGCCTCCCATTTATGCTCCTACCCCATCCACTTCTTATTCTCTGTTCAGAATGGGCAAGCGTTCCATGAGCTTCAGCAAAGCATATCACACCATATTGAGGCAGGACCAAGTTCCTCCCCTGCAAAAATGTAAAGATCTCCCATGCTCATGGATTGGTAAGATTATCATAGTAAAAATGGCAATCTTACCAAAAGCAATATATAGATTCAGTGCAATCCCCACCAAAATCCCATCACAATTCTTCACAGACCTTGAATGAACAGTACTCAACTACATATGAAAAAAACCCAAGATAGTCAAAACAATCCTTTACAATAAAGGAACCTCCAGAGACATCACCATCCCTGACTTCAAGCTCTACTATCAAACTATAGTAATAAAAACAGCATGGTACTGGCATAAAAACAGACATGTGGATCAATGGAATTGAATCGAAGATCCTGATGTAAATCCACACATCTATGAAGTCAAAATTACACAGTGGAAAAGGAAAACATCTTCAACAAATAGTACTGGCATAAATGGATATTGACATGTAGAAGAATGCAAATAGGTTCATATCTAATGCCCCGCACAAAACTCAAGTCCAAGTGAATCAAAGAACTCAACATAAATCCAGTTATACTGAATCTTTTGTGTGTATGTGGTTTTAGAGGCAGGGTTCTCTGTGTAACCTTGGCTGTCCTGAAACTCGTTCTGTAGACCAGGCTGGCTTCAACTCACAGAAATCTGCCTGCCTCTGCCTCATGAGTACTGGGATTATTAAAGGCATGTGTGCTTGAAGTTGAACTAAATGAATATTGCATTATGTTATGGACATAAGTCTATGGGGATGAGGGAGTAGAATATGGGGGTTTGAAAAGGTATGGCTCCCCATGGTCTCATGTGTTTGAATGCTTTGCCTATAGGGAATGGTCCTATTCGAAGGTGTGGCCTTATTGGAGCAAGTATGGCTTTGTTAGTTGTTAGAGGAAGTTTGTCACTGTGGTGGCAGACTTTGAGGTCTCATATGCTCAAACTATGCCTAGTTTGGTAGACAGTTCACTTCCTCTTGCCTGCAGATCAAGATGTAGAACTCTGAGTTCTTTCTCCAGAACCATGTCTCCCTACATACTGCCATGAAGATAATGGACTAAACCTCTGAAACTGTAAGCCAGCCCAAATTAAATGGTTTCCTTTATAAGAGTTGCCATGGTCATGTCTCTTCACAGCAATAGAAACCCTAAGACAGAGTATCTGGCAGGCCCTGGGTGCTCTGCTCCTACCCTGACCTCAACTTTTAATGTTCACTCTGGCAAGGCAGGGCCTAGTGAGTGTGGTTAGTTTCTGGGACTTTCTGACTATTTTTAATTGTTACCTTCCTACTTAAAGAACTTCCTGGAGGATGGCGTGCTGTAGGAAATCCTTCAGCCAGTAGCCTTTAAGTTACCCACACACTTGGGCATGGCCTCTTATACTATAAATGCCAATGTAAAGCTCATGCCTGCTCTTTCTTCCGGCTGCTGGATTTGGTTACTGATTCCCAGTTCAAGCAGAGGACTGTGATCTGTGAGTCTCCCCCTAAATAAATGACTCTTTTTTGTATTCAATTCTGAGCTAGTGTGGGATTTCTTTTTAGCGTCCATCTTCACTTTAGCATCCATGGCACCCAACATGGATCCCAACTCCACACCTACTGGGTAGACCAATCCAAAAGGCCCAAATGGTCCACAGCCCAAAACTCCAAATAGGAACCTCAGAAAAACTCTACTGAAGACCCAGAGACTATTTGCAATTTTACCAGACAGTAATCTTGAAACTCAACCATCATTTTACTTTCATAAGATCCCATAGAAAGAATACTGCCCACACGACAGCTGGAAGTCATTCTAGAAGACGATGTCCCCTCTCCCAACAAAGTTTGTCCTCAGGGTTAGGGACATCATTTTGAGGGTTGATTATAATTGGTATAGTGAAGAGGTACACTAAAAAGAAATCCCACAGTATCTCAGAATTGAGTACAATAAAGGGTTATTTGTTTAGGGGTAGACTCACAGATCACAGTCCTCTGCTCAAACAAGTAATCCAGAAGCCAGAGAGAGAGGGAGCATGCACTTTACAATGGCATTTATAGTATAAGAGGCAATGCCCAAACGAGTGGGTAACTTAAAGGCTACTGGCTGAAGGATTTCCTACAGTATCTCTCCCTTTTGTTTAAATAAGAGAATTCTAAGCCTAATACAAAATTATATACAGTAAGAGCAAATATCGAGTATAAAAATTACAGTGACAGCTAGCATAAACAATATCAAGCAAGAAACATGACAAATGTTTCAATAATTATCCTCTCCTAAGGAGTCTAGGTCTTGTATTATAAATAACTTGGCCAAGTCACGAGAGGAAAGTAACTCTGACTTTCTAGTCTTCAACCCCATCAAAGATCCGAGAAGGGAAATAATATTACCTGAGTAGGCAGGAAGTGCAATCAAGTAACTTCCAGAAGTACAAAAAATGACAGAGACAACTGGCTGCCTGAGCAATCACCTAAAGTCTCATTTGCAACGTTGGAGCAACCAACTTTGGCTAAGGCCTGAAGTAACTGACAGATCATTTTCAGAGGCAGGAAAATTTTCAAAGCCATCTTACCAGGTCTTGGGAAGATTTGACAGTCTTTTGTCTTGTATCCTGCTTGTCCTGTCCAAATACCATGCATTTTGTCAGTGGTCCATGCATGGGCAGTTCCTTGCCCAAAGGCCAGTTTTGCCAAAAAGAAAACAAGCTCCAAGTGGAGTGTCTTTGGTGCTCAACATTCTCTTGGGAATAGATAGGTGCTGCCAGGAGCAATCATATCTCATCTCAACAGAACCCTAAGTTATTTAAATGCCATATTCTAAAGCTCTTTGAAGTGGTTGAAGATTACCTATCTATGCAGAATACAATCTCTATCTAAAGAACATGATTAGTCTAACTATAAGTATGAAAAAAATGGAAGACTATTGACCTATAATTCTTAACTTAAAGACTAAGACTTCATATTAGAATATCAAACAATCTTTAAACAACTGTGCAACAAATGAGGACAATGACCTCAAAATGTATCAATACACAAAATGTCTTAAACAGAGGTAGAAGCATGCATGTATACAATATGACAAAATAACTTTGCTAGGTACACAAATATTGTAGCCAAAAAAGGAACATATTCAATATAATTTAAGCTTGTATCAATATACAAGAATCTATACCAAAGTAAATTGCCTATAAATAATAGCTCACAAGTATTCACTCTATTACTCACTATTCTTTTTTATTTTTTATTAAATTTTATTGAACTTTACAGTTTTCTCTGCTCCCCTCGCTGCCTCTTCCCTCCCCTCTTCAACCCTCCCACAAGGTCCCCATGCTCCCAATTTACTCAAGAGATCTTGTCTTTTTCTACTTTCTACTTCTCATGTAGATTAGATCTATGTAAGTCTTTCTAAGTGTCCTCATTGTTGTCTAAATTCTCTGGGATTGTGGTTTGTAGGCTGGCTTTCTTTGTTTTATGTTTAAATATCACCTATGAGTGAGTACATGTGATAATTGTCTTTTTGTGTCTGGGTTACCACACTCAAATTAATGTTTTCTAGCTCCATCCATTTTCCTGCAAAATTCAAGCTGACATTATTTTTTTTCTGCTGTGTAGTACTCCATTGTGTAAATGTATCACATTTTCCTTATCCATTCTTCAGTTGAGGGACATTTAGGTCATTTCCAGGTTCTAGCTATGGCAAACAAAGCTGCTATGAACATAGTTGAGCACATGACCTTGTGGCACGATTGAGCATCCTTTGTATATGTACCCCAAAGCAGTATTGCTGGATCTTGAGGAAGGTTGTTTCCTAATTTTCTGAGAAATTGCCACACTGATATCCAATGGGGTTGTACCAGCTTCCATTCCTCACAACCTCTCCAGCATAAGTGGTCATCAGAGTTTTTGATCTTGGCCGTTCTTACAGGTGTAAGATGGAATCTCAGAGTTGTTTTGATTTGCATTTCTCTAATGACTAAGGATGTGAACATTTCCTTACATGTTTTTCAGCTATTTTAGATTCCTCTGTTGAGAGTTCTCTGTTTAGGTCTGTACTCCATTGTTTTTATTGGATTATGTGATCTTTTGGTGTCCAATGTCTTGAGTTCTTTGTAAATTTTGGAGATCAGACCTCTGTCTGTCATAGGGTTAATGAAGATCTTTTCCCATTCTGTAGGCTGCCGTTTTGTCTTGTTGACCATGTCCTTTACTTTACAGAAGCTTTTCAGTTCCAGGAAGTCCCATTTATTAATTGTTTTTCTCAGTGTCTATACTGCTGGGGTTATATTTAGGAAGTGGTCTTCTGTGCCAATGTGTTCAAGTGTACTTCCCACTTTCTCTTCTATAAGGTTCAGTGTGGCTGGCTTTATGTTGAGGTCTTTGACCCATTTGGACTTCAGTTTTGTGCATGGTGATAGATATGGGTCTATTATCATTCTTCTACATGTTGATATCCATGCCAGCACCACTTGTTAAACATACTCTCTTTTTTCCATTTGATATTTTTTGCTTCTTTGTCAAAATCAGGTGTTCGAAGGTGTGTGGATTGATATCTGGGTTTTCTATTCAGTTCCATTGGTTCTCCTGTCTGTTCTTATGCCAATATCAGGCTGTTTTCAGTACTGTAGCTCTGTAGTAGTGTTTGAAGTCAGGGATTGTGATGCCTCCAGAAGGTCTTCTATTGTACAGTATTGTTTTGGCTATCCTGGGTTTTTTACTTTTCCAAATGAATTTGAGTACTGTTCTTTCAAGGTCTTTGAAGAATTTTGCTGAGATTTTGATTAGCATAGCATTGAATCTGTATATTGCTTTTGGTAAGATTGATATTTTTACTATGTTAATTCTGCCTACCCAAGAGCATGGGAGGTCTTTCCACTTTCTGGTGTCGTCTTCAATTTCTTTCTTCAAAGACTTAAAGTTCTTGTCATACAAGTCTTCCACTTGTTTGGTTAGAGTTACTCTGAGATATTTTATGCTGTTTGTGGCTATTGTGAAGGGTGTTGATTCTCTGATTTCTTCTCCAGTCCTTTTATCATCAATGTACTGGAGGGCTACTGATTTTTTTTTTTGAGTTAATCTTGTATCCTGTTACGTTACTGAAAGTGTTTATGAGTTGTAGAAGTTCCTTGGTAGAATTTTTGGGATCGCTTATATAAACTAACATATCATCAGCAAACAGTGAGAGTTTGACTTTTTTTGTTTCTGATTTGTATCCCCTTGATCTCCTTTTGTTGTCTTATTGCTCTAAGCTAAGACCTCAAGAACTATATTGAATAGATATGGAGAAACTGGACAACCTTGTCTTGTTCCTGATTTCAGTAGAATCACTGGGAGTTTCTCTCCATTTAATTTGATGTTGGCTGTTGGCTTGCTGTATATTGCCTTTATTATGTTTAGGTATGTTCCTTGTATCCCTGCTCTCTCCAAGACCTTTCTCATGAAAGATGTTATATTTTGTCAAAAGCTTTTTCAGAATCTAATGAAATAATCATGTGGTTTTTATTTTTTAGTTTTTTTTAATATGGTGGATTACATTGACAGATTTTTGTATGTTGAACCATCCCTGCATCTGTGTGATGAAGCTGACTTGATCATGGTGGATGATGGTTCTGATGTGTTCTTGGATTTGATTTACCAGTATTTTATTAAGTATTTTTTGTTCATGAGTGAGATTGGTCTGTAATTTCCTTCTTAGTAGTGTCTTTCTGTGGTTTGGGTATCAGGGTAATTGTAACCTCATAAAAAGAGTGTGGCATTGTTCCTTCTGTTTCTATTGTGTGGAATAATTAGAGGAATATTGGTATTAGTTCTCCTTTGAAAATTTTGTAGAATTCTGAGCTGAAACCATCTGGTCCTGGGCTTTCTTTGGTTGGGAGATTTTGATGACTGTTTCTATTTCTTCAGCAGTTATAGGTCTGTTTAATTTGCTTATCTGGTCTTGATTTAATCTTGGTAAGTGATATTTATCCAGAAAGTTGTCCATTTCCCTTAAGTTTTCCAATTTTTTGAAGTACAGATTTTCAAAATATGACCTGATGATTCTCTGTATTTCCTCCATGTCTATTGTTATGTATTCCTTTTCATTTCAGATTTTGTTAATTTGGATATTCTCTCTCTGCCTTTCGGTTAGTTTGGATAAAGGTTTGTCTATTTTGTTGATTTTTCTCAAAGAACCAACTCTTTGTCTCATTGATTCTTTGTATTGTTTTCTTTGTTTCTATTTTGTTCATTTCTGCTCTCATTTTGATTATTTCCTGCTGTCTCATTCTCTTAGGTGAGTCTGCTTCTTTTTGGTCTAAAGTTTTCAAGTGTTCTGTTAATTGACTAGTGTGGGATTTTTTCCAGCTTCTTTATGTAGACATTTAGTGCTATGAACTTTCCTCTTAACACTGCTTTCATTGTGTTCCATAAATTTGGGTATATTGTGTGGTCATTTTCATTGAATTTTAGGAAGCCTTAATTTCTCCCTTTATTCCTTCCTTGACCCATTGATGATTCAGGTGAGCATTGTTTAATTTCCATGTGTTTGTAAGTTTTTTTAAATTATTGCTGTGACTTCTAGTTTTATACCATGGTGATCTGATAAGGAACATTAGATTATTCCATTTTTTTGTATTTGTTGAGGTTTGTTTTGTTACCAAGTATGTCGTCAATTTTTGAGAAGGTTCCATGAGGTGCTGGGAAGAAGGTATATTCTTTTATGTTTGGATGGACTATTCTATAGATGTTTGTTAAGTCCATTTGAGTCATAGCATCTGTTAGTTCCCTTATTTCTCTGTTCATTTTTTGTCTGACTGACCTGTCCAGTGGTGAGAGGGGATTGTTGAAATCTCCCAGTATTAGTGTGTATGTTTGAATGTATGATTTAAGCTTTAGAAGTGTTTCTTTTACATATGAGGGTGCCCTTGTATTTTGGGCATAGATATTCAGTATTGAAATTTCCTCTTGATGGATTCTTCCTGTGACTAATATGAAATGACTTTCTTTGTCTTTTTTTGACTGATTTTAGCTTGAAGTCTATTTTGTTAGATAATAGGATAGCTATACCGGCTTGTTTCTTAGGTCCATTTGATTGGCATATTTTTTCCCAACTCTTTACTCTGAGATGATGTCTTTCTTTGGAGTTTTTTTTTTCTTTTTAATCAACTTGGAATGTCAGACTGAAGAGTGAACCTTAGACTGGTGAAGGAGAGATTTTATAAAGGTCTGGACAAAGACTTGATGACAGTAATGGTCAACAGTTGTAGAGAGATGTGTTTGTTGTATGCAGAAGGACGGATTCTGTTTTTGTATCCAATCTGTTAGCCTGTGCCTTTTTATAGGTGAGTTGAGTGCATTTACATTAAGGGATATTAATGATCAGTGATTGCTATCTCCTGTTAATTTAGTTTCCATTGTTGGTGATGTTAATTTGTGTGTTTTCCCCTTCTTTGGGATTTGCTGCTATGAGACCATCAATTGTCTGTGTTTTTGTTGGTGTAGCCAACTTCCTTGGGTTGGAGTTTTTCTTCTAGTATTTTGTGTAGGTCTGGATTTGTGGCTAGGTATTGGTGAAATCTAGATTTGTCATGGAATATCTTGTTTTGTCCTTCTATGGTGATGGAAAGTTTTGTTGGTTATAGTAGTCTGGGCTGGCATCTGTGGTCTCTTAATGTCTGCATAACGCTTGACCATGACCTTCTGGCTTTCATTGTCTCCAGTGATAAGTCAGGTGTAATTCTGAGAGGTCTACCTTTATATGTTACTTGGCCTTTTTTCTTTGCAGCTTTTAATATTCTTTCTTTACTCTGTATGCTTAGTGTTTTGATTATTATGTGGCAAGAGGACTTTTTATTTGGATCCAGGCTATTTGGTGTTCTGTAAACTTCTTGTATCTTCTTAGGCATATCTTTCTTTAGGTTTAGAAAGCTTTCTATAATTTTATTAAATAAATTTTCTGGGCTTTTGAGTTGAACTCTTTCTCCTTTTTCTATACCTATTATTCTTAGATTTGACCTTTTCATGGTGTCCCATATTTCCTGAATATTTTGGGCTAAGCCTTTGTTAGATTTAATGTTTTCTTTAACTGATGAGTCTTTTTGCTGTATTGTATCTTCAGCACTTGAGAGTCTCCCTTCCATCTCTTGTATTCTGCTGTTTGCGCTGTGTTTGTGGTTCCTGATCATTTTCTCATGATTTCTGTTTCTATAATTCTCTTGGCTTGTGTTTTCTTTATTGTCTTTATTTCAGTTTTCAAGTCTTGAATAGTTTCTTTCATATGTTTGATTTCTTTTTCTTGGTTTTCTTTGAGGGATTTGTTGATGCCTTCCAATTTTTTGTTTGTCTTTTCCTCCATTTCCTTAAGGGAATTTCTCGTTTCCTCTTTAAGAGTTTCAAACACTCTCTTAAAGTTATTTTTAAGGTCATTTTTTTCTGCTTCATCTATATTTGGTTGTTCAGGTCTTGCTGTTGTAGGGTCTTTAGGTTTTACTGGTATTGTGTTGCTCTTTGTGGTGTTGCATGTGTTCTTACCTTTTCTACTCATCTTTTCCTCTAATAGGTGTGATTGGGGCTATCTGAGGTTCCTTTGAATAATCTTCTAGATGCCAGTGAATCCAAAACTCAGATGGTTGTTCTTCATGGTACAATCACTGTCACAGTTCTAGTTACCCTGTTGGTTACTCCGTGTCCCTGGAGATAGCTCAGCACTCCTGTGCTTTGCTCTGCTCCCTTGGAGTTTGCTGTCTCAGGGCTACTTTGGCCTAGGTTATGGGCTTTGACTTGTTTCTATAAATCCTGGTCTGGTTCCCCTCCTGCAGAAGTCCCTGACTTGGATTTGGTCCTGCAAAG
Organism: Chionomys nivalis; assembly: GCF_950005125.1. NCBI lineage: Eukaryota > Metazoa > Chordata > Mammalia > Rodentia > Cricetidae > Chionomys > Chionomys nivalis. The sequence continues at coordinate 51,429,322 of NC_080107.1, forward strand.
GTTTCTGGATCCAGTCTACTGCCTCAGAGGTCCCAGGCTTGGGTGCACCCAGAACTGCAGAGGACCTGGCTCAGGCTTACTCCTCAGAGGTCCCAGACTCACACTCGGACCCCCAGAGTTTTCAGGTTCCTGCCTATTCCCTTTGATGTCCCAGACCTATCCTGGTCCCACAGAGGTCCTGGCTCAGGCCTACTCCCTCTGAGGTCTCAGACTCATGCCTGGCCCTGCAGAGATCTCTGGTTCCTGCCTACTCCCTCTGAGGTCCCAGATTCATGCCCAGACCCATAGAGGTCCTGGCTTAGGTCTATTCCCTTGAAGGTCCCAGATTCATGACAGGGCCCTAGTGGTCTCTGGCTCTGGCTTACTTGCTCAGTGGTCACTCCCCTGTACCTGTTCCAGTGGAGATTGCTGACTCTGGATCAGGTTGCTGACTCAATCCTGGTCAGCCAGTGTCCTGCGACTGGATTGGCTCCTGGGACTAGATTGACTCCTGTCTATTGCTCCCATGGAGCTTGCTTTCTCAGGCCCATTCTGTCCTAGGTAGCTGGTTCAGTCCCACTCCTATTCCGGTGGAGATCGCTGACTCTGGATCCCAGATATTTGTTCTTATTAAACATAATTTTGTATTAGAACTCTAAAGGGGGAGGTGCTGTAGGACATCCTTCAGCTAGTAGCCTTTAAGTTACCTGCCCAATTGGGCGTGGCCTCTTATACTACAAATGTCTATGTAAAGCCTGTGCCTGCTCTCTCTTCAGGCTGCCTGATTTGGTTGCTGATTTCCCATTTGAGCAGAGGACTGTGATCTGTCCCTAAATAAATAACCCTTTATTGTACTCAATTCTGAGCTAGTGTGGGATTTCTTTTTAGCGTCCATCTTCAATGGGATGTTTCAACATAGGAGGAAGCTGTTACACAACAGCAGCTGTGATGAAGGCCCTACTTCTGTTTTGGTCAGTTCATACTCTATAGAAGAGACCAAGCAGGTTCTGATGTGTTTTCCTCCAACAGAACACTAGGTAGCGTTGTCTTCAGGGAGTAGCAAAGGGAGGGGGAAGGAAGCACTGAGGCCAGAGTGAGGAGGCTGGGATTGAGTGCCTGCAGGCCAGTAGGATGTGAAATTCAAGTTATAGTCGTTAAGGAAGCAAGAGAGTTCTAGAAAGAGGGCAGGATTTCCATGGCTCTGGAGCACCACAGCAACCCTGACCCCTCTACTGGTTCCTCTGCTCTTCCACTAGCTGGGGTCACTGCAGCACAGATCAGTTTGTGGCAGGTGGCAGTGAATGGAAGGACAGCAAGAACGATGGATGTTGGAAGCCTGAACCGTGGTGAGAATCACTCAGGAAAGACAGGAACGGGGTGGTGACTGAGAGCCTTGCTCCTGTGAGGATCACGTGGGAGCCCTGTCAGGAGTCACCCCTCCCCAAGTCCCAACATACTCGGTGCCAACAGTAACTCTTAACAATCGGAATGGTCAACACACCAACTAACACGTCAGCAACTCACATTGTCAGGACACTTGACAGTTCATCTCCATCTGATAACTAGTCCAGACAGCCATGGTTGTTTTACCAGGGAGATAGGCTGTGGGGGCAGCATGGGCCCTGGGCTTCACAGAGGTGGTGGCAACCAACAGCCCTCATGTTCAATGCCCTTGTGGCCCAGACTGCATTTCACTCTAAAGCCACCCTAACCCCATATTCTCATTTGCTTCCTTGGAAGTTATGGTGTGAGGTACAGCCTGGGCTACAGGGTTTGCAGGGAGCAAATGACTGCACAACCTCTGTGCTCGGGGGTTTTTCTTCTGAGTCACCCTGTGGCCTCAGCTGCCCTGCTTCGCTCCAGGCTAAAGAGACAGTCTGTGCGAGTTACTAAACGCCTGATGAGAAGCAGGTTAGGGAAGGAAAGGTTTACTTGGCTCACAGTTTGAAAACAGATTGTCCTCTCTTCTCCAGGAAGGCATGGCGGCAGAGGCATGAGGCAGTTGGTCACATTGCCTCTAGTCATGAAGCAGGAAGTAGACGGGAAGTGGGGCCAGGCTTCAAGACCCAAACTTCAAGAGCCAAACCAAGTGAACACTTCCTCTAACTGGGCCCCAGTTGGGAGCAAATGTTCAAACATACAGTTTTTGAGGGAATGTCTCACGATCAAGCCACAACAGCCAGATTCACTGGGACTGGCACTGAGAACTATGGGAAAGGCAGGTATGCAAATGTCTAGTCCCCCTCAGAGAAGAAAGTTGAGGTGCAAAGACAACTGAGACCAGACCAGCTGCCTGGAAGAAGCAGGAACCAGCTGAGCTGCCTGGAAGAAGCAGGAACCAGCTGAGCTGCCTGGAAGAAGCAGGAACCAGCTGAGTTGCCTGGAAGAGGTGCCGACCATAGTCACTTGGAAGGACACTCTCCATCCTACTGAGGGCCTGCAGACTGTGCAGTGTGCTCCGGGTTCCCAGCTTTGTGAGCTGTGCTGGGGTGGGTGTTGCTGATGCAGCTATCTGTACGTTATTTCTGCTCCTGTATAACCTCTCACTCATAGTTCTGCAAGTAACCACAATAAAACTCATTGGTTCACCAAGCTGTACTTCGGTGGTGTCTCTACTTGGGTCTGTCCTGGGTTCCTTCTCTGAGGTGAGAAGATGTGTGTGCTGTGTTTCTCTAGGAAAACTTCTGTCGCACAACAGCTGCCCTTGGAGCTACTGCAACCCATTTTAAGATAAATGTTTGTTCATTCATCTCTCTCACATGCTGAGGCTACAGCATGCAGCCGTGGCCACGTACATCCTGGCAGGACAATGCCCTGGAGTCTAGGGAGTGAGTCATTTTTTGTTTGTTTCCTGACAGGGTCTCTCCGTGTTGCCCTGGCTGTCCTGGAACTCACCGTGTAGACCAGGCTGACCTAGAGCTCAAAGATCCACCTGCCTCTGCCTCCTGAGTGCTGGGATTAAAGGTGTACACCACCACTTCCCAATGTGAGTCATTCTTAGTAAGGAAAGAGTCAGAACACTGGGGTTTAGACTGTGGGGAAGAATCAGCTAGATAAGAGCAAGAAGAGGAAAAGTAAAGAAAGTCATTTACCCAATGATAAGTCAGAGAAAAGACCAGAATGCTCCAGACCACAGCCAGCATGCTTCTTGGCACACAAAGCTGCCCCAGCAGCTGTCCTCATGGTGTGTCAACACTGTGTGGTGAGTTCACCTGTGTACACCGTGGGAGTCCATTGCAGGCAATCTGCCTTTGAAGAGATCAAGGCCCAGAGGGCTTCATGGAGGAGGTGTAGTAGGAAGTTGGACTTTGGGGAATGGGTAGGAGATGGTCAGGTAAAAGAAAGAGTGAGGTACATGACATCTCCAAGGTGAGACTGAGATTAGGATTTAGGGGCCTCACCACCAGTATAGGAGACAGGGATGGACCAGGACATCCTCATCACCAGGACAGGAGTGCAGGGATGGACCAGGACATCCTCACCACCAGGATAGGAGACAGGGATGGACCAGGACATCCTCATCACCAGGACAGGAGTGCAGGGATGGACCAGGACATCCTCACCACCAGAATAGGAGACAGGGATGGACCAGGACATCCTCACCACCAGGATAGGAGACAGGGATGGACCAGGACATCCTCATCACCAGGACAGGAGTGCAGGGATGGACCAGGACATCCTCACCACCAGAATAGGAGACAGGGATGGACCAGGACATCCTCACCACCAGGATAGGAGACAGGGATGGACCAGGACATCCTCACCACCAGGATAGGAGACAGGGATGGACCAGGACATCCTCACCACCAGGATAGGAGACAGGGATGGACCAGGACATCCTCATCACCAGGATAGGAGTGCAGGGATGGACCAGGACATCCTCACCACCAGGATAGGAGACAGGGATGGACCAGGGCATGGGGTGGTGCTCCATCAGGATATGAAGAAACAGGCAGAGGAAGAACTGGAGAGGCTCTAAGGCTGAGCAGCTACAGCGGACCAGCTGCCAGTAATTGAGGCTCGTTGTCATTGCCTCCATTCATTTCCAGAACTCTCAGAAGCTGATTAGCAATTGTTCCTCCAGCTTCTGAGAGGCTGGAGGATTGCAGGGGTGTTGGGGGAGAGAGGTCAGGGGATTGCAGGGGTGTGGGTGAGGAGAAATAAGGGGATTGCAGTGGTGTGTGTAGGGAGAGGCCAAAGGATTGCATGGGTAGGTTGGTATGCAGGAGAGGTTAGGAGATTTGGGGGGGAAGGGGAAGGAGGGGAGTTTAGGGATGGGGAAGGTAGGGAGTTGCAGGGGTGGGGAGAGGTCAGGGATTGCAGGAGTGAGTGTGTGTGGGGGAGAGGACAGTGGATTATAAATGTAGGTGTGCAGGGAGGCCAGCAGTATTGCAGGGGTAGGTAGGAGGAGGCCAGGGGCTTGCAGGGATGGGTGGGTGTGGGGAGATTCCAGGATTGCAGGGATGGAGTGGAGGAGGCCAGGGAATTGCAGGGGTGTGCATGGAGGGGGAGAGGCCTTAGAAGGATCCACATGCAGTCTAGGAGGATGGAGAGACCCCTTGGCAAGAGACCTAGCTCTCTTGCTCCTCTGTGCCTGCCCTTTCCCAACCACACCTGAGGGAAATACCTGACTATACGGAGCCTCCAAAACTGAGCTCAGAAGGGATGGCAAGATAGCTCAGCAGGTAAAGGTACTTGCTGCCAAATCTGAGGACACAGTTTTGTCGCCTGAACCCACATAGTAGAAAGCCATGTACTCAGAGCCACTAACTTGGGTCTCACCCTGGTCCCAACTGTGTCTTGAGAAAGGAGCTAGGAGAGCATCCTAGGCACCCAGAACATCATCTGGCCACTCCCCTACAGGCTCCCTAGGGAAGTGTGGGCACAGTGGCTTCTCAAACACCCTGAAGGCACCCAAGAAGAAATTTACCAAACAGAACCAAGGCCTCAGTCAGTCATTCTGCTTCCTACTCCTGATCCCCATCAGGGAAAGGGGAATTCTTAGCAGCGGAGGGACTGGGGCCTGGCTCTGGAGAGTGTATGTCAGCAGGTACCAGGCCTGGGGCACATCTCCAGCTCCAGGAAAAACAGCAGTGGGGAAGCTGCCCTGTGTCCACGATGTTTACCCAACACAAGAAAACTGGTTTTGGTGTGTTGTGAGTTTTACATTGCATTTTACTGACTCCCCGGTGCCCCTAAAGGTTGCTGCTCTTCCCATGTTGTGAGTAATCACCAAGATTAAGGTTAACATCCACAGATTTGAGAAAGGTCACCTAGTTTGAACAGCTGGGTAGCAGAGGTTCTCAACCTGTGGGCCATGACCCCTTTGAGTCAAAGGACCCTTTCACGGGAATCACGTCAGATATCCTGCGTATCAGATATTTTCATTACAATTCATAACAGTAGCAAAGTTAAAGTTATGACGTAGCAACAAAAATTTTACAGTTGGGGGTCACCACGGGGTGAGGAAGTGTGTTAAAGGGCTGCAGCATTAGGTGGGTTGAGAATCACTGAGCTAGGGTGAATTCAGGATTGAGGGAGGCAGTGCATGGCCCTCACCATACTGTGTGGGGATGTCTTTACACTCAGGGATTGGCGGTGTTGGCCTCTGACAGGCCTAAGCAAAGGTCAGCCATTACTACCTCCCAGCATTCAGAGTGGCAGCAGTTGTGAGCGCAGCCTGGGGCTCTAGTGAGCACACACCCACTTTTGTTGTGGAAGAAAGTAAAGGCACACGTGAGGGCCTGGGTCTGGGCTGTCACTGTCGCTTGAGCTTGTGACCCCGTGAGAAAGTCCCTCCCCAGAATTCAATGGAGAGTTATGGAGGGGAGAGAACCGGTGTAGTATCCTGCTGAGTCCGGGCCACCCCAGGTCAAGGGGCTCCTTGCTGCAGCATGGCCCTCTGCTGGACACAGTGCTCAGTGGCAGGCTCCCCTTGCTCCTGCAAAAAATTCCTTGAGGAAGTGGATGCAAGGGCAGTGACACCCAGGTGGAAGCCGGAGGTGACACTGCAAGTGTCAATAACAGCTAAGGGGGGCTGCCACCATCCGTGGACGTCCCTTAAAACCTGCATTCCTACTGTGCTCTGGGAGCTGCATTCCTACAGCGCTCTGGGAGCTGCATTCCTACTGTGCTCTGGGAGCTGCATTCCTACAGCGCTCTGGGAGCTGCATTCCTACTGTGCTCTGCGATCTGCATTCCTACAGCGCTCTGGGAGCTGCATTCCTACTGTGCTCTGCGAGCTGCATTCCTACTGTGCTCTGGGAGCTGCATTCCTACTGTGCTCTGGGAGCTGCATTCCTACTGTGCTCTGGGAGCTGCATTCCTACTGTGCTCTGGGAGCTGCATTCCTACTGTGCTCTGCGATCTGCATTCCTACAGCGCTCTGGGAGCTGCATTCCTACTGTGCTCTGCGATCTGCATTCCTACAGCGCTCTGGGAGCTGCATTCCTACTGTGCTCTGGGAGCTGCATTCCTACTGTGCTCTGCGATCTGCATTCCTACTGTGCTCTGGGAGCTGCATTCCTACTGTGCTCTGCGAGCTGCATTCCTACTGTGCTCTGGGAGCTGCATTCCTACTGTGCTCTGGGAGCTGCATTCCTACTGTGCTCTGCGATCTGCATTCCTACTGTGCTCTGCGAGCTGCATTCCTACTGTGCTCTGCGAGCTGCATTCCTACTGTGCTCTGGGAGCTGCATTCCTACTGTGCTCTGGGAGCTGCATTCCTACTGTGCTCTGGGAGCTGCATTCCTACTGTGCTCTGGGAGCTGCATTCCTACTGTTCTCTGCGAGCTGCATTCCTACTGTGCTCTGGGAGCTGCATTCCTACTGTGCTCTGCGAGCTGCATTCCTACTGTGCTCTGGGAGCTGCATTCCTACTGTGCTCTGGGAGCTGCATTCCTACTGTGCTCTGCGAGCTGCATTCCTACTGTGCTCTGGGAGCTGCATTCCTACTGTGCTCTGGGAGCTGCATTCCTACTGTGCTCTGCGATCTGCATTCCTACTGTGCTCTGGGAGCTGCATTCCTACTGTGCTCTGGGAGCTGCATTCCTACTGTGCTCTGCGATCTGCATTCCTACTGTGCTCTGCGATCTGCATTCCTACTGTGCTCTGGGAGCTGCATTCCTACTGTGCTCTGGGAGCTGCATTCCTACTGTGCTCTGGGAGCTGCATTCCTACTGTGCTCTGGGAGCTGCATTCCTACTGTGCTCTGGGAGCTGCATTCCTACTGTTCTCTGGGAGCTGCATTCCTACTGTGCTCTGGGAGCTGCATTCCTACTGTGCTCTGCGAGCTGCATTCCTACTGTGCTCTGCGAGCTGCACAGAGGGAAAGTACTTCCGTCACTGTCACTGCATAAGAACAAGGACTCTGAAATCAGGCTGTTGTTCCAATCTCAACTCTGTCACTAGCTTGCTGTGTGTTCTTGGCCGAATAACTTCGCCTCTCTGTGCTCTGGTTCCTTCAGGTGCACAGTGAAGATAATGAGAGTCCCTGATTCAGGACCATCATGAAGACTGCATGAGAAAGCGTCCACAGAACACAGCTATAGAGTCCTCAAGGGGCAGTGAGACGGCTCAGCAGGAAAGCGTGCTTGCACTGCAAGCCTGGAAACCTGAGTTCTCCTGGAGGACAGAACTGAATCTGCACACTTGTCATCTGTCCTGCAGGCATGCATTGTGATATGCACGCCCCATACACACTGTATGCAGTACACACATATGCATAACAAGTAATTTAAAACTCTCTGGGTACAAGAGAAGCATTCAGGATGCTTGTTACTACTCTTAGGTCTCTGGTCCCTAGGATTCATAAGAGTGTTTACTTCATGTTCTCTCTCCAGGACAAAGCTGGGGGCCAGGGGCTTAGTGCTCACTTCATATTCCCTCCCCTGAACGAAGCTGGGGGTCAGGGAGATGGCTTAGTGAGCCAGGTGCTTGGTGCACAGGCATGGGACCCAAGTTTGAGCCCCAGGACCTGAGTAAATGCCAAGTGTGGCAGTGCCCGTGGGGATGGGTGTGCACGGAGACAGGTGAATCCTTGAGGTTTGCTAGCTGGCCAGTTTAGCCAAAGCAGTGAACTCCAGGTTCAGTGAGAAACCCTGCCTCAAAAAACAAGGTAAAGGGTGATAGAGGACACCACTGTCAACCTCTGGCCTTTACACATGGAAAGTGCACACACACACACACACACACACACACACACACACACACACACACACGTCAATATGACCGTAATAGGGACTGAACAATGGCCACTCCTTTACATGGACTGAGAGTTATTCTTGGTTCCCACCTCGCAGCCTCACAAGCGCAACACAGCAGTCACAGACCTTGGAGGTATGTCTGGACACAGACCTTGGAGGTATGTCTGGGCACAAATTCAGCACAGGTGGCACAAGTGAGCAGCATGGAAGACACAGATGCCAGAGAAGGCAAGGCTGCTGCCTGCAGGCTCTGGAGACTGCAGGACCTGAAAGACAAACAGAAAGAGAGGGGACTGGGAAGCAGGCCAGTATGCTCTCATTCCAGGGACTCCATGCTCCTAGGGCTCCTAGGGCGCCTGGAATGCAAAGCCAGATGGGGAAAGCTGCCCCACAGGTGCACAGGCCCAGATGCAAGAATGTGGGAGGGGCCGGCATGGATGTGAAGAGAAACTTCCAGTCTCAAGAATCACCAACAGCTTAGGCCAAGACCAGTGTTGCACAGCCTCCCTCCTGTCTGAGGAGCAGCTCAACCTGACTCTAGTGTCTTAGGCTCAGGCGCCAGAGCAGTAGACTCAGGAGGGAGGTGGAGGCCCCTGAGAGATCAGGAGTGTACAGGTAACAGGCACCCACCACATCCCAGTTGCCTAGGTCCTCAGAGTGCTTCCCAGAGCTTGGCCTGTGCTCAGTGATTCACAGGGCCTGTACCTGCCAGGTCTCCTGTCACCTGCCAGGACTCCTGCAGCGACAAGCACAGAGCAGTTCTCAGTGAGAGAGCCTATGCTCCAACTCAGCCTGGATCCTGGAGGACAGTGGGGCTAGCGGGAGAGGGAACTCCTAAGGCCTTGCCACGCGTGGCAATGGCTGCTCAGGGACGGAAGGGTACTTGCCTGAGGCCACCTGGGAGGAAGTGGTCACATTCTTGTGATTACAGTCCTTGGATTAGCTGTTCTTCTAATCCCCGAGCCAACACGTTGGTACCAAGATCACCGAGTTAGATCACTCCCAAATCTGGAACCCCAGTGGGTCCTAAGAGAAGGACTGGGCCCCACAGTCACGTTGATTGTCCCGGGTTTCCCCTCTGCATACCAATGCTAAGGTTATCCAGAGTCGGTGAGATGCTGCCCAGAATCCTGGGTATGTTTCCCTGCAAAGGCCAGAGAAGGCTGTCCACTGGATCAAGGTCACACAGCGGAGAAGCCTGGACTAGCCACCTTGGGTCCTGTGAGTACTGTCCTGCCCTTCTGCCCAGACTGCCCTAGGTTGGCTTAGCTTCTGTGGGGAAGCACTGCCCAGCAGGCAGGCAACGTCTCTCTACGCAGTCCCTGGCTCTGGTTACCCCACCATTTCATCAGTAGTGATCAACCGAGGCTGGGCTTTATCAGACATAAGAGGGGGAGCCCATCCCTTCCCTCCAAGGCCACTAGAAGCCCCCAGCGCAACAGTTTCTCTAAGGATCTGGTCACAATACCTTGGTCAGAACCACCCATCCAGACCCTTGGCATTGCAACTGTCCTCAACAGACATCAGAGGACTCACAGGCAGCTCGGGGCGGTGTGGGGGACCTCGGACACCTGATGAAAATGAGGTGTGAGAAAGCAAACTCTTGGTTGATCAGTGGGGCCCAGAGACCTGCAGAGGGGATGAGCATGAGAACATCACAGAGAATGCTACCAGTGTGTGGGGGAGGGGCGCGGCGCGGGAGGGTGGGCGTGACTTCCCTGGCACTCCTGGGAAAGGAAGCCAGAGGCGCCTTCAGAGACGGACGCAATCACCGGCAGATCTAACCGGAGTTCGGGGCCTGTGTGGTCTTCTCTCACCCCTTGCTTATGCCATCGGCCAGCACACTCTGTTCTCATCCACACTCCCTGTGCCTCTGACTGTGGGGCTGAGTGGAGACACAAGCTGCAGAGGGAAGGCTTCCAAAGGTCTTGGTGTCCCGCTTCTTCACCTTTCAGAAAGGAAGCAGGTCAGGTCTAAAAAGCCCAAGGACATGCTGCAGCTGAAGCCAAGATGTGGATACCAGCCCAGTCCTTAGCTGGTCAAGGCAGGGACTCCTCTGCTGCTCTCTAGTGGCCATAGTATAAACTGCAGTCTGGCCGACCAGACTGTGCCTTAAGAGACATCCAAAGTCCAAGGATCCTGTGTTGGTTCCTTTGTGTATTCCTGGGGAAACTCACCTCAGTGCTGGCCTGGGGTTGGGGTGGGGATCTCATATCCTTTCTGTTTCCCACTCTGAAATGTCCTGAAAGATAAAGGTCCGTGAATGTCCTCACCCAAGGCTGTCCCCCTGAGGCAGGCAAACTGGGAAGATGGACCAGCTTGGTGCTGCAGAATCAGCATTAATTTCAGGGCTCAAACATCACTCCCCAGCCACTGCTGGGCATGATCCTCAACCCCCTTCTGCTCCCACCCTCTTGATTTTGACACTGCTTTCTTGGAACCTTCCCTGTCCTTGGCCTCCTGGGTTGCCCTCCTATCTCCCTGGTTGTTTTTTCTCAGCTGTCTCTGCTCTTTCAGGTCTCTCTGTCCCTGCCTGTGGGTGTTTCCTTAGCCCGTGGCCTACTGTGCTTGCTTATATTGGGAGCTGGGTCACCAAGCAGGCAGGTGTCAACATGAAACTTTCAGACCAGGAGCACCAAAGGTGTCAGTGTCTATGATTTATTCCATTTGAGACAGAGATTTATGTAGTCCAAGCGCTCACTTTACAGAGAAGGCTCCTCTTTGATGTATGGGGTAGAACGAGTACCATCCATCTTCAGTTCTTAGGGCCTCCCAGGGACCTACCTTAGTGGCTTCTCACTGTCTCCAGCCACTGTCTTCAATAAATTTCCAAGTCACACATGACTTTTTCCAGGCCTGATGTCACTGACTTCTAGACAAAACCTATATTAGTCATTTTTATCACTACTAGATTACCTGAAAAATGAAAACACCTGGTGGAGGATGGATTTATTTTGGCATATGGTTCAATCTGTGGGTGTGAGGCAGAACTGAAACATTACGATGGAAGGGTAAAGAGGAAGATTTCTCACTTCATGGTAAAGGCAGCAGAAAGGCAGAAGGGAACCAGGGACAAGCACACCCCAGTGACCAGCTCTATCCAACCATACCTTATCTTAGAACTGTACAGCCACATTTGCACTAATTCACAGATGCGATTATTACTCTGATAATCTAGTTGTCTCTCAGTAAAGCCAGGCACCAGGTCTTCAACCCTTGGAGCTTCTGTAGGAAGCACCTCATATCTAAACCACATCACCCTGGATGTCTCCTGGCTATTGGGCTTGGCAGTGCCAAATCAGACACACCGTTTCCCCCATGCTGTAGTCTTTCAGCTTCTTGCCTTCCAATGCTGCTCCCTCCCCAAGGCTGGATGGTCCAGCCCTCTCCACAACTGTGAAACTGGTATATTTCTAGCTACCCACCGCTCGCCCTTACCCTGGTCCAAGCCACTGTTTCCCCTTTCTGTTGTCTTGCTTCTCATCTCAGTCTTTTGGCCCTCTCTGTATTAGCGTTCACAGACCCCTGTTGCTCTCAGGCTCCCCACAGTGGCCTTCAAGATGTCCAGAGGTAGCCTCCTTTCCTGGCATCCAAGGTGTTACACCATGCTCATGTGCTGAGATAGCTCAACAGCTGCTGGAAACACACAGTGGGGGAGTGGATGGGATGGATGGAGGCAGAAGACAGCTAGAAGTGACCCCTGATGTCCATTCTACGTTAGAAAGTGCAGCTTCTCTGCCTTCCAGGATGGGAGCTCCTGTACTCTCCCAATTGCTGAATGAGTCTTGCTATGATCAAGTTCTGTGCCTGGAGGATAGCAATAGGGAATTGGAATGAGAACAAATGTTGCCTTTAAGATGCTTAAATACCTGACCCCTTCTGAGCCCATCTATGGAGGTCCCATTTCTCTGGAGCTGGGGTACCCATAAGCGCTGTAGTTTCTAAGGAAGTCTGAACACAGCAGAACTCCACAGAGATCACCAGGGGGCAGTGCTGCCCAACTCACGGTCCCTGGAAGGCCTGTCTTTGTGTCTCGACATTGAGGTCTTTTGAGGAGAATCAGCGCTGTGTGTGCATGCGTGTGTGCGCGCGAGCGCACGTGCACGCATGGGTGTGTGACTTTGTGTGTCTCCTCGTAGGTTGGGGTGTCTATTTTTGTTCACATCAGTGCCTCCCAATCTAGTCATTTTGTGGACTTTTGAGCAGGATGACAGGATGGAGAGCCTGGACCACCATCATTTTCCGTGTGTACACCTCTGTCCCAGTCTGCACATAACCAGAAGAGTTATGAACTCTGAAATTTGAAATGAAGTTTATGCCCTGGCAGTGCTGAAGCACACATGGGCAGCCCGTATACAGCCGTTCTGCTGAACTTGTCCATATTGGGTTCCATGGTCTAAGTTGATGAGGACGACTGACCAGGTCTCTTCCTCAAGAGGGCACCAGATCTCATTACAGATGGTTGTGAGCCACCATGTGATTGCTGGGAATTGAACTCAGGACCTTTGGAAGAGCAGGCAGTGCTCTTAGCCTTATCTCTCCAGCCCTGTTATGAACTCTGCTCAACACAAAATTATAAATGTCTTTAAAACATTATGAATGGGTTTAGGGGGGTGGCTGCTCAGTCTCTCTCCAGTAGTTAAAAGTGCTCACTGCTCTCTCAAAGGACTGGGGCTTAGGTTTTGTCTCAACACCGACACCAGGTGTTTCAAAGACTGCCTGTGATGCCAATGCCAAGAGATTGGGCGCTGTCTGGCCTTGATGAACAACTGCACACATGTGATGTACATAAACTCATGAAGGTGCACACAAGCACACATAAACAAAAATATTTGCCGGGGCAGAACCTGAGACTGTAGCTCAGCAGGCAGAGTGCTTACCTGATATGGTAGGAGCGTGGTACCATTAACTCCAGGAGGTAGAGACGTGAGGGTCTGAAATTCAAGGCCGTCCTCAGCTACAGAAGGAGTTTGAGCCATCCCAGGCAAAAGACTATCTTCAAAAGAAAAGTTGGATACATCTAATTGAGTCTTACTGACAACACCCAGGTCGCAGTCACCTATCAATCAGAGCAATGACCTTGAGAAGATACCTGTTGCCCTTGTCACTGGCTAGAATCAGGCCGACCTGGCTGACTGGGCCTGTCTAGACTGGAGGTTCATGGCATGCTCTACCTGTCTCATCCATTCTGACTAGCCGGCACTCAGCAGTGCAGATGATGGCTGATCATATGCCCACCCGGCAGAGGATTCGGGGTTTTTCTCAGCCCTGAGCCCCACACTAGGATTCTTGGGGACTCAACCAGCCCTGGGAGCCTCTCAGGTCAGACCTGGGGAAAGGAGTTGAGTGTCCTATGCTAGTAACTCTATCAAGACATGCTTGGAGACAGGGTGCTCCTGGGAGGGAGCTGTCTCCTGCCTAGGGGAGAAGGGTGGGTTAGTTATGCTGAAAGAATGGGGGTGACTACACAAGGCAGGCACCAGACAGGGAGGGACCTAAAGTCTTGGGATGTGTCTCTTGAGGGAGGGCGGTGGAACACCCCCTTACTGCTCCTGCTCTCTCCTATGGCCCAGAAATCCAGGAACCCAGGGAATTTCTGCAGTTGGAACAGGGAGGAGAAATGACTGACATTCCTTTGCGTGTTCCACATTCTATTTACTCATTCTTCTGGAGCTAGGGGCAGCCCCCAGGGTCTGGCGCTTGTTTCGCATGAGCTCTACCACTGGGCTGCATCACAGCCTGGGTTCACGTTGTATACCTGGGGGAGGCACACACGGAGCTGGAGAGCTTGAAAGAGTCAGAAAGTGTGTGGAGCATGGAAAAAGGAAAAAGGAAAGGGAGGAGAGACCCCAGCAGAATCGGGGACACGAGAAGGGCAGGAGGGGGTGCCGGAGAGGGGGGGCAGGGAGAACTTTCTTGGCCTCCCTTTCTGAGCCTTCGCGGGCAATCAGGCCGGCAGGAGGCAGGTGGTCCGGGCAGACAATGGCGCGGAGGAGTGCGGAACCTGGGACTAAATTTGGCGTTGCCTTTGCGGGGCTCGGGGCCGCCCGTTCATCTCCATGCAAAGGAGAGACGAAATGAATATGCAGCGCGGGCTGTAATTGGGCCGCCGCGGCCGCCGCCGCCGCCGCCGCACTATAATTTTCCAAACAGGATCTTGCAATCAGGGCCTTATTCATTAGCGCATAAACAATTTTGTTTCTCGGCACTCGAGCCTGTCAATCATGCCGAGAGGGAACATCTTGGCCGAAGGCGCGGGCCGTCGCGCGCGCTCCTACGCGTGCCCCCTCGAGCGCCGCCAAGTGGCTTTGTGCCCGGGAGCTCTTGGGTGCTGGGATGGAGGGGGAAGGGGGCATGCTGCAGGGTCCTCTGTCAGCACGCGTTTGGAAAAGCCATTGAATCTGCCTCTGATCCCCAGCCTTGTCCTAGGGCCAACCCGGCTTCTCCTTCCAAGCCTCAGTTTACCCGTATAAGCCAGCTGGACTAGAGCAGCTTCAGAGAGAATAAAAACGACTACAGCGTTTTTGCTCCAGCTCCAGGAGCTGAGGAATGCTGCCTAGCCATCTAGTTCTCCTTCTCTTTCTTCTTTTAAATCCAAAAGGCTGTCAGGGACCCGCAGAGGGCCCTTCATCCCAGCAACACCACTCAAGACAGCCTTCTGGGATACATACTGCCTGACTCTGACAACTCACGGGACTCTGGGAAAGCTGTGCCCGCTCCTGGGCTCCCCACAAAGGGGCCTGCTTGCATGTGGGGGGGCCCTGTGCTTGCTGGTAGTTCTACCTGCCCCAGGGCACCTGTAAATCTACACGTTGGTGTGTGACGTCAGTAGGGCTCTGGGATTGTGGGTGGCTGCGTTTGTGCGCACGTGACTAAGTCTGTCCACACAAGCTCAGGTGCAGACATGCTTGTGGGTAGGGTATAATGGTGGCTGTGACTGTCAAGCTGTGGCTCAGTGATGGGAATCCAGGCTGTGGGAGCACCAAGGAGAAAACCTTTATCCAACGAAAACCACGTGTGGAGGAGATTCCAATGCTGGCAGACTGTTTCTCTCAAGACAGATGACAGCTCTGTTGTCTTAGCCTCCTTGTCTACCCCTTTCCAGGGCTGCCAACCTGGCTTTGCCCTCTTGGTGGGTTTCTCGGTGGGGAGAGCCTCTCACTTCTTCCCTTAGAGGGTGCTAATTCAGCCCCTACTGCTTCTGCTGTTGAGAGAGTCCAAAGTCGCTCTGGAATGCCAGGGTCAAATATTCTGACCAGCCCAGTTTTACATGGAGCACATGTCAGAGCTGCAGGCCCATTGCCCAGATGGAGACACAGAGGACTGGGACAGGAAACCAGATTGGCTAGAGGTGCTTTTGCGAGTGAGCATTGCAACCAGGGTTTTGAAATCATGTGTGGCCTCAAAGCTGGGGATCAGGGCCTGATTCTCCCAAACACACGTGCATACACACACACACACACACCCTAGACCAAGCCTTCAGGCTACCCAACGGTGGCGGGGGCAGTAGGCTGTGGAGACAAGCACCACCGCATATACTGACTGCCTCTACCTCCTATTTCTTCTGCTTTGTCTCCCTTCCCCACCCCCTACCAGTCCTCACTAGAAGAGACAAAGAATTTGAGGATGTGCCGGCAGCCAAATGACAGGCCATCAGTCTCTGCCCAGACACTCTCTTCACAGTTCTAGCCCAGCCCGGATGCCACTCCACCCCATGGTCACCCCCAGCACCAGGATAGGAAGGGAGGTGGCCCAGGGAAGGGGCTGCTGTGGAAGGCACGGAGTCCGGAAGCCCAGAGGAACAGTCTTCAACCTGCGAATCCGGTCACGCCTGGCCCGCAGCCTCCGGGCCCCTGCCAGTGTCCCTGGATACACGATGCATGCTGACCCAGCCCGTGAGGGACAGGCGATTTGTACTGTGACCTCTGGGGGCAAATTGCAACCTTCACATGCTAGGCAGAATGCAGAAGCAATGGCTCTGGACATGGAAGCCCAGGTTAAAAGTACCATGGCTACTTCCTGGCTGGACCGTGTCTTCAAGTTTCTCTGTGACTTGGTTTCCTTGTCTGTGAAGAAGAGCTATTTAGTCCACTTGGCATAATAAAATAAAGGAGAGGAAGACCCGGCCCCCAGCCAGACACACGTCCCAGAGTTTCACTCATGAGGAGCGCCTGCTGGGGGCAACCAAGTCAGTCAGGGTCTCGGTGTAAAGTTTAGAGTTTTAACGTTTCAGGAAATGGAGCTTTTCCCAAAACCTTGTGCCACTCTTTCTAAAGCACCATGCACCTCTGTGGCCATCACGTGGCCCCACTCGGGACGTAGGCTAGTTTGTCCACTTTTTCAAGGTTCCACGTGAAACCTAGAAGGTCGGGTCATCTTCCCCAAGGTCACTCGTTAGGAAAAAAAAGGAGTCAGGACTTGAACACGTGGCTCCACACAGCGCCATCCGTGCCCTGCTTCCATCTTTTTGCTGCCTTACTGAGCGGTAGCTTCTGTGTTCGAGACCCTGGCTGTTCCTAATCCCATCTCCAGAACTGTTAGGTCACATGGGTATAGAGACCTGGAGATAAGGCCTCCTGGAAGATGTCCCTCTGTAGATTCCCCCACATCTCCAACCTCCTCCCCTTTGGAGCCTTTCTCACCTCTTGGTTACTTATGTAACATAGGACCGAAAAACAGGCCACTTGCCTTCTCTGGGTATCAGCTTTTTGACTGCTCTGAAGGCTGATTCTAACCCCAGTTCCTAACTGCACCCCAGCGCTGTGGTGGTGGAGACAGGAGGATCGCTTGGGGCCTGCTCCACAGTTAGTCTAGTTGAATTAGTAAGCTCTAGATTCAGTGAGAGATCCAGTCTACACAAGACTTTTATATCACCCCTTCCAAGGCTCTGGGAACACAGTGGAAGGGGGCAGAAAGCAAGAGCAGGCAGATGGGGGAGAGGCTCCTTCTGAGCAATGCACAGCCTTCAGGGTCAGGAGTCTTCAACAACCTTAGACTATGCTGGGCCTGCACTGGGCGTCATCAACCCCAGGCAAGGATGGAGGAGGGGCTTAGCACCCTCACTGCTAAACCATTTCCTGCTGGTAGAGTCCAGGAGCGAGGGAGTTGCTGCTTTCAGTCCTGTGTCAACTAGAGAGCCCACCAGGCTTCAGTCACACAGGTGGCCCTGGTTCGGCTAAAACCAAACCAAAAGGCAGGAGACTGAGGAAGGGACAGGTAGGAAGGTGGGGCAGCGGTGCAGGAAGATAAGAGAGCTGGCGGGAGTGGGTGGGGTGGGGGGTGGGGGAGATAGGGGGTGGGTAGGTGACAACCAGAATGCGGTTATGTACCTGTGTGAAGCTGTCAAAGGACTAAGTTAATAAAAACGTAATAGAGAACAACAGAGAATCTGCTGTCTATCCTTAGCACACACACGGTGTGCACATCTGCGTACTGCAACAACAATACACATACACAACAAACAAATCCTGTGTGCATTATTGTAGCCCTAGCTCCTAGCACCATGCCTTCTACACAGCAAGAAAGCAACAGGACGGAGGCTGAGGGACTCATAGGCCCTGTCGTCCCCTTCTCTCCACCTCCCTATCCCCAGTCAGGCTGGGATCCCTGGGGTCCCTCAGAGACTCAGCCCCACCCTGAACCTCATTGCTGGTGGGTGGGCTCCAGGGCCAGCCTGTGCTGTCTGATGCAGTAGCGCTGATCGTGTGGCTACCAGCACAAGGCCTGTGACTACTCCAAACTGAGGTGTGCGGTGCAGCAGACACGCACTTTGCCGAGACTTTGCACCCAGACAGGGGAAGGTGAGATAGCTCCTAGACGATTCCTGTTGAAAGCCTGTTGAGGTGATCAGGTGGCCGTGTGGGATGAAGTAAACACGTCACTAGCCTTGCGTCATCATCCCTTTATAGTGCTATTTGCATGGAAGACCATGTTAATACTCCATGAACAAGCTACATCCCCAGCCCTCCCAAGCACGTGTGAGCTGGTGTGTGCGTGTGCCTTTGAGGTCTGCACTGTATCTCTACTGCAGTCCTATATTCACCTGAAGTCATCATTTGTGGCTCTCCCAGCGCACTCAGGTCCAGGACAACCCATGCTCTCTGCCTCAGCCTCCCTTCCAGCTCCCCACTTCTCTCCTGCCAGGGATTACCTGACCTCATCTGAGTGGGGGCAAACCACCAGCTCAGGAGTCCTTGGAGACCTGACACACCCAGCTCCCACTGACTGAGGCCACCTTAGTCCTGTCAATCATTTTCTGTGTGTGCTTCTCTGCATCTACCGCCTCTACCCTCCACTCCCCTCATCCAGGCCCCATTCATTCATCCAGCAAAGACCTATTTAGGCACTGATAGCCGGGTCTCTTCTTGGAGCTTAGTAAGTACCTCAATGGAAAAAACGTCATCAACTCCTCTGTTCCTGTGAGTTCACATCCTAAAGGAGAAGTCAGACAAGACACTAGTGTTTGGAGCAACAAATGATATTTATTAGAAGGGGAAACTAAGATGAACAAGGCTAAACCAGGCTGAAAGACCATCATTCCCACTGGCCCCTGCCTTCAGGCTCATCCCTTTGACTCCTCCTTTGTGGGCAGCTGGAAGGATTTCATGTCCAGCCAGGCCAGTCCTCCCTGATTCAAAGCCCTCTCTGGCTCCCTAATACCTCTAGATTTAGGAACAAGTTCTTTAGCGGAGCCTGCAAAACCGGGCATGATCGCGGTCTCTTGACAGCTTTCGCCTCCGTGTGGCACTTCCCTGGCCTGCTCTCTCGCGCCCCCCTGCGTTGACTTGTTCTCATTCTACCTTAACGGTTCCTGTGCGGCTCGGGGAGATTTGGGTACAGGCACGTGTGTCTCAAAAAGTGGGCCTCGGCTGTACACTTGAAGCCACTGTGCCTCACACACGCGTGTGCCAACTCTCTGTGAGCAGGAAAGCCACGTTTCCACGAATCTTTTCCTCTCGGAGAGACCTAGCAGGCTTCAGAGGCTGCCCAGGTATGCCTGACTTTCCAGAGTCTCAGCGGGATCAGGCTCTGTGATTCAGGAAGTTGTCATGGCAACCGCCGGGCCCTCGTGCCATCTCCTGCAATCAGCGCTGGGACCCGGACACCCGCTGGGCTTCCTGGAGATTCGTTGCCTTTGGTGGGAGGCTGGGGCTGGGGGAGGGGGTACGGGGAAGCCTCTTAGCCCTCCCCTTCTTCCTGCCTGTCCTCCCTCTCCTGGCTCCTCATGGCTGGGCTGGGATACTCTAGTACTTGAGAAACAACTGCTCTGGACTTAAACAGGAACAGAAGTTCTGGTTCACCTTAAGTCACCCACATCTCGGGAGGCCTTGGGTAGAGATGATCCCTTCCTCTCTCTGCACCTCCATTTTCTCACCCCTGTATGCTTCCTTACTAGGTCTCTGTAGAGGTTCAGGCGATGACATTCCATGCATCAGGTGCTCAGTTAATACTATGTGGTTTGGATGATGTAGGACAAATTCTCGCCTACATGGGCCTTCAAGATTTTCCTCCCTGTTTCCAACAGGTGGGAGGTTTAATATCAGTGTGAGAGAATAAGAACTTAGGGTCAGGGAGGTAGAGAGCAAGACCAAGGTCACCTGCATGAACACAGATGCTTACATGGCCAGGAAAGGCTGACCAGGAGAGACAGCATATATTGCCAGCCAACAGTAACCCAGCCTCCCTTCCATTTCCTGGATCTCTAGCCTTAGGGTAGATCAAGGGAGCAAAGAGGGGGCCTCTCACATCCCAGGACCCTCGGTGGGAAGATCCCCAAATCTTGTTCGGAGGTGTGCCTACCATCACTGGGTCTCACGTGCCTGGTGCTCTAGACCACAGGAGCCTGGAGACTCCAAGAGCACAGCTCCCAGCCTGGGCTGTGGGTCCTATTCTAGATCCAGCCAAGCTCTCAGTGGCTGTAACCCTGGGCAACAGAAACCTGCAAGGGTGACAAATGCCGGACTCAGACCTCTACTGCTATGTGATGGGTCCTGCTTGATACCTGCTCATGAAGATTCAGTAAACAGCATTTCTCTCCAATCTCCACCCAGAGCCTCGGGTTTCCGAATCAGGACCCCACAGTGTCTGGTTCTCCATCTCCCTCCAATTCTTGCCCTCACGAGGAAAAAGAAACTGCATGTTGCTACACATCTTATGCCCTGTGACCTCATTTAGTCCCCACAGTTCTGCCAAGTAGTGTTTACAGCCTGCATTTCATGGGAAGAGAAAAAAAAATCTCAGAGAGGTACAACAATTGACTCAAGGTCATACAGCTAATAAGAGACAGTGACTGGATTTGAACCCAAGTCACGCTGACTCTAGAGCCCAGTAGAGAAACCACCCTTGAGGTCTGTTTTGTGTAGTTACTTGTCTCACCTCAGTTGATGAGGCCCCTTCTCTGGGGACTCTGACATTGCTTTTTTTTTTTTTTTTTTTTTTTTTTAATTCCCTCAGGAAAGATGCTCACAATGCAGAGCTAACAGGAGCCCCTTGAAGAGACCCAGAACAGCCCTGGTTGATGTATTCTGCCCTGCATAGACGGGGAGCCCGTCAGGGGCCAGGCTTGGCATCCAGAATTAACCTGTGCAGTTCTGTCCGACCATTGGGCATGGAGGGAAGAAGGCACTGTCCACCCAGCAAAACCCCAGGGTCACAACCCTCAGAGAAAAGGTAATCACTGGGGCTTTGTGGATGCTTCCAGGGCAGGAAGGCCTACTGGTCAGAGCTGGAAGAGTCTGGAACTGGTTGGCAGAGAGGAGAGAGCGCAGTGCAGACACAGGGTGGGGGCTGAGTGGCCCAGCCAAGTGGAGGGTCAAGCTGCCTTGGCCAGGCTCCCATCTCCAGTCCCAGGGCCAGCTTGTGAGGTGGAGCTGAAACATTCAGGCAGTTTCCTCTCCTTTGTTGGGAGTGATGTCGCCTATTTCCTGGATGTCCAAGAACCCGGCTTCAAACAATGGTGCTGTCAGGAAGCCAGGAAGGGGCTGCTGCCCTGTGCTTGGTCCTGCCCCATCCCTCCCCACCTCCTGAGACCTGGCCAGGCCATCCTTTATGCTTATCTCTTAGAGTCTGATGTCCTACTTTGCCACCGACAGGGCTGCCTTCCTACGGACAGGCTGCCTTACTTTGCTTCCCATCTGAAATTCCAGGGACACATCTCCACCAAGCAGAGCTGGTGTGACCAACAGAGGACAGGAACAGGAATGACAAGAACAGCTAACACATTAGTGCAGGTAGCAGACGTTATGGAAACTTGGCCTTCTTGTAGTCATGCAGAAAATTCCAGTCAGGTCTAAATGACAGGAATCGTCAACTCATTTCTCAAGGCTACTAAATTACCAACTGTATCCATGTGTATGCTATATGTTAAAACCGACTCATAGTTATAGCTTAAGGGTCAAACAAAACTGATGGTTGATTTTAACTGTCAACTCCATACAACCCAGAATCAGTTGGGGAAAGAGTCTTAATGAGGATTGTCTACACTGGCTTGGCCTGTGGGCAACTCAGCCCACTGTGAGCAGCATCATTCCCTGAACTGTGTGAGAATAGAAAAACTGAGCTGAGTACAAGCAAGCTCCTGCCTCTGTGCCACCCTAGGATGGCCTGGAATGTGGACCGCCTCTGGGCCACCCTGGCAATGACAGTATGTAATACGAAGTTATAAACTAAAATAAACTCTTTCCTGAGTTGTTTTCGTCAGGGTGTTTCATCACAACAGCAGAAATGAAAGCAGAGCAAGTGAAATCCAGCACTTACCGATAACATGTAACCTGGGACAAAGACCTGGTGGCCTGTCTGAGCTGCCTTTCTCCATCTGTAAAACAGGGTAATAATACTACCCATGTTAGGTGTCACAGTGAGAAACAGACAATACGTGTAAACCACTTTGCTCGGTGCCTGGCCAAAAACTAGGTGCCCAGTAAATGCCAGCAATCATGATCATCACCAGAACATCATTGTTGTTATTACTTCCATAGTGCCTTCATAATTTCCCTCTCCGATCTGTGCTACCAGGGTTCCCCTGCCTCCAAGCCTTCTTTCTCTGTTGTATCCCATGATAAGATTATCCAGTCACAGCCCACAGGTTGTCCAAGGTGGGGGAGGCTAAATCTAGGCTCAACCCTAATTACACTGCAAATAGACCCTTTCTCATCTTTGGGGCTCAGCTCTCCCCTTGTGAAACAAAGGGAATTATTGATTTCCCCATGCTACTGTTTCAAGAACCAATCCAGTCCTCCTGATGTTGAGCTTGCCAGTGAGTTGGAGCCTACACCCAGCAATATAGTCACCAGTTCCCCAACTAATCCTCCTCTAAAGAAGGGAGCTGCACAAGTGGTTCAAGCTGTCTCCAGGCTTGGGAGCTGGCTGGGTGCTTTTGTCAAGAAACATGGACTTTTCATTAAGGCCATTGTCTGCCAATTAGCTCAGCACTGACTCCCGGGGAGCGCGGTGCTGGGGGCCCCTTGTTCAGGCGGCCTGTGGCTGCAGCATTGTGTTCTGTGAGCCCTGGGTTCTGTCCTTTGGAGAGTCGCCACTGCTGCTCTTCTCGGTGGTTTCTTCGCCCGCTGCGGGGTGCACCTGTCACCTCCATGAGAACTCATTTTGCTGCACATCTGCTTGGTAGCGGGCAGTGCACTACTGTCTTGTTATTGAGTTAACAAACCACCCAGACGGACAGCAAGCACTGTTGTCATCGTCGTTCTGCAAAGGAGGCAATGAAACCTCCGAGAAATGTTTCTCAAGGCTCACAGAGGACACAAAACCATCTCATTAATCACCGGCACTGCCATTTGGACTGTATTTACTGAATAAGCTTGGAGTTGTGTGGCCTTGGGTGAGTCATATCCCTTTCTATCTGCCCCTGGTCCACCCTGTCTCTTCTCATTCCTCCTTTACCAACTCCCAACCCACAGCTCAGAGTGGAGCCTGAAGTCAGAGATAAAGTATGCACAGCCCCGATGGGAGAAGCTCCAATGAAGAAAGGGAGGCCGACAGTACAGGCAATCACCATGGCGTTAACATAGACAAGAGCTACACTCCAGAGACGTTTCCCAGGTCAGTGTGGAGTCACTGTTTCATGGATGCTCAGGTTTGTGTGGGACAGAGCCACCACAGGTCAGGGGGTTGTCCTGGTACTGGTGGGCCTCCCCCTCTATTTCCTGCAAACAACATTTTCCTGGAGCCCATGGAGCAGCTCTGCACACACCTCAATCCACATATCTGCAGTATCACTCTGCAGGTGCAGAACTATATGCCCACTGTGTAGCTTCATAGCTGTGCCATCTGGACATATACATCAATATAGCCATTGTGATTGCCATATTTGTGTCAATACATGATATCAGGTTTTTACAATTTTTTTCTGAATAAATAAAATGGCATCTCGTGGTTTTAGTGTGCATTATTCTGAACACTGGTTAGACATCTCACATGTTAATTGACAGTCTCTCCAGCAAACTTGTACCCTGTAGCTTTTGCGGGTATCTCTAAAGCGTGTTTATTCCCTATACACGCTCGCTCTCAGCTTCTGGATCCACACCTGCCTTCCTGGCTCTTTAGATATAGGCCTCTTCTAGCAATACCACCTGCTGTGCCTCACTCCCAGGTTAGTCTTCCCAGTCCATGGAGTGTCCGCCTCCAGGCTCACCACGCGGAACCCAAGAGGCCAAAGAATTTCTCTGACTCAACTTTGCTCAGTGAGAAGCAGTTCAAGAAGGGCGTGATTTCCAAAAGATTTCTCTGTTGTTTTTTTTTTTTTTAAGGTCAAATTCTTTCTAGTATATTGTGGAATATTTATTTACACTGTGTGAAGGTGTATCATTGTGATTGGTTTAATAAAGGACTGAATGGCCAATAGCTAGACAGGAGAGACAGGCGGGACTTTGGGGAGAAAGAGCACTCTGGGAAGAAGGGAGATGGAGCGATACCGGGAGATACTGAAGAGGTTGTACATATGGTATAGGGCAGAGGCAATCGAGTTATGTGGCAGAATGCAGATTAATAAAAACAGGTTAATTTAAGTTATAAGAGCTAGTGGGACAAACCTAAGCTAATGACCAGCTTTCACAATTAATAAGAAGCCTCCGTGACATTATTTTGGGGCTGGCAGTCCCACAAAAGAAAGTCTGGCAACATTAGTAGGGGCTGGAGAGATGGCTTAGCAGTTAAGAGCACTTGCTGCTCTTGCATAGGACCCGAGTTCAGTCCCCAGCTTCCATATTTTTGGCCATCCAAATGCAGTTGTACATATATTCACACAAACACACACATAAAAAAAATTGAATCTTTTTAAAAAGCTTCCTAGTAATGCTCTAAACCAATCCAACCCCAACAATCATACAACTACATGAAATTTCAATGAGGGAAATGAAAATTGGAATCTCAGAAACTCTTCCATAGCTTGTCCTGCAAACGTCAGTGTGGGCGATCTATTTAAACAGGGGGCAGGGCTGGGGACATGGCCTAGTCAACAGAGTGCTTTGCTATGCAAACGGGAGAGCCTGAGTTTGGCCCCCAGAACCCATGTAAAAATGCCAGGCATGTGGCAAGCACTTGTTTTGTATTTTGGGTTTTTTGTTTGTTTTAGTTTTGGGTTTTTGGTTTTGTAAGACAGAGTCTCTCTATTATGGCTGTCCTGGGGCTCACTATGTAGGCCAGGCTGGCCTTGAACTCATAGAGATCCACCTGCCTCTGCCTCTAGAGTGCTGGGATTAAAGGCGTGCTCCACTACAGCAGGCCTGGTAACATGTGCTCATAATCCCAGTGCTGGGGAGATAGACGAGGTGATCCTTAAGTCTTGGTAGCTAGCCTAATTGGTGAGCTCCGGACCAAAGAGAGACCTTATCTCAAAAGAAGTGGATGGTGTTCTAAGGATGAGGTTATCTTCTGCCCTCCATATGCATACACATGTGTATATACCTTCATGCACACACGTGCACAAAATGCACACATGCACACACATATAAAAATAAAATAGAGACACAAAGATTTTTATTCTCTTATTTAAATGTCCAAAATGAATCACCCAGGTGAATATATCTGATTGGAGAGACTCATCAGAATTCCATATTTGCCTCTAACAGGTTAGCCAAAAGGCAGGATGTTACATGAAGGGCCTTTCGAAAGGATTTTTATTTACTCTTTGACAATCATACCTATATACAATGCACCTTGATCATATCCTCCCTCCACTCCTTTTGGACCCCAGCAAACCTCCACATACACCTGCTCTTCTACTCTTCTTCCTTCGTGTTCCTGCCCCACCCAGGTAAGGGGTGGCTCCTCATGTGCCCCTCCCCCTCCACACCGGGACTGTTGACTGGCTTGAGGGAGCGCAGGTAGCCCTAGCTGCTGTGGGCCCACAAGTGTGATGGCCCTGTGACAACCAGGAGACAGGAGATAGCACTCTCCCCGACTCTGCAGCTTTCTTTCTTTTCACACCTCTCTTCCACAACCTTCCCTGAGCCTTGTAGAAGTCGGCACAGATGTCTCATTTAGGGCTGAACACTCAACAGTCCCGTATTCTCTGTAGTTTGACCACTTACAAATCTCTGCATGGATTGCTGCTCACGACAAATCTCCCTGACCAAGGCTGAGAGCAACATTTATCTTCGGATCTCAGTATAAATATTTAGAAGGGAGTTTAGCAAACACGTCTGGTTAACAAGACAATAGGTTCCCCTCCCTGAGCCCGTAATCTCTGGAATTGTGGCTCTTGACCAGGTTTACAGCCTAAGTTGTGAATTCTTTCCCATACAGCTGACTTCAGACACAATCAGAAAACAGCTGGTCGCTTCTGTAACAGTCAGTCGCGTCACTATTACACCAGCAGACACGTCATGCCTGGGAGGTTGGTGTGGTAGCATGCAGGGTCCACCGTCGTGTAAGTCAGTTGATGACCCCCCCCCCCCACACACACACACAGCAGCCTGCATAGCACTTTCTATGAAAGCTAGCCAGCAGGGAGGAACTTTCTAGATCAGTTCCAGGCAGCCGCAACCAGAGTGTGTTGTGTCTTCAGCAATATGGTCTTACCATCTAGTTCCGGTGAGCAACTAAGAGTAATGGCAAAGACCTATATTTGGGGGGAGGGGCTAGGAGCCCTCTGACGAATGTTTATGTGGAGGTACCCTGCTTTTGGCACTAAGACTTTTATTTGATAGCCCGTGTCTTCTGGGGGAACCCTGTCATGCTGAGCACTTCCAATTCTGGTTTTTAAAAAGATGGATATTTTAGTTAGCTCACAGAACAGCGGGCTTCCGTAAGGCTTTTTCATACAGCCTTAGTTTTGGTTGACCTTTTCTCTACCCCGCCTCTTCCCATCCCCGGCTCTGACCCTTGGTTAAGCCTGTTAAGCCCAAGTACACTTCCCCAGTTTCAAAGCACTTGTAACATGTAATTCTTGATAGGAAAAGAGCCCAGATGCTCATTTCATCCAATCCTTCATGATATAGTTAAAGAACCAGACTCAGAGATGAAGGTAACTTGTTAGGCCTGTCGTGAAGTTAGAGACGGAGGGGGACAATTTCCTTGCCTCAGCAGCCTCTTGGCCTCCCTACCTGTCACTCTGATACAGCAGGTTGGATGCTAAGGAATTTTCCTGAGAGTTCTTCTTGAGTTCAGCCCTGGGACCACCGATCCTCCGAAGCCACGACAGTAACCTACGCTGCATGTCCAACAGACGATTATATAAACAATGTCTTTAAATCAAACTGTCATATCATATAATGTCCCTATTCCGACGGCAAGAGAAAGGAATGTTATTACCATTTCCTTTTAAACATCAACTCTTCCACCAGAGCATCAGAATTGATTAAAACAAGGCTTCCAGAAAGGGCATGCCTGCTTCATTTGCATTCAACCCTCAAATTAAAGGAATACGGCATGCAATTATATTTCTTATTACCATAGCCTAATTTGACCTTTTATGTATCCTTCCTGAGACTGCCGGGATTTCTGGGCTTTGATAAAGAAACAAAACAAAACAAAAATGGTAAGTTCCCTCTTTTTTTCCAGTGGTGCCAATCACGAAGTTAGAATGCCTGGCCTTCCCTGGGTGTATTCTGTAGATGGTGCACATTTCTTGATGATCCAGGCTGCTCTTCTTGGAGGAATTTTGGTGGAGAATGTGGTCAGATTCTCTTCAAGCGCCGACAGTGTCTGAAGGGCGGGACAATGGAAAATAAGTTGGCTTTCCAGCTCATGGACAGGAGGAGGGCAACGCGTGCAAGGTGTTCCTGAATAGAAGGAAGATGGCGGCCGGGCGGTGGTGGTGCATGCCTTTAATCCCAGCACTCAGGAGGCAGAGGGAGGCGGATCTCTGTGAGTTTGAGACCAGCCTGGTCTACAAGAGCTAGTTCCAGGACAGGCTCCAAAACCACAGAGAAACCCTGTCTCAAAAAAACAAAAAACAAAAAACAAACAAACAAACAAACAAACAAACAAACACAAACAGAAGGAAGATGGCGCTTAGCAGAAGGACATGGTTTGAGCAGAATCTTGAAGGGATGCACCCCCCGAGAAGAGGTGGAGAGACATTTTGAGCAGAGGCTGCAGTAAGTGGAAAGGCACAGGTGAATAGTGGGGTGCAATGGTGGGGGCGAAAGCGGAGGACTTCTGAATCTGGGGACACAGGCGGCTACACACACTGCATCTGGATTTTGTGCAGCAGACGATGGAGACACCGTGGCAGGACATGTCTCTGTCAGTAAGCTGCATGAGCATCTGCATGACTGCAGTTCACACGCCAAGCCACACTTCCATCCGAGGAACTTCTAGCTGCTGCCCCAGGGCTGCTGTTGGTGCTGCTGTGTCCTCAGATTGGGGTTCTCCAGCAGCCCTTTCTCAAGTATCACTTCCCCAAACAGTCCCCCACCATCCGGCTGCCCACTCTATCCTTACACTTTCCCCATGCTCCTCAGGAGTTAGCATAACCTCAAGCTGCCATGTCTCTGTGTTTACCGGTGTACTCCTTCCAGCATGCTATGACCGCACAGCAACCAGCAGACTGTAAAACAGTGGCTGGTGAAATAATGAATGTATCCCCAGAGTTCCACTGCAGCTCCAGCGCCTTCCTCCCACTGACAGAGCATATATGAATATAAATGAGCAAGCATGGTATCACTGAATCACAATAGGTATGCCCAAGCCACACTCTAGACCAAATAAAGCTGAATCTCATGGGGTGGATACAGATATCAGTATTCCAAAAGGGGTGTTTCATAGAAGGTAGAGACATGGCAAGGAGAGGCTAGAGAGGGGTAAAGGGGCATGGGTGAT
Source organism: Chionomys nivalis (assembly GCF_950005125.1). Taxonomy (NCBI): domain Eukaryota; kingdom Metazoa; phylum Chordata; class Mammalia; order Rodentia; family Cricetidae; genus Chionomys; species Chionomys nivalis. The sequence goes on from NC_080107.1 coordinate 51,457,782, forward strand.
GTCCAGACTATGATGGGGTGTGGGAACGCATTCAGGAACCCCTAAAGGTTTTGGAACAGCATAGGTTTATGTAACATAGCAGAGGGTGGAATGCATGGGCAGAAGATGCTTTTAATGCACATCCCGGGCTTAAAGTCCACCTATCCCACAGGGCAAGAGCATGGACATTGGAACCAGGCAGACCTACCACTTCATGTTTGTGAAAGAAATGTCACGGTTGTAAATTTCAATCACTTTTTTGAAAAAGTTTCATCTAGCCTAATCTGTTCTTGAACTTGTTACGCAGCTGAAAATGGCCTTGATCTCCTATAATCATACTTTGCAGCTCCACCCGCTAAATGCTAGGATTACAGTGTGGGGTAGTGTGGTGGTTTGGATAGGAATGGCCCCCATAGACTCGCCTTTGAATGCAGGCATTTGTAACTAAGAATAAGCCTCTGTGTGTGATTTATTTGGGAGCTGGGTGGTAGGCCCCTCAGAAAATCCAAGAGTAAAAGACCACACTACAGCGTGGCTCAAGAGGCTTCAGAGAGAAGCAAGAAATTTAACAGCAGCTGGGCTAGAGAGCATTCCTGTATTATTTTGCCAAAGAATCTGGCTATCTTCTGCCCTTGTCCCAAGGACTTGCCTGAAACTAAATTAAAAAGCAATGGTATAGTTTCTTTGCAGGAGAAAATTTCCAGACTGTGTAATGTCAGGTCTGTGTTATGGTTATTATTGATTCTGTTTCCTTTTCCTGCCATCACTCTACCTGCTGCTGTGCCCCCCAACATGATGAACTCTTACCTCTCTGAGACTGTAACCCAAATAAACCGTCTCTCCTATGAGTTGCATTGGTCATGGTGTTTTATCACAGCAAGGCAGGTGCCAGCACACTTGGCTTTTCGTTATTACAGAAACAAGTGACTTGGGATTTCTGCTACAAATGCTCAAGAACCATAAGGACAGCACAACTCCAAACTGAGATTTTCCCATGAGGTAGAAGCAACTTTTGTTGCTCAGTTGTTCTTGTTTTTCTTTCGACATTGTGTTTAGAGACGAAGCCTCACTGTGCAGCTCAGGTTCACCTGAGGCCTTCAGTGGTCCTCCTGCCTCAGCCTCTCCAGCTCTGCGATGGCAAGCATGAGCCATCTTACTCAGCATCAGATGCAACTTTTAAAGCCCAAGGACTTGGCAGCCTGTCTCACGGTGTAAAAGTACAGCCTTCATTACACTCAAGGCCTTTCACCTGGGATTCGGTACCTTAAGGAAACAATTCAATGTGAATGAATTAAGCACGGTTCTACATAGAAGGAATCTGTTGTGTGTGTGTGTGGGGGGGGGCTTTGGAAAGGTAAGTGTAGTGGTTAGTCATTTCCTAGATGTCTGTCATGCAGTGGGACATCAGGACATAGAAGGTAGAATAAGGTCGACATTTAGCTCTTGCAGCTCGGGACCAGGGAATGTAGTAGCCAGGGCTATGACCCTCATGCCACATGTGTTAGGATGCTGCTACCATCTGTCACACTGCAGTGGGCATGTTGTGTGTCATTCACCAACTACTCACGGCCACATGACATAGGTACCATTCCTCTGCTCCTCATGCCTTTACAGGTGAAAAAACAGGTAAGAGCCTTGCATAGGGTCACGGCTCCAGTGGTTCAGCCTGTATCCAGCCCAGAGCCCTTGTGTGCTCAGCTATCTCGCTGCATACTGTGTCACATCAACAATGCGGCAGGAAAGACCACTTCTGGATGTAGGAAGACGATGCTTCCTGGGGAAGACAGGACTAGTGTCTGCCTTGAGAGATGGCTGGAGGTTCAAGAGTCAGAGACGGGGGAAGGATGGTTTCCTGGCGAGATAGCAGCCATACAGACCTAAACTTTGGAAAGCATCTAGGCTCCCAGGTCTGGCGGCACAGGCCTGTAATCCCAGTTATTCAAGAAGCTGAGACAGGAGGATCACCAAAGTTCAAGGCAGGTTTGGACTACAGTGAGTTCAATGCCAGCCTAACCAAGTTAGTTAAGATCATGTCTCAAAACTGAAAAGTAATTTGGTGGGAGGGCTTAATTAGCATGCAGGAAACACTGGGGTTGACCCTCAGCACCGGGGGAAACAGTGGAAAAGAATCTGGGATTGGTCTTCCATAGAGTGCAGGGTTCATCGTCAGATTAAGATAACCATGGGGAAATGGGCTAGGCTATGGCCAGATTGTGGAGTGTCAGAATGCCAGCAAGGGCTGGGCTTTCCTCAACAGGCATTCGAGGGCCACAGAAGGTTTTGAGCAGCAGAGGCACACACAGCAAACTGAGAGATGGACTGGACCACTTTTAGGAGACAGTTTCAATAATCCAGGCCAGGGAAACAAAGCAGCCTAGGATGAGGACAGAGAGATAAAGAGGAAGCGGCCAATGTGAAGCCACAGAAGAAAGAGCCTCAGCGGGGCTTGGTGTTGGGTTCTGAGTGGGAGAGGAAGGAGAGGAAGGAGCCAAAGATGCGCCTAGTGTTTTGACACTGGGAGGATGGAGACAGTGCAGACTCAGATAGGGAAGACAGGAATGGGCTTGGCAGGGGACGGGGGGGGGGGGGGGACAGATATGTTTCCTTTGGGAATGCAAGGAATTAGTCTCACTCCTCAAGCCAAGCCAGAGTGTCTGTCATTTGAAGCCCTGCTCATGAACCTTCACACTAACTGCTTTCCAACTGTTCTGTGACCTTTTACCTACTGACATTGAGACATGCATTTGTTGTAAGAAATTATCTTTAACTACCTAGACTTTCTGTCCTAGAAGGCTATAATGTGTGATCCTCTCAAGAAGAGTACAGGAAAGCCAAAAGCTGGTTCCTTTGTTCAAGGAATTCAAAGCAAGGTGGGGAGGGTGGAAGGCACAGCTGCTGTCCAACTTGGGTAAAAGTTAAAACATCCTAGAATTGAATTTGAAGACATTAACAGTTCAGGCTGTATTGTTGTAATTCTACGGAGGCGGATTAGCATTTGGGGAGTGACTGGCACTCCATAGGCCACTTGAAGCAAGCTAGATCAAGTCAGCTTCTTGCACCCCACAAGCCGTTTGTCCTTTTGTTACCCAGTGAGGAAGGAGTCAGCAGTCTGCTCTATGGCTTGTTAGAAATCTCAAGTCCCCTTTGAGACCTTCTGAATCTTCCCTGCGCTGCACGGGCCGACTTCCATGAGGGGTAGAGGCGTTGCCATCGGCTGGAACTGGGTTCAGATCTCAGCTTAGCCACTTACTCCTTAGCTACAATGTGACCTTCTGACTGGCTTCCATATACAAAATTGGATCAGAACCTTATACCTTGGTTTTGCATCAGAGGAGTTTTCAAACCCTGTCAGTCCACACCACACATCAGTGAACGTTGGGGAGGTGGGATCCAGGTAGCGGTATTTACAGGTTTCTGGATGACCCAATGTGTATCCAAGGCTGTGAACCACAAATGGTGTTCATGGACGAGTACAGCCATCAGAACCAGAACAGCCTTTCACCTGTCCCTGGAAGCAGGTCTCAGGCAGGGCAGGGCCCTCTTTACTGCTTCCTAAGCATTGGTTCTTTCGTCTATGAAATGGGCTAGCTGACATATTATTTTCTTTTAAAAAAACTACTTTTTTTCAACACAGGTGTTCTCTGTGTAGCCTTGGCTGCCTTGGAACCTACTCTGTAGACCAAGATGGACTTGAATTCAGAGAGATCCACCTGCCTCTGCTTCCCAAGTGCTGGGATTAAAGATGTGCTCCAGCACTGCCTGGCTAAAATACTTCTAAGTCATGTGTTTGCCACACATGTGTGAGTGCCCACCATCCAGAGGTGCTGGATCCCCTGAGCGCCACAGATGCTTGTGAGGCATCTGATGTGGGTGCCGGAGACTGGGCCCAAATCCTTTGGTGGAGCAATACATTTTCTCCCCAGCTACCAATATTACTTACAAATGGCTCTGAACACAAGGAGTTGACTTCTGTGAAGCACTTGGCACAGTGCAAGTCCTCAACAAGTGTTATTTATGTAAGATCGAGCATCTTCTGAGAGAGGACTGAGAAGTCAACTATGGCAGGCAGTATACCATACACCTGTCAGTCTGTGGCCCTGCCCAACTATGGCAGGCAGGATACCACATACCTGTCAGTCTGTGGCCCTGCCCAACTCTAGGAATCGTAGCTGACTTCCAATTATTTGGCCACCAAGATGTTGATACACTTTGTCTCAGCTATTTTTAAAGCCCAAGCATTTATTCAAGAGTTTTGGAAGTCTGAGCAGAGGTGTGGACGAAGTGGGAACTTCACTACAAATGTCCCCAATGGTGAGGTAAGCATGGCATAGAAATGCTTTCCCTTCAACTGGCCTCATAGTCTTTGGAAGCAGCCCCTGTGCCTCATCTGTCTTAATGTCTCACTCTCCCCACCGAGAGTTGGAAGAACCGAAGGAGACGCTTGCCCCAGAGTTTATTTTCACAACTCTGCGACCAGCCCAAAGCCACCGAGCTCTGACAACTTATGCAGCTACTTATGTGGCAATGTAATGCCACAACCATAAAGGGCAGTGACCCAGTCGGCTGTAAAGGAAATGGCCAAGTAAGTGAAAGGGAACTGGATAGGGTGAAGGAATGTGGGGGAACAGTGCTTTGAACCAGCGCTTCCTAAACACTGGGGGTTTAACCTGCCCAGGAGGTAGATAAGCATGTGTCTTTGGTTTCTCCTCAAACTCAACCTCTCACAAGAGGTTAAGGAACACACCCAAGGCTGGAATTGACACTCAGACCTCCAACTTCCTGGCTTTGGAGCTGGGAGTTCAGCCTCCACCTCCCTTGTCTATCAGGAAAAACATCTGGGTTGTAACACCAGACGATGGGCTACTCAGGGGAAGCGGTGGAAGTTAGGTTCTTTAAGGAACTTCGAGCAACACAGCCTAGGGCCCAGCCAGCAGTCCCTCCCATGCCTGAGTCACAGACTCAAACCTTCACTGTCCTGGATGGCCCTGGAATGACTGTTAGGGAGAGCTCTCTGCTTGGAATGCTGGCTGAGGAAGAGAGAGCTGGAGTTTCACATTCTGTGCTGACCTCTCCTGGGAAGCTGCTTCAGGTAGCAAAGCCTCCATGCTGGAGTGTGGCTCTCCAGCCACACAGGCAAGTCCTCCTTAGAACAAGTCAGGAGCGCAAGAAAGGACAGGGGAAGTCATCTCTAAAGGCTAAAAGGTTACATAAAGCGTAATAAAACACAACTGTTTCCTTTAAAATTTTAATGGACAGGAAATGTATAGAATAACTGCCAAGTCACATAAATTAACTTTTTTGTTAACGTCCGTGATCCAGGAAAGCACACGCGAGCAGCATGGGTGTTTCCATCAGCTGTCATCTGGGCGCGTGTGGACCCATCTTTACGTGGTCCAGAAAAAAAATCGGCTGCCGTGCTTGGCGGGTTTCAGATCCCCTTCTATCACAGGGTTGGGCTCCGGCCTCGGTCTTGAGTGGTAAGGGTTCTCTGGTAAAGGGCGATCCGTTTTCACTTTGGTAACCTGGAAGGGCGCAGAAGGAGGCAGGGTTCAATGGGACTGCAGAGGTAGTAGCCCTGAACCCTCTGGGGTCCCTTGCTCCTGTCGCTTCAACTACTCCTCCACTTCGAACCGCAGGCAGATGCGTCTAGCCTCACTTAATCCTTGCATACACTTCTGGAAGTCCACCTTCTGTCATTCTGCATGGTAGGAGTTGAGGTTACAGCAAGAAGAGACAAGCTGAGACAAGCTGTCCTCTGGGGTTCTCTCACTGGCTAGTGAGCAAGACAGAACTTCCACTGTGCTGTGTGGGGAAGGGCAGACCCTGCACAAATCACCCACACTGAAGGCTGGGCCTAGGCTATTTCTGAGGAGAATCAGGAGTCTGCTAGGGAGATTAAGGGGGAAGACAGTGCAAGCGAGAAGACAAAGACAGCAGAGGCAATGTCTACAGAGCTCACCACAGCGGCAGAGACCACACCTAAACAAGTTCTGGTGTTATCAGTGTTGATGCTGAGCGTATTATCCCAGCTCATCCTTACCAGCAGCTCTCACCTGGTGATGTCCTTGCTAGGATATATATGCTTATAAGTTCCATGCACAGCTAAGGCACCAAGCTGGGTGAAACAGTACGCAATGCTGTGCAAAGGTGCTTGGATTTAACCTGACGGCAGCAGGTGCCACTGTTACAGGGATGCGACCAATCACTATCTGCAGCTGGGAGCAGGGACACTAGGCCTGGTGGTGGGCCCAGAATTAAGAGCTGAACCAAGAGTCTGAGGAAACAGTAGGTCCTAAACTGCAGCCAAGAGCAAGGAGGAAAGCACCTACAACTACCATCCCCAATGATTATCAAAACCTCAACTGAAAAGCAACCAGAAATTTATTTTTAAAATTTGAACTCTGCTGTGGGGCCTTACACATGCTAGGTAAGTGAGTGTCTGTGCTACCCGGCAATACCTCTAGCTCAGAACTTATCCCTTTGAAAGTTAAGGACACAGGTCCCTACCAGTGGGCCGCAGCTACTAAGCATTTTCTGACTTTTACTTCAGTGGTACCAACTCTAAGCCATCTGCATGTATGAGAGGCCAGGCCCATCTGCCTAGATATACCACTCAGAAACAATTCTGTACCCAGAGCTCCAGATACACAGTTAATATAACTAACTACCCTATGTGTGCGTATTATCTCCAGTTCATAGGACAGTGACTGGGTCACCTAAGATGACGTCAGAGCTGGAGCTGGAACCCAAGGCCTTGAGTGCAGGTCCCTGTCCCCTGCTCTAACTGCAGATCACAAAGGAAGAGTTTTTTGCTGCTTGACAGAGTAGTTCCAAATGCTCACTGGGGATATTTATGAAATCAGTCTAGAAAACGGTCATTCTTTGTTTTTGAGAATGTTTCTTGAATATAGAGTAACCAGGAACCCACTGAGCAACTGATTGAGGGAAGACTAGTGAAGCAACCTGCTCTCACACTCCCCAGAAGAGGGGGAGCAGGGCACCTCACACCCATCCCTAAAGGAAGGCCTGAGGCATACTTGATGATAAAACTGCCGTGTGTAAAAGGGGTTCCTGGAGGAACTAGGATGTATATGAAGTGTCCCCCAACTTGCTTTCTTTATGATCAGGTTATCATTACGAGTAGGAGATAATTCTGCCTAGGAAAGGGTGTGACATCCGGACTGGGGCCCAACTTGGTCTTCGGAGGAAGAGACAAGTGGGCCAGACAGAATGCCAAAGAGAATGAAGCTACCGTTTAGGTTTCCCTCAGCTGGTTAATGGCCTTTCTGGAGACTGGACAACGGACTGGAGTGCAACTAAAATTGACAATACATGTCAAGAAATACATTTTTGCAGCAATTAGACAACTTTATTTTGGGGTTTAATTCCCAGCACCCACATGGCAGCTTGCAACTGTCTGAAAATCCAGTTCCAGGGATCTGACACTTTCATACCAATGCACACAAAATAAAGTTAAATAAACCATAAAAAATATTTTAAAAAAAAAGACTCAAGAATAAATACTCTGGTTTAACAGCCTGACTCACAGCTCCCTGTGGTGAAGAAGAAGAAAAGGGGGTTCTACTGGGTGAGTCTGTAAGTTTTATCACTCTCCAACTCTGATTGGCCACTACTAAAGTCACTTTCTCAGTTCAGCTAAAGAATGTATCTGAAATAAAGCTAAGTATGTCAGACTAAAAAACCTAGGCTACCCAGCTATTCGTGGTGCTGGCCCCAAAGGGACGAGAACTAAGATGGACGCCTGTGTGCCTAGTGCTGGGCAGGGGCTCACACAGGCCCTGGGGATAGCGGACAGGCAGCTGGGAAGTAACAAGATTCAGTCCTACTCTTCCATACAACTGTGCCCTTCCCGCCAAGCTCTGCTGCCGGGCTCTAAGGAGTGGAGGCCCTCAGTTAAAGCAGCAGGCATGTAGGCCACTGTGGGCAGGACTTCTTCAGCTGCACATCACAGCAGCTCGGGAGCAGGTGGGAGTCCCTACACGTCTTTAGAGTTTCAATAATGCATCTTTCTTGCCCACACAGATCCTACAGTGAAGACAGAGTTTAAGCCCTAAATGAAGAATTTCACAGGATGAACTATCTTGCAGAAGCAGCTCAGGAAGAGCTCTCCAGGAAGGCCACAGCAGCGTGTGTGCGTTTGGGGGCCCAGCATTCAGAATGCTCCTGAGCTAAGACTCACAAGAGCACAAAGAACAGTGCAGACATCAGGCTTCCGTGATGCCTCAGCCAGAGTCATCACCAAAACCACCAACCCAGGAGGAAGGGAGGACCCGCTCTTCAACTATGAGCTTCTCAATTCTTGGTGTTCCAAAAGAATCTGGCACAAGCTGCTCCAGTGGATTTGCCAACGGCACCTCACTAGCATGGTGGCTAAGGCACTCTGCTCCCTGTTGGCTAACACCAGCTAGGACACACTGGCTTCTGGATGTTGAGTCCTTTGTCTGGTAAATGGGGACCACTCACAGCCTCTCCATCCTCAGAGGGACCCCTTCTGCCTTTGTCACAGCCAATCCCCTCTACCCAACCCAGAGGAACCTTACCTTGGACAGTTCCCCAAGGTCTGGCCGCACCCAGCCCAGCTCATCCAGCACACACTTGTCGAACTTGGCCTGCTGTTTGCGGCAGTGACGAAACATCTGTGTGTTGGAATAGTCGAGGCAAGTCCAGTACTCTGTGAAAGGCTCTGCACAGTGACGCTTGATCTGCCTGGAAGGGAGGGCTGGAGGTCAGGGGTAGCTCTTCACACAACAGAGTAGCCTTACATTCTGCAAAGTGTAGGAGTAATAATGCCACACCCCACGGCACCTTCAAGGCCTTCAAGTAAAAACTGACAACTAAGCGCTGAGACTGCAGGGAAGGAGCCCTGCCCACTGCTAGGATGTAACTAGTGCAACCACTGTGGAAGATGTCAAGAATGGAAACCAGAACACCATGTGATCCAACTACACCATTGGAGGCTGCACCCAAAGGACTCGTTACAACCGACCCCAGACACTAGACCATGTGCCCGCTGCTGCTCCATTCACAAAAGCAGGGGACCATCAACAGAACACTGGATAATAAAAACGTGGCATGTGTACACAATGGAGTTTTTACTCAGCTTTATTTATTTTTGGTTTTTCAGGAGAGTCTCATTGTGTAGCCCTGGCTGTCCTGGAACTCACTCTGCAGACCAGGCTGTCCTTGAACTCAGAGATCTGTCCACCTCTGCCTCCAGTGTGCTACCCCATGCCTGGTTTACTCAGCTTCTAAGAAATACGAAACTTGCAGGAAAACAGAACTAGGAAGTGTCATATTAAGCAAGGTGGCACAGTCTGAGACCCGAACCACCATCCTCTCTCGTATCTCATGTGGCTTTAGACTTTTAATACATGTGTATTTGTATGTTGTAGGATAGCAGGTCATAAGAGAAGCAGAAGAACAAAGGTTGCGAGAGCCGGTACAGACTAGGACAAGGGGTGCTGGGGGGCCTCTTGGTCACATGTGACTGGGGTGGGAGCACACAAAGGAGGGGAGACAAACAACAAAAACAAATTTTGCTTGAAAAATGTCATAATGAAGCCTAACTTTCCATATGCTTTGTAATTTAAAAAAAAACAACCCAAAGTTAAGAGCCAGTAAGTAAGAAATAAAAATAATGAAGCCTAACTTTCCATATGCTTTGTAATTTAAAAAAAAAACAACCCAAAGTTAAGAGCCAGTAAGTAAGAAATAAAACACAACAAGATTTCTCAGAAGCAAACCTTCCTTTATTCATCAAAAATAAAAGCCCATGGCCTAAGCCACTGACATTTTACTCAGGAGACCTCTCTGGTGCCTGCTCAGTCTTTACATCGCAGTTCAGCAAACTCAGAAGGGAAGGAAGCAGTCAGAACCTGGCATGCTGACAGAGGCCAGGGGTGAGAGACCTTCAAACACAAGCACATTAACTAATGGGAGGGAGGTAGTGCTGGCCAGAATCAGTCCTCACTATGAAGAGCTGGGTGCTGCTAGGAAGCAGGGCAGCAAATAACTCCCTCTGAACCATGGAAGCTGCTGGAGGAAGCTAGGGAGACGGTCAGTGCCTAAAGCTCCTGACACATAAGTAACAGAACCCACATAAGAGCCAAGGTGCCCTGGCTGCCCCACTGTAAATTCCATCCTCTGAAGGAGGGGACAGGAGATGCAAAGCAAGCTTGCGGGTGAGACTAGCCACAGTGCTAAGCTCCATGCCTGAGTGACACACCTCACAGAATAAGGATTCCTGGTCTCAGCCTTGAGTTTCTGAATGAATGTGGACACATGTGCACACCCACACAGACCCACACACATTCACACACATACATGTTCACACAGACATAAGAACAGATACACAAAGAAAGCACAGGCCAAGGAAGGCTAGGTGGTGATGGGGAAGCTTTGTTAACCAATTATCTTTAAGAGGTGGGACCAAGTTAGGGTGTGGCTTTCTGGGGCCTGGAGAGAAAAAAAGGTCCAGGTGCTCTCTCTTTGTGGTTCCCTCGCAGCACAGCTGAGCTTGGACTTCTCGTCCCTGTTTCGTGAGTTTTCCCCTTATAATAAATAAAGATATAATTGCTTTATCATTTAGCTAGCCTGGTTATTTCCCGAATCGAGCTAACTTCTACAGGTGTGGGGCACAGGACTGTAACCCCAGCATGTGGGAGGTGAAGACGGCAGGATTGAAAGTTCAAGGGTAGCCTTAGGTACAGGGTGGATGTGAGGCCAGCCTGAGCTATATGACTCTATTCCACCCACCCTCCCCCGAAAGAGGGAGGGTAGAGATAAGAAGAGAAGAAAAAATGGCTGGAGCAACCCCTTCCCTTTTCATTCAAACCTGTTAGGAATTAAAATAAGAATTCGAGAAAAATAAAATAAAATACTACTTTATGTAACCCCCACCACCCCTCTCCGGGTGTGTCAGGAAGACTTTCAGAGTTTATGCATGCAGCACAAGTCTACCCTCCATGCTGCTCCCCTGCCACTCACCCAGTTTCCATCTTAGGCCTCCCCAAAGTTACCTAGCACCCTGGGTAACCCCCACCCTCCTCTTCTGTGTTCTCCACAGTCGTAGCAGGAATCACAGCCCAGCACTGCAGCGGGAGACCCTGCCTGGCCTCTGCTCACCATGCCTCGGTGGTCATCTCCACCTTACAACAGTCCATCTCTGCATCTCAGGAATCTTAGAAAATCACTTTTATTCCCCAAAATAAGTAAAGGCGTATTTAACCCTGAAGGCAATAATACTGACATAACTCCAGGCATCATAAAGCACTATCTCCTATCTCCTAAATATTTAAACACTGTGTATATAGCATCAGTGCAGAGGGCAGACTAAGTTGACCCTGTTGGGGACTGTGGACCCCCAGACCCTGAATGTCCTGTGACCCCCTGCCTACCGAAGTAAACAATGTGTTTTCCTATGCTTGCAGCTGCTCTGAGCAAACAACTTGTTTTGCAGCTGCTCTGAGCAGCAGACCCTCAGGAGTTCCTGAGGGCAGGGGAGTGGTTTCTGGTGAGCTTGCAGCTGAGAGGGTGTGGCCATTAGTCAAGTAGACCCATATAAGCTGCCCTGGAACACACAAAAAAGGGCATTCTTGGCACCCGTGTCTCTGTGTGTGTGTGTGTGTTTCAATCTCCAGCCCCTTGCCCAACTTGTGAACCAGTAGAGCAGGCATTGTGCTACAGACCCAACCTAGAAAACAGTAAGGCAGGGCTTGGTGAGCTGATTCATTGTGTAAAACTGCCTTAAACCTGATGCCCTGAATTTAATCACTGGAGCTGACATAAAGGTGACAAAAGAAAACCAACTCCACAAAGGTGGCCTCTGATCCCCCACACCTGCACCATGGCACGTGGACATGCCCCTCCACATGGATAAATATATATTTTAAATTAGGGGCTGGAGAGAGGACTCCGCAGTTGGGATCATTTGCTGCTTTGCTTAGGAACTGATTTGGTTCCCAGCACACACATGGCAGCTCACACTCAGGTCCAGGGGATCTGATACCCTCTTCTGATCCCCCACCCCAAGGGACTAGGCATGTACGAACACGGTGCACAGACACATATCCAGTCAAAATACACAAACACATTTTAAGAATTTTTTTAATCATTCATGGTTTAAAAAATAGCAATAAAAGTTCAGATGTCAAATATAATTATCAAAACCTTAAAAAAATACACTATTGGAAAATGAATACCAAGGAATTAAAAAAACTAGACGTAATTGCATACAACTTTAATCCCAGCACTTGGGAGGCAGAAGCAGGCGCTGTGAGTTCAATGCCAATCTGGTCTACTTAGTGAGTTGCAGGACAGCCAGGCTACCTAGAAAACCATGTGTCAAAACATAATAAAAATAAAAGTAAAAAATAAGGAGAAAGAAGAAAGAAAGAAAGAAAGAAAGAAAGAAAGAAAGAAAGAAAGAAAGAAAGAAAGGCTAAACAGTATAGACTGATGCTCACTAACAAGAGCTGTCAGGTATAATGTGTTGAAAAATATACACATTATAATTATAACCACAAAAGTATCTTTGCATGTGGACAGGGACAGCACAGACAAGAAAGAAGAAAGGTAGCCGTCGGCCCCACTCTTCTGTAACACCCCTGCTTTTCCTCTGGGAAACAACTCCCTGTCTCTCAGATAGAGAGGGTGAAGGTAAGACTAAACCTTACCTCCCAGGGTCCACAGACAGTGGAATCTGGCTCAGTGGGGGACTCTGCCCACACTGGCAATGGCACTGCAATGGCACCCTCAGGGCTTGCTGACGAGAAGGGCAGCTTGGAGTGCCTGCTGGCCATTCCAAGGCAATAGCAAAGGGAAAGTCTATGTGAAAATAACGTCAGCAGAGAAGTGCTGAGCCAAGAGACTATGCAGAAATGAGAGGAAAAAGGTACGACATAGCTCTGCTGTCACTCAGACCCTCGATCCAGCCCTGCCTGACACCAGGACTATTTCTGGACTTCTCAGCCACCCACTCTAGGTTGTTTCTGTCCTTTTATTACAACAGAATCTCAAACACCTTTCCTGCGGCTGGGTGAGGTGGCGCACACTGCCGGCGGCGCACACTTGGCAGCCGCATCAGGAGTGAGTGCTCTAGGACTGCGCACTGAGTTCCAGGCTGACTTAATCAAACCAAACACTGCTTTTGAGAGAGCATCTCACGTAGCCCAAACTGGCCTCCAATTCCCTGCGTCGCCACAGCTGCCCTTGTTGGTCCCCCTGCCTCCAGCTCCTGAATGCTAGGACTACAAGACCCTAACACCATGCCCAAATAACATTGTTCAGCTAGTTACACACCTGGGCTTGTGCTGCACATAGTGTCCGACCTAAAACCCAATACTCAATACTTTCCTAACCATCACAACTGTCTGTGGTCTGTCAACAAGATGGAGCTGATGTGGTTGTATAGACCTTTTAAAAACACCTACTGCAATACTGTAGAGAAAAGACACTATTCCAGAGCTGAAAACTGAGACTCATGGAGGAACTTGCCTTATAAAAACAAATCCAAAAGAAACAAAATAATTGTGGTCTATCTGATTTCAAAACCTGCACACTTGCACATTTAATTAGCCGGAAGCCACTTCCTCATTGAAGACTATTTCAGAATATCTTGATGTTACAGCTCACCCAGGTACTGATGTCAAGTGAGTCTTACCTGAAGAAGTTCAGCGCACAGCTGTTGACCAGCTTGCCCTCCTGCAGACAGCGCCTGGGGTCCTTCTCCTCCCAGCGGCACAGCATGAACTCCTTATTGGCCTTATCGCACTGAGCCCCATAGTGGTGGGCTGCGGCTTTAAGCACAGCTGAGCTGACTTTCACCTGGAAAAGCAATGAGGAGGGGGTCACACACCAAGTCAGGTACAAATGAGTGCGTTAGGCTCTTGCATGTGTCTTACCAGGCTGAAAGAACCAGCCCCGTTTTGGTGACCCTAACAGAATCTTGCTTAAATAACTCTGTCAACATTGCCAAGGTTCCTCTCCAGGAATGAAATGAGTCACACAAGGACATCTGAAACTCCCGGAGGGCTGGGAATCAGAGGAAGGGAGGAAAAGGAAAAGAAAGAGCTCAGAGTCTGGCAGCTACTAAGAATAAAGTCCTGGAAGAGGCCCACACTAAAGCTACCTCTAGCACTGTGACCATGTCAAGACTTCCCTGCTTGCCTTCAGCACTGTCTTGAGAAGCACTGCAGACCAGCTGTAGGCAGCTCAGAGGATCAGCAGGCAGAGTTCCCAGCCCAGATTCCTGCTCTAAGTCTCAGCCTAGGCTGAGGCCACAATGCTACAGTTACCGACAGAGCTTTCTGCCATCTGGGAGATCTCAAGATCTTTGCTTTTCAGTGATTTTGGCTACTCTGTTTCTCTTCTAATATTTCTATCTTACTGCCCTACTAAAGCCTGCAGGGGGGCACTGAGCGCCAACTCTGCCATGGGCAACTTGTTAAGCCTGAACTTTAAAGAGCAGGGTGGGGAATTGACAGTTGACATCTGGGTGTGGGTGGTACTTTTGCTTTACTGTGGCCATTTTCCCAGCCAGGGATTTCTCAGATTCCTTATCAACTGAGAAATGTAACAAAGAGCATTCATTAACAGGTTTCCTAAAACTTGCTGTCAGGAAACTATACTTTAATATACCACTGAATTAGATTTTTAAAAATATTGAGGACTTTAACATGAGAAAGTCTTTAGTCTTATTTTATGCACTTTATAGATATTAATTTACTCCTAAGACTAATGTTGGAGAAGGAAGAGAGAGAGGTTCCCCTCCATTCTACAGAAAGCAGAGGAGGGCCACGACTGCCCACCAGCACTGTCCTGTCACACTAGCAACGCAAGGGTCAACGTGCATATAAGTGAAATTTGCCATCCAACTCTAACAAATCTGTAAATTTGTGTATTTAAATTTGATCTACATTTGCTTATTTTACTACCTATAGCCAGCTGGGAGATAAAAGGTACCCAACCTTTTTGTCTTATATCTGTTTTTAGAGACACTTTCAAGTAGCCCAGGCTGGCTTTGCACTGTGTAGGCCAGGAGGGCCTCCTCCTCTCAATCCTGCCTCAGCCTCCCTAGAGCTGGGATTACAAGCTTGCGGGGATTACCATTCCCGCTTCAGAGTCATGCCCCCAACCCCCACCCCAAGGCAGGGTTTCTCTGTGCAGCCCTATCTGTCCTGGAACTTGCCCTCAAACTCACAGAGCTCTGCCCGCCTCTGCCTTCCGAGGATTAAAGGCCTGTACCACCACCACCACCTGGCAGTTCTGTTTTTTAAAGGTCACTACATTTTTACAACCGCGTTTCAGTAGTTTAGAGCACTTGCCTCTCTTCCAGCAGACCTAGGTTTAATTCTCAGCACCCACATGGTGGCTCACAACAGTTCTAAGAAGTCTGATGCCCTCTGGACCTCATGGTAACGAGGCATAAATGTGCTATACATACATTCAGGCAAAACACTCATACACATAAAATAAAGTATTTTTTAAATTTTTAAATAAAAAACTGAGCACCAGGCTGGAAAAATAGCTCAGAGGTTAAAAGCACTGACTGCTCTTCCAAAGGTCCTGAGTTCAATTCCCAACAACCATGTGTTGGCTCACAACCATCTATAATGAGATCCCATGGCCTCTTCTAACACTGTATATGTAATAAATAAATAAATAAATAAATCTTTTAAAGAAACTGAGCATGCCGGGCGGTGGTGGCGCACGCCTTTAATCCCAGCACTTGGGAGGCAGAGGCAGGCGGATCTCTGTGAGTTCGAGACCAGCCTGGTCTACAAGAGCTAGTTCCAGGACAGGCTCCAAAACCACAGAGAAACCCTGTCTCGAAAAACCAAAAAACAAAACAAAACAAAAAAAAAACTGAGCATCATTTTACTTGCTTGCCAAATGCCTCAAAAATATCCTTAAACGGCTGATTTGATTATTTAAATTCTCAAGACATCAGCCCTCCAAAAGTCTGAAGCATTAGTTGCTTTATTATCAAAATGAAAGGACATTCATGCTGTCATAGGGAAACAAGGATGAGACACATTTACTGAGCCAATCCCTAAACAGCGAATAAACAGAGACATCTGAGCTGACATTCCAGCCATCCTGAGAACTGGAACCCAGACTCTGCAGCCTCCCATCTAGCAAGCCTTTGGCGTGACATTACTATTGCAGAGAACATGGAGAGCTTGAGATGTAACTATCCCCTCAGCTATTTCTTCATAGCTGATGAAGCCCATCCAGCATCGTTTGTCCCCAGAACACAGAATCTCAACATCCTTCCTCATCACTCACACAGCCACTCTGCACCGCAGGCCTCCACACAGGCAGAATCTCAGCAAAGCCCCCACAAACCACACCCGCACCTCCTGATGTCTCTTTCCTGTCTGTGTACAGTGGAGTGTGACGCACTCATTCCCTAGGGCCTTGTGAAGAGCCAATGAGCTCAGGCCTGTAAACATGCGAAGGGTGTACCTGACCCAAGTCTATCAGTACCGCCTGTCGCTTAATTTTCACTCAAAACTATCAACACACCAAGGAATACTTTTGTTGGTGGTGGTGGGTTTCTCTGTGTGGCCATGGCTGTCCTGGGACTCATTGTGTACACCAGGCTGGCCTTGAACCCGGAGATCCACCTACCTCTCCCTCCAAAGTGCTGGTATTAAAGGAAAGCACCACCACCGTCCGGCTGGTATTTTTAACTCAAAGCATAGGGATGTGACATGACTCCTAAGTCATAAAGCCCGAAATGGGTTCTACTGCTCCCCAAAGCCGCTGCTGATGCTCTTTGCCCCTCTGGGTCTGTTGTCATATTCCAAACCCGACCCAGGCTCTTCAGCATTATTGCTGAGTAAGGACCCACTCACAAGGTTACCATGGTTACTAATATATTTCTCCGTTATTTTAACAGTCACTGAAACAAGTCTTCCCGAGTTTCTTAAAATTCTTCAATCCAGTTTCTGTAAGTTGCTTGAAGTGGCCTTCCAAAAACTTATTTTACTCTGCTGCTACAACTCAGAAACCAACTCCCCCAAAAAAGTCGTGCTTAGCAGCAGAAGAAAACCTGAACTTCCTGTTTGCTGTCCAAGGCTTTAGGGGCTCAAACTACCTCTCCAGCCTTCTCACCAGACTTCACAAAAAGCCTGTGCTCAATGCTTCCAGGACCCACTTCCCACCCCTGCTTCCCCATCTCCTGTGCTGCTGGACACACTGCTTCCAGGATCCACTTCCAGCCCCTACTTCCCCATCTCCTGTGCTGCTGGACACACTGCTTCCAGGATCCACTTCCAGCCCCTGCTTCCCCATCTCCTGTGCTACTGGACACACTGCTTCCAGGATCCACTTCCAGCCCCTGCTTCCCCATCTCCTGTGCTGCTGGACACACTGCTTCCAGGATCCACTTCCAGCCCCTGCTTCCCCATCTCCTGTGCTGCTGGACACACTGCTTCCAGGATCCACTTCCAGCCCCTGCTTCCCCATTTCCTGTGCTGCTGGACACACTGCTTCCAGGATCCACTTCCAGCCCCTGCTTCCCCATCTCCTGTGCTGCTGGACACAATGCTTCCAGGATCCACTTCCAGCCCCTGCTTCCCCATCTCCTGTGCTGCTGGACACACTGCTTCCAGGACCCACTTCCCATCCCTGCTTCCCCAGCTCCTGTGCTGTTGGACACATGGCTTCCAGGATCCACTTCTAGCCCCTGCTTCCCCAGCTCCTTACTCACTTCCTTCTTTCACTACTCAGTTTTTCTCTCCATCCCTACCCATAGAACACCAGACTTCAAATGCTGTGTTTTACAATAAGCTAACATGTGCTTCCTCCATCCTATTTATGTTTCATAGAGAACTGTTCATAGAGACGCCTCATCCTGCTAGCAAAACACCCTTGTTTACAAGTGCTAACCGCTACTCAAAGCGACCAAACATTAGGTCTAGAACTCAGAATCAATATCAAATCCTACTTTCTCCTTAACCCAGTCCTGCCTGTCCCTCATATATTTAATCATATGTGTCTTATCTTTTATTACACTTTAGTTATTTGCATGATTATATAAATAGCTTTAAATTTAAAGAAAAATGTATTAAAAGCTCCTGCACGAAATGTTTGCTGAGCCAATTAAAAATCTAGCAAAAAATATGTCAACTCATGTTCAACCAGTTTTAGGATGGGATAAGAATAAAAAGCTAGCTCATGGGAACATCCCTTGTCACTTCTTAGTAAATGTCACTCATACCATGAGTACAGCTAGTAGCTCTTCATCTGAGGAAAATGCCAGCTGCCCCCTTCACAGGTTGCTAAGAGCGTACAGGAAGTGGTGTGGGAAAACATTTGACAGTGCCTTCTGTGGAATTCTCAGCATTTAATCTTTAGTCTTGCCAGTCTATTTATTTTATCAAGTCCTGCCATGGCAGTCTTCTGCCTGAACACATCCACCCTTTCCCATTATCTCACAGGATCAAGTCCAAACTGCTCTGGCCTGGTCAGTGACTCCTCCAGAGGCTCAGCCCACCACTAACACCAGGCTGACATCAAACACCTCTGGCTTTCTCCACTGTAGCATAGTTTAGCTGAGCTTTCCCTGCACAGGCTTCAGACAGATCTGGATCCCGGTCCACCTGTTCCACACACAGTCTCTGTGACCTTGGGCAGATCACTCCTACCGTGGGGGCCCTACTTCTTCTGTACTTCAAGAAAGATGAGTTATATCTTATCTTACTGTGTGTCCCAAGTAATTAGCAACTTGGCCTGGAAAAGTGGCTTGGTCGTGTTTGCCATAATTACAATAACACATCACCTGCACTTCACTTTCCACAGCACCAGTTGCACTGTGCGGTCGTCTTTACCTATCTCCTTAACAAACTAGAAACTACCAAACAAGGGCACTGTCCCTTACTTTCATATTTGCTTGTGCACATAACAAATATTTAAATGTCTCTAGAAGTAAATGATTTAAGTGCGTCCTGTTACCAAAGACCCTGACCCACGCCAGCCTCGCTGTCCAACACACACGCTGCCGCGGCCCCCAGGCCTCTGCACCGAGATTTTGACAGACTCGGTGGAAGGTAAGCACCTGGAAAGGCATACTCGCCTCACGCGGAGGTACAGCAAGGGGCTAGGTGATATCAGAGAGTGTCACCCCGATTCACAGGAGGAGATTCACTGGTGGAGGCCTGGGTGTTTGGAGACACGGCGGGAAGTGATCTTGCAGGTCGCAGAGGCCGGGACCGAGCGCGGGCCAGCTTGGCAGCAGCTGCAGCCCCGGGCCTCCCGCCTGCCGTCAGGGAGAGCCTCACCTCCTCCACTTTCAGCTCTTCCACAGTGGGCAGCTCCACTATCCCCGGCATGACGGCGGCAGCCCCGACCCTGATCAGGTGCCCTCAGCCGCGTCGCCCGTCTCCTTCAATTCCCCTCTGGGTCTCCCAGGTTGCCCTG
This sequence comes from Chionomys nivalis, assembly GCF_950005125.1. NCBI lineage: Eukaryota > Metazoa > Chordata > Mammalia > Rodentia > Cricetidae > Chionomys > Chionomys nivalis. The sequence continues at coordinate 51,477,207 of NC_080107.1, forward strand.
TACCATTTGCGCATGCGTCTCCAGCGGCGCGCAGGCGCAATACTCTGCCGCTGTTGGAGTAGACGCGCGTACGCCATTTCAGGAAGTAAAGCGGGGTTAAGGGGCGGGGCTTTGTTTGAACTCCGCCCACACCTCCTGGTTGTTATAGTAACACTGAGGGCGCTGAAGTTGTTTTGTCTCTCTAGACTCTAGCCGCTGACATGCAGTACACCGGGAGCAAATATATCGGGTCATACATAAACGGGAGGTAAGGTTCCATTCGTCCGTGTGTCCACTCCCGGGCTAGAGAAAGGCAGCTGCCCTTTGCTCTCTGCCCGGGACTTTGAGCCAAGCATTTTCAAACGTTTGTGCTACTAACATGCTCATGTACACATGTCTAATAAGCCACATAGGTGGGATTCATTCAATTTATTGTGTGATATGTGTGCGTGTCCCAGCACCCACATGGTGGCTCACGACCATCTGTAACCAAAGTTCCTCTTCTGGCCTCTGTGGGTACCAGGCACGCACATGGTGCACATACAAACATGTAGGCAAAACACTCATACACATTAAAAAATAAGAAATTTTTTAAAAATTACTTTTTAAAAAAGGAAAACAGGAGCCTGGACTACAAGAGCTGGTTCCAGGACAGCTGGGGTTCTTACACAGAGAAACCCTGTCTCAAAAAAAAAAAAAAAATGGAAAATAGGAAATGCTATTTAGCAAATGCTGATTGTAATCCCTGCCCTCAAAAAACTCATGCAGACACGAGGGCAAGTAAGCCCGACACAGTTACAAGTCATCAAGGTCAGCACTGTGGGCATGAGAGGCCGAGGACCCAGTCTGGCTAGCAGCTCCACATGAAGAAAGTGGAATACTTTTAGAGCTGGAGAGCCTGAGGCTGGAGGGAAGTATATTGACAGATAAGTGCTAGTTGTTGGGGTGTAAATCACTCCATGGGGCTGTGGAGATGGAGAGATGAAGGGCCTGATTTGGGAGGGTCTGTGTACACAGGCTAGAGGAACTGCAGGGTGTTTTGAGTTTGAGGCTGTGGGAGCAATGGTCTAGCCGGTCATAGGGATGGTTTCCTAGAGAAAGTGGTGATAAAACATATAGGTGATGACTCAAATCTTCAGTCAGCTCTGCAAGGGAGAGGGTAAAGGACTCAGACTCTTGTCTGACCCTTCGGAACGTGGCAAAGATGCTGGGTGTACAACACTTCCACCACAGTGATCTAGTTCAGGCTGATCTCACACATACATGGTTTAACTTAGGCAAAACAAGCGGCATACTCACTCTTAGGAATACAATGCTAAGAAGCAATGGGGTAAGGATTTCTACCCATTTCTGTGTCTAAACCACATCACTTCTTCCCACCTGACCTTGCTACAGCAGAAGTTTTGTCAGGTGGAGATGAAGGAAACCGGGAAACCCACACACATCTTTATGATGCGCTCTGCACGTAAAGTCAGTGAGACAGACAGATACTGACAGAAGGCCAGAATTCTACACATTTTCACCCGTCTGTACTGCACCAGCCACCCCTGCGCATCCCAAGCAATGAGGTCTTTTGGTATTACTGTAGTCACAGTACTGAAACCCAGACCTGGCAGGAGCCTCTCAGTTGCCCACAACCCACAAGAAGATAGTCGTTGATTTGCTGGTCTTCTTTTCATAGTTCTACCATGTACTCTGCCTGAATCTTGTTTTTTGGCAACAGTCATCCTTGGGGCTGCTTAGATCCAGCATATAATAAGAGAAACAGCACTGAGAGAACCCAGCCTTCCGCTAGAGGCGGACCTAGATTTCCTCATCAGAAGGCAGAGCTAATGAACACCCCGAGGGGATTCAAGGGGATACTTAACAGTACGCATATGGATGTTGTTTTCATGGGGAGATAATGGCAGGGGGAGGGGGCTCTTTTCTTTCTTGGTCTGAGAGGAGGCAATTTATTTTTAGAGTTTAAATGCCTGGAATCACTTCTTATATAGAATAAATTAATACTTAATATTTGGTTTAGGTAGACTTCCCATTGCTGGTGGGAATATAACATTGGACAAAGTGCTCTGGAAGAGCTTGACATTTTCTTAAAAAGTAAGACAGGCATTTGACTCCTAGGTATTAGCCTGATAAATGGAAATACACGCTCATACAAAGGCATACTTGTGAGTGCTCCAGCAGTTTTATGTAACTGAGACTGTAATAACTGGAAACTGGAATAAACCCAAACGTCCACCAACATGTGCATGAACAAACAATGTGGTATATCCATTCACTGGAAGAGCACACACTGAGAATGCTGGTTCACACAGCAGTAACATGAATAGATCTCAGAAGAATTATATTGCGTGAAGGAATTCCCCCCTCCCCAAAACGAGCACATAGTATATGATTTTTATATAAAATTATAGGAAGTGAAGATGAATTCTTGGTCACAGAAAATTGATCAGTATTTGCTTAGGGATGAGGAATGGAAAGAACAAATAAGAAAGATTAAAGATTATGCAGCAGCTGGGGGTGGGGGGATATATTAATTATATTAACTATGATGATGGTTTCCAGGATATGTGTCAAGACTCACAAGCTATACACTTTAAGTATGTGTATAGTTTTGCATATCAATTATGCTTCATAAATAAAACTGTTTTAACAAAACATTAAAATTCATGATTTGCTTGTACCATATCTAAATATAAAAATGAAAAACCCGATATAGTGGCTTATACCTACAGTCTCAGCATTTGAGAGGCTGAGGCAGGAGGATTGACATGGCTTCAAGGCCAGTCTGATCTACATGAGTTCCAGGTCAGCATCGGCTAGAGAGTGAATCCCTGTGGATAAATAAATAAATAAATAAATAAATAAAATGTAGGGCCTCTCTGACCTCATGGTCATGATTTCCCTGGAAGTGCTGCACAGTTGAGTTCTAGATGATTCTACTTGAGAACACAGAGAAGAAGAAAGACCTTCTAAATTTTGTAATAGCCACCATGCCTCATAGTGATTCCCATTTGACAAATGAAAAAGGTAAGGGAAGGTGCAGAGTGATTTCTGTAGCTGGCCCAAGCTAACATTTGACAGAACAAGGATTTGCTTAGTGGGCAAGACTGAACTGGTCACGGTGGACTCAGAATCAGCTGCCTGAGCCGCTGGTCTCTGCAGATTCTGCTGTGTAGCTCTGACACCGTCCACAGTCCTCTCTGGACCTAGCAAGGCCAGCAGTGAACAGCATCAACTCCAGGACAGTCTGCAGGGGCAGGGAGAATGACAGAGCAAAGGCTGCGCATCTTAAACAACTTTTTTTTTCGGTTTTGATGAAAACAAAGCCCCACAAAAGCTCTGCCAGAATCGTGATGGATGATGACACCTAAGGATGGAGAGAGTGACTGTCTCCCCGTGTCCTTACAGGATGGAGGGCAATGCGGAGTACATCCTCCCTACTGAGACGAGATATGTTGGGGACATGAAGGACGGCATGTTCCATGGAGAAGGAACCCTGTTCTTTCCCAGTGGGAGCCGATTCGATGCCACCTGGGAGAAAGGATTGGTGGTGAAGGTGACCAGCTGGGGCTTTGGGAAGGGTCTCAGGCAGGAAGAGCCCCCCCCCACCTGCCGTAGCCCCTTAGCCTCCCTACCTGTTGTTGCCTCTTTCCATTCTCTCCTCCCTCCATTCTGCTGTGCCATTTACAGTCTGCTCTCTGGCCAGTGACTCTCTATCTCTGAAATCCGTGCTCCTCAGTGTGTGTGTGTGGTTTTCAACACAGGGTTTTTCTGTGTGTCCCTGGCTGTCCTGGAGCTCACTATATAGACTAGGCTGGCCTTGAGCTCACGGATCTGCTTGCCTTTGCCTCCGGAGGGCCAGGATTAAAGTGTGCACCGGCACTGCCCAGTCCATGCTCCCCAACCTTGAACTAACAACAGTCAGCGTGGCTATGCGCTGCTGCCGTGGCGGATTACCCCTCAGCTGACCATGTTAAGTCAGCCTCCATGAACCATCGTATGGCTGGGGACTGGAAGCCTAAACAGGGCCAGCAGGCCAACTCCAGGAGAGAATCTCTTTCCTCACATTTTTTTTCTACCTTCTAGAAGCTGACTGCATTTCTCGTCTCAGGCCCAGGTATCACTCCAGTCTCTGCTTACAGCTCCAAGTCACTTCTTCTCCCCCTGCTCCTGTCGTCTCATCCTCTCCCCTGGACCTGTCTACCTCTCTCTTGTAAGGACCCTCACATTGAGAGATTCTAGAAGAGGTCTCTTTTTAAAATTATGCAAGGTAACACATTCACAAGTTCCAGCAGGTCTGGTCAGCTTTGGGGGTAGGGTGGGACGGCGGAGCTTAGCCGCCCACAATGGTGCTGACTGTAGAGGGAGAAGTGTGCATTCTCAGCCATCTCCTGACACACAGCACCACCACTGCTACATCATCTAATCCAAAGGTTCTCATCTTGGGGTTTATGGGTAGAACTTAGGGATCAGTGGACCCCTGATTTATACACACACAAAAGCCTCTGTGAATATGGAACTATATTTTTCTGCGGGGAAATGACCTGCACTCATTTGAGTTTCCCTGAGTGTTTGCTGGGCCTGACGCATGACCTAAATAAAGGTTAAGAAATGTTTCTTCTTTTATAGCTTGGGGACTCTAAGCCTCAGGAAAGGGATGTGACTTACCCAAGGTCACACAGTGAACAAACAGTATTGTGGGAATTTCCACCCATGTTTCCTGAGGCCTAGGCTGATGTGCTCTTTACATCCTGAGGTTTCCTTTAGCTCTGAAGCAGCAAGAACAGAATGCACATATCTGGACGGGAGGCTGTGGCTCCTGGCTCTGGCTTTTCCAGCTACAATAATAATAAAAGGAAAAACAGCATGTGCAAATGTTCCTTTGTGGGTATTAGAGCACTCAGAGGAGGGTGATCAGGAGGGCACGGCAGATAGAAAGAGTCTGGCTCATGAAATAGTGGAAGCTGGGCCACAGTGTATCCTCTGAAAGCTGGAGGCCCAGAGAAAGCCAGAGCTGGAGTTCTTGTCCAAACTGAAATGCAGAGACTCTCGAGAGGCAGAGGCCAGGTGTGCTGATGTCCAAGGCCGAGATGAAATGGGCATTCTAGGACAGCTGAGAGCAAGTGGTCCTTCCTCTGCCCCATCTTCTGATCAGGTCTTTAACAATGCCCATCTGTATGGGCGAGGGTGATCTCTGTACTCAGTCTGTCAACTCAAATGCTAATCTCTTTGGAAAACACACACACCTCCCAGATAAGCTTGGCACATACCTATCTCACCAAATTCCCAGCCACTCCTGTTAGAGGGATACTGTCATCCTAATCCTATCAATGAGGAACCTGATCAGAGCCTAGGTCACCTGCCCAGCTCCATGCAGTGGCCATGATTTCTGCATCATACATAGGCTGGGTGCAGTATCTCTATCGCCCCTAATCTTCACAACCATGGCCACTGTGACAGCTGTCACTTCATTCCTGAGGCAGTGAAAAGCCGACTGTTTCCTTGGTAACAAGGCTTTGGTCTCCTTTGGTTCCTTCCAGGGCAAGTACACCTTTGCTGATGGGCTGCAGTATGAGGACAGACATTGGCACTACTGTGACAGTTATGACCGGAGATTCCACACCGAGATCTGCTACGGCCTGAAGCCCTCAGGTAGCACACCCACAGCGAGAGGGAGGTTGAAGGCACCTGAAATGAATGCCTGGTCCCAAGGGGAAGATGGATGCAGCAGGCCCAGAGGAGCCACAGGACCCAGTCCTCACATCTCAGGCCCCGGGGCTGGCCAAGGGGGGAAGACCAAGGAACCCCTCTTCTCTGTGCCTCAGCTTTCCCCATCCAAGTCAGGGAAGCAGTGTTTTCTGCCTTACAAGTCCATTGCCAATAAGAAAATTTGTACCTGGAATGGTGCTTTGCATGCATGTCAGGTGTATGGCACACGACAGCTGTCATGCTAAAAATATGTAAGCATTACAGCACAAGAGGGTGGGAAAGGGGGACACAGGCTGACGGGATATGTGCTCTGTGGGCTGGGTCCCTCCGGTCCCTGTCTTCTCTTAGGCTGTTTAGGGTGCCCCATCTGGTCACTCCTCCCTGCCCTGCCTCACAGGGGAGAAAATCGAGAGCATCTCTAAGATGGCAACTCGGCTGAGGCATGCAGCAATCATTGCCAATACACATGTGTTTTGGTCAGGGTCAAGTGTATAATTTGACAACATTCAAGCATTGCTTTTGTGTGATGCAGATATGCAAGCACGGCATGGTGGGCATTCGACTTTCTGCTCAGAGAAAGGGAAATTCAGGACTTAACATTAAAAAGAACATTCCAGCATCCCTCTTTACTCCAGTCATGGCATTCCAAGACTTAAAATGTCTGTATGCCCCTTCCTTCCTGGGCAAGTGCCCCTGACTTAGGGATCAGACTCAGACCCACTCCTTCCCTACTGTGTCACTTAGCACCCAGGGCCCAGAGCCTGGCAGCTTCCTAGCTACCTTGCACTGGGCCTGTTACTCAGCCTCTGATGTGAGTTCCCTCTGTAAGAAGGGGCTACTCTGAGGATTACCTGAGACAGGAGGAGCCAAATGTCTAGTACACAAGAAACAACGAATGGTACCACTGATGTGGGATTCCCCTCTGTATGCTATGAACCATTGGTTAATGAATAAAGCTGCTTTGGCCTGTGTCAGGGCAGGATAGAGCTAGGCAGGAAAACTAAACTGAATGCTGGGAATAAGAAGACAGAGTCATAGAGATGCCATGTAGCTGCTGAAGGAGATAGATTCCCACAAACCTTACTAGTAAACCATGAGCCTCGTGGTAAAATACAAAATAATAGAAATGGGTTAATTTAAGACGTAAGAGCTAGCTAGCAATGTGCTTAAGTGATTGGCCAAGCAGTGTTGTAATGAATACAGTGTCTGTGTGACTATTTCAGGGCTGGGGGATTGGGACAAACAAGCAGACTCCGCCTACAGTACCACTGTGGCTATTTCAGAGAAAGTCCAGGTGCAGACCTCTGTTTGCCCTTTCCTGGTGACCTCCCTCTCTAGGTTCTGTTCTTAGGTTTCCTGGTGTGTGGCCAGGGGTTCGCACCTGTGGCCTCTGTCCTGCGTGTGGTCAAGGGTTCATACTGGTGGCCTCTGTCCTGTGTGTGATCAAGGGTTCACACCCATGGCCTCTATCCTGCGTGTGGTCAAGGGTTCACACCTGTGGCCTCTGTCCTGAATGTGGTCAAGGGTTCATACCTATGGTCTCTGTCCTGCGTGTGACCAAGGGCTCACACCTGTGGCTTCTGTCCTGAGTGCGATCAAGGGTTCACACCTGTGGCCTCTGTCCACACACTGGCTAGACCTCTTGAATCTACTCTCCTGGCCATCTCTGACTCACCCCCGGGTTTCTCTGACTTCAGAACTTTATCATGGTGGCCCAGGAAATAGATGAGGATGATATCAGAGAAGGCAAAGGGTCCAGCTCCCAAGGCCTTGCTCACTGCCCCTTTTTCAAATGCTCCCTGGGCCCTGTTCCTGATGACTTTGCTCCTGGCCCTCCAAAAGTAGCCTTTGGTCCCACGGCCACATGAACAGCAGCTGGGGGTGCACATGACCTTGGTGATATACTACCTGTCCTTTGTGCCTCCTTAAGGTATCTCTCAGCTCACCAACATGGACCCACCTAGAAAAATCCCCATTGGCTGCTATGACTGTGGTGATGGCTTCTACGATCCCAGGACCAGAGTCATTAAGGATTACCGGAACCGCTTTCTGAGAAATGCAGGTAGGTGTATGCTGACACTGCGGACATGCTTTCTCTTCACCTACAGGGATAACAGCACACATGCGCATGCATATGTGTGAATATATTAAGAAAGAGATGAATGTGGTCATCTGGATGTCCCCTTGACCTCAAAGCTGGCAGGTCTGTGCACGGCCAGAATGAGAGCAAGGACATTCCGCGTTTAACTGTGAGAGCACAGAAGTGTGTGCTGAAAGAGTAAGGCTCTTCTTTCTGTAAGCATCCCTTCATTAGCATTAGTAGGACCCTGCCATGTGCTAGATGCCATGCTTGGCACTGGGTATAGCAGAGAGAAGCTACATCCCGGCCCCTTCCTGCTGGAGCTGATGCTCCCATAGGCAGTAGAGAAATCAACAGATAACTGATTGCATCATGGAGCAGGCCATCAGAAGGAAGACATGGCCTTAGAAGTGGAAGGGTGGGGGCACCATGAAGGAGTAGTTTAGGGTCCCTAGTCCAGAACCAAGGTACCAGAGGTTTTGAGAAGAACATGGCCTCTCAATTGGCACCTAGGAATTGACCCTGGACATGGGGAAGGAGCTTGTCAGTCAGTGGGAAAGCACAGGCATGGCCAAAGAGCACTGACTCCGTGTAGTCCAGGAAGGCTGACTGGCTGACTGGCCCCTCGGCTAGCTGGTGCATACAGAACTTCATTTTAGTGAGAGACCCCAAGGCTGATAAGACTTCACAGTGACCTAACTCTCAGGAGGCAGTGTACAAATAAAAATATGAATGTTTCCTATAATTCATGGGGTCACAGTTGTCTTCCTGGGGTCATAGTCCCACTACAGTACTGATGGCTATATCCTTCTCAAAGACGTGCAAACATCTGTAGACGTGCACGCGTGCGCACACACACACACACACACACACACAGAGAGAGAGAGAGGTGTATATACTTTTAAGGGATTTGCAGTCTGTGGAGAAGCTCTCTGTGTGAGGAAATATCTAGTAGAACAGAATGGCTCCACGGCAGTGAACAGCATCCCCTTCCCACAGGGACGTCACTCAGTCAGTGGGGATGCAGATGTTGCCAATAGGGCTGGCATGAGAGCCAGGGAAGCATCTGCTGATCCCAAGGCTGGAATCCAGAACTGCTTTGAAAAGAGCATACGGAATGCTGAGATCCAGGGCCCAGTGACACCCCTTCTTGTGGGGACACTGTGCCTCAGGACCAAGTGAGCCAGTGCTAAACAGGGTGACTCCCCCAAGGGCCTATCGAACGCTAGTGTCCTTCTCACATGTATTTCAGCTGTAAATGCCTATTTCTGTCACCATTTGCTTAATGGTCATAGGGTCCATGTGAAAGGAACTCGCACCTCCACTTGTATTCAGGACTTATAAAGAAAATAGGAAGAAGTGACTGTCGGGAGCTTGGCTAAAAGGCCAGCACCAAGAAAGCACCAAAAGAACATGGGGACAGCAGAGAAAGTCACACATGCAGCAGCCCCACCTCTGGGCCTAGGGCAAAGGGCAGCAGTGGGGGTCACAGGAAGTGAGTGGAGGTACTAAGGAACTCAGAAGAGGGCATTGTCAGGCTATAGCTGAGCTCCATGTGGGCACTGCCCATTGGAGTCTGTGAGGAGTGCAATGACGCTGTTTCTGGAAGTGTAGAAAAAAAATGACATTGGGCGGGAAATGCCACTTCTAAGAAACATTAGCATGAACAGCAAACGAAACAGAAAGGAACCAGAGAACTGGCTGGCAAAGTGCAAAGGTGCCCTGCTGCCGTGCCCGCCCCCACTACACTGAGCAGAGTGTGAATGTACCTCCGCTGCCATACCCCCCCAACCTGCACGGAGCAGAGCGTGAATGTACCTCCACTGCCATGTCCCCCCTACATAGAGCAGAGCGTGAACGTACCTCCGCTGCCGTGCCCCCCACTACACAGAGCAGAGCGTGAATGTACCTCCACTGCTGTGCCCCCTACACTGAGCAGAGCATGAATGTACCTCCGCTGCTATACCCCCTCAACCTGCACAGAGCAGAGCGTGAATGTACCTCCGCCGCTGTGCCCCCTACACTGAGCAGAGCGTGAATATACCTCCACCGCTGTGCCCCCCACTACACAGAGCAGAGCGTGAATGTACCTCTGCTGCCGTGCCCCCCACTACACAGAGCAGAGCGTGAATGTACCTCCAAAACCCAGTCTTCTGTCACACTGCTCCTGAGCAGATGTTAAAACTTCCCCATAAAGGTATGTCCTCTGTGCCCCAGTTGGTATGGAACATGAGGCTACCACATGTTGTCAACAAGCTGAATTGTCCTTTCTAGAAAAACAAAGATACTGGCACCTTTTTGTCACATGGGGAGACAGATGCTCAAAGACCCTAGACCCGTGTTCAACTAATATTAATTTCTAATCAATCCTGCTTAAAGAACCTATAACCAGCCAGCCACTGTCAATAATCCTTCTATGAAACAATTTGGGGGAGGTGAAGGCATATATAGGGGAGCACAAGGAAACCAATGCTGTGGGCGCAGAAGACTACAGACAGAAGCACGGGCGAGACCGCCATCACCACATCTTTGACTGACCATGAAGCTGAACATAACATTCATGAGCTCTTTCTTCCACTTCACACCAGATCCTGTTAGCCTCCAGCTTTATATTTCCTCTGGTCTCGGCTTTTGTGTTTGTTTGTTTGTTTAATCTGGCAAGGTTACCTAAACTGTCATTTTAAAGGGTCTGAATCCTGATAAGACCTGCCAAAAAGTCCAAACAGAAACACTCTGGCTGTTCAGTTGGTTGGTTCTATTTTTGTTACGTTTCTACCAGCAGTGGAAGTGTTAAGGAGTGTGGAGAACCCCTGGGTTCTATGTAGTGGTTCCTTTGTCCAATTGTATAACAGCAACCCAGTTAGCCTATAACCAGTGACAGTCACTCCAGCCTGTCTAGTGCTCTCCTCCATGCTAAACTCTGTTGCGAGTCTTTCTCTGTCCTGCCAGCCAGCTCCCAAATAACCACACAGAGACTTATTAATTGTGCAAACTCAGCCAATAGCTTAGGCTTTCTTCTAACTAGCTTTTATAACTTAAATTAACCCATTTCTATTCATCTATGTGCTGCCACGTAGCTCATGACTTTTACCTCGTGGCCTACATGTCATGCTTTCTCCATGACTCTGCCTTTCTTCTTCCCAGTATCCTCTGTGCCTAAAAGTCCTGTCTAGCTATTGGTCGTTCAGCTCTGTATTAAACCAACCAGAGTGACACATCTTCACAGTGCACAAAAAGATCATTCCATAGCAAAACTCATTGGAGCCATGCTGCATCACCTGACAGGACCACCCCCTTGAGAACTGAGATCTGTAAACCAGTGAAGTTGAAGCTGCAGGGCAAACATTCCTCCTAAAGCCTGAGTCAGTGCAGCAGGCATGCCTTGGCACTGAACACAGAACTAGCATACAGTGGATGCTGATTAAATTAAGCAGGGCCGGGTGTATCTCAAGGTAGACAGCATTTGTCTAGTATGCATGAGGTCTTCATTTCAATCCTGAGGGCAACAAAAAAAGTAAGGATATGTAAACCAGATAAATCAAGGAATGGATGTGAACTATGAACCTCTACCCTGGGGGTGGGGGCAGGGAAATATATTTCTTGCATGTCTCTAATGTGTTTGACTATGAAATTTGCTGGGAAGTGGGTCAGTGGGAGCATTTTGCAGAAGTAGGGCAGTATGAAGTCTATTCTGGAACATTCCAGAGTGTGATGTGTTTGTTAAATCTTTCTATGGTTAGGGTAGAATGCAAGAGATTCATTTGACGCTTTTAAAGGTTTGAATTGTATTCCAGTCCCGTTTCCCCAGAGTAGCATCCTGCTCCAATGAAGAGTCACGGCCTGATGTTCATGACAGACCCAGAAGCACACATTTGCAATGTAATGGGCAGGACTTTTGACTAAGTGGGAGATGACGGAGAGGGGAACATGATACAGAGAACAGGGCTCACAGAGGTAATGGGTCTTAAAAAATGAATGACTGGGGTGTCACTTAATTGGTAGAGTGCTTGTCTCATATGGATGAAGCCCAGGCATGGTGGCACATGCCCATAATCTCAGCACCTGTGAGGTGGAAGCAGGAGAACCAAGAGGACAAGACAATACTCGCACATAGCAAGTTTGAGGCCAGTCTGGTCAGATGTGTTTAAACCAACAATGGATACATAGTAATTACACTAGCAGGAGAGTCAGGGAGGGGCACGCTAGGCAGAGAGGATATGTAAATGTGTAAAGACACAGAGGCATAGAAACATATGTCATGACCGAGTAACCAGAGTGTTCCAGAAGAAGCCGTTCTTGGTCGTGTACTTAAACATTTTGGGGCTCTTGGAGTGTGGACACCAATGGTTTGCACGACAGGTATTTACACACTTGTTGTGTGTCTGGATCTGGGCTGGGTATGGGATGGTAGCAGTGCCCCAGAATCTTCTCCAGCAGAGCAGGAAGGACTGCTGAGGAAGTGATCCTTACAGCACAGAGTGCTGCCAGCACACAGGAGGGACAGCTGACCCTGGAGGCCAGCAGGCCAGGGCGGTCTTACAGAACACCTCTGAAACCAACACGGGCAGAGAGACACAGCGGGGCTGGGAAGAGCAGGGGACAGCATGTGCAAAGTTAGAGTTGGGAGAGAGTGTCTGCCATCTGGGAACCACAGTGACAGGAGCATGGTGGGGGTAGGGTGGACAAGGACTAGAGGAAGGGAATGTTTCAGACTGATTTGTCCTTTAGAAAGACCCATTACACAGAAAGAAAAGAGCAAGAGTTAAGTTTAGATAGGAGACCCTTCTGGTCAGATGGTGGGTGGGAGAGGGCGACTGAAAGGACCCTGGTAGGCCCAGGCTGGTGGCCATAAAACCTGGGTTACAGTTCTGCCCCCGCTCTCTGAATGTAAGCCACCATGAGGATGCTCTTCACTGCTGAGCCATCTCTCCAGCCCAAGAGATGCCTTTCCTAGCTGGGGACTGTGGCACCCGCAGCACTCAGTTACTGTGAAAATTAACTTTTCTTTTGAGGCAAAGCCTTGCTATGTTGCTCAGGCTGGCCTTGAACTCCTGGGCTCAAGCACATCTCTTCCTTCAGCCTTCCAAGTAGGCATGCAAGCTGTGCTGGGCTTTTAGTGATAATTTAAATCCACCCTTCTACTCACTAAAAAGGTTTGCAAACCTCCAGCATTCCAGGATATGAGCAGGCGACCTGGGCTCTCCTGAGTTTGGCTTTAGGCTATGCCAGTTAGTTTTCTTTATCAACTTGGCAAAATTGAGTCCCCTGGGAGGAGAGTGTTGCTCGGGAACTGTCTAGATCAGTTGTCCTGTGGGTGTGTCTGTGAGGAGTTATATTAATACTTATTTGAGATGAGATGACCTTTCTTCTGTGGGTGGCACCATTCCCTGGGCAGGGCTATGTAAGAGTGAAGCAAGCAGGCTGAGCACCATGGTGGGTGCAACCAGCTCTCTCGGGCTCTTGCCTCCTGACTTCGCCTGGACTGTAACCCAGACTGTGGGCCATGTGGAGTCTTCCCACCTCGAGTTGCTTTTGTCACAGCAGCAGGGGGAAGGCACAGGCCCTGAGGCACATCAAGATGACCGCACACGAGACACAGCCCATGTGCGTATGCCTACTGCACACACGCAATGCTCAGTGTTTTCTAGTCTGCTCTTTGGTAGGTGCTGACTGCTCGGCACTATGCTGACTTCACAGCTCTCTCCAAGGACTGCCAGAGGTGGCCTTTCCTGGCTCCTCCTGCCTCCCTCTCCTCTAAGGTCACATAGGCTTCCCAGCATTACTTAGCCTGTGACAGTGAAGTGTCTTTGTTTGGGAGCTCATGAGGTCATGGACTGGGCGACTATGTCTGTCATCACCGTTCCTGGCATCTCACAGGTCCCATGAGCCGATCAAGTCTTTGTAAAAGAAAAGACAGGCAGGTAGCGCCCTTCCTCTAACATCTCATATGTTCTCCTTCTGAGATTCAAAGTTCAGTTCTCACACATAATAGACAACGCTATTTTGAATGAAAGCAATCCGTTATATTTCTACATGGTGCCAAGGTTTCAAATCATCTCACTGGCCAACAAAGGGTCATAATATGGGGACTCAGGCCATATCTGATCTGCAGGGTTTGTGTTTCTTGGTCTAATGTTTGAGCTTGGGCTTAGCTGCTAGGTGGACGCACAGTACTCGGGTTCCTGCTGTATTAGCTAGCGGCATTAGCCATTTCTGTCCGCCTCTCAGCTTCTGCTCGTGTGCTGCCTCAAGCCTCATGAACGCCTCCATATGTACATGCTGGCATCTGGAATGGAGGCAGGAGATGTCCCGAGATGAGAATGTCAGGTCTCAGAGTGGCAGGCAGGCTGGAGGCGCTAGAACTATTCCATCTCCCCGTTAGTGATCTTTCCTCCTCCCCGGAGCTTCCTGTCTTAGAACAGTAACTAGTAAGTGATAGCCACTGGGCACAGTTAGTGCATGCCCCTCTCAGTACAGCAAACACAACAAACCAGGCTTGTTTAGGACCTTCTGTCCCATGAGAGGCCTGAGGACTGGGAGAGGGGCTGTAGCGATTAAAGACACAGGGCCTAGAACCCCATTATTGGTAGGCCCCTAGTCTGAGATCACACACAGGTGAGCTGTGTCATCATGGATAGCTCAGTTTGTGCTCTGAGAGCCTCAGTTTCCTCATCTATGAAATGGGTATTGTGGTAACATCTCTCTGGAGGATCTGCGGGGCAAAGGGAGAATAAGTACATGACTAGGCAGCCCAGCACCTGGCCCCACAGGTGTTCAGTGATTGGCGGCTCGAGGCTGCCATCACTATGATGATTACTGACTCAGGCTGGAGGAAAGAGGAGTAAGTGGGGCCCTGGGGCTTATTATGTTTTCTCTGGATGCTAAGGAGCAAAGAAGTCTCTTGGGAGACAAGTGTGATTGGCTATGCTAATTTTGCTGCCTCCTCCCGGTTCAGCTTGGGAAACAGAATGCTGCTGGGAGCTAGGGGTCCAGGTCTGGGTTCACCTTGTTTGAAGGTCTACCTTCCCCACTCCTGTGTTGTACACCATGTTCAAGTCCTCCCAGGCTACCGGCCATTGTGAGCGAGCAGCGGCACAGACAGCCTTTCCCGCCTTCCTGCCCTGCCAGGACCTCCTCATCCCTCAGCATTAGCACGGAGCCAGCCAGGAGGCCAGCCTGATGTCACTTCAGGATGACTTCACCCGCACACCCCCCTCTCAGGGGCAAGGCTGGGAAGCTCCCTGGAGCGGAGCAGGCCAGGCCCTGGGCTTTGGACTCTCTCAGCTCTCACCTCACCTTATCTCTAACAGGATAGCTAGCGTGACCTGCAGTTTACAGTGTGAGGTCCGACAGGCTAGCAAGTTTCTTATGGGAGCCTGGAGAGATGTCTCAGTGGTTAGACCATTTGCTGCTCCTGCAGAGGGCCCGTGTTCGAGTCCCAGCACCACATGGTGGGTCACAGCCCTCTCCGTAACTCCAGTTCCAGGAGATCTGACACCCTCTTCTGGCTTGTATGAGCACCAGGCAGGCATATACATACACATAAAATAAGTCTTTAAAAAAAGAATTTGCTTCTGGTTGGTCACACAGCTGTTGACAAAGTTAGGCCCAAACCCAAAGCTTGTTTGCTGTAGTTCGGCTGTGGGCACAGCCCCTCAGAGCTCCACATGTTGAAGGGTCGGGGCCCCAGAGAGGTGGAGCCCTAGGGGAGGCCCTTAGGTCACTTGGGGCATCCCATCACAAGGGTCTGTGATACCTGGGTTCCAGTGCCACATCCAACCCTTCACATGTCACCCTCCACTGAGATGCCACTCTCACCAGAGGCCCAAAGCAGCCAGGCTGCCACACTTGGCCGGGAACCTTTGACAACACAAGCTGAATACTTTCTCCCCTGTGTTCACTGCCTGGCCACTCCGTCCTAGTCACAGCACGCTGGTAAATACACTATTATTTTCTTCTTGTGAATGTGCACTAACTCATCTCATGCTCATTGGCCTCTTAAGTCTGGGCATACATGAGTCACGGCTGTTCCTCCACCAAACACAGTCACTGGAGCTCAGAAAGGTTCCCAAATGGATGAGAAGCCCCACTCTCGAGTCTTAAGACAGAACCACTACAGTCTCCCAATTAAGTGTAGCCTTTTTTGAAAAGTGGTCCTTTCTACACTTTGATCCAATGAGGAAGCATTTGAAGACATTCAGGTCAATTGCCTTTAATACGATGAAAAACCAAGAGATTAACTAGTGCTCCCACCCCCCACATGTGCCGCCTTCACCTTCTCAGGACCGATTAGCCAAAATGATGTCGGCATTTTGTTCATGCATCTTTTTATGTGTCTGTTGCTCACCTCCATAGCACTAGTAGGAATCATCTCTGAGAGTACTATGCCACTAATCCTCACTCCCCCTCCCAATTAATGACACCCCACGCGAGTCTCCGATGAAAGGCACATTATTAATATTCAAGGAAAAACCCTTGTAACCATTTTAACAGATACAGCTAACAATGAACTAAATTTGCTTTGTGCAAGACAGAGAGTGAGCATCCCAAATTAGTGCATGTAAAAGCTGAAATCCTTCCCCGAAAGGTCTCAGTACCATCCCCAAAGAATATCCCGATCATCAGCAGTGCCGTCAAGATTCCCGCCAACATTATCCCCTTTGTTGTCTGCAATGTAGAATCAAGCACATCTGGCAAGTGTCCTGGAGCTCACAATCTCTCAAACGGCATCTAATTCCCAGTGGTGAAAGAGAACGCCACTGCCTAATCGCGCTTCTCTTCAAAATAGCACCGACTTTTCTTCAATCAGAAACAATGGCTTGGTTTCATAAAAATATCACACGCTGGAGATTATTTGCAGAGAGGCCCATTTTACGCTTGAACCTATGGGTCCCAGACAGAATTCAAAATTAAGACCATGGACCTCACTTGAATGTGTGCTTGGTTCAGTGGGCAGTGGGAAGAAGGGCTGTGACCTGGCCTGTGCTGTCTGGAGCCTTTGGGAGGAAGAGGAAGATGGTGGTAAGATCTACCACTGAGTGGACATCCACTCTCACATAGGAGGAAGTCCTGCTGTCAGCCACATTTGACAAGCTGAGGCTCAGTGACTTTAAAGAATCTCCCCTAGGAAATTCAGCACAGATGAGAGTCATATTCAGGCTCACCTGCATGCCAGGCCTGTTCACAGGGGACGGGCAACCACCCCAGGCAACTCTAGACTATAGACTATACTGCAGACTGTACACCTGAAAATGGAAGGCCAGTTTAGTCTTCAGAAGTTTAAACATCCCAGATGCTCAACAGAAGGGAACCAAGGGGCATGTGGAATGTTATGGCGGTTATGAGCGCCCCTGCTGCATCCCAGGGATAGGCCTCCACCGCCTGCGACACCAGCAGGCTTGGCAAGTAGCTCTCCTGACCGTTCCCGCTTCACAGACGGTGAGATGGAGGTGCAGTGGCTCGTGGTCGGCAGAGCTGGAATTAAGCCCAGGGCCGGCTGACTCCAAAGCTAAATAGCCATGGCGTTGGGGCTGGCTCTGAGTGAGAAGGTGGGGTTTGCTGGTGGGGGAGCCGATGGCCTCCCAGCGCCTGAGATGGAGCAGTCTGACTACAGACGGCTGCTTTGCTAAGATGGGTCCTATGTTTACTTTATGCTCAAAATCCAGCTCAGAAGGAGAGTCCTCCAGGGCTGTAGAAAGTCAAGACTCCCCTCATCTTGAAGCAGCTGCTTCCCCCAAGATGGCCAATCCCAGGCCTGACCCTCACACCCTCAACCATGGTCCGTCCAGCCAGGGCTAGAACCCTGAATTTCCACTGACAGCTGCAGCTTCTGCCCCGAACCCAGGCTATCTCTCGGTGGAGCCTCCCTGGGGTTTTCTGTAAGTGGGCCAGTGAGGCTCCCGCACGGCCCCTCCCACTGCTAGCTCTCTAACAAGACAAAAGGCAATTTACCCAAATGTTATAATCACCTGGAGGCTGGCACGCAGGGGCATCCCTGCTTTATCTGTGGCATTGTCAGCAGCACCATAATGAAGGCTTTGTAAAGGGATAATATCACACTTGGAACTGCCAGATAAAATGCCCTTACAGAGCACACGTCCCTCCTAGCAGACATGGATATGTGCCATCAGCAGAAGGCACACTGAAGCCTCTACTGTGCCAGAAGCTTAGCCCATCCCTAGCCTTTGAGGGATGCTATTTTCCCTACTTGACAGATGGGGAAACTGAGGCCCAGGGAGTATGTTATTTGCTAACAATTATGCCTTTGTTAAAGGGAAGAGTCAGCATTTGAACCCAGGTCTCTCTGATAACATAGGTAAAGCTATGGGGCCCTCCACAGAAGTTGGCCTAGAAAGGGTAAGGCTGGTCCATTTGAAAGCTACCCATGGGTCCCTGCCAAGATCCATGCTTGGTAATGACAGCGTGCCCTGCTTGCTGCTCCTTCCTGACCTACAGAACTGCCCACTGTCACCCTCTCTTGGAAATCCCCTTTCCAACTGCGGGACCGTGGACTATGGTAACAATGCTTCCCTGCCCCCAGGGCAGCCTCCTGAAGGCATCCAGAGGCCATAGCTTCCCCTTCCGCAGCTGGAATCAGTCTGGCCAGCATGGTTTGTTTTGTCTCCTTTAATGGAAGTGAGTGCAAGGCCAGAACCATGGGCAGAAGCCTCACCTCTCTTCCTCAGTTCAGCTCTGGAAGTCAGGGAGCCCATACCTAGATCTGAGGGTCGCTAGAGCCACAGGTCAACTCTTGGAGATGCCACTGTGAGCTGGGCACCTTTGAGCAGGTGGCTTACCGTCTCTGAAATGCAGAGTCCTGTGAAAGATGGGAGTAGTTAGTAGAGGACCTGTCATTTAGAGTTACAGTGAACGTGAAACTGGTGCAGGCAGTCTAGGGGAACAGAGCGTGCTTCTGCCCATGGGGTGGTGCATGCCATGATCACGGGAATGGTGATTTTGTACCACGGATAGAAAGCAGAAAGCAGGTATGTCCTTCACACCACACAGCGAGAGAGCCAGGGTCCCTAGCAGTCTAGTCTCTGGCTTCCACCCACCTGCTTTTGATACTGCTTTGAAAACTGAACCTGTGGCCTGCTGTTCCCAGATCTCTCCTTGGTGTTTGGTTTTGGGGTACAGGCCTCTCATCTTCATCCTTTCTTATCAACCTTCAGATCCCCTGACACCCGAGACTCGGGTCTTCGCTTTTCTTCTGTGTACATGAGGGCTTCATATGACAGCGCAGAGCTTTCCCCAAAACTCCAAATCAGTGCAGGATGGAGAAAAGTACAGACAAAGCAGGCAGAGACAGGAAGCCTGGGGCCTTCAGGGAGCCCAGTGCTCAAATAAACCACAAATGACACGTGGAAGGCAGTCCAACACACTTCCATGTGGCCTGTGATGTTCATGTTCATATTTAATTTAAAATATTGAGTATGAGGTTCTTTCTTCCAAAACTAAGAATGCCCTCATTTCTCGGGTACCCAGAGCTGCAACAGCAGTGAGCTGAATGTCTGACTGTGTCCTATGTGGTTGAGATAATGGCCCAGAAAATGAGGTGCTAAGGCTGACCTTCAGGAGCAAGAGATGGGGTTTGTTAAAAGAAAGGGAAGGAACAGTTGGGGTCCTCAGATTTAGCACTCTGACCTGCTTGTGTGTTAGAGGCTGGGGGAGGACTCAAGGGGGCTTCCTAAAGCAGTGATGTCCAGCAGGGCTTTGATGGGTGTGTCCGAGTGGGTCTGAGCTGTGTGTTCCAGACAGAGAATGAAGTGAGTGAATGCTGGTTAGGGTGTTTGGCTTCTATCCCTCAGCCAATGAGCAGTCAGGGCCAGAGCTGCTTCTCAGGAAGTGGGGCATGGCCACAGCACAGGCTGCAGGGATGAAGACAGATGTGGCTGTCGCTGCACCACATCTGTCACTGGTGAGCCTGTGGAGAGGCTTTGGTTCTGAGCCTGAACTCCCTACCCTGTGATCCAGAGATGGTAACACTGACCTGCAAAACCAGTGTCGAAGAATAGTTCCCATCCCTCCTGCTTGTCTTGGCCACCCCAGCCTAATCCAGCCTCTGCCAACTGTACACTGGCTTCCATCATCCAGGTAAACCAGAGATCAGGGCAAAAGGAGCAGATGCTATGAAATCAGGCTGCCTGGGTGACCTTGGCTATGGTACTCAGCTTTGCTGAATTCTCTTATTATTATAGCAGGCATCCTGAATGTGGCCGAGAAAGACAAATCAATTATTAGTGCTCAAATAGTAAGGGTAGGGAAGCAGGAAGAATAGTGTGGTACCAACAGTGTTAGTCTCATGCACCCTCCGCTCAGCATGCACTTGTTCTGGGGTGGGAGAGGGGCCAGGTGTGCAGTCCCCACTCCCGAATGCCTCCTGTCCACACTGGACACAGATGATGGTTCTAGACTAGTATCACTCACAAGCACAAGTCATGTGTGTTTCGCCACCTCAGCAACAGGTTCTCTTCTTTGTTCCAACGTGGTCAAAAACTGTGGCACTCAGAGAAGTGTCCTTCTAGCCTAGGGCCTTCCTAAAGAACTTCTAAGGTTCATTTTTTTTTTTTATTTGTCTCGGGGCACTTTTCCCCTTACCCAGCAACTGAAGCACTCACAACTCCCACCCTAAGCCACACCAGCCAGACTTTCAGAAGAATCCATGAGGTCCACTGAGGGAGGGCATGTGTTTCTGAGGTGCCCAGCACCTGGCCCCAGGTAGATTCTGAGATTCCTGAGATTCTTAACTCACCTGTCCCCAATGAGAGCTCCTAAGGCACCCAAGCCTTGGCGCCTCTATCCCCATCATTTCAATATATTAAAACAAAATACAAGCTCTGTTTACTGTTGGGTCTCTCCAACTCTTCGTGGTCCATTATTTGACTGCAGTTCTGTTACATTAGCTCTGATTTCTTGGGAGGGGTGTGTATAGCACAGAATTCTGGCAAAATGAAGAAACAGCCTGCAAATAGATTTCAAGGATAATAAAATTGTTTTGATTTCTAGAATTAATAACTAATCAAGTTTGAATGCATTAATTATAATATTTATTTATTTCAGTCCTACCATTTCCTTTTTTATTTCCAAGCCTCTTATATCTGAATGGGCCTTGGCAAGCTTGTGGATGCTGGGTTCTGCAGCTCTGGTTACCAAGGGGTGATGTGGTTTGTGCTAATCCACTCCCAAGAGGATGCTTCACTACAAGGAGAGACAAGAGCAGCCTACGGCTTCTCACCTGTCTGCAGCAGGCTCTGCCTGGGCAGGGACTTCTCAGTCAATATTGACAGTACTGAGGTCTTTGCCTCTGGCCACCACCACCACCAGAAAAGTTCCAAGTCTCCTTTTTGTTGGGAGTTGTGAAAGGAACGCTAGGGCACGGCGGCATCGGTCCACCTCCACCATCCCATGCCTTTGTCATTTGTCCTGGAGGTGGGGCAGAGCTATGGGGGTGCCTGCCATGGGCTGAACGTCCAATTTGATTTGTAACTCCATCCCCGTCTGGACTCCTGTTGGCACTGACCCCAGAAGTAAAGGGCAGTGTCCTGTGACAGATGCTCTCTGTCCCAGAGCCTGGCCTGGCCCTGGACCCACTGCCTGTCTGGCATGACGAGGTTGGCAGTGTCTCTTCCCTGTATTTGTGATCCCATACACCCCAACTTCAGATACATTTCCACTGCCACACTCGGCCAGCTCCACGCAGTGTGCCACACATACTCCAGAGCTCCATGCATTACAGTGTGTTCCTTCCACCCTCAAACCTAACCACTGGCACACTCGCAGGCACACAGTAGAATGGGCATTTGTTCCCTACACACACTAGCAGCTTCACTGAGCCTCCCACTCTGCCCCAATGGAGTGAAGAAGGAGGTCACTACATCTCCTAAGCTGTCCTTACAGTAAGCCATGCAGTCCCTTCTTTTGTTGAGGAGGGATGAATGCACACACACGCACGTGTGCACACATACACATGCACACACCACCTCCCACACACCACACGCACACACAGGCACACACATACATATACACACACTCACACACCCCCACACCACATTCATGCACATACACATGCACGCACACTCACACAAACCCCGACACATGTACGCACAAACACATGCACACTCACACACACCATACACATGTATGCTCATTCACATGTATGCACACACACACAACCACCACCACATCACACATACATGTACATGCACATGAATGCACACACACACACACACATATACTCACACGCACACACAAAGCTCAGCCTCCCTAGGCTCTGGCCTGGGCTACCCTCCCTCCCTGAGGTCTGCCGCCTTGTTCATTCTGGGTCTCCTCCCTTTCCCAGTCCACACCCCTCCCCTCACACTAGTGGAATCTGCATAGGAGTGGTGACCACAGGGTTACATAACCCAAAGGTGTGCCAAGAGCCCAGCTTGTGGGTGCCTGGTGACCCCAATTTACCTGTTTGCCCACCACAGCTCACCTGCCCCAACCTGTCCTCTTAGCTTTGAACAGAAGCTCATTAGCTGAGCTGTGCCTCTTGATCCTCATGGTGCCAATTCTGAGTAAAGACCTCCTCCCTGTGGTTCCCCCCACCCCATATCTGCCAGGGACCCAGAAGTCCCAAGGGTACACTGGTGAGTCCCTTAGGGAACACACCCTTGCAATCATCCAGTTTGGGAATTAAGAACCCACTGAAGCAATGTCTAGCTTTCACCTCCTCAGTGTTCATGGAGCACCCTTCTTCCCGGCCAGGCCTCCCCTGTCTTCTTTCTGTAGGAGGTCTGGTTCAACCCACCGTGCAGATGGGATCCTGCCTCAGAAGTGAAGGGCTGCTCACCCAGCAAGTGGGTGGCTCTTCATCTGACCCAGGTCTGTCTGATTCAGAAGTCCTACCTTGTAAAGACAACTAACTTCTGGCTTCTCTCTGGGTCTTTGGCATTCCCTGTGCAGCAAGAGTTGTCCTAAGAATGTTTCAGACGTGACTTCATGACAAAGATTCCTGGCAAAGACATTTTTAGAGGGGCAAACAGGTTCAGCAAGGTGGCAAACTCTTGCCCAAAGTAGTGGCACAGAGCTCCAAAGCCATACTGTGTGTGTGAGTGTTGTATATATGTGTTTGTGTGCACTTCCTTGTGTGTTGTACACATAGAAGTCAGAGATAATTTCAGTTACCTTCTTCTGTTGCTCTTTACCTTATTAGTTTTGAGGAAGGGTCTCTCATTGAACCTGGAGCTAGTCAGCAAGCTAGTTTCATCTAGACGGCAAAGGCAGCAAGCCTCAGGGATCCAGTGATCCACCCTATCTACAGTGAAGGTACACACTTACACTCAGGGATCCAGCGATCCACCCTATCTACAGTGAAGGTACACACTTACACTCAGGGATCCAGCGATCCACCCTCTCTACAGTGAAGGTACACACTTACACTCAGGGATCCAGCGATCCACCCTATCTACAGTGAAGGTACACACTTACACTCAGGGATCCAGCGATCCACCCTCTCTACAGTGAAGGTACACACTTACACTCAGGGATCCAGCGATCCACCCTATCTACAGTGAAGGTACACACTTACACTCAGGGATCCACCGATCCACCCTATCTACAGTGAAGGTACACACTTACACAGATGCTGGTGTCTGGTGTCTGACCTCACGTCCTCACACTTGCCCCACTGAGCCACCTCTCCAGCCCTCAAAAGCCACACTTTTAACCAGTGTGCAGCCATACTGCCCCCGTCTGCTGTCTTCTTGCGTCAGTGTCATGCTGACCTGCAGACTCAACTGCTGCCACCTGTGACCTGTGCACAGCTTGGCAGGCCTGGCCCATATCTGGCCTATGCAGGCTGGTCCTTCTCCGTCTTTGCTGGAAGGGAAACCATAGACCAGTCAGGCTTGGCATTCCTGCAAGTGGTTAGTCCTCAGGTATGATCCTCGGCCAGGTGGTGAAGCGCCCAACCTATGGCCTCAGGACACAAAAAGCAGCAGCTGCTGGCAGTCCTGGGCCTGCACTTGGCAACTTCCTACTATCTGAGGAGCTCCATTTGCCCAAGGAGGGAAGATATTCTCTCTCTCTCTCTTTTTTTTTTTTGATCTCAGTCCCACGGAGTGAATCTATTACTTTTATGTCCCCAAGTTTACATTTCTCTATTCATTTGTTCACCATATAGTTATTAAGTACTTTAAATGTTCTGGGTCTGTGCTAGGCCCTGATGACGTGGCTGCTGTTTGAAGCAACCATGACCTTGGCTTCATTGTCAGGGAGGGCTTGTGAGGGTGGAGTAGAGGTGAGCATGAGGGCCCAGTCTACACACATCATGAGGTCCTTTGTGTCCAGACAAGTAAATGCATAGGCCCCTTCCCAATCCATAGCCTTTACCACTATAGGAATTTAGACTTCTGAAAGAAATCTCAGAGCATCACCTAGATCAAGAGTTGCTTGTGTTAAAAGGAGTAATCTGATGTCTGGATTTAAAGTATACCACAGCTGACATGTTCTTGTTTAGGCCTTTTTTGATTCTTTTTTTCCGCTGAAGACAGAACTTAAGTTCTCCTTGTGCCTATCAGGCGAGTATCCTAGTCTGGTGTTTTAGAAGGTCTAGGTATCCCAGGCTAGCTGGAAACTTCCTTATTCTCTAGCTGCAGACTCCTGAGGCAGAGCAGGATGGAAAAGGCTTATTCAGATTCACCTGGCAAAGCATTTACTGGGCACCTATGTGTGCTGGGTGCAATGGTCCCTGCACCAAGAGCTTAGCTCTAGGCCAATGATTCCCAGCCTAGATGCTGGGACCCTCATGTTATGGTGACCCAACCATAAAGTTACTTTTGTTGCTGCTTCATAATTCTACTGCTATTAGGAATCGTAATGTAAATACCTGATATGTAGGGTATCTGCTAGCAACCCTCAGAGGGGTCCCTAATGGGAAGGTCGGCATTATCTAAGAAATCTGGTGTGAGGGGCCGAGGGAGACAAACCGTGAATGTTTTCACTTGGGCAGCTGACTGTGCTCAGGGGTCTGGCTTCTCTTGGCGAGCATGATATGTGGTCAGTGAGGAGCACACTCTGTTTTCATGCATTTGAAACAAACAACCATTTTTATTTGAGAGCAATACAGTCACATGCCAGTGTGAGGACCCTACAGCGGTTCTCAGCCACATGCCCACATCCTCTTATTCATCGCCATTGTTGTGTGACACACTTGGCAAATTAGTACATTTGTACCGATACCAGTGTTGGTGAACTAATTTAACTAAGGTCTAAGGCTTAATCCAATCCCCTTTCTTTCCCTCACGTCCACTCACACATGTAGTTGTGTCTTTGTGGGCTCCTCTGAAGTGCGGCAGTTGCTCCAGCTTTTCTGTTTTATTTAGTGGGTTTTATTTGTTTTCAGATGGGGTCTCATTATGTAGCCCTGTCTGGTCTAGAATTCACTATGAGCCCAGACTAGACTCAGTCTCAGAGATCACCTACCTCTGCTGCCTGAGTGCTGGGAATAAAGGTGCACACTACCATGTTTTGGTTTGGCTAGGAACTGATCTCAGCAACTAGGCTACACCCATAGGTGCTGCTTTTCTTGTTTGGGGGCAGTTTTAAGGAGCACTGGTCATGTATTTTGTAGGATGTGCCTTCATGCAGAAAGTTTAGATGTTTCTCTTCCAATCAGGCTGTGATTGTAAGGTTTGGGGAAGAAGCCCACAAAAGTGAGGGCCATTTCTATCCAAATGGAACCAGGAGACAGGTTCCCTGGAGGTTGCTTGCCACTGTCCTGAACCTTGGTCCTAGCTGAGGTCAGTTTCTCCATTGCAAAGTTGCTGTGTGTGTGTGTGTGTGTGCGCGCGCGCGCACGCGCGTGCGCACGTTTTCTTCTCCCTTATTTTGGGAGATGGTCACTCTGCAAGGCATCTATTCAGATTTTTGTGTATTTTTGCCAATATTTTATGCTAGAATTTTTACTTTTTAGAAGTATAAAAACATTAGTGTTTTTAGGAGCCTAAAAATCTTGTATTTCAATGAACAAAACACATAAAAATCACCAAGACATTATACTGCAGGGCAGGACAAAAAAGGCAAGGATTATTTAAAATTTTTTTCTGTGATCAGATCACATTAAGTAAACAAGATTTGGAAAACACCCAAAAAACAGGAAGGAAAAATCTCACTTCCCAGAGTTACCCCAATTCATTTTATCACTTTTAATTTTTTTTGAGCTGCAATTTTACATGGAGCAGGGATTTCTGCATAACAAGTTCACAGATTTTTGTTGTGGGGAGGTGTTTTGTTTTGTTGCATCATCTTATTATTCTGGCTTATTATCTCATCAAAAGCATTTCCCCTGTATTGCCATATCGACTTCACAACTATCATTTTCGCTGGCTGCTAAATATTCCCTCCCCATGGCTTACAGTGAGAGCCCACTGCTTCCTCCCCACGCCAGAAGGTTGCTGGTATGGACAATATTTAGAAATCATTTGTTAAATGAATGAATAGACAACAGACTAACCATTCCCTAATTTAGAAATCTACCCCGTTTTCTGTTCTCTTATTCTAAACTGTATGGAGACAGCTACTACATTGCTTTCTTAGGATGGTGTCCCAGAGTGGCATCACCAGATCCAAAAACTTAGGATGATGTTAAATGCACCAAACCAGAAGTCTTCCCCTCCTGTTCCCACTTCCCTTTGCACCACCCACAACTCTGCCAAGGCTGATCATTTACAATTGATTAAAGAGTTCGTGGGGGTGTTTTCCCCGTCTTTTTTTTTTTTTTTTGCTTTCTTCCCCTCCTCCTCCCCTCCTGCCAAAAAAGGAGGAAAATTACCCGAGAAGGTGAAGATGTTCTCAGACAATCATATTAACATATTCCAACAATTGCAATTTGCAAAATAGTAATCACTACTCTCGGGCTCCAGGAGGCATTAATCAAAGCTACAGGTTTAATTCCATTTTAAATATTGATGAAATGTGCTCCAGCAGCCTCACCCTGGCGTGGCAGGGCCAGGGGAACCGAGGAGGTGGAGGGAGGGTGGAGGAGCAGCTGCCCGAGGAAAGGCATCTGGGATTCAAATTGGTGGCTGTGCAGCCAGGTAGAGAGTAAACCGAGTAGTGAAGAGGGCTGTTAAGTCCATTGCTGTCAATTTGTAACCATCAGGGAGGGGCCTGAGGACTGGTTCAGCACAATACCCCCAGTTTGTCTGGTTTCAGGGGTTACCGCTGAAGAGGCTGCAGCTGCACTGATTCGAATAGCCTGGAGACTTCAGAACTGTAATTATCAACCAGGCTGCTCACAGTGTGGCGAAAGTGGGCTCCACCAGCGGTTAACTCCTTGTGTGCTGACAAATCAGCGCAGCACCCCACCACACACCCTTGGGTTGCCAGCCTTAGCTAGGACATTCAGACAGCCTGCTAGGGGAAACTGAGGCCCAAGGGCAGAACCTTGGTCATTCTCCCAAGGGCAGAACATGTTCTCACTAGCAAGCCCTTTCTCTTAAGTCACACTGAGAAATACTGAAGGTAGGTAGGGGCTAGCGTGAGGGTCACCTACCAGGGGCTAGCTCTTGCAGAGGCAACTTTGGCTCTCACATCATCAAATTTGCCCTGGGGTGAGAAGTTAGGCTGCAACCAAGAAGTTAGCCTTACAGCCAAGATGAACTTGGCTGAGATTCCAGAGGCTGGGGATCTAAAACCTCAGTTTCTGGGACATGATCTCCCCAACCCCTGCTGTATTCTTACAGAGACCCAATGAGCTGCAGGGCTTGTGTGACACATTCAGGTATCCCCAAACTTCTTCCCAGTGTGGGCCTGGTGACCCTAGGGAGTGTCCCTGGGCAAGGGCTGGAGGAGGTTTTCACTAGCCTTCTGCTTTTCAGCTTTCAGTGAGTCCCCTTGGTCCTCAGAGTCCAGCGTTTGTCACCTGAAGAGAATGGGTAGTACCTTTCTCCTATGGAAGGCAGTGGGTTAAGCAGAGGTAGGGAGAAAATGCCTCTATTTCTGTGGCCCAGAGGAAGCTATCCTGAGGCCAGGGATGGACAGGAAGGACAGGCAGGTGGTAGGGGGTACAGGTGAGTGAAATGTGTGCAGCCCCATGGCACTCCTCTCAGAACAAACCCAGGCAAGTTCTCCCATGTGTCCACAAAGGCAGAAGTCCCACTCTGCCTGGTGTCCCCGGTTCTGGGAAGCTGGAGGTGACCCTTGGAGAACAGAATCAGCCATGAGAGCAGCCAGCTACAGAACATGAGGCACTGGTAACAAGCAAAGAACTAGCTGTGCATTTGGCCACAGGAAAAGTGAAACGGACCCAGATCGAAAAAAGTCCCACACAATGCGGCTCACAGCACAATGCCATTTCTGTAAATTAAAAACACATTTGTACACAAAACAAGAGGGCATATTTTACAAAGCTGCATGCATTTTTAGGGGTGCATGCCCTTCTATTAGAGTGGGTCCCTGTAGTGCTGGGGGAGGGACTGGGTTTATTTAAAAGAGAAAGAGGGAAAAAAGGAAAATCAGATAAATTCACAGAGGGTCCCATACAGAAAGGGCGGGGGGAAGGACCGCTGCTTATGGACTGAAGATCGGTGCTCACTCAATTGTGAAGCTTGGAAAAGCGTCAGCCATGGGCTGAGATCCTCCCGGCTCTCCCACATGCTGACCAGGAGGCTGGGCACTGTGGCCAGACCCCTGTGAGCCTGTGTGCTCATCTGCAGTGGTGGGAAAGATGCACTTGTGGGGAGGCCATGCGACGGATGCATCCCGTCTCTGAAAGGATGACACCAGCAGTCTCCTCCGTGTCTCCCACTGTCTCCTAGCACTTCTGCCGAAGTCTGGCCCAGTGTGAGCAGGCTGCTGCTTGTATGGTTGTCAGCAGGCGCTTGTTTGAGTGTGAGGCGCCCACTCCACCCGACAGGATCAAAGCAACTCAGGGTGGCCAAATGCTTTCGGGCTGTCTTCATCAGCTCCATCCTCAAACCACACACTCTTCTCTAACTTAGTGGTCCATTTTCCCAGCCAGGAGCATTGCTGAGGGATGCTGTAACAGTTAAACAAAGATCGGCTCCAGCCATTCAGAGCTAAACACCTGGGTCAACAGTTGGTGCTGGAAGGCACCCAGGCCCCAAGATCCCACCTGGGGGTCTCCCAGGGCCGGGCCTGAGGGTCCTAGTGAGTACAGGTCTAACTGTCTTCTCTCCCTACAGATGATGATGAACATGAGTGGATCGTCAGGACCTGCCGCAAGGGCTGGGCAGAGAAGCCCGCACAGAAACCCAAGCTGTGATTCCCTCTGCCCACGCACGGCTGCCGTTCTAGCTTCGGCTTGAGTTTCAGAATAAAGGTTTCCTGCACTGAATGGCCCTGAGGGTGAGGGCTTTAGAAGACACCCCCTTTTCACCTGCTTCAGTATCACCTTGGTGGCACTGGGCCCAAGCCCAGACTTGCCTGTCAGAATATATGGATATTGCATTCCCAATTACTTCTTATACATGGAACGTTCAAGAACCTTCATCTTCTGACATATTTCTAACTGAATGAGCAGCTAAGGGGGTAAAAACCTCCCTTCTGCAGATGGGGAATCTGTGGCTCAGAGAAATGTGACTGGCTGGTGACTCACTAGGTCTCATCTCAGCAGTGGCACCTCCCCCGGGACCGCCTTTCCCTCTGGGCACTGGATCCACAAGGTGCTTTGGCATCTCTACAGGATCCAAATCTCAGTTCTGTCACAGCCACCCACATGCAACTCTGGGCAGGTCAGTTCTTTGAGCCTCAGCTTCCAGCATCTATAAAACAGTTAAAAGAATGCTCAAAACAACAGAACACCACAGTGACTCCAGGGAGACAGTTCAAGAGGTGACACCTGGCAGGGTTCAATGCTGACCTGAAATCGCAATCTGTGCCACTGTATTGTAGCACTTGGATGAGTAAGGCAGAAGGACCACACGTGCAAGAGCCAACCCAGGTTACACAGTGAGGACCAATATAAAAAACAGAAAGTAAATCTGTGAGCTATGCATATCATCACCCCAGAGATCACATTTGTTAGCTGTGAAGAAGAGGGAATGGTAAAGGCCCCAAGCATCCTCTATGTTTGTATATGTAGTCCATGGAGGAGATCCCCCTTCGGACCCCAGGTTATGATCGCTGCTTTACCCAAGCTACCCTGTGGAGACAGAAGAGAGATCAGGTTAGGGATAGATTGCTGAGATCTTCAGAGAAAAAAAAACCTCTCAAACTAGGAATTCAGAGAGGACCTGGAGGAGAGCCACCAGTCAAGGGAGGTTTAGGTCCCCTCAAGCTAGCTGCACCATGCAGTAGACCTGGGGAAGTCATCTCTTCGTTCTAAGGCTTTTGCTACCCCCTAGAAAACTAATGGGGTGGGGCTCTATCGGTAGTTCTCAAGCTGGGTCTTCAAAACAGAAGGTACACTTAGCAGAGAAACACATACAACTCTTGCACACAGACAAGGTGTATATTTTCCGTCATATCCAAATAGAATTTAAAACAGACTGGAGAGGCAGAAATAATGTTGAGCATAGAGGGTTGAGGAGGGCTGAGTTGGGGTAAAGGGATAAGGAGATGGTTCAGCTGCCACACAGTCACGAGCACCTTAGTTGTGGTCCCTAGGACCCAAGTAAAACAACAGGCACAGTAATTTGTGCCTGTCATTCCAGTGTTGGGGACATGGAGACAGGAGGATCCTGAGGCTTGCTGGCCAGTGGCTCTAGCCAAATCGATGAGCTCCACATTCAGCAAGAGACTCTGTCTCACAAGGGCTTCAGGAGGTAAGGAAAGCATTCATACCCTATAGGCAGCTTGAGTCTCTATGCCTGGGGCTTTGACTTGAACAAGATTTTCCAGAGGAATGAATCCGACAACCACCAGACCACTGTCCAGCATATGTGGTAGCCCTAGAACCTGACTAAGCCATCATGAGTCAGTCTTGTGCTCAAGCTGGAGCCATCATATTGGATTCTTCCCTAGAGGATCCCTGTGTCTCTTCTTCCGTGCCCTCCCCAACACTTTCCCGTTTCACCTATTCCGGGTATCTTACTGGACTGGATCCAGCTCAAATGCCTCCCCTCAGTTCCCCAGCATATGAGAGAAATGTCTGTGGACAGCACTGGCCAGACTGAGGTTTCTCTGAGGCAGAGCAGCACAGAACACAGCAGACAGTTGGCATTCAGAGAGCAGAACAGAGGTCAACAACCAGCCTGGCTTCCCACAAAGCAGGCAATCCACGGGATGACACAATGTTAGAGAAGAAACCTGTCACCGTCCCTCAGCATTGTCCACTGCCTGGGCTATGGCGCCATCCGGCAGCTCAGACCTAAGTCCTTAACCGAAGAACAAGAAAGAAATGGAACCCCATCATATTCTGGGTTTAAGTGCCAGCACTTCTACTTGCATTAACTTTATTTATTACACAAATAAGACATTTACAAAGCACGACATGAAAGGAATGTAACAAAACAGACATTGGTTTACAAAAAAAGTGCTCACTATTTTCCGTTTGTGTTCCCCCTTTTTTGTGAGTTTTAAATAAATAGCCTTGACGGCCTGTACATTCCCAGGCTGTTCTGAACAGGGTAGTGGAGACATTTGAACTGCAACATGCTACTGCCATGTGATCCACACAAAAATTAGACCCCGGGGGAAGGCTCAAGGCAGAGTGGGTACGAGTGACCTGGGTTCAGCTGGCCACTTCCCACATGGTTGCAATTGGGGTTTTGATCATTAGGAGCGAAATCAGAGGGAAGATCTGGGTTCCCCAAAGCCAGATCAGGCCAGGTTCCGCCTGCTTGAGTCAGTGCCTGGCACAGGCTACTGCCTGAGTTCTGAACTGAACCACACAGCATTCTGGGAGGTGCTTTCTCTTTGTCCTCAGTCAGCTGACAATTTTGGAAGGGAAATGATGAAAGTTCCCTTCCGGGGTGGCACCATGCCTAACCCTCCTCCAGGTCCCACAGCAAACAGCACAGTGCTTCTCATCAAGTGCTAATTTCAAGCATGGGGATTCTGAAACCTTATACAGACTCGGTGAGATAGAGTGCTGTGATAGATTAGCGATGTCTGTCACGGGTGAAATAAGGACAGCAACTGCATTCATTCTAGAAACTTGCCTTCCCTGTCCTGGAGTCTCCTTCTCAAAGCAAGGAGGAGGACTCTGGCGAAACATGCTGCTAGCAGCCTCATGTGAGAAGTGCATCAGCCCACCAAGTGCTTCTGTAATCACAGGATAAGTGTGGGACAAATGGGTACCCCTGAAAACATAAGGGGCCCTGTGTACCCTGAGACCTTTAGTTGGAATTGGCCTCTGCTCTCAGGAATGGGTGGAGCTGGCTCTGCTCAGAGTTGCTGGGGAAATTGCAAAGATGCCGGCTGAAATCCTGGGCTTGGCTACTCACTGAGGCCATGGGCACCTCTCTTCACTCCAGCATGAATCAGAACTAATATTTGGACCAGCATTTCACTGGGTTCTTTTCCCACCCCACCCCACCCCCAGAGAAGACTGGCTCAGGCCCTCCTCTCAGGACTGAGAAGTGGTCTACAAGGGTCCCTGATGCCAGCCCACCCAAACATTCAGCAGTGTCACTATGCAGATGGTACACATCCTTGCCTTGACTCCTGCTGGGTAGCTGAAACGGTCAGCTCCCCACCAAGTCCAGTGTACCCAGTCCCACTCCTCCATGCCAATGGGGGGTGTTCTCTGGCATCCACCCCTGCCTGCCCCTCTGCCTCTTCATCTGGGCAGGCCTCCATCTCCGCCCTACTGGGCCTCTCAGGGTTGGTCAGGATCTCTTCTTTTTCTGAGTTAACTTGACATAACCAGACAGATGGAAATGATAAAGCTAGAACATAGCTTTCCTTTGGGGACACCCCACAAACACTGTAGAGTTTTCCAGACAAATAAAACTAGAACATAGCTTTCCTTTGGGGACACCCCACAAACACTGTAGAGTTTTCCAGACAAAAGCAACAGAGTATATAATGTTGGGGGTTGTTGGCTATTCAGAATTCAGAGATGGTTCTAAGAAAGTAGTAAATAAAGGCCAATGTGGGGGGGGGGGGAGAAAACCTGTGAAGTAGGAGACTGTTGGTGACTCGCGACTCAGTTTGCCATTGCTGCTGTGACCAGCTGACGTCAGCGATGACTCCTGTTTGGTGAGGAGGGCAGGCTGCTTGTTTTCATGCCGATGGTACATTTCAGGGAGCCTGCTTTCTCAGAGAGGGTCTCTGCTGCTCCTGGTGGGTTCTGGTCCTTGGCAGGGGAGGAAAAGGCCGGGCCTGGGCTGGGGTGACCATTGGCAGAGGGCAGGATGGCAGTGGGTCAGAGTGTATGCAGAGGTGGATCCCTGGCCACAGCTGGATGCTGATCTCAGCGGCTGAGGGGCAGCTGTGCGGTGCCCATGGACAGATGCGCAAGTGCCGGTAGCGTTAATACTGAAAAAGGATGACCTGCAGGAGAAGGGCAACACAAGTGGCTGAGCTGGTGCGTTTCCCACCAAGCAGCCCAGGGGACCTCAAGGTCTGGAGAACAATGGTGGGGTTCCAGAGCTTAGACCTGAGCTTAAACCCGATCCCTCAGTTTACTTCCTGTGAGACCTTGGGCAGCTCACTTCCCTTCTCCTAGCCCGTTTCCTCATGTGTAAGTCGGGATGGCAAAGTCTCTTGAGCAGAGCAGCAGCAGAGAGCCACTGTGTGCTCTTCTCTGGACCCCAGGAACAAAGCAGCACAGTCACACAGCATATTGTGACTGTTCTGTTATTTGCCATTTTATTGATCTCTGACTTGCCCAATTATGAATTGAGCCTTATCATGTCACAGTTTCAGGCATCCATATCTCCCACGTATAGGGGAGCACTGAGAAGATGTTGATAAGCAAGAGCTGCTGAGTACCTTCTGTGCACCAGGCACCTGTGTGGGCTCCTCACACACACTGCCTCCCGTTTCTATGGCATTGTAGGATGGCAGAAACGATTAGAGCCCCCATTTAGCAGAGGCAGAAACTCAAGTCGCAAGAAGCTAATTGTACTTCAAGGTCTTCTGGGGAGGAAGTGGCTGATCTGGGACTCTGGATCACCTGACTTCAGGTCATACTCTATGCTTCACACAGCATTCCTCTGGGCCTAAACTTCAGACCCCTGGCTTTGAGCTCCTATTAGGAAATAACTCTGGTCAGACCTTTCTCTGCAGGTTGCATTCCTTCCACCTGATGGAGGCCAACCAACCCTGACTTCTAAGACCCTTCTACATGCTAGAGCTATGGGATCAGGGTATATGACCAGGAAGAAATGTAGTTCTCGGAACTTAACAGGTATGTGGGGCCAAATGATGTTGTCATGGACTCAGGAAGCTCCACCGTGCTCCAGTGATCAGGGGTGGCCAGGACAGCATTAGTCCTTCTTTTTTTTTCTTTCTTTTTTGGCTTTTATTTTTTAAGACAATATTTCTCTTTGCAGCCCTGGCTATCCTGGAACTCTCTCTGTAGACCAGGTTGGTCTTGAGCTCACATACATCCACCTGCCTCTGCCTCCCAAGTGCTGGGATTAAAGGCGTGCGCCACACTACCTGGTTGCCAGCACTAGTGTGAACAAGTGGACCAGCACCAAGGAGTCTCTGGTATCCTCAGAGGTTTCCCAGAAGGACTTGGGAGAAAGCTAAAATTGTCGTCTGTCCCGCCCTACATGTGTAGCCGGCAGACTTCATGCACATGCATGAGCAGATGTGGCTAGGAGAGGTGCTTAGGAGCTGGCAAGCAGGCCTGACAGCAAGAGGGTAATAGGTCATGAAGGAAGGACACACACTGTACCACAGAGCTTCTGGCTACAAAACTGGGGACACATCCCAGAGCGAGGGATTCTGGCTCAACAAACAAACCCAGAGGCCAAGAACCTAGAGCCAAGCTGCCATCACCCAGCCTGGCTCATCTTTCAAACTGAACTGGACACAACCACAGCTCAGCTCAGCATATGAGAAACAAAGGCTTTCCTCTGAGCTCAACCCTGTGCACTGCTGCAGCTCCTGACTCAAACCCTTCACTCCAGGGACTGGGTCTCTACCAGTCCCCACCTTCCTGGGCCTCAACCACACTGAGCATCAGCGGTCCTTCTAGCTCTGTCTTCTCCATGCCTTTGGACCAGCTGCTCTTTTGACATGGATGCCCTTCTCTTCCCTGCCTCTCCCCTTGAGCTTGTCACTCCCTCTTCTGAATCTTCTGGGGTCACGTTTGTCCCCCATTCTGTCTGCTCCATCACCCTACAATGTAATTGCCCAAAACCTATCTATACCACAGAGCCCTTGAGGGCAGAGTTTATGTGCTCTCCCTGTACAGTCCCAGTGCCGAGTCCAGCTTCAAGTCAGCACTCAAGAGGCAGAGTCAAGTGGGTCTTTGTGAATTAGTTCAAGGCCAGCCTGGTCTATGGAGTGAGTGCCAGAACAACCAAGGCTACACAAAGAAACCCTGTCTCAAAAATCAAAAACAAAACGCCAAAAAGAAAGAAAAAGAGAAGGCCATGCCCACACCAAAGACAGCTGGGAGGTGTCAGCCAGTATAAAGTGCTAACCTCAAGGTTATAAAGTGCTAACTTTATAAGGGACAGAGTGCTAGGCTCCACAGCCAGCAGCTCTCATCCTCCTGGAGCTTGCTCACCAGAGTCTCAAGCTATGATACTATACCGTCCTGCTGGGCCATCTGGACCCCCACCCTCCAGCCCCTGCCCCATGGCTCCCGCCTCCTGGGAAGCCCTGTGCACAGCAGGTTTCAGAAAGCAGTGAGGAAGACCTTTCCTCAGGAGTGTTCTCTTCCCCAAGCACCACTCATGCTGGTCTCCAGCGCTCCTCACTACCCCTGGCTTTAGGATCAGCACCTTCCTAAGCTGCCTCTGGGATTCCCAGGCACACCAAGAGCTTCCTGCTTCCCACGTGATCACCCTGCCCAGTTCCACTGAGGACCACCATCACCCAGATGCCTGCTAAAGTCCAAGGCCCCCACCTGCATCCTAGCATCCTTAGGGCTCTGTTTCTCACCACTTTCCCCTCACCCAGGCTCTGAGCCTCTGGCTCTCCATGTCTGAAATAAGGAGTTGCTTGGGGACAACAGCCTTGAGGACTATTAGAGATGACGTTCCTACCCACTGCTGGCTACATCTAAAGTAGACCTAGCTACTTTCATCTGTCACGTGGACAAGATTAAACCAAGCCATGAGACTGAGCGACATCTGTGCACCCTTACTAAATTCAGTATTAATCCTGGAGTGACCAAAGCTTCGCTACCACGGAGAAGGCCCTGCCAGTGGACCCTGGGTCACACGTGGGCTTCTTTTCCTGGGACCCAGCGGCCCTAGACAACTAGGTACTGCCAACAGGCAGAAATGAATAGAAAAAAAGGAATACGAAACAGGAAGTGGAAACCCTCTCCAGAACCTCCAAGCATGAGTAAATTCAGAGTAGATAAATAAGACAGTTTTGCTGCCAGTGGGTAGGGCAGCCTACAAGGATGACTTCAGAGAAGTCAAGCACATGAAACACACACCAAGCTGCTCTGATGACTGCCTTGGGGACACACTGGGGGCCTGAGTGATCTGCCACAGCACGGCATGGTACCCATTCAGTCACAGGGAATACTGCCAGAAACCCATTCCCAGCAGGAAGGCTCTGACCCACCAGAAACAGCCAGGCTCCATTTACCTTCTCACCCCGGTTGGAGAGCGGCCCATCCATATCGGCTTTGAGGTGGACAGGGGGTGCGGTGTAAGGCAGTCGGCAGTGCACCTGCCCGCACTGTACCTGACCTGTGGACGAGAGGATGCCTTGGAGCCCATTCCCCAGGCACCACACAGGATCCCCACCTGTTGTGTGCTCAGAAAGCTGAAGTCTGATCATTAACCCAGGGCTCTAGCTCTGTGGGGGGCTCTGGGAATGGCCCCGAATGAGTCGGCTGCAATGCCATGCATGTGTAGGACTCTCCTGTGCTACAGCCCAGCTCACTGCAAAGTCAACATTCCTATATGAATGTCCGGAGGCCCTCCTGCAAGAAGGATGTACCCATCTATTCAGATCCTCACCCACACATTCTGATTTCCAAAGCATCAACAAGGGCAGGTTATGAACTGCCTCCTAGGAGATCCTGTCCTCACTGCTCTGCTTATAACTGCAGCCCAACAAACAGGCCCGTCCTTCATTTTTTTTTCTTGACCGCACTTCATTTTTTTTCTTGACTAGCCCTAATCACCCAAGTTACATATAATTTCATTGTTTTTTTAATATTGTCTCTTCATCAACTAGAATGCAGGCTCTATGACATTCCCCCATGCACACCTGATCTTACTGGCTTTCAGGTACCTAGGATGGGCATAGAATATACAAGGCACTCTTTTCTTATTTCAGTTTATGCATATGGGTGCCTGGCCTGCATGTATGTCTGCGCACTACTTGCATGTGCTTGTGTCCATGGAGGAACTGGAGTTACAGATAGTACTGAGCTGCTGTGTGAGTTTTGGAAACCAAACCCTTATCCTCTTTTTTTAAAAAATTATTTATTTTTATTTTACCTGCATTGATGTTTTGCCTGTATGTCTGTGCGAGGGTGTCAGATCTTGGAGTTACAGACAGTTGTGAGTTGCCATGTGGGTGCTGGAAAACTAAACTAGGGTCTTCTGGAAGATCAGCCAGTGATCTCAAATTCTGAGCCATCTCTCCAGCTGGTACCCTTATCCTCCTAAAGAGCAGCCAATACCGTTAACTGCTGAGTGATCTCCCCAATGCCTGCGAGGTACTCTTTAAATGTTGGTTGAATGAACTTCCATACCCTATTCCAACATCTAAAACTGTTGAGAAAAGTTTATTATTGGTTCTGTTCCAAATCTCTCACGCATTTCAGCCTGCTTACCACTATAGCTAAGCATTCATTTGCCTGTCTCTTCTGCAGGCTGCCCTGCCTGCTCACAATGACGCCTAAACAGACACTTGCAAGCGATAAGTCAGCTGGGTCAAGTTGCTGTGCCTGAGACACCATTCTCTCCTCTGCAGGGTAAGGCAATCCTATTTAATTCTTACAAGACATTTCTGAACAGCTTCAAATTATTCAAATAACTGTGTCTGTACATTTTCTGGAATCTGGTTCCAAAGGTTTTTTTTTAAAAAAACAATTATTTAAATTAGATTCTAAGCACTGAATTTAGTTGACTGTAAATGGGTGGGCGGGGCCCACTTCTAAGCCCTCTAAGTTCACAACTTGAACTTCTTGTCTTCAGTTCACGGCAAGGCAAACGGCTAGGTTGTCCTTGGTCACGCGGCAGAGGTGCGCATGTCCTGACTTCTCCAGAATCAAAGACAAATCTAGGCTTGACCAGCAGAATACATGAACAGAGTCCTGATTCGCTCCCGACAGAAGTCACCTAGACCCATTACCGCTCTACACCAAGTGTTAGCTGGCTGCCAAGAGAGTCCCTAGTCTTTGGCACCTTCAGCAAGTGTTTAATAGGTGTTATTCAGGCTGAACATTAAGTCATTGTTTAGAAACAAAAGGGAGAAAGTGTCCCTCCTGGTGAGAAGGTTCAGAAATGGAACTGTCTAGAGACAGTGCCAGCTGGCAGCCTGGCACAGCATACAGGGCTCTACCCCTTGCATCGCAAAGCAGCTGATGCTTAGCCTGTACGTGCTAAATGGGGCCTTTAAGTCAGTTATCTCAGGGTTGCTCACAGTACTGCTTTGAGGGGGGCTACTCTCACTGCCCCAGTTTTAAAGAAGGAGGAAACTGTCTAGCGATCCAAGAAGCTAAAAAATTTGCCCAGTGTCTCCAAGCTAGGAAGGAGCTTTGTAGCTTGATCCCAGGCAATTACAATGCCACAGTCCACACTCAGTCATTCGAGTTCCTGGAACTTAACAGTAGCCCCTCTGGTTTCCTAGTCTGTGTAATGGAATAATGACCAATGATGTTCAGAGCCTCGGAAGGCATCGCCTCAGGCACAAGGCAGGTGCTCTCTAAGCAAGAGTTTGGTCCCGTCTTTCCCCTTTTAGCTGGAGTTCACAGATGATTGCTTGAGAGTATGCGTGTGTATGACTTTTTTTTGGTCATACCCAGCTTGAGGAAACGACCCCAAAGGAAAAGAGACTGTAATAAGCACCTGCTCAGTAGCAGATTCACGTGTCTCTCAGTGACTGCTTGGCTCTCAGAAATCCAGTCCATACCTTCACTCATTCCGCTTCCAGCTTCGCCATGACCCACCCACCCTCGAGCGCTCACCGCCCACCCGCATCCTACCCTTGCTGTCCCTATTGGGATCACTTGCTATCCTGCCCACATGGACTCCAGGAAGGAGGGAGGAGGAAGAGAGGGACAGACTGAGATGGAGATGTTTGTCCCTCGTCACTGGAATGTGAGTCCCAGGAGCAGTGCAATTCTGACCTACTTACTGACTCTTCTATCTCAGTGCTAATAACACAGGAGGCACTCAGAGTACACATTTGATGGATGCCCATGTCACTAAATTCTCAACATCCTTGACAGGCAGTATCGCTATTCTAGTTCACAGATGAGGAAACGGAAGGGTTGGAGGAGAGTCTGCTACTTGTCCAAAGGCCTCACAGCCCTGGGTGGTCATGCCATCCTGGCCTCTGCTCCCCAAATGCGCCCATGCCAGGATGCCCTTTGAGCCAGGGTTTGCCCACTTTGAGTTCCCCATTGTATGTTCCTCAGTAAGTCTAGCCCACCCTTCGGAGCTCAGCTTGCTTAGAGGCAATGCTCCTCGGGCTCCAGTATTCCCACACACTCCCACCTGGCATCTTTCCTATAGGCTGTCTTGTTCGTCAGAACGCAGGTTCCTGCCCCATCCCACGCACATACACAGTGGCTGCTTGAAGTTTTACTATTTGTTCCCTCTACCAAGGGCCGGACCCACTAAGGAAGAGCGGGAAATTAACACCCCCCCCCCTCACATCTTTATCCACTAGTCTTCAGATCCCTCCCACCCCACCAACAAACCGAGGAGTATTTCTCAGCGTCCCCTTCCCCACAGGCCTTGCGGCCCCAGAATCGTTATCACTTACTCTCGATGTAGCCGTGCAGGGTGACCATTCGCGCCCTTTCGGGGCTGCTGAACGGAGAGTAGTGGATGTCGTCGGACAGGGCGGAGGGGAGGCGGGATGGGGGCGCCCCTGAGGGTGGCACCGGGTGCTGCGGTGTATGTTTTTTATGACGCGCTCGGCAGTTCTGAAACCACACCTGGAACGACAGCCTCCGCAGTCTCAGCAATCGCGGAAAAGGGTCAGCCGTGCCGCCAGGGGACCTAGGCCACACTGGAGAGGGTCGGCCACGTGCACCCGCGACCCTCCGCTATGAGCTCCAGCGCTCGCCCCGAGGCCCGCCCCAGACCTGAAGGCCGAGACCCTGGAGCCCCACCTGGATGACCCTGCGGCTGAGGCCCGTCATGTCCGCCAGCTTCTGCAGCGTCTGCGCGTCGGGGTTGTTGTCCTGTGCGAACTGAGCCTGCATAACCTGCGGAACACACGAGGGCCCTGAGACCTCCGCCCAATCAGAGGCTCGGGGCCCGAGGCCACGCCCCAGGCAGTTCTGCCCGCGCGGCCTCCCGCGGGTCCCCGCAGGAGGCGGTGGAGTCACCAGTCCCACACAGCCACGCCCACTCCTAGGCCCCGCCCACTCGTCTCCGGGCTAGCGGAAGGGTCGGGGTTGCGTACCTGCAATTGCTCTGCGGTGAAAGACGTCCGCGCGCGCTTGGCCGGCTTGGGTTGACTGTCCTGTTCCGAGGGCACTGCCCCCTCCAACGTGAGACCGTTCCCTGGGGGGCGACAGAAGCGGCTGACCACGCGTCCCCATCTCTTCTAGTGGCAGCCTGGAAAGGACCGGGTGGGGGGGAGCTTGTCCCTGGAAGGGTCAGGAGCGAGGTGGCTGGGAGCTGGGATCCCAAGGTCATAGTCCCCGAGCCTAGAGCACTTCTCAATACTATCGCCTTTTTTTTTTTTTTTTTTTAAGAGAGGAAACTAAGGCTCAGAAAGAAGAAAGTTCCTGGATGGGAACCCCAGATTCTCTATCTCATATCTGGAGCCTGTCTGACCCTATTGTCCCTCCTAGGTAAGCTGGAGAGAAACCAAGGTGGAGATAAAAACAAAAGCAT
Organism: Chionomys nivalis; assembly: GCF_950005125.1. Lineage (NCBI taxonomy): Eukaryota > Metazoa > Chordata > Mammalia > Rodentia > Cricetidae > Chionomys > Chionomys nivalis. The sequence goes on from NC_080107.1 coordinate 51,518,097, forward strand.
GCAGTTGCAGAAGCTATAATCCCAACTTCGCAGAAACAATGGGAAGGGAAGAGGTGGGAAGGTTCCAGTAGTTCCAGTGGCCTACCTCCAAGAGTATCACTGTGGGGACTTTCTACTTTCGGTATTTCAGTGCCTTTTTCTTTTCTTTCTTTATTTCATTTATTTATTATTATTGTTGGTGTTTGGAGGCAGAGTTTCTCTGTGTAGCCCTGGCTGTCCTGGAACTCTCTCTTTAGACCAGGCTGGCCTCTAACTCATGTAGATCCACCTGCCTCTGCCCCCTGAGTGCTGGGAGTGTGTGCCACCACACCCAACAACTTTTGAAGTATTTAAAAGAATTACATTTTACCTTCTCCAAAGTATGGTTTACTAACTAGAACATATCTTAGGTACTGTCTGTTTTATAGAACTTTTGCAGCTATGATTGTAAACCAGCAGATATAGTCCCATTTAATACTTCATTTTTCTGAATACAAAAATAATACACTGTTCTTATCAAAAGCCCAAAACTCTGGCAAGCACTGAGAAGGGGAAAGTTACCAGTGACTCTGCCACTTAGGGATAACCTCTGCTCACAGTTTGTTGTAACACTTTAATGGGGAGAAAGAACTATGCAGAAGGGAAAAACTATATGTACAAAGAAAAAACCGGGAATGTAAACAGGGAGTAACGACATCTCGAAGTTTTCTTAACCACCTCTCCTCATTTTTCTATAATGAATGTGTGTGTTGTTTTACTTAAAAGCAATGGCTAATGCTGATGGTGGGTGACCAGAAGCTCCAAGTGTTCAAGCTGTCCCGCATAGGATGTCATCGGCAGACCATGACTAAGGGTGGCCCTGGGTGGTCCAGGAGTGAAGGAGCCTGTGGTTTACTGATTAGCCATGGTGTAGAGGAAGTTCTGACTCCCGAGTTTCCAGCCCAGCTCCACTGCCTACTTGTCCAGCACTACAGGAAACTTCAATGTGCCCCACGTTCAGTTGCTCCCCATTTAGCTATTGATCCCAGCAGGAGAAAGTGATGACCTTGGGTGAGGCCATGGCCAGGAACTGTTGGTCCCTGACTAGCCCTCCACTGGTACCCAGACATTGAGGTAGGGAGGTCCATGCTCCTTGAGAGGAGCTGTGCAATATTAATATCCCAAGAAAATCAGTCAGCTTAAGGGCTACTGTGCCTATTTTTTTAGGTGGGAAAAATGAAACTCACAGAGACAAGCATATCTCAGGAGTCTCCTGGCTGTTGAAGGGGTTCTGGAGCATAGGAATGAAGTATCATAGTGTAGTGTGCTATGTTATGATAGTTAAAACATTGGGTTTTAGGGTCCTAGCAGACCTCCTAGACGTAAATAACCTCTGCCTCTTTCCTAGCTACGGATAGCACAAAGCTCCTAAAAGTGTTTTAAGGACTTACACAGCCAGCCACATTGAGAGTAGAACTATGCTGCCTCTGCCCACAGATCCACTAGGGTCCCCACCTCCCCTTATACATCACCCCAACCCCCCTGGCATGCTGGAAGATTTTCACCCTGATCCTGAGATATGTCTTGGAAAAGGTCATAATGTCAAAGCCAGAGGAGATTCAAGGAACATTCTAGACCATCATCTAGATATCTTGCACAGATGTAGGGCAGGAAGAATCCCTTAGAGAAAAAGGAAAACCTCAGCTGTTGGCATTGTATGGTGGAGCCCTGTCTCCACAGGTCCCTTTGAAACCTTTATATTCAGAACCCCTGATCCAGGATGAGCCACCCTTAGCCTTTGGCTTCCTATGACCCATAAGGAAGTGGAAAGGACTGCTCAGATATCTGGCAGGTTGGGTAGGGTGCTCCACAGGCCAATGCGCTTGTAGGCTGCCGTGCAAGGACCAGTAGAGACCACACAAACGATGGGGCCAGAGCGCATGCTTCACGTGTAACTTCCCCGCGCCCGCCTCCAACCCACTTTCAGGTATTTCAAGGACCGCTCAGCGGGTACAACTGTGCGGACCATACCTAGGTGCTAGGGATGGTGGGAAAAGGCTGGGACTAGGTGCTGGGTAGGACGGGTTGGGTACCATTCTCCGCGGCCCTCTTGAGGTTCTCAATCATGGTGTCGTAATGGATGCGGCAAAGCACCTTCTCCTCAACCAGGCCGAATTCCTCCCCGGTGGACAGCTGGCGCTTGCAGGAGAAGCAGGCGAAGCAGGCCAGGTGGTAGGCATTGCCGCGCGCCCGCCGCACCCAGTCACTGGCATAGATTTGTCTGCCGCATCGGGCGCACTTGGTTCCAAATCGGCTAAGGGACAAAGGGGGACAAAGTTCAGAAAGTCTTCCACTCTATCGCTCAGGGCACTCACTGCCCTGGGTTCACGTGGCAATTATCCTACAGTTGAATCCTTTACTCCCGTGCATCCAAGTCCTATCAAGAATATGATTGATTGAGAGTGGGATTTTTATTTTCTTCTTGCTTTACTGAATCTCTCAAATATTCTCAACAATCACTTAACATTTGTATATTTGTTCATTATGAAATTCCATGAGTGTTAGGAAAACACTACAGTACAAAACAGGGAAAGTTTTGAGCATTGCCTGCCTTGCAAGATTCTAATGCTTCACAGTTTAGTCTCAGTTCTCATTTTGCAGAGGAGGAGGTCAGGAATCTAGGACCTAGGACAGGCTGAGTCACACACCACACAAAGACAGGGACCCTAGCAGGCCTGACTCCAAAGAGGAAGTTTTCCTAAGGATATACCTGCATGCACTCACTGACTTTGTGACCCCACAGATCATTGAATTGCTTTTACTTCTTATTTTCCTTGATCTGAGCTATGAAGATGACCATAGCAATGACTGCTACTATGAGTTTAGTGCCTTGCAGTCAACCCGAGCAGTCCTGAACTCTGGAGCCCATGACATCCTAATACTAATTGGAAAAAAAAAGTCTAGATCAAATGTTCCCTTGTCTCTTATGTCTTCTTTTCATTCTGTGTGTCTGTTTGTCCCTTCCCCTTCTTTCTCTGCTATTTTCATGGGGGCTTTTAGGCTGCTACAGCCTGGATCCCAGGCTGGGAGTCCCTTAAAGTGCTACCTCACCTGCTTAAGCCCGTCTCCTCCAGTGCACACTTTTATCCAGGAAGCAGGACCAGCAATCACTCAGCCCTCCAGCGTGGATATCAGACCCTTACATTCTCACCTATCCCCACTGCTGTCTTTCCTGGCTTAGTCCCCATCAGGCTCCTCTCTCTGCCCCATCTGCACTCAGCTCCTACTTTCCAGGATTGGTGTCAATGTATCATCCACACTGAAGTCAGCAGTTAACATTTTAGCATGAACACAGAATCCTGTCCCCTGACCTGCTTGTAAAGTCTCTGGTGGCTCCATGCTATCCTTGGGGTCTAGTCCAAGATGCTTTGGATTTACAAAACCCAACAGACCACATCCTCCTCAGGCACCTCTTCCCTAACCTTCAGTATCTCCCACCCTGAACAAGCCACAGTTGAAGCTCATTTTCAGTCCTTTGTTGTTCTCTCCACCCCCAACATTTTCCCAGCCCCAGGCCTTTGCAGGTTATTCCTTCCCTGGCCTTGCCTTCCCCCAGAGTCTACCACCATTGCTCACACTATCAGCACTGATCACGCTGTTCTTTAAGTGTCTGGAGCTTTGGCTTGCCCCTTTTGTCCTTGGCATTCTTGGAGATGGGTTAAGAATAGCCAAAGGATTTGTGTTTCTGTCTCCAAAACCAGCACCTTTCCTCTGGAAAGTACACTCACACTGCTGTGTGTGGATAAACAGCCCAGCACAATTCACTCCAGTTACACCATGGTATTGCCTGTTTTGGCAAATTCAAGTTATTGGCTGTTGGAAATGCTGGAATGCAGCGTATTCATCACCTCGGACTCTCTCACAAACTCCACAACATTAATCTCTGGTACAAAGGGAGTCCAGGGACCCTGCCCACGCCTCTAGGTTTGCTCAGGCTGAGCTTCAGCCCTTTGCCTAGTCAAACACCTACCCCACCCAAGTAGAAGCTTTTCGTGACCTCAGAAATCATGGCTTCTCTGTGGGGGAGTCTAGAACAGTTTGTGGTCTCTATTCCTAATCCCTCAGAAAATGGAGACTTTGCCAATATCCCACCCCCAGTCCTGCTGGTGGTAGCCCCAATGAAACCGCTTTCTGGCCACCCATGGGAGGCAGGCTTTATTGTTTGTACTTTGGGATGATGGAACAACCAGCCTTTCCCAGAGCTTTGCTTCCTGTTAAGCACACCCCTCCCAGCTCAGTGCACCCCATCATCTATGCTGGAACCAGTGAAGTACAGACTCCAAAACTTATTATCACCCCTGGAGTCAGAGATTCAAAAACCGCAGTTGACTTATTCCACACAACACAGAGTTCATGGTGGGAGCTGAGGTCCCCTCGAGGTGCTGAAGGACTTAGGAGCAGCAGGAATGGAAATAAGGACACCTGGCATCCCAGAGGGGGACAGTATTGGCCTTGGTCTAATGCTGGCCCACTCCTGCAGTAAATTCTGAGAAGTGCCAATCGGAGATGGAGGAAGGCAGAGTAGGGAAGCAGCAGCCTTTGGCTGTGGTCCTCTGCACCCAGCACACTCTATCCCCACACTCCACTCCATGGGATCCTGGTCCCATTCTCCCCGGGACTCACCGGCTTTGGTGCCTACAGAGATAGGTCATAGTATCCCCCCATCCCCTGGCTCCGGGGTAAGTGCCGCCAGTAATCCACTCGCCAGCAACATTCACACCCTCTGCACATCACTTCAAATGCGGTCTTCAGCCCTAAACTGAAGCGCCACAAATTGGCCCAGTCAACCAAACCATCCTCCTCCAATTAGATCCATGGAGAAATGGTGGCTGTGTTTAGATGCATTGTGTCAAAAAAGAGCGACGGAAAGCTACGATCCAAGTCTGACAAAACTACAAATTTCTGCCCGACAGGCTTCGAGAGAGAATCCAACCGTACTCTTCTATTCCGGAAGCAGCGAAAATCAGCATCAGCGGCAAAGACAACGAAACTTCAAGAAAGGGATGCTTGGGAGCTGTGGAGGGGTTGCCTAAGGGTTTGGGGGATGATTCTACTGACACCCTCATCCACACTGTGAGATCTGGATTTTTTGCGCGCCTCCACCAGGGTTCCAGCGTGGAGACGGAAAGGGCCTGACGAGCTTTGAGGATGGAGAGGTGCAGACAGAGGAATACCAACAAGCCCTCTCCCCACAGTGGAAAGCAGAAATCCGGTTAGCCGGTTTTGTAGGCGGAACTGCACCCTTGACCAGGTCAGGCTCATTCTCCAGTTTTCTAGACCTACTTCCCCTGGACACATTGAAGATGCTCGTAATATTTGTTGGGTGAAGGAGCCTCTAAAAAAAAAAAAAAAACACGAGCCCTTTGAAATTCCTTTCCCCACCTACTAAATTGCTCGTTTCTACGTGGGGAAACGAACCTCAGGGTGGAGTCTTCTACATTTAAGACGGAAAGAAACTGGAGATCACTTATTTTGAGTTTTAGACGTTCAAGACAGAAAGCCATAGATTTCTCAAGGTAAACAGGGAGAATTGGAAGTGAAGCCCTTCTTCCCTCCCCTCCTGTCCTTTCAATCAAAATCCTTAAAAAGAAAAGGGTTGTAGAACCAGCAATTAAAAGGTTAAACAGCAGCCTAAGCCTGGCTGGAGGTCCTGGCCCAAGGCTCCTTTCCCAGCTCTCTCACCCCCCCCCAACATCTGTCCCCAACAGCTGGTTGCTGCTGGGCCTCTCTGCACGTGGTGAGGGGCTGGAGTCCAGAGACAGAGCTTGGAGTCAAGGTGGAAAGCCAGAGAAGACTGCCTCCCCCCCACCCCCACCCCCAAGAGGTGTAAGCCAAGCAGAGAACTTCAGTTAGCCCTGGATTGTTAAGGCTCTCAGCCGCATCCCTAAAACTCTCTGTTTTCCATTCCCATTGTCAAAGAGAAAAGGGATAAGAGCCAGGGTCCTTGGTCTCAGGAAAGTTGCTAGTTATCAACTTCTGAAAAGATTACTTCTGTTCTGCCCCTGGGGCCATAAAGCATATAGTGGGTGCTCTTTATGTGAATCGGGAAAATTGGATGAGAATCAGGGCGGTGGCAGAGAGAGGTCTTTGCCGTTCTATGTGCCTTACAGTTGCAGAAAGTAGCACCTGTAGAAGAGGCACAGGGACACTAAGAGGTGGACGTTTTAGAGCCGGGTGGCTATGGTGCTTAATCTGAGCATCACCACTTATTAGTGAGCCTGCCTTATTCCTCGGAGCTTTAGTTTCCCCTGTCATAATGTATCATACCGGGTGGATCACATGATTAAATGAGATACAGAATACAGATAAGAGGTTAGGTAGCCTCACTGTGAGCTCCCAATCACCGGGTGACCCTGGGCTTTTCTCCTAGCACACTGGTCTTCTTTACCTCTAATGGGCACAATGTTCTAGGAGACCACAGGCGCTTCGCCACGGGGCAACAGCTGCAGGTAGGCACACTGAGCTGCTCTGGGGTGTGTTTGTTGATGGTAATGGAAAAATGAATGCTCCAAAAAAGGAATGTGAGACCCCCTCCACACACACATACACCAAAATCTTCTTCAGTTCGTGTATGTGTGTGTGTGCACGCGCGCGTGCGTGTGTGCGTGTGTGTGTGTGTGTGTATAAGGGGAACACATGCATTGGGGGTAGTTTCAAGCCCCCCACCAAAAAGTACAGAAATTAAAGCAAACCCCACTTCCTCACTTCCTTATTGGTGATTTTGCATTTCAGCCACATCTTGCCAAGAGTAGCAGGGAGGTGGAGAATCAAGTTGAACTCACAATGGCTGGTGAGTTCTCTGGAGAAGCTATTGGAAAAACTGAGGCCAAAATCTCCAGAAACCGGGCCAAGGGCACATCATGGGGAAAACCAACTGCCCCCTACAAGTGAAATAAGTCCAAAGCAGCAGCAGACTCCCCACTTCCCCCCATGCTTTGCAACTTCCCTCCCTGCTGAACTTGGAGTTTCTTCCCGACCTCTCTAATTTCTGAGCCATCAACACCCCACTCTGCCAATGGAGCCTGAAGAAAAATCCACAAGACAATGTTAGGGAAGGGGAAGAGAGGAGATAGAATCTGGGATAAAACCCTTTTGTGGGGACAAGGTCAGAGGCTAGACACTCTTGGGAGCCCAAAGTGTCCACTCCTTGGGGCCCTGGGCACGCTCTTCCTCACAGGTCTCCTCTACCCTGTTGGAAGCTCTTGCCTCCCTTTGGCAGAATACTTCAGTCCACACCCCATCAGACCCTTGACCCTGGTTCAGGAAGCAGAGGCCTGCAGGAGCATGCCTGGCCTTCTCTTAGCCCCAGTTCTTGAGCGGGAATTCTGCCTCCCACACACCATTATTCAACCCTCTGGGAAGAGTCTATGTTGCTGCTCAGGCAGACAATAGTCCTTGCCTGGTGCTCTACAGCCTTCTCTCTCCCTGTCGTGGGTTTTATTATTTGTGTTACTGGTGAGGCTGCCAGAGATGACTTGTGCCTGTATGGAGACTGGCAGGGAGAGGAGGGATCAGAAAATTCCCAGCTCTACCCTCACTTTTGGGCAAAGTGAGCTTTATTCACGCTATTTTCTTAACTTAGGATCTGGTTTTGTTTTGAGACCGCCTGTCATTGGAAAAGGGATATCAGTCAGAACCTCTTTCCAGAAATGGCCCAGCTGGACAGGCTGGGGAAATGCCAACACAGGTTCAAGACTGGCACCCAGCCTGCCAACGGCCATAATGGCTATAACTGAAGCATTCACATCCACTGCCATTTATGAGCCTTTATGGAGACTGCTCCTTCTTGGTGGCCTCCTTGGTACAGGAGACCATCTTAGGAAAGGAACAGAGCAGAGATGCTGTGGCTTGCCCAAGGTCATAATTAGCCTCACAGAGCTCTGAATCCTGCCTCTGCTCAGGTTGGCTGTGCATGCCATCCACCACACCAGTGCAGTGGAACGGGGATTGGTGGGGGCTATAAATGATGGGATCAAGAGCCTAATTTGGCTAGTCCTTCAGGCTTTTGGAGAGAATGACATCCAAGGAGTCTCAAGTCAGCATGTAGAAAATGGAAAGGAATTCCGACACAGAATAAGGTTGGTAAGATTATCCCGGCCCTTGTCATCAGAAGAGCCAGAAGAAGGCACCTGCCCAGCCATTATTCTATAATGCAAGGTCTAGACACTGGCTTGGTGGGTTCTTGAGCTCCCTGGTAGCTGACTTGTTCAAAGGGATCCCAAACAGTTGTCTCCCTAATAGGAGTTAGGCCTAGAACAGAAGGTGACTAGAAAACAGCTGTAATATACATTTTCTGTCTAAACTAAATCAATAAAACATCAGACAGAGGAGATCATCCTTTTGTTCCACACCATACAAGGCATACATGCACAGCAGTGGTCGGCTGAAAGCTCTGCCTTCACACCCACCCTTACCCCTGGGGGGGAATGAAGTCCCAATCCTCTTACCTCAACTTGCCCTCCCACATCCCCATCCAGATGTGTCCCCTGTCCTGAGCACCTTGCGAACCACAGGGGCGGGGCACGCACAAAGTTTCCGTAGTCACATGCAGGACCTATGCTCTCATGGCTCATATGCGAATAGCAAGGCACACGTTTTTCTATAACGGAACATACCCTCTGTCTATATGCCCTGACCCTGCTCAATGACATGTCTTCAGCACCACTGCAGATTCCAGACCGTATAGACTCCCTGAAGGACAGGCAGGCAGAGCACCCCCACCCACAACATGAAGGAAAAGGCTGCTTCTCCTGGTTTCTTGGAAAACTGCAGTCCCACATACTGCTAACTTCCCCCTAGGTTCAAGGACTTCTTTCCAGGTCCCTGGAGGTTCAAAGAGTCTGAGAGTGGCTACCCACCACATTCCCTGACTTACAAGCTTTCTGGGACTGAGGTCCTCCCTGGAAGATTGAATCAGGCAGGACTTCTCTTGAAAGAGAAGAAAGAGAGAGAGAGAGAGAGAGAGAGAGAGAGAGAGTAGGGGAGTGTATATCATAGGGCAGCTTTATCCACTTCCGGAAAGCATTTGAAAGAAGGCATTGCTCAGAGGAACCAATTTCACATCATTCTCCAGCAGATTCTCTACTTCCTGCCTAGATATGGCAAATCCTTCGTCGTGCCCCTGGGCACTGCCTTGACCTCGACCCCGTGGCCCTGTCAGCAGGCGCCTGCCGTGTGCCTACAAACTAGGGGCCTGCAAGAGTTTGAAAGGTCAAGGCCCTGCGGAACCACGCAACCAGCAACGATGGATCGCAAGCCGCTAGGGAACATGCTTTCGGCAATCGCAGCAGCGGAGTGTAGCCAGGTAGAATGTAACGCTGTGCTCTGAAAGTGAGAGCGGGTCTGGAGGCCCAGAGCTAGAACCTAAACCTAGGCAGGGCTGAAGCCTGGACAGAAACTGGCCGAGCAGTGGAGGGAACAGGAGTCTGGGACCTAGTCATGACCCCAGATTCAAAACGCGATCACCGCATAAGTTGAGGCGGAGGCAGATATCGAGGTTGGTGCCTAAGACTAAGTGCCAAGGAGCTGGGCTAGCATTGGAGATGTGGCGTTGGCGCTTGGGGCGGGAGCAGATATGAGTCCCAAACCGAGAGCCAAGCAAAGCTAAAACAAGAGTCCCGAGCCTAACTTAGGATCCCTCCCAGGACAGTCCACGACACAACTTGCGTTCAAGTTGTAACTAAAGCTAGAGATGCAGAAGGATGGCGGCTAAGAGCCGGACCGATCCCGGCCAGAACCACGGACGTCAAAGCTCGACAAATCACAACTGGAACCCGAGACTCTGAAAAGACCGAGCCAGAACCGCGACCTGGGTCCGTTAGACTGCAGGAACCCGAGGCAGATCGCCCACCCGAATTCGTGCTAGTACTGGTTCTTCATCTGGAGCCTTCTATTTAAGCAGACGTGCAGAGCCGGAGGGCTGGGCTAGTGCCCCGAGCCACGTAGTGCACTCGGGACGGCAGTGCTCAGGAATCGGAGAACACAGGCCACACTAGTAGCCTAGATACGCCTGTGCTAGCCCTGCGTGCACCAGCACTTCCTGGCCCAACCGCCGCAGCCTACCTGAAGTAGTCCATCTTGCAGTAGATTTCCTTGTTCTTGATGTAGCAGCTATTCTGCTGCCTCAGCGACGTGCGACACACGGAGCACTCGAGGCACCGCACGTGCCAGATGAGGTTGTTGACCTGGGGAGGGGGCAGAGGTGGGGGGGTCGGCTCAGCGCGGGCCTCTTTCACTCCCGCCCCCAGCCTCCCCAACCTCATTTACAGAGAGAGACACCAAAGCACAGAAGGGGCGTATGGCTTTCCTAGTTTTCTTCTATAATACGGAGGCTCAAGGAAATTGAAATACACTCTTTCTATTTTCTAGTTAAAACGCAGGGCAAAAGGAGACCTCCCACACTTGACCAAAGCTGCGCAATCCATCAGCTGCTGAACTAGGACGCCAAATAAAATGAACCTGGCAGGGGCGTTGCTTCCCTACAGTCCTCAGGACTTTGCTACAGTTCACGCTCGCCGACGTGCAGGCAACACCTATCCTGACTCACCTTGAGCAGATACCGGTCCAGAATCTCGAGACCGCAACTGGAGCAGATATTCTTGCCTGCAGACGGTACGGAAGAGGCGGCAGAAGGTGGCGAGCAGACAGACGGTGTGCTGGGCGTACATGGGGAGGTTCGACCTTCGTCCTTGTCGAGAGCGCCTGCCAGGGCCTCAGTGTCTGACTGAGCCTAAAATGGGAAAGAGGAAGCGAAGCGCTAAGTCGGATACCCAGAGTCGCCGTAAAGACAAATCTGGTTCCCTTGCTCACCAACTGGCAACGAAATGTGCCAGGGATGTCTCGCCCTAGGCTGGAGGACAAGAATGAAAGAACCTATTGGAGAAGAAGGGGCGGCCCCCAACTTTTAACACAGCGTATCCTGGGTGCAGAAAGTAGCCAAATACCACATTCCAGGCCAGAAAAAAGCAAGGTTCAAAGAGAGGCGGCTCCTATCGGCAATTCTCCAGCGCAGGGGTAGAGGTTGATAGCCAGAAGGCTGAGCCAGAGATGCCCTGGCCTGTGTTCTTGGGGGAACTCGGCCGAAAGCAGAGCCGAAAGGACTCACCATGGCAGGCGGTGCGGTCCCTTCAAGACAGCGGGTGGTCGCTTTGCAGCCGGACCCTGGCTGGGCCATCACCTGGGGGAGGGGGAGGGAATGCAGGCGACGGTGGCTGATGAACTGGCTCTGAGCTGTCAGAGCCCAGCGCCTCCCCGCGCCTGTTATATAAACCGGCGGCGAACAATGAGTCCTAACTTTGTAGTGGGCATTTAAAGCCCTTCCCCACAAAAGCGGTGTCTCTCTAATGAAGCAATTTGAATTTGGATTGGGTTTTTTCCCTCTCTCTCCCCCTCTCCCTGCACTTAACCCGTGGCTCTTGAAGTAATCGCTTAGTTCCTTTGCAATCCAAGCCTCTGAGGGGGGAAAAAAAACACACGCACACACACAAACTACCTGCAATTAGAAATTGTCGTGAATGCCCAAGATAAGAGGTAGCCAGAGTGTCAATTCCAACTGTCAATCAGTGAGATCCATCAGGCCGCCCAAAGAATTGCAAATTTGATTTTTTAATGGTAGTAATTAAAAATCGAATTTTTTTCTCCCTCCACCCCTCCCTTCTCCTACTCTAGGCACAAAATGCAAAAAGAAGAAAAGAGAGAAAGAAAGAAAATAAAAAGGAGATGGGGGTGGTGGTGGTAGTGGTGGTGGTTGAGAAAAATAAAACCCAGAGCACTGGGAGCATCCGCCCTCCCGCCCGACGCGCGCCGCGAAATTGAAGCGGGGATATTGACACCGATTCAAACGCCTTTGGAAGGGCCAGTCCAAGGGAAGCCTGGAGCCAAAGAGGGCGAGATTGGCAAATGAAATGAGGCCAAAAAAGAGAAAAGAGCGGCCTCCTGGAGGATGAAAGAGAACCCTCCAGACTCTCGGAGCGCCCGGGACCGGCCGGGCGTCGGGATTCTCAGCTTTGCGCCGGCACAACCCCTGGCGCATCGGCGCTATCAGCGCCTATTCAGACGGACAATACTAGCCTCGCCTCCTCTTGATTCGCCTATGTCTTTGCTAAATCGCTTTTTGAGAAATTCCTCCAACATTTGCATAATGTGTTCCCGCTTTCCGCGACCCCCCCCCCCCCGCACCCGCTCGCGCGCTCTCACACTCGCAGGCACACACTCCTCGGGCTCACCCAGCACCCCTCCTCCCTGCTACTGCCCGCCACTGGGCCCGGTCGATCTGAATCTGGTTCCCGCTGGCCCCGAGACCGTAGAGGCTCACCCACTCTCCAGTTAGCTCACCTGGTCAGTGGCGGGGCCGCCCTCCGCCGGCAAGCGGCAGCCCTCGGGCAGCGCCGGGGCGGCGCTCTCATGCTTCCAGTACATCGGCACGGAAGCGGAGGGCTCTGCGGGCGCACAGCACCGCGAGCGGCGCGGAGGGGGGCCTCGGGCGCCCTGGGGGCAGAGGCTGCTGAGAGAGCTGGAGAGCCGAGGCTCGGGCCCCGCAGCCCCGGGCCCAGCCTCAGCCCCCGCCCCCGGCCTGAACGCAGTCCGGGCCTCCCTGGCTGCGGGCGCCACTGCCTCCTCCGAAGAAGGTCCCGACAAACTTGGAGAGGTCCCTGCAGCTGCCTTTGCGGCTGCCGCTGCTGCCTCCTCCTCCTCTTCCTCCTCCTCCTCTTCGTCCTCCTCCCCTTCCAGCTGCGGCGACGACCGCCCTGCCGCTGGAGCCCCGCTCCGTTCAAGATGAGTCATGCGTGACCAATCCCCTCCCCGCTAAGAAGAGCGAGACACTCACAAGGAGGCAGAGACACAGAGACATACACACAGAGAGACACGCTGAAATTCAGCGCTACAGAGAGACTCTGGGAACATGCTAACATACAAAGACACTGGCGGGCTTACATCCTCACAGCTCCTACTACCGCCTCTCCCTCAAGGGCACCCACCGCCCTTGCACACCCGGTTCATAAGTGCGAGAGGAATCCGTGGTCAGCCCATCTGCAGAGCTGGATTCCATGTGAAGCCACACTCTGTTGATACCGTGCCGAGCCCGGCACATTTGTGTACATGTGGTTGCAAATGGTTACCTGCTAAACACCAATCCCTCAGATTACAGACATCTACACACTCCTCACTCTCCTGCAAAGATATCTCTGCTCCAGAACAACCAGAGCCTATACTAGCTCCTAAGGACTAACTAGAACAGGGGTCAGAACAGAGTGTGTTAGTGGCAGTGGGAGGGTAGTTCCCCTAAGGAATTGCTGGGGACATCCACTTTCACTTCAAGATTTACTTCGCTACTCTTTCTACCTTCTATGGCGCTCTAACAATATTGAAAGTTAGGGAAAGGCAGAGACCTAGACATGTAGATAGGAGTCACAGCCCCCCAAACACAGAGCCCTCAAACTCAAAGGTCCTTACACTGATAAACACAAATGAACACTATAAACCTCAGTCTCCTTCTTCACACACAAACTGTGCAAAAGAAGTGTGTAAATATGTATCCTCTTCTTTTAAAACTTGCACACTCAGATTTAGACCCAGTCCTGCATAGCACAGCAACCCACCCATCACAGAGACCACCATCTCCATAATTGTCCTCATTTACAGATGTAAACAGTGTCCCACAATCACGCTTACACTTGTACATACAGTCATATTCAGGAGAGTCCTGGCTCCCACAGAGCTCCAGATCCCATGTAACCTCTTGTCTGTTATCTGACATTTCCTACTATGCTCTGCATTTTTACAGGTGACAACCCAGGGAAACCAGGCACCAGGCTTAAGGGAAAGCAACGTACACTTTTGCGATGAACATCATTCCCAGCTGTCAGTCTCCATCTGCACAAGTAGGCATAGCCAGAAACACACATTGAGAACCTTTTCTATACACCACCACACACTAAGAACCTATCTCTGAAGCCTCAGAGATGCATATCAGTCCCTTCCGGCAGAAACAGCCCTAGCTATTGGCATCAACCCTTGCATTCCAGTGATTTCTTGCTCTCAGGCACAGGCAGTTAGAGAGAAGGGTTCTGAACCACTCTTTTACACTAAAGAAAACAGATTACACTATGGAAGTAGGCGAGGTGTGTACATGCACACATATGTACATGTACACACTACTATTCTTGGATGCTTTAATCTGGAATAGGCATTAAAATGCTCTCATTTTCTGTGTGAGGCAGCATTCCCTATGGCACCCATTTTACCCATTTTAAACTGAGGTTTGAAGGACTCATGACCATCATAATGCTACATGGCTATTAACTGCCTGAGCCAGGAACTCGAAACCAGATTCACCTACAGAGCTTATGACCTCGATTTCTATGTTATACCCATGACTATGACCACTCATGGTGAGCATGTGCACACACACACACACATGCTTTCCATATTTTGTCAAAAATATGGATATGACTTCTGGCTCATCAGCAAAGACAGAAAAACAGCAGTACTGTCTTTGTATCTCTCCTCTCTTCTCCTCTCCTTCTCCTTTTTCCTCTCCTCTCCTCTCCTCTCCTCTCCTCTCCTCTCCTCTCCTCTCCTCTCCTCTCCTCTCCTCTTTGTGGCCTGGAGAGTCCAGAGGGCAACACCCAGTAGGGGGCATGCATAGAAACCCAAAAAGACAAGGCTTGAAGGCTGTGTTGGTCCTTCACAGCTTCTTAGGCAAGGCAAGATCAACTGAAACAAAATGGCAATTGAGATTTACATAGTTTGAGAGACATAAGACCGCTCCTGGGTAGAGAAACGGCAGCAAAGGTCTAGCGACATCTAACAGGTGGTGCCTCTGCTATGAGGAGTGAGAAGTACATGCTCCCAGAGTGACAGCAATGACTAGACAAAGGCGTAATCACCATTTGTGTGACTTAGCTCTGTTCTGTCTGCACCATCCTCTTCAATCCTCCGGTGACTCTACGAAAATGATTCAGTGCCCTTGTTGACTGGAATCTAGATTTCAGTCTTGGCACTCTGAGTAGAAACTGCTCTCTCCACGCAGCTCCACACCTGGATTCTGACCAGATCTCCAGAAAAATCAAAACTAGAACAAGAGGGAAGAGGAAACTCAGTACCCAAGTCAGAAGGCTGAGGGCTGATTCCTCAGTGCCAGCCTCCACAGTGCCCCTTACTATTTGGGTTAGCAAGTAACTTCATTCACTCCCTCAGCCCCGGTTTCTTCCCCTGCAGGGTGGGGCTGATAACAGAGTCCGTCTGCTAAGCACAGCCCCACCCCACTGTGAAACACACGCTGGTGACTCGGGATGTCTGTCACACAGTAACCAGCCCTTGAATATCAGGGGCCACCGTGGCATGGCCCCACCAGATTTGGTAGTGCTTCATCTACTGGATCCTACTTCAGGTTCTTTCTGGAATAGGCAGGGCATAATTCAAACACTTAAAAGCTCTCCTGAATAACTCACCCAAGGAGCAGCAGACCCATTATTCTAGCCCAGAGCGTATCCAACTTCAAAGACAAAAATGAAATCTCTTCAGACAAAAAATCTTCCTTCCCACAAGCCCAGACTCCTGCAGCAGAAAGAAGCCAGACTGACAAACTTAGAGCAAGGCATTTAGTCTGCTCAGACAGATACCCATTTTCCTCTTGCAGGAGACTGTGGGCAGGTCACTTTCCTCCCAGAACTCTACTTTCCCAACTTGCACCGGGGCTAACCATTCTCACTCCTCAGGGATGGAGGGAAAACTAACCGCACATTAAATACTAATTAATACTTTTACAAATGTTGACTCCATTCTAGAGCTATGTAAGTACTAGGCATCTTTAATGTCATCATTTCAGCTCCCACAGGATATGGTCATCTGGTCCTCTGAGGTGGCTTTGCCATCCTCCCCCCACCTGAGACTCTGTTGTCCTTGAAGGTTTGGGCTTGAAAAGGGGTTTCATTAGTAACCGGATAATTCTGTGGGAGGCCCCCAGCAGTGGTTCCACCCCGCCGGGAGTAATTCTAGGAAGGTAATGTGAGCTGGAGAGACTGGAGACCCAGCTTCACATTTATTTACTCTGACAGCTAAATTGGTGAGCAAGGGGGAAATCAGATGAAAGCCATTTCAGAGTAAATACTAAATACAAAATTTAAACATTCAGGTTGTGACACAGAGAGAGAGAGTAAATGGGAAGAGACAGAGGCAGCGTACGCCGGTCTTGTCCAGGACCCTCTTCTCACCTTGTCACCTTGCTGGGCGAGTCCTGCTGAGGAAAGGAGCACAGAATGGGGTACAAACAGGAAGACCCTCAGCTGGCACCTCATCTCTCTCAGTTACAGTGCCCTTGGTGAAATGTGTAAGTTGTTTGAATCAGATGTGATCTGGGAAGTGAGGGAGAGAACTTTGGACTCAGAGAGACATGAGGTCAAATCCTAGCCTGAACACTTCCTGCCTGCGTGAACGTGAGAAAACTGACCTCGGTTTCCTCATCTGTGGGAACGTTATCCTCAGCTTCAGAAGAGTACACGAAATGATCGGTGTAAGTTCTTTAGATCTCAAGGTATATTGCAATGTCTATAGGTATAGCTACCTCAGTCTCCCAGTTTGGACATAACACTGAGCAAATTCAGGTTGACAGATAGTTACGAAGCTTTTACTCCATCCTAGATTCCAGCTAGGACCAGAAGAGACAGACAAAGCTGATCTGGTCTCTGCCACAAAGGACCCATAGTCTTACTGAAAGAGAAAAGTTAGGCCGCAGTGTGATGTGATAACTGTTACAAGGGATGCCTTGGGAGCAAGGAGCAGATGCTTAGCATGGCCCCCAGGGAAGCACCAGTGGAGCACTATGGGAGGTACTGAAGGATACATTGGGGTGAGGCAGGCAAGGGCTGAGGCAGGGGTGGAGCAGGGTGAAGACTGGGCCCAAACTACCAGGCTGTGTTTAGAAGAGGTGCGTGATGTCAGCTAAAGGGTGGGGTGACAAAACAGGAAGTCTGGGTCTATGAATGGGCAGCTCCACTGTCTCTGCAGATGTGCATAGCATGGAGTGGAGGGTTCTGGAAGTTTGAGATAATGCATAGTTCTGTTACACACTAGTTGTGGGCTCTACAGTAATGACAAACTCCAGAAACCTGAGTTTCTTCATGGTAAAACAGGACTAACAGAAAACCCACTTAGGAGTGTTGGAATATTCCAGGAATTCATGATGCATCTTCAAGTTAAGAACTTGATTCTGGGTTGCAGAGATGACTCAGTGGGTTAAGGGACTTGTTGCCAAGCCTGATGCCTGACATTCACATGGTGGAAGGAGAAAACGAAAACCATGCTGTCCACTGATTGCCACACATGTGCCATGTCTCACATGTACCCCCACAAATACACGTATGCAACATATAAATACACAGAGTAAATAAATGCAATAGTAATAATAATAACAATAATAATAAACCTGGCACCGGTTCAGTGTCTGGTAAGTACTTCCGCACCCAGAGCCATTATTATCACTCAGAATGCATAGGTACAAAGACGCTAGGTCAGGGGAGTCCTCCAGGACCACCGGGCACCTCCTAGAGAATTCTTCTCCCACCATACTCTCTCAGTCAACCTGTTCTGCTCCATCATTTCAAACGTAAACATCACTCCACTGGGACTGAGACCTGCGTAACATGTTAAGGAATATCAGCTTCAAAATATAAACTGTGAGTAGCTACCGAGGACCTTTGAGCATGTAGACGACGGTCAAACTGGGGTTGAGATGGCAGGCAGTTGATGTGGGGACAGATTTGAGGATGGGGTACTGAGCTACTGCAAGGGGGAGGTGATGAGGCAGCTGTGGGAACAAAGAGGATGGGTTTATTGTGTCTAGTCACATACTATGTGTTTATTACTACATACAACATGTCCATTTGTAAACTGGCTTTACATATTAAAGTTATGTACAGTATTAGATGATAGAATTATGTATGTTGAATACTTGTGCAGAATCATACGTTTCATACGTTGTATACTTGTATATTATGATTCTTTAGATTCATATATTAAATATTTATACATATATTTTTATATTATAAGTCTAGTGGCATCATATATAATTTTACTATATAGTGGAAAATGGCAAAGCTAACTCTGAGGTTTCTAATTTCTAAGGATTTTCTCTACAGGCTGGAGGACAGGCAAGGATGTTTAATAAGCTCAGTTTGGTCAGGGTATGGGGGCAGGGGTGTGTTCAGGAAGTAGTTCAGGAGGCTAGAGTTGGGAAGCTACTTCTGAGATGTCAGTATAGAGACAGACATGGAAGTCTTGGGAATTGCTGAGATATAAGAAGTGGTCTTGTCTGCTTTCTGGGAGGAACGTTCATTTTCCTTTTAATGGTGATCATTCCTAAATTACAAAGCAGATTGCATAGTAATAAATGCTGAGATAGGACTTGTGTTTCAAAGGCATAAAGATAGTAACTGCTTTGGGTCACCATTTAAGAATTTATAGAAAGATCTGTTAGACATGGGTGGGGTAGGCAAGCACTACTTAATCAGTCGGAATCTCTTGTGCAGCAGTGCAGAGTGGTGGGTGGAATTGGTTCTTTAGTTTTTAATATAGAGTCTCTTGTGGCTTGGGGGACAACACTTTGGAGCAGACTACAGAAGTTTCTTCTAGACATGTAGCTGCTTGGACAGAACTTCCTTCCACAGCAATTAAACGCCAAGGGCTCTCAGGCATTACTTGTTCCCTCCATGACACCTCTTACCCCTGCCAATGCTCTTCTTAAATCCTTGGGTTAGCACAGGTGCTGGCCTGGAAATCTTGCCTCTGTCTGTGTTAGGTCTCTCTTCTGCTCTTGCCTTTGCCATATACGTGATGAGGCACTGGGATTAGACTTTATCATCCTTACTCTCTCTCACGTGGCAGTCCAGGATTGTGGAATGTGTTTCCTTGCCTGGGAGGAGGGCAGGAAGAGCATCTCAAATAGTGGAGGTTTTAGAGAGAAAAAGGCTACTACCACTTTAATGTCATTTCTGCCTTAGGAAAGTCATAGGACACAGAAAAACCATGTCATTGTGTATAATCAACAGTCCTAGTAAAAGTTGGACTGAAGGGGGTAGGAAAGACTGTAACCTGGGATAGATTCTCATAGGTCTGACTTTTATTTTTAAATCCAAGATTCAAATCTCTCTCCTCTCCAGAGACCAGCAGGGAGAGGTTGCCTGAGAATGGATCCAGAGACAGACTTCTGACTGTTATCAATACTTGGGCTTTTCAATTACATGAGCCAATAAAATTCATACCACAAGGTGGTTGGAACATTGATTTTGTCACGTGAGCTGGAAGAGTTCTCACTGGGACTGGAAAATAACTCAGGCACATCTGATGCCACTGCTCATACAGCTTGGTTTCCTCACACGGACTTTGGGGTTACAATCTTTTGCAGTATAGAGATACCAGGATGGGCACAGACAATTCCCTATCCCAGAGGCAAGTAAGAAACCAGTAATAGAAGGCTGGAGAGATGGCTGCTGTCCCAGAAGGCCAGCACCATGGTTCCCAGTACCCACACGGCCGCTTACAGCTGTCTCTAACTCCAGTTCCAGGGGACTGGAACTCTCTTCTGGCTTCTGAGGGCATTGCATGCACATGGTACACACACATGCAGGCAAAACATCCATACAGATAATAGAAGGGGGGGAGAGAAATCAGTGATACCCATTGCACAGCATTCTACCATCTGCTTTCTGTATTTTCTGTGGATTCATGAGGACATCTGTGTCCTAACTAAAACTTCGTGGGACCCTGGAATTTGATTTTCATGCGCCACAAAAGTCTTTTGACTTTTTCCCTCGAGCGTTGCATTCACAGCTGCACAAAAAGAGGGAGCATGTGTCATTCTGCTGCTGAAGCAGTGCCTACCTGGCTAGATGTTTGTAGGCCCGACCTTTGTGGATTCTACCTAAAGCTCTTCTATTGTGCTATGTGTGCCTTACTATAACGAAGGGCATGAGGTAGGGTACTTTATAGCTAAAGATGTTAATTTCAACTCACAGTTCTGAAGGTCAACCAGAGGTCAAGGGATTACATCTAGTGGTGGCCTTATTGACAGGGTTTACATGCTAGATATAGAAGATGAGGCATTAGGAGTAAGCAAGTGTACATGCATCTATTGGCCTCTTCCCCTTCTTCCTCTTCTTATTGGGACAGAGTCTCACTATGTAGCTCTGGCTGGCCTGGAACTCATTATGTAGACCAGGCTGGTCTTGAAGTCACAGCCTAAGCACTGGGATCAAAGATGTGCACCACCATACCTGGCTCCATTGTCCAAACTCTTAATACTTTTCAGTGGGGGTTCAGCTTCACCACATGAACCCTTCACCATATCTATTAAATGTGTGATCCTGCCTACGCAACATCATCTCTCTGGAGTTCCCTGCTTTCCACCTGGACAACAAAGGAATGAGGTGGGATGGTCTTACAAGTCTCTTCAACTCTCAAACAAACAGGATCCCGGTATCTTGATCAGCAAATTCACTGAGTGTGTTGCATGACAGGCACTGTCTTAAAAGTCTGGTGACATAGCAGTGACAGAGTTCTTTCTTGCAGTCAACATTATATTTAAATAGACAGATATCAAATTATATAGAATGCTGGGTAGTGGTAAGTTCTATTTAGAAAATAAAAAAGCAAGAACTGGAAAGTGGCAGGGATTAATTTTAATGGGAGGCCAAGGACAGCTTCTTAATCACTTACACATTAGCCGAGAAACGACCAGATGGGCCCATGAGCATCACAGGCAACAGAAGGTGCCAATAACCTCTCAGGGAGCTGCTCCCTTGCACCCAAAGGAACAGAGAGGTCATATGGCTGAGTGCAGTGATGACGGAAGAAGAGACCACAGTAGACTGGTAGATAAGCACAAGTCATTTTGGACCATATGGATCTTTGGATTTTATTCTAGATGTGATGGAAAGCCATTGAAAGTGACTTTTTTTTTTTTTTTTGGTCTTAAACGTCAATGGGGCACATGCTATCAATGGCTTTCTGGACGTCTGACTTTCAAGTAGTTGAGACTACAGATACATGCTACTGTATATAGCTTGAGAATGACATTTCAAAAGAAATTTTAATAGAGGCTTCTTGGGTCCGGTATCAAGAGCAGTTAGTTCAGCTGCTTAAGGCCTGCCTGGGTTACAGAGTGAGACCCTTTTTCAAAATGAAAAAAAACACTAAAAGGGCTGGGTATGTAGCTCAAAAAGAGAACACTTATCTAGCGCATGCAAATTCCTGTGTTTAATACCTTTATTACAAATCCTCTCTATGGGAGTAACTTTAGAAGCAGGAGATGATTAGTGAGGCATTGCAATAGCTGTGACTTGACCAAGAACAGGAGGGCTGGGTGAGTAGTAGTCAGATTCAAGATGTTTGGAAGACGAACCAAATAGGAGCAAGAAGAAGAAGAAATTAAAGATAAATTCCTCAATTATTTCAGGAACATAATGATTGCACACAGGAATGTTTAAGTCTTAATTTACAAGGCAAGAATATCTTGCTCTTTTAGACATTAGTATAAAAACCAGAGGTGAATGTCCAGATTTGGAAGTTAGCTGCTCATCTTCACAAACAGAGACAGGGTTGTAGACTTCTTGGTTTTATCTATTTACAAGCTGCTCTGAGAAACCTCTCCTCAGAGGATCCTTCCCCTAAGAACAGAGAGCCAATAGGTCAGGGTGATCTGTGTATCTAAGACAGGAGCTGAGGGGCCACGCTTCACATCTCCCACCTTGGTATTTCCATCAAACACATCAAAACTACAAATGAGATGGTTTTGACAAAATAGCAAACCAGAGAATAATTTCAGACAATCTCTCCCCTCCTCCCAAAGTCAGGGTTTCCCTAGCACTGGCTGTCTTGGAACTCACTCTTTAGACCAGAATGGCATCAAACTCAAAGCTCTGGCTGCCTCTACCTTCTGAGTGCTAGGATTAGAGGTGTGCGCCTCAACACCACCACCACCACCACCTGGCCCAGATGACCTCTTCATAGTAATCAGGTTAACACTTGTATTAGAAGCCTCTCATTAGACCCCTTTCAGCATATTTACAATGTATACATTCATTCTTTTAAAACTTCTACTTAGAGAGAGGAGTATTCTACGGTACACGCGGGGACTCCAACCTTTTTCCTTCCAGACAATCACCTGTGTCCTGAGATCACCTAGCCCCCTTCTTCATCTCTAATGGCAGAGCTAGGCAGGCAAAAGGATGAAGTGACTGGGCCCGTGGAACCTTCTGGAGAGAAGGCATTTGAAAGTAGCACATCACCTGGATCTGTTGGCCAATGTGAGTGGAACCAGCCTACCAGAGAGCTGTGACCCAGTACACAGACAAAGGATGATACAACCACATGGATACCGTCTTGCGTTTATTCACACAGAGGGGTAAGAATTGGTACAAATTATAGACATTGCTTAAATACAAATAAATAGTTCTAGTTTCTAAAGAAACAACTCTAGATAATCCTAAGTATGTTCTAGGTTCCTATTAAAAATAGAAGGCTGCTAGCATCAAGCTCTACTCCACCACAACCCTTTGAGAACTTACGGATGCTATGGTGAATTCTACACTCTAACAAGCAGCCGGACAAATGGGAGCCAGAGTTCCCACTTCCCTGAATGAGCTCCTAAGTGGAAGGAGAGTTTCTTGCATCATAGAAACACACAACTAATAAGTTCAGGAAATATTCGATATCTAAAGACAGCTAAAAAGACCGGCCTTGGGAAAGCGGTAAGAATTCCTCGGAAGTGGTAAGAATTCCTCGGAAGCAGTTCTGTGGACTCTGAAACCTTCGAGGTCAAGCCAGTGTCTTAACCTCAGGGAGACTTGAGTTTCTACAATCCAAGTCATCCTGGTGGCACCTGCGGTGAGTGACAGTGATTTGCCCAGTGAAGAATGGTGCTGCTAATGAAACGGTCTGTCAGGTCTGGCACCAAAACACCACCACCGACCTGAAGAAACACGCACCCAAGGCTGTCCATTTATGTACGTTTCTATACTACCAGATTCCCAGGATGTCCAAAGAGACAAAGATATCTAAGGAGAAGCATGCTGTCAGAATAAGGCTCATATTAAAGCCATGCAGTCTTCCAAAATGACAGAACACATGTGGTTGTTATGGTCTTGGTGCCCGAGCACTGGCTGCTCTGCCTCCTAATGCTCACTGACCTGCCTTCCTTAGCTGCACAAGGTCACTCAGCCGCTTTCCACAACCCCACAGGACTATTAGATAGTAATGTTGGAGAGTGACCAATACAGTAAACTTCAGGTTTTCAAAGAAATGTTTCTTTTCTACTTAGATTGGTTATGACATGATTCTTACTGGGACAACCTCATGATATAAAACAGTCTCATGTAGTGAGTGTATTAAAATCCAGGCTAGTAATAACATTTGGTACTATAGAAGGCAAGGTGATTCAGATTTAAAACCATGATTGCCAAAGAATAAAAGCTGGATTTCCAAATACTGTTGTGGTATAAAATGCTAAATTTGACTCTATATTGTGTTGACATAAACAATCTTAAGACATACACCACATTTTCTTAATTGAGATTTGGAAATAATAAGCATAATTCTTAAATAGATTGCTGTAACATTCACTCAAGGGATCAGCTGCCTTTTTTGCCAAGAATTCTCTTTTTAGTACAACTAAAGGATTTCCACAGTAAGTTCTCAAACAGTTCTGAAAATGACTGAAAATGCCTCTCACTTCCCACCCTCACCCTTATTTTTTGTTTATGTTGAAAAGACCTTTATACATAAAAATGCCAAAAGTTTTTGGTGGATATTAATCAATTGGTTTCCTGATTTAAGTAACAACTTTGTATGCTTATTTTTCTCTCTGGCACACTGTGTTTCTGGAATTACAAATCCAAACAAAGCAGCCAACTGGAGCATCTCAGTGTTCAAATCAGTTTGGACACATTCCTATTTATTCTGGATGATGCTCAGTTCCACACAGTTCAGGGAAGACACATCCATATGAATACCGAACACGCTATATGAGCAGCTCTAACATGTGACTGTGCTGTTGGCAGTACCATTCACATCTACAAGTACAATGGAGGAGGACTTCAAATGTGGAGCCCATCTGCTTTTGCTGCTCTGGAAAGTCGCCATCATCTCCGAGACTTCCAGGCTGTTCTGCAGTAAGGAGTAGTCCTTTTCTTGTCTGGTGGTTTAAAGTACGAATAAACAGGTGCTGCTGGGTACTCTGCATCAGGATTCTCTGCCATCATTTTCAGCTTCGCTTCAATGGCTTTTATCTTTGCAGTGACACTGGAAAAAGGAAGAGAGATCAGAATACACCTGGGTACATTCAGAAAATCCTCTCATCTTCTCCTTATACTGATGTGTATTAGGAAGCCATACAACATTAAACTATGAACATGAACCAAGCAAAAGTGCTGTGGGATGTCTTTCTGTACACTGTGAATATGTGTTGCTCTCATTGGCTGATAAATAATTGCTTTAGCCTAATGCATGGCAGGATAGATACAGGCAGGAAATCCAAGCAGAAGAGTGAAGTCTGGGAGACACTAGCCAACCACTGAAGAAGGAAGACATGTAGAAAATGAGGTTAACAAGCCATGAACAATGTGGCAAAGCACAAATTAAAAGACATGAGTTAATTTAAATGTAAGAGCTAATTAATAATAAATCTAAGTTACCAGCCAAGGAGTTATAAGTAATATTGTATTAAGCCTCTGAACTGGCAGGCAGGAGATAAATCTCTGATTACAAAAAACAATAAAGCCTGAAAACCAATTTTTTTTAAATAATATAAGCCTAGGCATAGTTTTGCATACTTCACATGGCCTTTTACACTTAGTCCTCAGACACAGACACCAGGTGGCATCTCAGTACTTGCCAGAAAGTAGACAAAGATAGGATCAACAATGATGTGAGAAGGTAGGTTATAGTTCTTATTCTGCTGATGTTAAATGGTTAATGAGAGAGTTGAGATTTGTATACAAACTAACTAAAAACCCCATGTTACTAACACACTAATTACCATACCTTTCCAACCACCGAGTAGTGTCAGAAAGTAAAATTCTAGGAATATTATCAAATCTTTTTGTCTGTCTGTCTGTATCTGTGTGTGTGTGTATGTGTGTGTTTTGTCTGGCGCCCCAAAAGTCTAGAAAATTCCATAGAACTGGAGTTACAGATGGCTCTGAACCACCATGTTGGTGCTGGGAATTGAACCCAGGTCTTCTGGAAAGAAAGTACAGTCAGTGCTCTTATCCTCTGAGCCATGTCTACAGCCCTGAGTTTCTTTATATTAACAAACATGTTACAGCGAGTCAGATACCCACCATGCTCTGGACTTTACTGCTTCTAATCTTTATAAAAACCCAAGAAAGGTTACACTCAGGACTTTATGGGATGAATTCAGAGGGACATAAACGTGCCCAGGAGTAACAAGGCTAACAAACTGTGGGGCTAGGACCCCACCTATTAAGCCTTTGCTTTTTCCTCTCCACCAAAGAGGGAGCTGCACAAGTCTGCAGATAAGAAAAGATGAAGTGAGGGGCACTGACAAGCTGTGAGGTGTTCAATCCTGACTGGGGTCACTGAAATCACTGGGTAAAGTGCAAAGCACTCAGTAACGTGTTGCCTCATAGGTTCCCCATTTTCATTCCTGATTCTGTCAACGGTCTACAGCTAGTGAGAAAAATTTGTAAAGCGTGACCACACGGTCTTCTAGAGACCCTCAAAGGGCATACAGTGGTTGAACATTCTCACACATTTTCAGCGGCACAAATTAAAAAGCTAAGACAACAAGAAAAGAACAAATATGTGAGGTAAACCCTTTCCTGCATGCAGTTGTTCAAACATCACGTGAACCCACTAATAACGTGGTCTTTGCATCAGTAGAATTAGCCATATACTGCAATAAAATCCTAATGTGTTACTACACCAGGCTGGTAAACAAGCTCCAAGTGCAGAGGCTGAGACGTTAAAGCCATGTTCACTATAACATGGAGACCACCAAGCATAAATTCAAAGATCAGTACAGCAGAACTATAAACATTTCCATGGAGATCATAATTTAGGGGTAGATGGCATATGAGTATGCATTCTCAATGACAGTAAAGAAATCATGTTTATTTTCTATGTAATTAATTTCAATTCAAGTCCATCTCCTCCTCTTACAGTTTAGCGAGATGCTTTTAAGACTGTATGGCTCAGAGTATATCACATATAAGGAGGACACATCTCCTTCCAGTCCAGTGTTTTGTCCAAACAGGTATCACGGATTTTATACTCTTACAATAGACTGAGTGTAACGGTTGATTTCTGATCCCTGGGTATTGCTTCAGATATCTTCTTCCTTTCTCCTCAACAGGTTTTAGGACATATCTTCACAGTGTTAACCTGGGACTATTTTGAAGTAGTAAAAAGATGATCTGTTAATTAATTCTGATTCTGTCACTACCAGCACGGTTTCAGTCATGGTATTTTGCTTTTTCCAAGCTTTAGTTTTCTCATATGTAAAGTGCTTTTTATGGCATTAAAGGACATATGCTAAATAAAGGATATAATAAAGTACTTATAAGCTCCTGCTTACAGAAGCTCAATAGATCCTGGGTATTGTTACTGTTATTGTTAAAATTTTCCCCTAAGCTACAGCGCAAAAGAAAAGAAAACAAAACCAACAAAACCCCCAACAACCACCACCACACACACACACACACACACACACACACACACACACACTGCTTCTGCTCAACCACCCACTTAATTTCCCTTTTTCTACTCAACTCTTAGTGTCTCTGTTTTGAATTAACTCCAAAGAAGCAACTGACAATTCATACAAACTGGGACAAAACTATTAAAGTTGCTGTAAGGATACATAGAATTAAACGCTGCGAGCATAAGGGAAACCATAGACAGGGAGGAATTAGGATATGATGGAAACGCCAGAGACTGAGGTCTGCTAAGAATGAGTGTTTTCAGGGTAAGCGTTGTGCCTGAGGTATCTCTGTAACTCCAGCACCATGTTCAAGGCGTGGTACATGACAATTAAACCTGTTCTTTTATGAAGGAATGAATTCTATAAGTGGTGGAACATAATCAAGGGGAGGGGGTGGGAAAAGAGGAAATATGTACCGAACACATCTCCCAACACAACACACCAGCAATTCTATTCTAGAATAAGGCCATCAGGCTGTAAATGACAGTATGGAAGAAGGAAATGGTCGACCTGCTGAGTGACAGTCCTACAGATGTCACCTTACCTGAGGTTGGACTGAGTGGGTTCAGTGCTTGAGGATGGCTCAAGGCTGATGGGAAGGATCTTATCATTCTTGTTATGATCATATCTCTGAAAATGAGAAAAAGGGTAAATGATTTCACCTGGGCAGAAAGCATTCCAGACTCTAGTGCATGGTTATAACATGCCAACCCTACTCAGTTTATCTCAGCATAGTTCCAGACAATCTTAGGCTTGTTTTATATTTAATTTTAATGCAAAAATCCTCATAGTGTTGGCCTAAAAGCAGTTTAGGAAAAGAAGTTGAGAAAAAGCTTTTGTCCTCTTTACTGGGAGAGGAAGAAGTTCCCAGCTAGGACTTCACTGTTTAAATTCACAGACGGCACAAATGCAAAGCAGGCCTACCCTCCTACACTCTGAAACTGCCAATATACCGCCTCTTACAATATTTGTTTTATTCAAAACACTTTAAAATTCTGGTAGACTTTGCAAAGTATTAAGCATAATATTCAACTCTTAATAGGCCTGAGTGGAGAAGTAGTAACAGTGTTCAGTGGCGGATACAGAAAACATTACACAGTAGAGGAGTTTAATTTGATGTCAGATAATTACATACTTGTTGTGAAAAGTAAGCGTGGTATTAAGGAGCAATCAGGAGCCTCTGGCCAAAAAGGAACCATGAAGTAGAGCTCTCACATGAGACAGGATGAAGGGTGATTTTTCCTGCTTGGCTTTTGAATGAGATGCAGAATGAGAACACACCAGCCAGTTTGGCAGATAAGACTTGATTTTATTCTGAGTAAAAGCACTGGTAATTCTGTCTTAGATACCAAGTGTGCCCCATCATGACCTGAGATGCTCGCAGGCCTCACAGATTTAGGATCTGCTTTTCAGCAGAGAATCTCCATTCAAATGTTGGTTTACTGAGACCTTATGGGAAGAGTGCTGGGAAGGGCAGCATGCCTCAGTTCATCTAGCTAAGAGCAGAGGCTGCAGCTCTGACAGCTGCGAATCTGTCTGCTGGCAGGCCCGTCCAGATCTACTGCAGTGGAGTTGTCTTGGGACTGCTCTAGTCCACATACTTCACCACGACCTCTGTGCCAGCTGGAAGAGAGTACCCGCCTTTTTAAAAAGAAAACAAAAAGTGTACACAGCTTTTCTAGAACTTTTCCCCCCAAGAGACAAACTCTAAGATGGTCAGGGAAGTGTGCCATTTCTCAAGGCCTAGAGACACCCTGCAGAGTCCCACAAACCCACACTACAGTAACTCTCCAGACCTTTGCAGGAGGGAGACTGCCATGAGAGAACAGAGAGAGCATAGAGAGAAACTACCCATTTCTCAAGCATTTAGACCAATAAACATATTCAAACTCTCCTTAGAGAGGTGAAGCTGGGAAGAGGCTATTAATGTCCACAGCAACTAATTTAAAAAAATAAATAATTTTCTTCCTGTCCATAGAACAATCCCCATTAAAAAAAAACAAAACAGGTTTGAGTGTACATATCAGCCACAAGCAAAAATCAATCAAAAATCGGGATCTGTGGCTATGAGCAGACAATGAAGGAATCTGCTCCCTTCCTGAGAAGGTTTTCCAAAGAAAATCGTACAAGACCCCATAGCAGGAGAGCAAAGCATAGCTGCTCCAGACAACGTTTCTGATGCGAATGGAGAGGCGGGAGCTGTTCTTTAGAGACTTGGTTAGGATGCGGCAGGATACTGTCTCCCTTAGACCTACCTTGACTTGAGCGTGGGCCCATCGTACCACCAGCTTCTTCGACAGTGCCAGCTTGCCATTAAGACACTGGATGGCTTGTTCTGCTTCCTGTCCAAGGTAGGAACAATAGTCAGAAACTCAAATGCCTATTATCTTTAGTTATCTGTATTCTCACCAGGCTTTGGTAAGTTGTAGTGGCTGGGTTTCTAACCAAATTGCTTTTGGTACTTAGCAAATGGCTTAAAATTTTTAGTGGCAAAACAACAACAGCATATGAATTTTTAAAAATTGAAACAATGGTTCAAATCCTGTGTCATGTGTTGGCATTTGTCAGCTGTAAGATACGGTCACTGCTTGTTCCACAGGGGTGGTGTGAGCACTCAGACAGCATGAGTAGGTCACACAGAGCAGGAACCTTCGAGTGTTAGCTGACAGCACTGCCCAGCAGGTCAATCTTTCTACACACATGCTTTAACTGGCATACAACAGACTACATTGCTGTAGAAATTAATTTTAAAGTTACGTTACTTTTGTTTATGCACTGGAACATTTGTTTAATGATGCAAAGATGTGTTTGATTAAATAAAATTCACCTGTGGTTCGGAGGCTGCATCAGCAACTAGCTGACAGGAAGTAGTAGGGAGGAGCCGGGTGGAGAAGGGTTTATAAGAAGGGGCCAGGAAAGGGGTGAGGACTCCTGGGAGACACCAGGAGGAGAGCTAGCTGAGCTGTTTGCTCTTCAGCTCTCTGGGAAGCAGGATTCTACCTCAACCTTTGAATCTGGAGTTCCTTAGCAGGGCAGAGATTTAGATAAGTTCTCTTAGTAGCTTTGAAAGAGTCAGTGCCTGAGGGAACAGAATTTCCTCAGGCTGCGGCTCTTGTAGCCTCGCTGCTGCTGCTGCTGGCAGAACTGCAGTTGCTAACTAGGATGGCTATAGTGTAAAAGGCAGACAATTACAAAAGAGGACAACAATTGGTGTCCCATGTTGGGCACCAAAAGGTTGTTGTGACATTTTATTCTTTTGGCTTTTTGGGAGCCAACCATCCAGCTTCCAAATAAATCACACACAGAGGCTTATTCTTATTTATGAGTGCCCAGTCTTAGCTTGGATTGTTTCTTGCCAGCTTTTAACCCAAATTGACCCAACTACCTTTTGCCTCTGAACTTTTATTTTTCTCTATTCCTGTATACTTTTTCTTGGCTTCTTTCTCTATGGCTTACTGTGTAGCTGGGTGTTTGGCCTCTGGTGTCATCCTCCCCTTGTTCTCTTGTTGCTCCTCTTCGCTCTTCTCTCTCCTATTTATACCCTCTGCCTGCCAGCCCCGCCTGTCCGCCCCGCCTGTCCTTGCTCCTACTTTGCAACTGGCAGTTCATCTCTTTATTAGGACCACCAGGCGTTTTAAACAGGCACAGTAACACAGCTTCACATTAAACAAATGCACTGTAAATTAAAGTCACATGCCTGAAAATAATATTTTTCAACACTACACCAAGGACCTGAGCTCCTCTCGGGAGCTGTGGAGCCATATCCTGGACTACAGCCTCACAGACACGGGTATGAAAGAAATCAGTGTGGAGAAAGCAGGGGCCAGTCCCAAGAAACTGAGCGAGGTCCCTGTGTGAGACAATCCATACACCTAGTTTCCAGAGCACAAACTCCCCTGACCCTTTCCTGATCAGATACAGCTGTAACAAAGTTAATAATGAATTCCCAAAGCTGCATAAAGTCATAAAGTCACTCTAGGTCACTTCCAGCAAACCTGGCCACTTCCCCATCCTGATGAAACTTCTCTGCCCCTTGGGTATCCATCAGGCATTCAACCAAGGGTAACCCACCCCTAGTAGGGGTGAAGAGGCCCTTAAGGAAGACCCCAACAGCAGGGTACACATACGTGAGCATGCCAAGCTGGCATCTCCAGGAAGTCTCTATCACTCAGCAGCACACTATCGTGTTATTCGCTCCCCACTGTGTAACAGGCATTGGCTATTCACTGGCCATAGCAATGCTCCACTATAGCACACAGAGTGCTAGACAAGAGACATGTTCTTTTGCTTCACTTGGTGGCTTACAGTATCCGCAGTACCTTATCAGTTCTGATAGGCTAATAAGAGTTAAGTATTTTAAAGAACAATTGCCATCTCTGTACTTTGTTTCGACGTTTACAAATTTAATACTAAATGCCAATCGTACTTACATATGCTCACAGCCTCCCAATTTTGTAAGAGAACCTTTTTGTTTACCCCATATTTTTAGATGAAAACTGAGGCCAAAAGAGACATGCTCAAAGTTAATAATAAAAGCTACAGGAAGATAAAGTGTGCTTTGTGACTACTAGTCCAGGGCTTTAACATGAACATGTGTCCCTAATATGACTTTTGATTTTAGTAGTTTGCAAGAATCCTCATCACTCTATCATTAAGGAAAAGCATTTAACAATGGTTATCATATGAGCATCTGTTAATTGCTTATAAAAGGGAGTGGACAATTAGACTAACAATGTATCATTTGTTGCCTTCAAAACTTAGAGGACATAAATACTCAGCACTGGAGAGGACAGATGATGCTCTTGTGCAGTCTTAGATCTCCCGTGTGTCACTCTGGCAGGCATTCTGGCAACTGTGTTTTTTTCCTTACTATGTAGCTGCCTGTCAGCTCCCAACTGCTAGGATTACAGGCATGTACAACTAGGCCCAGTTGTGGCAAGTACGTTAAGAAAAATTAAGCCTTTTTTTTTTTTTTTTGAGACAGAACTTCTCTGCGTAGCCTTAGCTGTCCTGGAACTCACTCTATAGTCCAGACTGGCCTCCAAATCAGAGATTCACCTGCCTGTGCCTGCTCCTAAGTGCTGGGACTAAAGGCGCGCATCACCATGCCTTTTGATGATGCCATTCCTCGCATTTCCCTAAATGCAGTGAATGTACATAGTTACAGCTATAAAGACACCCACACCATAATATTTACCTAGCCAGTCACTAGTGGTGACTCATAAACTAATAACTGGGGATCATGTAGCATAAATCCATATAATACTATGTAATCACCAGAAATCATGACTTTGTTTTGTTCTAAGACAAGAGTCTCCGTATACAGCCATGACTGGGCTGGGACTTACTATATAGACCAGGCTGGCTTCAAACTTAAGAGACACCCACTTGTGCCTGCCTTTCAGGTGTGCACCATCACACCCAGCATCTGATGATTACTTTTTTTTTTCTCATTTTTTTTATTCTTTTTTAATTAAAATTTCCAACTGCTCCCCGTTTCCCATTTCCCTCCCCCTCCTCCCACATATTGCCCCCTCCCCTCGCTCCCCTCCCCCTATCCTCACTCCTCTTCTCCTCCTCCCAGTCCATTCCCCCTCCCTCTCGATACTGAAGAGCAGTCCAAATTCCCTGCCCTACAGGAAGACCAAGGTCCTCCCACTTCTATCTAGGTCCAGGAAGGTGAGCATCCAAACAGGCTAAGCTCCCACAGAGCCAGTTCATGTATTAGGATCGAAACCTAGTGCCATTGTCCTTGGCTTCTCATCAGCCTTCATTGTCCGCCATGTTCAGAGAGTCCAGTTTCAACCCATGCTTATTCAGTCCCAGTCCAGTGATGATTACGTTTTAATTGCACTCTTAGTTACATGTAAAATGTACTAATTTCATAGCCAGGCAGTGGTGGCGCATGCCTTTAATCCTAGCCAGGCAGAGGCAGGTGGATATTGATGAGTTCAAGGCCAGCATGGTCTACAAAGTGAGTTTCAGGACAGGCAGAACTATACAGAAAAACCCTGTCTTGAAAAAGCAAATCAGGGCTGGAATAATGGCTCAGCAGTTAGGATTTCTGGGTGCTCTTCCAGAGGTCCTGAGTTCAGTTCCCAGCACCCACATGGCAGCTCCCAGCTGTCAGTAATGAGATGCCGGCACACACGCAGGCAAGAGCACTGTGTGACAAATAAATAGATCTTTTAGAAAAAAACAGAAAAAGAAAAACCAAACCAAGCAAACAACCAAAGAGTACAAGGTTTAGATAAAGATCACTGCAGATCAATGTGTGCTATTGGCCAGTCACCTTACAGCTTGAGCCCAGAGAGAGGAAGCTTGTGCAAGCCGTACTACTTGAATTCACTGTGAGGCACAGAGAATAACCAGACAAGACTCCTGCCCATGAGGTCTGGTGGTCAAGAGATATAAATATGATTATGACAGAGTGCAGACTGAGAGAGGGAGAGAGAGCTCAATTACCTGCTTAGTTTCAAAGTTAACAAAACAGTACCCTCGGGGCTGGCCCTCCAAAGCCCCCGACTTGTGGAAGAGGAAGTCAAATTGCTTCACCTTGCCAAACTTCTGGAGGAGCTTGAGGAGGTGGTATCTGTGGAGACAGAAGAGCCCATGAGTCCACTCCTGGAATGCTGCTGGTTGCTCAGCCTCAAGTGTATATAAAAGAGGGAGACAGTTCATCTCAGGCAAAAAAAATTCTCTGGCCACTGCCCTTGCTTTCCTGCAAACTGCTACATTATTTTATTTGGGAAACAAAATTGTTTGCATCCACTTGGGAACTAGAATTGTCATGCCTATGCGTCTGTTCAACACAAAATGCCAAACGAAAAAAAACCACACCTAACAAAACAGCTGTCTGTCCACAAGCACTGTTTGTTTTTCTTTTGGAGAAAAGCTCAAAAATAGCGTCGACTTATTTATTTTTTAAATTTCTTGGCAATGAAATAGATTTGTATCTGTAACTTCATCAGAAATACACATACAAACACAACACACACATAACTTAAATCTAGCCTGTATTAAAAATAAACAAAGTTGCAAAACCATCCAAATTCACACAAACAAAACCCAGCCCTAAAGCACCTCTCTTAATAGACAGTGTAGTGATTCTGCTAGGACTCAAACACAGTTAGTGGCACTTCCACAAGGTTTTAGATGTGACTGGAAATTAGGACAATGTGGAAGCCAAATGTGACTGAGGCTGGTCTCACCAAGCAGGGGACACTGGCCAACTCTGTGAATCAGCAAACCTCAGTTTCCGTAACACGGGATCTACCTACTCTGGAGTATGGTCAAATAAAAAACAGAGTCAAGGAAGGAATTTATTCCTGGCAGAGGTTTACCAAACCATCACTCGCCATGCTGCTTACTCCTTTCTTGTATTCCCTGTTCTTACAACTCACTTGGTTCCTATAAGACTTTTGAGTTGTTCAAACAGATGTTCAAACCTTAGCAGGTTGCCGTGGCTGACCTCCATTCTGACTTCCTGTCATCCAATATAAGGGTGAGACAAACCAACAGCTCTCCCATTTCCTTTTCCTCTGGCCTTCCTCCTGGCACCTTCTAAGCTATTCAAATAGAGTCAAGGCTTTCTCTAAACAATGCTGTCCCCTTGATACTAAAAAGGTATCAGCCCACATGCTAAATCTGTTACTACTCGGAATTCTACCCCACAGGGAGTCAGTAAGGTCCTTTCGGGCACATTTATATTTATGCTGTTTGCTAGAAGAAAGTCACCAAGATTTGATTCTTGAGCAAGATCTCCTTTGGGAAGCAAAGACAGAAAATACTGCACCAAACCTGACACTACTGTGTATCAATAAGCCAATCCATCACAGTTAATCGGAGTCTGTTACACTGTAGAAAGATACAACACAGCTCTAGTACTGGGATAGGATGAAAGGCGACCAAGCCCCACTGAGGACAGTAATCTGGCCCTTGGACTGGGTTTTGAAAAAGAAAACAACCACAACCCTGTACTTAATTATGATCTCCCATTAGGAGACCTTAATCACCCAGTGAGAATGCAGGACTCCCTGGGGGGAACTGGGAGACACCTCTAGTACAAACCTTCGTTCTTGATTATTTGAACAGGCTACAACAAGGCTGAGTCTTCTCCAAAGGCTTTAATTCATAGCCACACCTGCTCTTACTACACCCATTCAAACCTTCACACCATGCCAATGCCAATGGTGGGTCAAACCCATTTAAAACAAAACAAAACTTAAGGCTACTATGGCATAGCTATCTTTTCATTAGCTTCCTTCTGCTAAATAGCAGGAAGGTAACGCAATTGGCATTTCCTA
Organism: Chionomys nivalis; assembly: GCF_950005125.1. Classification (NCBI taxonomy): domain Eukaryota; kingdom Metazoa; phylum Chordata; class Mammalia; order Rodentia; family Cricetidae; genus Chionomys; species Chionomys nivalis. The sequence goes on from NC_080107.1 coordinate 51,553,137, forward strand.
GGAAATGGATTTTAATTTACTCAGAAGAAAATGCCAACAGATTATACATTGTAAAGCTAACAAACACTTGCTGCCTGAGAAGTGTGACCTTAAGATTCCAGGAACATCTGCTGAGGTCTGTGTCTTTCAACTTCTCTAGGATTTCTTTTCTTGTTTGATAATTTCTTGAAATTATCGGAACACTGAAACAAAAGGACTGAAATGTTTACTATTTTGCTTCCTGGAGATGGGGACTGCAGGCTCTGATAGTGAAAAAAGCCTGAAGTCTCTTGCTTTCACATCTGCAAGTACTTTTATCTGTTGCTGGAGTACGGAGTTACGCCCTCATCAGCGGCTTGCTTCCCTTAATGAAATGTACACCCTGCTGCCTTCAGAAGAGAAATAAGTATAGGCATACCACACATTCTTCTGTCACCCAATCAGCGCTTTCTTCTCCTAGTGAGTCATTAAAATAGCCATCCTGCCTTGTGGCACAGAATCAATCACCTATGCAAACGTTAAATACCTACTATGTGCCAAGGACCAATTAGGCATCGGGACCTCTAGATGAATAAAAGTGCCTTCCAGGTCCTCAATGCTGGTTATAGGAGAACAATGCATACACAACTGTGAGCAGTGAGCATTTGCAAAAAGAGCATGCATGTGCGCCTGCACGTGTACACACACACACACGCACACACACACACACAAAGGGAAGAGTAGGAAAGCTTGATAAAGGGGATATCCGAATGCAACTTCAGTGAGTGAACACCATGAAAAGAGAAAGGTGACGTTTGATGTACTGGATGAGAGTAGAGAGTAGGGATAGGCCATAATGGATGTGTATTCAGGGAACTTCGGAAGCAGAGAGCCAATGAAATGACCCTTAGGATTTTTTTTTTAGTATATAAAGTTTTTTTTTTTTAAATATTTATTTATTTATTATGTATACAATATTCTGTCTGCAGGCCAGAAGAGGGCACCAGACCTCATTACAGATGGTTGTGACCCACCATGTGGTTGCTGGGATTTGAACTCAGGACCTCTGGAAGAGCAGGCAATGCTGAGCCATCTCTCCAGCCCCCAGTATATAAAGTTTTTAGAGAAAATTTTCTCTATGTTTATAAACATTACTCTGAAGAGAATCTTCTTGTGCTGTGTCATATATCTTACTACTAAATGCTTTATAGTCTCAGATTTAAGTAAGCAAACAATAAATGCCATTCACTCACGTCACAGACCATGAAGGAAGAGTATGAAGCGGGCTGAGAGAGACAACGCAGACTTCCTGCTGTCACAGGCTCATGCATCTACTCCCAGTGAGTTCTGGTTTACCCAGTCAGAGAAAGTCAGCATCTGAAGGACACATCCACCTGGCTGGCTCTCCACCTCTTAGCTTTTAAGTTTACTCAAACTACCCCCATGGCCAGTGGGGACTTGTTTACACACATTCCCCAGGCAAGACCTCTGGGGCACAGACCATGGGTTTGAGCCCCAGTGTTACAAAACAAAACTAGAACACCCTTCAGAATCATCTCTACTCTTCACTCTTCTTCAGTTCTTGTTTTTCACATCTCAGACTCAACCAGAAGCTCCAAGTTCACTATCCCTAGCCACGTGGCAGCGGTAACAGTGAGTATCTCCTAATGGGCCCACATCCTTAGTCTTGCCCCTTCCAAGTCACCTTGCGCATGTGCAGATGAGGCCCCCACTAAAACATTCCCATCTTGGTATCATATTATTGTTAACACCCACAGTGACATTCTTTTACAGGAAATTCTACTCGTCTGAACACAATGTGAAGAGCCCATCTTTATTTGACAGTATTCCACCTATCTAACGGCCCTCTTCATTACCAATTAGTACTCATGCTTGCCTTAAACCAAAGGTCCTTTTGGATCTGCTTATATGGAGCCATCTTTCTTACCCTGACTTGGATTCCCCTCTGCTTAGAAGGCACTATTATAATTTCTACTGACAGTCCAGTTCACACTTTCCTATGATGCAGAGGTTATGACTTATTTTACAGAGCTCATTTAATATCTGAATAAGAAAGCCAGTACTAAGTACAGCACGGCAAACCAACATGTGAAGACACTAACTTTTTGGCTTCCATGCTGAAATGACTGGTACTATTTAGAGGTACTGTTCTAAGCTTACAGTCCGGGTCTCACAGCAATTTATAAGTTTCCACATGTTTGAATTCAAAACAGGATGCTCTAGGTCACGTTTATTCAGTGACTCTGACTGTGAGACTATCTGAGCAAAGGTGCACTGAGTTAGGGAGGAGAAAATAGAGCTGTCATAAACTACTTTGTCAACTGAGCCAACACATGTAACTTTCCTTTTCCTATAGAGAAGGACAAATTTGTTCCCCTCACCCAATAAGAGGACTTCACACAGTATTAGATTTGGAAGAAATGTTTCTGTTATTTAGTTGAACATTATCACTTTATGGAAACATGAGGTACAATGAAGCTGAGGAATTAGAATGCAGTGGAGTAACATGTATTCAGGTCTGACCACCTCTCTAAGAACAAGTGCCCATCACTCCCTCAAGTCTCCAAGATCTACTTAGTCACAGGAATGCTTCTGGCATGCAGCACAGTCTTAAAACAGTTAAGTTTGACAAAACTCTATATTCACAAAATACAGCAATACTTGGGAGTGACTGTATTTTAATTATTCATGTAGGTTCATCATATCTACCTCCAGGTAGAGCAGGATCCAAGAGTTTATGTATCTGCAAAGCGTGAGCACCAGACTGTCACATTCTTGAAAGAGACTGATGGATGTCCTAGTATAGCTTAGTAATAATTCAGATTAATAACAAAAAAACACAGATTAAAAACAGAACAACTAGAACTAATCACAAAATAAATGTGGGTAAAATGAATGACAGAATGCATTATGCAAACGGTTTTTAAAAAACTACCATTGGGGCTGGAAAGATGGCCCAGTGGTTAAAAACATGGGGTGCTTTTCCAGAGGACCAGGATGCTATGCCCAGCATCCACATGGTGGCTCACAAACATCTGTAACTCCAGTTCTTCCAGGAGTATCATGCTCTTCTGGTCTCTGCAGGTACTAGGCATCAGACATAAGTGCAGCTAAACACTGTATGTATAAAACAGTAAGAACGAAAAAGTAACCCTACCACTGTATAAGATAACCTGTAACTATTTCTGACAGTAAATACATGCCTTGTTTCCTAAAAAGAAGTAAGAGACCATTTAAGGAGAGACATTCAAATCATCTTCTGGAAGGGATTAGGAAAGAAGTGTTAAGGAGCTGGGTGGGATACAGGCACAGAGAAGAGCATTAAGGGTCTGGTGTAAAGGAAACAGCAGGAAGTGGCAGCAGCCTTTGGTTGGGAAAGCTTAATTAGGAAAACCGGAAGACATCCTGCAAACTCCCCTTGTGAGTCCTTAGAAGGTTAGAGATTTGGATTCAACTGACAACACAAGTACCACGTGTTCATATTCCTTCAAAGCCAGGGAGTGAATATACATTAATTATTTAGCTAGGTTCACTGCTTTCTACCCTTTGAGAAGCAGAACCTAAAAGTTCACGCATTTGAGCAACTTGAAGGAAATGTTTCCATGAGATTCATGAAATTTAGCAAAGCAACTCTAAGCTTTTGTGTGAACCATAAGCTTTGATGGACAGCTATGTTTTTAAAAATAAACCATATAACAAATCAGTTTGTTTAAGACAAATCATCAAGGTAAGGAAGTCATAGAAGGAAACAGAGAAAATGGTTTGGCAATACAGAAATGTGGGTACTACAGGTAGAACACACCACTTCTAGCCATCAAGGCCTGACCTACACTTGGCTTCTAATGTTCGCCTTTGAAGTATCAGTGGGAAGGTCTTAATCCAGTGTTCCTCTTAAAGATGTAATTCAAGACTACATTCACACACTTACTATGCTACTGACGCAGGGGCAGGTGCCCTTGTGAACCCTCTGATGTGCAGTAGGACACAATCAGCACCAGAACCTCATCACCTGGAACTACAGCCAACACAACCAGCACTGTTTCCACACTTTAGATTTCCATTCAGACACGGAGAGGTAGGAATGGTAACCACTCTGGAGGGCACGCCTCAGAGCCTGGGTTTTAGATGATGGAAAGATTTAGATGAACATTAATTAATGAACATTTAATTAATTAAAGACATTAATTGAGAACTTGTGCTGATTCACACATCCGTCCCCAATGTCATAAGAGAGGCTGTTAAATACAACCCACATTCCAGGGTTCCTATGACCACAAGAACATGACGTATCTTTAATATCTCTGTAACTTATATGGACACAATGATCTGAGTTTTCATAGGTTTAGGAGCTAGCCTTGGTGTTGTGATATAAAATCACATCTCTCCCTCTTTCCTACTCCCCTCCTTAAACACACCTCATCTCACCCCAGACGCACTCAGTGGGTTCCCTCTCTTCGTACTCTGTGTAGTCCCACTCTCGGAGTCATTCCAGGACTGCTGATTTACTTCATACTTGCTTCAAGTTGGCCTACTTACCCAACCAGCAAAACAAGTGATGGAAAGAAAAACCTATTAGTTCCTGCCAAGATATTCCTTTTTACTATAATGGCTCTGATGGAAAGACTGGGAGTCAACTATTGTATTCAATTAGTAATGTGATCTTGGGCAAGGTAATTCTGCCTCTTAGACCCTCATGACCTTTTTTTTTTTTAATTGGTTTTTCGAGACAGGGTTTCTCTGTGGCTGTCCTGGAACTAGCTCTGTAGACCAGGCTGGTCTCGAACTCACAGAGATCCGCCTGCCTCTGCCTCCTGAGTGCTGGGATTAAAGGCGTGCGCCACCATCGCCCGGCTTCTCATCACCTTTATTGTAGGGAAAGAGGGATGTTATCAGAGGTCCCCAAGTGATCTCAACCCAGGGAGCTCACATAGGGATTGCCAAAAGAAGAGTGGAAGTTGTCAAAAGGCTTTGAGTGCCTCTTTTCCCTTCTTGGTGAAAGCAGTTCTGGAGTCTTATTTTACACATGGCTTCTTTCAGATTTTGTTTAAGCCACTCAGCACAGTGCTGTGCATACAACAGGCACTACGTTCATTAAATGAATGAGTGAACACCAAAGGGGTGAGAGTGATCTCTAAGATCCCTTCCCACTCTTGCTTTCTGTGGTTGCTTACAGCAGTCAGTCAAAGGGGGCCCAAATGCCTATTTGCAAAGATCCCCAAGCTACTTCTTGTTCCTCCATTCTGGGAGACAAAATATGCCTCAGGTTGATCTAGAACAATTCCTCTTAACCACTGGGTACATAGTCAAACAGTTGGAAAAGAATCCTATTCTTTGCAGAGTTAAAAGGAAGAGGCTTACATGTGAAGAAAACCAAAGTTATGTCCTTACAGTTGTGGAGTGCAAATGTATGAAAAATGGGAACAGGCTAAAGGCAGCATAATGTCCCTATCAAAGAAATCTAAAAGCAAATGAAGGGCTCAAGATGCACAGCACTGCTCCGAAAAATCTCCTGAGCATCTGCAGCAGGCCCTGCACCTCTGTACATCACCAACTAAGTGATCTGGACTTACTCTGTGATTTTGGGGTCCAGGTTGCCAATCCATAATCGGTGTCCTTCCTGTAGAGAGCCCTCTGAAAGGATGGACGCGTTCTCCAGGGGAAGGGTTTTGGTTTCTGCTTCCATCAATCTCTACGAAATACTAAAGGCAATGTGAGCACTCAGGGAGAAAAGTAGAATCATCCTGTGTGAACATCAGACATCACATGCAATTTCTCCAAGGATGGCGAACTTTCTGGGCAGTCCTCAAAGGCCTGCTGTTCCCAACTGAGGACTTGGACCAGCTCCCTTGGGACAGCCTTTCTGGCAGCCAGAACTGCCATGCAGAATAAAAAGTTATGGTTGTGTGGAGAGTCTTGAGGTTTCCTGAGGCTTTATCACTAGATGATACTCCAAAGAGAGAAGAGGCAAGTACCAAGTAGACAATCTTGATAGTGTTGAAGGGAATGGAGAGGGAAGAACAGCTTATGTTCCTGTTCCTCTTGGAGCAGTTTTGCCAAAGGAGGAGAAGGCACAGGAAATGTGAGCACCAGTACTGGAGTTAGGGCTGAATATGAAAGCAGGTTGTGTGACTTACTTAATTCTCTGAATTTTACAGGCCGCAATTTCCTCAAATGTAAAATTAGAGGCAACAGTTTTCACTTTATAGGGTTGTTGTAAAGATTACATCATTAAAAAAATCACCAAACAATGCGCTTAACAATTGTAAGTAGTCAATATATATTAACTATTGATCACAAAGTTTACTGTTTTGGTAGAAATAAGAGACAATCTCCTTGTTATTACAGATGACAGACAGTTCACTGCACTTCCAGCAAGTCACTTAACTACTCTTTGCCTGAGTCCCTTTGTGAGGACAGTAACTCATAAAGGAATGTAGCTCTGCCAAGTTATACTCCCAAGGATTTTAGAACCACAATTCCAAGAAGTATTCAAGACCAATAATTATTACTGTCTTAATTCCTGAAGTGTCCCATCTCACAGAGCAGGAGAATGACAGCTGTGACAGAGGCAGTGATGGAAAAAACAGAGAGCCTGTGCCAGAAGACTCGACCTTAAATTGTTCCATTTCCACTGAAGTTATTTTTCTGGGTGCCTCAATTTTCTTATTCTAATTTATTTAATCTATTATCCTGGGGTGGGGGTGGGCATGCACATATCATTTAGCACAGGTAGAGGTCAGAAGACAACTTTCAAAAGTTGGTTCTCTCCTTCCCTCCGCTTTTGCTTGGGTCCTAGGGAAGGAACTCAGGTTGTCAGGTGTCTATGGGAAGCTCACGCACCAGCTAAGCCATCCTGCTGGCCCAGGTTCTTCATGTTTTAATATAAACTTTAAGAGGCTGGAGAAATGGCTCAGCAGTTAAGAGCACATATTGCTCTTGCAGAAGACCCAGCACCCACTTGGTGGCTCACAGTCATTTCTAACATCACTTCCAGAAGATGAGATGCCTTCGTCTGACCTCTGCAGTCACTGTATACATGTGGTGCGCATACATAGATGCAGGCAAAAGACTCATGCACATACAGTAGATAAATCTAAAAAATTCGTAAAGATAATCCTTGCTTTGCTTATTAGTTAAGGTTGCTGAGAAGAAATGAGTTTATAGATGAAAAATGAATTTTTAATAAATCTATACTATGATAGAGGAAAGAAAGGGACAGGGAAAATGCTAAGTTGTACCAGACTTCAGACCTCTCTGCTAGAAAAAAGCCATGTGTCTTCTATATCTAGAAGTGCCTCAGCTCAGCCCTGTAGGAAATTGTCCCCATCCTCAGAATGCTTATATTTAAAAGGGGAGCAGAACTAAATTTTTAACAAAGCAAAAGATTGAAGTAATTAACGACAGATACTGTAAACAGTGAGAAGGGTCAAGAGACTTACGGTTGCACTACTTTAGAGTGAGTGGAGTTAGATTTAAAAGATAGAACTTCTGAGTTCTCAGGTCTAAAAGCAACAGTAACACCAAAAGATATTTAATGCCAAAGATGCCATGTTTCAATTGGAAGAATACAAGACTCGGAACTGGAGAGATCTGGATTCAAAACTGACCTTCCCAATTACTGTGCCTTTAGTATGCAACAGTATCTCCCTCACTTCCTCTGTCTCTGCCACTCCCCTTCCCATATAATGCGAATACAATGTATTATTTACATTTTGCCTGTGTCTCTAAAATAAAAGCTCGTACAGCGCAGGACCTTGCCTGCCTTGATCATGGTTCTATGACCAGCAGGTAGTGAGTGCATTGCCTGGCTTAGAGTTGGTACTGTTTTCTTAGAGAATGAATGAAACATGGTCAGTTACCTTCCAAAATGGGGGAAATTATTCCTATATCATGTAGCTATTTTAAATAAGAATATGCATGTGACAGCTCAGTCGTGGATTTTTGAAAACCAGTGACGTCAAATAAGGTAGTATGAAACTATCAGATCTCTGGGGGTTTGCAATGGCGACAACTCCTTGGAGTAACAGTTCATAAAAAGCCTCTCCAGATCTCTCCCAGTTGAGTTGTATCAACACTAGAAGCCAGGAGGGGAAATGGGTCGTTTATTCCTAAACGCTAACAGCGGGGTCAGGCCAGGAACCAGGGTTTCCCGACTCTAGGCTGCGAAAGGTCACTAAAGGGATTGTTATTTCCGGGCGAGAAACAGGACAATCCGGGGCGGGGCCTAGAAGCCGGCAGGTGAGGGCAGTCTCCACCAACGTCCCTGCCGCCAGCTTGGCGTTGAGCTTCGGGTACTCACCTGCTAGTCTCGGAGCTGTGCCCTCAGCTCACGCCCCGAGAGCAGCTTCCGACGCCGGGGTCCGAGCGAGGGACGCGAGGACACGGCAGCTGAAACCCCGATTGCCTCTCGGCCGCCCGTGACGCGCTACGTCTGCGCCGCCGCGCCTCCCCGTGACGTCACGACGTCCGCGCCGCCTCTGACGCGCGTGGTTCTGTATAATCCAGACTGTAGCTGGTGAGTGGCCTCGAAGGGGTCTCGAGGCGCAGGAGGGGTCCAGGTGCCAGCGACACCTTTTCAAGAACCTCGGAGGGACCTCGTGGGGCCAGGCTACCGCCCGTGACCGGTTCAGCAGAGTTCGGCTCGACCTTAAGGCCAGGGGCGGGACTTCTGGTCCCTCTACCCTCTCAAGGGTGGGGGCGGGGCGCGTGTCACTCATCCCTCCTTTAGAGCCTGCAGGGGAATGTGGTAAATACTTCCTGATATTTAGGACGTCACCCGACAGGAATATTGCCTCTTCCGAACAGCCCTACGCGCAGAGATAATAATTATTCCCAGTGATGTGGAAACGAAAACTCAGCCCTATCTTTACTAGGGTTTCGCGGTTCCCAAGTTTAAATGCCACCCAGGCCTGAGTCGAACGCCGGGGTTTTAAAAATCGTCACTCTGCCGGCCTGTGGGCAAACAGTTGTCATTTCAATGGTGCTTCAACATTTCCACTGCTCTGGCAAATTTACAGATGAGATTGAGAACACTTACTTAGAAAGTGCTAGAAGCAGGACTCTTGCCTAGGCCATCTGAGAGTTGGGTACTCTTTCTTCCCTTCCTTTTTCTTTCTTTCTTTTTTTTCTCAGTTCCTGACTTTTTATTAACTCATACACGAGTACTTGTCTTCTGGTTTGGTGAGGCGGTAAGTCAGACACTTGCCACAGTATTGTCTGTCAAAGTGGCTAGCCTTGAAAACCCCAGCACCACGTTCACCCAGAAGGACACTTGACGAAGTTGACTAATTTTGCCATTTCCATCCACCTTACAGTATTTCGCCACAGCTAACTCGACCTTCTTTCTCTATGCTTATTATTCTTGGGAGTGGTGTAAGAAAGTCTCCTTTTGAATGTTCTAGTCAGACAAAGTATGGCCATCTTCCAGCTGTTTACCGGCATAATCAACCTCTGTGGATCAGGGGGAATTCCCTCCTTATCCTGAATCTTGGCCTTTACATTTTCTATAGTGTGCGAGGGTTCAGCCTGGAGCACACAGTCTTCCCTGTAAGGGAAGGAAGTGCGTATTCTGTTGTAGTTCTCTGAATTTTGGGGAACTTGTAGTTGGAAAGGCTGGAAGCCTCTGGTTCATTCGGGGAATGACTGAGGAAAGAAATCCAAGCTAGGAGAAATGATTTGCTACAGTGCACTCCTTGGTAGAGCTGTGATATATGCCTTTTGAACATGGCTCGTTGTGAATCCAAAAGATACATATGATGGGGATGGAGTAGGGATATTGAAGTTTAGGTTAAGCCTTTTGTCCACTTGGTAAAATTTTATCATTCCTCTTTGGCTTGTGCCAAGGGCAGTCAGATGCTGTTCTGAGTCAAATATTACAAATACTCTTCTTTACATGATACTGAATTTGAAAAAGAGCAACCCTATTCCAAACAAAGACCTGGAAAAACCATGGCTAATGGGGGCAGTGTTGAGAAGTAGATCCCAGGACCTGCCATCAAAAGTGTAGATTCCAACTCTGATGCCAGCATTTTGATGTTGGGCAAGGATTTAATCTTTCTGGAAGTCTATTACCATACTTAACCACGTTTGTATGATGTTTGTGTTCCTGTACAATCCTAAGTAAAGGGTGCAGTAGTGAGCGTTAGATTAGTAGATAGATTAGTCTGCTAGAATAGGCCACGCAGTGCCAACAGCCATATAGAGATACTTAGGCAAGGATCAAATAATTACACAATTATTTACTTTTATTGTTAAAAACTAAGTGCTGTGATGGAGTATGGGTATGAAAACTGGATTTCAGGAAATAGGACCTAGTTGGAAGAGGTGGCCACTGACCCTGTGCTCTGACAGACTGATGGTTAAGGTGAAATCTAAGGAAAAGCAGATGGTAAAGAGATAAGAGGAGACCATTCCGAGCTTATTTAATGACTTTTAAAAAATGTTTTATTGAGCGGGGTAGGGGTATGGAGGGTGGTGTAGTGGTGCACACCTTTAATCCCAGCACTTGGGAGGCAGAGTCTGGTGGATCTCTGTGAATTCAAGGCCAGCCTGGTCTACAGAGACAGTTCCAGAACAGTCAGTGCTACACAGTGAAATCCTGTCTTGGAAAAAAAAAAGAAAGAAAGAAAAGAAAGAAAGAAATTATGTCTATGGGTATTTTGCTTACATGTATATATGTGCCTAGTGCTTGTGGAGGCCAGAAGAGGGTGTTGAATCTCATAGAACTGAAGTTATATAGATGGTTGTGAGCTACCATGTGGGTGCTAAGAATCAAATTCAGATCCAGTGTTAGAATAGCCAGTGTTCTTAGCCTTCAAGCCATCTCTCCAGCATCCTTAATGGCATATTTGAAAACTTAGGAACAGAAAAAAACTCATGAGGAAATGAAAGATCAGTTTATTTTGTAAAATGTATGTGATAACCAAATACAATAAGATGGGAAAAGTATTTATATATAAGATCTTCCAGCTGCTTACCAGCATGATCAACGTGTTCAAACATTAGAAATAGATGTTGCATATCAATGCACAATACACAGCTGGTTGGAAAGGGTTGCTAGGACAGTGGGCAAGCCAGGATGTAGGTTTGTAAGTGTGTGAAACTCTTAAAGAGTAAACAAAACATAATATTAAAATATTAGTTTATTAGTTATTTGGGGGACTGGAGAGATGGCTCAGTGGTCAAGAACACTCATTGCTCTACCAGGATCTGTGTTCAGTTCCCAGCACCCACATGGCAGCTCACAACTGTTTGTAACTCCAGTTCCAGGGGATCTGACATCCTCAACAGAGACATACATGAAGGCACATAAAAAATAAATTATTATTAAAAAATACTAGGTCTTTTTTTTCTTTAGATGCTGTTTTATTGTGTAACAGTCCTAGCTGTCCTAGAACTTGCTTTGTAGACCAGGCTGGCCTCGAACTCACAGAGACCCACCTGCCCCTGCCTCCTGAGTGCTGGGATTAAAGGCGTGTGCCACAATCACCCAGCTAAAAGTACTAGTTATTTAAAGTGAAAAAGATGTGGTAGAAGATGTTGCTGAGAAAAATGGACTTATTCAAGGTCACACAGGTAGTGGGGAAACAGATTCTCTTGTGAGTGCATTAATGTATCTGGAACATACTTGAACTCTCTCATAGGAAGTTTCTTCTTTATAGTTTTAATGCTTCATATACTAACCTGAGTGTTCATGTTCCTAAGGTTAGAGACCCACCCGATTGCTTTATTGAACTTCCACTGTGAAATTCCCTGACTTCTATGCAATTGAAATGAGTGCTTCAAGCATAAAGCAATGTGGTTTATTTATAGAATTGACTTCCGGTTCACATGTATTGGGCCTGCTTCTTGATGCTGAATTTTCTGTCAAAGGTTGTTTATTTCTAACCCATTTTAGTTTCCTGTCGCTTTGTGGCTTGGTATTATGACCCACAACAGGAACTCCAGGAAACCTGTCATACACGCTGTAGCCAGATTGAGACCCTGTCAGTTACAAAAACCTAAACTGCACATTATTTTACAGCCATATTTGGATATAAATTTGAGTTGGGCATTGCTATATTAGGTAGAAACTGAGCTTTAGAAACGTCACTCAGAGCCAAACTCTTTTGTGAACGGTTCTTAAGTGGTATTGGACTATTATTAGTTCTACGGTCGTGGGCAGGGCCTTCATCTCTGAGCCTCAGTTTCAATGTCTCCAAAGTGGGGACTATAATGTTTACCTGTGGCACTATCGGCAGGAGGAGATGAGCTAATATGAGTAAAGCAAGCAGGCCAGGCCTGCATTCATGTAGACCTGGCACGCTGATTGCTGCTCTCCAGCAGAACTTGTTAAAAATCCCATCAGGAGGAATTGTTTGCCTTTGCTTTATTCATTTCATTTCTTTTTTTGCATGTTTTTAAAGACAGGTTCTCGCCGGGCGGTGGTGGAGCGCGCCTTTAATCCCAGCACTCGGGAGGCAGAGGCAGGCGGATCTCTGTGAGTTCGAGACCAGCCTGGTCTACAAGAGCTAGTTCCAGGACAGGCTCCAAAGCCACAGAGAAACCCTGTCTCAAATAAATAAATAAATAAATAAATAAATAAATAAATAAATAAATAAATAAAGAAAGAAAGAAAGAAAGAAAGAAAGACAGGCTGTCATCTAGCTTGAGCTAGCCTCCAGTTTGCTGTTCAACTGAGGATGGACATTGAACTCCTAACTGCAAGAATTGTAGGCATGCCTCACCACATGTGGCATTATGTGTTGCTCATTTTCTTTTCATTAGAAAAGTAATGCTGGTAATAATAGTTGCACACCTTGAGCAGTTAGCGTGTGCCAGGTACCGTGCTGGATGTTTTATGTGTATTCGGTGTTTCATTTTCAGGTGAGGCCCAACTTTCTCACTGATAGGGAAAGGATGAGTTACCCCAGAGAGAAATTTACATCCACATCTGACTGAAAGTTCTGACATGTACAAGTGTCCTCATCATATCTGACCCTAGCACAGATGTTCTTGAAATGAAAACTGATAACAATAAGTATTTTTTATGTCCCTATTACCTAGTAGACACCATGCCAAGTGTTTTACCTGTCTAGCCTCTTTATTCCCAACTGGAAGACATAAGTACCAGTCCCATTTTACAGAAGAGCAAGTGAAGACTCAGCAGTTCTTATTTAGTAAATGGTGGAGCTGGGATTGGGTTTTATATCTTCGTGCTGCAGAATGACTGCTCTTGTGTATTGCGTTATGCTATGTCAACACTTTAGCAGTTTTTTTTTTTTAAATGAGATGTGATTTCCAAAGATAGTGCTTCCAGACACTTGGTACTAATTGTTCTTAATTTTTAGCTAAGTAATAACCAGATTCTTGGCAGAAGCTCTTAGTGTGATATTTGTTGGCTAGGACTGTGTTCTGTCTCAGAAGAAGCAATAGCCTCTTTGTATGGTCAGAGACCTCAGAAATGTGTATAACTTGTGTTAACTCAATGGATCTTGGCATTTCCTAGTTCTAGACCGTGGAAGACCTCAAACCTCAATCATACTTCAGACTCAAATTAAAGTGGATTCTAATTGGTAATCAGTGCATAAGGAACCAAAGAAAATTTTAATTAAATGCTGCCATGTAAATTTTCCAGTCATTTTATGCCTATTAAAATGTTTTTCTTACTTATAGTCCCTTCTAGTGCTCTGCCTTTCCTCTTTAAACTTTATCAAGAGTTTGTGCTTTTGCTCATATAAGGGCTTAATTAACATCATCATAGATTTGGGCTGCCGCACATTTGCTTAACAGACATTTAGATGCATGGAAAGAACTCCACAGACTGGGTGGGTCACTCAAGTCTCTGAACACCAGTTTCTTCCTCCTGTAAGATGAGGATAATAGTTCTTTTTGAGGCTATTGGGAGGCGGCTTAGAGATAATGTATGAGTTCATGCATCAGTTAGAGGACTTGCTTGGTAGTTGGCATGAATTGGTTTTGGAAGTTGCTATGGGTTTTCTTTTATAGAGATCTTTTGTCTCATTTCTTTTAGTGGCTGTTTCTGTGGATTCTCTTTCATCATGGCCTTGGGAATAAAGTGCCTCCGCCTGCTACACCCTGCCTTTTGCACTTACCTTACTACTTTGACCAGACCTGTTTCAGAAATTTCCATGAAGCCTGTGCATGGAAGACAACATGACCAAAGGCAATACTTAGCCTACCCAGCCATGCCAGTTCGCCAGTTTGCAACCAAGAAAGCTAAAGGTAGGTGACCTCCCTCCCCTCTCAGCCCTTTCTTGCATTTAAGAGATCTCAGAGATTTGTTGAGCCCAGGGCTTGTTTTGTTACCATTATACCTTATTTATTTCTTGTAGGCTCATAAAATGCCTACTTTATTTCATTTAGATACAAAACTAGAGGTAAAAGTATCAAGCCCACCGGAGTGCTTGTGGCAGGGATCAGCATACACTCATTCTTTAGGAAGATTTGAATTGAGGGTATAATTAAAGCCAGAAGGGTTTTGGGTGACAGGGCATTAAAGCCACGGGTTTAGATGGATGATCTTAATGGCTTATGTCATCCAAGAATGAGATTTTGATGTTCCGCAGGTCTTAGCTTAAATGCCACTTCCTCCGGGATGCCTTCCTTGGCCTGAGCCTGGGTCAGGTCTCCTGTTCTATGCAGTCGTATACACTATTATTTTACTCTGGACACGCTTAGAACTGCAGTAATTAATTAATCAGTTGTAAAATTGATTATTGTTCGTTAGCTGTCTGCCATGATGATCATCTTTCTCTTTGTTGTTTAGCGCTCTCCAGGGCTATATTGATGTAATTAGATTTTCAGAAACTTCGTTGGGAAAATGGATGACAGAGGGTGATGAGGCAAACCTGATGCTTGGGGTGGGTCAGGAGTCCTGCTGTCCCTGGTGGTGCTAGAATGTGCTGCTGAGTGTTTCCACTGGGACTTTCCTTTTCTGCTTTCACACAGATCTGCTTTTATTGAAAGAAAGATTAACACACTGCTGAAAGAAAATTAACCCTTAGAAGACTTATCTTGTTAATCTTGGATTTGTATGTTATTTTTAAAGTTTTCTAATCCAATCCTTAGCATTATCTATTGAAAACAATTATAATTTTCCAGTGAAGAAATCCTTACAATTACCTAATAAATATACATGTTAACAAGTTGAAAATATAGAAGTCAGGATATAGTTGTTTGGAAAAAAAAATTGCCCATGGCTGCCTCCAGATAGAGGAAGAAGAGGAAACCTGGGGATTCTGATGCTATGATGTCATAGTCTTCTAGATGCTCAATATGGCCTGCAAGTAGGAGCTTCTTCTTTTTGGTTGCTCCTCAAAGAGTTGACTGTTTTCATTCTCTTAGATTCCTTGGAGTCATTCTACAATAGGATACTGTAGTGATATTTCATGTGTATTTTAATAAATAAAGCTTGCTTGAAGATCAAAACACAAAACAGCCACACTAGTTATCCATACAGGCCAGATAGTGGTAGCACACACCTTTAATCCCAACAGCCACACTAGTTAGCCATAGAGACTGGGCAGTGGTGCAGGCCTTTAATTCCAGCACTGGAGAGGAATATAAGGCAGGATGACACAGGAATTTGTTCTCTTTTCTATAACATGAAGGGGCCTGCTTGTTGGGTTTTCTGTCCGGCCTGGTACCCCACAGCTGGCAAGCCCCAAAGAAAATCACACAGAGATCTCCATAAGTTATAAAACTGATTGGCCCATTAGCTCAGGCTTCTTGTTAACTCTTGTAACTTATATTAACCCATTGTTCTTATTTATGCTAGCCACATGGCTCAGTACTTTTCACAGTTGGGCAGGTTACATCTTGCTTCTTGGTGGCCTGGGCAGGAATGGGAGGAATGGGCTTCCTCCTTCCTAGCATTCTCTTGTTCTCATCGCCCTGCCTCTACTTCCTGTCTGGTTGACCCACCTACCTATACTTCCTGTGTGGCCAATCAGCGTTTATTTAAAACATGATTGACAGAATACAGACAATTCTCCCGCACCATTTTTCAGTCTGAAGATTTCATAGAAGTAAGAGCTCTCTAGTGACTTGGCTGCTTTGCTTTTCTGATCTTTAGGTTGAACAGCAATATCTGTCTCAGGGTTTTTATTATTCGTACTACATTTGGTGCCCAACGTTTGGGGTACAGATTCACGAAAAAGCCGTTTGCTTATAACTTTTTAGCTGCCTGTGGGGCTCTAGCTCCACCCAAATGGGCTTTCTTTTTTTTCCCCAAGTCCCATGAGTAAGTTCGGGATTTTTCTGTTGTAGCCTCTCTGAAACAGTTTCCAGCTGCCACCCAAACTCCAGGAGCTCCTGAGCTCCAAAGGCCACAGGATACACCCACCCTAGACTGCCTAGTTCTGCCTTCAGGTGGCCTCCCTCCACACGTGCTTTTTCCGAACAATCCTGTGTGTTTTTCAGACAGCTCCCTCCCTCTCTCCGCTGTGGGTTGCTGACTCTTTGAACCCCCTTCTTGGGCTACTGCCAAGCTAGGTAGCTGCTTTGAAATCCAGTCAGGCTTTTACTGCTCTATGCAGGAGCAGCCAGTCTCACATCTTCCCCAATATCATAGGTAGATATTGTAAGACAATCAGGAATCTTTTTTTTTTTTTTTTTTTTTTTTTTTTTTTTTTTTTTTTTTGGGTTTGTTGAGACAGGGTTTCTCTGGAGGGATTTGGGTCTCTGTATAATAATATGCTGGACAGGCCCCAGAAAAACCTAATAAAACAGATCACAGATTTAAATCCAGACAGAATTTAATGAAGAACCAATTTTAGCATTGCATTATAAGAATAGAGAGGAACAGCCTGGTTTTCAAACAACCACCTTAAATATATCCAGTAACCTTACGTGAATTACCAAATGGCAGAGGCTCTGTTACAGTTAAGTAGACTCCTATGTCAATGTTAGATTTAAGGAGATTCAAGGAAGCAATAGTCATATGGCATGCATTCACCTTTTGTGAAGCAAATGTTAAATTTGTGGCTAGTTTGTAATAGAATTAATTATCCCTAAAGACTTAGAGCCTGGTCTACAAGTACAATGGAGTACCTGGTTCAGAGAACAGGCTAAGATTATTGGACAACAGAGTAAAGAAATCTCCCAAGATCAAATTCTTGGAGAAGGAGATTATGATATTACAGAAAGGCAAGCTGTATGTGATGACCACACCCTGGATTTATGCCACACAGCAGCTTTAAATGCTTGGGACAGAATTGGAGTCGTTTACTAAAGTTATACAGGGCCCAAAGGAAGCCTTTATATATTTCTTACAAAGATTGACATCAGCAGTAAATAGAAAGATGCCAAATTAAGAAGCTAGACCAATAATAACTGAATTTCTGTCTTTTAGAAATGCCAGTTCTTTATGTGAAAGGATAATTAGTCTACTAGAGGCAGGCCAGCACCTTTGGAGCAATGGATTTGAGATACAGTTAATACTGAATCTCACAAACATGATGTGCATAGATAGGAGAGGTGATTTCCAGAGGTTTGTGGAAAAATTGAAATGCCAAATGTTTTAATTGTGACAAACAAGGTCCCCTTAAGAGGGATTGTAGACATGGTGTTCCTAGAAACAATGCTTTTTCTAAGTATAATCCCTTCAGAATGCCCCTCCCTTCTGGATTATGCAGAAGGTGCAGAAAATGCAGGGATTGGACTAATAAATGTAGATCAATGAGGAATATTCAGGGTAATCCTTTGCCATAGGGAAACTCTGTGAGGAGCGTCTTGCAGGCCTGTATAGCAAATCCGGTCCAGTTGTTTTCTTCCATCGTAGAGGAAACTTCTTTTCAGAGCAATTAAAGAACCTAATGCCTGTTGTAAGAAACCATACTGCTCTGTATAATAGAATAACTATAGAAGAGAGAACAAAAAATTTAGGAAGAATCATAAAGTGAGTATTTTGGCAAACTTCTATAAATGAACAAAACCAAATTTAAAAATATGAATAAGTGATGTTACCATTGAAGGTCTGGTAGACACAGGTGTGGATGTAACAATTTCATCAAATCTTAGCATCCAAATTAGCCTCCTCAGGATGTAAATGTTCAGTTTTTAGGGATTAGAACTTCATCTCAGATAAAGCAGAGTGCGAGATGGATCAAATGTATAGGGTCAGAAGGACAGATGGGATTATTAAAACCATATGTGGCTAATATAGCAATGAATCTATGGGAATGTAATTTGTTACAGCAATGGAATACTCAGATTAACATTCCTCCAGTCTTATAAACAAACAAAAAATTAATGTATGTTTTTTGGGGAAAATATTACAAAATATTATAGAGAACAGTCACCAACCATTCAGGTTGTACAAGAACAGGACACAGCAGCTGCTAATATTTCAAAGGCACCGACAGCCCTACCTTTAAAATGGTTGACAGACAAACCTGTATGGGTTAAGCAATGGCTTTTAACACTAGAGAAACTGCAGGCTCTAGAACAGCGGATACAGGAGCAACCAAATGCTCAGCATATTGAAGAATCAACCAGCCCTTAGGATTCTCCTGTATTTGTTGTTAAAAAGAAATCTGGAAAATGGAGAATGGAAACATCTAAGAACTGTTAATAATTAAAGGTGGTTTAGCTAATGGGCTCTCTATAGTCTGGCATTCCTCTGCCTTCTCTATTGCCTAAAGAATGACCTCTTATAGTTATTGATTTAAAAGGTTATTTCTTCATTATACCTTTACAAGAAAAGGACAGAGAATTTGCCTTCACAGTACCTGCTTATAATAATTCTCAGCCTACTAAGAGATAACAATGGAGGATTCTCTTACAGGGAATGCTAAATAACCCCATGCTGTGCCAATATTTTGTAGGGCAGCCATTGGAAATATGTACACAATTTCATTAGTCTATACTTTACCATTATTATATCAATGTCATTTTACTATCTGATTCAAATGTAGATATGTTAAAAAACATATTTAAGGAAGTAAAGAAAATTTTGTCTTGTTAGGGATTACAAATTGCTCCTGAAAAATGCAAAGAGGAGATTCTATTAATTATTTAGGCTGTAAAATAGGCTTACAAAAAGTTAAGACACCAAAAGGTGCAAATTAGGAGAGATTAATTGCAAACTCTTAATGACTTCCAAAGATTGCTAGGAGATATTTCCTATTGGGATAGGTCCTGATGACCTGATTAACTTAAACAAAACCTTAGGTGGTAAAAAGGACTTTAATAGTTCAGGAAATTATCAGCTGAAGCTGAGAGAGAATTGACTTTGGTGGAAGAGAAATAAGTGTATTGTGTGGATCTGAGTCTTAACTACATTCTGGTCGTATTACTTTCCAAGAATTCCCCTACAGGAATTTTAATGCAGAAGGAAGTTATTACCTCAGAGTGTATCTTTTTACCACATACTTGGAGTAAAAAATTAAAAGTGTATGTGGAAAAGGTCTCTGAGTTAATTCTAAAAGGAAAATTGAGACTTTATCAATTAGGAATAGACCCAGAAAAATTATAATTTATACCTTTTAATAGTGATGGTATTAACCATTTTTGGAAAGAAAGTGAACCTTGGCAAAGAGCTTGTAATAATTTTTTGGGGAGAGAGATTAACAACAACTGTCCCCAAAGTGAGAGAATTTGACTTATAAAGAGAGCTAATTGGATCCTTCTCATCATTTTATGGGACACACCAATAACCGAATCCGTATATTCTTTACTGATACAAATCAAGAAAGGCAGGTTAAAATCAGAAAATTTAAGTAAAGTGGATCAAAACCCTTATGATTCTGTCCAAAAGTCAGAATTACATGCTATTCTCATGCTACTAAGGGATTTCAAAGAACCCTTCAACATGGTTATAGATTCGCAATATGTAGGAAGAGTTGCTTTGCATATTGAAACTGCTGAATTTATACCAGATGAGACAGAATTGACTTTATTATTTATTCAGTTACAAGATACAATTAGGAATAGGAATCATCCAATATACATAACACACATCTGATGCCATATGGGTCTGCCAGTTCTTCTAGCACAAGATAATGTAGAAATTGGTTAGTTATTGATTGGAAATGTTCTGGAGGCCTCAGAATTTCATAGAAACATCGTGCCAATAGCAAAGGTTAAAAAAGACTTTTGTATCACATGGCAACAAGTCAAGGAGATTATAAGGAAACGTCCTATTTGCTCCTTACACAGCCACACACACCACTACATGCAGGAAATAACCCAAGGGTACTCAAAGGAATAAAATCTGGTAGATGGATGTGCTCCATTTTGTAGAATTTGGAAAACTAAAGTATGTTCACCACACCATTGATACCCATTATGGTTTTCAGTGGGCAGCTGCTTTGAGTTTGGAAAACATTGTTTCGGTAATCACACATTTGCTACAAGTTATGGCCATCATGTGGTAGACCTGTACAAATAAAGACAGACAATGTCCCAGCATTTGTCTCTGTGAAAATGAAACTGTTTTCCTTATAATGTAAATCATATTGCAGGCACACAACACAGTCCTACAGGCCAGGCAGTTATAGAAAGATAACATGTCTAAAGGATATGTTAAATAAACAGAAAGGGATGATAAATACCCTCAGAAATAGATTACTTTACTAACTTTGAAGTTTCTAAATGCTAATGAGAAAGGAATAACAGCTGCAGAGAGACATTGGATAATAGACAAAATCTATAGAGTTAAATCAACTGATATACTTTAAAGATGTACTGACCTCAGATTGGAAATCAGGACATGTGTCACGTTGGTGAAGGGATTTTGCTTTTGTTTCCACAGGAGAAGAAAAGCCATGGATACCATCAAAATTGATAAAGATTTGAGTTGAACAAGAGACACTTCTTACTTAGAAGAGATGATAGTTCATCAAACTACGTAATCATTTAATCTAAGCTAATCTATAAAACTAACAAATGCTTTTTATTTGATCAGATGTAACTTCCCAAAAGAGAATATCCCCCAAATTAGGAACTGTTCAGAACAATTTCAAGGTGGCTAGCTGAGATGATCCAGCCTCACAGGCTGCTCTAGCCAGGACTTGAGACAAGCCCTGCACTTTCCCATCACACAGAGACTGGACAACAAATGACACAGCTGCCTCATTCAGGACTTGACAATTAACCCATATTTTTCCTTTCAGAATCCCCTAATGATGCCATGTGCCCCAGACAACAAGAAGTAAATTTGAGAATAAAACAGC
The DNA here is from genome assembly GCF_950005125.1 of Chionomys nivalis. NCBI lineage: Eukaryota > Metazoa > Chordata > Mammalia > Rodentia > Cricetidae > Chionomys > Chionomys nivalis. The sequence continues at coordinate 51,574,292 of NC_080107.1, forward strand.
CACATTCCCAAGAGGTGGGGTGGGTGGTTTTTGGTCTTTCAGTGGGTTATAGCTATTTTTCATTGTTTAGAGGGATTGGGTACAAGTTGTTATTGGTTACAGCCAGGAGACACATTGGGCAACAGAGACTAGATTCAGAGTTCTTGTTTTGAAAAGAAAAAAGGGGTATATAGATATGAGAGAATAAAAAGGTAGATTATTGAATCTACTCTTAAAAGAAAGAGCATATATAGATACGATAAAAGATAGATTATTGAGTCTACTTTTTAAAAGCAACTACTAGTTTTAGATGTTTTATATTGGATTGGCCTTTTGTATATTGTATACAAATTTTGTATATTGATATAAATTTGAGGTTAATTTTGTTAGAACATACTGTACATATATTTCTACTCCCATTCAAGGTATTGTACCTGTACAACTTATTTAACAATATAATGCAAATTTCTAGTCCTTGTTGTTACCAATTGTTTAGGATAAGGTAATGCAGATTAGTACTTAATCACCTATTTATAACTTAACTCGTAGTCACTTTAGATATGTGGGGTTTTTTTGTTTTGTTTTTTGGTTTTTTTTTTTTTTGGATTTTTTGAGACAGGGTTTCTCCGTAGCTTTTTTGGTTCCTGTCCTGGAACTAGCTCTTGTAGACCAGGCTGGACTCAAACTCACAGAGATCTGCCTGCCTCTGCCTCCCAGTGCTGGGATTAAAGGTGTGTGTCACCACCGCCTGGCTTAGATATGTTTTCAAGGTCAAACAAAGGTATATTTTAGATAAGCAGGTCATCTTCAAAGACTTTAGAGGTCTACAGAATATGGCATTTAAGATGGTTTAATAACATAGGTACTTTTTTTTTTTTTTTTTTTTTATGACAATGAGATATTGTCTGCTCTTGGCAGCACCAGTCCTACTTCAGGGAAGAAACTCACATGGAATTAACTTTCTTTGTGGCATATGCCTGCACATTTATCCCATTACCCCAGTACTCTCCTTCCCTGCACTCTAGTCTAATCTGAGTAAGTATGATTGGTGATAATGGGCATTCCTTTTTATTCTTGACTTTAGAGGGAATTATTTTTTTTAAAGGTTTATTTATGTATACAGTGTTCTGCCTGCTGTATGCTTGCAGGCCAGAAGAGGGCACCAGATCTCATTATAGATATTTGTGAGCCACCATGTGGTTGCTGGGAATTGAACTCTGGACTTCTGGAAAAGCATGCAGTGCTCTCTCTTAACCTCTGAGCCATCTCTCCAGCCCCTAGAGAACACTTCTTATATGTTGATGTAAAGAATGTTTCCTTTCTATTTTTCATCATCCCTTTTAAGTAAATATATCTAATCCTTGAGCTTTTTAAAAAGGCATTAGCAACTTCTTTTTTGTTGTTGTTGTTACTAGGCAAAGAATTTTATTAACATTTTCCTGAACTTTAATCCTACACTTATTCAGCTTAATTTACTGCAAAGAATGAATTGTGTTTAAGCAAAAACTGAAAAGAGCTGCAGTGTCCAAGGGACTTGGGCCTAAAAATATTAGCACTCTTGATTTGATCAGATCCATAAACAAAAGACCTTTAAAAAGCAACCATGATATAAAACAGTAGCGCACTTCTTCAGAAGGTGCCTCCACTCAGTTTCCCCATTCCTAGAAGCGTCATCAACATTCTCCACCAGATCTGGGACTTCATCATCATCCTCTCCAGTAGCAAGTGGTGCTCTTCTACCACAGATTGTCTCGGCAGAGCTTCAGCCAGTCTCCTTAAACTAGTCAGACTGTCTGCCGCAAGCTGGTTTAGAATGCTGGGAAGCATTTCTGTCATTTGTTTGGTCTCAGCGTGGCCTGTAACAGTGAAGGTGTTTGCTACCAGAGATGCCTGAACTTTGGGGTTGTTAAAATGGATCACTGTTCCTTGGTTTGTAAACATGTTCACCTCTTCAGTACCAGAGATATTGTTGTACCCCTAACTTCTTTAAGGAGAACTGCAGTTTTTTATCATCTGCTGTGGCCATTCTGTGAACCCCTTCTTTCTGTGCACTTGTGCCTGCAGTTTACAGTTTTTCCTGGTTCGTGATCGTCTTCTTCTTTCTGCAAGCAGTTCCTTTCCCACCAATGCACACTTGTGTCTGCAGTTTGCTGTTTTCTTGGTTCATGATCGTCTCTTTCATCTTGTCGGAGTGGGGGACTAGGGTTCGTGCTCAGGGAGTTTCATGCCGACCAGCTGAGATAAGATGCACACACGTAGGGTTGTTAGATGGGGCCACGCGGGGGACTAGGGTTCGTGCTCAGGGAGTCTCTAGCCAACCAGCTGAGATAGGACGCATACACGTGGGAACGTAAGATGGCCAAAAGGCACTAACTTCTAATCAGATGATAGACTGTGTTTATTGAGTTGGTTCTACCTTCTCCTTTAATTTTTGCAGCGCTGGGAATTAAACGCAGGGCCTGGTGTGTGCTGAGCATGTCCTACACTCTGCCAGATCTCCAGTACTCCCCTGCCTTTAGTCTGTTAATGGAGGAAATCAACAGCCATAGCTTTTCTGATGTTAAATCACTCTCTGCAGTTTTGAATAGAGCCCTGCTTAGTTTTGATAATTTAAATATATATTGTGCTTGATACCTAATCTGTGTATTCATTACTGGATTTATCAAGTTTGTATATAGGATATATATTAGACTCTTTAGTCTGTGCTTGCATATGTAAATTTAGGCTGAATGTAATCCCACATAATGAAGGGCTTAACTCTTTCCCTGCCCTTGTTAGGTCTTGTTGCTTACATTAGCCTCATTGTGTGAGATGAGTGATAGGATGGTTAAGTTCCTTACCTCCTTGGTAGAACCTGCCTGTGAATTCATCTGGATCTGGAATACATAAATAAACTTGAAATCATAGATTTAGTTTCTTTAATAGTTACGAGACTGCTTATATTTTATATTTAGATTTTTTTTTTCTGTTTTCAAAGCTGTTGGTCTAAATTATCCTAATGGCCTCTTAAGATTAAAAATTTTTAACACTCGGGAGTCAGAGGCAGGGGGACCAGGCCAGCCTGGTCTACAGAGCAGGTTCTAGTATACCCAGGGCTATACAGAGAAACCTTGTCTCAAAAAGAAAAAACAAAATAAAAGATTAAAACTTTTACTGTTTTGATAACTCTTTTATGTTCTCTTTTTTCTTAGCATCTTTTGTATCATCATCATTTTGCCAAAGTTTATCAGTATTACAAGCTTTTTAAAAAGAATCTCTTTTGTTTGGTTTATTTTTCAAGACAGGGTTTATCTGTGTAGTCCTGGCTGTCCTGGAAGTCGCTCTGTAGACCAGACTGATTTAGAACTCACAGAGATCCACCTGCCTCTGTCTCCTGAGTGCTGGCATTAAAGGCGTGCGCCACCACCACCTTATGCACAATTAATAAAAGCTCAGAGTCACATATTGAGGTTCAGCCTGAAGATATGAAAAGCAAAGCAGCCAGCCACTGGTTCTTACCTCTAACTCAGTCTGAAATGGCGATCCTGCCTCCAGGAATCTCAGAATGACACTGTGACTAAGAGCAGTCTCCTCCTGTTTTACAGTTCTCTCTAGTTTTGGGATTAAAGGCATACACCGCCAGGTTTCTATGGCAACTAGTGTGGCTACTGGGATTAAAGATATGTCTGTAAGGCTGACCAGTGGGACTGTTTTATTCTCTGATCTTCAGGCAGGCTTTATTTACTAAAACACAAATGAAAAGCTACTACAAACGCCAGGCTAAAAGTCTTTTAATTTGTTTTTTATTTTGTTGACAATAATATTTATTGTGTTTTTTACTTATTCCTTCTTGAGACAAGGTCTGTTGTAACACGTAGCTCTAGCTGGCCTGGAACTCACTGTGTAGGTCAAGCTGGCCTTGAATTTACAGAGATCATAGCTTTAATCCTGATGGGATTAAAAGGCAACCTGTACTTAGAATCACATTTTCTGTTTATTTAACTTTTTATTTGCTTTGCTTACCAGTTACTGAGAAAGGTGTGTTAAAATCTCACGGTGTAATTGTAGATTGAACAGTTTCCCCTTTTTAATTTTGAGATTGCCTTAAATATATATATATATATATATATATATGCCCAGAATTGTTATAAATCTTCCGATATTATTTTGAAGTAGCCCTCATTTCTAATAATGCATTGTCTTAATGTATTGTTTTACTTACTATTATAAAACTCACTTTGTTTTCATTAATATTTTTCAGGTTTATAAAATTTTCCTATCAATTAAACCTGTCTTCACATATTTATAAAGTTTCTTGTATATTCTATATGATTAAGTTAAAGTCTTACTGAGAACCTTGAACTTCTAGCTAGTCATTTTGATTCATCTCTGTTTATCTTATTTGTTGAATATTTACATTTTAATTTTGTCCTTTTTTGTGGCTTTCTAACTTTTTCTTCCTTTCTATTAAGTTCAGGGTTCTTTATTCCCTTTTCATCTCTGCGATTTGCAAGCTTTATGTGTATAATCTGTCTTTACTTGGATAGTTAGTTACCTTTTTTTTTTTTTAACCTTTTCACAGAAATAAACTACAACTTGCTAACTTTTCCAAACTGAAATCACCAGTGTAACCAAGACTCTCCTTACTCCTCAATCAAGAACTGGTGTTGCGGGGACCCATACCTGTAATCTTAGCGCTCAGGAGGCTGAAGCAGACATACATGCATACATACATACATGCATACATAGCAAGACATTGTCTCAGAAACTAGAAGCTGGGGATTGTAGCTCAGTGGTAGAACACTCAGGTCTTGAGGTTGACTATTCTCAGCACATGAGAAGTCCCTTTTCACCCACATCTAGTGAGTGCCACCCTCTCCTGGTGCCCTTTGCAGGTAATTACTATCCAGATGTCTGGTGGCGTGGGTTGGTTTTGTCTGTTTTACTGTTCTTATATGTGGCTCTTTAGCTGTAGTATATATCTTTGTGTCTTGCCTCTTTGTTCAACATGTAATTTTGATTCCTTGTAGATAAATCTGTCTTTTCTCTCCAGGTTTTAAAATTATCTGTATGTCTTAGATTTTCTTCATTTACAATCTGTCCAGATACAGATTTGCTTCTATTGTCCTGCTCGTAATGCGTTTTTTTGAATTGACATCTTTTATTAGTTCCAAAAATTCTAAGCCCTTAGCTTGTTTACTCAAAAGTGGTGGGGCTTCAAGGAGGATGGTGACTTGAACAAACCTCTGGAAAAGTTATCTTGCTTCTTGTTTGCTGGTTACTTTGGACAAAATATTTCAATGGCCTGTACCTCAAGTTCTCACATTCCTACCTCAGATCTATCTTGAATACAAACAGAAGAGCATGTTTGAAATTGCATTGCAAATTAGGATGTCAAACACAGATAGCACAGAGTTAAGCTGGCCCCAGACACTGAAAATTGCTGAGTGGATTTTAATAATGCTTTGTTAAACGTTTAGTGAGTGAGCATCGCAGTCTTGGTTACGCAGATTCTGTCCATTTCCAGCTTTCCTCTCCTTCCCACACCTGTGTGGAAACACAAGAGTATTTGTGTCACGTGCACATTTTAGAATGTCTGTGAAAACCCCCGATAGTTTAGGTGTGAAGTCAGAATCTATCCATCTCCAGCACTGTGCAAGCCCAGTGTGCTCTGATGGGTAGGAGTTAATGTCTCTGCAGTCCATTTTGTCTAGATCAGCCTACAGTGCTGAGCATAACCTTGTCTTAGTATGCATTTGAAACTGAATTAATATGTTTCCTTTCTCTCCATTAGATTTGTGGAGATTGTCTTATGAAAAGTTCATGGGCTTAAAATTAGACAGATCTGGGACCAAATCTTGACTTGACCATTTCCTGACCTGTGACATTAGGCAAGTCACTTTACCTTTCTGGTGTTCCATTTTTCTGAAAAATAAGCTATTAATTTATTTCTGGATTCCATGGATATGTAGAGTACTCTTTTGGCTATGTAAGTGGCTTCATTTTATTCCTGTAACAGTCTTATAATACAGATTAGTCCTCTTAAAAGTGGAGAATCCAATACTCAAAAACAGAATAACTTGCCCAAGGTCATACAGCCCACATGCACTGCAGCATGTGTAGCCCCGAGTGTCTAATTCTAAAGCCTATGGCCTTCGCAGTAGCTAAGGCACAGACCTGGGAGCTAGCTGACACTCAGTAGATGTGAGTGTTTGTGGAGGGCAGAGATGCTCTTACAAACTTCTAGCACTTGATAGTGCCCTGTACACAAAGGCACTTAAGAAAAAGCCAATGCTTATTGTTTCTATGTATGCTTCTATTCTTCTGCTCACTGTATGTTCACTTTTTAGCTAAAGGGAAAGGACAACCCCAGGCCAGGGTGAATATTAACACAGCCTTGGTTGAGGATATAATCAACTTGGAAGAGGTGGATGAAGAAATGAAATCTGTGATGGAAGCACTCCAGGATAATTTCAATAAGACTCTCAACATAAGGACTGCACCAGGTTAGTGGCTAACCCCATGTTTCAGGGAGTGTTACAGTAGGATAGAACACGGGGGTCACCGTGCTTTGGCACCAGCTTTGGCACCACTAACTGGTGTTTATGAGCAGTTACTTTTCTGTAACTGAGGAGTTTCCTTGTCCAATTCCTGCTGTGGAATGTAAATGAGTTAACTGTATCATGGTTCTGGAATTGTGCTGCTTGTGTCCATTAAGTGACTGTCTCCCGTGGAGTAGCATTGTGCTTGGCCCGCGGAGAACCAGCATAACAGTAAACAAAACCTGTCATGATCAGTGCTTGTGGAATTACACTCTCACAAAGTAGTTTTTTTGTGGATACTATAAGCTTATGTGGGTATCTAGCCTCATAGTTCTATGTCCTTAGTCTGCTTTTTCTAGTTTGCCCTATTTGGCAGTTCTTATCCAGCACTGAAGACCAAATTCTGCAGACTTGCCCACCTGAGGCCATTCTCTGCCCATGAGCTTACCAGGAAGATTCCGTTTAGGTTAATAGCTTCCTAAAAGTGGCTTTTCTAAGTGGGAAATGTCAGAACTGTCTAGGAGAACTGTTTGCAGATGTAATAGAGAAGTGGGCTGTCAGCTAATGGTGCAAGCGGGCAGGAAAAATCCAATTGCTGTTAAGTTGGCCTTTTGCGAGTTGTCATCATCCTATAGTTAAGTCTGAGACCCCCTCTGAAGGTGTCTTTGGGAACTTCAGCCTCTCCCACTCATGTTTTGATTGGGGAGGTTTGTAAGGAAAATAGAAGATATTTCACGAACTTGTTTCTGAAAAGTACTCAGTTCATTATAAAAATGATCAGAACCACGTTGAGTTCAAAGATGTGATCTGGTGTGGGACTAGAAGGCAGTTCCTGGCATTTGTTAACCTTTGTGCTGGAGTGTTTCTGCCTTTGCTGACAGTAAAGCGTGCCATTCAATCTTTCCCAACTGTTTATTTTAAGCTTGCTTATTATTTTAGGTATGAAACTGATAAAGTGCTCTGTCTCCCCTGTGCTTTCTGCCTGTTAACATTCTGCAGCCGAAACCAGAGAACAGCTTGAGAGAAGCTCAGGGAGAAATGTGATACTTAAAATGAGCCGGCCAGTTCCACTCTTGTTGAACTTATGAAGATGATGGGCTCGGAAAGAGGGTGGGAGTGTAATTTGTTAACTGTTAACCTCTGAGAAAATGAGGGACAGGAGTGAGCTTGAGGGAGATTCCCACTGGGGACAGATTGAGGGGAAGGGTTTGATGCATTATGTTGATAAAGATTGAGGGATAGGCACCATTACAACTGCACACTGCCCATGTGGGGCCTTCTGTGGCAAAGGCTCTTAACAGCCAGTCAGGGAGGCGGAGCTAAGATCTATCTTCAGCAGACCTCCCCTTGGATCTCCCCTTCTTTTCCTTGGGCTAAGATTGTGTAGTGTTCTGTGTAGATTTTGAGGCTGTGAAGAAGCTGGGTAAAACAAGCTACACATAGCCCGTGCTGTCTGCTAGACTGGCTCTTCTATATCATTTCTTGCTGTTTCCTGGACCAGCAGCACTTTCTTCTTCACTGCCTTCCATCCTGTGTCTGTCTCAGAGACAGCAGATGTCTGTCAACACTTGTCTGAGATGCAGGTTTGATCTCTCTTTCCTGCTGCTTCCCCTTTGTCCTTCATTCATCTGTATGTTTGCCACAGTAGTACTGAACACTACTGTAATAGGTATGGACATGGAGAGGGAAGATCTGGTTCCTAATGTCCAGGAATTTAGAACCTCAGATGAAAGGGCAGACAAGTAAACCGATGCGTATAAAAATGACCTAATAGCAAAACAGTGGAGACCTGGCTTTGGAGGTGGTCTTGCCTAGACTTGGATTTAAGTTCTGTTATTAAGAGCTGTTGTGATATTGGCAAGTGGTTCTGTTTACCTCAGTTTCCTCATCTGTAAAATGGTGGCAGCAATAATCATAAGATAATGAAAGCAAGTAATATTAAAAAGCATTAGCACTGGAGCTTTGCTTATAGGACATATTCAGTCACTTAAGACTGCCATCATTATTACCGAGACACGCTTAGAATGCATGGGGGCTTAGAAGAAGGGTCTGCAATACAACTGAGATTAGATACCACCACAGCGAGACTTTATAGAAGGAGCAAGAATTATCGCAGTAAAGTAGACTGGGATATCTACTATCCCACATAGTAGACTACAAAGTGAGCGCCAGGCCAGCCAAAGCTACATAGTAAACCTGTTTTTAAAAAAAATAAAATATCAGAAATTAGGGTCTAAAAAAAAAAAAAGAAAGAAAAAAATAGTCTAAAAAAAAAGAAAAAAAAAGTATCGAGGAAAAAAATCACATTCTAGAATTTTATAGCAGCCATGCTCACTCAGCTTACTGAATACTAGGGTCACGAGAGTGAGTCAGCAGACCCAGCTTCAGATATGATTTGTTCAAGGGCTGCTGAGGAAATGATTAATGAATCTAAAATTCAATGAATTGAGCGATTCAGTGTTATTAAGATACAGTTCTCTTCAGCTTGATTTATTGATGTATGGAAACCTGGAACTAAAATTGCTAAGTGATTATAGTTACTTTGTTGTTGTTATTGTTTGTTCATGTTTTGTTTTCCAAGACAGGGTTTTGCTGTGTTGCTTTGGCTGTCCTGGAACTCGCTCTGTAGATCAGGCTGGCCTCAAACTCAGCGATTCGCCTGCCCTTCTGCCTCTCTGACTGTTGTAATTACAGACATATGCCACCACTGCACAGTGATTATAGTTAATTTTAAAAGATGAGAAAACATTAAAAAAATTATAAAGTGATTTAGTCAACTAATTTATGTCAATCAATGGCTGATTTTGTAGATCACTTTTGGTGATGTGGTCAGTTACAAAAATGTTAACTAGTCAATGAACATGGTAGATATTTCCAATCTTGTGAGTCCTTCAACTCCTTTAACCATTGCTTTTTAATTGTTTTGTTTGTTTTTGTTTTTCAAGATAGGGTTTCTTTGTGTAATTCTGACTGTCCTAGAACTCATTCTGTAGAACAGACTGGCCTCTAACTAACAGATCTGCCCTACCTCTGCCTTCCAAGTACTGGAATTAAAGGCGTGTACCACCACCACTAGGATGTTTTGAAATACTTAAAGTAGACATCTATACTTAGTTAAGTTTATTCTTGTTTTTAAGTTATGGTGAATTAAGTAGCTTTTATAATTTCAAAAAAAGGAGAAGTATATTCCTAATAGAAGGAAAATTACATGCAAGGATATTAGTTTGATTAAAATACAAAACTTCCCAAAAAAATAATAGCATTATTGGGTAGTTATAATGCTTTTCAATATAGCTTTAAGTCTAATCCTCATTAAAGCCCTTGAAGTACAGTTTTTGTCTTATTTAAAGATCAGGAAATGGAGGCCCAGAAGGTGCTTAGAATCTGGAAGCAGTGAGCTGGTATTTGAATTTAGGTATTTGGATTTTAGAATCATGGTGACTTTTTATACTCCGATACTTTTTCAGGTTAAAGCCAGTGGTGTTAACCCCTGTCTATCATGATGACACTGAATCTGATTGAATACTCCAAATCAGGTCATTGGGTCATAGTGTGGTATTTACTGCATTAATCCTACACTGTATTCGAGAATAGCTTTAGTTTATTTGAAGGATACCTCTCCCACCTCCACAACCCCATTCTCTTTGTGTCTCAGAAAGAGCCATCCACGAGGGGTTCTTACTGTGAGTGGTAAGGGTTTCATTTGCATAGGAAACAGGGACTTTGAAGAATTTCCTATCTAGAGCTGTGGGTTTATTATCTTTTTTGACTTGAAAAAATTTGCCCAGGACTTTACAGAAATCAGGTGTTGAAAAAGATAAGATTTAGTATATATATATAGTGTGTGTGCGCATGCACGTGTGCGTGCGTGTGTGTGCATAGTACTTGTTTCTGAAGGGGGTCTCAGGACCAAAGGCAAGAGTGGCAAGAGGAACTTGTTCTAAACTGGCTATGTGCTAGAATTGTGTGGTGAATTAAAACATTACAACAGAATCAGGATATCTGGGGGTGCAAGAGTATGGACTAAAGCCCTGATGATTCTGTGCTCAGAATGTGTAGAGAAGGGAAGGACTTCCTGAAATCAGACTGGAGCACACTTGAGCTTGACTCTTGGCTCTTGATTGGTTTTCACTTGATAACTCTGATCTTGGTCCATTTATCTTCCTCAAGTTTCATTTTCTCATCTCTAAAGTGGTGGTAATAATAATAGCATTATTATTAATAATACTGAGGGGCAGGAGGAGTTAACTTTACAGTGCTTGTTCTTTGGTATGTCATGTAGTTGGCCGTTTCTCCAGTGACTGCTGGAGTCGTCACTAATTCTGTAAGCAGCAGCTATTTTTATGCTGAGTTGGAAACCGAGAGAGAGGGTAAGTGATTTATTCCTTAGTGGTCTTGTAGCTAGTAAGTGGCAGAGTTACTGACGGGAGGACCAGTACTTTTCAGTTTCAGCTTTGTGCTAGATAGTTTACTGTATCAACTCCACACAACTGAAATCAGCCGAGAGGCGGGAACCTCATGTGAGAAAATGCCTCTCTAAGATGAGGATGTAGGCAAGCCTGTGAGCATTTTCTTAATTAGTAATTGAAGGGGGAGGGCCCAGCCTTTGTGGGCAGTACTTTTCCTGTGCTGGTGGTCCTGGGTTCTCTAAGCCAGTAATCAGCACCCCTCCATGACCTCTGCATCAGCTCTTGCTTCCAAGTTCCTGCCCTGCTTGAGTTCCTGTCCTGGCTTCCTTCAGTGATGATCTGTCCTAGGTCACAGGAAAGACTTTAAGTCCAGGCAAACCAGAATGGTTACTTACCTTGGTTCTAGTAAGGAATTCGTGGTTCATTGCATACTCTATCCACTGCCTGAAAATGCTCCTGTGAACAGCCTCGTCACATCTGGAAGGGATTCCTGTGTGCTGAATTTTAGATAAGGATATCTAACTTAGATAAATTAGATAAAAAGATATGGGCTTCTAAAGTCTTTTAGAATTCTAAAACCTTCTTGCTTTTTCCTTAGGATCCCTTGATCATATTACTGTGGTAACTGCTGATGGGAAGCTTGCTTTAAATCACATTGGCCAGATCTCCATGAAGTCACCACAGTTGATTCTGGTGAATATGACCAGTTTCCCAGAGGTAAGGTGCCTCATTGAAAGGTATCTGTCTTCAGTCTTTTGAATAGTGGAGGTTTGATCAGGTCAGAAGGAAATGTTCCCTTTAGTTTGGGAAGGAATTTATTAAAGAAAATATAGGACAAGATAAGTCTCTTATCTCTAAAGTTTTAAAAAAAAATGATTATCTTTACTTCATGTGCATTGGTGTTTTGTCTGTGTGTATGTCTGTATGATGGTGTCAGATCTCCTGGAACTTCTAAAAAAATTGTCCAGGATTTTATAGAATTCAGGTGTGGAAAAGATCAGATCCAGGAAAACAATGATATATTTGTATCACTGTATATAGTTGTGAGCTGCCATGTAGGTACTGGGAATTGAACCTGGGTCCCATGGAAGAGCAACCAGTGCTTTCAACCACTATTTCTCCAGCCCCATCTCTTAAGTTTTTACCTGTTAAATGCAAATGTTATAGCGACCAAGTAAGTAATTCGAAAAGCAATAATGGAGAGATTGTGATTGGCTCTTTGGGGCAGTGTAAGGCTTTGGTAACCTGTTATCTTAGTTACTTATCTATTGCCATGACAAAACACTACTATCAGGGCAGTTCATAATAAAAAAAAAAAAAAAAGCATTTAACTTGAGGCTCACAGTTCTAGAGAGTTAGTCTACGACCATGATGGGAGGGTGGGGGAGGACATGGCAGCAGGTAGGCATGGAGCTAAAGCATAGGTAAGAACTTTTGAAACCTCAAAACTGACCCCCAATGACTCACCTTCTAGAAGACCACACCTCCTAATCCCTCCCAAACAGTTCCAACAACTAGAGACCACACATTCAAATATGTGAGCCATAGAGGGGGATTCTCATTCAAATCGGCATGCCTGGACACCATGTGGCCTATCTGTGGGGCACCTCTGTCCAGTTCTTGTTGATAATTGCCAGGCAGAAATGTAGGCCTGGGAATTAGTATTAACAGATGCTCCAGTTTTTACTTCCGAGAGACATCAGTAACCCCAAATTTTGTACAAAGTCTTTTTGTTCTCTAAATGTTTTGGACTGGTTTACTTTTCTCTTTTTAAAATATGGGCATCCAGGAGGGCTGGCATGCGTTTGTTTTCTTAAGTCTTGGGAGGTGGAGGCGGGATAATCAGGAGTTCAAGGATAACTTAGGCTATACAAAACAAACAAAAAACCTTGAGCCGAAATAAAACATTTTAATGGGCTAGATATGGCCTGGGAGCTGCCATTTTGTTACTTCTATATTAGAATTTGGAGAAGACCCTCCAAGACTTCACCTTCTTTCAGACTAGACAGAACAATATAAGCAATGCCTGGCATTAGAGAATGGAAGATGAGTTGCGTTCAACCTTGGGGCTCTATGGTTTTAACTGTAGTTGAGAAACCTAGAAAACGTGAAATCCAGTCCTCTCCTGCCACCACCGCCCGACCGTCCTGTTCTGGTCTCTGTGTCAGTAGCTGTGTCCGTGTCAGGCTGTGCATTGGATTTGACAAACCAGTTTAACAGTAGGAGCAGAACAAACCGTTTCCAGTCAGAAGGGTCCTGCGACTGATGCAGCAGGCACACTTTTGGATTTGTTGAACCACTGCCCTTCTCCGTTCTCTATCCTGCAACCACAGTGAACTTTAATGTTTCAAGGTATATGTTGGATTGTATCATTCTCACAATTCAAATGATCTTTAAGAAGTGAAAATTCAAAATGTTTACTGTGGACAAAAAGGCTTTGGTGATCTGGCCTCAGCCTGCATCCAGTCTGCAGTTCTGTTGCATTGTCTTCCTGGTACTCCGTTGTACTCAGACTGGCCTTAAAATACATCACGACTATTACACCCTCAGGGTGTTTGTAGGTACTGTTCTTGTGACTTGGAACATTTTCTGCTGGCTATTTGCCACTCATGTTTTGAATTTCAGTGTAGATGTCACTTTTTCACTAGATTGTAAGCTTGCAGTAGAAGAGTCATATATAACTTTTTCATTGTGTTCACATCAAACAGTGCTGGGCACATGGAATTGCTCCATACATTGTCTTTACATTGGTGGATATGTGTTATTAGGTATATGGAAAGGAAGCACTCATTCATGGCGTTACTGAGGAGCATAGAAACAGATGAAAAGGAACTGTCAACTTGTTCCCTGTTGTCTCCCTCTGAACCCTTGAGGCGTCTCTGCCCTGTTCATCTAATCCCATAGGCACTGTAGGCCAATTTAGGGACTAGCCTCCTAATTACACAGCTTGAAGACCTCATCAGGCAGATTGCTTTTCAGAGCCAACCACTTCTGTTTTTTTTTTTTTTTTTTTTTTTTTTTGAGACAGGGTTTCTCTGTGGTTTTGGAGTCTGTCCTGGAACTAGCTCTTGTAGACCAGGCTGGTCTCGAACTCACAGAGATCCGCCTGTCTCTGCCTCCCGAGTGCACTTCTGTTATTAAATGGCAAATGTTATTCACAGAAGTAGCACCTGATTGGCCACCAGAGCATCTCTTATGAGGCAGGAGGAGGTATTAACTGCTTAGTTTTTTCTTAGGAAGTTGGAGTATATTTTCTTCTTTCAATAAAGTATCTTTGCCATTTCTCTAGTGTGCCATCCCCTGGGTTCTGGAAAAGCTTACCCAGCATCTCAGTAGAGGGCACAGGCATAGGCACAGTGAGGAAGTGTGAGTTTCTTTATCTCATCTGGTGGGTGCATAAACCAACAGCTCTAACTAAACACTTCCTTCCCCCGGCTTTAGAATCTGCCCATAGAGTACTGAGGTTCATGACTTCAAAATGCTCAGCTAATCCTCCTTGTGTCTATAGAATTTCTTTCTGTTTCATGTGCAGTTGACTTTCTTTCCAAGCCTGGACATCTCTGTGTCATGCTGTTGTGACACAGTGCAGATTTACATGTAAACCTGTGTTTCATTTGTTTAGCATATATTCTGCTTGATAAATTATGCACACAGCTGTCCTCTTCCCGAAACATGCCTGAAGCTACAGTTAATGATGGGAAAGAAGAGAAGTGAATGAAAGCAGCATCATCTGAGCAAAAGCAAATAACAGTGACAACGGTAACACCATCAGTAGGCTCCATTATTTGTAGAAGAGGCAACAGGCTCAGAGAAGGGAAATGCCTCCCCTAGCTTCACACTGTTAGGCACATAGTTCTGCTCGACACGTGGGCTTGTACTCTTTTCACCATCCTGCGTTAACTCGCCGATGTCTTTTGCATCCTCCAAGTGAGTAGGTTTTATGTGGAGGGCTGGAAACTATTGGTGGTTAGAGATACTAGAGGTCTGTTTTCAGTACCTTATATTCTAGGGATTCACTGAGGTATAAAGAAATGGAAGGCCGGTAATTGATATGGAGCTAACAGAGTTGACTCTGAATTCTCAAGACCTTGTTTACCTGTATACAGACATTTTGCTATTTTTTGTCAATTATTGTGGCTTGGCAAGGACAGGCATTGCTAATTAATTGATAGTGGAACTCTTCTCTGCCAGTCCCCAGATTGGGTCAGTGATCTTTCTCAATATACAGTATGCCAGTATCCACTGCCAGTTGGTTAGTATGGAGAACAAAGCAACCAGTCTGCCTTTTGATATCAGGGAGTGTTCCCCTCCAGTGACAGAATTAAAAGCTAAAGATAAGGAATGGAAGTTGTATATGCATATGTGCCTTTTTTGTTTGACCTATGAATAGTTTAAACATATTGTTAGGGAAATGACTATAGTTTCCTAAGGCCTGAGTCCTACCATGTCAAATCAAACTATACATACCTAGATAAATTAGAAGACTTACTTTCAGTAAGTCTTTAGGAGAAATCTCAGTTAACATTTTTCCCTAAATATGAAGTCATAAAAAAACTAAAATGTAAAGTAAGGTTTTGAAGTAAAGTCAGGAGATGCATTTTCCAGTTGACTTAAATGGAATTACTAAGAGTATTCATTCAGCAAGCTTTTGTGGTTCACTGGCACTGTAGCTTCCACTGTGCAGGTGGAAATAGGGAGACATTGCCCAGCTTGGTGTCTGAGTGAGTACTCGTTCATCTACAGGGGAAGGTTGCATGGACTGAAAAGGAGCTTGGTGGTAGTAGAGTATGGTGGTTTGACTGGGAATGGCCCCCATAGACTCATGTGTTTGGATGCTTGGTATATAGGGAGTGGAACTATTAGGTGTGGCCTTGTTGGAGGAAGTGTGTCACTATGGAGGCAGGCTTTAAGGTCTCCTATGCTCAAGCTCGTCTCATTCTGCTGCCTATGGATCAGGATGTAGAACTCTCAGCTCCTTCTCACGTCTGTCTGCATGCTCTCATGCTTCTCGCCATGACGATAATGGGCTAACCTCTGAAACTGTAATCCAGCCCCAACTAATTGTTTTCCTTTAAAGAGTTACTGTGGTCGTGGTGTCTCTTCACAACAATGAAAACCCTACCTAAGACATAAGGGTGTGATAGCAGTGTTTTCTGGGTTATGTGGTGAGAAGCTATAGAAGGTTAGGAGGTGGGAGCTAGAGCTTCCTCTTCAAAGTGGGGACTCTTCCTTTACTCTTAACTCTACAAATGATTTTATAAAGGTGACTGTTCTCTGCAAGGAGATATTTTCTTTATTTTTGCCCAGTTAACTTGTTTATTTTTATGTATATGAGTGCTTATGTGTGCACTGTGTGCATGCATTATTCACAGGGGCCAGGAGATGGTGTTGGGTCTCCTGGAATTGGAGTTACAGATGGTTGTAAGCTGCTGTGAACCAAACTTGGGTGCCCTGTAAAAGCAGCAAGCACTCTTAACTGCTGAGCTGTCTCTCCAGTTCCACTTTTATATATATTGTTCATAGTTGTTTGCTTATGTAATAATTACTGAATACATTGAGCTTGAGGATCTGTAAAAAGAATAAAGACAAAGTAACAACATTAACCCAAATACAGCTCAGCCTCTCCTTACCCCTGAAAGTAACTGAAGTTTGATAGGTTGTCTCTTTTATTGCATCTTTCTTGGGCTGTCAAGGGATGCTGTCTATTCTAAAGGATGTGACTTTACCCTGTAGGCTCCTTGTTCATAATAAACAGGTGGTGCTTGGTTATAGCAGAGATCCCTTTCCAACACCGAAGGCCTATGATTTGAGGCAACATTTAAAAAATTTATTGTAGATACTTATACTTTGCCCACTCTTAGGTTCTACACATATGTGTATGGATGATCTGGTTTGTTGTCGTGATGCCATACAGATGTAGAATTAAGGTGATTTAAAGATGGAGTGGGTAAGTTTTTAGACACCTCCTCTAAAACAGGAACAGTGAAATGCTTGAAAAAGTAACATAGGTGTGTACCACCTTCCATGCCTTTCAAACGTAAAGCTGGAGGAACTCAAGGACAGGACTGACCTTTGAGTTCAAGTGGCATGAATCAGCTCTGGGACATGTCAGGAGCCTTGTTCTTCTGAGTTCATTGTCTTCCACCCACTTCCTGTTGTTTTTAGGATTGATAGAAGGTGCAGTGAGCATATTGTTCAAGTATGAGGTTGGACGTTAGGCAGTCTGTGTATCAGTGAGTCTGCAAGAGAAGTTCCTAAAGGATGTTAGGAGGACTTTACACACTCTCAATACATGGATATGGTTTGTTCATATAATAACTGCTCTTGACTGAATATTAACTCTGTGCCAGGCACTGAGTTAGGTATGTTGCTTGCATCATCTCATTGCTTTTGTGATACATAGGTACCATATCATCTCAGATTATGAATGGTCAAATTTATTGCTCAGGGTATGTGGTCCCAAAGCTGGATTTAAAGTGAAGTTTTTCTGATTCCAAGACCCATGCTTTTCTTCTGTCACTCTGCTTTTTCTGTGGTGCACAGCAGTGGAGGTTTACTGCTCATTCCAAAGCGTGAGTTTGGTATGAGTGTAGATGTGAATGAGTTAAATTTATTTACTCATTCCAAACCGGCACTGGTATATTTTGAGTGTAAAATGTCAACTGGAATTTTTAACGTATGAAATCTTTCATCTGTCTTTACACCAATCTTTGCACAGACCAGCCCTCCTCCCTTGAGGATTTATTGTGGTTTTGATCTGTGTTGCCTCAAATCATTGAAATCTTTTCAAAGAAGCAGAGCTGTTTTCTTTTTCTTTTTTCTTCTTTCTTTTTTTCCTTCCGCAATACACTGGTACCAGGAGTGGACATGGCTTGCTATTCAGCTTGATCAAAGCACTCTACACCAGTGTAACTTCCTGATCTTACTGGTAACAGAACTAAATGTTTCCATGTTCTGCCAAGATGGGTTGCCAGTTATCGACAGAGGGCTTGCATCTGGTAATAATTATTTACTAATTCTGTTTACCTTTTGATCTGGTTTTCAGTGTACAGCTGCAGCTGTCAAGGCTATAAGAGAAAGTGGAATGAATCTGAACCCAGAAGCGGAAGGGACACTAATTCGGGTACCTATCCCCAAGTAAGTTTGCCTGAAATCCACGTTTTTCAGTGACACAGAGTAGTTGTCTTTGCATGGAAACTAATACCCTGAGACATTTGGGCCAATGGCGTGACCTATTATCCACATCCTTCATCCTGGCTAAGCTGTGAGGTCAGTTTGCTGATGCAGATTTGTTTATCTCATATCTGTGTGTGCTACAGCAGTAAGCTTATGAACACCTTGTCCCTACACTTTCTGACTGGGAAGTTAGGACAAGTTAGCACATCAAGTCATTACAGATTAAATGAAATAAATTCTGGGGGAAAGGAAAGCTACTAGTATCCAGGAGGGAGTGATTGACAGGTGTGATAGTGGGAGGGTCGTTTAAGGAGTTATCATTTCTGCTGAGAGCAGATGATGAGGGGGAGTCATCAGCCTGGAGGAAGCCTGCAAAGAAGGGTGAGTGGCAAGCACAAAGGCCTCAGTTCAGAAAGCAACTTGACACTTGTCAACTCTAACCCCGTGTTCCTTGTCGGATTATTTTTACGTTACTCTTTGGTAATTGAAGAATTAAAGGCGTAAGTCCAGAGTAGTGGGTTTTTTTTGTTTGTTTGTTTTGCTTCTTCATGGATTTTTAAGTGAATAAGAATAGATCTTCCTTCTTGAATTTAAAAAGAGAAGACAAGGCTGATGAGATGGCTTAGTGGATAAAACCCTTGCCATAGAAGCCTGGCAGTGAGTTCCATCCCTGAAGCCCTCATACAGGCAGAAAGAACTGACTCTACATAGTTTTTCTCTGGCCTCCATATGTGGGCTGTGACAGCAACTCCCAATACGCAGGCTCACTTCCTGCTTCCACAGCAATAAATGAAAGCTTTAAAAAGAAAAGATAGTACTTGGGAAGTGGGGTCAGGAGGATCACAAGTTCAGGGCCAGCCTGGTCTACACAACAAAATCCTTCCTCGAAAGAACAGACAAGATGGTGGCATGTTTGAGTAAAAGAAAAGCTGGTGTGTCTGAAGCACAAGGAGAGGGTAGTGAGAACAAGGGTTGGGTTAGTTCTGACAGTGGAGACTTCACAGGCCATGGAAGGAACTGGGATTTCTCCTAATGGTAGTGATAAGCCATTGAAGGGTGCAAGCAAAGGATTGATCTGACAGGGACTTTGCAAGTGTCTCTCTCATTGCTGATTAACGTGGAATATTGGGGACAAAGTGGACATAAAAAGAACAGTAAAATTACGGCAGTCTAGGTGAGACCTGAGCCATGGTTACACAGCAGAAGAACCCCCGTTCCTACACAGTGCCTCACACTGACCAGTTGTGCCAGGCCCTTTCCTAGTTATTGGGGTATAGCAGTAAGCCAAACCAGAAAGCTCCTTGTTCCTTCGGAGCTCACCTGCTAGTTGAGCAGATATAATGAACTCCATAGTGTCTGGTGTTGGTAAGATCTATGAAGAGTCAGCGTGCAAAGAGATGGAAGAGGACTGCTGAGATGGCTCCGTGAGTAAGAGCACTCAATGCTCTTGCAGAGGGTCAGGCTTCAGTTCCTGGCACCTATACTAGGCAGCTTACAACTGTATCTCCAGTTCCAAGAGATTTCATATGCCCTTTGGCATTGTCTTATTTACTATTGGTGTGATAAAACACCATGACCAAGGCAGCCTATGCATCGGAGAATTTATTTGGGGCTGGTAGTTCCAGAGAGATAGAATCTATCACCATTGTGGCAGGAGCATGGTGGCAGGCAAGCAGGCATGATGCTGGAACAGCAGCTGAGACCTCACAAACAGAAGACAGAGTGTACAGTGGGGGTGACAAGATTCTTTTTTGAAACTTCAAAGCCAACCCCACACTTCCTCTAACAAGGCCATACCTCTAAATCCTTCCACGGTCCCACCAACCAGGGACCGAGTGTTATACACTGAATGAGGGCCATTCCCATCCACACCACTCAGACTCAGCACTTGCACATGTGTGGTGCACATGAACTCATGTAGACATGCCCACACACACATAATTTTTTTAAAAAATATTTTTAAGAAAGATAAATTTGGGGGCTCTAGAGAAGCAAGCAAGATTCAGGAAGGAAGGGATATTTAAATGATTAAAGCAGTGACATCGTCCAAACAGCAAAAGGGAAATAGAATGACTAGGGTTCCTTTTGTGTCACCTGTCATCCTGTATTTCTTTGTAGAAATTGCTTCATTTGTTATATGATCCCTTTAAAGTAATTTTTCCAATTAGGAAAGTTTAGTCTCCAAGAGGTAAACTAGTGCTGCCCAGGTTTCCTTGGCTACAAAGAGTCACAATGACATCTTGTTAGGCGGCCAGGTGTGTGAGACCATCCTGCCTCCGCCTTGAGAGTGCTGTGAGTACAGATGTGTACCACCACACTCAGCTGTGAGAACAGCCATAACCCTGGGGGAACTGACAGCTTCCTTGACTATACTTTTTCCTGCCGTAAGGCCAGAAAATAGCTATGTTCTTGATACTATATCAAACGGAATTAACACTCTGCTCTAAAATCTTGTGAACTGGCTAGTATAACTTGTGTTTAACAGCCGTAAAATCTTGGGTTCAAGTTCAGTGCCTGTTTGCTTGGGAAGTGTCTTCTCAGCATGTGTGTATTCCAGTCTCTGCTGAGGGCACAGAGACCTTATGCTTGCTCATAGACCATTTGTCAGGCTCTTTGTTTGTATTACCTCCAGCTACTTGGGAAAACCACTGTGACCCACAACACAGTTTATAGACAAAAAGCTCTGAAGCTTCGAGAAATAGAGATTGCCATGATCATATGACCTATATTGGCAGACAAGATTTGAAATCGTGAGTTTTTTTGTTACTTTCTATTCCGATGAATAATTCTGGAAAGTACTGAAAGTAATTATAAATATCAGAAGCGAGATTTAGAAGAGGAGGGGCTGGACAGATAGCTCGACAGTTGGGGGTGCTCTGTTCTTCCAGAGATCTCAAGTTCAGTTCCTAGCACCTTCTTACCATCTTACAACTGTCGACACCTTCTTCTCGCCACATTGAGTACCCACACATATTTGGCATATAACCACAGAGACATACACATATGTGTAGATAAAAATAAAAGAAACCTTTAAAAATTACTTTTAAATATTACAAGAGAAATAGATTGTCGGCAGCATCTTCATCCTCTGGTTGTTAAACTTCTGTCTGTAGTCTTGTAGGCCACTTCACTTTTCTGAGCTTTGTCTTTCTCATGGACCAGATGAAAGGGCTATGCTCGGGTCTGTAGGTCCCTTACTGGTCCTCAAATTCTGCAATGCTACGAACTTGTGTTGCTAATGTATACTCTTGGCTTGGGTTCTTTTCAAAGCAGCCCAAACACTTTTCACATTTTTATTTGAAAGGTCAGATTGACATAACACACATCTCTGCAACCCCACTGGAGTTAACAGTTGCCCTTGGTGTGTCGAACATAAGCTTGAAGTATCAGTGTGTTTAACTTGTATTTTCAAAGATGTAGGATTTGTTACATCGGTTTTTTACATTATTTTATCTTGGCTAATGGATGTAATCCAAGAGAAAATTGACAAACCAAAGCCCTCTGCTCCTGCAAACCTCATTTTTTATATACTTTCTTCTCCTTGACAAGGTGGTAGGGTCATAAGGCCCCTTACTGAATTATGTGTTTGGTAGTTTTCCAGATAAAAAATGAACGGTCTGTTCTTTATTATGGTAGCTGTGTCATGTGAGGGGATAAAAGTTGATTTTAAAGTAAAAGTACCAAAGTTTTCATTAGTTTTTGGCAGTAACTTCCATATGACTCTAGCAGATTGCTGTGTTTACAGTTGATTATTTGTGAAGTAGATTAAAAAGTATACAATGATAGACAGAGATTTCATGTGATTAAGAGAGATAATAACGAATATGATTTCTTTAAAGAAATAACATACACTGTTCCTTCTGTAAGCAGTGAATGGTAAGGAGTGAGGAAGGGGTAATACACTGGACACCACTCTGCTGAGAGCTTTCGAGTGCCTGATACACTGGGGAAGCAGGGGAGCACAGTGCTTAGATTAACCCTGCTCCCATGTGTACTGAATTGGGATCCAGCTCTTCTTTTTGGCTGCATGACAATAGGGGCTCCCAATTTACTCAGGAGATCTTGTCTTTTTCTACTTTCTACTTCCCATGTAGATTAGATCTATGTAAGTCTCTCTTAGTGTCCTCATTATTGTCAAAGTTCTCTGGGATTGTGGTTTGAGAGCTGGCTTTCTTTGCTTTATGTTTAAAAACGACCTATGAGTGAGTACATGTGATAATTGTCTTTCTGTGTCTGGGTTACCTCACTCAAAATAATGTTTTCTAGCTCCATCCATTTTCCTGCAAAATTCATGCTGTCATTTTTTTCTGCTGTGTAGTACTCCATTGTGTAAATGTACCACATTTTCCTTATCCATTCTTCGGGCATTTAGGTTGTTTCCAGGTTTTGGCTATGACAAACAAGGCTGCTATGAACATAGTTGAGCACATGTCCATGTGGCACAATTGAGCATCCTTTGGATATATACCCAAAAGTGGTATTACTGGGTCTTGAGGAAGGTTGCCTCCTAATTTTCTGAGAAGTCGCCACACTGACATCCAAAGGGGTTGTACCAGCTTGCATTCCCACCAGCAATGCAGAAGTGTTCCCTTTTCCCCACAATCTCTCCAGCATAAGATGTCATCAGTGCTTTTGACCTTGGCCATTCTTACAGGTATAAGATGGAATCTCAGAGTTGTTTTGATTTGCATTTCCCTGATGATTAAGGATGTCGAACATTTCCTTAAGTGTCTTTCAGCCATTTTAGATTCCTCTGTTAAGAGTTCTCTGTTTAGGTCTGTACTCCTTTTTTTTTTTTTTTTTTTTTTTTTTTTTGGATTATGTGTTCTTTTGGTGTCCAATTTCTTGAGTTCTTTATATATTTTGGAGATCAGACCTCTGTCTGATGTGGGGTTAGTGAAGATCTTTTCCCATTCTGTAGACTGTTGTTTGTCTTGTTGACTATGTCCTTTGCTTTACAGAAGCTTTTCAGTTTCAAGAGGTCCCATTTATTAATTGTTTCTCTCAGTGTCTGTGCTGCTGGGGTTCTATTTAGGAAGTGGTTCCCTGTGCCGATGTGTTCAAGTGTACTTTCCATTTTCTCTTCTGTAAGGTTCTGTGTGGCTGGCTTTATGTTGAGGTCTTTGATCCATTTGGATTTGAGTTTTGTTCAAGGTGATAGATATGGGTCTATTTTCATTCTTCTGTATGTTGATATCCAGCTATGCCAGCACCACTTGTTAAATATACTTTATTTTCTGCATTTGACATTTTTTGCTTCTTTTTAAAGATCAGGTATTCGAAGATGTGTGGATTGATATCCAGGTCTTCTATTCAGTTCCATTGGTCCTCCTGTCTGTTCTTATGCCAATATCAGGCTGTTTTCAGTACTATAGCTCTGCAGTAGAGTTTGCAGTCAGGGATTGTGATGCCTCCAGAAGTTCTTTTATTCTACAGGATTGTTTTGTCTATCCTGGGGTTTTTGCTCTTACATATGAAGTTGAGTACCGTTCTTTCGAGGTCTTTGAAGAATTTTGCTGGGCATTGCATTGAATCTGTAACCAGCACCATTTGTTGAAGATATTTTCTTTTTTCCATTGTATAATTTTAGCTTCTTTCTTAAATATCAGGTGTTCATAGGTGTGTGGATTAATATCTGGGTCATCGATTCGATTCCACTGGTTAACCTATCTGTTTTTATGCCAATACCAAGCAGTTTTCATTACTGTAGCTCTATAAAAGAGCTTGATGTCAGGGATGATGATGACTGTGGAAGTAAAGTACAGGATTGTTTTGGCTATCCTGGTTTTTTTGTTGTTGTTCTTTTGAGGTCTGTGAAGAATTGTTGGGATTTTGATGGGTATTGCATTGAATCTGTAGATTGCTTTTGGTAGGATTGCCATAATTATTATGTTGGACTAAGAGCATGGGAGATCCTTCCATTTTCTGATATCTTCACTTTTTTTTTTTTTTTTAAAGTACTTGTTCTTTTCGTACAGGTCTTTCACTTGTTTGGTTAGTGTTACCCCAAAATATTTTATGTTATTTGTGGCTGTTGTGAATGGTGATGGTTCTCTGATTTCTTTCTCAGCTTCTTTATCTCTGTATATAGGAGGGCTACTGATTTTTTTGAGTTGATCTTGTATCCAGCCACATTATTGAAGGTGTTTATTTGCTGTAGGAGTTCCGTGTTAGAATTCTTGGGGTTACTTATATATAGTGTTATATCATCTGTGAATAGTGAAAGTTTGACTTCTTCCTACCCAATTTGTATCTCGTTGATCTTCTTTTGTTGTCTTACTGCTCTTGTTAGAACTTCAAGAACTATGTTGAATAGATATGGAGAGAGTGGGCAGTCTTGTCTTGTTCATGATTTTAGTGTAATCACTTTGAGTTTCTCTCCATTTAATTTGATGTTGACTGTCAACTTGCTGTATATTGCTTTTATTATGTTTAGGTATGAACCTTGTATCCCTGATCTTTCCAAGATCTTTATCATGAAGGAATGTCAGATTTTTGTTGAATGCCTTTTCAGCACCTAATGAGATGATTATATGTTTTTTCTCTCAGTTTATACATGTAGTGTTTACATCAATACAATTTCTTTCTTTTTCTTTTCTTTTCTTTCTTTCTTTCTTTCTTTTTTTTTTTTTTTTTTTGGTTTTTCAATACAGGGTTTGTCTGTGGCTTTGGTTCCTGTCCTGGAACTAGCTCTTGTAGACCAGGCTGGTCTCAAACTCACAGAGATCCGCCTGCCTCTGCCTCCCGAGTGCTGGGATTAAAGGCGCGCGCTGCCACTGCCCGGCAATCAATAGATTTTCATATGTTAAACCATCCCTACATGTCTTGGATGAAGCTGAGTTGCTCATAATAAATGATTTTTTTTATGTGTTCTTGGATTCAATTTGTCAATATTTTATTGAGTATTTTTGCATCAATGTTCATGCGGGAGATTGTAGTTCTCTTTCTTGGTTTTGGTATCAGGGTAACTGTAACCTCACAGAAAGAGTTTGGCAATGTTCCTTTTATTTCTATTAGGTGGAACAATTTGAGGAGTATAGATATTAGCTCTTCTTTAAAGTTCTGGTAGAATTCTGTGCTAAAACTATCCGGCACTGGGCTTTTTTGGCTTGGAGGCTTTTGATGACAGCTTCTATTTCTTTCTTTTTTTTTTTTTTCTTTTTTCGAGACAGGGTTTCTCTGTAGTTTTGGAGCCTGTCCTGGAACTAGCTCTTGTAGACCAGGCTGGTCTCGAACTCACAGAGATCCACCTGCCTCTGCTTTGTAGGTTATAGGTCTATTTAAATTGTTTACCTGCGAGACCAGCCTGGTCTACAAGAGCTAGTTCCAGGACAGGCTCCAAAACCACAGAGAAACCCTGTCTCAAAAAAAACCAAAAAACCAAAAAAAAAAAAAAATTGTTTACCTGGTCTTGATTTAATTTTGGCTTGTGGTACCTATCAAAAAAATTATCAATTTCTTTTACATTTTCCAATTTGTAGTATGATCTAATAAGTCTCTGGATTTCCTCAGTGTCTGTTGTTATATCCCCCTTTTAATTTCTGATTTTGTTAATTTGGATGTTTTTTCGCTGCCTTTTGATTAGTTTAGATAATGGTTTTTCTGACTTGTTGATATTTCTCAAAGAACCAACTCTTTGTTTCATTGATTCTTTGTATTGTTTTTTTGTTTCTCTTTTATTGATTTCGGCCCTCAATTTGATTATTTCCTGTCCTCTATTCCTCCTGGGTGAGTCTACTTCTTTTTGTTCTAGAGCTTTCATGTGTGCTGTTAAGTCACTAATGTGAGCTTTCTCCATTTTCTTTAAGTGGGCATTTAGTGCTATGAACTTTCCTCTTAGCACTGCTTTCATAGTGTCTCATAGATTTGGGTATGTTGTGCCTTCATTTCCATTTAATTCTAGGAAGTCTTTAATATTTTTATTTCTTCCTTGACCCAGGGGTGATTCAGTTTCCATGAGTTTGTAGGCTTTCTGCAGTTAATCTTGTTGAATTCTAAATTTAAACATGGTGATCCAATAAGATACAGGGTGTTATTCCATTTTTTTTAATCTGTTGAGGTTTGCTTTGTTATCAAGAATGTGGTCAATTTTAGATAAGATTCCATGAGGTGCTGAGAAAAAGGTCTATTCTTTTGTGTATGGATGGTATATTCTGTAGATGTCTGATAGGTCCATTTGAATCATAACATATCTTAGTTCTCTTATTTTTCTGTTAAGTTTCTGTCTGGTTGACCTGTCCATTGGTGAGAGTGGGGTGTTGAAGTCTCCTACTATTAGTGTGTGGGGTTTACTAATGTTTCTTTTACATATGTGGGTGCTCTTGTTTTTAGGTCATAAATGTTCAGAATTGAGACTTCATCTTGATGAATTTTTCCTGTGATGAGTATGAAGTATCCATCTCTTCTGATTGATTTTAGTTTGAGATTTATTTTGTTAGATATTAGAATAGCTACACCTGCGTGTTTCTTGGGTCCATTTGATTGGAAAATCTTTAACTAACCCTTTACTCTGGGAAGATGTCTGCTTTTGAGGTTGAGGTGGTTTCTTGTATACAGCAGAAGAATGGATCCTGCTTTCACATCTGTTCTGTTAGCCTGTGTTTTTTTTTTAATAGGTGAATTGAATCCGTTGATATTAAGAGATAATTAATGACCAGTGATTGTTAATTCCTGTTATTTTTTTGGTGGTAGTGTTTGTGTGTTTTTCCTTCTTTGGAGTTTGCTGGTTCAAAGTTATCTGTTGCCTGCGGTTATTTGGGGGGGGGGGGGTGCAGTTAGCTTTCTTGGGTTGGAGTTTTCCTTCTAGTACTTTCTGCAATGCTGGATTTGTGGATAGGTATTATTTGAATCTCGTTTTGTCATGGAATATCTTGATTTCTCCATCGATGGTGATTGAAAGCTTTGCTGGGTATAGTAGTCTGGGCTTGCATCCATGGTCTCTTAGTGTCTACGGCATGTCTGTCCAGGACCTTCTGGCTTTCATGGTTTTCATTGAGAAGTCAGGTATAATTCTGATAGGTCTGCCTTTATATGTTACTTGGCCTTTTTTCTTCACAGCTCTTAGTAGTCTTTCTTTATATTTTGTGTTTTGATTATTACATAGCAAGGGGATTTTTTTTGTTGTTCAATCTATTTGGTGTTCTGTAAGCTTCTTGTACCTTCATAGGCATATCCTTTAGGTTGGAAAAGTTTTCTTCTATGATTTTGTTGAATATATTTTCTGTGCCTTTGAGCTAGAGTTCTTCTGACCCTCTTCTACCCCTATTATTCTTAGGTTTTTTTTTTTTTAATGGTGTCCCAGATTTCTTGAATATTTTGTGTTAAGAATTTGTTGGATTTAACATTTTTCTTTGACCAATGAATCTGTTTCCTCTATAGTATCTTCAATGTCTGAAATTCTCTCTTCCATCTCTTGTATTCTTTTGGTTATGCATACATCAGTAGTTCCTGTTCTTTTACCCAGATTTCCTGAATTCCTTCTGTTTGTGTTTTCTTTATTGCTTCTATTTCAGTTTTCAAATCTTGATCTGTTTCCTTTACCTGTTTGCTTTTTCTTGGTTTTCTTGAGTTTCTTTAAGAGATTTATTGATTTCTTCAATTTTTTATTTGTCTTTTCATCAATTTTTTTTAACAACTCAGCAAAATAAAATTCTGGTTTATTGTTTTACACATACATCAAAGAGGCCAAAAGATAAATAAACAAATAGCAACTTCATAGACAAAACAAGGAAGAAAAAGAAGAAACCTCTTATCTTTGGCCTTTTTAACCATCTTACACAAAGCAACTACTTACAGTAGAGCCAGGTACATACGCAAAAGAAGTTACTGGAATAAGATTGGGTTTTTCTGTTGTTGTTTTTGGTTTTTTTACAACTTTTTTTTCCTCCTTTAAGATTATAATGAACATGGTACCACCACAAGTAAGGTCAGAAGTAGGACAGAGAACGCTCTGAAGGCTGGTCTGGTCACCCCTTATCATTAGAAATGGCTGACCCCTAACAATATGTACAAAAATATAAAATGTAAATAAAAAATAAAATTTCGAGCCGGGCGGTGGTGGCGCACGCCTTTAATCCCAGCACTCGGGAGGCAGAGACAGGTGGATCTCTGTGAGTTCGAGGCCAGCCTGGTCTACAAGAGCTAGTTCCAGGACAGGAACCAAAAGCTATGGAGAAACCCTGTCTCAAAAAATCAAAAAATCAAAAAAATAAATAAATAAATAAATAAATAAATAAATAAAATTTCTTTTAAAGTATTTTTAAGGAAAAAAAGCAGGGCCTTGGAAGTTTTGGGTTTTTTTCCTCCCTTGTTGCAAATTCATGGTGTGGTCTTTGGTGGGTTGATGAAGAGCTCATGTCATCTAGAGGTGGCACTGCCAGCTGTGGGCGAGCGGGGTCTGCTCCTCTACTCGAAGGTGACCACGTTTAAATTCTGAGATGGGAAATAGAGGGTGAACAGGTCACGGCGACCTTAGTTCAGCTTTTCCTTTGCTGTCCAGTCATCCTCAGCAGTCGTCTGCTTCTTGGTGTCAGTATCATCTTCCTCATCCTCTTCAGCTACCCGCTGCCCGTAGGAACCTCAACGTCCTCCTCTTCATCTCCATCTTCTTCCTCTTCTTCATCTACCTCATTGTTGGCCTCCTGCTCCCCACTTTCTCTTTGACAGGTGTGTCTCTTTCATTGTCTGCCTTCTCCACAACTTCCTTCTCTCCTTCACGTCCTTGGTGGTGATCTCAGAGCTGGTGTCCATGGCGGCATCTGACATGGGGGTGGGGGTGCACGCTGGTGATCCCATGTGCGAGTGAGAAAGGAATCGAATTCGATGACTCTGGCGAGAAAGCTGCTGGAGTCGGAGGGGATGAGGATGGGTAGGGGTGGGGGCGGCGAATGTGGAGCAGGACCCAGAAACAATGCAAAGATGGCTTTTCAGAGCAGCCAATCTCCTCCATTTCTTTAAGGGAGTTTTTCATTTCCTCTTTAAGTGTCTTTATCATCTTCATAAAGTTATATTTAAGATCGTCTTTCTCTGCTTCTTCTGGATTAGGATGATCAGGTCTTCCTGTTGTATGATCACTTGGTTCTGGTATTACCATGTTGTTTTTTAGGTTGTTGAATGAATTTTTTCATTGGTGCCTATCCATCTCTTCCTCCAATTGGTGCTGGCACTGTCTTTGCCTCTTTGTCCAATCCTTGCAGTCACTGTCTGTGTCTCAGGGAGCTGCTGATCTCTTGGTCCACTGTGTGCAGTTGCAGCCTGTGGTTCAGAGTTCCTCTGAGGTCGCAGG
Source organism: Chionomys nivalis (assembly GCF_950005125.1). Classification (NCBI taxonomy): domain Eukaryota; kingdom Metazoa; phylum Chordata; class Mammalia; order Rodentia; family Cricetidae; genus Chionomys; species Chionomys nivalis. Next base: position 51,603,661 of record NC_080107.1, read on the forward strand.
AGATGGGTGGTGGAATGGGCCTTGAGTTTATAGGGTCAGATCGATGAGGGGGCCGTGTGTTGAAGCTTGCCTGATGGCTGGCTAGTGCCTTATTTTTCTTAACCAGGAATGAATCCACAGCCTCTCATTTCCTGTGGAAACAAAAGCAAAACTTCTTCTCCAAAGTAACATGCCTTTTTACTTAAATTTTGAAGTCTTTTGACTTAAATTTTGAAGTCAAGACATTTTCAAAGTATTAATTCAATAGGTTGAATTAATTCAGCAGCAACTGTTGCTCCTTCCTCAGCAGTCGGACAATTCAGACAGCACAGTAATATAAGGTATCCAGACTCTTTGTATATTTTCCATCTTTATGTTGTTTTTTTTCTTCCTTATTCTATTTCTTTTATTTTTATTTTTCACTTTTGGTTTTTTGAGACAGGGTTTCTCTGTAGCTTTGGAACCTGGAACCTGTAGACCAGGCCTTGAACTCACAGAGATCGCTTGCCTCTGCCTCTCAAGTGCTGGGATTAAAGGTGTGCGCCACCACTGCCTGGCCCTCTCTTTCTTTCTTTCTTTCTTTCTTTCTTTCTTTCTTTCTTTCTTTCTTTTTTTTTTTAGGACTTTCACTGCCTTTTTTCTTTTTTCTTCCAAGCCTATCTATATTTTTAAACACACTGTAAACTGTTTAGAGGTTTTTGTTTTTGTTTTCCATATCAGTCTGTCTTTACTGTATATCTCTATTTTTTTTTTTTTTTGAGTGCATGAGTCTTAAATCTGCTAAGCCGCATGGCTAGGATTAAAGATATGGCTTTGGTGGCTGATTCCACCCTGTTCCTTAGTCTTCTGATAGTCTAGCTTCATGGTGGAGGTACTGGCAGGAGCCATGCTCATTGTCACAACTCTGCCACCACCAAGAAGCATGCTGCTGACACTGACTGCTCATAAACATCATTTAAGTGTTTGGTGGCAGAACCTCTTAAAAGAGCTGTGAGGTTTTGGGGGCTAAAGCTGAGTCGGGAAGCCTCTCTTAAAAGGAGCCATGCAGCTCTAGCAAACAAAGCCTACTGGAAAAAAGATGGTTACCAGGAAGCTGTGCTTGACTCTGTTCTTGTCCTCTAGAATCCTTTTTTTTGTTAAGCTTTCTCAGGCTTTATGTGGACATTCTTGCCCCATGGTGGGCACAATTTCTAGATGGAGTTTCTGTCTCCCACCCAGACCCACAGCCATTCAGTTCCAAAGAAACACACAGAGGCTCATATTAATAACGAAATTGTTTGGCTTATTAGCTCAGGCTTATTATTAACTAGCTCTTACAACTTAAATTAACCCATAATTCTTGTCTATGTTTAGCGATGTGGCTTCGTACCTTTCATCAGTGAGGCATTCTCATCCTGCTTCCTTGTGTCTGGCTGCATCTTTGACTGCTCTCTGTCTTTCCTCTTCTCAAAATTTTTCTAGTCTGGTTGCCCCACCTATACTTCATGCCTGACTGATGTGGGATTCCCCTCTGTATACTGTGATTACCATTAATGAATAAAGAAACTGCTTTGAACCTATAGCAGTGCAAAACTTAGTTAGTCAGGGAAAACTAAATTGAATGATGGAAGAAAGAAGGGTAGAGTCAAAGAAAAGCCATGTTGCCCCACTGGAGCCAGATGAAACTTTACCTGGTAAGCCACAGCAACATGGAGATACACAGATTAATAGAAATGGTTTAAATTAATATGTAAAAGCTAGCCGATAACAAGGTAGAGCTAATAGGCCAAGCAGTGATTTAATTAATAATAGTTTCTGGGTGGTTATTTTGGGGCTGAGCTGCTGAGCAGCTGGGAAGGAAACAAGCAGCCCTCCTTGCAACACCTGGCTACTGGCCAATCAGCATTTTATTGAACCAATACAAGTGACAAACCTTTACAGTGTACAAAAACATTATCCCACAGCAAGCGGGTCTAAGAAAAAGAAATGGACAAAGGTTGGAAAAGACACTTCCTGTAGTACACCCAGACTTCTGGGTGTTTCTGGGCAGGGCTCACCCCTGGAAGAGGCCTGTGGTAGTCAGTCCTGTGCCAGGAATGGTTGGTTATTGCCTGGGAATAGCCAGGGAGTCTGTTTGGGAATGATCTCAGCTGAATGTCCTGGAGGGTTGACAGTTTGGGAACTGGAAACTGTGGAAATCTTTACTCCCAAAGCCAGTCTGGGGAGGGTAGTTATACTGGTGTGAGTACCTCCCACAGTGGAGACCCCAGGTAAGTGTTTAACTTTTTGAATTTGGCCTCCTTATCTATAAAATGAGATTAAGTGTCAATGATTTTTAAAGAGTAATCAGATATTAAATCTGTGACTTCTTCCTTGAGACCTGCCACAGGCCTTTTAAATTCCTTGTCTTGCAGTATTTGAATTAATTCTCCTGGCTAAATAATTCTTGGACACAGCCTTTTTTAAAATCCTACTTATTTGGTAGTAAAATCAAGGCTACTTTTTTGTTGTTGTTGTTTGTGGATTCTCTTCTAGTCCAAACTAACCTGTCTCCCAGCCACATGGTCATGACTTTTATTTTCTGCTCCACTTTTAGGGATGGGAGGAGTTGAGTCATTATGTTGTAATTATCTTGGAATTTAAGTTGTTCTGGAGCACTGTAGTTTGATTGTTAATAAGCACTTTGTTTACTCTTTGAATATGAATTACAGTCTGGTATAGACTGACTTTATGTTTCTGGTAAAGACAGAGATCCTGGCTATCCTTGACACTCCTCAGCCAGTGGCCTGTTTCTCCCATGGCTCATTGTTCCATGTTTACCATCTTTCTTCTTCTGTACATATTGGATGATGGAGCTGATGTCTTGCTGTCTTCTTCCCCCAGACCAAAATTCTGAGGTAATCAAAAGAGAATTTCCTATAGAATCAGACCAAAGAACTCCCAAGATCACAAGAAGTCTCAGCTATCATTCCCTCAGGCTGACCTCAACATTTCCCCATACATGGATACATAATTTCTCCGGGAAATTTTTCCACAATGTAGGTTGATTAGGATGGTCCCCAGTTGAGTTGAGTTGGGAGGGAAATTGCTTTGTACAGAGAAAGCTATGACAGAGCTGGAGTTCAACCCTAAGAAACAATGAAAACATGCTGCATCCTTGGGCAAGATATACCAACTCTCTGAGCCCCACATTCTTTGTGTACAAGATGGAATAATCATAGCATTTACTCTTGTGAAGAATGATTGGGAGGATCCTGTGAAGGATGAAGGGGAGAGGAGGGCAGGAGTCACTGGGACTGCTCGATTGCAGTGCAGATCTGACAGCAGGGGAAATGGGAAAGAATGTAATAAATGAGAAGTGGACAGCAGCTTTACAGTGCTCCTGTGGGGATAGTGAGCCATGGTCCCCGTCTGCTGCCTGATGGCCTGGAGGACGAGGTGTGTGAAGTAGGGTGCTTCATTAGGTTATTTTTAGTTTATAATGAGCTCATCAGGACATGTCCCCATCATAAACCGAGGAACATTTATTTGTACTTATTTTATGGAAATAGGATGAAATGTCTTCAGTACCACAGGCTGCTTTATTTTTTTGCACATATCTTTTCATAGTTGTCTCATTTTTTTTCAGCTGCCTAGAAATATCCTTTTGAAGTGACTGTAGTATAAACGAGGAAACTGGGCTTGGGAAGTTTAAATAACTTGCCCAAGGTCACAGATTAGTAAGTGGAAGAACCGTTTTTCAGACTTGAACCCATCTGCTTCCGGAGCCTATGTTCTAACTATATTATCTATTGTTCCATTTGGTTCTGGCCTCATTTTATAGATCTTGTTATGGGGTGTGCATGATTGGCACATTCCAAGAAGTATTGGTAAAGCCATTTCATTACACAACCCACATGTATATAGATTGCTGGTAATCTTGAAAGGGGATTAGTGGCTTCAAACTATACTTTAGCAATGGCTGGTTCTCTTCCTGCCCTTGTGCCATTGTCCTCTATCTACCATTCCTTGTAGGACCATTTATTCTTCAGGCAAATTCAGCAAACCGTTTCGTCTTGTTACATATGTAAGCATATCATAGTGTAGAGTGCACTTGTAAGTCCAGCTGCTGGATTTGACTAACCAACAATGAGTCTGTAGCAGAAGGTCTGAAATTCAGGACTCAGGCCACATTGGCCTCAGATTCCAGGTCTATCAGGACTGCTGCTTCATTTGTCTGAGTCTCTGCTTTATAATCTATAAAACCCAGGTAATAACACTAAGGCCACTGGAGTGTTGTGACATTCACCAAGTTAATGCACACATCATGCATCAGCTTAGAGCCTGGCACTCGGAAGGAGCTCTGAAGCTGTTATTATTTCTGAGCAGAAAAGATGTTAGCATCAGATGATAAGGTAGATCCAGTTGAGCAGCATATCACCATACCATGGATAACAAGGTCCTCCATATATCTTTGTCTTGCTCTATTTTCTTCATACACTTATGCGATCTTGTACATTTATTTACTGTCTGTTTTCCCTTTGCTAGAATGTGAGTGCTTTGGGAAGACAGAGGAAGAGCTTTGTCTATTTTATTCATCTATGTATCCCTAGCCCCAGGAACAGGGCTTAGCATGTAGTAAGTATGTAATATAGGACCAGTGTTTGTGGAATAAATGAGTATGAGCGTCTGCTATATGCACCCTGCTCTTCCTGGTGCTATTGTGTATCATCTAATATGTCCATATAATCCTTTGGGGTCCTAGGTTTTCATCCCTGTTTTGTCATAGAGCAAGGAAATTCTTTGGTTCTCTGTGCCTAGTGTCGTACAGTCAGTAAGTGAAGGTCACTTTTCTCTAGAGCTTCTCTAAGCTTGTAGCTGCTGTGCTATCTTCCTCAGTAGATGATGGCCCCTTTTAGTTTCTTTCCCCTTTTTGGTGCTGGGTGTGGAAACAAACTTTGCACGTGCTTGACAAGTGCTTACCACTGATTTATACCCTAGACCTCCATTATTTATTTTTTGTGTTGTTGACAGCTTAAAATAGTTTAGTACCTACATATTCTTTTCCTTAACCAGCGTCTACCATTTGTTCTTTGTGGAAGACAATATTTTAAGGACATTTACTTTTCATTGCTTGTGGTGTATGTGCTACAGCGCATGTGTGGAGGAGTTGGTTCTCCTGCTGTCATTTGGTTCTAGGAATCACACTCAGGTTGTCAGGCTTGGCAGTAAGTTCATTTACCAGCTGAGCCATCTTAATGGACCAAGAGGCTACATTTTTAACCTAACCCACTCCTAGTTCTGTATTCAATAGATGAGAAAGTAGCAGCAAATAATGTTTATGAACCATCACTATGTACCTCACAGTTACTGACTTATTTAATTCTCTCAAGTACAATTAGACATGTTTGACAGACAGGGAAACCGAGACAAACTTAGACATGGAAGATCTGGTCCTCAAATCCCTCCAATGTCTTCAGACCTTCCTCAAGCATTTCTCCAGATGGCAGCTGCAGTTCAGAGAGCAAAGGCCAGTGTCCATGGTCACTGCGACTACTGGTGGCAGAGCAGAGGTTAGAGGTCAGCTGTCACTTGTCCACTAAACCTGTACTCATCCATGTTTGTGGGAGCCTCAGCAAGGGTTCTGTCCACTTAGTCCAGGGATTGGGTTCTGGTCTTCTAGCTGAGTGAGAAGGAAATGGGTGATGTAACGGAGACCGTGCAGCAGGCGGCTGGAGTTAGGACTCATCCTTTTTCTTTCTGTTATGCTTACCTGGACTTTAGTCAGTGTACAGTCCTTTGAACGCATGTGGCGAGTTGTGTCCCTAGGAAGACTAAAAATTAGCATAGGTGGTAGAAAGCCTTCTCAAATGTATGATTCTCTTTAGTCTGTTGTCTTTATAAGACATTAATGTATGCAAGATAGGTTAATGGGGGGATACTTAGAAACAGGAAATCCGGCTGGGCTGCATAAACAAAAACATTTCCGTCAGGTCTCATAGCCCCAAAGCATTGAGCAGCTCCTTCCAGAAACAATGAAGCAGGGCATGTGTCTACTGCTGACTGTGGGGGAGTCTCCTAGCTGCCCAGTGACAGGGTGGCAAGCTTTCTCTCTGGAATTGTCAGAGATGTGTTTTGATGTGCTGTTCCGTGGAGTGCAGCCGCGTTCTTCGCTTGCTGCCCCTTGCTATTGGAGAGAAGTCCTGGCCTCTATGGCCCGTTGCCTGCTGCTGCCCTGTCTTTCTGTTCATTTCCTTTCTTGGTAGTACTTGAGTCCTGAACCTAGGACTTCCCTCCATTGAGCTATATCCTAGCCCTTAGTTTTTGCTTTGAGGCGGGCTCTCACAAAGTTGCCCAGACAAGCCTTGAACCTACTCTGTATACTCCAGGAAGATCTTAAACATGGCAGCCCCCTCCTGTTAGCCTCCCAAGTAATCAAGATTATAGGCTATGCCACCAGGCTTGGCCTCTGCCCTTCTACCTGCCTTCACTGCTCTCTGTTGATTCCGTGAACAAAAGCTTTAAGGAACCAAATCCTTTTCAAGTGTTTTTTTCCCTCACCACTCACATCCTATTGTCCCTAGGTCTTGGAGATTCTGTGGTTAGAATAATTAGTGTAGCCACCCTGTGTAGGCTCCTGCAGTGCATATGTGCTGGCAGTGTGCCAAGGCCTTGCCACCCGTCATTTCATTTCACCCTTGCATCCTCCTCTTAGTAATAGCCATACTCACGCTGAACATGAAGAAGCCGAGTCTACTGTGCAGAGTTCTAGAGCCAACAAGCGGCAAAGCTCTAGGATAAGCTCATTTTTCTGTGTTTAATGCCACCTTTTAAATAGCCAAAGACATCATAAGTGGGTTTTGCTGTAATGATCCAACTTAGCAGGGATTTTCCTGGCTGGTGTATAGCATTGTACATATGTCCTGTTTGGTAGAAACAATGAGAAGTATCATTTCAGCCAGTGGGTTTTTCTGTGTGTTGGTTACCAGCAGGGCATGCCCTCTGCTTATTGTTCATGGGAACACGCTCAAGGAATTCTGCAGGAAGGCCCCCATCCAGGATGTTACTGGAAGACCTGCTTGGCGGAGTTTGTACAAACAAAGTATGACCCTGCCAGCTCAGCCAAAACTCCTGCATCATGCTGGGAGGGCTGTTTGACCCTAGTGGAAAAGACTGCTGTCTTCATCACCCAGCCAAGAAGCTGCTACGGGGTGGGTCTCCAGCTTCCCTCTCTCTGCCCAGGGGCTTCTGCATAGTCTCCCTCTGCTTAGATATTGTGTGCACATTGCTGTCTATACAAAATACAGGCCCAGTCAGATCTCCTTTAGCTTTTGAACCTCTTTTGTGGTGTTTCACGTTGTTTGTAGAAGAATTTGCTAGAATTCCTCCCTTAAAAATAATTATGAGCCAAGCAGTGGTGGTGGCACACACCTTTAATCCCAGAGGAGTGGAGACTGGTGGATCTCTGAGTTCGAGACCAGTATGGTCTACAGAGCAAGTTCCAGGACAGCCAGGGCTGTACAAAGAAACCCTGTCTCAAAAAACAAAATCAAAAAACAAACAAATTGATAGAATACACATTAAAAATTGTCAGTTTGTGTCAATGCTTTTCATCTTATAAAGCTGAAACTGTGTATATCAAAGAGTTACACACACACACACACACACACACACACACACACGCGCGCGCACACACACGAGATCCCTGGAAACCATTCTGCTCTCAGCCTCTGATTACTTTAGGAATCTTATATAGATGGAGTCATGCAGTGTGTGTCTGTCTGAGCTGATTTTATTTCAGTTGGGTTTATCAATGTATGCATGTATCAGAATTACATTCCTCTGGAAGGCTAACATTCCATTGCATATGACTTAGTATGACACTGTGTGGTTTTGCACCTGTCAGCCCTGCCAGCCTCCTCACTTTGGGTGTCCTTACCTCCTGCTCTCTCCACTCTAGTCATAATACCTTTTTTCCGTGTCTGGGGAAAGGCTAGGCATGCCTGTCTAGTGTGTGTCAGCTAGCACAGGATCTGGTGGCATGCAGCGGAAGGTGCTCAGCCGTTGCTTAAGAAGCAAATGGGCATAATGTAGAGCGGACAGTCAGGCGCCTGGAACACAAACGTGAGTCCACTCCCAGAGCCTCATGAATGTGAGCTGCAGATGATCTGATGTATTAATCACTGGACTGGAAAGGGATTAAGATATTTCCATAATATAATGTGGTATGTTTCTTTTCTAAAACAGATGTGCTCTTGTTGCTTCATGAGGAAGCAATTAAATGTGTTTGATTAAGACATCCATAAACACTCTCATGTATTTGAGGCTACTTTATGCTGCTGTCTCTCTCGGTACTTTCTCTCTGTTGTATCTGTCTCTGAACCATTCTCTGCAATGTCATTTTTTGTCTTCTTTGATTAAGTAGCTTTCTCATGGATGACTGTCTTCAGGGTGCTGTTGCCCTAGGTGTCTGCTCTTATATTTACTGTGCAATACAAGTTCAGTATCCACCAGTACAGCTGCCCTTCTTCCTGTTGACCCTTCCTGTGCCCAATATCCAGCTTTTCTCACCTTTCCCCATTCTTACTGCATTTCCCTCTCCTTTTCCTAATATAATTTTTGATAATTGGCTGTGAATGTCAATCCTAAAGCATGTTTTTTTGAAAATGTCAGTAATAGTTATACACTGTTACACTTAGAAACTGCTGTTAGTTTGTGGTAATAACATTTATGTAAAATAATACATTGTATTAAGGCTACCTTACATGTAATGATTTCATTTTTTATATAACCTTTTATTCTTGAGGCTTTTCGAGTCCCAATTTATGCTTCTTTAAAATGTGTGGGTTTTTTCCATTTGAAATCTAAACAAAGAAACAAAGCAGTGAAAACCTTTCTTTACTAAAGGTTTTTCAACGGTGGGATACCTATTGCAAATTATGTATGAAACACAAGATTGAAGTACTTTAAGAAGATCTTTTTGGAGAGGTTTAAAAGGTTTCTTCCAGCCTTAGCTTCGTTTCTTTTCTGCCCCTCCTAGTATTTCAGCAGGATTAGGTTTTTTGAATCAGTGGATCAAGTTTTAATTTTCCTGTTCCTTCTTTATACTGACATATGCTTTGGCAAAACAAAAAAGGGACCTAAACATGTCAGCATGATTTTCATTCAGTGAATTAAAAACCATAAAAGTAACAAGATCAGATCCAAATCCCTAAACTCCTGACATGGTGGTTTTGTCCTTTTCAGTCCCAAGCTTCGTATTACGACTTTGAAAGCTTTCTGCCTGGAAGCAAAAGTTCATGATTTATTTGAAATAGATTACAAGGATACAGGCCAGAAAGATCTAGGTTTGAATCCCAGTCTTGTCACTCAAACCTGTGGGCCGGTCACTTAACATCGCTGAGACTCAGTTTTTTGTTTAGGAAAAATGGGACTCTTAATTTGAGGAGGGGTTTGTAAGTGCTTAGTGATCACATAATTTGACTGTCTGCTTTGTCTTTAGAGACTGCCTTTATTTAAATTCTTTTGGTCATGGAAGAAAACAATATGTAGATGCCACGAAATATTTGCCATGTGTCCTCCCTCGCCGGCACACTGAGCATGTACCCATAACTTGGGAGGGTTCTGCCATTGAATCACTACTACCGTGCCTCGAACTTGGGACTGTGCTTGCTCAGCTCATCCAGGATTGTTGATCTCAGGGGAAGAGGAGTTTGTTATAAAATCAGTCAATGACTTTTAAGACAGGCCATTCTGGGTTTGACTTCAAATAATATTCCAAATTTAGGCTGGGCCTGGCAGCACATGTCTGTAATTGTAGCACTCGGGAGATTGTGGGTGACATAGTGAGACCCTGTCTCAAAGATCTCCAAATAGCAACAAAGATACCACATTTGGTTGGACCTGATTGTCTTCACCTATAAAAATGGGGTTTGTGGTGGCTAGTGTTATTTGACATGACACAGTTAGAATCATCACTGAGGAGAGAATCTCAATTGAAAAAATGCCTCCGGAAGATCAGACTATAGGCAAGCCTGGAATATTGATAGAGGAGGGCCCAGCCCATTGGGGATGGCTCTATCTTTGAACTTGTGGTCCTGTGTTCCATAAGAAGGCAGGCTGAGGAAGCCGGTAAGCAGCACCCCTCCATAGTGTCTTTATTAGCTCCTGCCTACAGGTTCCTGTGGTTTGAGTTCCTGTCCTGACTTCCTTCAGTGGTGGACAGTGATGATGAAGTATAAGCCAAATAAGCCCTTTCCTCCCACGTTACTTTTGGTTGTAGTGTTTCAATAGTAACCTCACTAGGACAGGTTCATGATCTAGTAAGACCATCCAGGATATAGCTTTCAAGCCTTCATTTCTTGTTACGCCTTTTATTGTTATCTGCTCTTCTGGTTCCTCAAAGGAAACACCTCAAAGCTTTTACACATGCTTTTTCTTGGAAATCCTGTTTGCCCTGCCAGCACTAGAAACTTGAACTTACTCTTCAGATCTAGTTAGGATAGTGTAAATTATGCTGCAGTGACAAGCAGTTTCCTATCTCTATGGTTTACAACACTTCACCATGGATGATAACAATAGACATGTATTTCTCAAACTACATATTAGGTACTCTTCTTTATAATCATCTTGGGCTGATGGACACTCTATCTCAGCTTGTACAGAGAAACAAATGTGACCTGGAAGCTTCTGCCCTGAGCTGATGCCCAACATTTTTACATACATTTTCTTAAATCATGCAAGTTGTGTAGTGTAATTTTAGGGTAGGAACATGCATTCCTGCTTGTGCCTATGAGCAAGACACCCAGAGCAGTGCTGAGTTGACCTAGTGACCTGACACATTTTTCTAGGACAGGTCTGTTGAGCTGCTCCTCTGTGCCCCCCTTTCTTTTTCTACTTCGATCACGACAGCACTTCTCACGCTCTGATGAATGTCTTCGTGCCTTTCTCTTCAGCTAAACTGTAGGAGCGGGAGGAAGAGCAATAGCTCCATCCAAATCCATTATCTCAGTTCCTAGCACTCAGTGCTTACAAGATGGAGAAAGGAAGGCAGGGCATTAATGCTGGACTGTGTTGCTAGGTTGTTATGATGATTAAATGTGAAATAGTAACGACTGTTGTGTGGTAAAATGCCGTTCTTAATGGATTACGCTCATTGTTGTGATGATGAAGATGCTGACAATAAAAACCAACATTTATCTGAGTGGTGCACGCCTTTAATCCCAGCGCCTAGGACGCAGTGGCAGGTGGACTCAGGACGCAGCGGCAGCCAGAGCCACGCATGCAAGCACACGCAAGCAAAACAAAACCAGACTGATAGCATTCACCAAGCCCTGATAGGTTGCTGAATACTTTCAAAGGTGCTTCCTGAGTCAACTGGTGCTGTGGTTGTTATGTGTTTCAGGAGACTCATGCTCTGTCTTGGGTTTGAAGTGATTCCTAACTATTTAGTCATAGTAATCGGGATGGTGAAGGTTAGTTTTGAGGTGATTCCTGAGTGTTATAATAATCAGGAGCTGAAAGTTGAATGATGTAGAGGTTTAGCAATAGCATTATTTCTGTAGTGTCCCTCATTTGCAGTGCTGTGGACTAGAAAAGAACATTTTAGAGGAAGGGAAAGCTAATTGTGGTTAATTGGTTCCTTTTATTGAACATTTCAAATGTGTCAGGGTCAATGGTAAATGCTCATTTAATCCGTCCCACCTGTTGGGTTCCTGGTAGACAGATGAGATTTTGAAAAGACATGTCTGCATCTTGTAAGTAACTCGGCTGAGTGTTGACTCTGGGTCCACCTCGCCTGTCTGGTTCCATAATGTCTCTTACTTGGATTTACCAGATAACTCAATGGGAACTAAGCATGTGATTGGCATCTGTCAGGAGTGTGAAGATTGTCAGCTAACAGATCAAAGCTGTGGACTGTTGAGCTAGTGAACAGAATGGTGTTAAATTCTTGACTGGTGGTCAGCATCTTACAGAAAAAATAGTTTTGTTCAATTTGTGTGTGTGTGTGTGCTTTTTTTCAGAGTAACCAGGGAACACAGAGAAATGCTGGTAAAACTGGCCAAACAGAGCACCAACAAGGCCAAAGAAAATTTACGGAAGGTTCGCACTAATGCAATGAATAAACTGAAGAAATCAAAGAACAAAGCCTCGGAGGACACCATCAGGCTCATAGAGAAACAGGTACTGTTGCCAACAGATGTAGTGTTTCTGTGTCTGATCCAGGGAATCTGTGTACTCCTATCTGAGGCAGGGACAACAAAACAGAATGCCTCTGGTCATTTCATTCACACAATCAACACTAAGTCCCTGTTTTAAGTCTAGCCTTGTAGACCCTGGAAGGATCCACAGGAGAGGAGAAGAGGCTGTTGATCCTAGGTTGTGTGCTAGGCTCTGTGCTGGACACTTTACTTCATTTCCCCCATCACTACAAAACTGAGTTAGAGGCTGGAAGAACAGCCAAGTGCCTAGCATCCACAAGGCCTTGCATTCAGTCCCCACCGCTGAAACAGCAGCAGGGTTGTAAGAGGAGAGTGAGGAGACCTGGTTGGGGAAGTTTGGGAACTTGTTCAAACTCTTGCTGATAGTGGTAGAGATGGGATCCAGACCTAGGGCTGCCTGCCTTGCTGTCTAGCTTTCTGAGTGTGGAGGAGTGAGTTGCTGTGTTCTCTTTGTGCCCTGGAGTGCAGTAGTAAAAGGTCAGGGCCATGTAGACCAGCAAGAGCAGAGTGATGGAAAAGAACATTTTCCACTTGGACCAGCAGGGATTAATCCTAGTCAAGGCAATGAGTAAGAAAACAGAGTGACCACATCCTAAAAGGTCTTATATACCAGGTGAGGAATTTGAATGTGAACAATGTCGAGAGCATTTCCACATTGACTATGCATCTGTGTCAGTAACTATGAGCCACAGTAATGATGCATAACCAGCTACCTAAAACTGGATGATTTCATTTCTTACTCTCCTTTCTGTGGGCCAGCTGGGGCCAGATAGTTCTAGGTTGGACTTGTGAGCTCATCTTCAGAACACAGATCGGGCTCAAGTTTGCTTTATATATCACAATCTTCCAGTGTCAACAAGTGCCCAGAACATCCTTTCTTGGCAACAGTAGGTGCCAGGACTATAAATCCAACCACCTAAGTGCATTTCAGGGATCTGCTCTAGTCCCTTCCCATTGGCTAAGCCAGATAGTATTGCTGCTGAGAAGTATCTACTTACTTCATAGAGTGTGAAGGGTGTATATGAACATTTGATGAATAATATTTTATCCTTAGGAAAAAATGAAGAGGTCTAGGAATTAGGGAGATGACTCAGCCGGTGACATGTTTGTTGTGCAAGAACAAGGACTTGAGTTAGATCCCTCTGAACCCACATGCAGAACCAATCATGGAGGTGCTTGCCTGCAATCCCAGCAGAGGGGTGGGAGGGCGTGGAGATGGAGGAACTCTGGGGCTCACTGGCCAGACATCGTAGCTGAAGGTGAGCTCTAGGTTTAGTGAGAGACCCTGACCCAAAACCCAAGGTGGGGAGTGACTGATGAAAATATGGTTTTTACACTTGAGCACATACATGTGCACTTGTCCCCACCCCCGGGCAAGTATCTGAGGCTTGCTCCCAGATACTAAGTCGGTGAATCTGGAGTGGTGCCGGGAATTTTTTAGTGCTTCCCAGGCAGCTCTTATCCAGTAACTTTCTTGAAAGGTCTCATTTTTCAAACAATGAGATCACATGTGTGCCTAGGAAAAGTAACCATGGTGGCCAGGTAGAGAATACTGCAGGAGGCAATATCAGAGGCAAGATGGGGAATTTATCAGGACGTAGGAAAGGAAATGAGTAATGTCATACAAAGTGTTTGATAGGCCTCAGAGCTGCTGTGTTCACAATGAAAGCATCGTTTTAGGAAAGCTGGGAAAAGATGGGGTATGACTGAGGCATAAAGAAGACGCAAGCAGAGCAGGAGCGCTGTTAGGGGCCTGGGGGAGGCGTGGAGTGAATCACTGTCCTCATTTTGAACCAGCAGTTAGCATTCTGGTTGTAGGTCAGCCAGCAATCACCTAGGGGAATTTTGGTTCCTGGGCATTGTTCCTACATCTTCTGATTTAGTGTATTTCCTAGAAATGGTGTTTTTAAAAGATTTTTTATATTATGTATATGTGTGTGTGTTTGTGGGGGATATACAAGTGAGTGCAAGTGCCCACAAAATCCAGAAGATATAGATTCCCTGGAGTTGGAGTTACAGGTAGTTAAAGCAACTGATGTGGGTGTTGGGAATTGAGCTTGAATCCTCTGAAAGAGCAGTAAGTGCTCTTAACTACTAAGTCACCTCTCCAGCTTTGAAACATGTATTTTAAAGTGTTTCTCTGCTAATTCTACAACAGCATACTGGGAAGAACCAGAAGCTTGCAATCCAAAAGGAAAAGTCATTCTGCAGCAAATGTTCTGTGACCTTGGAGAAGTTACTTGACCCTTGGGGTCTGTTTTTTCTGTAAAAAGAGTTTGGTAAATTTCTCCCTCGAAAGGGCTCATAGGATGCTAGAAGGTGCCATTAGGATGCCTCACATTTTAATCCTCAATATTCCCTCTCACTGTCTTCCTCCCCTCCTGTGTTGGCTCAGAGGGACAGTCACTGATCAAGCTGTCCTCTGAGTACCGACCAGGGCTCAGAGCCATATCCTCCTCGGTATCCTAGGGGATTCCATCTCTGCAGTGGACATTGGCCCTTGTGCTGCTTCCTGGCTATGAATTTGTCAAGCTGTCAGACTCCTCATTCAGTGTAGAGTCCCTGCTCCTTGAAGAGGAAGAACAATCAGAGAATCAGTGCTCTTGTTCAACCACACTTGACGGAGAACTTGACAGAAGTCTTCCCTCAACCACTGGCTTCGCACCCTTTTCAGATTCTACTTTCTTTCCACTGCTTTCTACTCTATTATTCTTTCTAACTGAAATTCTTTGTTCTTTGATACTAAACTGATGTCTGGTTACCGTGGGACAGAATGGAGACATTCACTGACAATAGAGTAGAGGTGACCAGCGTCTCCGTGGGCTCCTGAGATTGTGCACTGTACCGCGGTCTCTCCAGTGTCAGAGTCTGGCTGAAGAGACATCATTTCCGTGTTATTCTTACCCTCTCGCTACCGTCCCTTACAGTTGTGTGGTTGAAGTTTGGGTGGGGAAGCAATGGAGGCGGCCCTGTGCACTCTGCAGTGTGTTCCTGTCTCTATTTGGATGGCACCAAAGGAGTTTCCGCTATTAGTTTTGCTTTTGCTTTGCTTTATATAATAAAGCCGCTGGCTGATTGTTGCTTCACAGTTTAAGTTTTTTTTTTTTGTTCCTAATTATCAAAGTAATATCTGCTCATTAGAAAGAATGTAAAATGTGAAGACTGTTCAGCAGTGTGGAAGAGACTCATCCATGAACTCAGAGGTGTCACTTAGCATTTTGAAATGGTCCTTTTCTTTTTTCAACACATAGTTTTAAGCAATATTGAGTATGTAATGTATGAGTGTGTGTGTGTGTGTATATATATACACACACACACTTTTGAGTCCAGTTTTAATTTTTTTTTAATTTTATATTAATTAATTTATTTAATTATTAAAGATTTCTGCCTCTTCCCCGCCACCACCTCCCATTCCCTCCCCCTCCCCCAATCAAGTCTTCCTCCCTCCTCAGTCCAAAGAGCAAGCAGGTTTCTCTGCCCTGTGAGAGGTCCAAGGACCACCCACCTCCATCCAGGTCTATTAAGGTGAGCATCCAAACTACCTGGGCTTCCACAAAGCCATTACGTGCAATAGGAACAAGAACCCATTGCCATTGTTCTTCAGTTCTCAGTAGTCCTCATTGTCCATTATGTTCAGCGAGACCGGTTTTGTCCCATGCTTTTTCAGACCCCGGCCAGCTGGCCTTGGTGAGTTCCCGATAGAACATCCCCATTGCCTCAGTGTGTGGGTGCACCCCTCGCGGTCCTGAGTTCCTTGCTCGTGCTCACTCTCCTTCTGTTCCTCCTTTGGATCGTGAGACTTCAGTCCAGTGCTCCAATGTTGGTCTCTGTCTCTGTCTTCTTTCATCGCCTGATGAAGGTTAATATTCAGGAGGATGCTTATATGTTTTTCTTTGGGTTCACCTTCTTATTTAGCTTCTTTAGAATCATGAATTATAGTCTCAATGTCCTTTATTTATGGCTAGAAACCAAATATGAGTGAGTACATACCATGTTCCTCTTTTTGGGTCTGGCTTACCTCACTCAGGATAGTGTTTTCTATTTCCGTCCATTTGTATGCAAAATTCAAGAAGTCATTGTTTTTTACTGCTGAGTAGTACTCTAATATGTATATATTCCATACTTTCTTCATCCATTCTTCCATTGAAGGACATCTAGGTTGTTTCCAGGTTCTGGCTACTACAAACAATGCTGCTATGAACATAGTTGAGCATATACTTTTGTATCCAAAATATATAAAGAACTCAAGAAATTAGACCGTAAAAGGTTAATCAATCCAATTATAAAATGGGACACTGAGCTGAACAGAGACTTTTCAACAGAAGAAGTTCAAATAGCCAAAAGACACTTAAGATCGTGCTCAGCTTCCTTAGCAATCAGCGAAATGCAAATCAAGACAACATTAAGATACCATCTTACACCTGTCAGAATGGCTAAAATCAAAAACACCAATGATAGCCTCTGCTGGAGAGGTTGTGGAGAAAGGGGCACTCTCATCCATTGCTGGTGGGAATGCAAACTTGTGCAACCACTTTGGAAAGCAGTGTGGCGGTTTCTCAGGAAAGTCGGGTTCAACCTACCTCTCGACCCAGCAATACCACTATTGGGAATATACCCAGTTTTAATTTTTAACTTGTTAATAAAGACACTGTTAGCCGGGTGGTGGTGACGCACGCCTTTAATCCCAGCACTCGGGAGGCAGAGGCAGGCGGATCTCTGGGAGTTTGAGGCCAGCCTGGTCTACAGAGCTAGTTCCAGGACAGGCTCCAAAGCTACAGAGAAACACTGTCTCGAAAAACCCAAATAAATAAGTAAATAAACAAACAAATAAAGACACTGTTTACGTGTTTGCAAATATTTTTCAAATAACCTCCTAATGATTGCTAAATAGTTCATCTTGTGTCCATATATTTTAGAAGTTCTGCTTGTAGATATTTTTACTTATTTTAAAAAATTACGTGAGTGAGGTTACAGAAGTTACAGTGAATATCTTCCTTATAAATCTTTGTGTTTTCTTGGGGTGAGACATGCCAAGTGTAGATCACTGACTAGAGAAATGCATTGGTTTGCTTGTGTGTTTGTCCTCTGTGCTGGGGACTGACTCAGACTTTGTAAGTGCTCTCCCACTGAGCTCCACCCCAGCCCAGAAATGCCTTGTTTGTAAGGTTCTTCATCTATGTCTCTAAAGCCACTTCAGGCTTAGAGTATTGTGTGGTTGTTTGTCTCTCCTCTCGGTCACAGTTGCATGGTTGCCTTTCTGTATCTGAGGCAGGACTCATACTCCTGATCCTCCTCCCGCGGCCTTATGAATGCTGGGGTAGCTGGTATGCACCACCACACCGGATTATTCTTCCTTCTAGATGCTAACATTTAGACTGGGTTTTTGTTTTTATGAGACAGTACCTTTCTGTGTAGCCCTAGTTGGCCTGGTACTCATAATGTAGCCCAGGCTGGCCTCAGATTCATTGCAGTCCTTCTGTCTTAGTCTCTGAGACACAAGGATTGGAGGCGTTGTCCACCACACCTCATGTAGTCTCTGGGACACGAGGATTGCAGATGTGTCTACTGTCTAAACTAAAAGTTTGCTGAACTAAAATTTGAATTCGAGCTTACAATTTTTTGTTTGTCTTCAAATAATCTTTACACTCTAGAGGAATGGTTTTTAAAATGTGTTTACTTTTAAATAAACTTTAGTATAAAAAAGTCACACACTAAAATTAACTAGACTAAAAGTCCCACTGAGCAGTTAGATTGGTCGTTCCGGGAGCTGGAGAGGTGGCTCAACAATTAACCTCACTGGCTACTCTGTTCCCAGCAGCCACAACCACCTGTAACTCCAGCCCCAGGGGATCTGACACCCTCTTCTGGCCTCCCTGGGTACCAAGCACACATGTGTGCACAAACATACAGACAAAACACCTGCAGTTGTTTTTGTTTTGTTTTTTTCTAAGGCCATCCACACCTCTATGTTGTATTTTACATTTTTACTGTTAAATTTATTTTTATGCATTTGTTAACTGCCATGACAGATTATAACTAGAAAAACCATTAGCTTTGTATCCTCTTTCATAATTTGTTTGTTCTTATAAATTTTTATAGCCTTCCTAAAGGGTAGTACGACAGATGCCCCAACCAATTGTTTCTGACTTATAACTTAAGAACATATCTAAGAGAAATTGTCAGCCTTGATCTATGGGGCTGTATGTGTCATTGGTGTGTTATGTCTAATGATAGAAAACTAGGAACCAAGTTCCTGAAAGTCATTGTTTGTATCCATTGGAATTCCAGTTATTGGAATCTATATTGGAGTTATGAAAAGATTTCATTGACATGAAAATTTTTTTAGAATTATTTATTTTTTCAAAACGGGGTTTCTCTGTAGCCTGACTGTTCTGGAACTCACTCTGTAGACCAAGATCTCAGATCCACCTGCTTCTACTTCCCAAGTTCTGGGATTAAAGGTGTGTGCCACTACAATGGTAAATGTATTATTTTTAAAAATAGTGTACTATACAGTAGCATTACAGTTACATTTTTATAGAGACAAGCTGTAGCTGGAGAGATGGCTCAGTGGTTAAGATACTGATTGCTCTTACAGAGGACCCAGATTCATTTCCTAGCACTCATATGGTGGCTCCCAACCATCTGTAACTCCAGTTCCAGGGGTTCTGACATCTGTGGACATCAGGCATATATGTGGTGTACATACATACATGCATATAAACACACACACACATGCTGGGCAGTGGTGGTGCATGCCTTTAATCCCAGCACTTGGGACAATGAGTTTGGGCAAGCCTGGTCTACATAGTGATTTCCAGGACAACTGAAGCTATTACATAAAGAAACCTTGTCTGGAAAAAAAAAAACCCAACAACAGAAAACCATGCACACATAAAATGAATAAGTCTAATAAAGAAGTTTTGAAGATACACAGGCATACAAAGATGGGTAGCTTGTAATTATCAAAATATCAGAAGTTATTTCAGTGATAGGATTGTGAACAGCCTTTTAATTGTATGGAATTGACCTTTTCTTATAAAATCATTTTCAAAATTCTTTGGTGTTCAGATTCTTTTGAAATATTTTTATAACAATATTTCTTTCATCTTTGGTGTGTACGATTGAAATGATTGAGCTATAGGTTCTGTCTCAGTCATTGCATCTGATCCCTGACTCCCTTAGCCCCTAACCCCGGCCAGCTCTGATGCAGGACCAGGGATGTTCCTGCTCAGGACTCCTGACATCTGCCAGCCTGCTGTGGTACCTTCATTTTAGTTTGCCATAAATGGGCGTGCTGAACATTAAAGCGTTTGGCAGAAGCTGCCAGTGGCTCTGGCCAAGATCCTTTCACTGCCGTCTTTCTCTGAGAAGCCGCTCTCTCTGGAATGAGTGAAGCCGGGTGCCGTGGAGCTCAAGGAGGGAGGGCTCCTTCAGGCAGGCGGCAGGCTGGGGGCTACACCGGCTGAGTTGGTCTTCATGAAGGATGACTTGTATGCAGTGTGCTCCTGTCACCCCATGTTGCGTCCTTAAAGTCTTCCATGCTCTTTAACTGGTAACCAGGAAATACAGTGGTGGCAGTGGTCCTGGTGTTGTTGGTGATAGTGTGTAATTTTATAAGGCGCGGTGTGAGAGTGGAAATGCTTCTTGCTTTGGAGTCAGGATTCCCACCCAGCTGTGAAAGTGAGCACAGGCTTCACCCGCCCGTGAGTCTCTTTGCTCGTGCCCGTCTCACAAGAGTGATCAGAGAGGCCGGGCAGTGGTGGCGCACGCCTGTAATCCCAGCACTCGGGGAGGCAGAGGCAGGCGGATCTCTGTGAGTTCGAGGCCAGCCTGGTCTAGAAGAGCTAGTTCCAGGACAGGAACCAAAAGCTATGGAGAAAACCTGTCTCGAAAATCAAAAAAAAAAAAAAAAAGAGTGATCAGAGAATCAGAAGACACATGTGCTTAAACGTGAACAATGTTGATGGTCCTTGATAACCTTCACTCTGTTTGTCTACTGTGGTGCCTGGCCTTGTGATTGTAAAGAAAATGGAATTAACCCTCTCAGTGACCTTAGCACAACATGGCTAGGGTGAGGAAGGAATAGGCCAGGTGCTGTGGAGCAGGACTCTCAGCCAGGAGACTACATCATATAAGAAGTTAGTAAGTTAGTGGGTAGAGCAGACTGGGCTGAGAAATCTTGCCCAAGATTACCTTGGTTTAGTTTTCTGTAGAATGGGTACAATAACTGTCCACTTTATAGGGGTTCTGTGGGATGGTTGAATTTCAATAATGAGTTAACAGAAACAGAAAGATTTTATACAGTAGAAACTCCTGTGTAGCTGCTAGGTGAAAACATGCTAAAGGAGATAGCAGCATTTCATGTGCCATGTGGATCGTTAACCAGTGTCTGCATGTGGTGAGTACTCAGCAGCAGGAGTTGCTGCTGCTGCTGGTGGTACCATTAGTCATCAGTGTTCTAGAGCCTGATAAAGATGAAAATGGTGAGCCTGTAGGTGACCTGTGCCGGGGCCTTTTGTACTCACCAGCTGCTAGAATGCTAGTAAATACTTTTGTTGATGGATTAGCTTGAAGTCAGAAAGTGGTGATAAAAGCCACAGTAACACAGCCAGCATTTGCATAAAATAATATGCTTATGGCAAGCTTGTATAGCCTTGTTTTTACTTAACTGTTAGCTGAGGAAAGACCAGCACCTCTCTAGCACCTTGATGGGTGAGGAAACAGACTTAGAGATGAAATGTCCCTTGCTCATATGCTCCCGTGTTATCAGATTGTTAGCCTGGGTATTCCCCTCCATTTCTCAATCCTTCTACCCTGATAACCTTCACCCTTGGCTGTGCTGGTGTTTGCTGACCACTACTACTCTTGGCCTATGAAGGGCAGCTCCAGGGACCAGAAGCGTCTCAGACATTTGTGACTGACTGCAGAAGAGGGAGCAACTGCCATTCTTCTAGAATATCCAGCAGTCCCAGGAGTTGTGCTTTTCCAGCTTAAAAAATGTGTAGCTTTTGCTGTGGTGAGAGCTTTCCTGCCTGGGACCAATTGCTGCAAGCCCTGTTTAGTTCTTGCTCTTTCAAGCCATGTATTTAGTTCCTAATTCCTGGCCAAGGCCTGTGGTTGGCAAATAAAGATGTCCAGCAGCTGCCGTGCTGCTGAGCACACAGATCTGCACACTGCTCGCGCTCAGAGCTTCCTGCCAGTGCTGCCTGCCTTCATCTCTACCCCATTTAGACTTAGAAGGGAGACTGCAACACCTACTAAATCATCTTTTTATTCTTAGGAAGGCATGCACACTTGCTGCAGAAAAATTCAAAGACCTTTAATAATTTTTCTGTTAATAAATACTTCCTGACAACTTGATATGTGCTGTGTCTTAGGTGGGATATGACCAGTACAAACCTAAATAACCTTTTATCTTCCCATCACTAAAAGAATGTTAAGATTTTGGCATGATATATATATGAAAGAAATTTAAATGAAATCACTGTATAATGAGGGAGACAGTGCTCCAACTAGACATCATATGCCACCCAGTAAAAGACATTTTATGCCAGTCAGGAGTGGGTTACATCTTGTTGAGTCATTGGCCAAAAAGGTCCCATAGACCAGTCCCCCATCCCCACCCCACCCCCAAAATTCACAGATTATTGTTCAGATTGTTGATTACTCTCTATACCCTGATGGTAGGGCCCTATTGCTGAAGACAACTTATGTCATCAAACGTGTAAATTGAGGTGGTGCCCAGCTAGCAGCTTCACCCCTGCCACTAGTCTTCATGGTGCAGGAAAGTACTTTGCATTGTCCCTGAAGAGAAAAATAATCACTTTCATCAAACTACAAACCGTGTGACCTACAGCAGAGGCTGCCTGCAGGAATTACTCATGCCGTGGTGACCACATTGTAGGAGTAACCAAACTCTTGTTTTGTTTTTGTTTGCTTTTGATTCAAGGCCCATTTCATGTGATGCAAACCCATCCATGACACTGATAAAGTGGCCGAGAAGCTGAGACTAGATAGGCCATGGGCCAGGGTGAAACCTACTGTTACTATTCTGCTAAAGGATCCTAGCAATAACATTACTCCTAATGACATATTTGCTTGCAATACCCACGGGACAGAGCATTGCTCAGCCCCCATCTAAGAAGCGTCTTGCAGTAGATGATAGTTACCGCAGAGAGCCACACTGGTTACTGCAGAAAGTGGGTGCTCAGTCCTTGGAAGGTTGTCTTTATCAGACGAGGAGGGCAGAAAGACTAAGAGACAGAGGTGAGTGACTCCAAGGAGCACAGCAGGCATGTGAGTCACAGAGACTGACAGCATGCATAAGACCTGCTCAGGGCCAAACCACACAGAGTCCAGTGCCAAGAAGAGGGAGTGAGCACAGAGTCCCCCCTACCCTAGCCCAACCAAGAAGCAGTTGATACTTCTGGAAAAGGGAAAATCTGTTTTCTCCAATGGAGTGTCACTGGGTATATCGGCCACACTGTAGGGGATGCCCATGTCCAGGAGTGATTGGCCAGGCAACACTAAATTGAGGTGGAGGGGTGCACTTTTTCTTTTTGTTTTTTGTCTTATTGGTTTTCTTTTTATTCTTCTCTGTCTTTTTTTAGTTTGTTTTGATTTTTTTGTTTTTTCTTTTTTGAGAGAGTGGTAAAAGGGAGAGAGAAAGAACATGAAGTTTGGTGGGTAGGGGAAGGTATTATGAAAAATGTTTAATAAAAGTTAATAAAATGGCAAGTGTCTTAGTTTCTTGGTAGTGGCGTTTTTGTTTGCTTGTTTTGTTTCAAGACAGGGTTTCTCCCTGGCTGTCCTGGAACTCTCTTTGTAGATAGACCAGACTGGCGTTGAACTCACAGAGATCCACCTGCCTCTGGCTCCCAAGTGCTGGAATTAAAGGCATGTGCCACCATGCCCAGCTTAGTTTTTTAAAGTCTGTAATTTTTGTTTAGATATTTTATAGATTAGTTTATTTATATATATATGTATATATAATGGAAGTTTCTATATTGAATTATTTTTTTAATTGAAGGATAGCATGAACATGTCTCCAAGATGTAAGAATATCTTGAGGCATTATTCAAACATGCTTTTTATTATTACAAATGTAACCCATGCTAGGGTCTTAATCAAATGTGTTTTCTCTTCCTAGAATTTGACACAACCATTGTGATGCCTGTATGTGTTCATTTGCTCCCCCATACTGTAACTTTAGATTTTCTACTTGTTTTCATTATTCAAAATTAAGTTGGCATGGGAGGGGGCCCTGGAGAGTTGGTCCCACAATTCAGAGTGCTTTCTGCTCTTACAGAGGACCCAGGTTCAGTTCCCATCACCCACTTCAGGCAGCTCGTCACCCCTGTAACTCCAGTTCCTAACAATCTGACCAGCTTTATCACCTCCTCAGTACCTACACTTACGATGCAGTGCACATAAACTCATGCAGGCACACACATATACACATAAATTTTTAAAAATGTTTAAGCCCATATAGACATCTTTATACCTAGAACTTAAGAATTTGGAGGCTTAGGAGCTGGAAAGTTGTTCAATGATGAAGAGCACTCATTGTTCTCCCCAGGTTTGGTTCCTAGCACCCACATGGCGGCTCATGTTCATGGCTGTTCATACTCTAGTTTCAGGGAATCTGACACCCAGGTATCAGGCACATACATGTAGACAGACATTCATATAAATAAAATAAAATAAAAACTTAAAAAACAACAACTTGGGACTAAAGAAATGGCTATGTGGTTAAGAGTATTGGCTGTTCTTCCAAAGGACCCAGGTTAGATTCCCAGCCCTCACATGTTGGGCCACAACCATCTGTAACTCCAGTTCAGAGGATTTTACATGCTCTTCTGGCCCTCTTGGGCACCAGTTACACACATGGTGCACAAACATACACATAGCCAAAGCACCAATACATAAATAATTAGAATAAGAGAAGAATTTTATGTTCGGTCATGTTCGCTGGGTACTTTCCCAGTTGAGATATTTGGGGATTAAATAGTATGAGCATTTGCATCAATTTGAATTCTACCTGTGATATGGGAGCTCATTCATTCACTGTGGCGTGCAGTTTCTGAATGTTGTAATTAGAAGCTAGAGCAGCAAGTTTTGTTAACAATGACAGCTGAAGGTGTAGCTTGTAATTTGCATTTTTGTGTCTATTGGATTTTCTAGCTCTGGGTCTTACATTCTTTCTGTCAGTTCATCTAAGACTTTCTGAAATGTAAGGCACTCTAGAGCAGAGGTTCTCAACCTTTGGGCTGTGGCACACAGGGACTTGAGCAACTCTCTCACAGGGGTCACATAGCAGATATTTACATCATGACTCCCTACCATAGCAAAGTTACAGTTATGACTTAGCAACGAAATAACTTTCCGGTTGGGGGTCACAGTCACGTGAGGAGCAGCGCTGGGAAGTGTCAGAACCACTGCCCTAGAGGTTTATTAGGCCACAGCTTGGCTGGCTTTTCTGTATTGTATAACAGTTCTAAATGTTGGCTTATAGAATCAGGTTACTGTGTATTAAAGTTTGATATTACGGCTTTCTGGCTGTGCACCCTGAATAAATGGTCTGCCTTGTTTTTCTTATCTGAAAAGGGAATAGTCTCATCTCCCTTGCCTGACTGCTGTTGAGAACACATTTCTTAGTGCCCGGGTTCATAGGAACTTTGTCTCCGTCATTATTTCTCAGTGAAGTTTGCATGTTTCAGTCACCAGACTTCGCTTTTGTTCTCACAGATCAGCCAGATGGCCGACGACACAGTCGCAGAGCTGGACAGGCACCTGGCAGCAAAGACCAAAGAACTCCTTGGATGAATCTGGTCACCTCTTAGGTGACAAGCCGACGCCTGCCACTCCCCCGCCTGCCACTCCCCTGCTCATCCGTAGGAGGCTGTCACTGCTGTTCCTCCACGAGGGCTCAGGGCTCAGACTCACCGAATCTCTTGTTTCTTTGGAATCTGGCGTGGCGGTGACCTTGGCTCTGAGGTCACCACAGGACCGCTTCCTTCCAGATGTGAATCAGACCCTGCCCTCATTTCCAACTCCTTTGGACTATGTATGCTAATGAGCAAACCTAAATAAATTGGGAAAATAACAGGCACAGAGGAAAGAGCAGTGTGTTTGCCTCTGGGTTGTCGTCCCACTGCCGCTCCACGAGGACTGAGTTCAGTGTGGCATCGGTCCCACCCGTGGGCAGTCTCCTGCCCCTGCTCTCGGCCCCATTTTGAGCTCACAGGCTCCTCATATGTAAACCTTTGTTTTTCTTTTCTGTTAATCTGTAATGACAAATTGACTGAAGAGAATGACACAGAATAACGCTTGAAGTCATCCGTGTATTTATGTTGTGAGTAAATTGGTAGCTGCCCACCTAATGCTTTTCTTTCTGTCATTCCACTCCCTCTGTCAACATTTCTTTGGTAATGAGCTCCGTTTGGCCAGGGCCTGTCTTCCCGATAGACAGGTGCTTGGCTGTGACCCACCTCTTTTTTGTGCACACGTAAAGGCACATGCCATAGTGCTCATGTAGAGGTCAGACAACTCCTTTCACCTTGTGGGACCTAAGACTAGAACTCAGACTCTCAGGCTTGGCACCAAATGACTTTTCTGCTAAGCTAGCTCGCCTTAGCATGGCTTTGAGTGTCAAGTTAGTCTTTTTTTCCTCTCCTACAACCATTTTTTATTTATTCAATTATAATAAAACCACCATGAGCTAAGCTATTTTAAGGCATTCTTCCAAGGAAACTAAACATACGTACCACCTACACTTACAGATATGGAAGCAGACATGCCTGTGTTAAGGTAAGGAATCCCCCCAGACAGTGGCGTAGGGAAGTAGTGGGACTTTTTTCTTTTTCTCTCCTCTCCTCTTCCCTCCCCTCCCCTCCCCTCCCTTCCCCTCCCCTTTCCTCCCTCCCTTCCCCTCCTCTCCTTTTTATTCCCAACTCACAGCGATCCTCCTGCCTTTGCCTCCCAAGTGCTTGGATTAAAGACACAGGCTTCTATGGCTAAGGAGCTTTTCCATTTTCATTATCAGCCTCATTTCACAAGCTGTAAAGTTTCTCAAGCAGAGTCACACAGCTAGCAAGCAACAAAGCATGGATAAAATGTTTTTTCTCTGATTCCAAAGTCTATTCCTACCAGTTATGTCAGGTAAAACCTTACCATTTTCCCGCTGTCCTCACACGCTCGTCATGAACACTCCTGTAACACGTGTGTGCAGCTTTCCCCACATACCAGCCAGGTGTCCTGTACTGACACAGTTCTGAGATGTGACTACCGTAGACAGGTTCTGCACTCAGCCCGGAAAAAGCCTCATTTCTGATGATAGTCACAAGTTGGGACCACATGCACCTAGCTCCCGGCCCCTCCTGTGATCTGGATCGTGAGCCAGGATGTTGTGGTTTACTGTCTTCTTTGAAAGCATGGTATGAATAGGATGGGGCACGATGCTGGCAAGTGTGACTCCACTCCCAGGACACACTCCCAGCATTGTCAGGGTGTCAACCGGAAGAAGCCACTGCCACTGTCTTGTAAGGGCACCAGCAGTTTGTTGGGTGCAGCTGTGCTGAGCTGGTTGCCCTCACAGTGCCTCAAGCAGGAAGGTTTGTTTCAGTTCTAGGTGGTTGTGACCTGGCCAGGCTGGCCTGTGTTATGATTGTTCGTCACTTTGGGAGACAAGCTGCGCCCACTCCCTTCCCCATCCGCTGAGGCAGGCTGATCTTCAGCTTCCGGCCTGAGCTTGCTCTCTTTTCCGTCTTCCTCTTGGAGCGGCAGCTTCACTTCTGCCTCTCTCCCCACTTCTCCGCTCCCCCTTCTCTCTCTCTCTGTCCTCTTCTCCTTCTTCCCCCCTCTCTGTCCTCTTTTCTCTCTTCCCTTTCTCTCTCTCCCCTCTTCCCCCCCTTCTCCCCTTTTCCTTCCCATTCCATAACTCAACTAATAAATATCCAATTCTGTACGGTGTGTCTGTGCCTCCTACCGGCCGCCTGCTCACACCGCCGGGCTCAGCGGGACCAGCCCTCCGCCACTTGGCTGGGCCCTGCCCAGGGCTGGCAGCTCTCGGGATCTGCTGCTCGAGACCCACGGCAAAAATCATAACAGCCTATGCTAGTGATGAGCTTCCTGCTGCTGCCTCTGCCCACATTGGTGGGATCTGGTGTGAAACAGCCGGTGAGAATTTAAGGTTAGAATTGGGCCAAGGATGGAAGGAGCTAATGTGGCCTCCTACCTGGCCTCCCTACTCAAAGCAGAGATGAGTGGGAAGTTAGCCAGGGGAGCAGGGCAGGCCATGCAGAGGCTGCAGCTTGCAGAGCTCTAGCTCCGTGAATGGCAGAGTTCTCACTGCAAATGTGCTGCTCAAAGATGCAGGATTTTTTAATAAACAGAGGAAATGATAAATTATGTTGTAACTCCACTCCAAAGGCATTTGGTTCTTAACAGCCAAATCCTCTGTAGTCTTTAAATAAACAAAACTTATTTGGTGAACAGACGGGGGTGGGGGGGGATGAAAGATTTTCAGTACTTGGGTTCCACATGTCAACAATTTCTCTCCTGTGTGTATGTTGGCCAAAGCCATATATCATGATAAATGAATAAAGGAAAGTCTGAGCCCAGGGCGGTGAGACAGCTCAGCAAATGGCTTTCAGCTGATTGCTCTATTTCAGCTGACATTTATCAAAGAAGCTCTGCTGTCCTGTGTGTTAGGGATGTGTTGGTGGCAGGGACCTGATTGGGTATGCTGAGATACCAGTATGCAGGAGCTGGTAACTTGTCCCCTTCTCCTGTGACAGTCTACCTCAAGAGCCAACTGGGCATGGAAATTCTCATGCTAGCAGAATTAACCACCTTCTATGTTCAGTTTGGTGACTCCCAAAGTCCCATGAAAAGCTTGGTTTTAACCTGCTTAAAAATCTCCTGTTTGGTGTATGTGTGTGCACGCAAGTGTGCAGATCTCATAAAAGAAGCATAAAAACTTGAAAATGGCATTTCTCAGGACTGGGGAGATGGTTTGGGCGGTAAGAGAGCTTGCTCTGACTCCTCAGCACCCACAGAAAAAGCCAGTTATGGAAGTCTGTGCATTGGGTGGACAGGCAGGTGGACCCCAGAGAGATAGGTGGCGTCTGTGCATTGGGTGGACAGGCAGGTGGACCCCAGAGAGATAGGTGGCGTCTGTGCATTGGGTGGACAGGCAGGTGGACCCCAGAGAGATAGGTGGCGTCTGTGCATTGGGTGGACAGGCAGGTGGACCGCAGAGAGATAGGTGGCTCCAGGCGCTCACTCCAGCCTCACTAAAGCCAAAATAGTGAGACAACCTGTCCCAGGAGAATCAGACAAGAGATGGGGTGATTCTGGACACCCTGCTTTGGATTGTGCATGTGCACACTTGTCTGCGTGCACCCACCACCACATACAGAAATTTTAAAAATTTCTCACAACTCTCCGGTCTTAGCTCCACTTGAAGGGAAGTGTGAAAAGAGCTGTTGTGTTCATTTTCTGCAGTTCACTTTTCTTAACCCTAAAACGGCTGCAGGCGTCTGTCACGTGGGCACACCGGCATCCTCTCCCCTGCACTACTGTTACTTATTTGGCTGTTAACCCATGACATTTTTTTAATAATCCAGTACATTGGAGGTTTTTACTTAAAGTTGTTTTTTCCTTTTTGTTGATTAAAGATCACTATTCACCAGATTTGAAGGCTTATGAGTATAACCTGACTCTTGAGGGGCTGAGGCAAGAAGATCACCTTGAATTTGAGGCCAGCCTGGTCTACAGTCCCATCTTTTAGAAAGAGTGGGTGCAATGGCTCAGCAAGTAAAAGCCCTGAGTTTGATCCTAGGGACCTACACAGTGAAAGGAGAGAACGGACTCCCTCAGCTTGTCCTCTGACCTCCGTATGTATGCCTTGATACACACAGTAAAGAAGTATTAAACTTTTATTTTAAAAAAGGACCCCTATCCTCAGATGACCTGGTAAATTTTTCTCCTCATCCTGTAGCTACTGACATGTTTGTTGAATGTCCACTGTGAACTAGGCAACCTGCTAGACCTTAGCCTGCATCACTCCACTGACCCTTGTTGATGTAGGCTCTGCTGTTGTGTGTGTGTGTGTGTGTGTGTATGTGTGTGTGTGTGTGAGACGCCCATGGTCATACAGCCCAGCAAGGGCTGGAGTGAAGTGTCAGTCCCAGATAAAACTCAGAAGCGGGTCTTTAATCCATGTGCCTCACGGACTAGTATCCCCAATGTGTGTGGCGCTACGGTTGGCACAGACTGATGGGAAGAAGCACCTTGCTGAATAAAGCAGCTAGTCAACTCTGATGAAAGATCGTCTAAGAAAGCACCCATAGACAGCACCCAAGAAAATGGTAGGATCTCAGATCTACACCCCATATGTTGGCATCTTCTCTAAAACATTTGGAGAACCTGGGGTGAGCAAGATGACAACCACATAGTCAATAGCACTATAGTAGTAGTGGCGGCAGCAGGTGCCAGGCTCGCAGGGAGCCATTTGGTTTGCAGAGTATCTGCGTTGCATCTTTACCCTCTGCGAGCCATGAAGCCCCGCTCTGCTGTTAGGAAAGAGACTTGCCATGAAGGCTCATGCTCCTGAAGCCCCATCTAATGCTTTCTCTGCTCTATTGGAGCTCAGCTTCCATGGTGCACAGCTTAGGAGCAGACTCCACATTGAAGACAACAATGATTTACACGCAGGAAATGGAGTGTAGAAATGGTGTTTTTAAGCTGAGTGTGGTGGCACATGTCTTTAATCCCATCACTCAGGAGGCAAAGGCAGGCAGATCTCTCTGAGTTTGAGGCCAGCCTGGTCTACAGAGCAGACTACACAGAGAAACTGTCTTGGCGAAAAGAGAAGAAAAAATGGTGTTTATTTCTGGAGTCTGAATTTTTGGCCTTTTAGTGAGTCTTAGACTGGAGTGAGTGGTCTGTCAGCCTTGTTAACAGCATTTCTTCGTCTGCATGCAGCTGCTCTGTCTGGTGCTGAGGCTGAGCTGGAGTCCAGGCCAACATCACTTCATGTTTTGGGTCACCCCTGTGGAGTATGTGTTTTGATTTGTTTGTTTGTTTTGCTGTACTTTGTGGTGTTTTCATTCTCTGGTTTTCCATTTTTAGAAAGCATTTCAGAGTCCCAGTTTGCAATGTGCTTCCTTTTAGCACTGGGCTTTCCTTATCCTGAGCCATCCTGAAACTTGCACCTTCCCCTTTCTTTTGAATTGTGACGAGAAGCTCACAGTGTTAGCCTCTCAGCTATTTCTAAGTGTACAGTGGTGTTGAGTATATTTGCATTATATTCTAACTGATCTCTGGGACTCCTCACCTCAAAAAACCAAAACCCTACACCCACCAAATAAACACTCCCGTTTCCCCTTCCCAGCCCCTGGGGCCACTACTGTCCCTTCTCTGGGTTGGAGCTCTCTGGGCTCCTCCTACAGAGACTGACACAGAACCTGTCTGTGACTGGTTTATTTCACTTGGGTTAGGGTTCCGAATATCCATATTACATCATGTGTCAGAATTTTTCATTTTCAAGAATAAAGAATATTCTTCTACAGGGCAGTGGTGGTACACACCTCTAATCCCAGCACTTGGAAGTAGAGGCACTTGTGAGTTCGAGGCCAGCCTGGTCTACAAGATCTAGCTCCAGGACAACTAGGACTGTTACACAGAGAAATCCTGTCTCAAAAAACAAACAAACAAAAAAAGTATTCTTCCATTTCTAAGCTATACTCTGGTATTTATAAAACTCTTTACAATTACTTTGCTTTGGTTGGTAACCCTGATGTGTTTAGAGAATCCGTTGGCTCTGTAATATTAACACTGAGTGTTAAGTCTTCTGCTCCGAAAAAGGTGAGCGCTGACTGACTGAGCAAAAAGTCATGGCCATTGTCTCTGGGCCACTTCGGTCCGCCTGTGCTGTTAAGTAAAATCAACCTGAGGAAAGGGCCCAAATTTCCCCAGACCCTTTTAATGTCCCCACCCCAGCACCCAGCAAGTTCTACAATCTTCTGCCTTGTGCCTATTGGCTTCTGGCTGTGCGCCTCCGACGGCAGGCAGCGTGCAACTCCCAGCCTGGCTTTCGGCTGTTTTCTCTGCCTAGTATGTGCTACCTTAATACCTGCCCCAGCTAAGGGGCAAGCCTTCCCTAGACCTCGTGACCCTCTGTCCATTCTTTCATCTTGGACCTCTGCTTTCCGGACTTGGAGCTGCCTCTTTAGCATCTCACACCCTCACACTCAGCAGACTCCACCTAACGACAGGCACCACCCTCACACAGGTGCCAAACCCTCCATTTCGAACCATTTTTAACACCCTCTATTCTCTATCCAGTAAGTCACCTCCTGTCGCTTCTCTCTTCAAAGTGATTCTCCATTCAGGGCACATCCTTGGGAGGTTCTTACCAGGGCAAGGTCTGTCAGAAGTCCCAAGCAGGCCTCGGCAGGAGCTCTGAGCTCTTGGCTCCACCTGTGAGGCAGTTGTGCCTAACGCTGAGGGAGCCTCATGCAAGTGTCTTACAAGAAATTTCTGTGTTTCTTTTAGGGTTTGCATAGCTGCCCAGTACTGTGTTTGGTGCAGAGCAGGGCTAGAGGAAACATCTGTCTGCTTCCAAGGATCTGCTAGGCCTTGGAGACAAATAAGTCCCATTTCCTTCAATCACCTAGTCTCTAATAAGCCTTTGAACTTGTTCATCCAAGGCCTTCGGTCTCCTTGGCTAAGCCTGCCACAAGGGTTTCTGGGCTACTCTGAAAGGCACTGTGTGGTGAACCACTGTGTGGTTCCCAATGCTGGCATCTACCATAGCGCTCCCTGTGCCGGCTCCGGTGTCGGCAGGCTTCACTTTGCTCTCCCTGGGAGTGCCCTTGTCCCTGACAAGAGTACTAGTTCCTAGGCTTGGGGTACAATGTGCTGGAGATATCTTTGCCCTAATCCTGCGCCTGCCTCTTGACCTCTGCATTTCAAGGCATCCTGGGTCGGATCCCAAGCCCCAGTCTAAGTTTTCCAGTATACTAGCACCTCCCCAAACTGACTCATTCTCTGTTGTGGGGCTCCCTGATTGCCCACGGGCAGGGCTGGTCACGGATGTCTTCTTTCCAGGCTCTGGTCTTAATGAAAATAGCTCCCCACCTCTCCTTCCTTCCAGATAAGAGTGGCTTGGATGTCCA
The DNA here is from genome assembly GCF_950005125.1 of Chionomys nivalis. Classification (NCBI taxonomy): domain Eukaryota; kingdom Metazoa; phylum Chordata; class Mammalia; order Rodentia; family Cricetidae; genus Chionomys; species Chionomys nivalis. The sequence goes on from NC_080107.1 coordinate 51,636,005, forward strand.
CCCGGCAACCTGGAGGCTAGGTTAGTATGTGAATGAGGCCAGAAGCACATTCTAGCTCAATGCACATGGCCGAGGATACAGGGCACTAGGACCCCAGGCAGTTTGGTGCCTGACTCCCAGCTAGGTTCCTGCCCTCCTCCCTCCTGCCGAGTTAACTGAGAGACCAGTGCAACTGGAAATGGTCCTGCGAGGTGCTGAGTGGCCAGAAAGAGCTTCTAGGACCTGGTCCAGTTTGCACTTTCCACTATTAATAAAGATCACTGCTTTCCTGTGGGTGCCAGGGAAGGACCTGTCAGGGATCCTGACTAAGGTAAAATAAGTAAAATAAAGGCAATACAGCAAACAATCCCATAAAATTACATTTATGGACTTGGTCTAAATTTAGTTTAAAAATTTAATTAACGATGATTGTATATTCCTGATTCTTCTCCTTCTCTTGTTTTTGATGTTAAGCATTCTATTGTGCAGTAAGTTGATGCTTTCTTATTATTCATGTTAAATTGCATTATTTATGTGTGCATGCATGGCACACATGTGAAGGTTGGAGGACAGCTTTCAGGAGTCCATCTCTCCTCTGCCTTGTGGGATCTGGGGACTGAACCCACCAGGCTGCGGTGCCTTTGCCTGCTGAGCCATCTCTCTGGCCTTTATTTATTTCTTTTTAACTTCTGCTGGTTCCCATTTGTTTGTCTATTTTTAACTCTGCAGATGCCTGAATCTCAGAGTCTGGGCACTACAGGACCTCACACCCACTCCTGGTGCTAATGTCTCTGAGGCTGACATCCAAGGGACGCTGGAGCTGTAACTAGGGAGAAAAAGCGCGGATGGAGGCGGGCTGACCCATGTGGTGTGTCAGGGACCCCGTGGGTGAATGTGCAGCAGTAGTGAGGCTGGGGTTGGAAACAGGATAATAGTCAATCAGGAGGTTTAGCTGGGGCAAGCGAGGAACGGGAGGAGGGTGGGTGAGAGAGGCGAGTCAGAAGCAGGGATAGAAAGGAGTGCTGCACACAGGAAGGGGGCAGAGACAATCATGGAGATGTGCAGGCACAGGCTTGCACACATGCCAGCTCAGATGTTTCCAGGTAGAGACAGGCAGCAAGATGGGAGACGCACGGAGTGTGACATTGAGACGTAGACACCGTGTGTTACCGTGGGAGGCTCTTACATAGCCACAGACTGAGACACGTGGAGATAGAGCAAGAGGTGACAGAAGCCCAAAGACAGAGCGGAGGAGTCAGCTTCTTAAAAAGAAAAGTGGGGGAGAGGGTGGGTGGAGGCCTTGGGACCTTGTGCAGCAGCCGGCTCAGGAGGGATGTGGGTGGAGGAAGCTGCCTCAGCTGGGGCTGGCAGGCTGCAGGACTAGATAAGGCTGCCTGCCAAAGGAAGGCAGGGAAGGAAAGCCTGGGTGGCTGCCCCTGTCCAGAGAACAATGGGTACTTGACTCCAGCAGGTCATTAAAGAGACAATGAATACAAAGAGCAGCGGAGGCTTCCCCAGGGAGAGCAAAGAAGCGGGATTATTGAGGGCCTGTCCCCACACTCCCACCAGCCCAGTGTACCACAGGAACGCTCCTGGTCTGGGGTTCAAGTCCCCCAGTTTTTCTGTGGTTCTCCCTCTACCCAGAAGGTCAGTAGTGATTACCCTTTGTAGGAATGAATAAATATGGTGTATCTGTAGGTCTTGAGCCAGAGTGGTGGGTTTTAGCTACAATGGAGCTTCTAAGCAGGAGAGGCAGTAGAGAAAGCAGCCCTTGTCATAAACACAGCATCACACACAAACCAGTCTCACATAGCAACTCTTCCTGAAATGATTGCTGACTTTTTTTTTACATTAGAAAATTTAAAAGGAGAGTGGGTTGTGAAGGATACTTACTAAATTATAATGGTGATTGTCATTGAGGTAGTGGCACCCTGACATCACATATTCATGTGTACATAGTTGTGTGTTGTCTGAGGTTTCTGTCCTGCCCGGTCCTACAGTCATTCAGTCCCAAAGAACTAAACCGATTGGCCCAGTATCTCAGGCTCCTTTTATTAACTAATTCTTTAAACTTATATTAGCCCATAATTCTTGTCTATGTTGGCCACGTGGCAAACATAGACAAGAATAATGGGCCAATTTAAGATGTAAGAATTAATTAATAAGAATCCTGAGCTACTGGGCCAATCAGTTTATAACTAATGTAGACCTCTGTGTGATTCCTTTGGGACTGAACCACTGAAGGACCGGGTGGGACAGAAACCTCTGTCAACATTTGTGTGTGTATATACATGCTGTGAAAACAGGAATGGTTGTTACTGTATATCCTGGGCTTTGTTTTTTTCGTGCTACTTTACTTATTTGTTTATCTATTTATTGTTTACTGGGCATTTTGGCTGCATATATGCTGGTGTACCATGTGTGAGCAGTGTCCATGGAGGCCAGCAGAGGGCATCAGATTTCCTTGGACTAGATTTACAGAGGGCAAAAGCCTCCATGTAGGTGCTGGGAATCGAACCTACATCTCCCGGCAGAGCACCCAGTACTCTTAATGGCTGAGCCATCTCTCTCCTCAGCTGCAGTTCTGGCTTTTGTCTTATTTTTGAGTCAGGGTCTCACTTATTTTTCAAGACAGGGTTTCTCTGTGTAATCCTGGCTACCCTGGGATTCACTATGTAGACACGTTGACCTTGAACTCACAGAGATCTGTCTGCCTTTGCTCCCTGAGTGGTAGGATAAGAGGTGTATGCCTGGTCCCCAGGAATTTTGTTTGTTTTGAGATAGGCCCCCCTCTGTAGTCCAGGCGGCATCAGTTCCAGTTTTATTTTCCCATCTATCTTTTTTAATGTTTTGTTTATTTGTTCATTTGTTTATTGTGTGAGTGTGTGCACACGTCTTGTGCATGTGTGGAAGCCAGAAAGCAACCTCTGCAGGTTCATTCTCTCCTCCCACGACTTGGGTCTCGGGCAGTGAGCTCAGGGTGTCAGGCTTGGCAACAGTCATGTGCTGAGCCATCGCTCTTTCTGTCAAGCTAGACTTCAAAATTTTTTCTCAGAAAAGAAGGAGGGAGGAAGGGAGAGAGAGAGAGAGATCACCTCACTCTCCTTTAGGTCCAACCTAAATGACTCCACATGCAGGAAATCCTCATTCCCATGATTCCCTGTGGTCTCCCCTTTGCAGCTCTGAGGGCTTTAAGAACTTCCCCCCTGTGTCTCCCCCTAAGGCAGCCTCTTCCTCCTGTGACATTACCAGCAAGGCTCTCATCATATCTCAGGTCCAACACACAATCATTTGGGGGTGGGGAGGTGGGGGTGTAGAATCCTGAAGTCCCAAACAGCACTTCTAGAATGGGAGTGGGGTCGGGGCTGCTGCTGTAGTGGTGTTGGGAGGAATAAGAAAGCATGGGACACAATGTCCAGGGCACTGTACCATTGTATTTTAGCTTGTTGGTTGTAGCAATGTTGCTAACAAGACCTACAGCTTTGGGGCATATTGAAAGGACTTAGTGAGTAAAAGCATGTACCACCAGGCCCGGAGGCTGAGTTCCACCCCCTGGACCCATATGGTGGAAGGAGAGAACTGATCTCTGAATGTGCTATGTTGTGCACACATGTATACACACATTTAAGATGTTTCTTAAGATCTTCAGTCTTGCCAGCTGGTAGTGACACATGCCTTTAGTCCCAGCGCTTAGGAGGCAGAAGCAGGCAAATCTCTATGAGTTTGAGGACAGCCTGGTCTAAAGAGTAAGTTCCAGGACAGCCAGGGCTGCACAGAGAAACCTTGTCTTGAAAAAAACCAAATCAAACCAAACCAAACCACACAACCAAAGATCTGCAGTCTTCAACCTCCAGACTCTACCAGCTCCCAGAGAATCACAGTTGCTGATTGAGGCATCTGTGGAGGGGAAAAGGAGAAATGAGTCCTGCCTCCCCTCCCCTCCCCTCTCCCACCTCAGCCAGAGCATACTGGCCAAAAGCTAGCCAGGTGAGACAGAAAGGCTGGCTGGCTGCCTCATATAAAGTCGTAGCTGACAGTAACTCATGGGACTTGTGTGAGGGTAGGTTTAGGAACTGACCACTTAACTCTCACCACTTCTAGGACCTCCCCTGGTGAACCGAAGGTGACAGTGAGGCATGTGTGTGTGTGTGTGTGTGTGCACACGCGTGCATGCGTACACATGGGTGAGTTGCCCATCAAAAGCAAAAGTGACTGGCAGAACTGAGACTTGAGCCCACATTTTGAGACTGTTCCCTGTCCCCACACCCTGGTAGAGTCTCATCCTCAGTCTGTCAGATGCCACATGGGGACTTTTAAGGCCCTGAGTTCAGAGATGTCCTTATGTCTTCATGAGCCATTAAAATCACAGGGGATGGGAAACAGGAAATGCTCCCAAAGGTCATCCTTAGACTCCCTTTTTTTAGTGAATTTAAGGCTTGAAGTATGCAAGTGACTCACAAAGACCCTTTGATTTGGGGTTCCCTGCTTGGAGTTATTAAAAAAAATAAAATAAAAGGTAGTTTCATCATAATTTCTCTTGGATTCTCAGAACCAATAGATTCCAACTTATAACAAGCAACTTGGTGTCTTGGCCATACGTCGGTGTGAGGAGAAGGGCAGCTTCCCACGGAGATGCAATACTGAACTGTGCGTGGCTGCAGCGGCCCTGCCTCTGACCTGCTCCTTTCCTTCCACTCCCTTACCATCTGGTTAACCCTCTTTGGACAGCCTTTGAGGTGGGATGGCCCTCCAGTGACTGGGCCCATCTCCATTCCAGCAGAACCTAAGCCCCCCTAGTTGGTCTTTCTCTATTTGACCAATTCTTCAAAATGTAAACCATGTCCTCCCTGGCAGAGATTCCACGACTCGGCCCCAGGGACTGAGCAGGAAGGACAGGTAAACTGGGCTGCCTCCTTCCAGCTGGGTCCCCCTTGCTCTGCCCTCCTGGCCCTACAGTGACTGCACATTCTGTTCCTTCTGCCCAGAAAGTGCCAGACTTAAGCGACCACATATGCTTGGAGTAACCATCAGTGATTCCCCTAGATGAGTTAGTGGGGCAGGAAGTCAGAGAATAAAGGAGAAAATTCCAGAGATTGGCACACAAAGGCGCGCGGAGTAGACTGGGAGCCGGAAGTTACCTGAGCACCATCAGACCCTGGAAAGCCCAGGTCGCCTGATCAGGAGAGGCGGGTCCTACATGAATGACTCATATCTGTGGACCTGCTTCACTGCTCTCCTTTCTTGCCTCCTTGCAGTCAGACCACCGGGGAGGAAAGGTCCAGCAACAACTCCCTCTGCGTTTCCCCTCTGATCTCCATCCCCTCCTTTTCAGCTCCTGTCAACCGTGTGTCTCCATTGCGGCTCATTGTAAGGAGGCGCGGAACCTGGGAACCCCGGTGCCTCATCTACAGACTCAGGTCCCAGCCTGACACCTCAGTGCCCACTGACAGCTGTCCTACTGCTCCCCAACCCCCATGACTGATTTGATTGTGTGTAGTCTTTAACCCTTCTGCCCCGACTAGGAGCGCTGAGAGGGCAGGAACCTTTTTAACCTTCCCAGCCTGCTCTGTGCCAGGAACCAAGCCTCATGCACACTGTCCATTCGTCAAGGATCAATGAATGAACAAACGGATTTAACACATTTGGCTGCTGGATGGGATGAGCTTATCCATTCAGCAGACGCTACAGCGTCTTGTCCGTGCTTGGTGAGGATGAGGATCTTCGGAGGCGGCTTCCACAGGTTCCAAAGGTGAATCAGTCACCACACAGTTGCTGACCTCACAGTCTGATGGAAGAGACCGACATTCACCAAGTAGTCATAAGACAATACCAAGGGCAGGAAGACAAAGCCTGGAGCTACAAAATAGAGAGATTTTGTCAGGGAACATCTTTCTGAGGTGGCGTCTCAGTGGGATGAGTCCGGGCTTCTGAGAGACAACGCTCTCCCCTGCTCGGGGATGGCTGGACCAAGGGGCAGCCAGGTGTAGCAGACCAGATTCTCCAGCCCTTCCCGCTGGAGCAAGGACTCAGGAGGGGGCCTCTGTGCCGTGGGTGCAGCTCAAGCTGCTCTTCGCAACAGCTGTGATTGGGTTCTTTCTGCATGGCGAGAGTCGGTTGCTTTGTGCACCGAGGCCTCAGCTGATTGTGGCCGGCGCTTGGCACCCACAGACCACGACCGCCAGGGTTTACCACGCACCCCCAGCACCCGGGCGGGCCGTGCGCAGCGCGCCAGCCCAATCTCGCCTCCTATATTCAGAGTTGATTAGACGCTATTTCTGCCTGGATTTTTCAGAAGGCTCAAGAGCTTTTTTAATCACTACAGTGGCTCATTACGCTTTTGCAGTGACACTCATGTCCTTCAGTTCTCTTCTCAGATTAGATTCTATAGTCAGATGAATATTGGATGATTTCATTACATACAAATGCAATCAACAGTTTTGCATAAATTTCTTCTCTTTTCTTGAGTTTCAATTGACCCCAGCACCCATGGTGGCAGGCGCGATCCACATGCAAATGAGCTGGGTTTGCAGCCGAAGGGAGGGGCTGAGAGGAGGCGGGCACTAGCTCTAGCCCGCCAGGCAGCAGTCTTGATTTCTTAGGCTTTGGGAAAGGGGCTTTGAGGAGCAGGAGGGTGGAGGGAGGCTTGTAGCTAGCCGTACGCTGGTACAGGACTCCCAGTCTGCTCGAAGTTCTCCAAGTGACCTGAGGCACAGGCATGTTCAGAGTGGAGATTCTCTGCCTGGGCCCAAAATGGACAGTGGAGCGCCTGACCTCTGACCTGGGCTCGAGGTGCGATGCTAGAGGTGACTCGGTGGAGACTCTTTAACAACACGTGTTTTAGTGTCCTAACTAGCTGATGGGTTGCCCGGTACATTCCTGCTACATGGTGGCTCTGACCAGATGAGAGCCTACGGTGCTGTTGTTATTATAGCATCATTTCTGTGGGCAGCTTATGCTGTGCTTCTGAAAGCAATCAGCAAATGGAAAAAGCCAGCCTAAGGCATAGGCAGAGTTTGGAAGCTGTCTCATAGTTGTTCTCAGCGACTCTTTCTGGATTTCTTCAGTCCTTTTGTGATGGAGGAAGAGTCTGAGACCCAAAAAGAGTCATGTGGATATTCAAGCTCTCCTGTATTCATTGGCGACATGATCACGAAGGAACCCGCTAGGGCACATAAAGAGGCCAGAACCATGGCTTACTGCTCTCTTGTCCGAAGGGTGGGGCTAGGAGAGCTCAAGGCCCTCACCACTCAGCACTCGGACTAGGGTGATGGTGTCTCTCCACCTTCAGGTCTGAGCAGCTTTGCCAACTTCCGATACACATGCACTCCAACTTCAGCGCAGAGGGGCTGCACCCTCCCCCCAACCTTGAACTGTGCTGCGCTGCACCCTCCCCCCACCTTGAACTGTACTGCGCTGCACCCTCCTCCCCCCACCTGAACTGTACTGCACTGCACCCTCCTTCCCCCACCTTGAACTGTGCTGCGCTGCACCCTCCTCCCCCCACCTGAACTGTACTGCGCTGCACCCTCCCCCCACCTTGAACTGTACTGCGCTGCACCTCCTCCCTCCCCCCACCTTGAACTGTGCCGCGCTGCACCCGCTGCACCCTCCCCCTCACCTTGAACTGTTCTGCGCTGCACCCTCCCCCCACCTTCAACTGTGCTGCGCTGCACCTCCTCCCTCCCCTCACCTTGAACTGTGCCACCCTGCACCTGCTGCACACTCCCCCCCACCTTGAACTCTGCACACACCCCCACCTTGAACTGTGGTATATGTGAGTACCTTTATAACTAACCCTGTGACAGCCTGACAAGGAAGGACTCTTTCCGGTGCAGCTAGCGGTCTACCACAGGCCAGCAACTTCTCTGAGCCCATCTCTTCCTCTGTTAGATGCAGGTAGCAGTCCTTCCTTGTGGTTGTCATCCGGTTAGCTGTGATGGTACCTGGTCCCGACCTGAGCACAGAGTAGGCATTCAATAAAGCATTTGCTAGGAATAAGTGACCCACTCAGTAGTGAGTTGTGGAACCTAAGCATGTGGACCTGGGCATGGAGAGGGGTGAACGTCAGGAGTGGCATGAGAGACAGTGTGTGGACGAAGGAAGCCCTGAAACAGGGGCATAAATGCCCAGTACAGCTGCAGCCAGGGATCCCAAGGAAGTCAGATAGCAGATGGCATAGGCTGCATCTTGCAGTACGGGGAGCAAGCCGGAGGGCTGGGCTTGTTTTAAGTTGGGCACTCTCTGCGTCAGGGAAAGGAATGACCGAGGACCTTACTGAGTGTCAATAGTACTCCAGGCAGTGCCCACAGCAGACCAGCTGCCCCAGGTAGAGGCCTTACCTGTCACTCACACTGGCCCATTAGCTCCGCTTTCAGAAGGGCAAACTGAGGCACAGAAAGTGAGGACCTGTCACGGGCCACACAGCTGGGCAGTGCCATATCTGGGATCCAAACCCTAGTTTAGCTGGCTTCAGAACTGGGTGCTATTATGACTCTGTCCTTCAAAGATAGCGCCCTGCATCTCTGGGGAGGAGAAGCTGTAGGCACGGAGTGAGGGGAGTAAGAGGGCCTCACCGGAAGCTCTGGATGAATAGACCGGAGGGAGCCTGGCTTGAAGGAATCTGGTAGGGTGATGGGTGGACCGTCACCAGGGCCTGAGGAGAGTGGCTATGCTGGCTCTGGGGCTTCTGACCCTGACCTGTGTTTAAGGAGGTCCATTTTCCCTCCCCATTTGGTGTAGTTAATGCCTCTATCTTGGTCTTCCAGAAAAGTCCCAGTGACGTCACACTGCCTACCTCAGTGCTTCTGCCCTTTTGCTGGAGGACGTTGACCAAGTAGACTGTAGCATCTTCTGACCCCTGTGTGTTTCAGCTGTGAGGTGGGGCACAGAGCAGGCGCTGGGCAGAGGAGCTGCACCCCTGGACCAGGCCCAGAGCCCATTTCAGAATATCAAAAGGAAAAACTGCTGTCTCTCTTCCCGTGTCTCCTCATTGAACCTAGCCTGTGATGCTCCTCAGCTGTAGACTAAGGATTGCCCATTTACAATGCCTCCCTAATCAGAGAAGCTTTGAATCCTTTAGCGGGTAGTCTAGGAGAGGCCTGGGAATGGCTCACTTGGGAGAGTGCTTACACAGCACATATGAGGCCCTGGGTTTGATTCCCAGCACTAATAAAACTGGGCACAGTGGCCCACATCTGTAATCCCCAGCACTTGGGAGGTGGAAGGAAAAAACCAGAGGTTCAAGATCATTCCTGGCTACACAGCAAGTTCAGGGCCAGTTTGTGCTATGTGAGATCCTGTTTTTCAGCCAGCCTTTCAGCCAGCCAGTAAGTCAAATAGATCAACTCCCATAACCTCTGGGGCCTGGGCGTCTCTCCTGAGCAAGCTCACACTAAACACAAACACGTGCACAAACAGCCCCCTCACGCTGGGTCAGTTTTAACAGATGCATGAAGACCACTGAGGCTTCTGAGTGTCGACGCTGTGGAGAAGATGGGCTTGTGGGGCTGATGTGAGGGACGGCTGAGTCACTATAGCAGGGTGTTTGGACCCAGGCCTGGCACACAGCGGGTGGGTCCTTTGCTTGTTCAAGACTCTCAGGTGGCTCCAGTGTCCTCAGGATAAAGCACTGCCAGGGCCTGGGGCCCTGTCTTGGGTGTCACTTTGTCCTGGCACCCCAAACTCTATCTTCAATCATCTTATTGTTCCTCCTACACATGGGGTCTTTTTTCTGCAGACTGCCACAATGGAGTGGACCTCCCCACCCCATTCCTCCTAACTCAGTGTGACCCTGAAGGTTGAACGGATCTACCCTAACACATAGCAAGGGCCGTGAAAGCCCGGAGGTCTCCTCTTCAGATGGGTCTCCCAGAGGGCAGTGGCCCCGTATGTAGTCTCTCCTGACAGGCAGCTGGTGTGCAAGGGATGGATTCCCTCATCTAGCAACAATGTTTCAATGCAGGAACTGAGTATGTGTTTCTTGAATGAATAACTGAAACACAGCTTTGGGAGGAGGATCCCCCTTAGAGACCCCCTGTGTACCCCGAGATTCCTGACATGCTTTTTTTTTCCCTCCTGGAATTCTTTAAATGCATTTTATAAAGGAGTCCATGTCTGCGCAGAGCCTGCAGGATCGGTGCGGTAGTATCTGTACGTCAAGCAGAATCCACTAGTCCTGGTTTGGTTGAGGCCTCTAGGGCCTGGGGGGCTGCAGTGGGGCAAAGGAGGCCTCAGGGCTCTGGGGCAATTGCTATAAAGTAAACTCCATAATCAGGTAAATGCATGCATGCAAAGGATGGTTCCCCTGCAGCTGTGGGCGTCTCTGGCCAGCCGGAGGGGACCTGCCTAATCTCAGTGTAATGAAAACGTGGGTCTAATTACATCAGCAGGCCAGGGCCAGGCTGAGACTGGAGGGGGAGTCTGTCCTGGCAGCGGAATTAGAACATTTAAACTGTCAGGCCGAATCTGGGAGAGGCCTGATTACCTGGACTGCGAAGACGCTGCTTTGCTTTTGTGTCGACTGTAATTTCCTGGTCATCAGGCGTGAAGCCAGTGGCCACCTTCTTCCTCCTGCAATGGGGGTCTGCTTTGCTGAGCCCCGTTTCCATGCCAGACCCACCCAGAAGAACCGGTCTGAGCATCCGTAAGGACAGGGAAACTGGCCCACAAATCACCCGTGCCGGCTATGTGTGCTGTCAGCCCTTGGTTTGTAGATGCTAGGACTGGGTGCACTAGTGTCCACGATGACACAGTGCAGGACCTGTGTATGGTTTCGTGGTACGCACACTGTATGTGGGGCACATGGAACGCAGGTGTGAGATAGCTGTAAGTGACACAGACGTTTTCTGTGTGAACCGTGTGTAGCTAATCCATCTATTTGGCCCATGCGGAGGGGGTCACAAACTTGTGCACAATATTCATGTTGTCTGGATATCAGATATAGTACACATATGAGCCGTGTGTACCTAGGTTATACGAGGTGTGAGTTCACAGTGCAATGTGCTGGGCTTTAAATGCCGTGAGAACATGGGTCAAATCCCTCCGCTCCAGTGGGGTGCCTGGAGGTGGAAGGTATAGCTGCTGGATGAGTTTATATAAAAGGCACCTGAGAGCTGTGTGATGCATGTCAAAGCTGTAAGCATAGACTACCTGGAGTGTGTGTGTGAGAGAGTGTGTGTGTGTGTGTGTGCATGTATGAGTGTGGTGGTGCAAGTGTGTGTGCACGTATGTGTGCAAGCGTGTGTGAGTGTGTGCTCTCCTACTGTGTCATCAGGATCGTGAACTGTGCATCAGTACCTGGAGTACTTCAGAAGCCTGCCCTGTCATGTGATGCAGATTTGGGATCACCACTGACTTATAAGTTATAGAAGTAACTTAGCAGAAGGTTTGCCACCAGTGAGGTGACTCCATGCTGACTTGGATCTGATCCCTGGAACCAGCATGGTAGGTAGATAGAGCGGAGCCCCTGGGCTGGCCTCTGATCCCCATGGACATATTGTATGCTCCCTATCACATAAACAGATAAATGTAAAAATACCCCTTTCCTCTTATTTTGATTGTTATTATTTATATTATTTTATCTCAGAGTTTGGAGGAACAGTCAACCATGGTCAACAGGCATGGTCTCCAGTCAGGAAGCAGGGAGTGATGCCGTTGTTGCTTTTCCACAATCCTTCCCAACTACCCACCTCAGTTAACCTCATCCACCAGCTCCCTCACAGACAAGCCCAGAGACTGGTCTCCATGGTAATTCTAGACAGCATCAAATGGACAACATTAGCCAGCAGGGTAGGTGTGCCACTCCACCACTCCGAGCTAGAATCTCTCAGTTACGTGCCGAACACATAGATGTCTGGTGCTGAACCGTGTGCTCATTACATTTCACAGGAGGGGAGACAGAAGCCCTGGGCTGCCTAGGTAACAGTGAAGCAGGCAAACCCAGCGGTCCGACTGCAGTGCAGTGTGCACCGCCAGGCTCCACGCTGCACCTACGATGCAGGTACATCCTAAGTTCCCAGTTCACTACACAGCCAGGACCCAGTAAAAGTCATGGGCATGTGATATGTGCACATGGGGTGGACCAAACAGCTTTGAAAATGTGTGAAAAATAGGCAGAAAGCTCATCTATGCTCAACACAGAAATGTGTGCCGATTATGTTTTTAAAGGGCTTATGATCCATAATATATGCACATACATTTCACAAGAAGATCACAAGATGTGCAAATTCATGTAGAATGATGTCCTGAGATGTCTGTCATGGACAAACACATATTCAACATCTATGACACAGATGAACCTTCGCAGGGTAGTGATGGTCACCCAAGGAGCAGGCATGGTCCTGGCTGGTATAGTCAGAGTTGGCACACATGTACATGTGTAGTGCTTACATGTATGTGACTGTATGCATACATACAATGGCACAGTGTCTGGATATGTTGGCATGTTGTATCTACTTTTCAGATGCATCTGTTTATTAGTGATTCATGCTCTGTTCTTCATAGCTATATGTCACCTTGAAGGTAAATTGTTAATAACCTCTGTATTTAATACAGCCCCATCTTCATGCCAATCCCCACCTTACTGGGTTCTATAAAATATAACGTAACTTTAATGTGAGGCATCATTCGTTCTGAGTGTACTGTGTATGTTTTTATGGTGCAGTGGTGTGTGACCACGCAGCTGTGCAGAGGTCAGAGGGGAACACGTTTGGTGAACTTCTAGGAGCTGCCTGTCTCTGTCTTCCAATACAAGTTGCAGAGGCCCAGGCACCTAGATGACACTATGTAGATGCTGGGGATTCGAACTAAGTCCCTCGCCCTTGCACAGCGGCTTACTTTCTTCCTCACTAGCCTCGGTTCCCAGTGTCTTGCAAAGGGCCTGGGCTTGCTGCAGAGGCCCAAACTGCGTTTGCTGAAGCAGCAGCCGGGGCTTCGGGTGCTGCACAGCAGACCTCTTCCCGCGCATAGGGCGGGTGCGGCAAGCTCACGTGACAGGCGCAGCGTAGCACCGGGAAGGGGGGGTCACTCCTGCGCGCTGCCTGGCGGTCAGTGGAGCCTCCTCCCCGCGGTCTCCAAGGACGCGACCTCGTGTACCCGCGCGGGGGACCCGGGTCCTGCGCGTTTCCCGGCGGCCGCGGGGCAGGCAGGAAGCGGCGCATTGTTCCCTGGCCGAGGCCAGAGGGGAGTTCCCGGCCGCACACAGAAGGGGTGAAAGCTGTGCCCGCTGCGACCTGCATCCCGCTGACCCTGGCTTACTTTCTGCCCCGAAACCCAGGGATCTAAGTTCGAATCCCTGCCTGAAGTCTCTCTTAATTTCCCCTGAGATGCCCTTAACTCCAGCGGCCGGTTGCAAGCTCCTTCCAGCCCACTTGCTCCTCAGCCCACTCGCTAAGTGGAATTTTAGCTGTCGGAGAGAAACTAACAGTAACACAGCTCTATTGAGGTCTCGGTGCAAAAGAGGCTTCTCACACTGGAGCCTAAAAGACCCTCGTGTGGGCAGGATTTTGCTTGTGAGCACTAGTTGTGGATGGGGAAACTGAGGCCTGGAGGAAGACAATACTGGCTTTAGGTCACCTACCACAAAGTCTTACTAGCTGCAAAGTTTGACAACCCTAGGGACCTTCTCTCTTAGTATGTGTGCCCTGGACAGACACCTTTGTCGTTATAGGTTGTAATGAATCGAGTTAACACTAGCCCCGTGAGAGTGAGCCTGCTGCTCACCGCAACTCCCTGAATCCCCATACCTTCCGCAGTGAGGCCCGGAGAGTCCGAGGCCCAGAGAGGTCAAAGTGAATCACAGCCAAAAGGTTGTGAAGTAAGGCCCTGACCTCCACCCGCGCCTTTGTACCTGGACGTCCTTTCTGGATACATCCTTCCTCCTGCCTATTGAGATGTTGGGGACCTGCCCTGAAGCTCCTTGGCTGGCTGGGCCTAGAGATTCTGATTATGGAGGAACTGCCTCCTTTCCACCCCTGCCCCCACCCGGCAACCCTACACCGGGGGGTAATTGAGATCAGATGTGGTTGTGACCCGAGGAATGCTCCCGGGAACCTGGAAGCATTTATTGTCTGCAAGGGAATCCAGGTCTCTCTCCCTGCTGCCCTCCCCCTCCCTCCCTCTTTCTCGCCCCCCCACGGTCCCCTCCCCAGGCGGAGCCTCGGGTTCTGCCTGGGGTTAGAGCTGGGCCCTGATGAATAGGGTTGCTGAAAGCGCCGTCCTGGCTTCCTGCTTCCTGGGGATACTGTTACAGGGGCCAGACTTCCTGCCCCTCTGGCAGCCTCTCTTTCCAGAGTGGATCTGCAAGCTCTCCGGGGTAGGAGCTGAGCAGCTGGCCCAAGTTCAGTCAGACAGGCTCAAATGTCACCTCCACAGGGAGGCCCTCCCTGACCACCCCCTAGGAACCAGCCCACCTACGGGCAGTCCTTTATTCAGCTATGCGGGCTGTGTTTACCTTAAGGGTGGGCAGGGGCTTTGCTTTGCTCACAATCAGGGGTCCTAGTGCTGTGCCCACACATAGTGGGTGCCCAGCAAACACCAACTAAATGATGGAGACTCTTTGACCTCTGACAGACGAACATGACCTTGAAGCTCCATTTCTGACTTTCAGACCCCAGCTCAGCACAGCTTCACCCTTTTTGGTTCTAAACTCCAGTTTCTGTGGCTTCCTGCTCTACCAGCGGTCCACTGTCACTGGCCCCACTGGGGAGCTCCAGGCTCCCAATCATGTGCATGATTGTCACCTGCCTTGTCCCCTCCTGCTGCCCCCAGGACACCCCTGCAGGTCCCTAGCTTTGAAGGACATAGCTTGAAAACCCAATTCCTTGGTTTTTTTCAAGATAATTTACACCCCCTGCCCATGTGTGTGTGTGTGTGTGTGTGTGTGTGTGTGTGTGTGAGAGAGAGAGAGAGAGAGAGAGAGAGAGAACAGTTTGCAGGAGTAGCTTTTCTCCCTCAACTATGTGGGTCTGCAGGATTAAACTCAAGTCAGGCTTGGCAGCAAACACCTCTACCACCTCACCAGCCCTAGTTTTCTCACTGTTGTTTTGAGCAATGTTGCTGCAAGGCCTTTTCTGAGTGTGTGGCTGCAGTGTGTCCGTCCATCACTTTCTCCCTGCACCAACACAAATGGACTGGTCTTGGTGCTAATCCCTGGCCTCTAGCTTCTCGTCTCCATCTGCTAGCAGCCTGGCACAGCTGCAGGGCACAGGCAGGGTACCTGGCAGCAGAGCACTTTGTGTGCCTGTGTCCCCCCTGAGAGCACAGAGCTCTGCCTCGCTGCAGTTCCTGTGAAGAGAAAGGGTCCTCCACCGAAGAAAGGACGTCTTTCTGGCCGCTAAAGCCTTGTTCCTGGATGCGTGTTGTCTGGAATTCGGCCCCCACCCGCATGTCTTCCTCACTGCTGATCCCAGGCCCTGGAACTGTGTCCTGTGGCTAGTAAATGCTCAGTGACAGTCATGGCAGTTTCCTGCATCTGACCTGTGATGAGTTTAACAGCCCTCGGCCACCACGTCAGCAATGACAGCGATCCCTACACAGAAAGCGCACATTCCGTTTGCTCAGGTCTCTGTGAGCGCCCCGCTACCTTCCACATGGGTGAGGCCGGGCATGCTGCTACCAGGCAGGCAAGCATAGTCCCTCACCCTAGACACGCTCGGGTTTTGCTTGTTCCAAGTGCTTGGCATCTGTTGGAGGGCCAAGGTGTAAGTGACAGACAATGTGGGAAGGGGTGCCACTTTCCTCAGAGGCTTTGGGGAAAGCCTTCCCGAGGAAGCCGCTGCTGCTGGTGGTGGGATTTCCCACGGTAACACTAAGGCTGTACACAGATGGCCTGGTGGTGATGGAGTGAGTGGGCCCGAGCTAGGGGTGAGAGGTCTCAAAGGCAGGTGAGGGGTTTTCAAGCTTCTCAAGAGGATTCCGTTCCAACAATAGTAGGTCAGCGTAAATCTGGTCCCAGCTTTACATTGTGGCTCCAGTTGGGGTATCGGCTACTTTGTTTAAAACAAAAGCTTTGCCTCAAAATCTGTTTCGAGGCCACGCTCTTGGAGATGAACACGTAAATTCCCTAAGGAGCTTCACAGAGTAGAACACCTACTGTGGCTAGGCAGTAAGGAGCCCCTAAGTCGCCTGCCCTCTCCACCGGGTCCTTTGGACCCCGTGCCTCCCGAGGGGCCCTGGTAGAGGTCCCATCCTAGTTCCTCTGTGGTCGGAGCAGACAGACAGCCCAAAGCTTGGCCCCTAGGAAGCCCTTCTCCAGCTTGCCTTGAGCAAGCATATCTAAAAAAGGTGGCCTATGCTGCCACCTGGTGGTCAATCCTGAGCAATGTTCTGTGCAGAGGATTTTGCGCAGTCCTGCCCTTTGCATTTCCTAAGCCTGGGTACTGGGCACCCTGGCTGTCTATGCAGCAGCCTAGAGTTCATTCTTGATTCCTCCCTCTCTCTGCATCGCAAATCCAGGCTGTCCCCGTGGGAAATGTAAAAGAAACACAGTGTCTTTTCTATCCGAGGGTTAAACAAGACAAATTTCATTTTAAAAAAATGTAAAGAAGCTGCTAGGCAGGAACTCAAATTCCTTCAAGGTCAGCATTTCTTTTCTCGATTTGAATTTTTGTTTGTTAGTGAGTGAGTGTGTGTGTGTGTTGCCTGTAGAGCAGTGCTCCCAGTGCCCAGACAGCCCAAAAGAGGGAGTCGGATTCCTTAGGATTGGAGGTGGTTGTGCCTCACTATGTGGGTTCTGGAAGTCAAATCTGGGTCCTATCAAAGTGCACCCGGTGCTCTTAACCACGAAGCTTTCTCTACAGCCCCAGGGCCAGCACTTTCTGAAATAAAAAAAAATGTGTACTAGGTGCTCACAATTGCTTTCTGATTATCAATGGTGGCACTTTAAATTAGCCAGTCACGAGAGAATATGAGGCGGAGCTCATATTCTCTACCCTCTATACTGGGAATGAAAACCCAGCCCAAACCACATAACAGGTGGTCTCCGCTTGGTTAGGTGAGGCTGCGCACCCTCTGCAGAGTCGGTTAGATGAGGCTGCGCACCCCCTGCAGAGTCAGTTGAATGAGGCTGCGCACTCTGCAGAGACGGTTAGATGAGGCTGCGCACCCTCTGCAGAGTCAAACTTGCTTACTCTGGACTGTGTGGCTGCTTTCTTGGTACCCCAGACCCATTAGGCAGATACAGAATGTGTCCCTTGCAGTCCATCTTCAGGGCCAGCTCAGCTCTACTCCCACCTCTCCCTGCTCCTTGCAGCCAGCCCTGGCCAGGCAGTGCCCCGCAATGGCTCATGCTGTATTCCACTGCTTGGTTCCCACTTTCAGAGCTTACTTTTGTCACTGGACACCCCTGTGACCTCAGTCAGGTTGCTTGACAGTGTCCCAAACTGGAAAGCAAGCTGGAAATGAAAATCGTGTCTTCTTCAGGGGGCTATTTTTAGGGTGCCATATAAAAAAATTAAAGATGCTATATAAGAAGTTATGCTGAGTTGGGGCCGTCTACAAGATTGGAGGCACTGTGCTAGGCAAGACCACCCTCACATGACACCCCAGCTGTAAGCTGGGAGGCTCCTTCGGCCATTCTCAGGTTTGAGACTTTTCTAGAAAGACTCACAGAACTCCCCTTGGAGCTGATGTACTAGGTTATGGTTGGCTCCAGGGAGTATGCATGTGAAGTTGGCCATAGGAAAAGACGGAGCTCGGGGAGGGGAGCCGTCTGTCTGGATGTGGTATTCCTCAGCATGGATTTGGCATTGTTCACGGAGTGTGGCCAGGATGTCAAGTTCAGTTGTGCCTCCATGTTCAAGCTGACATAATATGGCACAACTGGCCCACATTCAGTCTGTCTGGTTTCATGGCCAGCCCCACCCTAAGACAATGCAAGTATGGCTATCCCATCCTAAATCACACCTGTGAGAATATCCAGTTTGCCCCAAGGAGATCAGAAGCCCAGGGTGAGGTCAGGTTCATAAGTACACAGGTGTGTCTGCTTTCCCACTGTTACGCAGTTACCTGCTTCTCATAGGTCCCCCTGCTTCTGGGCCTTTGTACGTGCTGGTCTCTCAGGAAACAGCATTAGGCTTGAGGTAGGTGCCCTTGGTGTACATGTTTTTGCTTTGTTTTGTTTTTGCTTCTTGTGCTATTGCTATGGTCTTGTCCGTTGTCTGTGCTCATCTCCCTTGGGGCAAGAGGGCATTTGTCCTGGTCTTTCCTATCCCAGGTACTCTGCACAGAGTAAGCGTTAGGCAACCAGTTATTACATTAATTTTTAATTTCTCCACCATTCTTAAAAATCAGATTAGACCTGGAGAAAGGATCTGAATGCAGGAGGCATGAGTCTACTGCAGAGCCTGTTACTTACATTGTACAGAAACTCAGCGAGTAGCTGAGTGCAGGGTGTATGTGGGGGGTGTCAAGGCTGCCTGTACCAGCTTGGTTCTCATTTAAATTCTTGTGTGCCTGGGTGTGAGTTTCCCCAAGGACAGGAGGAGCCAGGTAGGCTCCCTCAAGGTCTTTTTTATTTGTTTGTTTTTCAAGGCTGGTTTCTCCACAACTTGCTTTGTAGACCAGGCTGGCCTTGAACTCACAGAGGTCCTTCTGCCTCTCTCGTACTGGGGTTAAAGACTTGTACCACCACACCCGACTTATGGCCTCTTAAAAGGAACTTGGTGGCAGCCTGCCTGTCTCTAATCGGCTGTGGGGCAGAGGAAGTGATGGTCTGTGGGTTCTGGAGATTAGAAAATTAGACTTCAGTTTCATGTGCTCCACGGCCTTCCTAAGATAGACACTTGTGCTGAGGGGTTACCACAGGGTAACCCCACCCATCTGCCCAGGGTAGGGACCTAGGGTGTTTTCAGGTTCAGGCATTGCAGTTAGGGAGGCTGGAGCTGGGACCCAGCGTTGCATGGGAAGAGAGGGCCTGGAAAAGGGGAAGGAAGATCACCCTGGGTAGAGGTCATCTTGAGAGCAGAGGGAGGAGGGAGTGAGCCCCTGGGAAGGAGCCATGGTTCAGGGTTACCAGGCACAGGCTGATCTCTGGCTCTGAGATAAAAGGCTCTCCAGGGTCGGGAGTGGGCCCTGAATTTGGTCCCCAGGACAGGTGGAGCAGAAATCAAGGCCTCAAACAGACTCCATTCTGAGAGCCTGCAGGAAAAGTTCTGGGGACTAGAAATTCTGGGCTCAGCTCTGCAATGTGTCCTGGCTAACTCCGTGTGTGTGTGTGTGTGTGTGTGTGTGTGTGTGCGTGTGTGTGCATGCATGTGCGTGTGCATGCATGCCCGCACACTCTCAGTCTCCTAACACGTTGACTAGAAGTGTAGCTGGGTAACTGGAGGCCATTTCTGCACACTCAGGGGGTGCAGAGCAGGTGAGGAGGAGCCTGGAGGTCAAATTGAATGGGTCCCTCCAGCCTCTGTCCACAGACTTGGGCCTTGCTCACCCCATCCCCACCCAACTTCTCTTCACAGACCATATCTTTGTCTTCCCCTTTTCTATTTTCAGATATCCTAGAGTTCTGAGGAAGGCGCAGGCTGGCGGGGGAACCCAGAACTCAGTTGCCGTGGAAGCTTCTCCAGAGCAGTGGTGTGGTGCCCTGTGAGGAGTGGCCTGGGCTCAGGAAGACAACAGGGAGGCTAGACCCAAACGTCTCTGGAGGGGGAAGCACAAAGGGTCATTTCTATGTCCTGGCCCTGTCCTTGTCCTGGGGAATAAAGTTTCTTGTTGGAACCTGGCAGGCGTGAGAGGCTGGCAGTGGGTGGGGCAGAAGGAATGCAGCTCTGGCCCTCAGCCAGAAGCCTGCTCTGCCTGGAACGGCCTTGTACCTGGCTGGACTGGACGGGAGCCTTGACTAAGGACTCTGAAATTCAGCATGCTAAACTCTGCCCTAGCCTGGGGGAAAGTCCTCAGCTTGGCTTTCTCCCTGCCTCAGGGTACAGGTCTTCTTTCCTGTGTCCTCACTTCCCACTGTCCAGAGAAGGCATTAGAGAGAGTAGAGTGGAATTGCTCTGAAAGCCACAGCGGGACTCACAATCTCTGTACGCTCTGCCGTGGCTTTTGGGGTGAGCACTATGCCTCTTCTCATAGCTTCCTGCTCCCACGTCTCCTTCCTCAGGTCTGGGGTCTTCAGCACCATGCTTCCTCCTCCTCATTATACTGACTGCGGATGGCAGCAGGCAGCCCCTCCTAGTCTCTCCCAGCGCTGTGTGTGCTGGTCACCTGGCCAGGGGCGAAGCTTTAGCTCCAGGGTTCAGTACACTTCAGGCGTAGTGCAGCAGCCTCTAAGGACTTCTCAGACTGGTTCCCTGGCAGGGGAATGCTGAAGGGGAGGAGGTGGAGAGGTGGAGCAGGGAGGGGGTTGAAGGAAGGAGGCATCTTTGATCAGAATACTTCCCAGGGAAGTGGGCAACATGGAACAGCTCCTGCCATAAACAGACAGACACAGGCAGGAGCGGAAGACACGGAACACGGAACACGAGAGAACACAGAGACAGCAAGGAGGAAGGGTCCAGGGCAGAGATGCAGAGGTAGGCCTACCTACAGGCAGAGTGAGGGAGGGAGAGCGGGAGAGCACAGAGTGGAGAGAATGGCAAAAAAGGGGGAAGAGGGACGGATGCGGAACAAGGTGCGTGGGTGTGGCCAACAAGACAGGGACAGAGCAGGTGACTCCGGTGGTCCAGGACTGGGCTGTTTCCCTCTGCTCTCCAGGAGGCCTCACTGGGGAGGAGCGACCCCATCTTCTCCGGCCTTTGCTGTCACTCTCCCTTCATTCCGCTTAAAAAACCAAACTCTCCCTAGCCAGTGATTTGCCCCAATAGAACTCCTCTGTGGAGCGGTGAAGATTCCAGACCTGAAGTCTTAGGTGAGTATGCCATACTATTGTGAGAACTGAAAACACACCTGCCAGTATTTGTTCAGCTCACATATATACATGCACACTCACATGTGTACACATGGGCAGACACATGTTTGCACACACAGGTGTTGGTGGAGGCTGCTCTTTCCTTCCCGGCCACACAGATCCGAAATAATTACACAGAAACTATATTATTTGCAATACTGTTTGAGCAATAGCTTAAGAGTATTGCTAACTAGCTCTTAGATCTTAAATTAATCCATTTCTATTAATCTGTGTATCGCCACATGGTTGTGGCCTACTGGTAAGGTTCTGTCCAGAGTTCGGCATCTATCTCCTGCTGAGAAGCTACGGGGCTTCTCTCTGACTCCACCTACTCTCTCCTCTATCTGCTTGGAATTCCTGCCTTGCCTTAGGGCTGCAATAGGCCCAAAGTAGCTTTATTCATTAACCAACGATATTCACAGCATACAGAGGGGAGTTCCCACATCACACACGCACATACACACAGATAGAATAACACATGTGCACACAGGTAAAGTCACATGGACACACATATAAATACATAAAAACACACATGAGCACACAAACACACAGACACACAGATAAATTCATGTGTGCTTACATATCCAAATGCATAAGCACACATATAGGCTCACACACTTGTGGGTGTGTGCAAATTGGCATGTGCACACATTTGTGAATACATGCTCACCTACATACACATGGGGACATACTAAATGTAAATAGACATGAGCACATACCCAGCATAGATACACACAAAGACATACAAATACACATGAATACACACATGTAAGCAGACACGTACATAAACATGTATGGATCTGCACATGTTTGGACACACTTATGCATGTCCACACACAAACATAAAACATACACGCAACATCTTGTACAGACATAAATATACATATGCACACACAGATCACACAAAAAGATATGAATAAGTATTTGTGTACATGTGTATACACTCACCCACACATGTGCAAAACCCACAAAGGTATGTACACATAATTGAGTACATATACACAAGCATAAATTCACACAGTAACATGCATATAGGCAAGTATATACGTATATATTTGCACAAATACTCATACACACACATATATATAATCACACATATATGTATACATACAAAACTCCCCACATACACACATATACATTGGGAAATGTTGACACACACGTTTGGTGCATGGGTCTATTCACACATATACCCTCAAAAACTTGTGTATATACTTGCATACACACAAAAGTTCACATTCACATACACATGTGTACACAGAAACAGCCACATATGCAAACACATGGGCATATATAGATTCATACATCCATTCATATCCACTCATTCACATATACAGAAATATTGGCTGTGTAGGGACAACTGGAGCAGAAAACCAACCAATCGCCGAGCACCCTGTCTCTGAACCCAGATCCAGCGAAAGAAACACACCCCGTATTTGAGGCGTGGGTCAGGAAAGAAACATCTTTCTCCCTGAACCCAGGACTAAAGACATGTGCCCTGGCTCTGAAACTAGTGTCAAAGAAACACACCTTGTCCCTAGAATCAGAATCAGTGGAAGAAATATGCCCTGGTCCTAAGATTAGAGTCTAAAAACTAAAAAGAACCAGTAAAAGACACACAATTTGACCATGAAGACAGAGTTATCTCTGCCCCTGACCAGCTAAACTGATCAATTCCTGAGCAGGCAAAAACTAACCAATCCCCCTTCTCCCTGGGAAAACTCCGCTCCTAGGAAGCCCTGTACAAGCCTCTCCATCCCTTCCGAGGAGATGGTTACATTTCTGCAGCGGCTTCCCCTAGCAGAGTGTTAGCGAAAGAAACATTTTGGACTGGAGAAGATGCAGTTAGCCCTGCTAGGACGCTCCCCTAAGGGAACAGAGCAGAACTCAGCTGTAGTGGCTATCCAGGAGAGGGGCAGGATTCCTATATCCTGCAGGGACACCAACCCCCACTGCACCCCAGCTTCAGGTAGCCTGGCTTCCCGATAGTCAGGACACCTTTCCTCCAGGGCTGAGCGGTCCCCTCACAGCTCCAGACCCCAGAACTGTCCTATTGAGGCTCTACCCCCCCCCCCCCGCACAACTGTCCTCTTGCTCTCTAAGTATATCCTGGCTTCCCATCAGTCAGATATCCCAACACCATTACTGCACCACATTTCCCTACAGGCAGAGGCCACTTGTTTGTTTCCCTGCCACCCAGACCCAAAGTAACCACACACTGCTTAATTAATTAAAAACACTGCTTGTCCTATTAGCTTATGCACACTTTTAGCTAACTCTTACATCTTAAATTAACCCATTTCTATTAACATGTGGTTGTGGCCTACCGGCAAGTTTCCATCCAGCGTCCAGCATCTGTCTCCTGAGTCAGCTCATGGCTTCTCATTCACTCTGCCTAGTCTCTCCTCCTACATCTGCTTGGAACTCCCTTCTTGCCCTATTTTGCCTTGCAATAGGCCCAAAGCAGCTTCTTTATTAACCAATGGTATTCATAGCATGCAGAGGGGAATTCCACATCACATATACACATGAATAAAAAGTAAGGAGACCCAAACATACACCTAACTCACACATTCACACACTTATACTCATACATTGGTATATATACATATGTACAATACATATACTGTGCACTTACTAGCATATATACAACAAACATGTATATATACAGACACATGTGTACGCACATCAGAGATGCACATGCACACTCAGGCGCACACCTGTTCATGCACATATATGTGTATACAAGCATGTACACACATGTATATGTATGCATACACTTGAAGGAACACATACATGCACAAACTTTTACATCCTCATACATACTTGTGCCCATGTGTGCACACACTTGCAAGCACATGTATACACACTCTTGTACATACTTGCACACACATGTATACCACATACATCCTTACACCTATGCTCACAACAAATATAGGCACATTCAGTGACATGCAAGTACACTGACATAAGCACATATACCTGAACAGGTATGTGCACATACATGAATACTCACACACGTGCATACTCACGTGCATGAACCATGAGATTCAGGTGCCCTGCAGTCCATGGTAAGGCACAGATCCCACTGTGAGCTCCATCACTAGTGGGAGCATTGAGGGTCAACAATGGAGAAGCACCGAGACAGATGGTTTATGTGCCAGCCCGTCTCTGATTTACAGAGGGATAGCTCTGGCAGCAATGTGGGCCCTCCAGGGCATGAGGCTGCATGGCCTTGGGGCTCTGCTTAAGAGCTGGGGTAAATGTTAAGGCCAGGGCTGGATGTACACATTTATTTTGAGGATGTAGTCAGGGTTGGGGAAAGAGCAAATCCATGGATATTTCAAAGGAACAATTCCCAATCTTTCTTTAACTCTACATTTCTGTAAGTAAGAGAGGATGGGGAAGCTGGTAGCAGGGGTGGAGTGGGACCAGAGCCCTGTGGAGTGGAAATGGCCCCTTAGGCTCAGATGTTTGACTTCTTGGTCCTTAGCAGTGGAACTGTTTGAAAAGGATTAGGAGGTATAATCTTGTTGGAAAAGAATGTCACTGGGGGCAGGCTTTGAGGTTTCAAAAGACTCATGCTAACCCAGTCCTCTGTGTCTCTATGTCTCTCTGTCTCTCTCTGTTGCTCTCTGCCTGCCTGCCTGCCTGCCTCTCTCTCTCTCTCTCTCTCTCTCTCTCTCTCTCTCTCTCTCTCTCTCTCTCTCTCTCTCTCTCTCTCATGTGTGTGTCTCCTCCATGTGAGCTCTCCTTGTCACCATGCCTTTGTTTTGCTGTCATGGACTCCAACCCTCTAGGACTGTGAGCTTGACTGGATCTTTGTTTTGTAGGCGGCCTTGGCCACTGTTCTGCCACAGCAACAGAAGAGTATTGTAGTGTGCACAGGTGCAGAGAGTGCAGTGCACTGAGCAGCGTAGGTCTAGTTGAATTGGATGATGGGCACTGAGTGTAGCTGCCTTGGGTGAAACAGAGCTGTGCTATGTTATGTTGGGGTGGGTTGGATTAACTTTCGTTTAGTTGAATGACTAGAGTTTTGGTTTGATGATAGATGATATATATATATATATATATATATATATATATATATATATATTTAGTTTTTTGAGACAGGGTTTCTCTGTGGCTTTGGAGCCTGTCCTGGAACTAGCTCTTGTAGGCCAGGCTGGCCTCGAACTCACAGAGATCCGCCTGCCTCTGCCTCCCGAGTGCTGGGATTAAAGGCATGTGCCACCACTGCCCGGTTAGATGAATTTTTTATGATGTTGACAAAATACTTGAGCAAAACAGTGTTAAGAGCACTGGCTGCCCTCCCAGAGGACAGGACTTGATTTCCAGCACCCACCTAGAGGCTCACCGCTGTCTATAATTCCAGTTCCAGGGAATCTGACACCCTCTTCTGGCCTCCGAAGGGACCAGGTATACATTGCACTGACACACGTTCTAGAAAATCATTCATACACATTAAATTTTTTTTTTTTTAAAAAAAGGTTGAAAGAAAGATTTATCTGACTTGAGGTTCTGGTTTCAGAGGTTCAGGTCCATCTTGGTGAAGCAGAGTAGCTCATTTCATGGTAGCTGGGGTTGCATGGCAGGGAATGGTTGTGGGATAGTTCAGCATTCATGGCAGGTCTTCCCGTTGGCTAACCCTCTCTGGAAACGAGCTCACAGATACACACAGAGGGACATCGTAATTCAGGCAGGTTCACAATCAAGATTAACCATTACAAGTTTACCCCTTGTCAACTTGATAGCTAGAGGAGAAGAGATAAGTTGAGTTTGTGGCTTTAATCTATGGGGTAAGTTGCATGGAACTAAATTTGTTTGAATTAATTGAGCTTGGGTTTGGGTGGTTTGTTGTGGGATATTTGAGCAAACTATGTAAAGATGCACTGCTGTATGGCACTGATTGGTTTGATAAAGAGCTAAATAGTCAACAGCTAGGCAGGAGAGGTTAGGTGGAACTTCTAGGCAGAGAGAGGAACTTGGGATGAATCTAGGCATGCCAGAGAGAGATGCCAGTGACACACAGAGAGAGTCAGGCATACAGAATGGGGGAGAGGTAAAAAGCTATGTGGCAAAACATAGCTTAATAGAAACAGGTTAGTTTAAGTTATGAGTTAGTTGGGAATAAGCCTAAGCTAAAGGCCAAGATTTAATAATTAATAAGAAGTCTCTGTGTCATTATTTGGCAGCTGGTGGTCTCAAAAGAACATCCAGCTACAGTGAATAGGTGGAAATAAACTCGAACAGATGGACTTGAGATGGAGTTAGTGTTATAATTGTGCTGGCCTGCACTGTTGCCTGCGTACCCTGCCCCTTTAAGAGACAGATTCTGCCAACTCCCACTCTCCCTGCTCTGCAGAGGCAAGCTGATCTGCATTCTCTCTTCCTTTCTTCTTCTGAAGAGGCAGCCTCTGCCTCCTCCTCCCTTCCTCTCCCCCCCTCTGCCCCTCTTTCTTTCTCTCTCTCTCTTCCCCCTTACCCACTACCATTCCATACCCTCCCAATACCCACACAATAAACTCTCCATACCCAAGCTCTCTCTGCATGGCATATCTTTCTGTCTCCCACCTGCCATGGGATCTGACAGGGTCACCGCGCCATAAATCATAACAGGAGACTGAGACGGGCTGAAATGAGTTGAATGAGATTGGCTTGGATTGACAAGAAAGTTAAAAGAGTAAGGAGGGACCTGGATGCAGGTGACTGTAGGCCATGAAGGAGTACAGTGACAGAGAGGGCGCCTAAGCAGGGATGTCCTCAACTGAGACTGAAGCCAAGCTGTGAATCTAGAGGCTTTGGCTTGTATGTGATCTGTCTCAGTGTTTCTCCGGTTTTTAATCACTCAACACTTCTACTGGCAATGAAGCTCACAGCTGTTGTTTATGTCTGGTATAGGAAGTGGGGAACAGGGATCTTATGAAAGCCTGAATTGTATGTGGATGTGTAACAAAATGCAAATGCACAGGTGATTTTTTAAAAGATATCTTTTTATTTATTTATGCGTGTATGTTTGTGTACATGCATACAGGTGCCTGTGGAGGCCCAAAGACAGCATCAGATTCCCAGGAGCTTGAATTACAGGTGGTTGGGAGTCAGTCACCTGACATGGGTTTCAAACCAAGGGCTAGCCCTCTAGAAAAGCAGAGTGCTCCTAGCAACTGAACAATCTTCCCACTCCCTAGGGTAGTTTAGGCACCTCTCAGCTAAGACTCGCTGCATCTGATAGGAGATCTAAGAGACTCTCCCCTCGTGTGGGAATTCTGTTTGGGTGAATCCCTGTAGGAGGATTTTTTGTTTATGTCTTCCTTCCTTCCTTCCTTCCTTCCTTCCTTCCTTCCTTCCTTCCTTCCTTCCTTCCTTCCTTCCTTTCTTTCTTTCCTTCTTTCTTTCTTTCTTTCTTTCTTTCTTGTGGTAGGGTATAGCTCTGGTTGACCTGTCTCTGCCTGACAAGTTCTGGGACTCCAGGTGCCATCGGCTGGAGGGACTCCAGGTGCCATCGGCTGGTGGGACTCCAGGTGCCATCGGCTGGAGGTTCTTTTGAAGGCTGAAGAGAGAAAGCAAAGGTTAGAAAATCTCTCAACTTCTTAGCCCTTAGGGAAGATGTAGTACTAATTGAGCACCTACTGTATGCTTAGTATTTTTCACACCTACTGTGATATTAGATCTTTCCATCTTTTAGAGAAACTAAGACCCATGAAATTTAAACAACAATGCCAAGAACACACCGTGTGTCAGAAGCCCAAGCAGGCATGATCTTCTGTGGTGAGAGAGTGAAAGAGGAACATACAGGCTTGGATGGGCAGAGCTCAGAGGGTGTGAAGAACCAGTCAGGAAAGGGTGGACTTGGGTAGAGACAGAATGTGAGAGGGGACTGGGTAGGAGACTTGGTGAATTTAAGGGCAGCAGGAGAAAAGAGAAGGTGAAAGGTAGGCACCCCAGAGATGCCATTGTTATTAAGACCTCTCCAGGGAGTCTGGAACCCATGCTGACTTATGACCTCCCACACTGGGAGGTAGAACCCTCTTAGGATCTAGGTTGGACAGTTCTTGCAAAGCAGCCCTCAAACTCCTCCCCGATCCTTTGTCTTTTCTTCTGGATGCACACCTCATTGCCTGCCAGATCTCTGAGATGACTGGTGTTGGCCTCAAAGGCTTGTCTAACAGCTGGCTTGGATGCCAGCTGAGTATTTCTAGGATGGGTGGAATGGAGCAGAGCTGTGAGGTCCCTCCTGTGTACTATCCAGAAGGTGGGTGGCATGGGGAGGTGCTGTAAAATAATCTTCTTGTATACTGTAACGACTTATCACTTGAATTGGTTTAACGAAACACTGATTGGCCAGTAGCCAGGAAGGAAGTATGGAGGGAAGACCAAACTAAGGATGATGGGAAGGAGAAGGGCAGAGTCAGGGGTCACCAGCCAGACATAAAGGGATGAACATGCCATGCTAATAATGGTACTGCCACATGACAGAACATAAATAAAGGAATATGGGTTAACTTAAAATGCAAAAGTGAGTTAGTAATAAAACGTGAGCTGTTGGCTAAACATTTATAATTAATATAAACCTCAGAGTGGTTATTTGGAAGGAGCAGCAGGACAAGGAAACTATTGTCTACATATGGTGCCCAATGTGTTGTGTGATGTTTTACTCTTTTGACTTTTGGGGGGCCTGCCACCCAGATCCCAAATAAATCACACATGGAGGTTTATTCTTAGTTAGGAATTACTGACCTTAGCTTGGCTAATTTCTTGACAGCTTTCTTTATCTTAAATTATCCCAACTATCTTTAGCTTCTGGGCTTTTATCTTTCTCTATTTTTGTACACCTTTCTTTCCTTCTTACTCTGTGGCTGCTGGGTGGCTGGGTGGCCCCTGATGTCCTCCTCTCCTTGTTCTCTGGCTCCTCTTTTTTCCTCATTTCTCTTCCTACTTATATTCTTTCCTGCCAGTCCCACCTATCCTTGCTCCTGCCTCACTATTGGCTGTTCATCTCTTCATTAGGACCATCATGTGTTTTAGACAGGCACAGTAGCATAGCTTCACAGAGTTAAACAAATGCAGCATAAACAAAATCACACACCTGAAAATAATATTCCCCAACATTTCCCCCCTTTTTCTTAACAAAAATGAAAAGTTTTAACTTTAACATAGAAAGACTATACAAAATAAGAACAATTATCAAATAAAGATTACACTTACAGTGTACTGAATTCCAATTCATTTGTTGTCTGGTAAATTTAAAGGAAATATTCCATTATCTATCCTATCTTAGTAAATCTAAAATTTCATACATAACTTACTTGCCATCATATCTAAGAAAAACTACAACTATAACTATCTAGTCTTCAATTCCATCAAAGTCACCAGAAGGATATAATATTTTTAAATAAACAAAAAGTGCATTGTAAATAACTTTCAAAAACTCTAAAAAATGACGGAGACATCTGACTATCAAAGTTCCTTTGCAACATTGGGTTATCCATCTTCAGCATAGAGGCCCATAGTATCTGGCAGACTTTTCAATGAAGCAGGAAATTTTAAAGACTGTCCTGCCTATATTGGCCATTTGTCAATTACTTTCTTCCACGTCCTGCAGAATGTCGGGCAGTTTCTTCTACCATCCCATCCCTCCTTGTTTTTGCAAAGTTCAATGGTCATTTTCCTATGGGTCCTGCATATCCAGCTTATTCAACATATTATCAAGCAGTTCAGGTAAGAACAGTTTCTTTGCTCAGTGGCTAACCTTGTCACATTGAAAGTAAATCCATAAAGAATTTCTTCAGTGCCCATCACCTCTGAGGTAAATTGGTGCTGCCAGGAGGAGATATGGCTTACTGTCATAAAAAACCCTATATTAGCAAAACATTTAAATATCATATTATGTTGGTCTTTGAATGGTTTGAAGTCTATCTATCTATCTATCTATCTATCTATCTATCTATCTATCTATCTATCTATCTATCTATCATCTACCTAAAATATATCTCCATATGATCTGGAAAACATTACCTACAAATTTGATTATTATAGAAGACTAACTACTGAGCCGGGCGGTGGTGGCGCACGCCTTTAATCCCAGCACTCAGAAGGCAGAGGCAGGCAGATCTCTGTGAGTTCGAGGACAGCCAGGTCTACAAGAGTTAGTTCCAGGACAGGAACCAAAAAGCTACAGAGAAACCCTGTCTTGAAAATAAAAAAAAAAAAAAAAAGACTAACTACTGGCCTGTATTTCTTTATTGTCCTATATAATTCATAATAATAGCTTTCAAAATTAGATTTTTAGCTTACATTTTAAAATAAACTGCATAGGTACAATACATTAAACAAGACCAAAAACATATATAAAATATGTTGTAACAAAATAACCTTAAATTGGTATCAATAATACAAAATCATTTAAACAAGAAAAGAAACATATATACAGTGTGTTGTAACAAAAATTACCTTAAATTTGTATCAATATACAAAAGTCCTTTAAGCAATAGTAAAAACATATATACAGTGTAGCATAATTGACTTTGAATTTGTACCCATATACTAAAATCCAAGCTAATTCAAAATATCTGAGATTAATAGTTGTCTTTTTATCCTATTTTCCTCTAAATTATAACAAACAAATTAATTATATGACTAACAAAATAACCAAAGATCATCAATACCCCATTCTTGGGAATGTGGACATTATTTTCTCTAGACTGCTTACTGCTGAATGTAGGTGAAGTATTTTTAGAGTCCCAGAGAGAAAATTTGAGGTAATGGCCAAGTCTTGAGAAGACCAGTTATAAGTTCTCCAGAGCATTTTTAATTTCCATTTGACAAATACATTTTTTGACTTTGGAACTAGCTCTTGTAGACCAAGCTTGCCTCGAACTCACAGAGATCCGCCTGCCTTTGCTTCCCGAGTGCTGGGATTAAAGGTGTGCAGCACCAACACCTGTCTCATTTTCTTTCTTTCTTAAGCCTATGCACATTATAAAACACTCTGGAACCTGTTTAGAGGTTTTATTCCACCTGGACCTCTTTTACTGCGTATCTTTTAGCCTTTTTTTGACTGCACAAGCCAACACTAGCCTTTAAGAAACACCCGAATCCTCCCCCTTCTCTAGTAGCTGGTTCTGCCCACTCGGGTTGTTTGGTGAAAGCCAAGTCCAACACTTGCAGTTTGTCAGAGGCTCACGACTGAGAACTGCGTTAAACATTTCTAGCTGTGGAAGCTGGTACTTGCACTGCCACAAGTGGTTTTTACTGAACTTGTGGTTTCTAGTTTCCATTGAGCGCTGCAGGCTGAGCAGCAGCTCCTCTGAAAGGAGCCATATACTCCTCACCCCCAGCTTTCTCAAGCTCTAGATGGTTATTTGAGCCTCATGTTGGAATACCAAAATGTTATGTGATATTTTATTCTTTTTACTTTTGGGGGGCCTCTCTACCCAGATCCCAAATAAATCAGTCACGGAGGCTTATTCTTAGTTATGAATGCCCGGCCTTAGCTTGGCTTGTTTCTAGCCAATTTTTCTTATGTTATCCCAACCACCTTTTGCCTCTGGGCTTTTATCTTTCTCTATTTCTGTATACCTTCCTTTCCTTCTTTCTCTGTGGCTTGCTGTGCGCTGGGTGACTGGCCCCTGACACCCTCCTCTCCTGGTTCTCTCGTTGCTCTCTGGTCTTTGTTTCTCCTGTTTATTCTCTCTGCCTCCAGCCCCACCTATCCCTGCTCCTGCCTTGCTATTGGCTGGTCATATCTTTATTAGGACCATCAGGTATTTTAGACAGGCACAGTAACACGGCTTCACAGAATTAACAAATGAAGCTTAAACAAAAGTCACACACCTAAAATAACATTCCCCAACACCAATGTTTAAATGTTTATGTCTTTTCAGAACAAGGAGACCATGTCTCAGTGAAGAGAAATGGGCCAGATGATCCAACATCTCAGAACGCCTTTGTTATAGCTTCCTCTGAGTTCTACATTCAGCACAGCTTCCAGGCTGCTGGCTGAGATGATCCAGCCTCACAGAATACTCCAGCCAGGACTTGACCATAATCCTGAATTTATTTAGGACCCCCCAAAGATTACTAACACCCTTAAGCAACAGAAAGTAGTCTAGAGAACTAAACCCACATTCAAGGAAATCCCCTTCCCATGTCGGGAAACAGGAGGAGGGGCCTGCCCCAGGCCCACAAATGAAAGTGCATGGGGCAGTCAGCAGACCGGCTGCTCCCATCAGATTCATTCCTCAAAGAAACGCCTCACTGTTGACGACCTTGTCCAAGGCACCCCAGGAAGTGCAGGACTGGATTTCTGTACCTCTGCCTGGGCAGTATTGACCCCACAGATGGGTGTGCAGGCTTTGGGGACTGGAGTATATGGACCTATTCCAGAGGGGTTGGTAGGAATAGTCTTGGGAAGAAGTAGTTCAGCACTTAAAGGAATTAAAATTTTACCAGAAATTATAGACTATGATTATACTGGAGAAATTAAAATTGATTGAAGCTGGGGTGGGGAGTCCTTGTCATCCCTCAAGGAACAAGAATAGCTCAACTAGTACTTTTACCCATGTTTTGTTCAACTAATCCATTCTTTAAACAAGAACGAGGGGATAAGGGGTTTGACTCCACAGGATTCCCTGGAGCTTTTTGAGTTTCTAGTTTAGAGAAGCACCCACACTTACATTAACTATTAATGGGAAAAATTCCAATGTCTACAGATACAGGGGCTGATTCTTTTGTGATTGCTAAAAACATTGGCCCATGGCCTGGCCTCTCCAGCATTACAGGGGGTAGGAATGGCCAATTCTCCAGAGTGCAGTACCCAATATTTAGATTGGAAGGATGAAGAAGGCCATAAGGACATTTTTTAGACCATTTTTCCTGGAACACCTTTCTCTCAATTTTTGTGAAAGAGATATTTGCAAGCTATGGGAGCAGTTCTGACCACTTAACCTGTGCAGTTCATGTTAACAGACCAGGGCTTTGTCCCTGGGTGGGGGTTGGGCAAAAATCTTCAGGGAGACTTGCAAAATTTAGTGGACAAGAAAATAATGCAACAGTCGTCTGACAGTGTGCAGGGTTGGGAAATTTTTCTTAGGGGCCATTGCAGAGTCAGAAAGTATTCCCATAAAATGGAAAACTGAAAATCCTGTATGGAGAGAGCAATGGCCCCTAAGTAAGGAAAAATTACAGGCTGCTCTTACCCTAGTCCAGAAACAGCTAGAGGCAGGATGCATAGTACCTTCCACTTTTCCCTGGAGTACTCCTATCTTTGTTATTAAGAAGAGTCTGGTAAATGGAGGTTGCTGCAAGATCTAGGAGCAGTAAATGATTGTATGGAAATTGTATGGAAATTATGGGGACAACTCAGCCTGGGTTGCCTCATCTTGTAGGTATTACTGCAAAATACTATCTTTTAGTTATTGACCTGAAAGATTGTTTTTTTTTTTCACCATTCCACTGCATCCAAAAGATTCTGATAAAACTTGCCTTCAGTGTACCGTCTGTAAATTTCAAAAAACCATATAGATGCTACCAATGGGTAACACTACCCCAAGACATGACCAATAGTCCTAGCATCTGTCAAATATTTGTAGCCTGGGTTATTGCCCCAATACGTTATAGGTATTCTCAACTGCATATCATTCATTATATGGATGACATCCTATTAGCTGGATGGGACCCAGGTATAGTTCTTGAGGCTTTTGCTGACTTGCAGAAATGCTTAGCACATGCAGGGTTGATGATTGCTTCTGAGAAGGTACAACAACAGTTTCCATATCAATACTTGGGGCATCAGCTGTTACAGGCAGGAGTGAAACCACTGAAAGTTACTCTTCACTTAGATACTGGGAGACCTTAATTGGGTGCAACCCAGTTTGGGAATTTCTATGGGAGCCTTAAAACCACTTTTTGACATTCTGCAGGGGAATCCAGATCCAACTTCCTTCTGTAAGTTGACACCTCAAGCAAGGCAATGTATTACTTTAATTGAAGAAAAGCTTGCCTCTGCTCATATTCATCATATTGACTATAGTCAGTCTCTGCTGTTGATAATTTTCCCCTCTCAGCATAGTCCTACTGGAGGTTTTTGGCAGCAAGGACCCATCATGGGTACATGAACATGTGTCACCTGCAAAAATTGTTATCTTCTATCCCTCTGCTCTGCTACGTGTTATTCAGAAAGGATATCAACTTAGTTTGCAAACCTTTGGAATGTTACCTGGTAAGGTTATTACACCATATACCCAGGCAGAAATAACTTGGTTGCAAAATTTTGCTGAAGACTGGGCCTTGTTCTTATGCACTAATTCCTGAAGGTTTGATAATCATTATCCTTCTGATAAGTTGGTCACCTTTTTCAAAAGCCATCTGGTCTGCTTCCCTAAAGTTATTTCTTTGCAACCTCTGGCAGGGGCTCAGAATGTGTTTACTGATGGGTCTTCCACCGGATGGGCCATGGCGGCTTCCACTTCTGATCTTGGTATTCAATCTGTTGATGCTAAATCTACTCAGGTGGCTGAATTGATTGCTGTACAGTCAATGTGTAAGCAAAATTCTCATACCTTTGGAATTTTGCACAAAACAGAAAAAGGGGGAATATTGTTCCACCCCCAGAGACCATTTGTCTTTTATTTTATTCATTTTAAATTTTTTGACTGTTGATGCTCAATCTTGTACTGCTGCTGACTGGCATTGGTGGCCAGTTTCTTCGGGATGCCTCATGTCAAATGGAAGAATCTAGCAGGTGGCAGTTGGTGTGGACCAGTATGGATAGCTGAGTGCCTGGTGCGTGCTGTGGATTTTCCTGTCTCGGAGATGGGACAGAGCCAAGAGATCAGATGGACACTGGTAAAGAATCCTCTGTCTCTGATGCCAGTGGGACTGGACAGCTTTGTGTGACCCTATTTCTTATCTACCAATTTTAGCAAAGGTAAACCCACTGTGCCTTTGAATACCACCCAAAATAATCACAGGGCTTTGGAAAATTCCTCGGTTGTAGATACTTCTATTAGCAGAATTCATCCAGCTCCAGTCAGTAGCTGCTGGCTTGGGCCCTTGAGTTTTGATTGGAGTCTTTCCATACTTTGGGCCGAGTGCATACCACCTCCCCCTGGACTCTTAAATCTTGTTCAGCAAATAATTGTACTTTTCAGGCAGGGGTTTGTTGTAATAGGAGCGGCGGGGCTGCTTCCCACCACCCGGCTAGCTTTACCCGAAATAATTACACAGAAACTGTATTCTTTTAAACACTGCCTGGCCCATTAGTTATAACCTCTTATTGGCTAGCTCTTACATATTGATCTAACCCACTTCTAATATTCTGTGTAGCTCCACAAGCTGGCTTACCAGGAAAGATCTTAACCTGTGTCTTTCTGGAGTGGGAGAATCATGGCGACTGTCTGACTCGGCTTCTTTCTCTCAGCATTCTGTTCTGTCTATTCTGCCCACCTAAGGGTTGGCCTATCAAATGGGCCAAAGCAGTTTCTTTATTAATTAACCAATGAAAGCAACAGATTAGAAAGAGATGACTCCCACATCAGGAGTTTGTGTCACCGCTCCTTTCTCTTTTGTTGTTGTTCATCATCCTGCTAATATTTCTGGAGTTTTAAAATGTTCTAAGCATGTTTGTCAACTGAAGAGTTGCTGGGGTCCTGAGGAGCTGGGTGTGGTGGTCCAAGTGCCAAGGATTGTTCCTCTACCTGTCAACACATCCCATGATGATCAGTTCATCCTGCATCGAGCAAGAAGAGAGTTTGGCATTACAGCAGTCGTAAAGGTAGCCATTGTTGCTGTTGCCACAGTGGCCACTGCTGCTGGAGTTCCGTTAGTCACTTAGTACTGCTAGCACAGTGGGTACCTTATGGGGCAGGTTGTAAATGCCTTGGCCACCACAATAATATGAATAGCTATATTCACAAAGGAATATTACAGTTACATTTGCAGTTGGTTTTGGTTCAAGACCACTGCTAAGGTTACAACTTAACAGATACAGTGAAATGTTTAATGCTGTTATTCACGGACCCTGGAGTGCACAATTTACAAATTGTTTCATGAGATTATTCTAGTTAACAATATCAGGGTTCCTCCCCACCAGTGCTGAGACCATACTTAAAGGGCTCCAATTTGCGGGCAGACTCATTAAAGATTGGGCAGGCACAGCCTCCTTAGGAGTGCTTATATGTGCTGAAGCATTATCTTCATGTTTTCATGGCACCAGAACCAGAGGAAGCTCAGGTCAATGTTGCCACTCAGCAAGTCCTCTTAGCCTATTGCCCCAGAGGATCCTGCAGTGCAAATCTGGCTGAACTCGGTGATGGGTGACTAGTGAGCCAATGCGGGAAAGGTCTTTGGGGGGCTGCCCCAACCTAAGACAGGAAATGTGTTTGGACCTGGACGCTTTCCCATGATGGGTAAGGGGTATTGCCTGACGTCCAATGCCACCCAAGACAGGCCTAGTCATGTAATTTATAAAAGAGGGGGACTGGCAGGGCACACAGATCTAACCTGGGGTTCATACTGAGAATAGCTTGTAGTTTCTGGCAAACATCCTGCTTGTTCCTGTGCTCCCTCTGCCTCCCTGGTGCTTAGCTATAGGGCTATGGTTTATTCCTTCTTTTTTTTTTTTTTTTTTTTTGATTTTTCGAGACAGGATTTCTCCATAGCTTTTTGGTTCCTGTCCTGGAACTAGCTCTTGTAAACCAGGCTGGCCTCGAACTCACAGAGATCCGCCTGCCTCTGCCTCCCGAGTGCTGAGATTAAAGGCGTGCCCAGCGGTTTATTCCTTCTTGAGCCTGGTAATTTCCACTTGCCTGGAGGGATTTCCATTGTGAGCAGCTAGGTATATAAGGTTTTCTTTAAGACTGAATAAATGGCATTCAGCATTCTCTCTTCATGGATGACCCACATCTCTTGTGTTTCAATCTCCAGCCCCTTGCCTGACTAGCGAACTGTCCCTAACCACAGGCGTTACTGTCTCTTTCTCAGAATGAATGTGTGGGCATGGGGTTGACTAGTGTTCAATGTTCATTTACCACCTAGTTCTTTCTTGTGGTCCTGTGGTTTTGACTGGTTGGCTGTGCTTCCTTCTCCAGTACCTCAGTGACTCACCCCTGCACACACACACACACACACACACACACACACACACACACACACACACACAGAGTCCTGCTAACTTAACAAATACTGACATAGTGCTTATTAGGCTCCAGGCAGCATCCTGAGTGTTTTATAAAAACTCAAACAACATAATGGCCCTGTGAGGATGCATCTTACGGATGTGGAAACTAAGGCCCAGAGAGGCCAAGTAACTTTCTCAAGGACTTCTAGCTAGTGAATGGTCCTGCCAGGGTTTGTATCTGAGTACATCGCCCCAGAGTAGTTTGCTCATTCATCGATTTAACACGTGTGGCAGGACCCATGGAAAGGAACCAGACTTGCACAGGGTGGGAGGAGAGGAGTAGAAGTTAAGTCTGCAGGGGTGTGAGTGTTATGCCCAGATCACGGAGTCCCACAAAAACCAACTAGGAGACCAAGTCCTTTATGTAAAGCAAAGAGCCTTTGTTCCTATTTAAGTTCGAACTCGGACTCTACCTGTGTCTAACATATTGGTACTATTGGAGAGACCCCAGCTCAGTTGGGGTGGGGTTTTTATAATAGCAGAGGTTGGGGTGAGGGATTTCTAAGGTTCAGGACTGACTCCTGATTGGCTGACATTTGTGAAAAACAATGTGTGTGTGCTGGCAGGTGGTCCTTTCTACAATGTTTGGAACATTAGGCATTTTCTTGGGATGGTCTGTTCCTGGGTGGTGCCTGGTGGTCTCAGTTTGTGGTCTTTCTTGGAACCAGGTATTGTCCCAGGGTAAACTACTGAGACTCAGGCCCCTGTGAGCTTGTCAGGGCTGGGCCCTTGTTGGATGTGGACTTTTGTCACACTGAGATTACTATCAGTTCACTGTTAGCTTCCTGCCCTGTGCAAGCCAGTCCCTCACAAAACGTCAGTAACACTGGCGAATAAACTACTCAAGAGGGTGTGCAAGCCTGGGAGTCGTTCCAAACTTGGGTTGAGCCCCAGACTTACCATTTTATGACTGTGTTACTTGCAAAGTGACTGTCTCGGTGAGGCTCAGCTCCCACCTCTAAAACACATGCTTGGAGACTGTGCTGGCTAGTTTTACAGCAACTTGACACAAGCTGAAGTCATCTGAGTGGTGGAAACCTCAACTGAGAAAATGCCTCCACAGGATCAGGCTGTAGGTAAGCCTGTAGAGCATTTTCTTAGTGATTAATGTGAGAGGGTCCAGCCCACTGTGGGTGGAGCTATCCCTGGGTCTGTAGTCCTTGATGCTATAAGAAAGCAGTTTGAGCAAGCCATGGGGGAGCAAGCCAGTAAGCAGTACATGGCTTCTGCATCAGCTGCTGCCTCTACATTCCTGCCCTGTTCGAGGAGTTCCTGGTGAACTTCCTTTGGTCCTGGTGCTTCATCACAGCAGTGATGGACAGTAGGACAGAGACCATGCTGATGAAGATAGGAGGTGTAAGCAGGACAGGCACTTAGGGGGTTCACGTCCCAGCTAAAGCCTAAAATAGTTTTGATTCTGTCCTGGCTTTGAGGCAAGAAATGCTACTAGTATAGAGGATTTTGGTCCCTGGTCTGCTTCCTAACTGGTTTAAGATTACCTGTTCAAATGGAGGGGCCTCTGTTTCCTTGGTGATAGCCCCATTATCATTTCTCAGGATTTAAATTACCGTATGAAAAGGCAGAGGTATCTGGCTTTGTTGAGGCCCATGAAGGCATGGCTACTTCCTCCTTTTTATCCTAGCACTTGGGAGACAGAGGCAGGCAGATCTCTGTGAGTTCGAGACCAGCCTGGTCTACAAGAGCTAGTTCCAGGACAGACTCCAAAACCACAGAGAAACCCTGTCTCGAAAAACCAAAAAAAAAAAAAAAAAAAAAAAAAATAAATAAATAAATAAAAAAAAATAAAAAAAAAATAAATTACCGTATGAAAAGGTAGAGGTAGCTGGCTTTGTTGAGGCCCATTAAGGCATAGCTACTTCCTCCTTCCTCCGGTCAAAATAAAATCTAAATTTTACTTCTGGCCCTTGGAAGAGACTCAAAACATTCCATGGGATTATCTGTTTCTTTTAACCAACTAGGACTGTCAATCACTTGGCCAAGGGTCCCACCTCTTGAAATCTGAGTCATAGGGAGGAGACATGCTAAGGAGAGGATACAATTAATTATCTTAATGAGATAATATACTTTCTCTTCCCAGAAGCCCCTCCCTCGAGGCAGCTGCTGGCCTAGCTTTCACCAGGCACCGTCTGGAGCCCTGCGTGGCCCTGCCCACTATCTGCACCCTAACTCAGTGTGTAACTTTCCCTTGGTTCTTAGGTACTGGCCAAAAGCTGAACATGTTTTCCAGACACAGGACTTTTTCATTGGCTCTCTGAAGCTGCCTGCCCCTCTTCCTCTTTGCCACCAGGCTGTTTGCGGCTGTCTGCTGTTAAAGGGTTCTCTCTCTCCCTCTCCTCCACCTCCCTTCTCCCTGGCAGCTGTCAAGATTTACAGCTTTACCTGCCCTGTTGTTTCTCTCTTACACTCTAGTAAAGCTCGAGCCTCCTTCTGAGTCCATTTTTCATCACTGAGACTAAGAAGCCTAACGAGGGAACCCGTAACACTGTCTCTGGACAGTGTCTGGTTGTCCTGTGGGCCTTGGCTACTCTCCAGATGCCAAGATCCCTTCCTGCCCCAACCAGAGCAGGAGGTAGAAGAAAGCCTGGTCCCGGCACGCCTGGCCAACCCTTTCCTGCCTCCTGAGGGCAGAGAAGAAAAGGCCCTGGATACTGTCGCGGTTGGGTCCCCCCCATGTCACCTCTCTCTCCATCCAGGCCCAAGGCCAAAGGCTGTTAACCTTCCTTCACCTCCAGCTCTCGGGCTGCAGGCAAAGCCCCCTTGCCTCAATGCACTCCTGCACCTTCCTTGTTCCTACCTGCCTCTCTTCCTTCCTCTTTTAATTTAACTTAATCACCAAATTGTGTGTAGATGCTTGCGTGTCTCCGTGTGTATATGTATGTGAAGCCTGACTTTGATGCTGGCTTTCATCCTCAATTGCTTTCTACCATTTTGTTTTGCTCTGGTTTTTTGTTTGTTTGTTTTGTTTTTCGAGGCAGGGTTTCTCTGTGTAGCTCTGGCTGTCTTGGAACTCTCACTGTGGACCAGGCTGGTCTTGAACTCACAGAGAGCCACCTGCCTCTGCCTCCCTCGTGTTAGGATTAAAGGTGTGCACTGCAGCTGCTCAGTTCTACCTTATTTTTTTTTGAGGTAAGTCTCCCACTGAGTCTGGAGCGCACAGATTAAGCTAGTCTGGCTGGCTCTGAGCACCAGGGATGCTCCTGTCTCTGCCAAGTGCAGGAATGATAGGCGGTGCTGCAGGATCAGGCTCTATGTGGGCCCGGGAGAGCTGAACCTAGTTCTTCCTGCTTACAACACTAGTTCTTTACTGTTCAAGCCATCATCACCCAGCAGATCTGTTGGCTGCACCAGGTTTCTTGAGGAAGCATCCTGCTCCTGTTCTGCCATGTGGGTGCACAGTCTAAGACAGGTCAGCCAGAATACTCAGGACATTTCATCTCTTGGTGATAGCAATTGGTTCAAAACTTACTGGAGAGCGACAGAGAAACCTGTCTTAAAAAAACAAAAAACAAAGAGGGGTATATATTTTATAAAAGAATGCAGTTAAATTTCAATTTTTACATTTTTCTTCGTCCCGTGGCAAGCCCTTCTTGCTAGCTCACTACAGACTCAGTCCAAGCCTGTCTTAAGACAAGAACTACGAACCCCAAAATGCCCTGCTCCATGTTTGTCCACGAGAATTCCTCAGGCTGATTTTAAGCAATCGTAGCACAGAGAGCCTTCGCCACCAGCCAATCAGAAGCATCGGACATGATGTTCGAAGATGAACTGATCCTCTTGAATCAGAGCATAAATGAATTTGGAGATAAGTTCAGAAACAGCCTCAGTGGAAATCCTAGCCAGATTCTGGGGCTCAGAGATGCCTTCAAGGACTCCCTTAGAGTGCTTTCAGAAAAGTTGTCTTTGAAACTGAAGGAAGAAGAAAAGATGGTTGAGATGTTTCTGGAATATCAAAACCAGCTCCGTAAGCAGAATAAGCTCATTGAAGAAAAGAAAGATAACCTGCTAAAGATGATCGGTGAATTAAAAATAAAGAAGCAAGAATTGGAAGGGCTAACAGCAAATATCCAGGACCTTAAGGAAGAATATTGTAGGAAGAAGGAAACAATTTCCACTGCTAACAAAGCTAACGGAGAGAGATTGAAACGGCTGCAGACATCCGCGGACATGTATAGAGATCACCTTGAACTAGAAATTAGAAATATTCATGGTGATAAATTGCAGTTTATATTCACTGGTATTGACCCTAAGAAGCCTGGGAGACCATATCTGTTTTCCCTGCGCCTAAATGAAGCCAGGGATTATGAAATGTCCGACTGTTCACCTCCTCTTGAGTGCCTAGCAGAATTTCAGGAGAAGGTCAGGAAGACTAACAATTTTTCAGCATTTCTTGCTAACGTTCGGAAAGCTTTTATAGCCACGG
Organism: Chionomys nivalis; assembly: GCF_950005125.1. Classification (NCBI taxonomy): domain Eukaryota; kingdom Metazoa; phylum Chordata; class Mammalia; order Rodentia; family Cricetidae; genus Chionomys; species Chionomys nivalis. The sequence continues at coordinate 51,677,486 of NC_080107.1, forward strand.
TTCATAATTGATGTAGAAATAGTAGGTTTGTTCTGCTTTGTTATTGTATATATACCCTAAAAGAATTTTTGTCTTTTGCCCCTCTGGTTCTTCAGTGTTTTTGTGTGGTATGAAGGAAACTAGAATAAATCATCCCAAAACATGTTCTTTGACGTAACACCTGTGGGCTAAAACCAGTTAAACAGCAGCAGAGTTAGAAACGGCTGTGCCCTCCCTGAATTTGCCTAAACACGGGACCTAAAATGATAAGGTGTCTAGCCTCATACCCACAAAGAAAGATGGAAGTTAACCGCAAAAGAGATCACTTACCTCTTCAGACATGTCACCGGAGAGATGGGCAAACTAGCTTCATTAACTTATTCCTGTAAACTTATTCTCCACAATTCCCCAAACTTTGGAAGCCAAAAGTCCGACTTGTCTTGTTTGTCAAATCTCACTGTTCTCTGTTGAAGACGCCGCGCAAACGTGAGGCTGAACCTGTTTGGTGTTCTTTTATTTGGGTCTCCTGTACAGTATGCATGCGTGTGCTAATAAATGTGATAGTTTTCTCTCTGAAAAAAAAAAAACTTACTGGAGCTAAGGCAGAATAATCAAGAGTCTCAGGAACCTCTCTTGGGGCTGTTAGGAGAAAGACATTATCCTATCAAATAGGACTGGGCCAGGGGGAGGGCAGTGTGAACCTGGAGGTACTCAAGTCCTGGGAGGGAGAGGCAATGAATAGGAATTTGGATGTAGCCATATCTGTCCTCTGATTTTCAACTTCTTTGCTAACGTGACCGTGGATGTCTGTCTCTTGCGTTGGAAACGATCCCGGTTTCTTCAGGGGCTCCCTATTCAGAGGTGAAACCCCTACTTGAAGGCTTGCTGCGGAGATCAGATGAGAAGCTGACCTAAGTGAGAGTGTTTCCAGGCTGTATATGGCAAAGTAGTGCTGAGCGATCAACAAAGCTTTAAAGTTCCCTGCCTGGGGTGGGTCAGCAGTCGGCTTCTATCTGCAAGGCTCTAGACAGTGGACTTACAGCTTTGGCCTGAGGATGGAGGAGTTGTTTGAAGTATAAATTCCTGCGCTCTCAGTCTCTAAGCCGTGGTGTTGTTTGCCAAGGATGCGGTGCCCTTGCGTTGGTGCACAGCTGTTTCTTATGTGATTGATGAAAGATTTATGGTGAGTGACCCTGGCAGGTCCCGTGGGTAAGGGCCAGACAAATACGCCATGCAGAGAGAGCTTGAGGATGGAGAGTTTATTTAGAGGGTGTTGGGAGGGTATGGGAAGGTGGGGAATATGGGGGAAGAGAGAAAGAGAAATAGAGGGATGGAGGGGCGGAGATGAGAGAGAGGAAGGGGTAGGGGAGAGAGACAGAAAGCTGCCTCTTTAGAAGAATAGAGGGCCGAGAGCTAGAAAAGGGAAGGGAGCAGAGGTCAGCTTGCCTAGTAGGAAGGGGAACATCAGGAGTGGACAGAGCTCATCTCTTAAAGGGGCAGGGTACTGACAGGGAAGGCCAGCAAAATCATAACAGTTGGCCCATTTTAGAACAGGCCAGAGGGGTACAGAGGAGGGATTGAATTCTGGTACCTGTAGGCAGCTGAACTGCATTTTCTCTGGGAGCCCTTGGTTGTGCCTCACTGTGGTTTTGCTATTTCTGGACTTCTTCCCTTGACTGGAAACTGTTGCTCTCCTCAGAACTTGAGCATGTAATTGTGCCTTCATTCTCCAGAGGAGTCACAGCACACACGGGAAGCAGTTTTGGCTCTTGGCAGACACTGTACCTGGCCATTCCATTCCACACTTCTTGCTCTTTGTTTGCCTATTATAAAACTCCGTTTCCCAAGCTCCTTTGCAGTTAAGGGAGGCCATGTACACAGTCTGGCAGAAGAGCAGTATATGTGTGCCTGTGGAGCTGTCTGCTCTTTCCTCAGCCTTTCCACACTTGGAGCAAGGGGCCTGGGGGGTGACACACAGATATAGCCATCAGAAGGTCTGACTGAAGAGCCCACTCCTCATGACATGCGTCCTCATGACTGGCATCTCCACCTAAGTACTTCCTGCCGTTTGAGGAAGACCTCCCTCCCATCCTCTCTTTTGATGGAATCTCGCATGTGTGGTGCTTTCCGTCATATGCAACTAAATGTAATCCCGACACAGGAAGCTGGAACACGCTGTCCATCATTCCCTCTACAGTTCTCGTGAGCTACCCACGATCGAGGACCACAGCGACAGATCGGAACCTAGAGTGTACAGCTTCTAGCGGGTCAGCTCGTTTCCCTGCTCATAGGAAGAAGCAAAGCCCATCATGGATGCTGTGAGTGACAAGCTCTCAGCTTACAAAGTGCTCCAGCGTGGGCTGTTGTTCCCTCTCTCCCTCCTCAGCTCATGCAAGATCTAGGGGACTCCTTGGGCCTCTGCTTCTCCTTTTGCACCATCTTCTTCCTCTCAGGGTTGTTTTTAAAGATTTAAGCAAGAAAGACAAACAAGTGGATTTTGTGGCTTTCAGTCCTTGGCTTCTCAGGTAGACTGGGTTGTGTAATTTAACTGGTGCCCCACCCAATTTTCCACTGCCCTGAAGGGTTTCTGCTTCCTCTTAGTGAATCTTGAGCAAACCATGACAGTCCTGGGCTTCAACCTTCTTTCTCTGTAAATGGAGATGACAATATTGGCTTCACAGGGCTACTGGGAATCTGTAATCTAAAAAATAGATTATAGATACACAGTACATACATAAACGTATTATTATTATTTTCATTATTTCAATACTTAACGGAAACCTGGCACTGAGCAGGTACAGGCATGGAGCCAACCCTGCTCAGGTAGGGAAGGAAAAAAGGGGCAGTGGAGAGTCATTGCTGAGGTCCCTGAAGGCTGGATGCCCACATGGACCGGCTCTTGCTGTCCTCAGAGCAGCTGTTGCAGAAATGGAATTAGTAAACCCGTTTTCTGGTGGGGAAACTGAGGCCCACAAAAGTCAGTTGAAGGCTTCAGGTAGTGAGAGTGTAGACTGGGGTTTGGGACCAAGATTTGAAGATATCTGAAGCTGACTACAGAACTTTCTGTTCTGTGAACCTGTCTGTGAGGTGGGGCGGGGTGGGGCTGGGCTCAGGAATGATTCAGGTGAGAGTCAGCTTGGGATTTCCAAATGCTGGGTGGGACCCAGCTGGGTGAGACCTCCCCAGTGACATTCAGATGTGGGCCCTAGGTAGACAGGAGGGCGTGTGGCTGGCTGGTATGGGGCAGGAGGTGGGGCCCTCGGAGAGACAAAGCCTTGTCACTGGGTAGGGAAGCGGGTTCTTGCTGCCTTGGCTCCGCCCATGGTGGAGCTGAACCTGTGAGGCTGTCAGGGGTGTTAACTGGTGGGCTCAGTGGGAACTGAGGTAGCAACAACCATTGGGGGGTTGCTCCAGCAGATGGCACATTGACAAACATGACTGTGACCTCCTCAGGCACATGAGTTTTTCCTATATAATTATTTAAATTTTTTTTGTTTTAGATTATGTTGTTTAAGGGTTCTCTCTCCCTCCCTCCCCCCCCCCCCCTCTCTCTCACACACACACACACACACCACAGGTATGACTGGTGTCTACAGAGGACAGAAGAGGGTGTTAACTTCCCTGGGACTGGAGTTACAGATGGTTGTGAGCCACCATGTGGGTACTAGGAACTGAACCTAGATCTTCTGTAGGAGCAACCAGTGCTCCTAACTGCCAAGCTGCCTCTGCGTGCCTTTTCTGGAACATTCACACAGTCCGTAACCCTTTCCTAATCCAAGCATCCAGCCTCTTGTGCCGTTTGTCAGTCAGTCACACCTTGTGCTTGGGTTTAGGGAGGACACGGTGACCAAGACAGTGACAACTCGGGGGCGAGAGAGGACAGTGCAGGGAGAGAACGAAAGGCATGCCACGGATCAGCCACCCTCCACACCGTCCACATCGAGGACGTTGGCTTTGGAGCAGAGGACCAGGAAAGGCGGCCCTGCACTGTGACCCTTCTCGCAGAATAAGGACGAGGGCTAGTCTGGACATCCCCCAAGCTGGGTATGCACCTGCATGTTCCTTTGTAGTGGACCAAGTTCAAGCTCTACGTGTTCCAGCTGACTGCCCATCCCGAGTGTTAGCCCTGGCAGGATCTAAACAGGCTCCACCTCTCTAGCTCATACTCTGGTGTCGACTGCTGAGAACTGGCACTTCAACCACCATTCTCTTGTCTCCATCCCTGGAGGCCTGGATTGGCGCCCCAGCTGGTCTTTGGCCTCTGGATTCTCACTGCATCCGTCCTTCCTCAATTTCACACTCCCATTGCGTCTCCTTCGCTGTATCCACCTTTGAATTCCATGATTGGTCATAGAGCAAGGTTATAGTAAGGGCTCATTTGCTAACCCCTGGTCTGATTACCCTGGTGTTCAAATGCGAAGCAGGCCCTAGAGGCCCCTCAATGATCAGAGCAAAGAAGGGAGACTTTACCTTAATTTCCTGATTCCCAGGCTAAGTCTCCTCCCTCCGACGCCAAGGCTGAGCTAGTTAGTGTTTGTTGTCTTCACTAAGGGAGATGGAGGTCTGGGCTACAGGTGTGGTTAGTCCCTGGGTCTAGGCCCAGGGTGAGGGCGGGCCTGGGAGTAGAGGACTGAGGCTCATGCCAGCTCTTCTTTCATTTCTGCATCACCAGAAGGTCCCCATTCCTCTGGGTGAAGGAACCTCAACTTCCCTCCTAGACCTCATTGTTTTTGCTGACACTCACTTGACTCAGGGCTCCTTGTCCTGCTGGGTCGTTAGCAGGGGCCCTGCCTCTGGGATGCAGAGAAGGCTGAAGCTCATCTCAGTGTCCTGGGGCTTCAGTCCCTCCCCTGGTCTGCCCTGGCTTGCTCTGTCTCCCTAGAGCAGTTGGCTTTTGTCCCAGTAGAGCATGGGAACAGTTCTTTAGAAGGGCATCCTGGCAGAACTCACCTTTCCCACCTGGTGTGGTTCCTTCCCTGTACCCAGAGATGCCTGACAGTCAGCACAAGGCTGCATGGGCCCTTCCACCAGGCCTTCACATTGGGTCTGGGCACAGGGTAGCTAGGTGTGCTGGGAAAACCAAGGGAAGGAGCTTACAAATGATAGGACCTGGGACCTTGCTCCTATATCTCTTTCTTCTAGGCTCAGTTTCTCCAGCTGTGAAAGAGTCAAAAGCTGAGCTTCTCTAAGGCTGGCTGACAGCCACCCAGCTGGGGGATGACACTCAGCCAGCCCTGGAGTTTTGTCTTCTGACCACAGAGCAACCACTGCATATGAGATCTGTGTAGTGTCTAGGGTGGTCTTACATGCCCACAGATAAGTACACGGAGGACCAGCAAGGATGAGTGTGTACCTCATCTAGGGTGACCCAGATGGCAGATTGTGTAATCAGAATCTAAGTTACAGTCCTTCATCTCGGGCAGGCAGAATCCAGGCAGGGAGGGAGGCGGTCCTGCTGGCTCTGTGCAGGACCCCGTGTGAGACAGGGCTGGGCGTGCTGAGCTTCTCACTTCCTTTCTCCTTGTCATCTGCAAAGGGGTTCAAATCCACCTCTTCCAGCATTTGTTCTGTCCCTAAGCTCTGTAATGCCTATCCTCAGAGATTCTCGGTTTCCTATATACTAAAGGAAACATTTCTAACACTTTCAAAAGGTTGTGCACCTCAAGGATTTTGAGTGAGAGTCTTATGGGTTACTACGCAGTAATTAATAAAACTTTGTTTCGGCCAAGGCCGGAGCAGAAGTCAGCGAGCGGGCGGGTGGTGTCGAGGTGACAACTGGAGGGAGGAGTGGGGGTGGAGCCATGGGGATGGGTGGGAGGGGACCCGCCAGTGCTGGGGCAGTGCTGGAGTTGCACTCGAGAGCCAGCCGTCCGCTTTAACATCCATCAACTCCCTGAGCCATGAGCCGTGAGTCCGACCCCGGTGCCCCCACGCACCCGGGAATCCGGTGGCTTGCAGGCGAAGCCTTGAATGCCAGGCTCAACTTGTGTCTCCTCTGCAGGAAGGAGTCTCTCGCTCCAGTTCCCGCTGTTGCTGCTCCTGCTGCTGCCACCCTCGGTCCTCCTCGCAGATCCTGGGGTGCTCTCACCGGGTAGGCAACCCCTCTCCAATGCCCATGTTGATCCCGAGTCCTGTGCTGTTGACTTGGTCCATCTCTCTCTTCTCCCTTCCAGAAGGCCCCACTTCCCCTTTCTGCTCGCGGTGCTGGGAGTGCGGTGTTGAGTTTGTGAGATGGGGCTCCCTGGAGAACTCCAGGGGTGTAAGCCGAGGCTAGGTCCTACCTAGGGTCTCTCTGGCACCCAGCCAACTGAGATCGGAGCCGGCAGGGGGAGTAGGGACGGTTCTTTAACTTCACCTGTTCTGGGCTCTGACTTTCCAATCAGTCTCCAAACCCCTTCTCCCACAAAAGCAGGCAGTTTCCTGTGGGGGCTCTTTCGGGGAGGAAGCGGCAGGCGCCAAGGGAAAGGCAGACTGGACAATGAGTTCCCATTTTTCAGCCTCTAACGTTCAACCTCCCCCATTGGTAGAGAGAGGGGCTGGGGTGGGACGCCAGCATCCTGGGAATAGGGAGGTGGACACACACTGATGAGTAGGTGTGAACTCAGAACTAGCCTAATCCAGAACTTCCCAATACCTGCAAAGGCCCAGAGACCCTTCTAGTTTGATCATGAATGGGGACCAAAAGTCAGGTCCCCTGAAGTTCTGTCCTTGATTCCTCCTCCAGGCCAGTACCAGGTTCCAGGAAGGAAAAAAAATTCACCCTTCCACCTCAGCCCCTCCTCCCCTCTCCCTCTTACCTTTTTTTCCTCTCTCTCCTTAGTTAGGATGCAGGGAGAGGAGGAAGTGGGAGTTCCGACTTTCTGCTGGATGCTGCTGGGACTTGGAGCTCCGAGGAGGGAAGAGCAGAATCTGAGTGGATGGGGAGTCAGGGCAAGCTTCCTGGGGGAGAGGGTTTGTTTGTGCGAGGAGAATTAGGGAAACCTGAGCAAGGATGGAGATAGGCACCTCCCTACAATCCTGGGTTTTGGGAGGGCACGTTTCTGACCCCACACTGCAGCTTACCAAGTTCAACTCTGGTGGATTTTTCTTTGTTGCTCACAGAGGCCTGCAGGGCAGATGTGTTAGACCTATTTCATAGAACAGAACTCTGAGATGCCGAGGAAGTGGGGTGATTTGTTGGGGATCGCAGTGAGCTGGCTATGCTGGTCCTGGGCCTGTACTATCAATGTCAGGATGAGTCCAGCTCTCATCTAACCTCATCTGGGCCCCTGAGTACCTGGTGCCGGCTCACCTGTCTTCCTTGCTTATGATGCCTGGGGAGGAGGGGTTGGAGTTTAGCTTGGAGGGCAAGGGTCTGCTGGGAAATCCACAGTGCTCAACATCCAGTCCCTGGGTTTGGCTCTCTTTAGCCACGGAGCAGGCATGACCTGATGATCTGAGCTGCACAGAGCACCTGAGCTGTGATCTGAGCCATAGCATCTCTTCTGCGTGTGCTCATAGTGCATGTGCTATAGTGGAATTTTTGCATTCCACGGGCTTCTTCTGTGCCAGCCTTTGGCTGTGACCCTGGTGACACAGAGCCCAGTGGAGCTCACAGTCTGATGTGGAGAGATGTAAGTGTCCAGGCGACACTGGAGCTCACAGTCTGATGTGGAGAGATGTAAGTGTGCAGGGCACACTGGAGCTCACAGTCTGATGTGAGTGATGTAGGTGTGCAGGTGACACTGGAGCTCACAGTCTGATGTGAGTGATGTAGGTGTCCAGGGCACACTGGAGCTCACAGTCTGATGTAGAGAGATGTAGGTGTGCAGGGTGACACTGGAGCTCACAGTCTGGTGAGGAGAGATGTAGGTGTGCAGGGCACACTGGAGCTCACAGTCTGATGTGACTGATTTAGGTGTGCAGGCGACACTGGAGCTCACAGTCTGATGGAGGAGACAGAAGCCAAGGGATTGTTACATAAGGAGGCGAGCGAGAGCAATGGCTAAGGATGAGAGAAGCAAAGGACGTCAAGGAGGGAAGATCTGTCTACATGGGAGGAATAGGGGGGTTTCCTGAAGGAGGTGGCATTTATTTCAATGAGACTTTGAAGGAAAGGAGGTGGTGGGAGGGGGAGACGCTTTCTGCTGGTGTTCTGTGAGGGTCTTTCTGACAGAAAGCAGTAGGGAGTGGTATGGTAGGCAGGTGTTGGACAGCAGAGCTTGTGAATACAGGGTCCCTGGGGATGTGACAATAAGGAACAATTCTGGGGTGAGCCTGGAGGCTAAGAAGCCTGACATAGACCCCTGCAAGGGTTAAGGATAGGACAGGACAGGTGGGTGCCTGTCTGATCCCAAGTCTGCTGTAAATAGAGGCTCAAACTGCTTGGAGTGCAAGGCTGCGGACGGTTTGTGGGAAGGAGGCCTCTGTCATGGATTGGGGAAAGATAGTGCCCTGTTTGGAGCTCAAGACTGTGCTGGGGACCCACAGTCTTCAAATGCTTCCCTTCCATAGCATGTGCATGTATGTGTGTGCATTAGTGTGTACATGTATATGTGCATGTATGTGTGCGCACAGATGTGTGTGTGTGTGTGTCTAATGTAGCCCAGGCTGGACTTAAACTCACAGAGATCCACCTGTTTCTGCCTCCTGAGTGCTGGGATTAAAGGCGTGTGCTTTAGGTAGGTGATGGTGCACACCTTTAATCCCAGCACTCAGGTGGCAGAGACAGGTGGGTCTCTGTGAGTTCAAGGCCACCTTGGTCTACAGAGCAAGTTCCAGGACAGGCTCCAAACCTACAGAGAAACCCTGTCTCAAAAAACAAACAACAACAACAACAAAATCCAAAAACAAACAAATAAAAAAGTCACCAACATTTTGCTGGGTGTTGGTGGCACATGCCTTTAATACCAGCACTTGGGAGGCAGATGCAGGTTGATCTCTGTGAGTTTGAGGCCAGCCTGGTCTATAAAGTGAGTTCCAGGACAACCATGACTGTTACACAGAGAAACCTTGTCTCGAAAAAAAAAGAAAAAAGAAAAAGAAAGAAAAAAGGCCTGTACTATAATGCCAGGACCATTTAGGTGCCCCATGCCTACCTAAGGAGAGGGTATGACCTAGTGAGTAGAGCTGTGAGCCAGGCTGAGGAGCTTGAGACCAGCTAGCTCCTGCATGTGGAGTGAGACTTTAGTATATGCCAAAGCCTCCCTCCGTTTTCCTTGGCTGCTCCTGTCTTCAGTCCCAGCTGGTCTGGGGACCCCAAGGAGCCTTTCTTTCTTGCTGCAGGCTGCTGCTTGGGCCTGCCTTGGAGGCACAGGGCCTGGATCTGCCTACAGTCATGGGAGACTCAGGCCTGCCTACTCAGGCTTGCTTTCCCCTTGGCTGCCAGCTCCTCCACCCCCAGCTTCTATAAATATTATTCTTAGAGGCTTTGGGCACAGCCTTTTCTATCTGATGCTGCCTCCACATCCGGGAGGGCTTGGTGTTCCCAGCCATACCTGTCCCCTGCCCGGCTTGCCTTTAAGTCCAGAGCCCCGGCTTTTGGGCTGGAGGATATCGTACTCAAATCCATGGATGGGTTTTAGAGCCGGGAGATCCTGGTCATGGTTGTCTGTGGGAACGTGGGTTGGCTGCTTTGGCCTTCGGGTCTCTGTGTCTTGCAGGCACAGTGTCAGGCACTGAGTGACAACAGTTACAGAGTTCTGTGCTGAGGGCAGGGGAATGAGGGGAATAATCTAGAGGAAGAGGTTGGCTTCCTCTAGAGTACGGGGGCAGGCAGGGAGTCAGGGACGCATCCTCTGAGATACCCACTCTACCTGCTTATGAGACAGATGGGCAGACACGGTCCTACAGCCAGGAACAGCAGTTCTGAGTTCATCTTTTCTGCATTCTTCTTTGGTGGCCTATTTGTGCTTGAGTGTGGGTCACTTGAAGTAAATCAGAGTGGGTGCCTGCCCCTCCCAATTCTATCCTCTGATGACTCCTTAACTCCATCAAGAAAGATGGGTGGTCTCAGTAGAGTGGTCCCCTCTGGTAGGCAGGGGACTGAGTTGTCATGGAATCCTGCAGGTATGAAGTCATACTGAGAGGACAACCTCCTGTTGATGACTGGCGGTCTGCTCATAGCAGGAGGCAGAGACCCTAGGCTTCCATATTCACTTGGGACTTGCAAAGGTCACTTTGAAGAAGCAGCAATATCCATGGCCTATGGATCAGTGTGACTCTGCTGTGTCTCTCCCCAAAATCAAGTCCCAGACGTCCCCAGGAGGAGCTGGGCAGGGAAAGGGAAGGAGATGAACTTTTTGGTTCTGCTGCCTGGAGGCGATGGGGCTTGAGTGTTAGTGTAAACCTCTTGCCTTCTCTGATCCTGGATTTCCTCATTGCGCAATAGGAGGCTCGCCCATCTTCCTACTGGGTGCTGGAAGACAAATACACCCTGGGGGTGTGAGGTCATGGACTTGGTCAGTGACAGCCCCAGTTTCTCCCAGCATGGTTGCCACAGTTGCCATGGCAAAGTGGCACCCGGTCTCCTTTCTGCACACTCTGTTGTCCCTGCTCAAGAGGACGTTTCCTGCCTTGGGGAACTTGGTGTTTATGGAAAAGAGTGGGGAGGAGTGAGGGAAAATGGCCACAGTCTGGTTGGGAGGGAGGGACCTCTTTTGGCTTGAGGCAGGACATGGTGCTGCAGGAGTCTCTGGTTAGTTGGAGCAAACCCTGCTGCAGCAGGAGGAAAAGTGTCTCTGCCCAGCAGGGAACGGTGAGGCTCATCAGGCCATTTTATTAGTTCCACACACACTTGTTAAGCTCTGGTCTCCAGTGGTTGTCCAGCCCGCACTCGGCCAAACCCAGGCTGTGAGCCCAACCCAGTAGGGAGGTAGATGTCTGGGAAGGTGTGCCCCTCCCTCAGGGTAGAGAAGAGACAGCAGGAAGGACAAGGAGGACTTAACAGTGGGGACTTGGTGAAGCTTGGGCAGGAGGCAGAGCAGGCTTTTTTGGGGAGTGCTGGGAGATGTTAGAAGTATAGCCTAGGTAAGGGAGGTGGCAGGAGAGGTTTGCTCAGCCTCTTTGAGCTTCAGGACCTCTTGAGACTCCTGCAGAGGTAGAAGTAGAAAACTGAAGCCCAGAGGAGGCCTGGACCTGTCCCCTATTTCTCCTGAGTGGTAAGACATCCTAGCTACGGGAGAGCGCTATGCCAGAGCCCCACTCTGCTCGTGCACGTGACTTGCACTTGAGCAAATGATGATCGGAAAAGCCCCAGCCCTGTCAGGCTGGAGGTGGATCCAGGCCTCTTTGGTTTTCTGGGGTCTGTGACTAGCTTGAGGACATCCAAGGATGTGGAGAGCTGGGGTCCTGTCAGGTCTGCAGTACCTCAGTCTTGCTTACCAGGTCTTCTTGTGGCAGCTTGGTAAGGCTTTTGTGTTTCTTCCTCTTCCCCTTGGCCTCTCCCAAACTCCTGCCAGAGATCACAAGAATGTCATTGTGGGGTTTTTCAAAGTCACCGGGGCTTAAGCAAAACTATTTGCATGGCCTGTACTAGTTTTGCTGGTGTGTGTGTGTGTGTGTGTGTGTGTGTGGTGATGGTGGTTCTGGGGGCACCTGGAGGTTCCTGGTGGCAGGAGAGTACTGCATCATGGAAGTTGAGAGCTGTGGACACAGGCTGGAGGGCTAGGCCCTGCTCTGGGGAGGTTCTCTGATGTGGGTCTCTTTGATGACTGTCTCATTCGTGATGTGGATCTCTTTGATGACTGTCTCATTCGTGCCAGGCTGCTCTGACTTTTTTCCCTCTTGACCGCTAATCATCAGTCGCACATGGTGTCAAAGTTTCTCGCGCAATCTATTCCCGGAAAGAGAAGCATCTGCAGAAGGGATCTTGGCATTTCTGTGAAAACCAAAGGGAGGTGCCTAATGCACCTCCTGGGTCTGCCTGGCTTTGCTCTATGTCTTTGGCCAAGTAGCTCCCCCTGAGCCTCAGTTCCCCTGGCTGAGCCATGTGTGAAGGAGGGACTGGACCTGGATGAACTGAGCGACTGTCTAACTTGACTGCTGAGGCATCACTGAGACCACAGAGCTATGGAAGGGGATGGCAGTCAGAAGGATGGGGTTGGACATAGGGAGGACTTCACTGTTAGGGGTTCACGAGGTGGGAGTAGGGAGGAAGGAGGGTGGATGCAGAGTTCACACACCATCTCAGGAGACTTCTTTCCAGCCAGGCTTCTTGCGTTCTCTCTGCTCTTGTCCTCCCCAAGATCTTAGCATATAGACTACACCTTCACTTAAGTTATCTGAGTTTTTTAAGGCAGATCAGATCTTGGGGTCCCCCTCCCTGCCACTTGTACTTTATCCTTGGTTCTGAAAAACCTCTTTTCTGGAATTGATTGCTGAACCTGGGGAGGCTGGGTGGAGAGGAAGTGAAGGGATGGACAGTTGGCCTGATGTGACCCTTTCCTGGTGGCCTTTTCTGGTCTCAGTTTCCCTACCTGCACAGTGGGAGTGATGAACGGGCTGTTCCCTCCCTTCTGCAGAAATGGAAGGCCAGTGGCAGATCCTCTTTTCCTAGCATCTAGATGCTCACACAGATTGGTGGAGGGGAGGCTCATCTGAGAGGAACCCTCCCACACTCTTGTCTCCTTTCCGAAGCCCCCACACATACCCTTGTCACTTGGCTCTGATGGGGCAGGAAGTGAGCTCTCAGAAGCTCACAGAATGTTGTCTTATCAGCTGCTTCCCAACTTCCCAGGCTCGGTATCAACTGCTTGGGCCTGCACTCTTCCCCTGACCCCCTGGCAACAGGGAGGGAGGGGACCTTTCCCCTGGGTCCTGAGCATGCCCTAGGCTGGTGGTCCAGGGCAGGAGATGGGGGTTTATGTTTTTGGTGCTGGAGTGGGGTTGGTCAGAGAGAGTCCAGATGTCATTTGGGACAGAGTTGCCTCTGTGCCCTTTCTCCACACTCAGGGATTGGGTGGGGTCGGGGGCTACTTGAGGGTATCCCTAATTCTTGTTTCTCATCCACAGTCAATCCCTGTTGTTACTATCCGTGTCAGAACCAGGGTGTCTGTGTCCGCTTCGGCCTCGACCGCTTCCAGTGTGACTGTACTCAGACGGGCTACTCCGGCCCCAACTGCACCATCCGTGAGCTGGGCCTCAGGCCCCTCTCTCCTGCTCCTCTGGATCTTCCTCTCTACCCTACACCTGCCTTCCTTTCTGGCCATGGCTTCCTTTGCCTGTTTGGCTTTGACCCTGCTCAAACATGGCTTCCATGGGGCTCTTTTCTTGGTTTATCCACTCTGTGGCAGTTCTTCTCCATGCTCCCTGTCCCCTGTCCTCATTTTGGGTCCTGGCTCTTTCGTGTGTCATCACTCCTAAGGGTGCTGCCTATAGATTCCTGTTTGGTCCCTATCCTCTCACCATGGGTAGCTCTGTCTGGTCTTATCAGAAAGGATGGACTCAGTGACCCCCACTGTCCCTACAGCTGAGCTCTGGACCTGGCTGCGAAATTTCCTGCGGCCCAGCCCCTCATTCACCCACTTCCTGCTGACACATGGGCGCTGGTTCTGGGAGTTTGTGAATGCCTCCTTCATCAGAGAAACACTCATGCGACTGATACTCACAGGTGGGTATGGGGCTGGGTCCCTCTAATCTGGGGAACAAGGAATCACCCCAGTTCTTGGGATTCTTGGCATCTGATAAAAACAGTGGGTGGAGACTCTCCCAAGGCCCTACATGGGAGGAGGCAGGGAAGTGGAGTGGGAGGGGAATAGACTTGTCACCATTGTTTTTGATCTGCAGTACGGTCCAACCTTATCCCCAGCCCTCCGACCTACAACTTAGCATATGACTATATCAGCTGGGAGTCCTTCTCCAATGTGAGCTACTACACTCGAGTTCTGCCCTCTGTACCCAAAGACTGCCCCACACCCATGGGGACCAAAGGTAAGGGGCAGCGGTCAGGAGCCTGAGTTCTCCTCTCCAGGTCAGAGCAGGCAGAAGAGCCGTTGCTGATTTCATAGATGGGTGGAGCAAGGCAAGACAGTTGACATGTTTAGGACCAAGGAAGGGGACAGAGAAGGCAACCAAGGTTCTTGTCTAGGGTGACAAGGAAAGTCAGAAGCAGATTCTCCCAGATGAGCCCCCCCTCCACTAATCTGTGTGAGCATCTAGATACTAGGAAAAGAGGATCTGCCACTGGCCTTCCATTTCTGCAGAAGGGAGGAAACAGCCCGTTCATCACTCCCACTGTGCAGGTAGGGAAACTGAGACCAGAAAAGGCCACCAGGAAAGGGTCACATCAGGCCAACTGTCCATCCCTTCACTTCCTCTCCACCCAGCCTCCCCAGGTTCAGCAATCAATTCCAGGAAAGAGGTTTTTCAGAACCAAGGATAAAGTACAAGTGGCAGGGAGGGGGACCCCAAGATCTGATCTGCCTTAAAAAACTCAGATAACTTAAGTGAAGGTGGAGTCTGTATTCTAAGATCTTGGGGAGGACAAGAGCAGAGAGAACGCAAGAAGCCTGGCTGGAAAGAAGTCTCCTGAGATGGTGTGTGAACTCTGCATCCACCCTCCTTCCTCCCTACTCCCACCTCGTGAACCCCTAACAGTGAAGTCCTCCCTATGTCCAACTCCATCCTTCTGACTGCCATCCCCTTCCATAGCTCTGTGGTCTCAGTGATGCCTCAGCAGTCAAGTTAGACAGTCGCTCAGTTCATCCAGGTCCAGTCCCTTCTTCACACGTGGCTCAGCCAGGGGAACTGAGGCTCAGGGGGAGCTACTTGGCTAAAGACATAGAGCAAAGCCAGGCAGACCCAGGACTCCTGGCTCCCGGCATTAGGCACCTCCCTTTGGTTTTCACAGAAATGCCAAGATCCCTTCTGCAGATGCTTCTCTCTCTGGGGATAGAGCCAACAGCATGAGGAACTTTAACACCACGTGTGACTGATGATTAGGGGGTTGGGGGCTTGAACTCAGGTGGTTAGGCTTCTGTGACAGGCATTTTTATCTGCTGAGCCATCTGCCTGGACCCCTGTATGATTTCAGGGTACAGTCTCCCTGCATACCCCATGCAGGCCTTTAATCGAAGATGCTTTTGCTTTAGCCTCCCTAGTGCTGATGTCCACCACCATACCTCGCTCTTGGTAGGAAATTTTAAAACAAATTCCAAATGTCAGTCATTTTCTTGGCAAATACTTCAAGGTCTTTCAGTAGAGCAGGTTACAGGCTACCTGTGGGGAGAGAGGACAGGTCCTAGGAGGATGCTCTGGCCTTCCTGCTTGGGATAGTTTGCCTGGGGACTTCTGGGAGCTCAGTGGTCCCCAGGGCAGGCGACAAGCAGGACCTAGGCGTCTACCGTTCTTTCCCACCTCCCTAACCAGGGAAGAAGCAGTTGCCCGATGTTCAGCTTCTGGCCCAACGACTGCTGCTGAGAAGGAAGTTTATTCCAGCCCCCCAGGGGACCAATATCTTGTTTGCCTTTTTTGCACAACACTTCACCCACCAGTTCTTCAAGACCTCTGGGAAGATGGGTCCTGGCTTTACCAAGGCCTTGGGCCATGGGGTGAGTATGCAGGCGGGACCTCAATGATACGTGCAGGCTATGACCAGAATCCAGGTGACCTGAGTGAACCTTTCTCCGTCCTCAGATAGACCTTGGCCACATTTATGGAGATAATTTGGAACGGCAGTATCACCTGCGTCTCTTCAAGGATGGGAAACTCAAGTACCAGGTAGTGCTGGCTTGGGAAACGGGACAGTGGGAAGGGCTTCCCTCATTTTCTCTTACAAAGATGACTGGGTCGGGGACAGAGATCAAAGGCTGGGAGAAGCTAACAGGGCAAAAAGCAAGTAAAGAACAGGCATGGCCTCCCATGGCCTCCCCACAGCCTCCCATGGCCTCCCAATGGCCTCCCATAGCCTCCCACAATCCCCATGGCCTTCCTTGCCCCCAATGGATTCCCATATCCCCCTGCGGCCTCCCACAGTCTCTCATGGTTTCCCAATGGCTTCCCATATCCCCCTATGGCTTTCCATGGCTCCCAATGGCTTCCAATACCCACCCCCACATGACTTTTCATGGCTCCTATGGCCTCCCATGCTTCCAATGACTCCCCATGGCCTCCCTTGGCCTCCCATGACCTTCCGTAGTCTCCCAGAGATGCTTTCATTCATTTTGCTGACTTACTTTGTGGAATGGGCACCATGATGGGAATTGTGAAGGTGATGAGCAGTGTCCGTCTTAGTTATAGGCCCAGTCATCAAGAAACCATAGTCCATCAGGGGTCATGTACATGAATGTCAGGGTATGGGGGCCCACAATCCATCAGGGGTCACACACATGAATGCCAGGGTATGGGGAACCACAGTCCATCGGGGGTCACACACATGAATGCCAGGGTATGGGGAACCACAATTCATCAGGGGTCACGTACATGAATGCCAGGGTATGGAGACCACAGTCCATCAGGGGTCACACACATGAATGCCAGGGTATGGGGAACCACAATCCATCAGGGGTCACACACATGAATGCCAGGGTATGGGGACCACAGTCCATCAGGGGTCACACACATGAATGCCAGGGTATGGGGAACCACAGTCCATCAGGGGTCACATACATGAATGTTAGGGTATGTGGGCCCACAGTCCATCAGGGTTCACACACATGAATGTCAGGGTATTGATGTGGGAGTGATTTCTTTCTAATCTGTTGCTTTCATTGGTTAACTAATAAAGAAAACTGCTTGGCCTGATAGGACAAAAAATTAGGTAGGTGGAGTAAACAGAACAGAATGCTGGGAGAAAGAAGCTGAATCAGGCAGTTGCCATGATTCTCCCACTCCAGACAGACACAGGTTAAGATCTTTCCTGGTAAGCCAGCTCGTGGTGCTACACAAAATATTAAAAATGGGTTAGATCAATATGTAAGAGCTAGCCAATAAGAGGCTGAAACTAATGGGCCAAGCAGTGTTCAAAAGAATACAGTTTCTGTGTAATTATTTCGGGTATAAAGCTAGCCGTGCGGGCGGCCGGGTGGCAGGAAGCAGCCCGCCGCTCCACCAGCCGGGTATGGGGAACCACAGTCCATCACGGGTCACACACATGAATGCTGGAGTATCGGCTGTAGCAAGATTGCTTGGGTAACCAGAGCTGTCAAACAGTAGTGTGAACCTCATATGTAATTCAAATTTCCTAGTGGCCACATTAAAAGTGAAAGACAGGTAAGATGGATTTTAGTAATATACTTTACTTGGGCTGGTAAGATGACTCAGCTGGTAAAGGCATTTGACACCAAACCTGACAGCCAGTGTTTGATCCCTGTGACCCATGTGGAGAAAGGAGAGAACCTGTTCCTACAAGTTGTCGTCTGACCTAAACAGGTTCGCTTCGGCACCACTGTGCTCTTGCCTCGTGCACACATAAATAAATAAACGTAATAAAATTTAAAAAGGTTTTCATTGGAGGTAGCTGATCTCTCTCTAGATTTCATAAAAATTATAACTCAATAAGTAGATTCATGTACCCAATAGCTGAGACATCCACTTTAAAATTTAAAATTAAGGGACTGGAGAAATGGCTCAGCAGTTAAAAGCTTGCCACTCTGCCACAGGATCTGGGCTTGCTTCCTAGGACCCACAAGAGTCTCAGGACTGTCGGCAACTCCAGCTCTAAGGGATTGATGCCCTCTTCTGGCCTCTGTGGGCATCCCCACACATGAGGCATATAAACATACATACAAAAGTGAATCTTAAAAAAGAAAAATTTTAAACAAAAGTCAAGTAAAATCTAAGTGAAACAAAATAGTCAAATTTGGAGGACCAGGGGCCATGGGTGGCTAGTGGCGACTATATTGGATTATGGAAATCTGAACGAATGGAACGAAAATTCACTGGGGCGTCTTCAGAGCTGAGAACAGTCCTTGGCATATAGCTTGGCAGTGTGTATATTTCATGAGCGGATGAAGAAGAGACCAGCAACCTAGTTACTATTGTATAACTGCCACCAACCAGCTGCTACCGTCGGGGGCCTCGAGGAGAAGTTGGAGTTGCAGCAGCAGAACTGCAGAAGCCAAGACGGGGCCAGAGTCAGCTCTCCAGGGTTTAGCTGTGAGAAGCTTGGAGGCAGGAAGATCCAAGGGTGCGAAGGAACGACTGGGTTAAAGGAGGGAGCAGGCGTCTGTAGTATGTAGGTTTCTGACCTCTGCTGAGAGCGGAGGGTGGCTGGCAGAGTTGCAAGCTCACATAGCTGGCCTGTGATGCTAGAGTTGAAGTTTTTGTTGTTGTTGTTGTTTTGTTTTGTAAGTGGGTGTGCTGGCTGCTTTGTACCTAGAAGGATGTCTAAGAGCAAGAGTTGGCCTAGGGCAGGTACTTAGGGAGAACCAGGCAGGCGGGTCAGGGTTGAGGAAGTAGAGCTGGAACACAGGGCCCCGGATGTGGAGAGGGATCTTGGAGGAGGGCTGGAGTCAGCTGCGGCTGCTCTGCCCGGCCCTAGGTTGCCAGGCGGCCCCATCCCACAGGTGCAGGACGGAGAGGTGTACCCACCGTCAGTGGAACAGACGTCCGTGTTGATGCGCTACCCACCCGGTGTCCCGCCCGAGAAGCAGATGGCCGTGGGCCAGGAGGTGTTTGGGTTGCTCCCAGGGCTGATGGTCATGTCCACGATCTGGCTGCGTGAGCACAACCGCGTGTGCGACCTGCTAAAGGAGGAGCACCCCACCTGGGATGACGAGCAGCTCTTCCAGACCACCCGCCTCATCCTTATAGGTGAGCATGCCCGAGGAGCATGCCCGAGGAGCTCTAGAGTTACCGAACTGGGGAATTCACAGCCTGAGCCCCAAGCCAGGTTTGGCCACCCATACTCAGTAACCCAAATAAAAGTAAAACAAATTAACAGTGAAAAGCGAAAAAAGACAGTTAGTCAGTGTGGTCACATTGGTGAGAGGGACGGTTGCTGGTGTCTGAGACCTCAGTCGGGGCCTCCAGGCTGCAGCTTCAGATCCTGAATGTGTTGCTGGAAGGATTTGCTACGACACTTAGTCAGAATGTTCTGGGCATATTTGTTTGGTTACCTCGAATCCCAGTTATTTTCCCCCCTGTGCTGTACCCAGCTCCCGCTTGGGCTACCACCCAGTTTGGCATTAAGATTCTCAGCACACGAGGATCAAATGTCAGCTTACCCCACCCTTAGGAACGTCCCAACCTCCCCTCTCTCAGTTTATCAGCTTTTGTGGAGTTTGGGAGATGCTCGGTGACTCAGGGACAAGATATTTTTGTGTCTACTACAGGGGTGGGTCTGTAACCTGAAATGTCAGATGGCTTCCTGCCTGGGAGCTTGGACCCTGTCACCTCTGTCCTGACTACTCTGTGTGAGTCACCCATCTCTGGGCATTACTGGGCATGGCTGGTCCCAATTACAGCGGCGAATTCACTGGCTTCAGGAAGAGCTGGGTACTGGGGATGAGAGAACTCTGAGGGTGGACCAGCTGAGCTTTCTTCTGAAGTCTCTGGTTAGAGGTTGCCCAGCACCGTGGCTGGTGAAGAAGCTGTGATCAAAGTCAGGACTGTGGCTAACCTGTGTCCACATGGTTGAGGTTGCCTGTCCCACGCCAACAGCATAAACTTTGCCTGTTGTCTACTCTTCCCATGGCCTGACACATGGTCACACGGGAATCACGTGGGAATTTATAGAGCCCACAGTTTGCAGGTAAGAAGGGTGAGCTGAGCTCAGATGAAGAAGCTGGAGACATGTGAAGCCATAGCTGCTAACCAAATCCTCCGGCTCCAGGTCAGTTTACTAAAAAAGCCAGCTCATGTGCTGGCCTGGGCCAGACACCAGTTTCCTGTAACTACCTGCTGGCCGATTATCCTGTTGTCTGGGTGTGTCCAACTTACTTCTTTCTCGGCCGTTTCCGTTGTGTATAACTGGTTCCCAAGGGGTCAAGGAAATCCCTGCCCAGGAGACTGTAATGCACATAACGACACATGAGAACACACATGATAACTGTAGTGTGTTTAATGGAATGCCCAAGGCTGCGCTCCCAGCAGTGCAGCGCTCCTAGCAGTGCGGCTTTCTCTGCAGTGGCTGTCAGGTGGTGTCTCTGAAGCCTGCGCCCTCACTAAGGGTTTGCATGAAATGACACTCCTCACTAACACAGCATTATATTTTTATATCTTTCAGGGTTTCTCAGCTTTTTCTTTTTCAGATTCAAACTTTTGGCTCCTTAAGTCCTGGGTTTTAGTTTAGGGGCTTGTGCCACCATGACTTCTCCAAACCCTTGTCACAGTCTGCAGGGAAGACAGTTTTTTTAAAAAATATTTATTCTGTGTATTTTGGTGATTTTGCCTTCATGTATATCTGTGTACCATATGCATGCCTGGTGCCCGAGACGGTCAGAAGAGGACGTCAGATCTCTTGAAGCTGGAGTTGCAGATGGTTGTGAGCTACCATGTCGGTGCTGGGAGTTGAACCTGGGTCCCCTAGAAGAGCATCCAGTGTTTGTCACCTCTTTCCATCTCCCTCTAGCCCCTGGATTTCTCCCTGACTGGGCCCAGGGCCTCCTTCTGGAGCAGCAATGCCCCTGTCTGGGGAGCTCAGCCAAATCTGAGATAGTGTTTTCACATCCCTTGAGAAGGACAGAAAGCAGAAGTGACCAGGGGAATGAATGAGCGTCAGCAACAGCGGGGGTGGGAGTGGGGGTGCGGGGACGAGGCGGGGTGGGGTAAAAACAAGCTCTTTTCATGAGCTTCCCGGTTTCCCACACATGAAGCTTTGCTGACCCTGTTCCCCATCTTTCTCACACAGGGGAAACCATCAAAATTATCATTGAGGAGTATGTGCAACACTTGAGTGGCTACTTCCTGCAGCTCAAGTTTGATCCGGAGCTGCTGTTCCGAGCCCAGTTCCAGTACCAAAACCGCATTGCCGTGGAGTTCAACCATCTCTATCACTGGCACCCACTCATGCCTGACTCTTTCAAAGTGGGCTCGCAAGAGTACAGCTACGAGCAGTTTCTGTTTAACACCTCCATGCTGGTGGATTATGGTATCGAGGCACTGGTGGACGCCTTCTCCCATCAGAGGGCTGGCCGGGTAAGCTTCAGAGAAATAGAGGGTGGGCTCTGGGAGCTAACAGACTTGATCCAAAACCCAGTTTTCTCATCTGTGGGATGAGCATAGTGTTACTT
This sequence comes from Chionomys nivalis, assembly GCF_950005125.1. Lineage (NCBI taxonomy): Eukaryota > Metazoa > Chordata > Mammalia > Rodentia > Cricetidae > Chionomys > Chionomys nivalis. The sequence goes on from NC_080107.1 coordinate 51,698,614, forward strand.
ACTTTTTTTTTTTTTTTTTTTTTTTTTTTTGAGACAGGGTTTCCTCTGCATAACCACCCTGACTATTCTGGAACTCACTCTGTATACCAGGCTGGCCTCGAACTCACAGAGATCTGCCCGCCTCTGCCTCCCGAGTGCTGGGATTAAAGGTGTGTGCCACCACCACCCGGCTCATAGTGTCACTTCTACAGGTGGTCGTAAATATCTCTTTAGGAATTCTCTCATTCAGGTGACAGTACCAGGGTTCATTAGTCACTTTCATATTAGTATGTCTCAAATACCTTACCGAAAAAACTCAAGGGAAGAAGGGTTATTTTGGCAGTGTCACAACGAGGAAGCCATGGCAGAGTGACCCTGTCTGTGGCAGCAGAAGCTCAAGGCAGAGGTGTTCATGTCACAGCAGACCAGGAAGTAATGAGATGGCAACCAGGCGCTGAGCTGTAGCCTTTAAAGTCTGGCTTATAGTGACCTGTTTTCTTCAGCTTGGCCACACCTTCTAAAGGCTCCTCAGTGTTCCCAATAGTGCCACCATTTGGGGAGCAAGTGTTTAAAATATAAACCTATGGGATATGTTTCAGGTTCAGACCACAGCACAGACACTACTTCAGATGCTTGGGATGTGGCGATGAACAAGATTGACATGGTTCTTGGACCCTGTCCTTTTGGCATGTACACCATAAAAGGAAGACAGTCCAATCACAACTAACATCATTCGAGCTAGCACCATGACAGGTGCTTGCTAATGTCCTCAGAATGATAAGATGTTGAGGACCATATTTCAGAAAGCCATGGTACTCTGTCAACTCTGTAACCCTGAGTTGGGTGTTAGAGAGATGGCAAAGTAGAGATGGTAAAGATGGGCATGGATTTCCCCTGAAGAGGGGTGGTGATGGTGACAGGGATGATTGTGTTCCAGAGGACAGCATGTGCAAAGGCTTGAGGGTCAGAGGGCTTGGACTCTGAGGGACATGAGGACCCTGTTAGGATCTGGTAATATACTTGACTGTGCCTGTATGAAATGCCTTTTGAGTTCTGTATTTCCTATCAGCTGAATTGTGTCTTACCCAAATTAATATGCCATGATCCTAACCCTCAAGACCTCAGAATAATATTTGGAGATACTGTCTTTAAAGAGACATTTAAGACGAACTAGGAAATTGGGGTGGGCATTAATCCAATGTGACTGGGATCGTTGTAAGATAAGGAGATTAAGACAGACTCATCCAGAAGGAGAGCCACGTGCAGACACAGGGAGGCAGTGGCTATCTATAAACCAAAGAGGCTGGCTTCAGAAGGGACCAAGCGTTAGACACACTAGACTTCACACAGAGACTAAGCTTCAGTTAATTGAGACACCACTGTCATGGCCCTGGCAGACAAATGCATTCTCTTGGGATTCTTAGTCAGCCCCTCTGAAATCACTCCTTCCCTACAGCTGGAAACTCCTCATTCTTCACCTGTCTTGAGTCCTTTGCTTCTCTGTCTTCACTGCCTCCTACCCCACAGGAAGCTGTGACACTTAGTGGGTTTACATTTCCTCCTGATAATTTGACTGCAATTAGCATTTGCTGCCCCCTGAGTACCCTATGCTCTCTGTGGGTATGAGATGGGACAGAAGCCTTTGTGTGGGACTGTGTGACTGCTAAGTGTGTGGAAGGTCTGGGTTTTGAAGCTGGGAGAAGATAGCAGCTATTGACTCAGGGTATTAAAAAGGAGCAGAGGCAGGACAAAGCAGGCCTTTCTCCAATGAACATCACGATGGCCACTGTGTGATGTTGCCATGTGACCGGCATTGTGACAATGCTTTATTTTACTACAATATATCAGGTGGATGCTTCCACACTCCCCATGTTTGCATATGAGGAAACCCAAGCATAATCTGTCCTTGTGTTTGCTGCCAGGGTTTCCCAACAAAATGCTTCAAAGTGGATGGCTTAAGATAATAGACGTGTCCTTCACTGGGGAGTGGCAGCGTGGCCACTCTCTGAGGGCTCTAGAGAGGAATCTGTTCTTAGCCTTTCTCACTGGACTCCCACAGTCCTTGGTTAGTTCCTGACTTGTAGAAGAAGTGTCAGTCAACTGTCTGCCTCTTCCCCTTGTCACATGGTGTCCTCTCTGTGTCTGGGCTGGGCCAGAGGTGCACTGTAACTCCAGCACTCTGGGAGTGGAAGTAGGACCACCAGGTCATTTCAGCTCCTGGGCTGGTTCTAGGTCCGCGTGGGGTACATGAGACCCTGTTTCGAAACTTGAAAACAAACAAACAAGGCATAACTTCTTGGATTAGGATCTCCCCTAATCAAGCATGACTTTATTTCGTCTATACCAGTGAAGGCGATAGGGAATGCATCTAAGACTTCTTCCCAAATGGATGTCTGAAATGGTAGAGTACTGAACCACATACATACTTTTTTCCTATACATATGGACTGTGGTGGTAAAGTTTAACTTACAAGTTAGGTACAATAAGAGACATAGTAATAATAGAAACGTTGAATATATGCATAATAATTTTCTGTAATAAAAGTATATAGTGTGATTTTTCTCTCTCAGTGGTGTGCAGTACTCGCCCCTCAGGATAATGTGAGCTGATATTGTGTCTATGTGAGGACATGGGGTGAGATGAATGTCACAGGTATACGATGCTTAGTTTACTGTGTAGGGGTTACCTGTGCATAGCACTTCAATATCATGACAGTTGACCTGATAACTGACAGATGTCAGATGATTGACAAGCCAGGGGTCTTGTGCAGTACAGACATGCTGAACGAAGGCATGATTCATATTCTGGGCAGGATCAAGAGACTCCTCATTAGATTTCATCACGCTACTCAGAATAGCATGCGATTTAAAACTTAGGAATTGTTTATTTCTGGAATTTTCCATTAAATATTATCAGATTGTAGTTGCCCGTGGGTGATGGAAAGTGCGTGAAGCCAAGCCACCAGCAAGGTGAGACTATTACATTTTCAGCTAAGGTCACATTTGTGGGTGCTGCAGGTTAGATAGGGCATCTTTGGGTGGGGGCACGATCCCAGCCACACAGCTTGGCATGGCCAGAGCTGGGGTTGGAACCACTCTCTGCTTGCTGTTCCAAGTTTGCTTTGCTCTGAGTTGTATGATTTCAATTCAACTGTTTTTCTTTCCGGCTCAATTATACTTGTTCAATCAAAACAGATCTCAGAAGTAGAGCTTCCTTTAAACTGGTGCCCTGTAACTATTATGACTTTTGTGGGTTGTGTGTGAGTGTGTGTGTGTGTCAGAAGTCAGCTGTGGGTGTCACTCCTCAGGAACTGTTCACTTGACTTTTCAGACAGGATCTCTTACTTGGCCTGGAGCTTGCCAGGTGTGCTAAGCAGGCCGGACCACAAGTCCTGGGGATCCAGAGTCCTTCTTTTTCATCTAGACTCTTTTTCTCTTTCAACAAAAGCGACACTACCTCTTGGTGTGACTCCAAAGAGCTCCAGTCACTAGAGAGTGGAGTGCTGCACACTTCAGTGTTGGGGGAGCAGGCGGAGATAGAGCCAAACCACAGTGTCATGACCACTGGGCTGCACCCCATTCTCTGTTCTGGTTCAGAAAGACCTGGAGTTCTTTTAGGACCTTACACAGGACAGTCTGGCCTGGTTCCTAGACTGACAGCTGTGCTAATGTCTTGGCAGATTGGTGGGGGTAGGAACTTTAACCGCCACGTTCTTCATGTGGCCATGGATGTCATCAAGGAGTCCCGAGAGATGCGCCTACAGCCCTTCAATGAATACCGGAAGAGGTTTGGTATGAAGCCCTACACCTCCTTCCAGGAGCTTACAGGTAGGTGGCAGCCGCTGCTTCCTGGGCGCAGTCTCTATCCTTGAGACATGCCAAGGAAGTGAGGGAGATCACAAGGACAGAGATTGGGATGGTGCAGATGGCCAACACTACACTGGACATTGTGAGGGAAGGCAGAGATGTGGCAGCACCCTACATGGGAAGATGATGATCTTCCTGGTGGGTTTGAGGGATAAATAGGAACTTTCCAGGTTGGAAATAGAAAGAGAAGAACTTCAGGTTTGGCAAGGGGGGAAACAAAGGCACAGAGGCGAAGAAGGTAGGTCTCCTCTGGGAGGATAGCCATAGATGTGACCGGAGCAGGGGGCTTGTCTTGGGAGATGCCATGTGGTGAAGGGAGGTTGGCACTGAACTAGGATCGTGGGTGTTGAAGGCATGGGTTTGTCCTGTCTAGAGAGCTTGGGCAGAGGTAAGGCCTTGAAATCTTCCTCGAGGGGATCAATACAGGCTGTTTTCTCCATGTTGTGATGGCCCAAGATTTAAGTCCAGAGAATGGAATGAGTTTGAGGTCATGAACTCTTTGGGGACCGATCTAGGTCTCCTTTGTCACCACGTAGTCCCAGTCAAAGTGCCCATTTGCTCTTTCTTTCCTAATTATTCGCTGATGCCTGCAGAGCCACATTTTAGGTCATTTTCCCAGTGGACGAAATTGTTCTCCTGGGGTCTCTGTTGTCCCTAGAGAAAAACTGAATCTAGAAGGTTCCATCCCCAGGTCCATCTTAACAAAACTGTGACTCTGATGATATGTTCTTGTTCTGCAGGAGAGAAGGAAATGGCAGCTGAGTTGGAGGAGCTGTATGGTGACATCGATGCCTTAGAGTTCTACCCAGGGTTGCTTCTGGAAAAGTGCCAGCCCAACTCTATCTTTGGGGAGAGCATGCTAGAGATTGGGGCTCCCTTTTCCCTCAAAGGTCTCCTAGGGAATCCCATTTGTTCTCCAGAGTATTGGAAGCCCAGCACATTCGGTGGTGATGTGGGCTTCAACCTTGTCAACACAGCCTCACTGAAGAAACTGATCTGCCTCAACACCAAGACCTGCCCCTATGTTTCCTTCAGTGTGCCAGAGTCACCTGGAGACAAGGGGCCTGCTGTCGAGAGACCGTCCTCAGAGCTGTGAGGGGCATGGAGGCAACCTTCCAGAAGGAAAAGCTTTGTGCTTGTCCTTCTAGGATGCTGAGGTGAGGTAGATGGACTTCACAGTTTGTTTCTTGGCTCGGCACAGCACTGAGAGAGCTGACAATTAGAACTTTGGATCTCACCCTTGTCTAGAATATTGTGATTTTGCCATTCTGGGATGCTGGATTCTTTGTTAACCCTTAAAAACTGTAAGAGTAGTTTTTAACTGGCTTCCCAGAACTTGGCTCCTTGTTGACAACCCAGAAGGTTAGATTTCTTGTTCATTTAGAGTATACACTTAAAACTTTATATTATAGGGCATGGTGTGGTCTCACACACCTTAGTCCCAGCACTTGAGAGGCAGAGGCAGTTGAATCTTTGTGAGTTTGAGGCCAGTCTGGTTTACATAGTGAGTTCTAGGCTAGCCACGGCTACACAGTGAGGCTCTGTCTGCAAACAAACAAACGAGCAAACAAACTACCTTAGGGTTAGAGTTCCTAACAAAATCCCTTGAAAGGTGAAAGGTTTCTTAATTTTCTTGCTAGAATCTGGGGCCCCTCCAGAGTGTTGACTATCTGATTGGTAACTCAGGAGGTCATGTTCCTGGTCAATGATCCATAACATGGGCCAGACCAGTCCAGATCTGAATGCCTAGAATGTGGACTGGTTAATTCTCCTGTTCAGTGGGATGGACACAGAACAAAAGGCCCCAGTGCCCAGCAAGGACTGCCTTGCCCACTTCTGTTTCTATGCTGAAGGGCAAATAAGATGTTCTTAGGAGCCACACTTAGACCCTTTCCAGAGGTGTGGAAGGGACAGGTGGAAGGCCACCACAGCTCTGTCCCCATCCAGGTCTTTATTTGTGGCAGCTGTTGTTCATGAAGCTAATAAAATTATCTCTCCAAAGTTGCCTGTTATATATCTCATTAAGTCACATCTGCAAGAAAACCCTGATGAGGCTTTCCCCCTACTCTCAGGCCAGGTGTGCCTGAAGCGTGGCCCTACCTACAGGCCAGGTGTGCATGAGATGCTGCCCTACCCACAGGTCAGGTGTGCATGAGACACAGCCCTACCCACAGGCCAGGTGTGCCTGAGACGCGCCCCTACCCTCAGGTCTGGTGTGCCTGAGGCGTGGCCCCACCCACAGGCCAGGTGTGCATGAGACACAGCCCTACCCTCAGGTCTGGTGTGCATGAGATGTGGCCCCACCCACAGGCCAGGTGTGCCTGAGGCATGGCCCCACCCACAGGCCAGGTGTGTATGAGATGCAGCCCTACCCACAGGCCAGGTGTACAGGAGATGTGGCCCTACCCACAGGCCAGGTGTGCCTGAGGCGTGGCCCCACCCACAGGCCAAGGGTGACCCTGGAGTCTGTCCTAGCATGCTTGCTTTTTCCTTTCTGCTTCATCTGTATCTTTGGGCCCAAATCGGCATTTGTCAGTCCATTCACCTAGAATATTAACTTCCAGCTCTGGAGATGTCCATGTAGTTCCCGTTAGCTGACTAAAATGGTATCCTCTTACGGAAGAGACAGGCGAGACCATGGAACCTGGGAAGAAGAGCACACTACTCTGTGCCAACTTTTCACACCTGATTCTCATTTGTTGTCATTGGGACAGTGCGGGGTGGGTGGTATAACCTCAGAACTGCAGAATGGCCAAGTGACATGCCAGTCCCATAGGACCCAGAACCAGGCTTGGAAGCCAGTTCGTCTCCCTCCTGTTTGGCTCTGGCCTCTGGTCAACATGAGAGGCTCGGGTTTGGTGGGAAGGTGGCTTCCACTTTATGTGCTGTGCGGGCCGCTTGCTCATGGCCACTGCTGACTGTGCACGAGGTACTTGGATGGAGACATGACTGTGAGGGGCCAGTTCTGAGGAGGCTTCTGCTCTTCAGAGCTCATATTTCAACGGAGAGGGGACAGACAACAGGTACCACAGTGGAGATCTGGCTGTTGGCACCTTTTCTCTATAGTCTTATCCTGGTTCTCTTTACCGTACTGCATAGATTCTATGTCCATGAAGGTCAGGAAAAGCCTTTGTGCTCCACTCTTTGGACCTAGCATACTTCCAGAACTGTGGCCATGGAAAGAGAGGGACTAGGGTTGGGCTGGAGGTCTTCAGGGCTGGGTCCCATCCTTCAGAAAGCCTCTTCCTAGCTGTCTAGTTAGGGGCCACTCTCAGCATTTCTTCCTGGCCCTGCTGCACATCAAGAATTTAATCACTGCCACCCCACTTCCCAACTCTTTCTAACATATGGATCCTTTGGGTGCCAAACATGACCAGCGAGCACTGCTTTCTTGTTCTCGCTTACCAAGTCTCTGTTTTCCCCTTTCAATACCTGGTCATTTGCCCATTTCTGGTCCTTTCTAATGTCAGTCTTTTAAAAACTTAATTAAAATGTAATTACTTCATTTTCCCCTCCCTTTCTTCTTTCCAACCCCTCCAGTGTCATATAGGCTCACTCCTCTCAAATTCATGCCTCTTTAGCTATTATTGTTACATATATATGGATAAATCTATAGATAAAACCTAAGTCAATTTAGTGTTTTACACACACACACACACACACACACACACACACACACACACACACTTTTAGGGGTGACCATTTGCTATTGGATAGTCATTTATAGGCTCATTCCTGAGGAAGACTGATTCTCTCTCTCAGCAGTCATTAATTGCCTGGATTTCTTTATTTGGGCCCTGTGAGAGTTCCTCCATCTGCATCGGCATGCCATTTCGTCTCTTTCTTATTAACACCCTTTCCCCCCACCAGGGCTTCATAATGTAGCCCTGGATGGCCTGGAACTAGCTATGTAGATTAGATTGGCCTTGAACTCATAGAACTCTGCCTGCTTCTGCCTCCCGAGTGTGCTACATGCATGCTTTAATACCAGTTTTAACAATTATATCAGGAGTGTATTCTGGCCAAAGGCAGGGATATGATCCATGCCAGGCAGCCAGACACCCTGACCTTTACTGTTGGCCCCAGAAGTGTATTCCATTGAGACTGAGATGCTGATTGACTCATCCCTGAAGCTAAAGCTAAGTTCCCAGATTGTTGGCTCCTGCTTTGAAGAACCAGGGCAGTTGCATTTCCTAACCTCAAAACTTCAGCTTTTAAACTGAGTATGGTGGGGGCACAGCCTTTAATCCCAGCACTGGGGAGGCAGAGACAGGCGGGCCTCAGAGTTCTAGGCCAGCCTGGTTTACAGGAGTTCCAGGACAGCAAGGGGGCTATGTAGAGAGATCTCATCTCAAAAAACTGCTTCAGCTTTTCCCTCCACAGTGTGGCTTGTTTCAGCAGCTTTTTATCTTTTATTTGTATCAATGTTGATGTCTGTTGCTTACAACCAAACTGTGACGGCTGTGAGGTGTAGAAGAACCAGCATGGGCCTGTAGTCGGGGAGGCACAACCAGACCACTGCTTTGGAAACAGTCTCTGGTGGGTTGGGCAAAAGAATGGATCAGAAAGACTTTGTAGCTACACTCCAAGGAAGAGATAGTGGCAGCTAGGTTGGGCTGTGATGGGGTGGCCTACAAGGGGATTGCTCTCTGGAGTGCAACTGCCTTGACTTGCTTAGTGTTCAGCTTTGCATACATTCGAAGCAATCCACACTAATTTATTGTGTGCGCAAGTGTGCATCCACAGCTGGTGGGAGTCACTTGTCTCCTCTCATCACGACAGCTCACCAGACACTGAGTTCAAGTAGTTATGCTTGGAGCCTGAGCCGTTGCTCTGGGCTGAATAAAAGTTTCCTCAAACCAAACATGTTGGTTTAGACAAGAGGTCTCAGTCAAAGTGAAAGGAGGCGCGCTGGCACCCCTCCTAGGGTTTTGGGTTGGTGGGGGCTGGGCTGCAGGGACCATTCTGAAGACAGTCTCTAGATGCAGCTCATATCTAGAACCAGCTGATTTTAGCAAGGATTACTCTTGGTGGTATAGGTGGGCTTGTTCTAGTCAGTTGTAAAGTTTTTGAACAAAAACCTGTTTCTGAAAAACCAACAACAACAAAAATATGCTTGCTTCATGGCTTGCCATTTCTGTTAGCCTCCTTTCTGTGTTTAGATTTTAGGCTAGCCAATGCCAGCAGCGGTGTGAGACCAGTTGCCCACATAAAGATTTTTTTCCCTGTATGTACTATACACCATTGTACCTTGTCCGGGTTGCTTCCCTGGAGGATTGCTCTTTTGCTTTCATTCAGGGTGGTCAGTACGAACAACAGAAGCCACGCTAGCCTTTCAGAATAGGAAAGGATGTATTATAGGCTTGCATAGCGCACAGACATTGACAGGACCAGAGCCAGGCTTGGGAGCTTCTTGCCTAAGAACAGTGGCCTCTGGCCTGGATGCGGCCATCTCAGATTACATCCATGTTGCCAAAGCTACTGTTGGGTCTGGAGAGCTGGTGGCTACTTTCATTGTCCTCGTTAGAAAATGGATTCTCTGTGGTGTCTGCACCTCACTTCCTATTTTGGTCATGTTTATTTCATATATGACTGCTGGAGACAAGCTTATATGTCTGAACCCGCTCTAAGCAGGGGTGAGGAAGTGAATCTTCTGGCTTGGATCTTGGAGAGATCACAGACTCATCATGTGGGACGTTACCTGTGATGAAAAAAGTATCCAAAGGGCTGGAAATATGCCCAGCTTTTTGTCTCTGTTTCCATCCTTGGAATCCTACAGAGGCCATCAGACGGTACCACAGTTGACTGTGAACATCTCAGGGGAGCTGCAGCCCAGCGCAGAAGGCTGGGAAATGCTTGTTGCCCATCTTTTAGTCAGGCTCATGGGAAGTGTCAACGTATTAGATATGCTCACCTTCCTACTCAACCACACTCTTCCGATAAAAAGAGACTCAACAGAAGCAGCTGGTGTGAGTGACAGCGAGAACTAGGACTCAGGGCAGGGAGGTTGCTCAGTGGATAAAAGGCGGCTGTGCAAACCTGATGATCTGAGTTCAGCTGTTCAGAATGCATGTAAAAGCAAGGCAGAGAGAAACAGTGTGGTGCGTATCATGTCTGCAGATAGACAGAGTGGTGAGTGACTACAGACAGAGTGGTGTGTGTCTGCAGATAGACAGACAGACAGTGTGGTGTATGTCTGCAGACAAACAGTGTGGTGCGTGTCTGCAGAAAGACAGTGTGGTGCGTGTCTGCAGACAGACAGACAGAGTGGTGAGTGTCTGCAGACAGACAGAGTGGTGCGTGTCTGCAGACAGACAGAGTGGTTTGTGTCTGCAGACAGACAGAATGGTGCGTGTCTGCAGACAGACAGACAGTGTGGTGCGTGTCTGCAGACAGACAGACAGAGTGGTGCGTGTTTGCAGACAGACAGACAGTGTGGTGCGTGTCTGCAGACAAACAGAGTGGTGCGTGTCTACAGACAGACAGACAGACAGAGTGGTTTGTGTCTGCAGACAGACAGTGTGGTGCGTGTCTGCAGACAGACAGAGTGGTTTGTGTCTGCAGACAGACAGAGTGGTTTGTGTCTGCAGACAGACAGAGTGGTGCGTGTCTGCAGACAGACAGACAGTGTGGTGCGTGTCTACAGACAGACGGACAGAGTGGTGCATGTCTGCAGACAGACAGTGGTGAGTGTCTGCAGACAGACAGAGTGGTGCGTGTCTGCAGACAGAGACAGTGTGGTGCGTGTCTGTAGTCCCAGCACTCCTGGAGTGCAGACATGAGACTCCCCTCTTCCTCCTACCACACAGAAGCTCATGAGCCAGCTAGCTTGGAGCAATCTATGTAGCCGTGTCTAACAAGAGAGACCTTCCTCAAAAATGAGATGAAAGATGAGAACTGACTCCTGTGATTGCCTTCTAACCACACATGCACTGTGGTATATGAGCGCTCTCACACACAATCACAAACACACACACACAATCTATATATTTAATCTTTATTAGTGTGTATGTGCAGGTGTGAGTGAGTGTCAGCGTGTGTATGCTAAGGTCATGTGGAGGTCAGAGGACAACTTTCAGGACCTGATTTTCTCCTTCCATCTTGGGACTTGGGGATGGACACAGGTCACCATGCATTTTCAGTAAACCTGTACTTACTGAGCCATCTTACCAGCCACAAGCAACATTAGAAAAAGAAAAGGTAAAATTAAGTTGCTTTAATTTGGGAATGCAAGGAGGTATTTCCTCTCTACCCTCTTATACCCACTCTACTGGTTTTATTTGAAGCTGATTCCACCCCCAGGCTTGGCTAAGTATTTCTTTGTCTCTCTTTGTTTATGCTTTTGAATAAACATATTTGTGAGTCATTTGCACAACTGAAGGTTTGGGGGCAACCTGGTCATATAACCGTACAGACTTCCATGGCAGGTCCCTACTTCCCATCCCTGGCCCTTGTAGTATAACACCCTACACAGAGCCTAAGTACACACCTTGATGAGTTTTTATTCATCTGGCCAGCAAGGACATCAAGATGTAGATATTTTCAGCATTCTGGAGGTCTCTTTTATGCTCTTCTGTGGTCAGGAACACCAAAGCTAACTGCTATTGTAACTCCTACCACCAGGTTAGTTTTGACTACTTAAAAACTTCATTCAAATATTGTCACATGGTGTGTTCTTTTTGTGTGTCTGGCTTCTTATTATCCTAGGTATCTGTTTGGCTGTGTAAAGGTTTTGTGTGTATGTATGTAGTCACCTGTTGATGAGCATCTGTGCTGTTTCCACTCACTTATCATGTAAGATGGAGCCTTCCTTTATTCAACATCTACTTCCACATCTCCTTTGCCCTGGCGGCTAGTGGAAAGAGAAAATAGATCTCCTGCGGGGAGGGAAGGGACTACGTTTATAGGGAGTCTGCCCTGTGGAGGATTTCCACTGCCTGCCACGTGTGCTCCACTGCCTGCCACGTGTGCACCACTGCCTGTCACGTGTGCTCCACTGCCTGCCACGTGTGCTCCACTGCCTGCCACGTGTGCTCCACTGCCAGTCATGTGTGCTCCACCGCTGGTCACGTGGACCCGTTCTGACAGCACTGTGAGCAGGGATTTTCTGTTTCATGAGGACCAAATTGAGGTTTGGTAAATTCAGACAACTTGGGGCTGGGGAGATTGTTCCATGATTAAGGTGCTTGCCATATAAGGCTTAGGACCCAAGCTCAGGCCCCCAGAACCCAAGGAAAGCTAGACACATCCATAATTTCAGGAGTCTATGGTAAGATGGAAGGGAGAGACAGAGAGGGAAGAACTTGTGGACACTCTCAGGTGGGTAAGCTTGACAGAGATAGTATCGAACAACAACATTCCAGTCTCAAACAAGGTGGAAGGTGAGGACCACCCCTGAGGTTGCCCTTTGACCTCCACATGTGCATCACAAGGCACAGATGACCATATTTACACACATGAACACGCTCACACACATTAAAAAAGAAAAGGAAAGAAAAAAAAACTGACAACTTGCTCAAAGCCAGATATCTCTGAAGTGTCAAGGGTTGGTGATGGTCTGATGGGCAGTGGTTACATTCCCAGGTATGGACTTGCCCCATCTGAGCCTCACCCAGGTCATCCAGAAGCTGAATCACAGCGGGCAATGGGAGAAGAGAGAGAGCTGAGGTGTGGCAGGCCTCGGAAGTGTTAGCTCACTGCAGAGGGTTCTGTGCAGGCTCAGATGGAGCTCTGGGTTCCATATCATGCTGGCCTGCGGTTGTGCTTCCCTCGGTGGGTGGGTGATGTTTCTTTCCTCTCCCATGACTCATTTCTTCCAGGCCTGCTATCTCCCTCCACATCTGTGACTTGCACTGTGCACACCAAGTGACCATGACGAAGTTGGCTGAGTACAGCTGGTCCCCTGGCGTCTGCAGAGTGCTGCCTGCCGTTTGTTTCCTCTGCTCTGCTCTCCCCTCCTCACGGCCAGCGGTGACTCCGCTGACGCAGGCTCTGCCTTCACCATGGCACACTCAGGTGCCCACTTTTGTCTTGCTTCTCAGTTCTTGCTCTCATAGGAGAAATTCCTGGCTGGTCCTAACCACCTCCTACTCCTCTTCCTTACCCTTGGGGTTGTGAATGCAGATATGGTAGTGGTTCATCTTTTATTGTGGTAAAATGTATGTAATATAAACTGACTCTTTTAATCTTGTTTTTGAGGTATGAGGATCAAACCCAGGGCCTCATGCATGCTAGACAAATGCTCTATCCCTGAACCACACTCCCACCCCCTTTAATCATTTAGCAGTGTGTAATGGTGTACCATTCAGGACATTAATAATATTGTGCAATCATCACCGATATCTAGCCCCAGAACATTTTTATCATTCTGCAAGGAAGCCAGTATCCACTAGGCAGTCCCTCTTCCTTTTCTCCCCTTCCAGCCTCTGGTAACCATTAGTCGTTCTGCTTGACTGTTCTGAGCACTCCCTGCATGCCAGGCATTGTGCTAACCTCGCTGTCACACATCTCAAGGTTTGGGCGAATGGCTCTGCAAGACTGGGTTCTTCCACTCACAGGTGAAGAAAATGGGACCCAGAGAGAAAAGATATCTGTGAGGTTGTAAGGCCTGTAACTGGCAGAATCTGGACCAGAACGCCAAACCCAGTGTCATTTCTACCCCGTGTTAAATGATGAGCAAGCTCTGAGAACTTTCCCAGGATAAACATAAATGACGTAGGTTTGGCTGATCTCAAAGCCCACATTGCTCCATTATGAAAGAATATTCCTTCCATTCCACCCCAAAGGTCAAGCAGGAACAAAAAGATGGAGCACAGATTCCAATGACTTTTGCCCTAGGAATTTTCCAGGATCTGGGATGCTGATAATGAGATAATGAGACCCAGGACATTGTCAGTTGCATTTGCAAACTGTGGGATGATATTCAGGGCAGCCAGGTAAGAAAGAGGGGATCCTTGTATGCTGCTGACTAAGGGGCCACAGGAGAGAGGTGGGTATGACCTGGGCCAGATGCTTGGTGTGCGGTGAAAATTCTCTACTCAGAAATTTGGGCTTCTGGTTACTACAACCATGGAGACCAACTTTCTATATGGTCATAGAAATGAGAGCACCACTGCAATGACATGAATAAAATTAAATTGAGAAAGAAAGACAGAGAAAAAGAGAACACACGGAAGTATTTATTTAACAGAGATAAGGCTGCGATGTAATCAAGGCAGTTTTTTTATTCCTGACATCTTGCTACTAGGACAAATCTCTTTTGGATGACCCATCCTTCCTTCTTCACTAATCATATTAAAACGTAGCAGTGTATCAATTTAATTTGCATGTGTATAATTTATATGTGTATACTCTTCATGTGCATATATATTATTTATACATGTAAGGTTATTTGTAGTGGATTAACATTCCATTTTGTAAGTATTTATAATTTTGTTTCATTTTGTTTTAGTATTTTAGAAAATAAATATTTTTTCCAACTCTCAGACAATTCTGTAAGCCTTTGAGGAACCTGGTGGACCAGAGACACTGAGCCCACAGGCTTCTGACATAAGCCGGCTCTGTGGGTCTCCTTGGGTGAGCATCCTTGATGGGCAGCCTTTGTTTATTCTTTGGAATCTAGCCATTCTTGTCACACAGCCAGACCGGAGCTCAGAGGTGAGAGTCCTGCATATTTGGAAAAACACTGAACTATGTCCCTCAATCAACTGCTCCAAGGAAAAGTTCTTACATGCTTGTGGCAGGGCTTGCAGCTGCCATTCAAAGTGACAGCCAAATCACTAGCAAATAAAGGGAGGGGGCAGAGAGTCTCACCATGGAATGGGTCCCAGCCACGTGTGAGCATGACTTTGCTAGTAGAAGTGCAGAAAACATGTGAACTATCACAGATTTGAAGCACAGGGACTTATTTTACAGAACATAATTGCCCTGATTTTGTCTCTTTTGCTGTGTAGTGACCGTGAGCAACTTAGAGGAGAGAGGATTTATTTCAGCTCACAGTTGCAGGTCACGGGGAAGCCACAGCACAACTACAGCCAAGAAGAGAGAAAAGTGAATGTGCCCATGCTTCCTGCTTGCCTAGCTTTCTCTGCCCTTATACAGGTCCCAAACTGGGAACTGTGCTTCCCACTTTCAGACTGGATCTTCCCACTTCAGTTAATTTAAGACAACCACCTCCCCCAAACATGCCCGCTGAAAATTTCTTCCCAGGTGATTCTAGATCATGACAAATTGACAATTTAACAAATCGTCACAATAGCTGCAACCTGTTTCACACCCACTAAGCTGCTCAGGTCTTCCCTGCTCAGTATAAGCTGTATTTAACCCACGAGGTGGTTCCTAGCACATGGACCAAGTAGCCTGGCCTTAACCTTTGTAGGGATGACATTACATTACGAACACGCTTTGTTTCTTACTTCTCTTGCCCAATGTTCCGTCTCATAAAATTATCATGCTCTGTTTATCAGTAGTTTTTTCCTTTAAAACTCTGGGCAGTGCTCCATTGTGTAAACATACAGTAATTTGTTTATTCCTGTACTTGGTGATGGACGTTTAGACCGTTTCTTGTTTGGGCTATTATATACACATCAACTATGAACATCTGATGCAAGGTCTTTGTGGATATATAACTTAGTTTCTGTTAAATAAATATTTGGAGGAGAACTGCAGGGTTATGTGGTAGGTGTGTGTGTAACCCTGTAAGAGACTGCCAAATAGTTTTCCCAGATGGCTATGCTGTGCTTTATCCCTCAATAGTGGGTGAGAGTTCTGGACAGTCTTCATCAGGCAATACTTGATTAGTGCACTCTTCAAAGGGAGATTTATTTTATTATTATTTTTAAACAGTACAGTATTCTTTGAGATTTTAAAAAAATGTATATCAATGCTTTGCCTACACATATGTCTGTGTACCACATACAGTGCCAGCAGAATCCAAAAGAGAACATTGGATCCCTTAGAACTAGAGTGACAGACTCTTGTTAGCCACTGTATAGGTGCTAAGAATTGCAGTCTGACAGTGCACCATCTCTTTAGCCCTGATTTTATTATCTTTAACTATGGGTATGTGTTTACATTTGCATAACTATGTGTATGTGAATATAGTGTCTGAGGAGGTCAGAAGAGGGACCTGGAGCCACCATGCCAGGTTGTCTCTCTTTATATGCTGTGTCTTTCTGCAGCTTTGGTGACTTATTGAATTGTGTCCTTATCACTGGTGTAAGTTATAGGATTGCAAATGTTTTGTACTAGCTTCTGCCTTGCTCTTTGGTTTCTTTTTAAATTTTCTAAAATGATATTTGATTATGTGTGTGTGCGTGTGTGTGTATGTGTGTGTGTGTGTGTGTAGGTCAAGGGACAACTCAAAGGGGTTAGTTCTTTCCTTCCACCTTGTGGGTTCTGGGATAAACTCAGGTTTCAGAGTTGGTGGCAAGTGCCTTTACCACCGGATCCATCTCATTGTCATAGTTTTTGACGAGTCTTGCTATGCAAGCTGAGACTGGCCTGAAACTTATTAGTCTTCTGATTCCATCTCTTAGGTGTGGAGGCTGCAGTGTGTGCCACCATGCCTGGCTTTTGATTTTCTCAGGATAACTCTAAAGAACAGAGTTGTAAGACATTTTAATAAGGTCTAACTGCCCCTCTCCAGCCCTCTCCTCTCCCATTCCCTCTTCTCCCTCCCTGGAGTCCACTCACTCATTTATTTTTGCCTTTATGTGTTTGTATATATAATTATAATATATTATATAATTATAATATGTAATTATCCACCTCCTGACCCCAAATCCATACTCTCTCTACTTTAAAATAAAAGCAAAAGGAGGAAACAAAAACCTGGACAAATAAAGCCAACAAAGCAAAGCTGCACAACTAAGCATGGAGTCTCTTTTGTGTTGTTCAACTGCTCCTGGATACGGAGCCTCCCCTGGAGTGTTGTTGATACACCCAGTGACATGGCTTTGCAGAAAACTGATTTCTCTTTCTCCCGCAGATATCAACTGTAAATAGCATTGTGGTTAGTGGTGGGAGTTGGTGTCCACTTCTCCTTCTGTGTGCTGGGATTTTGTCTGCTCTGAACTTGTGCACGCTGTCATAGCCCCTGTGAGTTCATGTGTATCAGCCCTGTTGTGTTTGGAAGTTTCCTTGGAGTCAGTCACCACTTCCGGCTCTTACAATTTTTCTGCCTCCATTCTACATACTTTCCTAAGCCTCGAGGGTAGGGATTTGATAAAGACATCTTGTTTAGGACTGACCACTCTGAAGTCTCTCACTCTCTGTGCACAGTCCAGTTGTGGGTCCCTGTTAACTACCATCCACGGACACAGTCCAGTTGTGGGTCCCTGTTAACTACCATCCACAGACATAGTTCAGTCGTGGGTCCCTGTTAACTACCATCCACGGACACAGTCCAGTTGTGGGTCCCTGTTAACTACCATCCATGGACATAGTCCAGTCGTGGGTCCCTGTTAACTACTATTCATGGACACAGTCCAGTCGTGGGTCCCTGTTAATCATATCCACGGACACAGTCCAGTTGTGGGTCCCTGTTAGTTACCATCCATGGACACAGTCCAGTTGTGGGTTCCTGTTAACTACCATCCACAGACATAGTCCAGTCATGGGTCCCTGTTAACTACCATCCATGGACACAGTCCAGTTGTGGGTTCCTGTTAACTACCATGCATGGACACAGTCCAGTTGTGGGTCCCTGTTAACTACATCCATGGACATAGTCCAGTTGTGGGTCCCTGTTAACTACCATCCACGGAAGAGAAAGCGTTTTTGAAATATGATGTCTTAGTCATTGTTCTTCTGCTGTGAAGAGACAGCATGATTAAGACAACTTCTACAGAAGAAAGCATTTAGTTGGGAGCTTGCTTACAGTTTCAGAGGTTTAGTCCATTATCATTACGGTGGGGAGCATGGTGGCAGACAGACATGGTGCTGGAGAAGTATCTGAGAGCTACATCCTGATCCACAAGCGGAGAGAGAAAGAGAGCTGGGCCTGGCGTGGGCTTTTGAAACCTTAAAGACCACCCCCAGTGATACACTTCCTCCAACAAGGTCACACCTACTTCAACAAGGCCACATTGTCTAATACTTCTTAAATAGTGCCATTCCCTGATGACAAAACATTCATAAACGAGCCTATGGGGGCATTCATTCCCTCCAGTAGCCTACAAAGTACCTTCCAGTACCTTGAACACTCGTTGGTAGGGGTGAGGCCTTTAGTCGGGCACTAGCTTGGTTTATACATATTCAATGACATAAACAAGTTGTGTCTTCAGAAATAAGGATTTATCATTAGAAATCCAGTAGCTGAAGAATGGATAATTAAAATGTGGTACATTTACATTATTCAGTTGCTAAAAAAAATGAAGCCAGGAAATTTGCCAGGAAATGGATTGAGCTAGAATCATCCTGAGTGTGGCAACGTAGACACCAACACACAAAGATTGCATATTTTATTTTATATGCAGATATTAGTTTTTATGCTTTAGCCTTGAGAATTTCATTTGGAACAAACAGAGGTTAGGTAGCTAGTAAGGGACCAGGGGGAGAAGGGGATCTTCCGAGGAAGGGGAGACAGTGCACAGTGCTGTAAAGAGATAGAGGGACTAGAATAGGAGGACTGAATGGGGAGGGGATGGGAAGACAGAGTAAAGGAGGAATCTGGGGAGGGACAACTGACACCAAAGACCTTTAGAAAAGTCATATGGAAACCTGTTACTGTAGGAGTTTCCTAAAATACACATATACATAAAACATTTAAATGGAGTCATTGTATAGTGGGTGGGACAATACCCCAACTAGATATCCTATGCCACCAGTAAATCCTTCAGTGTCAGGAATAGATTACACCTTGTTGAATTCCCCATCCCCAAATATCACAAGTCATTGCCAAGGATGTTGGTTAACCATTATGCTTACTTGTCTATGCCTAACCGTTAAAGAAGACCTAATGCTACTGTGCCTCAAACTGTTTTACTACCTATAAGAGGAAGGTAAGCGCTATAAATCAACCAACTACAGCCAGCTGGGCCTGACACCAAAGTTATTAAATAAAGACACAATAAGAAAGCAAACAAACAACAGAACCAAAACTATGGACCAATTTCCTTCACGAACATAAAGAAAAAAATTCTCAAATTCTGCAAACTGAAGTCAAGAACTCATTAAGATCAAATACCATGACCAAGCGATTTCCTTTCCTGGTGTGTAAAGGTACTAGGAATGACGATTGTGTGACCTATGGCACCTTCAGCAGTGAAGTGTGGCTGATGGAAGAGGCCTTGAGGCTGTCACAACCAAGGTGGCAGTTGAAGTGACAAGAACAGCATGCTGGAGTGAGAACATCAGTGGTCCCCAGTGGGCTTGAGCCAGGCTAAACAGTCTCATAGCAACAGCAGTCCCCTAGAATGAAGAGCTCATGGGAAATTACTGGATGATACAGGAATCGTTAGAGTACTGTCTCCCACCCATGCTGCTACACACAACATTGCTCATTTTTTTAAAATTAGACTTATTTTATGTGTGTGAGTCTTTTGTCTGCAAGTATGTATGTGTACCATGTGTGTGTCTGATGCCTGTTGAGATTAGAAGAGGATTTCAGTTCCCTGGAACTGGAGTCACAGGTGTTGTGAGCCACCATATGGGTGCTGGGAATTGAACCCCAGTCTTCTGCAAGAACAAGAGCTCCTGTTCTTGTGTCCAGCCTCCAACATTGCTCTTTTGTTGAAACAATAGTGTGATTGTTTGAATAACAGAGCTCCCTCATAGATCTGAATACCTGGTCTCCAGGGAGTAGCACCATTCGAAAGAATTGGGAGATTGGGAGGTGTGATCTGATGGGAGGAAACTCTGAAGCTTCAAAAGCCCAGGCAAGCATCCCTCCCTCCCCCTCTTTCCCCCTAGCCCCTCTCTGCTTGTAGAGTAAGACAGAGCTCTTAGCTACTTCTCCAGAAGTTGGTACCAAGGATCAGGGTGTTGCTGTGATGGGCCTGACCATGCTGCTTGTTGGCAGAATGTGGAATTTGGATTAGGAAACAGTTGAATGCTTTAAGTGGGGCCTTAATGGACCATTCTTTTAGGAACACGGAGGACTGTGCTGAGAACAATGTAGATGAGGATTGTTTAGAAACACTCAAGTGGTTTCAGAGGGGAAGAATATTGGTAAGTGGCCTAGAGACCTTTCTTGTGATATCTGGGCAAAGAATGTGGTTGCTTTCTGCCCTTGTCTAAAAGAACTGCCTGAGACTAAATTGAAGAGTTTTGGATTAATGTCACTGGCAGAGGAGATTTCAAGACAGCCCAGTATTGATGGTGTTGTATGGTTCTTAGTGGTCACTCTTATACGGAGCCATGAAGAAAACGAGCAAGCTAAGTGAAGAGAAATACAACACGTGCAGTTTGAGGAGTAAAGGAGCACCAGGAAGTGTAATGGAGCTAAGTCCAGTGCTTGAGGAGATAAAAAGTTTAAAGAAAAGCTTGATGGTAAATGGTATAAAAGGAGTTATGACCTCAGAGCAAGACCCCACCCAGCTAAGTTTCCAACCTGTGAACAGGAATTAAAGAAAAGATTAAGCAGTAAAGGAAACCGTCAACAACAGAAAGCTGATGCTAACGTAATTTAACAAAAGGGCCAAGTTTCAGCCCCAGCAAGCTGCAGAACTTGGCAGATTTGACCATATGGTTCTGGCTGTATAGTCAAGGGTCCAAAAAAGCTTGAGAAATATCCCTCTGAGGCCAGGTGTGTGTGTCCCTGCATGGAGGCCCAGAGAGGCCTTTGTGTGAAGCCATGAATGTGAAGACTGGATTGTGTTGGAGATGTCGAGTCAAGGGAGTCCCGCCAAGGAGAACCATTAGGAGGGTGTGGAGCTGCCTGAGAGAGAGAAGAGTGCTGCAGTGTCTGTCTCTCCGATTGTGGATCCAGATGCAAGGCCCTCAGGTAGTTCTCCTGCACCATGTCCGCCTGCACGCTGCCATGCACCCTGTCATGGTGATAATGATTGAACCTCTGAAACTGTAAGTAAGCTCCAGTTAAATGCTTTCCTTTACAAGAGGTGCCTTGGTCATGATGTCGCTTCATAACAACAGAACAGATGGGTACAAGAGAGTCACTAATTTTGTTCTGTATTGGATTTTGTTAATGTTTCTTTTTTAGTATCTGTCCAAGACCAATTGTCATTTGACTGAGGTGGATAGTGGTGGGCCTTCAGGTTCCTCCCCATCCTTTGTAAAACATTTTATTTTTAAATGTTGATCGTTAAATATCTTACAGATTTTAGAAAGCAAGAAGAAGGAGGGTAAAAAAGTAGTCAAACTACTCTTTGCAAGTGGGAAAGAATATTCCACAAGAGCCATAAATTTGTTATATGAAAATACCAGTTCCAGGGAACTTATTTGTTGTCAGAGAGGCTCCAGAAGTCCCCAGCCCAACGTCATACTGCTGTTGTTTGCATGCCAAGACTTAGTGGTAAATCCCTACTGCAGAAAGCATGCATGCTTTCAAAGTTATGTGAATACTTGAGGATATGCCCAGTATCCAGACTTCATTTTCCCTCCTTGATCCAGGCAACAACTTCATGTCTCAGAGGACCAGGGATCCACATCATTTAACAAAGGCCAGTGACTGGAAAGAGCTGCTGGGTACCATTATTTGAACCAAAAGCAGAACAGCCCCCAGCTTTCCCCATGGCCAGACCACGGAAAACTACTCTGCCTCCATACTGAAACATCAAAAAGAAAGGTTACCCTGACATCACCGGCTCTTGAACCAGAAAATTTGATACTAAGTCGTAAGTCAACACTGAACCTGAAGGCTAATGGATTTCCATTACTGATATGTAGACTAGTGTAAATGTAGGTACGTTCACAGAGAGACCTACAGACAGACATATACACTATACACACATGGACACAGACACTGAAACACCACACACACACAGACACGAACATGGACACCCCACCTTTCAAAATTACCATTGCTATTCCTGAATCCTGGTCATCTGCCAATGGGGAAACTGAGACACACCTCTGAGTGAGGACAAGGAGGCTCTGGGAATATTATCAGTATCAGGAAAGAGGTGGTGTTTTCCATCTTCCTACGGCTGTGAGTTGCTTTCTTAAGCTTGAAGAATTTGGGAAGGGTTCCCCAAGGGAGTGCAGGGACTGTTGACTCCATTGGTGTGGAAAGGGACTTAGGAAGCCCTGGCAGAGGACTGTGCAGATAGTGTGGTCTGAGAGATCTCGGTAGCAATCGTCTCACTTTGGCAGCTCCGCATCTCTGTCTTCTAGAATGAAGAGTGCCAGGGCCACAGGCAGATAGGGATGAGAAATGAATTAGAACAGGGTTGAGAAAACCTGATGGATATTATTAGCTTTTCCTGTCTGTCTTCCTCTTTCTGATCATAAAGAGGAGGTGGGGAAATGCCGGGTGGCTGAAACCTTTCACTGGGTAAATGTGAAGACTTGGCATGGAAAGGGTTATTCTATAGAAAGCTACTTTGACAAAGCAGCCATGAGCAGCACATATTTAGACGCAGGTATGCCTTCCTCGGTACCAGCTGTGGAAGAACCGAGCTGCAAAGTGTCTATGAATCAAACATTGTCAAGAATCATTTTGATAAGATACTGGTGAATCAGGGAAGGGTTATGTGTTAATATCCAAGTTAACCAAATGAAATCAGCACTATTTATGTGTACAAAAAGGAGTGGGTGGCCACTGTGACTAAGCCTCTGGCTTTCGCATGTTTGGGTATCATAAGTGCACGCAAGGCAGGCTTCCAAAAACTAACTGCAACTGACTGCTCACTGTGCTGAAATATCGGGCTCCAAGTGGATGTTTGGGACTGGGGATGCCAACACCTGCCAGGCACTGGGCTTATTTATTTATTTATTTATTTATTTATTTATTTATTTATTTATTATTTTTCTTCATTTTACATACAAATCATAGTTCCTGCTCCCTGCCCTCCTCTCATTTCCCCCACCTCACCCTGCATCCACTCCCCAGAGAGGGCAAGGCAAATTGCTCCAAAGAAGTACCAAGGCCCTCCCCACTATGTCCAGGCTGAGCAAAGTACCTATCCAAAGAGAATGGTTTCCAAAAAGTCAGTACAAACAGCAGGGACAAATCTTGGTGCTATTGCCAGTGGCCCCACAGTCTGCCCCAGCCACACAACTGTCACCCACATTCAGAGGGTCTAGTTTGGTCCTATGCTGTTTTCTTCCCGGTCCGGATGGAGTTGGTGAGCTCCCATTAGCTCAGGTAAGCTGTTTCAGTGGGTGTCCCCATCACAGTTTTGACCTCTTTGCTTGGCACTGGGCTTTTAAAATGTGTTCATGGAGTTCTCCCAGCTACTTTTCAAAATGGATATTCCTGTTATCCATTTCACAGGCAGACAAATCTTGTTGAAGAAGTTAGGCAACTTGCCCTGGTCCTCTCTCTTGACAAGGGGCAGGACCACATGGGGACCACATTCCCTTTCAGGCTCCATGAAGCATTATTTCCACATCAGCCTAAACACTTCTTTTTAGAGAGAAGCTAAGAGGCCTGAGTACTTACTGGTTTTGATTCCAATAGTAAAAGTATTAAGTTCTCTTTCTTGTCTGTCACACTGTGGTCTCTCCTCTTCTTTTCCTTAAAGTACAGGCACAAATAAGGTAGCCATTCATTAATGAGAGTTGCCACAGTAAAGTGTTGTGAATTGGGTGGTTCAAACAACAGAAGTTTGTTGCTCCGTAATTTCTGAGAGTGTCTCTAGCTCAGAGCCTTGAGGAGTCTGCTTCAAAGTGTAGCCAGTGAGAAACCAAGAAGCCGCCCCATGGAGGGCTCCTGCTACCTCTGGAGCGGTGGTCTTTAGGTGGTTTGAGACCTGCTGCATGTCTTCATTGCATCTGTTTTGAGTCCTCAATGGCCATCCAGCATTCTTCCACTCTGTAAATATTTACCAAGGGACCATTGTGTTCCAGGCTCCCTGCCAAGGTGGGCGCTGTAGCCAGCGACCAGAGGCATGCTTCACACTTGTGCAGCTCATAGTCTAGTGAGGAAGGCAGTGTTGTAAACACTGAGATTCAGTTCTTTACCAGATGTTTGCATAAGAGGATGACAGACTGATCTGAAACTGATGGAAGAATGCCTGGCAGATATCGGAGAGGATGTGGTAGCTAATCTGAGCCTGAGGGTGAAGAACAGATAAGATAAATGGACATTTTCAAGAAGACAGACAATGAAGTCCCGAAGGCATAAGAAATGAACTTACACGTAGAGCCTGGAATGCAAGGGGCAGGATGAGAGGTGAGGGCTGGGCCTGCCAACTTCCATAGGAGCCGTATTGTCCAGACTTAGTGAGCTCAGGATTTTAGGCTTCACACTGGACAATAGCAGCCATTATAGCTTGATTGTGTTTCCAGAGAAGGACAAGTAGTAGTGCCCACTCTGAAGAGCTCAGAATAATTCTGCAGAGAAAATCAGGTTAAACTAGGTCTTTAGTGTAGGTCCTAACCCTCCAGGAAGCGACATCTGACAGAAAGAAACTTGGAGACAGGGACTCACATACACAGGTGAAGATGATGCTCACAGGTAAAGTCCTCGGTGTTTTATGATAAAATCCAAATCCAGGAGTACTGAAGGACTAGACTCAGCCACCCTCCCCAACACACCATTCAAAGAGACACGCAATGGCAAAAAGGAGAACCATGAGGTTTAACCAAAGTGGCTCATTGAGAAGAGGAACTGGTAAAGGGCCCAGTGCCCCCCAAGTCTGTCTTCAGGGTACTGACCCAAGTTTTAGTTTTAAAAAGAGGAAGAATGGGGGCAGGGGACAAGAAGCGTCTGTAACTAAAGGAAAGCCAGGAAATTCACATATTTCCCATTTGTAAGCAGATCAGCATATCTCAAGAGCAGCTACGTCATCACCTGTGAGCGTTGCCATAATAAAGCAAAATAGGCAGACTTGGCTGTGAGTCAGAACTATGTGAAATACCTTCTTGGCAGACAAGTTCCTCTTTGATGCCAGGATTCTGGTTGGGACTCTGATGCCAGTACTCTGGCTGGACTCCCCCCAGCTCCAGAAGTTTTCAGGACTTCTGTTAACTGTTACAACCATGTACAGGTCACTAAGGAGTTCCAATACAGCGCTATAGCAGTATACATGCCAAGGAACAAGGTTGGAAGCAGCAGACTTTCTTGACAGCCAGCACTGAAGTTCAGACCTTTAGCATTCCACCTTGTTGCAAAACCTTGGGCAGAGAAGCTTCTTTTCGCACCAGGCAAAGGTTAACGCAGAGACTTACGACTTAGGGCTGTTGAGTGCTCACCTCTGAGCGGGACTACTATCCCGGCCTGTGGTGGTCTGAGTGAGAAATATCCCTCACAGGCTTGACTGTTTGAGTGCTTTGGTTGTGGTATTTTATCCAAACAGAAAAGTGATGACTACAGCCTCCTGTGAAAGGCTCAGGACTGAGATGGAAAGGCAGCAGAAAGCATGCTGGAGCCAGAGGGTGGGAAAGACTGCTGTGAAACACTGTCTTCGGATATGACGTGGTCATAGCGCTCATGAATTCACAGTATCTATGCTTTACCCATACAAGGCGGGGCCCCTCAGTCTTCTAGCTTGAATGCAGGAGGGCTCACAAGGCTCCATCCCTCGCTGAGGAGCTATTGGCAGTAAGTGACTGCTGGGAAGGGGAGCCATCTTTCTGCAGGAATGTAGCCACTGATCAACTGCTCATGCTCTAGTCAATAACCTCACACACCAGTAGCTCTAAACTCAGATTGATCTGCTCTATCTATCTATCTATCTATCTATCTATCTATCTATCCATCTACCTATCTATCTATCTATCTACCTACCTACCTACCTATCTATATCTATCTATCTATCTATCTATCTATCTATCTATCTATCTATCTATCTATCTATCTATCTATCTATCTATCCATCCATCTACCTATCTATCTACTATCTATCTACCTACCTCTATCTATCTATCTATCTATCTATCTATCTATCTATCTATCTATCTATCTATCATCTACCTACCTATCCTCAGATATATACGTATATATGTTTATGTTTATGGAACATATTGAGACAAAGAAGAGTTCCAGAGGGAGGGAGATGGAGTAGGAGGATGGAGTATGAATATAATCAAAGTATGTCATAGACAACTATGAAATTGTTGAAGAGTAAATAAAAATTATTTAATAATGATTAAAAAACAAGAATTTTTGAAAGAAAGATACAACAGATAAAATTAAAAATAAATTAAAAATAGGGGCTGGAGACCGTAGCTCAGAGTTATACTAAGTATTTAGCGTGTATGCATTTGATCACCAGCACCAACATAAAGGAGTCAATAATAAATACATACTAGTTGAGATTTAAGAAGTAAAAGGGAAAAGTGGAGCTCTGGAAGCTGTGAAGCTGTGAAGCGATTGCACAGGAACAGCAGGGAGACAGTGTCCCAGGCAGGGACAGCAGTCAAGCTGACATGACATTTCAACCAGCACCAGCTTTACTTAGCACCATGATGTGCCAGGTGTGGTGGTTTGTAACTAGCCTCTTATAGGAAGTGGCACTATTAGGAGGTGTGGCTTTGTTGGAAGAAGCATGTCACTGTGGGGGTAGGCTTTGAGGTCTCATGTATGTTCAAACCATGCCCAGTGTCTCAGTTCACTTCCTGTTGCCTTTGGATCAAGATGTAGAGTTCTCAGCTCCTTCTCCAGCACCATGTCTGCCTGTATACCACCATGTCCCACCATGATGATAATGTATTAAATTCCTGACCTGTAAACCACCTTATTTTTTAAAATAAGAGTTGTCATGGTTATGGTGTCTCTTCACAGCAATAGAAACCCTAACTAAGACACCAGGTGACACAGATGTTGTCATTAGGTATGGATTTTTCTTTTTGAAATTCAGGCTGAAGTTGAGTCCCTGGCGTGACAGCACTGTGAACTGGTGGGCATTTCAAGGGTGTTTGGATCACAAGGGCTTTGTGAGACTTGGCTGCCAAACCTGCCTCCCAGTGATTCTTCTTTCATTAAGATTCCACCTCTGAAAAGCATGCCATCTTAATGACTGTTTCATTGCTGTGAAGAGACTCTATGTCCACGACAGCTCTTATGAAGGAAAAAACTTGACTGGGGGCTTACTTACAGTTCCAGGGGCTTACTTAGTCCATCATCATGGTGGGGAGCATGGCAGCAGGCATGACACAGCATGAAGCTGGAGAAATAGCTGAGAACTACATCCTGATTCAGAGAGGGAGTCACTGGCCATTTTTGAAACCTCGAAGTCCACTTCTAGTGACATAGCCACATCTTGTACTCTTTTTCAAACAGTCCCATTCCCTGATGACTAAGCATTCAAATATATGCATCTATGGGGTTGTTCTTACTCAACTACCACAGTTTAAAAACGTCTAGAACAGCACCACCTATTGGGGACCATGTGTCAACACACATGAGCCTGTGGAGGACATTTCACACTCAGATCACAACACTTAGACTTTGTTTTCAGTCTGACATTAAAATTCAGGCTGTCCTGGAACTTGTTATGTAACCCAGACTGATCTCAAACTTTGACAATCCTTCCCCATCCTTCCTCAGCTTCCTAAGTGCAGGCATTACATAAGCATCTTGTCTCCAAAATTAATTCTTAATTAGATGATTTATATAATATTTGTTTCACAAAAATAGACATTTTAAATTAAATTATAACCTCAATAAGACAAAGCACATACTAATAAAGAAATTCTATGTGATTGCATGGGCGTCTCATCTAACAGGGAGCTGGAGTTCCTTCCATCAATTCCGTGGAGACATGACTATCTATGTTCCTGTCTAGGATTTTTGCTTCTTCCTATTGCATTTCTCTGCTTTCCTTTTCCTTCCATTGCCACTCCCGTCTTTTAAAATAATCCTTGACAGTGACATTGAGTTGCATACATCATTCCTAAAGTTAAATTTGCTTTCTTCTTTGACTAACACATACCTGTGAAAAGTGTCAGAGATTACAGTTTATTTCAAAATAACGTTTTATTAAGATGAGCATTTCAAACTTCCGCCTTATTTTTACTAATATTCTGACTTAGTTTATGTCATGAGTTGAATGTATTCCCTAAAATTTCATAAGTTGGAAACTTAATTCTCAATAGATTGGTGGTATTTGGAGGTACGGCCTTTGGGAGATAATCGAAATTAGATGAGGTAATGAGGGTGGAGCCCTTATTATGGGTTAGTGGCTTCCTAAAGAGAGGAAGAGAGATCAGCGCTGAGCGTGTGCTGTTTTGTTTCATATTAGCACACAAGGTCTTCACTAATCACGAGTGTCTTGATTTTGAGTGTTACAGCCTCTACAACTATGAGACACAACTTTCTGTTCTTTAGTAACCTCCCAGTCTGTATTCCATTATAAGAACAGGAAACAGACCAAAACAGCTTACAAATTCTGTCTTCCAGCAATCCTGTTGTAGAGGGAACACATTAGTTATTAAAATAATGACAGTTTCCTAACTTTCCCAACAAAAATGCTATTTTCTTATCCTCCATTTATTTCCATAGATAGTGATCTGTAGGAACCATTGCTTAACAAATTCTAGGTTACTTCTAATCTAGGGCATGACTCTCCTTCATGCCCTGAGGATATATACTAACTCAGGTGTTCCTGGGGAGCATAGCCTACCTGGGGAATAATACAATATGGATCCTTAATGTCCTCAAACCTAGGGCACCCAGAGCACTCCTTTCTAAAACCCTCTGACTGAGGGGTAGCATGAAGTGCCATGCTCATCTCTCATCCTGCCTCGTGCCATGGTTGAGACTGGCTGGTGCTGTACCTGAGCCTGGAACACATCTGGCTACTGTTGTTTAAGTGGCAGATGCCAAGGTTAGCAACATGACAATTGTTCTTCCTAATTGGCATAGGTTTTCTTACTCTGAATTATCGACAAGAAGGATACTGAGTCTGTTTAGTAAAGCCTGTAATTCATCCAAATACCCTTTCATTGTATTTTTGGGCCACTTGCTGAGTTCAATCAGTTTCTTGGAAAAGGACTCCCTCTAGTGGTAAGTCTTCAGGAAAGTCGTATACCTGGTGCCATCCACAATCAAATTCCCAACTTCCCAAGTTCCATTTAGCACAATGAACCAACATGGAATATGCTATTATGAATGTTGCTGCCAAGCACACTTATGGTACAAGTTTAATTCAAGTAAACATTGTGATCCAAAACTGAACTGTGCTTCCAAGACCATGCTCTTTAATTCCCGGGGTCATCTAGTTCAACTATCCCAAATTCTTGGAAGTTTCAGGCAGAAGTCATTGTTGATATATGACAACTATGTCATGCCAATAGTCTCTTCTTGGGCATCGTATATTCCATCAACATTGACTTGCATTGTTTTCCATTTGTTGCAGTTGAAGGAGCAAACTAGACCCCAGTGAGTCTAGTCATCCCTGGGCTAATCTGTTTTATGCCTTGGTGTCCAGTTGTTTCTCAAACCTTGACTTATCTCAAGGACACTGCGTTCCTTTTAAAGCTGAACTTCAAGGTCTGTATGGTAAAATGGACTCAATCTTAAGTGCTCTCCACTCTTATCTACATGGTCTGCATTCTAAGATCCTAGTGGATATCTCAAACTGGATAGTATCAAATGCTACAGGTAGGTGTGGGGATTTAGCTCAGTGGTAGAGGGCTTGTTGAACAAGCCCAAAGTTCTGGTTTTGGCTCCCAGCTCCAGAAAAAAAAAGGAAAAGAGCCACCTGGATTCAAATGCTGTATACGCATTCTATGCTTTCTTTCCACACACATACCTGTAATAAAGTCCACAAGACCCATGTAAAAGTGCAGCATGCCTTTATGACTTCCTTTTGGCACATCTCAAACACTACTGTTGCATGTTGGGGCTGTCGTTGAATAAGATAAGGGTTATTTGAGTGCAAGCGCAGTGAGCCCACAGCAGCGTGTCTGCTAACCAACAGCATTATTACCCAATGACTAATGGGTGGGAAATGAATACAAGAGCTGATGTGCTGGAGAGAGGGATGAGTCACGTCCAGGACAGGGTGGACCAGGACAGCAAGAGATTTCATCATGTTACTTACAACAGTCCATCATCTAAAGCCTATAAACTGTTTATTTCTGGATATTTAATGTAAATATTTTAGCTCAGAGCTGGCTATGAGTACCAAAACCGTAGGCAGTGAAAACTTGGATGAAGGAATGATCCTCGGCTGTGGTGGCTCGCGGTCCAACATCAGTCCTTTGCATTTCACCATGGCTGAAGACTTCCTTTGGGTCTTTTTTCTTGATGAGCTTCTTCAGTTTTGCTTGAGATGTGGCATGAGTGTCTTCACTGGCAAGGGCAGTGTCCGTCCACTACAAACCCATCTGTAAATCTGTGTATTGTCCCTCGAAGCAAACCGCCTGGTGCTGTTCTCAGACTGCGCTTTCTAGCCAGACACATTATTTTCTACTGAAAAACGTTTTCTATCCCTGTATTTTCCACCGACACATTTACTGCCTTTGGGGAGGGGAATTGAGACAGGGTTTCTCTTTGTAGATTTTGCTGTCCTGGAATTTTCTCTGTAGATCAGGCTGGCTTTTAACTTACAGAGATTTGCCTGCCTCTACCTCTCAAGTGCTGGGATTGAAGGCATGAGCCACCAGTCTGGCTTCCTCTTTCCTTCCTTCCTTCCTTCCTTCCTTCCTTCCTTCCTTCCTTCCTTCCTTCCTTCCTTCCTTCCTTCCTTCCCTCCTTCCTTTTTCTTTTTTTAGGTTCAGCAAGTGAAAGTGTACTTCAGACAACAGATCAGTACCCTATCAACCTATAGACTGGGCCTTCATCCCACACCCTTATTTGATTTCTCTCTCTCTCTCTCTCTCTCTCTCTCTCTCTCTCTCTCTCTCTACTAAAATTACAAAAATAACAGCTATAAATTCTCTGTCTCTGGCACATAAAAACTGAGCCAGAAGTATGCCAGTAGTTACCTTAAAACAAACATCCCAGAAACAAATACAGCATAGATTTAACCTCTGCACTATTTTTCCTCAAACAAAATGCTAGTAAAATACGCTTCTTAAAATTAAATAGTGGATACAAAACAAACTGTGTGTATTGTTACAGTTCAAGTGAATGAGGCAAAATATCCAGTTCTGCTTCCTACATGGGGGAGGTGTTCTGTGCACAGTGTGCGCTGCATGAACTCCAGTGATTCCTTCTCCCAATGCCAGTGCACACTGGAGCCTCACAGGACAAGCAGATACAAGAGTGGGCATCCAGGGAAGGTGAGTGGCTCCTTCTGAGAACATTGAGGGTGGCGTCTTAATACTTGCTGACTCTCAGTCCTCTGGTTCCATGCAACCATTCCTCTCCACGTAGGCATAGGGGGAGCCAACCAGGAGAAAGCAAGAGGCTAGCTCAGGGGTTTCACCAGCCATGCAGAACGCTGGTCTTTTGGACCTTCAGGTGCTCTGATGGTCTGTTGACGCAGCAGAAGTACCCATTAACATCTCTGCTTCTCTGCTGTATGGCCACGTTCACACAGGGATCCGAGAGCAGGCAGTAGGGACTTACAGCAGCGGAGCATTTCTGTGACTAGCTGAGGCTGAGGTGACTATGTTCAGTGCTGCTGGAAAGCACTGGGGCTGGAGGAACCTCTCCTGGTGCTCAGCTGCACTTGTGCTTCTTAACCTTTTTTTGCACCCAAAGTCTGACGAGTTCTTCGTGTTTCATGAATTTTTCCAAGCTCTCTAAAGTTGAAAAAAAAAGTAGAAAATACAAATAATATTAACTTAAAAACAAATAAAGCAAGCAAGCAAACAAACAAACAGAAAATACTTTGTAGGGCTGGAGAGATGGCTCAGCAGTTAAGAGCACTGACTGTTCTTCTAGAGGACCTGGGTTCAATTCCTAGCACTCCCAGGACAGCTCACAACTGTGTATAATTCCCATTCCAGGGGATCTGGCGCGCACACACACACACACACACACACACACACACACGCATACATGCACATAAAATAAAAATTAATAACAAACCAACCAACCAAACAAACAAAGCCCACTTTGCTCCTCCATCTTGCCCGCCTCCCCATCACCTCTCCATTGGTCTCAGTGCCCTGTGTGCCATGCCGTGTACTCTTTTATCTAAACAGCTTTTCCTGCAAATGTTTATTGTGTGGTGTGTTATTGCTCTGACTCACGGCATCTGGCTCTGGTACACCGTCAGTGCCGGAGCCTCACCAAAACTCCTTTCTGATATTCTGCCCCGGTCATGGAGGCTCTGCAGCCCCAGTCCCTCCACACACCCCATTAGGTCCTAGATGGGCTAGATGCTGGGGAGTGCCAACTCAAAGCCCTGGATGTGCTTGAGGGTCATGTGCCACCAGCACCATACAGATCCAGGTGGTCTTCACTGACACCTGGGGGCCTGGGCCCACTGGATGTGGGCCTGGGCTGTAACTGAATCATTTAGTCTGGGCTTCTGGGACCATTCCCATCAGGTGAGGTGTGGGGTCAACTTTCCCAAGAGCAGGAGTGGGAGCAGCCCCCCTATGAGGGGCAAGGCTGGATGGAGGGGGCATGGACAGGGTCAACTCACTGATGTGAGGGACAGCCCTCCCTGGGCTAGTTAGGGGCAGGGTCAGCTCAGCACAGCCCTTGTACTTCAACACATGATTCAACTCATGGTTCACATGGGGCTCTGTGGCAGCACGGGCAATGGACATCAACCCAGACCCTAGCCGTATAAAGCACAGCACAGACATGGCCCTTGGCCAGTAGTTTGGGCCTGAATGACACCATGGCCCCCAGGTGTCAGTGAAGACCACCTGGATCTGTATGGTGCTGGTGGCACATGACCCTCAAGCACCAATATGTCCTCAAGTATCAGCCTAGACCCTGTGCATCTGCACAGCCTTCAGTGGTATCAGGAGCCACGGATATCGATGCAGACCCTGCCTGCAGTAGGGCCAGAGACCCAGACAAGGTCTTTGGCAGTAGCCCAGGCCTGGATGTCACCATGGCCTCTGTGGCAGTGAAGGCCACTCAGATCGGTATTGCCCTGACTACAGCATGGCCCCCAGACCATCATAGCTGCGGGTGGCAGCTTGACCCCAGAGATTTACATAGCAACAGGCACCATGGATATCACCATGGACTCTACAGTATGGCCATGAATCCTGACATGGCTCTGACTACAGCTCAGGCCCAGATTTTCCATAGTCCCTGGAGGCAGCACAGGACACTTGGCAGGGTGACCAGTGTGGTGGCATGGTGCTTGGACAACAACATGGCACATGTAGAGGCTCAGACCCTTGGCATCCTCATGACCTTTGGTAATAATAGGAGCCACAGACATCAACACAATCACACAGACCCTGTCTGTGGCAGGGCCACAGACAAGCTCAGGCTGGATGTTACTGTCTCCCCCGGTGGCACTCAGGCCTCCCACGTCAGCCTGTTCCTTGCTTGCTTCTCCTCTTTAGATCTGCCTCTCTCCACAGAACATGAGCCATTCTGTCTCAGTCTCCCATACCCCACCATACATTGGCTCGCTGTAATGGCACAAAGCACCCGACTGGCCTGTGTTTTCTCCTCTCAGCCCAGGGCGAGCAACTCTGGGCCAGTGTGTGAGTGCCTTTCATGCACCAGGTCCTAATCTATAAATGTAATTTTATGTAGCTATGAAAAGAATTAAATTATGTCATTTTCTAGAAAATGACTAGAATTGGAAATCCAAATCATAAACAAAACAAGTGAGAATCAGAAGGCCAATCCTGGATGTTTCCTATCATCTGTGGGTCCTGAACTTTGTAGACACATGAAACCATTTGTGTTTATGGCATCAGGAGGGAGGTGGGGAAAGGAGACAAGGGGTAGGAGGTAGGGAGAGATGCTCCTGGGTGTTTGTCAACTTCCCTCCTAACCTCTTCCAAGACTGATCCATTCTTCAGTGTGTTGGTCCATCTCTGAGTCTGTGGTGTTTGTACCTTCTGCTGCTGGTTCTAATTTTATTCAGTTGATCCTACAGAATATAGGGAATCATCTGTATTTCTGAAGGCTTTTCTTTGGGTCCCTAAATGTGGTCTCTTTTAGAGAAAGCTCCATGGGTTTCTGGAATAATGTGCATTCTGCAGTGTGTGGAATAGTCTATAGACCTCTTTTTAGTTCATTTGACCTGTGATGTCACTTAACTCTGGTGTTTCTTTGTTGATGTTTTTGGTCTGGATGACTTGCTGATTGATGAAATTGGGATAATGAAATCACCTACTCTGGCTGTGGTAGGCTACCCTGGGCCTTACTTCCAATAGTGTTTACTTTATTAAACTGGGCATATCAATGGCCACTGAGCACATGTTTAGAATTGTGATGGTCTCTTGAAGGACTGTTTCCTTAACCAATACAAGAGGCCCTATTTATTTCTTCTGCTTATTTTGGATATTATCATAGAAGCATCATTTTACTTCCTGGTTTTATTTGTTGGAAATATTCTTTTCCATCCTTCCTTCCCAAGGCTATATTTATTTTATCTAGTGAGGTACCATTCTTGTATGTAACAAGTAGATCTGTCCTGTTATTTAAATTCAAACTGCTATGCTGCTCGTTTTATGAAAAAGTATTTATTAACTCCTGTTACTTTGCTGCTCTTATAATATTTGATCCATTTCTAATCCTCATTTGCTTTTTATTATTTAAGCATAGTTTATTCTTTCCTGGGACCCCACAGATGTGTTTCTCTTCCATATGTAGAATTCCCTTGAGTATCCTCTGTAGGGCCGTTTGGGTAGTGAATTGCTTTAGTATAGGCTTATCATGAAAAGTTTCTCTTTCCCTTCATCCATAGCGGACATAGACACCCCATTTGTGGCCGAGCATTGCACTGAGACAATCTGCACTTTGAGTAGCTGTGAGTGTCTGTGTCACTGTACACTGTACAAAGTGTGCACTGTACAAAGAAACTTCTCTGATGAGTTCTGAGAGCTTCACTAATCTATGGATGGAGAGATACAAAGTTAGGGTCTGTGATGATTCCTGTGACTTGTGTTGTTACCAGAGGCCACACAGATGTCCAGGTCTGTGCCATCACCTGTGGCCATGTTGGTGATTTGGTGACATGGTGGTATCCAGCTCTGAGCTGTTGCCAAGGTCCATGTCTTGGTTCAAGGCCCTACAGCAGCTAGTGTCTGAGTTTATGTACAAAGCTTCTATTACCACAAAGGGCCATGTGGATACCTGGGGTCTGGTCAACCACTTGAGACAATGTCGGTGTCCTAGAACCATGTTGCTACCAGGGTCATACTGATCTGGGTGTCCTACACAGCCACTAAGACCATAGTAATGTCCAGGCCTGAGCTGCTCCCAGAGGCCATATCTGGGTCTGTGGTCCGAACAGCTGAAGACAAAAGGGTACACTGTGAGACATACTGCAATTCCCAACACCACTAAGACAAATGAAGAGGTGCTGGAAAAGTGGGAAAGACAGAGAAGTGAAGTGGTTTTTTTCTTTTGTTTGTTTTGTTTTTATTATTTTTTAAATTTTCTTTTGGGGGAATGCTAAGGAATTAAGGGGTAGTTATGGAGGGGCTAGGAAATGAGCAGGATTGGGGGGCATGATGTGAAATTCCCAAAGAATCATTAAAAATATGTTTAAAATACAAATAGAAGATTGTTTATAATACTTCAAAAAAGAAATGGCTGTCCTGGTGTGCTAGCATTTGCCTCCAATCCTTTCGTTTGGGACGTTGGGCAAGAGAATTGTGAGTTTGAGGCTAGCCTGGGATACATAGCTAATTGAAGTTACCTACTTAGGGGATTATGCTCATTCTAGAAGCTCTATGTTGCCAAATAAAAAGTCCAATGTCAAGTGTGGGATACCTCCCCTAAGTTTCTAAACTGATGTGTCCCTAAGAACCCCAAAACAATATGGGCTATTGTCATTGCTCTCAGTTGCCCACAGAACTTCATGATAAGACTCTAGTGTTGAAGATACCGCACACACTGAGCACAGAACATGGAAAAATCAACTCGGTACTGAGCAGGAAGCTCCCTCCATATTGGCTAGCTCCTTTAGTACTGGAGGGTACTACATAGCCTGCTTGGGGACAGGGAAGCCATGAACAGTCTTACTTAGTTGTGACAGGTGTGGAGAGATATGCCCATTCATGCATTAGTGCCTCCCTTCACTGCACACAAACCATTCTGCTTCTTCTCTCTCATTTCTCTACCATACATTTGCTCATCATAATGGTGCCTACCAGCTCCTGCCAGGAGGGTCTGTAAATGTCTTCCGTCTGCCTGGGCTGTGATAACCTGGCAGGCCTGTAGATGTCTTCAGCCAGCTTGGGCCATGAGGACCCAGACAGGCCAGTAATTCATCTTTCATCAAAGGCCTGATAGGACAACTTCTAGGAAGGCACTCTGAGAGAAAAAAAGCAAGGGTTCCAGTTTGAAAATATCTCTTGGTCCCAATATGAAAATGCCCCTAAGTTTCTCCACAATAGTTTCAAAGCTATACAGATATGGCACAGCTTTTCCATGAACTCTTTATTGTCATGGTCCAGGGTCAGCCTGGACCATAAATTATTTCTTAGACCAGAGGAGAGGCATGGGAAGGAATAAGACACAACTCACATGACTTTATGAGGAGGGCATTTTCAGGAATCCCTCTTGAAATCCTGAGTTCACATCCTGGAAACCATCCGCATTTATTCTTCAAGCAGCTTTTATACTAAAACGTAAACAGAGGGGGAAATTAGCATTCTGCTTCCTAGGTAGTCGGGAGAATGACCGTGGTCATGTCCACACCTTCCATGTCCATTTTGTCATGTCTTCCTATCTATCTTCCTGCTCTGTATGCCTGCTCAGTCACGTAGACTGAATTAACACCTCTTTCTCAGGTGACCTTCCCAATTACAAAGAAGGAGCAGAGCAACATTAGCATATCCTGACCCTTTTAGAATGACCTCAGTTTGTCTCAAAAGGCTAGGTGACTACCTCCTGTGTGGCAGGTGTAAACTGTGGGCTGAAATTCTGGCTGTCATACAATGTAGAAATATGAGCCCTACAATCCACTCTGTCTTATTAATTTTAATAAAACCTGTGCTTCTGCAACAGGAAAGATGATAACGTCTGCTTTCGGCAAAGACTCCTCATTTACCCAAATTTACCCATCCTTGGAATAGGCATTCCATTCATGCGAGCTCCTGTCTTTGGCATCTGGGAAGAAGAAGCGTCAAACCCATCTCTGACTGCTGACCTCTGTGAGCAAAAGAGATTAAGGGAGAGAAATACCTTTGAATTCTGTGTCTCGGAGCCATATTTTCTTGTCAGGAGAAATTTGAAAATGTTTCTTCAGCTGGTCCAGAGCACCTCTTAACAATTTTATACTGTATCAAAACCTAGAATTCTTTTTTTTTGTTTGTTTTTTTTTATTCTTTTTTAATTAAAATTTCCAACTGCTCCCCGTTTCCCATTTCCCTCCCCTCCTCCCACACATTGCCCCCTCCCTCCACTCCCCTCCCCCATCCCCACTCCTCTTCTCCTCCCCCCAGTCCATTCCCCCTCCCTCTCGATACTGAAGAGCAGTCCAAATTCCCTGCCCTACAGGAAGACCAAGGTCCTCCCACTTCCATCCAGGCCCAGGAAGGTGAGCATCAAAACAGGCTAAGCTCCCACAAAGCCAGTTCATGTATTAGGATCGAAACCTAGTGCCATTGTCCTTGGCTTCTCATCAGCCTTCATTGTCCGCCATGTTCAGAGAGTCCAGTTTCAACCCATGCTTATTCAGTCCCAGTCCAGCTGGCCTTGAAGAGCTCCCAATAGATCAGTTCCACTGTCACAGTGGGTGGGTGCACGCCTCGTGGTCCTGATTTCCTCGCTCATGTTTTCCCTCCTTCTGCTCCTCATTTGGACCTTAAGAGCTCAGACCGTTGCTCCAATTTGGGTCTCTGTCTCTCTCTCGATCTATCGCCAGTTGAAAGTTCCTGTGCCATTCTCCTTGGCCTCTCGTCAGCTCTCATTGTCTGCCACATTCCGAGAGTCCGGTTTTATCCCATGTTTTTTCAGTAGCAGTCCAGCTGACCTTGGTGAGCTCCCAATAGATCGGCCCCACTGTCTCAGTGGTTGGGTGCACCCCTCATGGTCCTGACTTCCTTGTTCATGTTCTCTCTCTTTCTGCTCCTCATTATAACCTTGGGAGCTCAGTCCGGTGCTCCAGTGTGGGTCTCTGGCTCTATCTCCATCCATCGCTAGATGAAGGTTCTATGGCGATATGCAAGATATTCATAAGTATGATTATAGGATAGGTTCATTTCAGGTTCCCTATCCTCAGGTGCCCCAATGAACTAACTGGGGACATTGCCCTGGGCATCTGGTAGCCATTTCAAGTTCAAGTCTCTTGCCACCCCTTAGGTGGCTCCCTTACCTAAGGTATGAGTTTCCCTGCTCCCCTATCCAACCTTCCTTTATCCCCAATCACCCCAATTCCCCCAGTTCCCCTCATCCTCTCCTTCACACTTTTCTCTCCCCATCACCCCTCATCCCCATCCCACCCCACCCCCAAGATTCCAATTTTTTGCCCATCAGTCATGTCTATTTCCCATAGCTGGGAGGATATCTATATGTTTTTCCTTGGGTTTACCCTCTTGTTTAGCTTCTTTAGGATCACAAATTATAGACTCAGTGGCCCCTATCCATGGCTAGAAACCAATTATGAGTGAGTACATCCCATGTTCTTCTTTTTGGGTCTGGGTTACCTCACTAAGGATCGTATTTTCTATTTCCATCCATTTGCATGCAAAATTCGAGAAGTCATTGTTTTTTACGGCAGAGTAGTACTCTAATGTGTATATATTCCACACTTTCTTCATCCATTCTTCCATTGAAGGGCATCTAGGTTGCTTCCAGGTTCTGGCTATTACAAATAATGCTGCTATGAACATAGTTTGTCATATGCTAGGGCATCTCTTGGGTATATTCCCAAGAGTGGTATTGCTGGGTCCAGGAGTAGGTTGATCCCAATTTTTCTGAGAAACCGCCACACTGATTTCCAAAGTGGTTGCACAAGTTTGCAGTCCCACCAGCAATGGATGAGGGTACCCCTTTCTCCACAACCTCTCCAGCAAAGGCTATCCTTGGTGTTTTTGATTTTAGCCATTCTGACAGGTGTAAGATGATATCTCAAAGTTGTTTTGATTTGCATTTCTCTGATCGCTAAGGAGGTTGAGCATGACCTTAA
Organism: Chionomys nivalis; assembly: GCF_950005125.1. Classification (NCBI taxonomy): domain Eukaryota; kingdom Metazoa; phylum Chordata; class Mammalia; order Rodentia; family Cricetidae; genus Chionomys; species Chionomys nivalis. The sequence goes on from NC_080107.1 coordinate 51,737,705, forward strand.
GTATCTTTTGGCCATTTTAACTTCTTCTGTTGAGAATTCTCTGTTCAGTTCAGTGCCCCATTTTTTAATTGGGTTAATTATCCTTTTAAAGTCTAGTTTCTTGAGTTCTTTATATATTTTGGAGATCAGACCTTTGTCTGTAGCGGTTTGGTGAAGATCTTCTCCCAGTCAGTAGGCTGCCTTTTTGTCTTAATGACAGTGTCCTTTGCTTTACAGAAGCTTCTCAGTTTCAGGAGGTCCCATTTATTCAATGTTGCCCTTAATGTCTGTGCTGCTGGGGTTATACATAGGAAGCGATCTCCAGTGCCAATATGTTGTAGGGTACTTCCCATTTTCTCTTCTATCAGGTTCAGTGTGTTCAGATTGATATTGAGGTCTTTGATCCATTTGGACTTGAGTTTTGTGCATGGTGATAGATATGGGTCTATTTTCATTCTTCTACAGGTTGACATCCAATTGTGCCAGCACCATTTGTTGAAGATGCATTCTTTCTTCCATTGTATACTTTTAGCTCCTTTATCAAAAATCAGTTGTTCATAGGTTTGTGGGTTAAAATCCGGGTCTTCTATATGATTCCATTGGTCGACTTCTCTGTTTTTATGCCAGTACCACGCTGTTTTCATTACTGTAGCTCTGTAATAGAGTTTGAAGTCAGGGATGGTAATGCCTCCAGAAGTTCCTTTATTGTATAAGATTGTTTTGGCTATCCTGGGTTTTTTGTTTCTCCATATAAAGTTGATTATTGTCCTTTCAAGATCTGTGGAGAATTTTGATGGGATTTTAATGGGGATTGCATTGAATCTATAAATTGCCCTTGGTAGAATTGCCATTTTTACTATGTTGATTCTCCCAATCCAAGAGCAAGGGAGATCCTTCCATTTTCTGGTATCCTCTTCAATTTCTTTCTTCAATGCCTTAAAGTTTTTGTCAAATAGATCTTTCACTTCCTTGGTTAGAGTTACCCCAAGATATTTTATGCTGTTTGTGGCTATCGTGAAAGGTGATGATTCTCTTATTTCTCTCTCTGCTTCCAGATCCTTTGTGTATAAGAGGGCGACTGATTTTTTGGAGTTGATCTTGTATCCTGCCACATTACTAAAGGCGTTTATCAGCTGTAGGAGTTCTTTGGATGAGTTTTTGGGGTCGCTCATGTACACTATCATATCATCTGCAAATAATGCAAGTTTAACTTCTTCCTTTCCAATTTGAATCCCCTTTATCCCCTTATGTTGTCTTATTGCTATTGCTAAAACTTCGAGAACTATATTGAAGAGGTATGGAGAGAGTGGACAGCCTTGGCGTGTTCCTGATTTTAGTGGAATGGCTTTAAGTTTCTCTCCATTTAATTTGATATTAGCTGTCGGCTTGCTGTATATAGCTTTAATTATATTTAGGTATGACCCTTGTATCCCTAATCTCTCTAAGACTTTTATCATAAAGGGATGTTGAATTTTGTCAAATGCTTTTTCAGCATCTAATGAAACGATCATATGGTTTTTTTCTTTCAGTTTATTTATATGATGGATTACATTGATAGATTTGCGTATGTTAAACCAGCCCTGCATCTCTGGTATGAAGCCTACTTGATCATAATGGATAATTTTTCTAATGTGTTCTTGGATTCGGTTTGCCAGAATTTTGTTGAGGATTTTTGCGTCGATGTTCATGAGTGAGATTGGCCTGTAATTCTCTTTCTTGGTTGGGTCTTTGTGTGGTTTTGGTATCAGAGTTACTGTAGCTTCATAAAAGGAATTTGGCAATGACTCTTCTGTTTCTATATTGTGAAATACATTAAGGAGAATAGGTATTAGGTCTTCTTGGAAGTTCTGGTAGAATTCCGCATTGAAACCATCTGGTCCTGGACTTTTTTTGGAAGGGAGGTTTTTGATAACAGCTTCTAATTCTTCACGACTAACAGGTCTATTTAGGTTGTTCACCTGGTCCTGGTTTAACTTTGGTAAATGGTATTATTCTAAAAAAGCGTCCATTTCTTTTACATTTTCCAGTTTTGTGGCATACAGGCTTTTGTAGTAAGATCTAATGATTCTCTGAATTTCCTCTGTGTCTGTGGTTATGTCTCCCTTTTCATTTCTGATCTTATTAATTTGCAAATTCTCTCTCTGCCGTTTGATTAGTTTGGATAGGGGTTTATCAATCTTGTTGATTTTCTCCAGGAACCAGCTTTTTGATTCATTGATTCTTTCAATTGTTTTCTGTGTTTCTATTTTGTTGATTTCAGCCCTCAGTTTGATTATTTCCAGTCTTCTACCCCTTCTAGGTGAGACTGCTTCTTTTTTTTCCTAGAGCTTTCAGGTGGGCTGTTAAGTCTCCAATGTGTGCTTTCTCTGTTTTCTTTAAGTGGGCAGTTAGTGCTATGAACTTTCCTCTCAGGACTGCTTTCATAGTGTCCCATAGGTTTGAGTATGTTGTTTCTTTATTTTCATTGTCTTCAAGGAAGAGTTTAATTTCTTTCTTTATTTCTTCCTTAATCCAGGTATGGTTCAGTAGTTGACTATTCAGTTTCCATGAGTTTGTAGGCTTTCTGGGGGTAGCATTGTTGCTGAATTCTAGCTTTAATCCATGGTGATCTGATAAGATACAGGTGGTTATTAATATTTTTTTGTAACTGTGTGTGTTTGCTTTGTTACCGAGTATGTGGTCGATTTTTGAGAAGGTTCCATGAGCTGCAGAGAAGAAGGTATATTCTTTCCTATTTGGGTGGAATATTCTATAGATGTCTGTTAAGTCCATTTGATTCATTACCTCCATTAATTCTCTTATTTCTCTGTTAGGTTTCTGTCTGATTGACCTGTCCATTGGTGAGAGAGGAGTATTAAAGTCTCCTACTATTAATGTGTGCGGTTTGATGGCTGCCTTGAGTTTTAACAATGTTTCTTTTACGTACGTGGGTGCTTTTATCTTAGGGGCATAGATATTCAGGATTGAGACTTCATCCTGATGAATTGTTCCTGTTATGAGTAGAAAATGTCCCTCTCCATCTCTCCTGATTGATTTAAGTTTGAAGTCAACTTTGTTAGAAATTAGTATGGCCACCCCTGCTTGTTTCTTAGGTCCATTTACTTGATAAGCCTTATCCCAACCCTTTACTCTGAGTAAGTGCCTGTCTTTGTGGTTGAGGTGTGTTTCTTGTAAACAGCAGAATGTTGGATCCTGTTTTCGTATCCAATCTCTTAGTCTGTGCCTTTTTATAGGAGAGTTGAGTCCATTGACATTAAGTGATATTAATGACCAGTGGTTGTTAACTCCGGTCATTTTTTAAGTTGTAAATTTTGTGTGTTCCCCTTCTTTGTATTGCGCTGGTGAAGGGTCTCTAGTTGTCTGAGATATTGTGGTCATTGTTGGACTCCTTGGTTAGTGATTTTCCTTCTATTACTTTCTGTAAGGCTGGATTTGTGGCTACGTATTGTTTAAATTTGTTTTTATCCTGGAAAATTTTGTTTTCTCCATTTATAGTGAACGAAAGCTTGGCTGGGTATAGTAGTCTGGGCTTGCATCCATGGTCTCTTAGTTTCTGCAGTACATCTATCCAGGACCTTCTGGCTTTCATGGTTTCCATAGAGAAGTCAGGTGTAAGTCTGATAGGTTTACCTTTATAAGTAACTTGGCCTTTTTCCTTTGCTGCTCTTAGTATTCTTTCTTTATTCTGTATGCTTTGTGTTTTGATTATTATATGGCGAGAGGATGTTTTTTTTGGATCCAGCCTATTCGGTGTTCTGTATGCTTCTTGAACCTTCATAGGTATATCTTTCTTTAGGTTGGGAAAGTTTTCTTCTATAATTTTATTAAATATATTTTCTGGACCGTTGAGCTGCGCTTCTTCTCCTTCTTCTATTCCTATTATTCTTAGGTTTGGTCTTTTTATTGTGTCCCATATTTCCTGAATGTTTTGTGATGAGAATTTGTTGGCCTTGCTGTTTTCTTTGATGAGCGTGTTTATTTTCTCTATGGTATCTTCAGAATCTGAGATTCTTTCTTCTATCTCTTGTATTCTGTTGGTTATGCTTGCTTCTGTAGTCTCTATTCGTTTACCTACATTTTCCCTGTCCAGCTGGCCTTCTGTTTGTGTTTTCTTCTTTGCCTCCATTTCAGTTTTTAAGTCTTGAACTGTTTCCATTATCTGTTTGATTGTTTTTCCTTGGTTTCCTAGGATATCATTCACTGATTTACTCAATTCTTCAAACTTTCTGTTATACTTCTCATCCATTTCTATAAGGGCATTTTTTACATGTTGTTTAAGGGCATCAATCACTTTCATAAAGTCAATTTTATCTACCTCTTCATGATTAAGGTGTTCATGTCCACCTGTTGGGAGGTCGCTGGGTTCTGGTGGTTTCATATAGTTTTTCAGATTGTTAGGTGAATTCTTGCATTGGCGCCTGCCCATCTCTTTCTCCGAATGCTCCCCTCTGGATGTTCTTTTACCGGATCAGGTCTCCTTGCCTACTGATATACCTTCCCAGTGATGGCTCTCTGCAGTGCTAGCTCTCCTGGTGTTCTGGTGATGTCTCTCCTTGCTTGTTGCAGGCAGGCCAGTGAAACAAAGGAAGTCTCGCCTGCCTACTTGCCCTGAGGATTTGCCCCCAGCGCCAGACAGACTGAGCTGGATGGTGTTATGTGCCCAAAGAGGAAAGGGGGCAGAAGGAAGAAGGGTTCTGGATGCAAGCTGGGTGGGACAAGAAGAGAGAGGCAGTATGCGGGGTATAGAGCCCCTGCAGGGAGCCCAGGGAGTATAGGGAGGGGGATGAGGAACTTCAGAGTTCCCTTTCCAGGGCTGCTTCCGCTGCCGCTGGTCACAAACTCACCGCACTGCTGTCTCTCCTGGTGCCGAGATCAGATCTCCATGCAGGTTGGGTAGTTCGTAAACAAAGCGCCTACCTTGGTTGGTGCAGGCGGGCCAGTGAGACAAAGGAGGTCTCGCCTGCCTATTTGCCCTGAGGATTTGCCCCCAGCGCCAGACAGACTGAGCTGGATGGTGTTATGTGCCCAAAGAGGAAAGGGGACAGAAGGAAGAAGGGTTCTGGATGCAAGCTGGGTGGGACAAGAAGAGAGAGGCAGTATGGGGGGGTAGAGCCCCTGCAGGGAGCCCGGGGAGTATAGGGAGGGGGATGAGGAACTTCAGAGTTCCCTGTCCAGGGCTGCTTCCGCCTCCGCTGGTCACAAACTCACCACACTGCTGTCTCTCCTGGTGCCGAGATCAGATCTCCGTGCAGGTTGGGTAGTTCGTAAACAAAGCGCCTACCTTGGTTGGTGCAGGCGGGCCAGTGAGACAAAGGAGGTCTCGCCTGCCTATTTGCCCTGAGGATTTGCCCCCAGCGCCAGACAGACTGAGCTGGATGGTGTTATGTGCCCAAAGAGGAAAGGGGACAGAAGGAAGAAGGGTTCTGGATGCAAGCTGGGTGGGACAAGAAGAGAGAGGCAGTATGGGGGGGTAGAGCCCCTGCAGGGAGCCCGGGGAGTATAGGGAGGGGGATGAGGAACTTCAGAGTTCCCTGTCCAGGGCTGCTTCCGCCTCCGCTGGTCACAAACTCACCGCACTGCTGTCTCTCCTGGTGCCGAGATCAGATCTCCGTGCAGGTTGGGTAGTTCGTAAACAAAGCGCCTACCTTGGTTGGTGCAGGCGGGCCAGTGAGACAAAGGAGGTCTCGCCTGCCTATTTGCCCTGAGGATTTGCCCCCAGCGCCAGACAGACTGAGCTGGATGGTGTTATGTGCCCAAAGAGGAAAGGGGACAGAAGGAAGAAGGGTTCTGGATGCAAGCTGGGTGGGACAAGAAGAGAGAGGCAGTATGGGGGGGTAGAGCCCCTGCAGGGAGCCCGGGGAGTATAGGGAGGGGGATGAGGAACTTCAGAGTTCCCTGTCCAGGGCTGCTTCCGCCTCCGCTGGTCACAAACTCACCGCACTGCTGTCTCTCCTGGTGCCGAGATCAGATCTCCGTGCAGGTTGGGTAGTTCGTAAACAAAGCGCCTACCTTGGTTGGTGCAGGCGGGCCAGTGAGACAAAGGAGGTCTCGCCTGCCTACTTGCCCTGAGGATTTGCCCCCAGCGCCAGACAGACTGAGCTGGATGGTGTTATGTGCCCAAAGAGGAAAGGGGACAGAAGGAAGAAGGGTTCTGGATGCAAGCTGGGTGGGACAAGAAGAGAGAGGCAGTATGGGGGGGTAGAGCCCCTGTAGGGAGCCCGGGGAGTATAGGGAGGGGGATGAGGAACTTCAGAGTTCCCTGTCCAGGGCTGCTTCCGCCACCGCTGGTCACAAACTCACCGCACTGCTTTCTCACCTGGTGCCGAGATCAGATCTCCTTGCAGGTTGGGTAGTTCGTAAACAAAGCGCCTACCTTGGTTGGTGCAGGCGGGCCAGTGAAGCAAAGGAGGTCTTGCCTGCCTGCTTGCCCTGAGGATTTGCCCCCAGCGCCAGACAGACTGAGCTGGATGGTGTTATGTGCCCAAAGAGGAAAGGGGACAGAAGGAAGAAGGGTTCTGGATGCAAGCTGGGTGGGACAAGAAGAGAGAGGCAGTATGGGGGGGTAGAGCCCCTGCAGGGAGCCCGGGGAGTATATCAAAACCTAGAATTCTTAACACATGCATTAAATCCAAACATTTACAGGGCATGTAAAACTTTTCTCAGCATCTTATAAGCAGTTACAAAGATTATCATGTCAATACCATAATTCTAGAATGGGAATTAACAATAAATCCACAATTTAACATATCACGATCTTTTTAAATCCATATTAATCCAAAGATAAGAAAAGTTTTTCTGATGGGTGAGAGTACAGTGACATTGTTATTATCAAATACCAGCTCCAGTCTCTGAGTAGTAGTTAAACCCTTAGGCTGCCCCCTCTTAAGTGAAGAGGGACTTCAGTCATTCCTTATTTTGAGTCTTTCTTTCCCTGAAGGGAAAGCTTAGGTCTTAGTTCTCAGGTCCATTATTTTAATCAAAATGAGTTCTGTGTCCCAAAGATTAAAACAGTCAAATGTTCAGTTTGCGTTTCAGCTCCAAAGCAAACAGGATTCAGACTGCAATCAAGTACTCATCATGCAGGAGGCTTCTGTGACTTTGTGTGTGCCCCGAGTTTAGAAGCAGCTCAGCTTCTGTCCCCCAGAGCAGCATGGTACCCTTCCGCGCAGAATGGCTGCAGCAGGTCCAGCAGATCAGGCACTCCTCTCTGTGGGGGCGGGGAAGACTGGACCAAGGACTCCTCTCCAACTCCTTTTATTCGGACTCCTCTATGGGGGTGTTTGCAGCTGTGATGTCATTGGGACTGCCATTCCTTTACTGTATATGCAGTCATCCAGCTTTATTTTCTTTCTGTGAAAAAAGCATAAACACATCCTCAACCCCAAATTAATACAGGGTCGGGTGTTTTTATAATTCATTGCAAGGGCTTTTTCATCTTGCCTTAACAAAGGTCACCTTGGTGCTATCATGTCAGATCTGTCTGTAGCTTTATACTTTTAAGTTGTTTTCAAGGAACCATGCTAAAAGGAAATCCCACACTAGCTCAGAATTGAGTATAATAAAGGGTTATGTATTTAGGGGTAGACTCACAGATCTCAGTCCTCTGCTCGATCAGGGAATAGGAACCAAATCCCACAGCCGGAAGAGAGAGAGAATGCGTGCTTTACATTGGCAGTTATAGTATATGAGGCCATATACTATAAGCAGTTAACTTAAAGGCTACTGGCTGTAGGATTTCCTACAGCACCTCCCCCTTTTGTTTAAATAAGAAAATTCTAAGCCTAATACAAAATTATATACAATAAGAACAAATATCAGGTATAAAAATTATAATTACAACCTGCCTAAACAATATCAAGCAAGAAACATGTGATAAGTGTTTCAATAATTATCCTATCCTAAGGAGTTTAAGTCTTGTATTATAAATAACTTGATCAAGTCATGAGCGGAAAGTAACTCTGACTATCTAGCTTCAACCCTATCAAAGACCCAAGAAGGGAAATAATATTACTTGAGTAAACAGGAAGTGCAATCAAACAACTTCTAAAATGTGCAACAAATGACAGAGACAACTGGCTACCTGGGCAATCACCCAAAGTCTCATTTGCAACATTGGAGCAACCAGCTTGGGCTAAGGCCTAGAGTAACTGACAGACCATTTTTAAGGGCAGGAAGTTTTTCAAAACTGTCTTACCCTGTCTTGGCAAAATTTGAGAGTCTTTTTTCTGGTATCTTGCTTGTCCTGTCTGGACATCGTGCATTTTGTCAGTGGTCGATGCATGGGTAATTCCTTGCCCAAAGACCAGTTTTGCCAAGAATAAAACAAGCTCCAAGTGGAGTGTCATTGGTGCTCAACATTCTCTCAGAAATAGATCAGTGTTGCCAGGAGCAATCGTGTCTCACATCAACCCTAAGTTATTTAAATGCCATATTCTACAGTTCTTTAAAGTGGTTGAAGATTACCTATCTATGTGGAATACAATCTCTATGTATCTAAAGAACCTGATTAGTCTAACTATAAGTATGACAAACATGGATGACTATTGACCTATAATTCTTAATACCTATATAACTTAAAGTAGACTAAGATTTCATATTAGAATATTAAACAGTCTTTAAACAATGGTGCAACAAATGAGAACAATGTATAAGTATGTTGAGCAGAGTTAGAAATGTCTATTAAAATATGATAAATATATCCTAAAATTGTATCAGTATATAAAATGTCTTAAGCAGCAGAAAAAGCATGCATGCATATCATATGATAAAATAACTTTGCCTAGGTATACAAATTTTGTTGATGAAAATACGAACATTTCAATATAATTTAAGTTTGTATCAATATACAAGAATCTACCAATGTAAATTGCTTATAAATAATAGCTCACAAGTATTCACTCTATTACTCACTATTATTAGTGTGAGTAAGCTCACACCAATCTATTATCCCATCCAATTTCCCCCCTTTTTTTCAAAGAGATCCCTGAGCCTACATAATTTCTCCCAACCCCCAATGCTATAACAATTATAATCAATCCCTAAATAATGTGCCTAACCCTGAGGACAAAAACTTTGTTGGGACAGGGGACGTGGTCTTCTAGAATTACTTCCAGCTGTCATGGGGGCGATGTTCTTTCTATGGGATCCTGTGAAAGTAGAATGATGGTTAAGTTCCATGATTACTGTCTGGTATAATTGCAAATAGTCTCTGAGTATTCAGTAGGGTTTTTCCGAGGTTCCTATTTGGAGTTCTGGCCAGAACATTGTAAAAAAGTGCACCATTTTAGCTAATCAAGTTGGAACCATCTTGAGCAGCTGGTACTCAAAACAAGTCTTATAGTAGTGTTATCAGCATCACGATGTCATATCAACAAGGTGGAGTTGTTGTTGTGGGGAACCATCTTCTTCCTGGAAACTTCAAAGATTACTGCAGGAAAATTCATTGTTCATTGTGGAAAACTTAAACATTATTTATATAAACCTATATATATATATGTATATATATGTGTATATATATATTCAATGAAAGGTACAATAGAGACAAAAATAGGTATGAAGAAAAGTAAAATTTTCTAAATTCTTTATTCTTTCTGTTCCATACCAGACAACTCTTGACATGAGACAGAAAACATTATTTATACAGACATATATTCAGTGAAAGGTACAATAGAGACAAAAATAGGTATGAAGAAAAGTATTTTTTTTCTAAATTATTTCTTCTTTCTGTCACATACCATGGCTCCTGACATGAGACAGAAACTCTGAATTTTTATTTTAACAACATGCTTGGATTTAGAGAAGGATAGAGCCATTGTTCAACTCCAAAGCTGTTGTAATATGAGCGGCAGGGCTGCGTCCCCGGCACCCAGCCGCCCGCATGGCTTATGCCCCAAAATAATTACATGGAAACTGTATTTTTTTAAACACTGCCTGGCCCATTAGTTCTAGCCTCTTATTGGCTAGCTCTTACATATTGATTTAACCCATTTCTAATATTCTGTGTAGCACCATGAGCTGGCTTACCAGGGAAGATCTTAACCTGCGTCTGTCTGGACTGGGAGAATCATGGCGACTCCTTACTCGGCTTCTTCTTTTTAGCATTTTGTTTTGTCTACTCCACCCACCTAAGAGTTGGCTTATCAAATGGGCCTAAGCAGTTTCTTTATTAGTTAACCAATGAAAGCAACAGATAGATAAAGACCCACCTCCATCACAAAGCCAGCTTTGATTTTTAAGTGAGTCACGATTATTATTCTAATTAATATTCAGAAATTCTTACCCTCAGATTACCTGTTTTCATAAGTGATAATTCTCTTTGCTTGGTGATCCTATCTGGGTGATTATCTTTTCCTCTTTAGGCATCTAGATGTCCAGGATCTCTTGACTTTATGAAGATGAGTATTTTTCTGCAAAGACAATAGCAGAACCCTGCCCCAAAACTTACGAGGTTTCCTTAACACCTGATTAGTTGTTATCTGTATGGATAAGCCATCATTTCTTTCTCAAGAGTTTTCTCTTTTTCAAACAAAATCTTTATTAATTTTGATGTATCCATAACTTTTTTTATCCTGTGGAAACAAGAGCAAAACCCTTCCCACAACATAGCACATCTCCTGGCTTCCATTGTGAGGTCAACATATCCTTGAAATACACTGGCTGATTTAATTCAGAAGACTTTTCTATTATTCAATGTCTTTCTGCTGCTGTTGTCCCTTTTTCATTAGCGTTAAGAAAATTCAAGGTTAATAGAGCATTATGTAGTCTATTTCTGGGGGTATTTTTTGTCCCTTTCTGTTTGTTTAACATATCCTTTATAGTTTGATTTGATCTTTCTATAACTGCCTGACCTGTAGGATTGCTTGGTATACCTGAAATATGTTTTCTATTATAATAAGCAAAAGAAAAAAAACCTGTTTTATTTTCTTAGAGACATATGTTATATTTGTGCAGGTATATCCATGATGGCCATAACTTCTAATAAATGCATAATTATTAAATTAGCCTTTTCTGAGCTCAAAGCAGTTGCCCATTGAAATCCTGAATAAGTGTCAATGGTGTGGTATACAGATTTTAATTTTCCAAATTCTGCAAAGTGGAACACATTCATCTGCCAGATCTCATTCCTTTTAGTACCCTTTGGATTGCTCCCTGCATGGACTAGTGTTTGGTTATAAAGAGCAAGTAGGACATCTCTTTATATTCTCCTTAGCTTTTTGCCATGTAATAGAAAACTCTTTAAACCTTTGCTATTGACATGATGTTTCTTATGAAATTCTGAGGCCTTTAACACACTTACAATCAATAATTGATCAATTTCTTCATTACTTTGTGCTAGAGAACCTGGCAGACCCATATGGGATTGGATGTGTGTTATGTATATGGGACAAAGCCTAGTCCTAATTATATTTTGAACCTGTATGAATAATAAAATTAATTCTGTATCATCTGGTATAAATTCAGTGGTTCCGATATGCAGGACTACTCTTTCTGTATATTGTGAATCAGTAACTATATTGAGAGGTTCTTTAAAATCCCTTAGTACCATGAGAATATCATATAATTCTGCCTTTTAGACAGAATTATAAGGGATTTTTCTACCTTACTTAAATCTTATTTGTAACCTGCCTTTCCTGATTTATTTGCATCAGTACAGAATGTACAGGCTCCAGGTATTGGTGTGTCCCATACAATGCTGGGAAGGATCCAAGAAGTTCTCTTTATATGGTTAATTCTATCACTTTTGGATAATTGTTATTAATCTCTCCTAAAATAATTAGCACAAGCTCTTTGCCAAGATTCATTGTCTTCTAATAATTTTTTAAATTTCATCAATAACGAAAGGTACTATAATATCTGCTGGGTTGACAAAGTTTCAGTTTTTCTTTTATAATTAATTCAGAGACCTTCTCCACATAAGTTTTTAATTTTTTACTTGGTTTATGTGGTAACAAGATCCATTCCAAAATGATATCTTCCCTCTGTATTAAAATTCCTGTAGGGGAAATTTTGGAAGGTAGTATGATTAGAATGAAATTAAGATTTGGATTCGCCCTATTCTCATGTGCCTTCTGCAATTTTTCTTCAATGACAATCAATTCCTTTTCTGCTTCAGTTGTTAATTATCTGGGACTATTTAAGTCTTTGTCACCATCTAAGGTTTTGTTTAAATGAACTATTACAGCTGGTCATAGATTGGAAATGTTTCCTAACAATCTTTGAAATTCATTGAGTCCACAATTGGTCTCCCAATTTTTGCCTTTTGTGTTCTAATTATAACCTAGGTAATTGATAGAATCTCCTCTCTGTATTTTTTTCAGGAGCAATTTGTAGTCCCCATTTTGGCAAAACTTTCTTCTTCAAACATTCTTTCTAAAGTGTCTATGTTTGAATCAGATAGCAAAATGTCATCCATGTGATGGTAAATTATAGATTTAGGAAATTGTTTATGTATTATTTCCAATGACTGACTTACAAAGTATTGGAATAGGTAGGGCTGTTGAGCATTCCCTGTGGGAGGATGGTCCACTAGTATCTCCTGGTAGGTTGAGAATTATAATAAGTAGGCACTGTGAAGACAACTTTTTTCTGTCCTTTTCTTGTAAAGGTTTAGTGAAGAAACAATCTTTTAAATCAATAACTATAAGAGGCCATCCTTTTGGTAATTGAAAGGCAGAGGAATTACAGATTGTAGAGGTCCATAGGTTGAATTACCTTGTTGACAGTTCTTAGATCTGTCACCATTCTCTATTTAACAGATTTCTTTTTAACAACAAATACAGGATAATTCCAAGGGCTGGTTGATTCTTCAATACGGTGAGCATCTAGTTGCTCCTGTATCTGTTAGCTGTTCTAAAGCCTGCAGTTTGTCTTATGTTAACGGCCACTGTTTAACTCAAATTGGTTTCTCAGTTAACCATTTTATGTGCTGGGGGATGGGTGGAGGAAGATGAGGGGATGGTGGAGAGGAAGGTAGGGGATAGCGGAGAGGAAGGTGGGAGATGGTGGGGAGGAAGGGACTCGCCCTGGTTTGTCTGGGTCAGTATATGCTTCATGGCTACTTAAGACTATACTTGCTTGCATCAGAAGTCAAGGAGACTATGGCCACTGGTGTTATATGATTCTAGCATCAAGATCAGGTGTACTTTTTCCTATATCTCAGCCCATCTAGTCCCATCATGGACTCTGTCCCATGGGCAATGAAGGGAATTAGGCAGGCAGTCTGCACTGGCTTCCTTTCTCAGTGGAAACTTGGGCTGTTTCCCCCTGGCTGTCACTCCTGTTGGTAGATATACATCTTCCCTATTTTTCTGCTGCTTGAAGACAGACATACAGCAGTCAATAGATCCTTTGGTTAGGAGAACTTCTTCCTGATTTTTGAATACTGTTCCTTGTGAACAGACAGTAAGTGCTCAGGGAATAAGCTTGCACAGAAGGTGTCTGAACTCATCAAGGGCTATAACAGGTCAGAAGAAGATGAAAAATTATCAATTACCATAAGATTTGTGCATTCATGGAAAATATGTATGAGTTTTTTTATTGATAATTTATACCATTTATGAAAACATAAAGAATAAATACAGTATATTTAGTAGGCAATTAACTTGTATAACCACAAGAAAGGTAGGTATAGATTAAGTGTGTCTAAGAATCATTGCTCTTTGATAGTGTGTTTGCATGTTCTGGGTTTGTGTTCTGGCTGCTTGGCTGTATGAGTATCTGTGTGTATGTACTATGCACTTTTCTTTTTGAAAGATCATTATTGTGGTATTTATCGGTTGTGTGTAAATTCATGTCTCCACCTAGGCTGAATTCAGGTCATAGAGAGACAAATGTGTGACTAAGTAACACGACCACTTTAATCTGATGTGGAACTAAAGTTACGGTGCATTGATATGTTTATTTGTGTATACATTTGTGTTTTTAAGCTGTTTTATCTTATTTTAGGTAGCTCCCAGCTGGGTCCTCCTTAAGGTAAATGGGTAGCTTTTGGCCGTATGACTTGAAATCATTTCAACACTGCCATATTTACAATCTTGGGACCATGATAGTGGCTAAATTCTTGGGCTCTGCTCTCACACACATCTTGGTTCAAATCTCTAATTTTGATCTTTCAAAGTGACATGACATTGGGGTTGAACCCTGAGAAACTCAATTAATTTTCTGAACCGTAAAATGTGATAAGACCAAGGATTTATTACAACATGTGTTATGAACATGCAAAATATGGCAGATTAGCTCATGAGTCATTTCTTAACTGTCTATGGGGGATTATTTTTGGCAGTAACAGAGGAGGCAGGCTCCTTTAAGACCCCTTGCCAAACTTTACCTCACTACATTCTCTCTTCATTCTTTTTTTATTGACTTTTATTGATCTCTACATTTTTCTTTGCTCCCCTCCCTGTCTCTCCCCTCCCCTTCAATCCTTTCCCATGGTCCCCATGCTCCCAATTTATTCAGGAGATCTTATCTTTTTCTACTTCCTATATATGTTTCTCTTAGGGCCCTCATTGTTGTCTAGGTTCTCTGGGATTGTGAATTGTAGGCTGGCTTTCTTTGCTTTATGTCTAAAAGCCACTTTTGAGTTAGTACATATGATATTTGTCTTTCTGGGTCTGGGTTACCTCACTAAATATGATGTTTTCTAGCTTCATCCATTTGCCTGAAAATTTCAAGATGTCATTATATTTTTCCTGCTGTAAGTAAATGTACCACATTTTCCATATCCATTCTTTGGTTGAGGGGCATTTGGTTGAGGTTCTGGCTATGACAAACAATGCTGCTATGAACATAGTTGAGCACATGTCCTTGTGGTACTATTAAGCATCCTTTGGGTATATACCCAAAAGTGGTATTGCTAGGTCTTGAGGAAGGATTTTTCTTAATTTTCTGAGAAATCACCATATCCAAAAAGGCTGTACCAGTTTGTACTTCCATCAGTAATGCAGGAGTGTTTCCTTTACCCCACATCCTCTTCAGCATAAGTTGTCATCAGTATTTTTGATCTAGGCCATTCTTACAGGTGTGTGTTTTGAGTTGCACTTCTCTGATGGCTAAGGATGTCAAGCATTTCCTTAAGTGTCTTTCAGCCATTTTAGATTCTTCTGTTGAGAGTTCTCTGTTTAGGTCTGCACCCCATTTTTATATGATTATTTGTTTTTTTGATGACAAATTTCTTGAGTTCTTTGTATATTTTGGAGATCAGACCTCTGTCTGATATGGGGTTGATGAAAATCTTTTCCCATTTTGTAGGCTGTTGTTTTGTCTTGTTGACCATGTCCTTTGCTTTACAGAAGCTTCTCAGTTTTAGGAGGTCCTATTTATTAATTGTTTCTCTCAGTGTCTGTGCCACTTGGGTTATATTTAGTAAGTGGTCTCCTGTGCCAATGTGTTCAAGTGTACTTCCCACTTTTTCTTCTATGAGGTTTAGTGTGGTTGGCTTTATGCTAGGTCTTTGATCCATTTGGACTTGAGTTTTGTCCATGGCAATAGATTTGGATCTATTTTCATTCTTCTACATGTTGATATCCAGTTATGCCATTTGTTGAATATGCTTTCTTCTTTCTATTTTATATTTTTGCATCTTTGTCAAAATCAGGTGTTCGTAGGTGTGTGGATTAATATCTGGGTCTTCTGTTCAGCTCCATTGGTTCTCCTGTCTGTTTTTATGCCAATACCAGGATATTTTCAGTACTGTAGCTCTGTAGTAGAGTTTGAAGTCATGAATTGTGATGCCTCCAGAAGTTCCTTTATGAACAGGATTGTTTTGGCTACCATGGGATTTTTGCTTTTCATATGAAGTTGATTACCATTCTTTTGAGGTCTGTGAAGATTTTTTTCTGGGATTTTGATGGGCATTGCATTGAATATATAAATTAGTTTTGGTAAGATTGCCATTTTTTTTTACTATGTTAATTCTACCTACCCAAGAGCATGGGAGATCGTTTCATTTTCTGGTGTCTTCTTCAATTTCTTTCTTCAAAGATTTAAAGTTCTTGCCATACAGGTCTTCCACTTCTTTAGTTAGTGTTACTCCAAGATAGTTTATGCTATCTGATTTTTTTTCTCAGCCCATTTATCATCTTTGTAAAGGAGGGCTACTGAGTTTTTTGAGTCAATTTTGTATCCTGATACATGACTGAAAGCGTTTATGAGTTGTAGAAGTTCCTTGGTAGAATTTTTGGGATCCCTTATGTAAACTATCATATCATCAGCAAACAGTGAGAGTTTGACTTCTTCTTTTCCAATTTGTATCCCCTTGATCTCCTTTTATTGTCTTATCACTCTGGCTAGGACCTCAAGAACTATATTGAATAGATATGGACAGAGTGTATAATTTTGTCATGCTCCTGATTTCAGTGGGATCACTGTGAGTTTCTCTCCATTTAGTTTGATGTTGGCTGTTGGTTTGCTGTATATTGCCTTTATTATGCTTAGGTATGTTCCTTGTATCCCTGCTCTCTCCAAGACCTTTATCATGAAGGGATGTTGTGTTTTGTTGAAGGACTTTTTAGCATCTAATGGGATGATCATGTGGTTTTATTTTTTAGTTTGTTTATAATGGTGGATTACATTGACAGATTTTTGTATGTTGAACCATCCCTGTATGTCTGGAATGAAGCCGACTTGATCATGGTAGATGATGGTTCTGATGTGTTCTTGGATTTGATTTGCCAGTATTTTATTTAGTACTTTTGCATCAATGTCCATGAGTGATATTGGTTTATAATTTTTTTCTTTGTAATGTTTTTATGTGGTTTGTGTATCAGGGTAATTGTAACCTCATAAAAAGTGTTTGGCAATGTTCCTTCCATTTCTATTGTGTGAAATAATTTGAGAAGTATTAGTATTAGTTCTTCTCTGAAAATTTTGTAGAATTCTGAGCTGAAACCATCTGGTCCTAGGCTTTTTTGGTTGGGAGTCTTTTGATGACTGTTTTCTTTAAGGGATTTGTTGATGTCTTTCAATTTTTATTTGTGTTTTCCTCCATTTCCTTGAGGAAATTTTTCATTTCCTCTTCAAGGGCCTCTAACATTCTCTTAAAGTTATTTTTTAGGTCATTTTCTTCTGATTCATCTAAATTTGGTTGCTCAAGTCTTGTTGTTGTAGGGCTACTAGTTTTTATTGGTGTCATGTTGTTCTTTGTGGTGTTGTGTGTGTTCTTACCTTGTCTGCCCATCTTTTCTTCTGATTAGTATAGTTGGGGCTGTGTCTCTGGTAATTAATCTTCCAGGTGCCAGTGGGTCCAAGGCTCAGATAGTTGCTCTTCATGGTGTAGTCAGGGCCATGGTTCTGGTCACTCCATATTCTTGGAGGTCACTCAGCACTCCCAAGGTCACTCTGCAATATGGGATGTCATTTGGGCTTGCTCCCATGGAAATTGCTTGCTTGGGGATGTTTCTGATGAGGTTGCTGCATTAGGCCTGCTCTGACAGAGTTGCTGGCTCAGGTCTGCTCCGGCAGAGGTCACCAATTCATGCCTGGTCCAGCAAAAGTCTGTGGTTTATGCCTGTTCCCGCAGTGGTGACTCCCTTGTACTTACTCCTGTGCCAGTTGTTGCCTCAGGCCTGCTCCAGTGGGGTCACTGGCTCAAGCCTGCTCCAGTGGAGGTCACTGCCTTGGGCCTGCTCTAGCTGAGGTAGGTGGCTCTAACCTCTTCCCACAGAAGTTCCTGACTTTGGCCTGTTCCCTTGGAGGTCCCTGACTTTCATCCAGTTCTGCAGAGGTCTCTGACTTGGGCCTGCTCCTTCAGTGTTCGCTCCCTTGTACCTGATCCTATGGAGTTCGCTGCCTTAGGTCTGCTCCAGCAGAGATCAGTGGCGCAGGCCTGTTTCCACAGATATCCCTGACCTAGGTCTGCTCCCATGGAGGTCCCTGGCTTAGGCCTGGTCCTGCAGAGGTCTCTGGCTCTGGCCTACTCCCTTGGAGGTCCCAGACTTGTACCTGGACCCTCAGAGGTCTCTGGCTCTGGCCTTTCTCTTCATTTTTGAGTATGTCCAGCTCCCTCTTTTACATAAATGGTGATTTAAATAAATAAAGGTCATTTTTGCAGACAGAAGTTTCTGTCCCACCCAGTCCCATAGCCATTCAGTCCCAAAGAAACACACAGAGACTTATGTTAATTATAAACTGTTTGGCCTATTAGCTCAGGATTATTATTAACTAATTTTTCCTTTTCTCCTTTTTTATACATTTTTTATTGATATGTATTGAGCTCTACATTTTTCTCTGCTTTTTGCCCTGCCTCCCCCTTTCAACCTTCCCCCAAGATCCCCATGCTCCCAATTTACTCAGGAGATCTTGTCCTTTTATACTTTCTACTTCCCACGTAGATTAGATCTATGTAAGTCTCTCTTAGTGTCCGCATTGTTGTCTAAGTTCTCTGGGATTGTGGCTTGTCGGTTGGCTTTCTTTGCTTTATGTTTAAAAACCACCTATGAGTGAATACATGTGATAATTGTCTGTCTGTGTCTGGATTACCTCACTTAAAATAATGTTTTCTAGATCCATCCATTTTCCTGAAAATTCAAGCTCTTGTTATTTTTTTCTGCTGTGTAGTACTCCATTGTATAAATGTACCACATTTTCCTTATCCATTCTTCGATTGAGGGGCATTTAGCTTCTGGCTATGAGAAACAAAGCTGCTATGAACATGGTTGAGCACATGTCCTTGTGGCATGATTGAGCATCCTTTGGATATATACCCAAAAGTGGTATTATTGGGTCTTGAGGAAGGTTGTTTCCTAGTTTTCTGAGAAACCACCACGCTTACATCCAAAGGGGTTGTACCAGCTTGCATTCCCATCAGCAATGCAGAAGTGTTCCCTTTTCCCCACAACCTCTCTAGCATAAGTTGTCATCACTGTTTTTGATTTTGGCCATTCTTACAGGTGTAAGATGGAATCTCAGAGTTGTTTTGATTTGCATTTCTCTGATGACTGAGGTTGTCTTTCAGCCATTTTAGATTCCTCTGTTGAGAGTTCTCTCTTTAGGTCTGGACTCCATTTTTTTTATTGGATAATGTGATCTTCTGGTATCCAATTTCTTGAGTTCTTTGTATATTTTGGAGATTAGCCCTCTGTCTGATGTGGGATTGATGAAGATCTTTTCCCTTTCTGTAGGCTGTTGTTTTGTCTTGTTGACTATGTCTTTTGCTTTACAGAAGCTTTTCAGTTTTAGGAGGTCCCATTTATTAATTGTTTCTCTCAGTGTCTGTGCCGCTGGGGTTCTATTTAGGAAGTGGTTCCTTGTGCCAATGTGTTCAAGTGTACTTCCCCTTCTATAAGGCTCAGTGTGGCTAGCTTTGATCCATTTGGACTTGACTAATTTTTCAACTTAAATTAACTCATAATTCTTGTCTATGTTTAGCCACAAGGTTTGGATCCTTTTCTCTGTGCAGCATTCTCATCTTGTTTCCTCTGCATCTGGATGATGACTGACTCTCTCTTCCTCTTGCAAGAATTTTCCTCTTCTGGTTGCCCCACCTATACTTCCTTCTTGACTACTGGCCAATCAGTGTTTTATTAAACCAATACGAGTGACAAATCTTTACAGTGTACAAGAGCATTATCCCACAGCACATCTTTTTTGATCATTCTACTATCAAATTTGATTATTTATTTGACCTCCAATCCCTAGATTTTCTTTCAGAGATACTTGAGTTTCAAGATGTTTGATTTAATATACACCAGGGGGTTGTCAGACATCAGCAGAAGATCTAAGTTACCATGTGTTTCTCTTCCTCACTGAGATGATCACCTGCCTGCTCTCTCTGCTCTTCTAGGCTCTCAGAGAGCCTTATCTACCAGGTACCAGAGCCTTGACACCATGGCCATTTCCTGGATTTCATTATCCTGCCTTCCATATGTGATTTGTGATTCAACTCTCACTGGATAAAGTTCCAAACTGCGTTCCAGGAAACACACAAGATCAGGATTGATCAAACATTGTGTGCCTTTCTCTGTGGCTTCACATTCTTTTTCACACTAAGGACAAAACAAAAATGAAAATCCCACTTCTGTAAACTACATTACAAAATCAATGTCTGCTTTATAAGCATGCATGAATCTCTGCTGCCTGTTGGAATTAAATCATATAAATGTTCCTTGCAAATGTAATGTGTGATGTGACTATACATTTTGGTTCTCCCAGGAAAAGCTTGGTATAGAACTGTTGTACTGACATAATTATTATACAGCTAACCATCTACTCTCAAACATTAGAATAAACAATAAATTACAGGGTCATTCTAGGTATGTATGTTGGCAGGTAATTATATAGTGGTACTGTGTGACTTTGAAGTTCTGAAATAATTTCAGACTCATCTAACTTCCCTCTTTCTTTCTCTCTCTGTCTGTTTCAGTCCCTAAGATTTTTGAGCTGCATAGCTGATGCTAGCTAGCTTCAAGATCATGAGCCCCATGCCGTGGCTTCCACTGATTACTGCATCTACCTTGGATTTGTTCATATAAAAGTCATCAGGAATTGTGAGCATCAAGTCTCACCTCAGTGACTTGGACCAACTGCTTAATCACCTGAGATTTAGATGTATAAATCCCAAATTTAAGAATATAATGTTATCAATGCCCATACTGGGCTCATTCAGCATCAATTATGATCAATCTGATGGTATTATGATCAATTCTGATGGTTATGATTCTACTACACTCTCAAAACCATACAGTACAACAAAGTTCTCAGTTCTTGACATGAGAAGCTTCCAGGGGCAAATTTTTAAGTCTGTTTCTGTGTATTTGGACACAGAGAGAGAAGAAGTGAGGAGAGAGAGAGAGAGAGCGAGAGAGAGAGCACACACACGAGAGACAGAGATTGAGAAGAGATTTTTTACTACTGTTGCTACTGCAGGGAGCCAATCCACATGGTCCAGATGTACAGGATCTAGGAGCTGGGTCTCTACATGCCCAGGGAGTGTGGAAGTCTAGAAGGTTAATGATTTTTTGTTTGTTTTGTTTTCTAGACAGAGTGTAAAAGTCCTAGATGTCCTAGAACTAGCTCTGTAGACCAGGCTGCCTTGAACTCACAGAGATCCACCTGTCTCTGCCTCCCAAGTGCTGGGATTAAAGGCACATGTCACTACCACCTAGCATTTTTTTTTAAATAGCAGTACCTAAGCCTGGCCTAGTGTCCATTTCACTGTCCTATTTTTCAGGGATTCTGTAATCTAGTAGTATGTTTTTGTTGTTGTTGAATAGGTTCTACTACAACAGCTGGCATGGATAAATGAGATAATGTGCAGGAGTTTTCGATAAGATTATTACATGTATTAGCACAGATTTCTCCCAAATCCCCATAGCTAGAAAACATTATCTCTTTGAAGAAGAGAGAACTTTGGCACATACAGGAAACATTGCCTAAGCTGCTGCAGAAGTGTACTGATGAGGAAGGGGTCTTTTCATCTTGTTGGTGAGAGTTTTCGTTCCTCTCCTGTTTGGTATTCTGTGTGATGCTGATAGGATATAGGGTTCAAGAAGGACTCTTGCCATCTGTTAGATTCCCTGTGATAAAAGCACTGTTTGGACTATACTTGAGTAAGTGAAAAATTTGTACTGTGTCCTGAAGGAAGCCTTGCTTGCACTGGGTATAAAACTTTGTGTTCAGAATTTAAGATTCAGACAGTAAAGCAAATAGTTTGTCTGAATTTTGATGCAGTCAGTCTCCTGAGAAAAAGCATGTGTCTGTCGTGTCAATTGGGTAAAGAGTTCTTTCTCTTTCATTTCCAACAGAGACAAGAGCAGTATGAAGAGGAAGAACCAGAGCAGGGGATCTGAGTTCCTCATCCTGGGGCTCCTCATCAGACCAGAGAACTGGGGCATCTTCTTCACCCTGTTGCTGGTCATGTACTTGACCACAGTACTGGGGAACCTGCTCATCTTCCTGCTCCTCCACACCCCCATGTACTTCTGCCTTCATGGGCATCTCTTCCTCATCAGTCACTGCCCCAGAGATACTCAGGACCATTCAGACTCAACACCTAAGCATTCCTTATGAGGGGTGTTTCTCAAATGTATCTTTTTTTTTCTTATTTTCTGTATATGTTGGCAATTTGCTTCTTGGAGTGATGGTCTGTGATAGATATGTGGCCATCTGCCACTCACTGTATTACACTATTGATGAGGGAAGGGCTGTGTGTGAATAGGTGTTGGTTCATTTCTTGTATACATGCCTTGTTATAAACTTCTTCCCATCCCATCCATTCCTTACCTGTTTTATGAACTCAATAAGCCCTTGAAGTTGCCCTGATTAGACAATGGGATAGTGGTCTTTACTGAGGGGTGAGTGTTGACTCTTGACTCTTGTGCTTTGGATACCATTTTGGGTTCTTATGTTTGCACTGGAGCTATTGTCCTAAGGGTCTTCTCCACTATGACCTGTGAAGTTCTATCCACCTGTGGCTTTCCACCTCTTCCTAGTACTTTCTCACTATGGGACTCTTATAACTATTTATTTCTTTTCTTCCTTAAGTAATCCCTAATTTAAAGACATAATTGCTTCAGCTATGTGTGCAGTGGTGAACCCCATTCTGAACTCTTTTATCTAAAAAAGGAGGAAGAGATGTGAATGGCGAGGGAGGTCCTTCTGTCATGGGTTGCTTTTCTTGGTTAATGGATAAAGAAACTGCTTTGGCCTGTTGATAGGGCAGAATGTAGGACGGTGGAGAGAGATGCCATGGAGCCACTGGAGACAGACACCGGTTAGAACTTTAGCTAGTAAGCCACAGCCTCGTGGCAATAAACAGATTAATATAAATGGGTTAAATTAATATGTAAGAGTTAGCCAATAAGAAGCTAGAGCTAATGGGCCCAGCAGTGATTTAATTAATATAGTTTCTGTGTGATTATTTCGGGTCTAAACTAGCTGGGATGAACAAGCAGTATTTCCCACTACAGGTGAAATTGGCTCTGGGACTGTTTTTGAGAGTTATATGCTCAAGTTCATTTTCCCTTTTCCACATTTGAACAGCTAGCTATTTAATTATTTTGTACAGTGTATTTGGATCATATTTACCACCTCCTAACTAACTCCTTACAGAGTACCCTAAAGATAGACTTGGTGAGTCTTCTGTCTGTTTTTTTTGGGGGGGGGATTGAGACAGGGCTTCTAAGTAGGTATGGATTCAGTCCCAGAACTTGCTCTGTAAACCAGGCTGGCCTCGAACTCACAGAGATCCTCCTGCCTTTGCCTCCTGAGGGCTCGGGTTAAAGGCATGAACCACCATCTCCTGGCAAGTCTTTTTTCTTTTTAAATTTTTTTTCAAGAGAATTAAATTCATTTATTGATTACACATGATAACGGATGATACACAAGCTTCATTCCCATCTGTTATTTTATCTGATACCATTATTCAATTTTGATATTGTATAGGGTGTGCCAATAACCATTTTATAACCAAATTGTAACGTTGCTTGGATGATGATCCTTTTAATGGTGAAACTCAAAGTCACAATAACTGGCAGTTTAACCACACCAAGGTTTTTGAAGACAATGGCTTCCACACCCAAGCAATCATAAATAAATTCCAAATAGAATTTGGCACCACCCTGAAAGGAATTCTAACTTCACACTGTTGGGGAAGTTTACCAAGATGGCTTCAGAGTAGACTAACTTTACACAGCACATTTAAAAAAGAAAAAAAAAAAAAAAGAAAAAAAAAGACATTTATTCAGCGTCATGATCAGACTATTACATTTAGCAATCAACAGCATGGGTGAGAAGAGGTCTACAGTAAAACCCTTTGTTGGAATGCTTTACACTTTCCACAGAACAGAAACTAAAATAACCTGTTATACAATTAGTCACAAATACAGTCCTCGAGTTTGTTTGCCCATACACATGAGTATTGTCTAAAACATGTCTTCTTTGTAGCAGCTAGGCCCTGCCACCACTGTGCTTGGCTGAGTTCACAAATCTGTTGTAACCTGTAGCTTCCCTGTCACTTCTCTGGCTCTCCTCTCCTGCTAAGCTTTGTTTCCTGGCTGTAATTAGAACCTCCTGCCACTGCCATAGCTGCTGCTGCTGCTGGAACCACCATAGCCACCTTGATTTCGTGGTTTAGCGAAGTACTGGCCTCCATCACCATAAGGGCCAGAGCTTCTGCCTCCAAAGTTTCCTCCTTTCATTGGTCCAAAATTTGAAGACTGATTGTTGTAATTGCCAAAATCATTGTAGCTTCCACCACCTCCGAAATTGCTTCCATCATTACCAGATCCATTATAGCCATTCCCACTGCCGCCATATCCACCACCACCACGGCTGCCACCGAAGCCACCACGACCACTGAAGTTTCCCCCTCGACCAAAATTGTCATTGCCGCCAAAACCGCCTCCACGACCACCACCAAAGTTTCCAGAACCACTTCGACCTCTTTGGCTGGACGAAGCACTAGCCATCTCCTGCTTGGATAGGTCTTTCCTTACTTCACAGTTGTGCCCGTTCACAGTATGGTATTTCTGAATAACAATCTTGTCCACACAGTCATGGTCATCAAAGGCGACAAAAGCAAAACCTCTCTTTTTTCCACTGCCTCTGTCAGTCATGATTTCAATCACTTCAATTTTCCCATACTGCTCAAAATAATCTCTCAGGTGATGCTCTTCCGTGTCTTCTTTAATTCCACCAACAAAGATCTTTTTCACGGTTAAGTGGGCACCTGGTCTCTGAGAATCCTCTCTTGACACAGCTCTCTTAGGTTCCACAACTCTTCCATCCACCTTATGGGGCCTTGCATTCATAGCGGCATCCACTTCCTCCACAGTGGCGTACGTAACAAACCCAAAGCCCCTGGATCGTTTGGTGTTTGGATCTCTCATGACCACGCAGTCCGTGAGTGTTCCCCATTGCTCAAAATGGCTCCTCAGACTCTCGTCGGTTGTTTCGAAGCTCAGCCCTCCAATGAAGAGCTTCCGCAGCTGTTCCGGCTCCTTGGGAGACTCTGACTTAGACATGACGGCAGGGAAATGGGAGCCCTCAGCGATGCTTCCTCGGCCGCGTCAATAGC
Organism: Chionomys nivalis; assembly: GCF_950005125.1. Lineage (NCBI taxonomy): Eukaryota > Metazoa > Chordata > Mammalia > Rodentia > Cricetidae > Chionomys > Chionomys nivalis. The sequence continues at coordinate 51,762,696 of NC_080107.1, forward strand.
AGAAAGGCTAAATTTTTTTTTCTTTTATTAAGAACAGAGATTTTTCATATAATATATTCTAGAAACAGTTTTCCCAAACTCCATCCAGTTCCTTCCCACTTTTCCTTCCATCTAGATCCACACTCTTTTTGTCTCTCATTAAAGACATTCAGGCTCTAAGGAATAATAATAAAATAAGATTAAACAAACGCAACTTGAAATAAGACAAAACATAGAAGAAAAAAAGTTGAAGAGAAAGCTTGTGAAATACATATAGACACATAGACACACTCCTTCACACACACAGGAATCCCATAAAAACAAAGCCACAATATATACACAAAGGACTTGAAAGGTTAAAAATATCCCAAAATCCTGACTTAACATGATACAAAAAAAAAAAACTTCCAAAGATATGATTGAGTTGTGTTGGCCATCTATTGTTGGTCATGGGGCCTACCCTTAAGAGTGGTTTGTTTTCCCAGTGAAACTCCCTTAGAGAAAACTAATTTTTCAGTTGAAAGTGGTTACCAATTGGAGATAGCTCCTGGGTTAGGGATGGGTGCATGTGTCCACTTCTTTCAGCTCTTGTACTCCATTGCGTGCAGTCCTGTGCAGGCCCTGTGCATGCTGCTACAGTTTCTGTGAGTTCACATATGCCAGCTCTAGAAGTCGTTGGCTCGTACACTCTTTCTGCCTCATTCTCTGCAGAGTTCCTGAGCCCTGAGGGGAGGGATTTGATAGAGACAATCCAATTTAGGGCTGAATGTTCTAAGGTTTCTCATTCTCTGCTCATTGACTGGCTGTGGGCCTCTGTATTTGTTCTTATCTGCCGCAGGAGGAATCTTTACTGATCTACAAGTATATCAGAATGTCATTAGGAGTCATTTAATGGCTATGTTCCTTAACAGTAGTTTTTGTCTCTCAGTTTGTTATATGGTGGATTACTTCTATTAATTTATGCATATTGAACCATCCCTGCATCTCTGAGATGAAGCCTTCTTAATCATGGTGGATGATCTTTTTGGTGTGTTCTTGGATTTGCTTTGCAAGAATTTTATTGAGAATTCTTGCATCTATGTTCATAATGGAAATTAGTCTAATTCTCTTTCTTTGTTGGATCTTCTTTTCTGGTTTAGGTACCAGAGCAACTGTGGCCTCACAAAAAAATTGGGCAGTGTTCCTTCTGCTTCTCTTTTGTGGAATAATTTGAGGAGTATTGGCATTAATTTTTTGAGAATTTGGTAGAATTCTGTACTAAAACCACCTGGCCCCGGGCTTTCATTGGATGGGAGACTTTCAATAACTGAATCTCTTTCATTGGGATTATAGGTCTGCTTAAGTTAAGTTAATTATCTGATCTTGATTTAACTTTAGTAGGTGGTTATGGCAGTTTGAAAGTAATTGACCCCCATAATTTCATAGGGAGTAGCACTAATAGTAGGTGGCTTTGTTGGAGGAAGTGTTTCACTGTGGGGGTAGGCTTTGAGGTTTCCTATGCTTAGGATTGTAGCATGAATAATAAAAATCCAGAGACAAATATTGGGATTCAAGCTGAAGATCAGAAAGGTAAAGCAACAAAGCCACTAGAGAGTTCTTACCTCTACCAAGACTCAGACAGACAAAGGGCCAATCCTTTCCTCAATATGAATGCAGGTTGCAGTGCTCTCTATCAAACCTCTGGCTGCTCTGCTCCTCAGACTCATTCCGCCTTATATTCCTCTTTCTGACAAGCCAAATTACTCCTGTCTGCACCTCCTTAGTGCTGAGATGAAAGGCATGGGATTCTAAGTGCTGGGGCCACCTTTGTGTGAGCTCTATTTCTTTTTTAGACAGATTCAATCTTGTGTAGTCCAGGATGACGCTGAGTACAGGATTAAAGGCATGTGCCACTTTCAAGAACTAGAAATCTGCATTGCATTATTTTTTTTTTAAATGAGCTGTATAGGTACAATACCTTGAAAAAGATTAGAAATGTATGCTTTAACAAAATTAATTAAATTTGTATCAATATACAAAATTTGTATACAATATACAAAAGTCCAATATGATGCAAAATATTTAAAACTAGCAGTTGCTTTTTAAAAGTATATTCAATAATCTACTTTTTTATCTTATCGTACCTATATCTCCCTTTTTCTTTTTAGAAGAGATTCAATAATCTACCCTTTTATCCTACCATATCTGTATCCCTCTTTTTCCTTTTCAAAACAAGAACTCTGAATTTAACCTTCTTTGTTCAACTTTTCTCCTGATGGTAACCAACTTGTAATAATAATAACAATAGCTTGTAGCCACCCCCTGAATAATGCAAATATCCATAACCCACTGAATGACCAAAGCTCACCCACCTCACCTCTTGGGAATGTGAGTGTCATATTCTTAAATTTACTTCCTGTTATCTGGGGCAGTGAAATCTGTAGGGAATTCTGAAAAGAAAAATCTGGGTTAGTTGTCAAGCCAGTCCGCATAATGAGAAAGCGCAGGGCTTGTCTCGAATCCTAGCTAGAGTAATCTGTGAGGCTGGATCATCTCAGCCATCGCAATTTTTTTTCTGAGCAATTTGTAGTTTAAAGCTGACCTTTAGGTGATGTCTTTCAGTTTAGTGGTGTTATCAAGTCCAAGAGGAATTGTCATTGTGGGCACCCATTCTCCTTTAGGAGACTTCAAAGGTTGCTGTTAGGTGTGTCCATGGTTCACTACAGAAAACTGTATGAGACTCAAACTTGAAATCATGTACAGAAAGGTAGATGAAGCCTTTTTCTAGAATCAGTTAGTACTCTATATGATCATTAATATCATGACAAAATTTTAATACATATAATCTATATTAATCTTATAAATTTTGAGATAATATTTATACATTAAGAAAAGCTGTTAAAGAGTCAATATAAAAGCAAAAGATTATGAGATTAGTGGCAATGAAACGGTCCTTAAATATTTGTTTTTCTTCTGTTACATAGCAGGTGGCTCTTTTGGCATGATACAGAGATTTTGGATTTTACTTTACTAAGTATGCTTGAGTTTAGAGAAGGAGAGAGTCACAATTCAACTCCAAAGTTAGCTTTGATCTTTAACTAGATTGGGACTATAAAAAGGCCATTTGTGTTATGTTTCTGTAGAGAATACCAGAAACAAACATTTGGGAAGATTTATGAAGTTTTATCCTGTTGGAAATGTTATATACCCATAGTCCAAATTACTCTTTTTCTTGAGATTTTTTTTCTGGATGATTTGTCTTTTTCTTCAGCTGTCTCATTTGTCCAGTGGTCTTCAGATTCCTTAGCTCAATGTCTTTAGTCTCCTGAAAAGACAGATACAAAACCCTTCCCCAACACTATTTGGGGATATTCTCTTTTGGCAAGTTATAGCTGATCAAATAAATAGCATTTGTTACTTTTATAGGTTAGTTTAGATTAAATGATCATGCTGCGTGATGAACTATCATCTCCTTTAATTAAGAAGTGTCTCTTGCTCAAATCAAATCTTTATCAATTTTGATGATAGCCATAACTTTTTTCTCCTGTGGAAACAAAAGCCAAACCCCTTTCCCAACGTAACACATGTTCTTATTTCCATTCTGAGGTCAGTACATCTTTAAAATATATTGACTACTTAATTTTGTAGTTTTTTGTACTATCTAATGTCTCTCTGTACCTGTCACTCCTTTCTCAATAGCATTTAGAAAATTCAAAGCTAATAAAGCATTATGCAATCTATTTCTGGGGGTCTTTATCATTCTTTAGAGTTTTATTTGATCTTTCTATAACTGCCTGGTCTATAAGATTGTATGGTATACTGTAATATACTTTATATTATAATATGCAAAAAACTGTTTTATTTTTTATTATTTTTTTAACTAAATATTTCTTTTATTTGAATAAATCCATTGACATTTCTTGAATTCCTGCTAGCATCAAGTAACAATCAAAAAAGCAAAACAAAAAGAAATGAAAAAAACCTTGACAAAATGTTATATAGTTGAAACTGACAGTGGGTAGAAGTCCCTTTTAAACATTAACATCATAAAGGAAATATCTTAAAATGGGCAACATACAGATTTTAAAAAGTTGCAAGAGCTGATCTCACACTAAATCTGACAAATACAAAATTCCCAATGACTAATTTGTTCATCACCTTTCTCCAGCCAGCACGTGGGCACTGAGAGAGCATCAGACCCCGGCGACTAATCAGTTCTTTACAGAGACGGATTCTCTGCAGTGGAGCAGGTGAGCAAGCCCTGATCCAAGTCTTTTCCATTGTCCTCAAGTTATCAACATGTGCAGCTGCCTGCGATAAAAAACTGGAGACAATCAGAAGGCCACAGCTCCAACAGGCAGGCTTCCTGATGAGCAACACTTATGCTTCGCCATGAGTCAAAGATGATTCTACAAGGTTCAAAGTCATCACTGAAGTGCCAAGAGGTCAGATAACAACCTGGGGTAAGTTTGTAGTTGCTGAAGAGCAACGGACGTTAACAAAACAAACAGTAACAAGCACAGAAGAACCAGCAGAGTTGCTGATCTCAATGAGAGCTTCAAGCCAACATACACCCACCACACACCTTTTCCGACTTCTCATCTTAGTGGTTCTCAGCTGTCAGTGTGCTATGTCTGTGGTGTCTGTGGAATGAACACTCTGAAGCCCCACCTGAATTGTGATATGCCTAGGTTGGAATGGAGCCTTGGAATCTGTATACCAAATAAGCATTCCAGGAACTGAATGGCTGGTCCATGATGTCCTGAAAAACACTGACGTGCCTTCAGTACGCGACAAAACACTGGATATTGTAACTTTATGGGAAAGTTTTACGCTAAAGAAAGCATTCAAATAATTATAACAGAACGGTGTATTGCACAAATCTATCAGCAATCACATAATTACAATTTCTTTTAAAAGTGGCATCATAAAATTATATTAATGTTTTAATCCAAGGCACCTATGAAATACTTGCTAGTGTGAGAAGTGAGCCATTCCAGTTACACAGAACACTACAGAATGGAGGAACTCTGGCAGAGATAATTTCCCCAGAGCAGGGTTTTGCTCACAAGATTCAGATTTAATGATCCTGAGGAAAACAAAGACAGACATATTGTGTGAACAACCTTGCTGAGTGATTTTTCGGCAACTAACAAGTAAAATGATCCCTGCTCCTGCTACAAGGTTTAGCTGCAATCACATTAGGAATGATCAGTGTGCTTTCCTTAGACTTGGGCTTGAGAAGTGTACACTGCCCTGATCTGGGGTTCCTTTAACGTTCACGCACACACGACTGTGGACTTTGTAATACTGGCTTTGGCAGCCTTGTATCTCAAGAAGATTTCCCAATGTCTACAGTTTGACTTTTTCCTGAATTTTTTTTTTTAAATATAAGTAAATTCTGGAAGTTGACATTTGTGGAGCATGAGTTCAGAACGTCAGCTGCAGAGGAGACAGTGAGAAGGGCTGCATGCTGCAGTTTCTGCAGCCACTGCGAGGGCATGGTCTCTCTGAGACGTAGGAGGAACGCTAGCAGAAAATGCAAGGCGAGACTGCACACATGGTGCCACAACAGAGTGCTCTTCATAAAGTCTTCACATAGATTTTAGGTTGTTAGCCCAATCTGCAAATAACATTTGAGGGAAAACTTAGGAAGGCTTAGAACAATTTAGTTGCTTATCTTAAACAGTGTTGTTCTGGATCCCATAGCAAATGAGATCATTACTTTAATAAGAGGTAAATTGTCTTGAAGCCAGCATAAGTCTAGCTCAGCTGTGAAAAGAAAAGTGAAATCTGCACTTGAAAATGTCACAGGTGTCCTCAACACCTACAACTAACTGTGCGCTGCTATCAGCTCTTGCCAGCCTAATGTTTCCTGGTGAAGTCACCAATGGATGCTCCACAGCATCCTTATTTCTAGCAGTTAAAGGAGAAGCACTGAAGAATTTACTTTACAAATTTGCTTTCAAATAGCTCAGAGCTGCTTCTGCCATAGCTCCCTCAATTTACCGTTGAAAGTCACAAACCAGAGTAATATAAACCAGAATGTATTGGTAAGTACTGTGAATTTAAAATAGCTGTAGAACATATAATTAGAGCTAACTACATGTTTGACAGATTGGGAGAAATGAATTCCACAAATTAAAGTATAAAAATTATTGCTGTAATATCAAATTCCCTGTTCACAATCCCTTTTTATGTGACCTTGTTTGCCTCAATTGAAACACTTGACATTTTAATTTTTTTCTCAAACCTCTGGAAATACTTCTCATATCCAAGCATCATCATGGTCATGAGACTCATTGTTGTACCTTGGATTCGTTCCTCTAAGGGCACTGATCTTGTCTTTAAAGACCTAATTATCCATTTGCATTGAGAATTAACATTTTCAAAGGCAAATACTAAATTATTATTTGTCTAGCTTTTAAATTTTGTATCATTCTATTTACTGCTGGTGTTAATTTTTGAAAGAAATCCATTAATGTTTCTTTTGGGACCTGTATGATTTTAGTAAATAATTAAGTCTTCTTTTCTACTTCTTCAATTTTCTGCAAAGCATCCAAAACTGCAACATGGTATTAATTCAGGATGTGGCCATCGTATACAGACTGCCTTTTTATATTAGCATAATCTCCTTCTCCAAGAAGTTTGTCTTGGGATATTTCCGTATCTGTAGCTCTACTCTGTTGTTCAGTGGTCTTATCTTCTTCTTTCAACCAGGTCCTTCACTGTAATTGTGGACCAGGCTACAAGACTGCTGTAACCAATCTCTTCAGTCTTTAGGGGTAATTCCACTACAGGTTGACCACGAGTTTAACCTCTGCTTTTTGAAAGGTGAATACACATTATATGAGACTATTGCTTCCTTGATCTCCTTAAATCTAACATTGCCACAGAGTCCATTCAACTCTTACAGAGTCTTGGGGATATCTGTAATTTGGCAATTCCTGTAAGGTTGCTGGATATATTAAGGTTCTTTGAAAGTCCTAGGCTATTCCTCTCTAACCTTATAATGCACTGCTGAAATTGTTTCTCCATTACATTCCTCTGTCTGAATTTGAATATCTCCTTGATCTTCTTTTCCTTTTTGTTTTGTTTTTTTGCTTTTTGAGACAGGGTTTCTCTGTAGCTTTGGAGCCTGTCCTGGAACTAGCTCTTGTAGACCAGACTGGCCTTGAACTCACAGAGATTCACCTGCTTCTGCCTCCCAAGTGCTGGGATTAAATGTGTGCGCCACCACAGCCCAGCCTCTAAGATCTTCTTTATTAAGTTTTTCTATGGTCTCTATCTTGGCACTTACATCAACCAACATTTTTAGAGATAAATAAGAATTATCAAGATGATACTTGCCATTATGTCAATCCCAGTTAAGTTGATTATCCCTTCATTTAATTGTTCCATTTCAATCTCTCTTAACATATTTGTGTTTCCTATTTGTTTATTTTTAAAAATAATCTTTTCTCAGTTTACATACCCACCCCAGTTCTCACTCTTTCCCCTTCCCCTCCTCTACTTTCCCCTTACCCCATTCCCCATCCACTCCTCAGAGACGGTGAGGCTTCCCATGCATGGGGAGTCAACAAAGTCTGGCACATTACTTTGAGGCAGGACCAAGGCCCTTTCCCTATATCTAGGCTGAGCAAAGTATCCCTCCAAAGAGAATGGGCTCCAAAAAGCCAGTTCAAGCACTAGGGATAAATCATGGACCCACTGCCAGTGGCCCCACAGACTGCCGAAGCCATATAACTGTCACCCACATTCAGAGGACCTAGTTTGGTCTTATCTGCAGGTTCCCCTGCTGTCAGATCTGAGTCAGTGAGCTCCCGATAGCTCAGGTTAGCTGTTTTGGTGGATATTCTCATCATTCTTGACCTCTTTGCTAATATTATCACTACTACAAGAGAAAAAAATGTGAGGACTGTCTCCGGAGGCATTCACTCACATGCTCCATTAGCTGAGCCTGGTGGTGGTGGCACACACCTTTAATCCCAGCACTCGGGAGGCAGAGGCAGGCAGATCTCTGTGAGTTCGAGGCCAGCCTGGTCTACAAGAGCTACTTCCAGGACAGGAACCAAAAAGCTACGGAGAAACCCTGTCTCGAAAAATCAAAAAAAAAAAAAAAAAAAAAAAAAAAAATGTCATTCTGCTCCCGTGGGGCTTGGTTCCTCAGGCCACTCTGTCCTAGGTAGTTGGTTCAGTCCCACTCTTGTTCTGGTGGAGATCGCTGACCCTGGGACAGCTTGAATTTTGCAGGAAAATGAATGGAGCTAGAAAACATAATTCTGAGTGGGTAACCCAGACACAGAAAGACAATTATCACATGTGCTCACTCATAGGTGGTGCTTTAAACATGAAGCAAAGAAAATAAGCCTACAAACCACAATCCCAGAGAACCTATACAACGAGGACATTAAGAGAGGCATACATAGATCTAATCTACATGGGAAGTAGAAAAAGACAAGATCTCCTAAGTAAATTGGGAGCATGGGGACCTTAGGGGAGGGATGGAGGGAGGGGAACAGAGAAAAATGTAGAGCTCAATAAAAATCAATAAAAAAGGAAAAAAATTTAAAAAAGAAATCTCATTCTCAGGAATATGGGAGCAGTGAAAGCAGCAGTCAGTCCTTCTTTTCTTAGGAAATTTACTGAAACCAGGACTACAGGACACACTGCACACAGAACTCAGAATTGGAGGAGAACAGCATAGACAATTGCAAGAAAAATTTTGCCACTGGAAAAAAATGCATTTTCTATACCTGTGAATGTATTAAATGGCCATTTCCATGTAATATATATTTACATATATATATTACATGGAATATATATTTACATATATAAAAATTTCTAAAAATAATGACAATATACTGCTTGCTGAAACCAAAAAGTTTAGGAAAAATTGGAGCAAAAATGAATGTTTGAAAGCACCATACTATACAGTACTGTATAATACTATATACTGTACTGTACTATACTGTACAAGGCTTCAGGAGACACAGGGTGCACCACAAGATTTTGGCAGCTTATGTCTAGTGCAAATCACTACCCTCAGGTATAACTGACCTGGATGCACCCTGTAGATAATTCTAGCATGTCTTCAGGTAAATGCAGTTATTCACCCTGCTGAAAATATGGGGAAACTGCATTATTTCCACTTTCAGCAAAGTGTAAAATTCAAAACATGGAAAATACTATATTCTGCATCTGTATTTTCTTTATGACTTCTATTCATATGATTTCCATTCGGCTTAGTAAATTGCATGCCCTTCAGAATTTGTTGTACCTAATAGAGATACATCATTTATGAATGAAAATGCCCAATTAAAAATAGAAAGATATGAGAAAAGACTTTTTATTATATACCTAAAAATGCAAATTTATTAAGGGTAAAAATAGAGCTATATATATTTTATTTTAAAAATACCTGATTATCTTGGTAGAAACTAAAATTGAATAGTTACCCAATATAATACTAAGTTATTTTTGAGACACTCTCAAAACCTGCTTCTATATAGGTGTTCTTAGTTCATCAAGCACAAATGTGAGGCTCCACAACTGATGTAATTTGAAGAATTCCTTTAGAACACATTTGTAAAGTCTCTGTAACACATATAAGCCCTTGAGGGACACACAAAATAAGGTTGCTCCTGATCCAGCTACAGTGTTTCAGGAGGAAATAGTTTGTTTATTTACAAACATTGTAAGGGATTGGGCATAATGTTAAGTATGTCTGGCTAAAAAAATCACTACTACTCATTCACAAATTTTGTTTGGAGACAATTCTTTTTTGTTGATTGTGTATTTCACCCCCAGAGTTCTAAGTAGTGAAGAATTGTAGTAATCCTACTCTTGAGAACATTTTGTACATGTTCCCATTGAACACCGTGTGGTCATTCAAGGCTGTCAAGGATACAAACAAGTAGCAGCTGTTGAAGGACATTTTACCTTCCACAAATCAGTGTGTTGTCCTTGCTTAATTTGCCATAGCAGGGTATCAAATTGCCAAAGAAGCATCTCATGGAGGGAGTGGACCTCAGCATACACAGCATTGTACCTATCCTAACTTGCACACTCATGGCCACATCAAAACTCTGACCACTGAACCATTCCAATGCATTGTTGGTGTAAAGTTTCTCAGTGTGTTATAAGAAGGAATTAGAGACTAAAATGAAAAATCCAGCCACCTCAGCATTCCAAAGGAAATGTGTTCTGGATCTTTGTAGCTTCATTGTCTGAATTAAAGTTTTAAATCCACAAATTATTACGATTGTATGAAACAGAGAAGTCACACGAAATGGGTCAGAGATGACTTACCTATAATTAGTGATAAAATACAATTTTGAGGGGATGACCCAGGCTTTCTGTGTGCCTAAACTTTTCAAAATTAGGAGGTTCAAAGTTGGAAGAGAATTAGTGTCAATGGTGACACTAATATATGATAACCATACATGATAACAATAATGCTGTTGATATCACAATTAGATATTGATAATATATTCCTGTTGTAAAACTGTATAAATGTGAGTCCTGGAATCAAATTCACAAAGGCTAAAGAGACTCTGCTAATTTGCATATCATTTCTCATCTCTGATAGCAATTCGACACCTTTTTCATCATCTGTTGTCACTGTCCCTATCCAGGTCCATCTTAGGTAATTCATCAAAATGATCATAACAAGGGCAAGATATTTGTCTTGGGGGAGAGCTGATACAGATAAAGAAACCTGTGATGGTGTCTCAGGATAGAGTGCAATGGTCCATAGGTAAGCTGATGGACACAGAACACAGCAACAATATGAGGAAGATGGTAAGCATGGATCTGGTTTTAAGATCTAAGCTTTTTTGAGCACCAGCCTAACAAGTATTAATGGAAAAGATTTTATCTGGTTTATAAAACAATATATCACATTCCAACAATTATTAGAAAATATAGAAAAATTGCAATCTGTAAAATCTGCCTTATTTTTTATCACTCCTATTTCAAAACGTAAATGTTGATGTCTTAGAAAATCCATGAGTATTCGCTTTTGAGTCATGTGGGACACACATGCATATATTCCGCATTCTCCTCTCACTAACCCTGCACATCGGAGACTGAAGCAATGGGGACAGGGTTTCAATTTTCCCATCCCAATCAACTTCACATGTGGGATTTGATAAATGGTTAATTCTGTCAGAAGCTGACCACAATGATCCTGAAAGTATTACTTGAAATCTCCTGTTTTCATACAGACAATTAGCATGCTTGTGAATTCTTTGACAGAGTTATTAGACTTAACTATATCCTCATGCATGTTATGAATGACAAATTTAAGAGATAAGGTGAGCAAAAGACTGGGTTTCCTGTTCATTTCCTCAGTGGTAAAAACCAATAAATGCCAAAGAAGTTGTTGCTTTGGAGGTAGTTGCTTAAAAGAAAGCAGAAGGATTGTAGAGATAGGAGTCCAAACAAAATAATTTTCAATACAAATGCAACGCACAATATGTATTAAATTATATATCCTCCAGAATATGGTGCTGAAGCCGTTTTCTTTAAGACTGAAGAATATGTGATCTCTTGGGCATGAAAGCATTTTGACAAGCAACGTAAAAGGATTCCTCCTAAATGCGATGGCCACAACACAGCTGTGGTACATATGAACTCACAACAAGAGGAACCAACAGCCTCAGATGCTTGAGGAACGGGTGTCTATGGGATCTTTGGAGGTTATAATTATTGCACTTTCTTAATTCTCAGTCTGTATTGGACAAATATGCTCTTTCTAAGGTATCTGAAAGTTATTTTTATTTGCCTTACATGTTAATAATTGATAGATTTTTATGTAAATCAGTAAATAATTGTAAGACAAAACTTTTCTTAGTAAGATCCAATGCAGTCTACTCATGCCTAATAGAGTCCACAACAGACCAAGGTATGTATATCACACAAATCCACTTAATATCACTTATTATTGCCACAAGATGAACCAATGAGTTAAGTTGGGGTTTTACTTTTACAGTTTTCCAGGAATACTGGTAAGGGGTTACTCATAGGAATAGAAATGATTCAAGCACACTTGCACCACCAAAGCCCACTCCAGCACTGGCAACAGCTCACAAACGCAGAGATCCTAGGGCACAATGCACAGCCTGCAGGCAGCTCGACAGGTTGGAGACATGACCCTTTTCAAGAGGTTCAGTTGACCTTATCCTGTTCCTGGGAACTGTGCTGGTCTCAGTCTTCTTTACAGCTTGACTTGTTAGAGAATGACTTTCAGCAGCTTGGTATGTTCATTCTTGGGAAGATCGGAGCTGGTAATTCTGGCCACTTTCAGGGACTCTTGTATCTATTTTGAGTTGTTTACCTTCCTGTTGAAGGAGAGTCCTGCTAAATGGAAGAATGCTTCAATCTCAGAGGAAACTGTTACATAACAACAGTGAGAAGCTAGGACAGCTGTCTGAGGTGTCTTGTGTGATTGTGCATAAATTACAAGTCTAAAGATTAAGTGCAAATAGCATAGACCCATCCTGATTCTGAGAGAAATTGTATAACTGCAGGATGCAATGCCACTGGTTGGTCGGTTGAAATCAGTTCTGAAAGTGATGATTCCAGAGTGATCACTTGATGTGGGAGTTCCCACTCTATGCTGTGATTACCATTAATGAATAAAGAAACTATTTTGGACCTATAGCAAGACAGAACTTAGGTAGGCAGGGAAAGCTAGGCTGAATGCTGGGAGAAAGAAGGGTGGAGTCAGGAAGATGGTATGGAGCTGCCACCAGAGTCAGACATGCCGAAACTTTACCTGCAAGCCACTGCCACGTGGCGATACATAGGTTAATAGAATGAGTTAAATTAATATAATAGTTGGCCAATAAGAAGCTAGAGTTAATGGGCCAGGCAGTGATTTAAATAATATGGTTTCTGTGTGATTATTTTGGGTCTAAGCTATCCCTGTGTATCCTTGAGGCTGGGAAGAACAAGCACCCCCTCCCCTACAACAGATTGGTGCCCAATGTGGGCCACGAACCCACAATCCTGAAATTAAGAGTCTCATGCTCTACCGACTGAGCTAGCTGGAAAACTACTCCCACATTCTCTCCAAAAATGGATTATGGATGTTTGTCTTTGTTTAGAATGTTGGTTACAAGATGTTATAAATAATAGTCTGGACAAAAAGCTAAACAAAGGAGATCTGATTCAGAGTTCTTGTTAAAAAACGTGTGTGTGTGTGGGGGGGGAAATGCTGTGGTCTGTACTCTATGCTTGTGTTTTAAATAAACACTGATTGGCCAGTAGCCAAGCAGGAAGTATAGGTGGGGTGGCTAGGCAGAAGAAGAGGCGGGGCAATGAGAATGCTAGGAAGAGGGAAGCACAGTCTCTGTTGTGACCCAGAGGCAGAGGAAGCAAGATGTGACTGCCTTGCCGAATAAGGTGCTGAGCCATGTGGCTAACACAGACAAGAGTAATGGGCTGATATAAGTTATAAGAATTAATTAATAAGAAACCTGAACTACTAGGCCAATCATTTTATAATTAATGTAGACCTCTGTGTGATTTCCTTGGGACTTAACGACTGTGGGAACTGGGCAGGACAGAAACCTCTGTCAACAATCACTGTCCGTTTAAATTTAAGATATTTTCTCTAGATTTCTTAATCCTTTAAAATAGTTCAGTTAAATATTAAATATGCCTATTTGTCCCCATCCTCAGTGAAGTGTCATTTAAAAAATAAATTAATGCTGTTAAAATTTTTAAAAATGTACACATGCTTTGAACAACTGTTATTTACAATATCTTCAAATTGGACAGGCTGCCAAAAGTCCTTCAGTGTGAAAATAGTTCAAAGGAAGTATATAAAAATATGTTCCACCTGCGTGATGTATGCTTGATAGACTCTGAGTAAACCTTCAAATAATATGCAGTAATATGTATCATTAAATGAGCCTCCAATATGATTTTTGGAAAAGAAAATTCAGAAGCCCAAAGACAGTTTATAGCTCTTAGTATACTGTGTTCTTGAAAAGAACCCACCACAGAAATGGATAATGGATAATGGCTTGACAGCCAGAAAAAGGATGGTCAACATGAGAGCTCAGTTGTGTAAAACTATGGCCAGGCATGAGAAGTGCCCTTTCCAATTGTTGACCGAGCAGTCTGAGTGACTCTTCAAGCAACGCAGTTTATGGTCTAGCTGGAGCTTTCAGGACTTGATGATGAGCCCATGTTGTTGAAGAAACCACACACACACACGGACATAGTACACACATACACACACACATATGTGTGTGTGTGTGTGTGTAAGAAGTAGTACTCAGTGGCTACACACAACTGACTAACTAGTCTTATGGAACTCAAGAGGAGGGAAAAGGGAAATCACACCTGGTACTAGAATTCTAGCCATCTTCTTGACTCTATTTAGGTTTTGGACCTTAGAAAAGGATCTCTTACCACTACATTGCTAGATCATCATAATTCTTTACTAAGTTCTAAATCTTTTCTTTATACCCACATGTAATTGTGGTAATCACCCCCATTCCAAGTAACCACTCATTACAGTAAATGCAGACCATTACAACTGTAAACAAGAAGCCACAACTGTAAACACTAGAGATATCATCAAAGCAGGGGTGCCCAGGCCCACTGAATAGATCTATATGCAGCCCCTGTATCTCCAACTCATGGAACATAACAGAAGAGGGATTGGAAACACTGTAAAAGCCAAAATACCAAGAAGTCTGCTGTAAAGCAATCTCTCCTAGAAATAGCTTCATTAATAAGACCAGAAAAATGGCTCTATCAATAGACCTGTTACCAATAAAGGGAAAATATTTCACAGGGCCCATGTCTAGAAAAAGAGCTACAGAAAACTAACGACTGCTGGCAAAAGGACAAATAGCATCTCCCAGGAACTAGTAGTCCCTTATTGGCTTCCCAATGCAGACAGGCCAGACTTGAAATGATAAACACACTAATACCAAAATCGGGGTCTGTAAGAAATGTGTGTGTGTGTGTGTGTGTGTGTGTAAGTAAGCAATAATAAAAGAAAAAAGAAAAAAGGGATTGAAGGGATTGGAGGGTTTTAAGGGAAGGCAGTTGGGAAGGAATCTATGTAGGAAAAGGAAAGAGATATAATTCTGTTTCAATTAAAGCATAATAAAATTTCATAAATGAGGAAGAGAACAGAGAATCATTGCTGTAGTGGGGATGTCCTAGTCTGAACTGTCCAAGTATAGATTTCCTGGTTCTGTGATTGGAGTTATTTCATTCCATAGGTTTATATGTCGAAGCTTAGTCCCTAGTGTTGCAAGGATGAGAAATGGTGGCATTTTTTAAGAGACAGACCCCCCAAGAAGGCCACCCTCTGATTGTAAGTGCTGACCTCAAAAGGGATTAAAGCTGATTTAGTGGGACCATTCTCAGGGATACATGAATATAATTGACTGAGAACAAGGTTAAGCCTGTCTTCCTTGTCTGGCTCTTGTTTTACCCCCTGCTGTCTCATCCATGTGCCCAACATGACACCGTTTGGTGTGATATAAAATAATCAAGGTTAAAGTGATCAGAGACCAAATTGATAGGCTACTTTTATCCTTCCAAACTTCAAAATGGTGAGCAACAGAAAATAATCTAGCATATGTAGGTATCATAGCACACTAGGGTTTTGGGGATGCAGTAATATTTTCTGTTGTACAAGTTTGTGTAGTCATAACATCTCTGTTCATCCCTAAAATATTTTTGAAACTAAAATTTTGTCTTGATAAAAGCAGATGAGGGCTAGGCACATGTCATTTTGTCAGTTATGTCATGAGCCTCAGAACTCTGACATCACAGTGCTCAGTCACCTTGACTACTGCAGACTCCTCAGACTTCAGTAGTTGGTCTGCCAACTGCTGTAGCTATCTGTGGTGTTTAGTGCCAAGGAGGAAAAAAAAGAGAATTTCGAGTCCATTGGAAGGCTTTCCCTTCCAGGCTCTGCTGAAAAGGTATGCTAATACCCACTCTGATCCTTAGGATGGACTGGTGTTCTCAGGAGATGTCCTATCTTCTTCCTCCAGATTATGTGAACTAATTCTTACACTTCGGCTCCAGCTTTACGGAAGTCTACTTAGAATAATAATGTTAAGTGCTGTCCCCTAAAGAAAGGAGACATTACATGTCAGGGGACTAATTCTCTGGACTACATGGGAAGGAAATGTCTGCAAGTCTCTTAAAGTGGCTGTTGGAGTTGTGGGGATGTTTCATATTTTGATCAGTCCAGTTGTTTTAACTATTTTGACCACAGAGCATTGCAGAATATTGGGCACATTTTATTCAAAGTTCTACAAAATCTCTTGTTTTTAGGAAACTTTTGATGTTCCCAAATTTATTTGTTGTTCTTCAGTACCTATTTTCCAAAATATGAGCAATTTTTATGGCAGGAATGACATTACAAGAAATCTAATTCACTCGAAGTTTTATGTCACTAAACTGGAACTTCTTTTCACACCGTCTCGAAGTTTTCAGTTGGAGGGAAAACTATTGTTTTCTTACCCCTCCTTTTCCCTTTTCCTTCAGTCCTTGCTCAGTAAATGTATTATATTTATGTGAGTCTTTTTTGAAGAATGGAGCATAGGAAATTAGTTAAATTATGTATGTATATCCATGTATATGTATATGCTGGTGTATATATAAACTAAAACATACTGTACAGGTAGCTACACTGCATAGATGAATGGTATCTTTAATGTACTAGTTCATCCTCTCCAAGTTGTGTATGAGTGTATGTTTTCATTCCCTGATTTTGATGATGTCTGTAAATTTGTAACTCATACCTAATTAAAGAATTTTCCTAGTTCAGCCTCTTTCTTGGCACTGTAGAATTTATATTACCCTGACAGTTTACACAGACATTAGTGCTTCAGCACTTGGAAACAGTAGACTACCCTATGCTCCACACTCTAAAAGCTGCTCATTTTCCTGCTGCCACCAAGAGTGGCAAGGTAGGTTTTTTGTTTTATGTTTATCTTATGGGAAGGGATCTAAGTACTATTTGAATTGTTTTTATTTTTTTAAACAGAACTACTTTTCTCCAATAAAAAATATTAATGTTTTTAATAGTGTAATGGCTATTGTTTGTGGGAAATTAACAATGTGACTGTGTTATTTTAGTGCCCTCTGTTTTGTAGTCTCCTCAATATTTTATATCATTATAATGTTTTTTTCTGAATTCTCTGCTTTAACCTTTTAGAGAAAATAGATTTTTAAAAATATATCCTGATTAGGGTTTTCCCTTACTCTTTTCCTCAAAGCTTCTTCTCACCTCCGCTCCCATTCTGATCTACTACTTCTCTGTTGCTCAATAAGCTGACTTCTAAAGGATGATAATAAAAGAAAAAAACTTAAAAGAAAAGATAGTTAATTGGAACTTAAAAAAAAACAAAAAACAAACAAACCAGCAAACAGTAGAAAAATAGTTAAGAAAAGCCCCAAGAAACAGAGACCCACTTGTTTGCACACTCAGAAATCATCTACAACACTAAAGTGGAGGTCATAGTTTATGTGCAAAGGACCTGGTAGAACCAGTGCAGACCACACATGCTGCCTCAGTCGCTGTGAGCGCAGATGAGCACTGGTCATATTAATTTAGAAGCTCTCATTTTCTTGGTGTTCTTCATCCCTTCTGGCTCTTACAGTCTCTCTGCCTCTTCTGCAGAATTTCCTGTTCCCTGAAAGGAGGGTTTTGAAGGAGACCTCACTCTTAGGGCTGAGTGTTCCAAGGTCTCTCAGTTTCATTCTAATGTCTGTGTGGGTCTCTGTGTTTGTCCCAATTTGCTGTAGGGGGAAGTTTCTCTGGTGGCAGCTGGACAAGGCATTTATCTAATAGCATAGCAGATTTCATTAGCAGTCATTTTATTGCTACATTATTTTAATAGAACAGCAGTATTGGATTCTCCCCTTGGTCCCTGGGCTATCTAGTGTCAGGTTCTTGTTCACCCAGACTGTGTTGGTTCTGGATTATATATTATGGAATTGGCCTTAAGTCAAATTAAAAACTCTTTGTTTACTCCCACAAGCCTTGTGCTTTGTACCATTTCAGGCAGGACACCACCGTAGATCTAAAGGTTGATAGCTGACTTGGTGTTTACATTTATCTTTGGGTAGTGTGCAACAGAGATGCTAGATCGAAGGTATGAAGGCTCTGTGTAGGCATCAGCTCAACTTCTGTATCTTCAATGAGTTGTGTAGCTGTTTTCCTCAGCTATGGGACTTTGTGATCAGTTTGTAGAGAAACCTAGAGCCTTGGCAAAAGCCTGGGTTTCTTAGAAATTCCAAAGGGAACATGGCAATCCTTTGGACAACAACTCAATTAGATGCAACTGATTGTGGTACAGGAAGCTTTATTTGGTGACAAGATATGGCCGGTTTGGTCTCCTTTGCCTCTAATGTCTGCCAGTTGCATTTAGATAGTCTTCATCTGTATATATATTATGAAGCTTCTGCAGCATTCAGCTTCCATACTACTCATAAAACGGCCCTCAGCTTTAGCAGCCTCTCCCTATATTCCCTCCATGACTCCCACGCACACCGCTCTCCTATATGATCCTCTAGTTTTACCCCACCACCATCAACTCATAGCTATCTGTTTCCCTTTACCCTGATATCTGTTCCCACAGCCAGTAACCTATACTTAACATCTGTGGGTCTAGAGATTTTGGTTTTGTATCATGAATTTATTATGAAATTTGTTGTTTTCCTATTTCTATCTTAGTCAATTTGTCATTTGTATATAGGAGGATCACTGATTTGTATGAGTTAATTTTGTATCAAGCTACATTCCTCGAAGTGTTTATCAATGCCTGAGTTTGATGGTGGGATTTTTTGGGTCACTTATTTATACTACCACATTTTCTGCAAATAAAAATACTTTGACTTCTTCCTTTCCCATATATGTTCCTTTGATCTCCCTTCAGATGTCTTATTACTAGGAAAGATGTCGTAAAGTGTATTGAACACATATGGAGAAAGTGTACAAGCTTGAATTGTTTGTGATTTTAGTGGAATTGCTTTGAATTTAACTCCATTTAAGTTGTTAGCTTTGGACTTGCTGTAAACTCCCTTTAGTATGTTGAGGTATATTCCCTGTATCCCTAATTTCCCCAGGACTTTTTATCATGAAGAGGACTTGGATTATGGCAAAGTCCTATTGCACATCTAATGAGATTATATGACTTTTTTCCAGTTTGTTTATATGGTAGATCACATTTATCAATATTCATATGTTTAACCATCCATGCATTTCTGGAATAAAGCCTTCTTAGTCATGGGGGATAATCTTTTTGTTATGTTCTTGGACTCAGTTAGCAAATATTTTCTTGAGTATTGTTGCAAGTATGTTCCAAAGGAAAATTGTTCTGCAATTCTCTTTCTTCATTGGGTCTTTATGTAGTTTGGGTATCAGGGTGTGACCTCATAAAACAAACTGATCAGTGTTCTTTCTGTTTCTATTTTGTGGAATAATTTGAGGAGTATTAGTGTTAACTCTTCTTAGATGTTCTAGTAGATTGTGACAAAACAATCTTCTTTGGGAGACTTTTAAAGACTGTTTCTAATATATTACAAGTTACAAGTTTGTTTAAATTATATATCTGGCCCTAATTTAACTTTGGTAAATTGTATGTATTGTGAAAATTAGCCATTTCTTTTATATTTTCCAATTTGGTGGAGTACAGTTTTTAAAAGTGTCTTTTTATGATTTTTAGAATTTTCTTAATTCTGATATTCTTTCTACCTTAATTTGGATAGAGGTTTGTCAGTCTTATTTGATAATTTCTGATAGCCAAAGTCTTTATTACATCTATTCTTTACACTTTTATGTTTTTTTTTTATTTTCTCAGTCTCAGCCCTGAGTTTATTTTGGGGCATCTGCTTCTTTGTGTGTGATTTCATCCTTTTGTTCTATAGCTTTCAGTAGAGTCATCAAGTTACTATTATTAGATTTCTCCAAGTTATTATGTAGGCACATAGTGCTGTGAACTTGTCTCTTAGAATTAAATACATTGACTTTTAATGTAAGAATGGTATTCATTTTCACATTCCTGTCAAATGGCTTTGACTACATATGTAATGCCATAATTTTAAAACTCTGTGTTCTGCACAGTCATATGCACAATTCTAACATGGATATATCAGTTACCAAAAACACAAAATACTTAGATCTTCCTCAAGCCTTAATTACCTGCTCCTAAGATTGTTTATCTACAGTAACTTTATAATTATTATTGCTGCCAATATGAATTTATGATACTTCATACATTATCTAAGGAAATAATGCTTTAATTTAGTCATCCTATTTCCTTTTTAAATAGTTCCATAAACAAGTCTTTGGTACCCAAAATTCTGCATGTGGGTATCAATTTCTTTAAAATAAGATAAGCTGTGTTCTTCAAAATTCTTTTACATTTTCAAAAATCTATTTTCTGCTGTTCCATATTTTTGGCATTTGTTGCAGCAGCACCAGCTCAATCCCAGGGCTATGAATATGAACTATATGTGTAACAATGGTTAGAATCTTAATCACTGAAACAGCACTGATAAGCTTCAGTTCTATCTGCAGTAAGCACAGGTAGACTTCATAACTCAGGGTGCACTCAGGTGGAGCAGGTAGATCAGGGATATGATAGGGCTGCATTGTCTTTGGGGACTCAGAAAGATTTGATTCTTGGCCCATTCAGAGTATGACTAAATTTGATTATAGTAGAGGATGGCCAGTTGAGGACTGTAGTTTCCTCAGGGAAGCTGTATTTCTTCACATTCTTTCCCACATCAGACAACAATTGCAAGTTAAACTTACTGAAGAACATACTGTTCTTCAGATCTGACCTTTTCTAGAGTAAGAGCTGTTTGACTCAGTGACATCTGCATGGTGTCTGTCCCAACTGACATTCATAGTTTGGAAGAATCAAGGATTTGGGATCTTTGATGAAAATTCTACATTTTATGGTCTTTTACACTAGTATTCCCATCATTCCACCAATACTTTTCTCTTCTGCTTAATGTTCTCAGTGACTAACATGTTGCTAATCCATTGGCCAGTTCTCAAGAGTTACTTGTCTTGGAGTTAATGTATTTTTTGACCCAACTATTGTGCACTATTTGTAATATGGTCATTTCTCTTCTCTCAGTGTGTTTGATGAGTATTTTACCTCCAAGCTATATTATTCTTCAAATTCCAGATCTTCAATCTGTTCTTAGTATAATTTCCTAAATGTACTAATCTATTCTGTATCTTTAAAAACTGTTATGCCATGGAGCCCTGCTACAAGAACTGAGTCTTTATAATTAATTTCATGTAACTCCCCAACTTTTGTATTAGGTTATTTTGTTGACTATTGACTTTCTGTTCTGTTAGTGTTTGGCCTGTATCAAGAAAAGCCTCTCTACTGCAATGGAAACTGTCAACAAGAAAGCCTCAACTGGGGAGATGAATATTCAATACCTGGTGTCCCATGGACCAGTGGAGCTCAGAAGAGGCTGTAGCAGCAAGAAGTGTCACCTGCATTTGTACAGAGACTTCTTGGTTGTGACTAATAGTCGGTATGTATTTCCTTCATGTTTTACTGATGTCAAGGATTGTATTATCTCCAGCTCTTACTGTACACCAAATCAAAAAGATTTTTTTTATCATTCTGTGCTTATAAGTGTTTTTGTTCCTATTCATTCAACATTGTATTGAGCTTCTATTCTGTCCTATTCTGTCCTGTGCTCCTGTAGAAAATCCAGTCAAGAATCTACTGGAGCATTAGTGATTGGTGAAAACGTCAGTAATCCTACCACTTAGGAAAGTTATTGTCATAGTCAGGTAGATCTGGTTATTAAGAAAAAGAAACACAGTGGGCACCCTATGAACAACTGTTTTGTAAAATGTCATGGTATGGTGCATTTTATATATCTTCAAGGTAGTTGTAGATTTATTGGGATCAAGTTTATGTAATTTGTCCCCTCACATAAGCATGCAGTCCTATACTCTTTAATGTGTTTCACAAAATAGAAACAGAAGAGTCATTGCCAAACTCCTTTTTATGAAGCT
This sequence comes from Chionomys nivalis, assembly GCF_950005125.1. NCBI lineage: Eukaryota > Metazoa > Chordata > Mammalia > Rodentia > Cricetidae > Chionomys > Chionomys nivalis. The sequence continues at coordinate 51,784,699 of NC_080107.1, forward strand.
ACAGTTACCCTGATACCAAAACCACACAAAGACTCAACCAAGAAAGAGAATTACAGACTATTCTCACTCATGAACATTGATGCAAAAATTCTCAATAAAATATTGTCAAACTAAATCCAAGAATACATAAAAAAATTATCCATTATGATCAAGAAGGCTTCATTCCAGAGATGCAGGGCTGGATCAACATACAAAAATCTATCAATGTAATTGATCATATAAATAAACTGAAAGAAAAAAACATATGATTATTTCATTAGATGCTGAAAAAGCATTTGACAAAATTCAACATCCCTTTATGATAAAGGTCTTGGAGAGACTAAGGATACAAGGTTCATAACTAATTATAATTAAAGCAATATACAGCAAGCCGACAGATAACATCAAATTAAATGGAGAAAAACTTAAAGCCATTCAACTAAAATCAGAACAAGACAAGGCTTTCCACTCTCTCCATACATCTTCAATATAGTGCTTTGGTGCGGGAAAATTGTTTATATTCTGTCAATCATATTTTAAATAAATGCTGATTGGCCAGACAGGAATTATAGATGGGTCAACCAGACAGGAAGTAGAGGTGGGGCTAGGAGAACAGGAGAATTCTAGGAAGGAGGAAGCCCATTCCTGCAGTCCAGCCCAGCCCACCAAAGAAGCAACATGTGACCTGCCCCGCTGTGAAAGGTACCAAGCCATGTGGCCAACATAGATAAGAATAATGGATTAATATAAGCTACAAAAGCTAATAAGTAGCCTGAGCTAATGGGCCAATAAGTTTTTTTTTATAGGTTTCCCTTTTCATTTTTAATTTCTTTTTTTTTATTCTTTTTTTTGATTTTCTTTTATTCTTTTTTACTTAAAATTTCCAACTGCTCCCCGTTTCCCATTTCCCTCCCCCTCCTCCCACATATTGCCCCATCCCCCCGCTCCCCTCCCCCTATCCCCACTCCACTTCTCCTCCCCCTAGTCCACTCCCCCTCCCTCTCGATACTGAAGAGCAGTCCAAATTCCCTGCTCTACATGAAGACCAAGGTCCTCCCACTTCTATCTAGGTCCAGGAAGGTGAGCATCCAAACAGGCTAAGCTCCCACAAAGCCAGTTCATGTATTAGGATCGAAACCTAGTGCCATTGTCCTTGGCTTCTCATCAGCCTTCATTGTCCGCCTTGTTCAGAGAGTCCAGTTTCAACCCATGCTTATTCAGTCCCAGTCCAGCTGGCCTTGGAGAGCTCCCAATAGATCAGTTCCACTGTCACAGTGGGTGGGTGCACCCCTCGTGGTCCTGATTTCCTTGCTCATGTTCTTCCTCCTTCTGCTCCTCATTTGGACCTTAAGAGCTCAGACGGTTGATCCAAATTGGGTCTCTGTCTCTCTCTCGATCCATCGCCAGATGAAAGTTCCTGTGCCATTCTCCTTGGCCTCTCGTCAGCTCTCATTGTCCACCACATTAAGAGAGTCCGGTTTTATCCCATGTTTTTTTCAGTAGCAGTCCAGCTGGCCTTGGTGAGCTCCCAATAGATCGGCCCCCCTGTCTCAGTGGTTGGGTGCACCCCTCATGGTCCTGATTTCCTTGTTCATGTTCTCTCTCCTTCTGCTCCTCATTATAACCTTGGGAGCTCAGTCTGGTGCTCCAGTGTGGGTCTCTGTCTCTATCTCCATCCATCGCTAGATGAAGGTTCTATGGCGATATGCAAGATATTCATAAGTATGATTATAGGATAGGTTCATTTCAGGTTCCCTATCCTCAGATGCCCCAATGAACTAACTGGGGACATTGCCCTGGGCTTCTGGTAGCCATTCCAGGTTCAAGTCTCTTGCCAACCCTTAGGTGGCTCCCTTAACTAAGGTATGAGTTTCCCTGCTCCCCCATCCAACCTTCCTTTACCCCAAATCACCCCGATTCCCCCAGTTCCCCTCATCCTCTCCTTCACACTTTTCTCTCCCCATCTCCCCTCATCCCCATCCCACCCCACCCCCCAAGATTCCCATTTTTTGCCCATCAATCTTGTCTATTTCCCATAGCTGGGAGGATATCTATATGTTTTTCCTTGGGTTTACCGTCTTGTTTAGCTTCTTTAGGATCACAAATTATAGACTCAGTGGCCCCTATCCATGGCTGGAAACCAATTATGAGTGAGTACATCCCATGATCTTCTTTTTGGGTCTGGGTTACCTCACTCAGGATCGTATTTTCTATTTCCATCCATTTGCATGCAAAATTCGAGAAGTCATTGTTTTTTTACCACAGAGTAGTACTCTAATGTATATATATTCCACACTTTCTTCATCCATTCTTCTATTGAAGGGCATCTAGGTTGCTTCCAGGTTCTGGCTATTACAAATAATGCTGCTATGAACATAGTTGGACAAATGCTTTTGTCATATGCTAGGGCATCTCTTGGGTATATTCCCAAGAGTGCTATTGCTGGGTCCAGGGGTAGGTTGATCCCAATTTTTCTGAGAAACCGCCACACTGATTTCCAAAGTGGTTGCACAAGTTTGCAGTCCCACCAGCAATGGATGAGGGTACCCCTTTCTCCACAACCTCTCCAGCAAAGGCTATCCTTGGTGTTTTTGATTTTAGCCATTCTGACAGGTGTAAGATGATATCTCAAAGTTGTTTTGATTTGCATTTCTCTGATCGCTAAGGAGGTTGAGCATGACCTTAAGTATCTTTTGGCCATTTTAACTTCTTCTGATGAGAATTCTCTGTTCAGTTCAGTGCCCCATTTTTTAATTGGGTTAATTATCCTTTTAAAGTCTAGTTTCTTGAGTTCTTTATATATTTTGGAGATCAGACCTTTGTCTGTTGCGGGGTTGGTGAAGATCTTCTCCCAGTCAGTAGGCTGCCTTTTTGTCTTAATGACAGTGTCCTTTGCTTTACAGAAGCTTCTCAGTTTCAGGAGGTCCCATTTATTCAATGTTGCCCTTAATGTCTGTGCTGCTGGGGTTATACATAGGAAGAGATCTCCTGTGCCCATATGTTGTAGGGTACTTCCCATTTTCTCTTCTATCAGGTTCAGTGTGTTCAGATTGATATTGAGGTCTTTGATCCATTTGGACTTGAGTTTTGTGCATGGTGATAGATATGGGTCTATTTTCATTCTTCTACAGGTTGACATCCAATTGTGCCAGCACCATTTGTTGAAGATGCTTTCTTTCTTCCATTGTATACTTTTAGCTCCTTTATCGAAAATTAGTTGTTCATAGGTTTGTGGGTTAAAATCCGGGTCTTCTATACGATTCCATTGGTCGACTGCTCTGTTTTTATGCCAGTACCACGCTGTTTTCATTACTGTAGCTCTGTAATAGAGTTTGAAGTCAGGGATGGTAATGCCTCCAGAAGTTCCTTTATTATATAAGATTGTTTTGGCTATCCTGGGTTTTTTGTTTCTCCATATAAAGTTGATTATTGTTCTTTCAAGATCTGTGAAGAATTTTGATGGGATTTTAATGGGGATTGCATTGAATCTATAAATTGCCCTTGGTAGAATTGCCATTTTTACTATGTTGATCCTCCCAATCCAAGAGCAAGGGAGATCCTTCCATTTTCTGGTATCCTCTTCAATTTCTTTCTTCAATGCCTTAAAGTTCTTGTCAAATAGATCTTTCACTTCCTTGGTTAGAGTTACCCCAAGATAGTTTATGCTTTTTGTGGCTATCGTGAAAGGTGATGATTCTCTTATTTCCCTCTCTGCTTCCATATCCTTTGTGTATAAGAGGGCGACTGATTTTTTGGAGTTGATCTTGTATCCTGCCACATTACTAAAGGCGTTTATCAGCTGTAGGAGTTCTTTGGTGGAGTTTTTGGGGTCGCTCATGTACACTATCATATCATCTGCAAATAATGCAAGTTTAACTTCTTCCTTTCCAATTTGAATCCCCTTTATCCCCTTATGTTGTCTTATTGCTATTGCTAAAACTTCGAGAACTATATTGAAGAGGTATGGAGACAGTGGACAGCCTTGGCGTGTTCCTGATTTTAGTGGGATGGCTTTAAGTTTCTCTCCATTTAATTTGATATTAGCTGTCGGCTTGCTGTATAGAGCTTTAATTAAATTTAGGTATGACCCTTGTATCCCTAATCTCTCCAAGACTTTTATCATAAAGGGATGTTGAATTTTGTCAAATGCTTTTTCAGCGTCTAATGAAACGATCATATGGTTTTTTTCTTTCAGTTTATTTATATGATGGATTACATTGATAGATTTGCGTATGTTAAACCAGCCCTGCATCTCTGGTATGAAGCCTACTTGATCATAATGGATAATTTTTCTAATGTGTTCTTGGATTCGGTTTGCCAGAATTTTGTTGAGGATTTTTGCATCGATGTTCATGAGTGAGATTGGCCTGTAATTCTCTTTCTTGGTTGGGTCTTTGTGTGGTTTTGGTATCAGAGTTACTGTAGCTTCATAAAAGGAATTTGGCAATGACTCTTCTGTTTCTATATTGTGAAATACCTTAAGGAGTATAGGTATTAGGTCTTCTTGGAAGTTCTGGTAGAATTCCGCATTGAAACCATCTGGTCCTGGACTTTTTTTGGAAGGGAGGTTTTTGATAACTGCTTCTAATTCTTCACGACTAACAGGTCTATTTAGGTTGTTCACCTGGTCCTGGTTTAACTTTGGTATATGGTATTTATCTAAAAAAGTGTCCATTTCTTTTACATTTTCCAGTTTTGTGGCATACAGGCTTTTGTAGTAAGATCTAATGATTCTCTGAATTTCCTCTGTGTCTGTGGTTATGTCTCCCTTTTCATTTCTGATCTTATTAATTTGCAAATTCTCTCTCTGCCGTTTGATTAGTTTGGATAGGGGTTTATCAATCTTGTTGATTTTCTCCAGGAACCAGCTTTTTGATTTATTGATTCTTTCAATTGTTTTCTGTGTCTCTTTTTTGTTGATTTCAGCCCTCAGTTTGATTATTTCCAGTCTTCTACCCCTTCTAGGTGAGTCTGCTTCTTTTTTTTCTAGAGCTTTCAGGTGGGCTGTTAAGTCTCCAATGTGTGCTTTCTCTGTTTTCTTTAAGTGGGCAGTTAGTGCTATGAACTTTCCTCTCAGGACTGCTTTCATAGTGTCCCATAGGTTTGAGTATGTTGTTTCTTTATTTTCATTGTCTTCAAGGAAGACTTTAATTTCTTTCTTTATTTCTTCCTTAATCCAGGTATGGTTCAGTAGTTGACTATTCAGTTTCCATGAGTTTGTAGGCTTTCTGGGGGTAGCATTGTTGCTGAATTCTAGCTTTAATCCATGGTGATCTGATAAGATACAGGTGGTTATTAATATTTTTTTGTAACTGTGAATGTTTGCTTTGTTACCGAGTATGTGGTCGATTTTTGAGAAGGTTCCATGAGCTGCAGAGAAGAAGGTATATTCTTTCCTATTTGGGTGGAATATTCTATAGATGTCTGTTAAGTCCATTTGATTCATTACCTCCATTAATTCTCTTATTTCTCTGTTAGGTTTCTGTCTGATTGACCTGTCCATTGGTGAGAGAGGAGTATTAAAGTCTCCTACTATTAATGTGTGCGGTTTGATGGCTGCCTTGAGTTTTAACAATGTTTCTTTTACGTACGTGGGTGCTTTTATCTTAGGGGAATAGATATTCAGGATTGAGATTTCATCCTGATGAATTGTTCCTGTTATGAGTAGAAAATGTCCCTCTCCATCTCTTCTGATTGATTTAAGTTTGAAGTCAACTTTGTTAGAAATTAGTATGGCCACACCTGCTTGTTTCCTAGGTCCATTTACTTGATAAGCCTTATCCCAGCCCTTTACTCTGAGTAGGTGCCTGTCTTTGTGGTTGAGGTGTGTTTCTTGTAAACAGCAGAATGTTGGATCCTGTTTTCATATCCAATCTCTTAGTCTGTGCCTTTTTATAGGTGAGTTGAGTCCATTGACATTAAGTGATATTAATGACCAGTGGTTGTTAACTCCGGTCATTTTTTTTAGTAGTAGATTTTGTGTGTTTCCCTTCTTTGAGATGCGCTGGTAAAGGGTTTCTAGATGTCTGAGTTACTGTGGTCATTGTTGGACTCCTTGATTAGTAATTTTCCTTCTATTACTTTCTGTAAGGCTGGATTTGTGGCTACGTATTGTTTAAATTTGTTTTTATCCTGGAAAATTTTGTTTTCTCCATTTATAGTGAACGAAAGCTTGGCTGGGTTACCTTTATAAGTAACTTGGCCTTTTTCCTTTGCTGCTCTTAGTATTCTTTCTTTATTCTGTATGCTTTGTGTTTTGATTATTATATGGCGAGAGGATGTTTTTTTTTGATCCAGCCTATTCGGTGTTCTGTATGCTTCTTGAACCTTCATAGGTATATCTTTCTTAAGGTTGGGAAAGTTTTCTTCTATAATTTTATTAAATATATTTTCTGGACCGTTGAGCTGTGCTTCTTCTCCTTCTTCTATCCCTATTATTCTTAGGTTTGGTCTTTTTATTGTGTCCCATATTTCCTGAATGTTTTGTGATGAGAATTTGTTGGCCTTGCTGTTTTCTTTGATCAGCATGTTTATTTTCTCTATGGTATCTTCAGAATCTGAGATTCTTTCTTCTATCTCTTGTATTCTGTTGGTTATGCTTGTTTCTGTAGTCTCTATTCGTTTACCTAGATTTTCCCTGTCCAGCTGGCCTTCTGTTTGTGTTTTCTTCTTTGCCTCCATTTCAGTTTTTAAGTCTTGAACTGTTTCCATTATTTGTTTGATTGTTTTTCCTTGGTTTCCTAGGGTATCATTCACTGATTTACTCAATTCTTCAAACTTTCTGTTATACTTCTCATCCATTTCTGTAAGGGCATTTTTTACATGCTGTTTAAGGGCGTCAATCACTTTCATAAAGTCAATTTTATCTACTTCTTCATGATTAAGGTGTTCATGTCCTCGTGTTGTGAGGTCGCTGGGTTCTGGTGGTTTCATATAGTTTTTCATATTGTTGGGTGAATTCTTGCATTGGCGCCTGCCCATCTCTTTCTCTGAATGCTCCCCTATGGATCTTCTTTTACCGGATCAGGTCTCCTTGCCTACTGATGTACTTTCCCAGTGATGGCACCCTGCAGTGATAGCTCTCCTGGTGCTCCAGTGATGTCTTTCCTGGTACAAATATCAGATCTCTTGCACAAAGACGGCTCTCCTGGTACCAAGATTAGCTCTCCCACTGATGGCTCTCCTGGTGCCAAGATCAGATCTCCGTGCAGGTTGGGTAGTTAGTAAACAAAGGCCTTACCTTGCTTGGTGCAGGCAGGCCAGTGAACCAAAGGAAGTCTCGCCTGCCTACTTGCCCTGAGGATTTGCCCCCAGTGCCAGACAGACTGAGCTGGATGGTGTTATGTGCCCAAAGAGGAAAGGGGGCAGAAGGAAGAAGGGTTCTGGATGCAAGCTGGGTGGGACAAGAAGAGAGAGGCAGTATGCAGGGTGTAGAGCCCCTGCATGGAACCCAGGGAGTATAGGGTGGGGGATGAGGGACTTCAGAGTTCCCTGTCCAGGGCTGCTTCCGCCGCCGCTGATCAGGTCACAAACTCACCCCGCTGCTGTCTCTCCTGGTTCCTAGATCAGATCTCCGTGCAGGTTGGGTAGTTTGTAAACAAAGGCCTTACCTTGCTTGATGCAGGCAGGCTGGAGAGACAAAGGAAGTCTCGCCTGCCTACTTGCCCTGAGGATTTGCCCCCAGCGCCAGACAGACTGAGCTGGATGGTGTTATGTGCCCAAAGAGGAAAGGGGGCAGAAGGAAGAAGGGTTCTGGATGCAAACTGGGTGGAACAAGAAGAGAGAGGCAGTATGCAGGGTGTAGAGCCCCTGCAGGGAACCCAGGGAGTATAGGGTGGGGGATGAGGAACTTCAGAGTTCCCTGTCCAGGGCTGCTTCCGCCACCGCCAGTCAGGTTACAAACTCACCCCGCTGCTGTCTCTCCTGGTGCCTAGATCAGATCTCCGTGCAGCTTTATTCTTTTTTAATTAAAATTTCCAACTGCTCCCCGTTTCCCATTTCCCTCCCCTCCTCCCACATATTGCCCACTCCCCCCGCTCCCCTCCCCCTATCCCCACTCCTCTTCTCCTCCCCCCAGTCCATTCCCCCTCCCTCTTGATACTGAAGAGCAGTCCAAATTCCCTGCCCTACAGGAAGACCAAGGTCCTCCCACTTCTATCTAGGTCCAGGAAGGTGAGCATCCAAACAGGCTAAGCTCCCACAAAGCCAGTTCATGTATTAGGATCGAAACCTAGTGCCATTGTCCTTGGCTTCTCATCAGCCTTCATTGTCCGCCATGTTCAGAGAGTCCAGGTTCAACCCATGCTTATTCGGTCCCAGTCCAGCTGGCCTTGGAGAGCTCCCAATAGATCAGTTCCACTGTCACAGTGGGTGGGTGCACGCCTCGTGGTCCTGATTTCCTTGCTCACGTTCTCCCTCTTTCTGCTCCTCATTTGGACCTTAAGAGCTCAGACCATTGCTCCAAATTGGGTCTCTGTCTCTCTCTCAATCCATCGCCAGATGAAAGTTCTCATGCCATTCTCCTTGGCCTCTCATCAGCTCTCATTGTCCGCCACATTCAGAGAGTCTGGTTTTATCCCATGTTTTTTCAGTAGCAGTCCAGCTGGCCTTGGTGAGCTCCCAATAGATGGGCCCCACTGTCTCAGTGGTTGGGTGCACCCCTCATGGTCCTGACTTCCTTGTTCATGTTCTCTCTCCTTTTGCTCCTCATTATAACCTTGGGAGCTCAGTCCGGTGCTCCAGTGTGGGTCTCTGTCTCTATCTCCATCCATCGCTAGATGAAGGTTCTATGGCGATATGCAAGATATTCATAAGTATGATTATAGGATAGGTTCATTTCAGGTTCCCTATCCTCAGGTACCCCAATGAACTAACTGGGGACATTGCCCTGGGCATCTGGTAGCCATTTCAAGTTCAAGTCTCTTGCCAACCCTTAGGTGGCTCCCTTAACTTAGGTATGAGTTTCCCTGCTCCCCTATCCAACCTTCCTTTATCCCCAATTACCCCGATTCCCCCAGTTCCCCTCATCCTCTCCTTCACACTTTTCTCTCCCCATCACCCCTCATCCCCATCCCACCCCACCCCCAAGATTCCAATTTTTTTGCCCATCAATCATGTCTATTTCCCATAGCTGGGAGGATATCTATATGTTTTTCCTTGGGTTTACCCTCTTATTTAGCTTCTTTAGGATCACAAATTATAGACTCAGTGGCCCCTATCCATGGCTAGAAACCAATTATGAGTGAGTACATCCCATGATCTTCTTTTTGGGTCTGGGTTACCTCACTCAGGATCGTATTTTCTATTTCCATCCATTTGCATGCAAAATTCGAGAAGTCATTGTTTTTTACCGCAGAGTAGTACTCTAATGTGTATATATTCCACACTTTCTTCATCCATTCTTCCATTGAAGGGCATCTAGATTGCTTCCAGGTTCTGGCTATTACAAATAATGCTGCTATGAACATAGTTGGACAAATGCTTTTGTCATATGCTAGGGCATCTCTTGGGTATATTCCCAAGAGTGCTATTGCTGGGTCCAGGGGTAGGTTGATCCCAATTTTTCTGAGAAAACGCCACACTGATTTCCAAAGTGGTTGCACAAGTTTGCAGTCCCACCAGCAATGGATGAGGGTACCCCTTTCTCCACAACCTCTCCAGCAAAGGCTATCCTTGGTGTTTTTGATTTTAGCCATTCTGACAGGTGTAAGATGATATCTCAAAGTTGTTTTGATTTGCATTTCTCTGATCGCTAAGGAGGTTGAGCATGACCTTAAGTATCTTTTGGCCATTTTAACTTCTTCTGTTGAGAATTCTCTGTTCAGATCAGTGCCCCATTTTTTAATTGGGTTAATTATCCTTTTAAAGTCTAGTTTCTTGAGTTCTTTATATATTTTGGAGATCAGACCTTTGTCTGTTGCGGGGTTGGTGAAGATCTTCTCCCAGTCAGTAGGCTGCCTTTTTGTCTTAATGACAGTGTCCTTTGCTTTACAGAAGCTTCTCAGTTTCAGGAGGTCCCATTTATTCAATGTTGCCCTTAATGTCTGTGCTGCTGGGGTTATACATAGGAAGAGATCTCCTGTGCCCATATGTTGTAGGGTACTTCCCATTTTCTCTTCTATCAGGTTCAGTGTGTTCAGATTGATATTGAGGTCTTTGATCCATTTGGACTTGAGTTTTGTGCATGGTGATAGATATGGGTCTATTTTCATTCTTCTACAGGTTGACATCCAATTGTGCCAGCACCATTTGTTGAAGATGCTTTCTTTCTTCCATTGTATACTTTTACCTCCTTTATCGAAAATTAGTTGTTCATAGGTTTGTGGGTTAAAATCCGGGTCTTCTATACGATTCTATTGGTCGACTTCTCTGTTTTTATGCCAGTACCACGCTGTTTTCATTACTGTAGCTCTGTAATAGAGTTTGAAGTCAGGGATGGTAATTGCCTCCAGAAGTTCCTTTATTATATAAGATTGTTTTGGCTATCCTGGGTTTCTTGTTTCTCCATATAAAGTTGATTATTGTCCTTTCAAGATCTGTGAAGAATTTTGATGGGATTTTAATGGGGATTGCATTGAATCTATAAATTGCCCTTGGTAGAATTGCCATTTTTACTATGTTGATCCTCCCAATCCAAGAGCAAGGGAGATCCTTCCATTTTCTGGTATCCTCTTCAATTTCTTTCTTCAATGCCTTAAAGTTCTTGTCAAATAGATCCTTCACTTCCTTGGTTAGAGTTACCCCAAGATAGTTTATGCTTTTTGTGGCTATCGTGAAAGGTGATGATTCTCTTATTTCCCTCTCTGCTTCCATATCCTTTGTGTATAAGAGGGCGACTGATTTTTTGGAGTTGATCTTGTATCCTGCCACATTATTAAAGGCGTTTATCAGCTGTAGGAGTTCTTTGGTGGAGTTTTTGGGGTCGCTCATGTACACTATCATATCATCTGCAAATAATGCAAGTTTAACTTCTTCCTTTCCAATTTGAATCCCCTTTATCCCCTTATGTTGTCTTATTGCTATTGCTAAAACTTCGAGAACTATATTGAAGAGGTATGGAGACAGTGGACAGCCTTGGCGTGTTCCTGATTTTAGTGGGATGGCTTTAAGTTTTTCTCCATTTAATTTGATATTAGCTGTCGGCTTGCTGTATATAGCCTTAATTAAATTTAGGTATGACCCCTGTATCCCTAATCTCTCCAAGACTTTTATCATAAAGGGATGTTGAATTTTGTCAAATGCTTTTTCAGCATCTAATGAAACGATCATATGGTTTTTTTCTTTCAGTTTATTTATTTTTTTTTATTTTTCTGCTGATTTTTTTATTAATTAATTAATTTAATTATTAAAGTTTTCTGCCTCTTCCCCGCCACCACCTCCCATTCCCTCCCCCTCCCCCAATCAAGTCTTCCTTCCTCCTCAGCCCAAAGAGCAAGCAGGTTTCTCTGCCCTGTGGGAGGTCCAAGGACCACCCACCTCCATCCAGGTCTATTAAGGTGAGCATCCAAACTACCTGGGCTCCCACAAAGCCATTACATGCAATAGGATCAAGAACCCATTGCCATTGTTCTTCAGTTCTCAGTAGTCCTCATTGTCCATTATGTTCAGCGAGACCGGTTTTGTCCCATGCTTTTTCAGTCCCCGGCCAGCTGGCCTTGGTGAGTTCCCGATAGATCATCCCCATTGCCTCAGTGTGTGGGTGCACCCCTCGCCGTCCTGAGTTCCTTGCTCGTGCTCACTCTCCTTCTGCTCCTCCTTTGGATCGTGAGACTTCAGTCCAGTGCTCCAATGTTGGTCTCTGTCTCTGTCTTCTTTCATCGCCTGATGAAGGTTAATATTCAGGGGGATGCTTATATGTTTTTCTTTGGGTTCACCTTCTTATTTAGCTTCTCTAGAGTCACGAATTATAGTCTCAATGTCCTTTATTTATGGCTAGAAACCAAATATGAGTGAGTACATCCCATGTTCCTCTTTTTGGGTCTGACTTACCTCACTCAGGATAGTGTTTTCAATTTCCGTCCATTTGTATGCAAAATTCAAGAAGTCATTGTTTTTTACTGCTGAGTAGTACTCTAATATGTATATATTCCATACTTTCTTCATCCATTCTTCCATTGAAGGACATCTAGGTTGTTTCCAGGTTCTGGCAATTACAAACAATGCTGCTATGAACATAGTTGAGCATATACTTTTGTTGTATGTTTGGGCATCTCTTGGGTATATTCCCAATAGTGGTATTGCTGGGTCAAGAGGTAGGTTGAACCCGACTTTCCTGAGAAACCGCCACACTGCTTTCCAAAGTGGTTGCACAAGTTTGCATTCCCACCAGCAATGGATGAGAGTGCCCCTTTCTCCACAACCTCTCCAGCAGAGGCTATCATTGGTGTTTTTGATTTTAGCCATTCTGACTGGTGTAAGATGGTATCTTAATGTTGTCTTGATTTGCATTTCCCTGTTTGCTAAGGAAGTTGAGCATGATCTTAAGTGACTTTTGGCCATTTGAACTTCTTCTGTTGAAAAGTCTCTGTTCAGCTCAGTGCCCCATTTTATAATTGGATTGATTAACCTTTTACGGTCTAATTTCTTGAGTTCTTTGTATATTTTGGATATCAGACCTTTGTCAGTTGCAAGGTTGGTGAAGATCTTCTCCAAGTCAGTGGGTTGCCTTTCTGTCTTAGTGACAGTGTCCTTTGCTTTACAGAAGCTTCTCAGTCTCAGGAGGTCCCATTTATTCAATGATGTCCTTAGTGTTTGTGCTGCTGTGGTTGTACGTAGGAAGTGTTCTCCTGTGCCCATGTGTTGTAGAGTACTTCCCACTTTCTCTTCTATCAGATTCAGTGTGTTTGGACTGATATTGAGGTCTTTAATCCATTTGGACTTGAGTTTTGTGCATGGTGATATATATGGATCTATTTTCATTCTTCTACAGATTGACTTCCAGTTTTGCCAGCACAATTTGTTGAAGATGCTCTCTTTTTTCCATTGTATACTTTTAGCTCCTTTATCGAAAATCAGGTGTTCATAGGTTTGTGGGCTAAAGTCAGGGTCTTCTATTCTATTCCATTGGTCGACTTCTCTGTTTTTATGCCAGTACCAAGCCGTTTTCAGTACTGTAGCTCTGTAATAGAGTTTGAAGTCAGGGATGGTAATGCCTCCAGATAATCCTTTATTGTATAAGATTGTTTTGGCTATCCTGGGTTTTTTGTTTTTCCATATAAAGTTGATTATTGTCTTCTCCAGATCTGTGAAGAATTTTGATGTGATTTTGATGGGGATTGCGTTGAATCTATAGATTGCTTTTGGTAGAATTGCCATTTTTACTATGTTGATCCTCCCAATCCAAGAGCAAGGGAGGTCCTTCCATTTTCTGGTGTCCTCTTCAATTTCTTTCTTCAAAGACTTAAAGTTCTTGCCAAATAGATCTTTCACTTCCTTGGTCAGAGTTACCCCAAGGTATTTTATGCTATTTGTGGCTATCGTGAAGGGTGATGCTTCTCTGATTTCCCTCTCTGCTTCCTTATCCTTAGTGTATAGGAAGGCAACTGATTTTTTGGAGTTGATTTTGTATCCTGCCACATTACCAAAGGTGTTTATCAGCTGTAGGATTTCTTTGGTAGAGTTTTTGGGGTCGGTTATGTATACTATCATATCATCTGCAAATAATGAAAGCTTAACTTCTTCCTTTCCAATACGGATCCCCTTGATCCCCTTATGTTGTCTTATTGCTATTGCTAGAACTTCAAGCACTATATTGAAGAGGTATGGAGAGAGTGGACATCCTTGTCGTGTTCCTGATTTTAGTGGGATGGCTTTGAGTTTTTCTCCATTTAATTTAATGTTAGCTGTCGGCTTGCTGTAAATAGCTTTTATTATATTTAGGTATGCCCCTTGTATCCCTAATCTCTCCAAGACCTTTATCATAAAGGAGTGTTGAATTTTGTCAAATGCTTTTTCAGCATCTAATGAAATGATCATATGGTTTTTTTCTTTCAGTTTATTTATATGGTTGATTACATTGATAGATTTGCGTATGTTGAACCAGCCCTGCATCTCTGGAATGAAGCCTACTTGATCATAATGGATAACTTTTCTAATGTGTTCTTGGATTCGGTTTGCCAGTATTTTATTGAGAATTTTTGCGTCGATGTTCATGAGTGAGATAGGCCTGTAATTCTCTTTCTTGGTTGGGTCTTTGTGTGGTTTTGGTATCAGGGTAACTGTAGCTTCATAAAAGGAATTTGGCAATGACTCTTCTGTTTCTATATTGTGAAATACATTAAGAAGTATAGGTATTAGCTCTTCTTGGAAGTTCTGGTAGAATTCTGCATTGAAACCATCTGGCCCTGGGCTTTTTTTGGAAGGGAGATTTTTGATAACTGTTTCTAATTCTTCGCGACTAACAGGTCTATTTAGATCGTTCACCTTGTCTTGGTTTAGGTTTGGTATATGGTACTTATCTAAAAAAGTGTCCATTTCTTTTGCATTTTCCAGTTTTGTGGCATACAGGCTTTTGTAGTAAGATCTAATGATTCTCTGAATTTCCTCTGTGTCTGTGGTTATGTCCCCCTTTTCATTTCTGATCTTATTTATTTGCGTGTTCTCTCTCTGTCGTTTAATTAGTTTGGATAGGGGTTTGTCAATCTTGTTGATTTTCTCCAAGAACCAACTTTTTGTTTCATTGATTCTTTGGACTGTTTTCTGTGTTTCTATTTTGTTGATTTCTGCCCTCAGTTTGATTATTTCCAGTCTTCTACTCCTCCTGGGCGCGTCTGCTTCTTTTTTTTCTAGAGCTTTCAGGTGTGCTGTTAAGTCCCCAATGTATGCTTTCTCCGTTTTCTTTAAGTGGGCACTTAGTGCTATGAACTTTCCTCTTAGCACTGCTTTCATCGTGTCCCACAGGTTTGAGTATGTTGTCTCTTTGTTTTCATTAAATTCAAGGAAGACTTTAATTTCTTTCTTAATTTCTTCCTTGACCCAGGTGTGGTTCAGTAGTTGACTGTTCAGTTTCCATGAGTTTGTCAGCTTTCTGGGGGTAGCTTTGTTGGTGGCTTCTAACTTTAATCCGTGGTGATCTGATAAGACACAGGTGGACACTGATATTTTTTTGTATCTGTGGAGGTTTCCTTTGTTTCCAAGTATGTGGTCAATTTTCGAGAAGGTTCCATGAGCTGCAGAGAAGAAGGTGTATTCTTTCCTATTTGGGTGGAGTGTTCTATAGATGTCTGTTAAGTCCATTTGATTCATTACCTCCAACAATTCTCTTAATTCTCTATTAGTTTTCTGTCTGATTGACCTGTCCATTGGTGAGAGAGGTGTGTTGAAGTCTCCTACTACTAGTGTGTGTGATTTGATGTCTGCCTTGAGTTTTAGCAATATTTCTTTTACATAAGTGGGTGCTTTTATATTAGGGGCATAGATATTCAGGATTGAGACTTCATCCTGCTGAATCGTTCCTGTTATGAGTATAAAGTGTCCCTGTCGATCTCTTCTGATTGATTTTAGTTTGAAGTCAGTTTTGTTAGAAATTAGTATGGCCACACCTGCTTTTTTCTTAGGACCATTTGCTTGAAAAACCTTTTCCCAACCCTTTACTCTGAGTAGATGCCTGTCTTTGTGGTTGAGATGAGTTTCTTGCAAACAGCAGACTGTTGGATCCTGTTTTCGTATCCAATCTCTTAGCCTGTGCCTTTTTATTGGTGAATTGAGACCATTAATATTAAGTGATATTAATGACCAGTGGTTGTTAACTCCGGTTATTCTTACTGCTTTTGGTAGAAGAGTTTGTGTGTCTCCCTTCTTTGAGTTGTGCTGTTGAAGGGTCGCTAGATGCCTGGGTTATTGTAGGCAGTGTTGGCAATGTTGGATTCCTTGGGTTGTGATTTTCCTTCTATTACTTTCTGTAGGGCTGGATTTGTGGCAACGTATTGTTTAAATTTGTTCTTATCCTGGAATGTCTTGTTTTCTCCATTGATAGTGAACGATAGCTTGGCTGGGTATAGTAGTTTGGGTTTGCATCCATGGTCTCTTAGTTTCTGTAGTACCTCTATCCAGGACCTTCTGGCTTTCATGGTTTCCATAGAGAAGTCAGGTGTAAGTCTGATCGGTTTACCCTTATAAGTTACTTGGCCTTTTTCCTTTGCAGCTCTTAATATTCTTTCTTTAATCTGTATATTTTGTGTTTTGATTATTATATGGTGAGGGGACGTTTTTTTTGATCCAGTCTGTTTGGTGTTCTGTATGCTTCTTGAATATTCAAAGGAATATCTTTCTTTATGTTGGGGAAGTTTTCTTCCATAATTTTGTTAAAAATGTTTTCTGGACCTTTGAGCTGTGCCTCTTCTCCTTCTTCTATCCCTATTATTCTTAGGTTTGGTCTTTTTATTGTGTCCCATATTTCCTGAATGTTTTGTGATGAGAATTTGTTGGTTTTGGTGTTTTCTTTGATCAGCGTGTTTATTTTCTCTATGTTGTATTCAGAATCTGAGATTCTTTCTTCTATCTCTTGTATTCTATTGATTATGCTTGTTTCTGTAGTCTCTGCTCGTTGACCTATATTTGCCATATCCAGCTGGTCCTCAGTTTGTGTTTTCTTCCTTGCTTCCATTTCAGTTTTCAATTCTTGGACTGTTTCCATTACCTGTTTGATCGTTTTTTCTTGGCTTCCCAGGGTATCATTTACGTATTTACTCATTTCTTCAAACTTTTTGTTATACTTCTCATCCATTTCTATGAGGGCGTTTTTTACATGTTGTTTAAGGGACTCTATTGCTTTCAAAAAGTCAGTTTTTTCCTCTTCTCCTGTGATAGGGTGTTCAAGTCCTTGTGTTGTAAGATCATTGGGTTCTGGTGTTTTCATGTTGTTTTTCAGATTGTTGGGTGAATTCTTGCCTTGGCGTCTGCCCATCTCCTCTTACCGATGCTATCTATTGGGTTTGATTTAATTGTAGCGGGGCAATCTGTTCTCAGTGCAGGCTTCACTGTTTCTTGCCAGCACTATCCTGTATCCAGTGCCTCCGCCGCCCGGGCCTGCCTGCCGGTGCCTCCGCCGCCCGGAACTGTCTGTGCGCCGGTGTTTCCGCGCCTAGGCCTGCCTGCCGGTGCCTCCACCACCCGGGCCTGCCTGCACGCCTGTGCCTCTGCCGCCCGGACTTGCCTGCGTGCTGGTGCCTCTGCCGCCCGGGCCTGCCTGCGCGCCGGTGCTTCCGCCGCCTAAGCCTGCCTGCTGGTGCCTCTGCCACCCGGAACTGTCTGTGCGCCGGTGCTTCCGCCGCCTAGGCCTGCCTGCCGGGCCTGACTGTCGGTGCCTCCTCCACCCGGGCCTGCCTGCACGCCCGTGCCTCTGCCGCCCGGACTTGCCTGCGTGCTGGTGCCTCCGCCGCCCGGGCCTGCCTGCGCGCCGGTGCTTCCGCCGCCTAGGCCTGCCCTTTCAGTTTATTTATATGATGGATTACATTGATAGATTTGTGTATGTTAAACCAGCCCTGCATCTCTGGGATGAAGCCTACTTGATCATAATGGATAATTTTTCTAATGTGTTCTTGGATTCGGTTTGCCAGAATTTTGTTGAGGATTTTTGCGTCGATGTTCATGAGTGAGATTGGCCTGTAATTCTCTTTCTTGGTTGGGTCTTTGTGTGGTTTTGGTATCAGAGTTACTGTAGCTTCATAAAAGGAATTTGGCAAAGACTCTTCTGTTTCTATATTGTGAAATACATCAAGGAGTATAGGTATTAGGTCTTCTTGGAAGTTCTGGTAGAATTCCGCATTGAAACCATCTGGTCCTGGACTTTTTTTGGAAGGGATATTTTTGATAACAGCTTCTAATTCTTCACGACTAACAGGTCTATTTAGGTTGTTCACCTGGTCCTGGTTTAACTTTGGTATATGGTATTTATCTAAAAAAGTGTCCATTTCTTTTACATTTTCCAGTTTTGTGGCATACAGGCTTTTGTACTAAGATCTAATGATTCTCTGAATTTCCTCTGTGTCTGTGGTTATGTCCCCCTTTTCATTTCTGATCTTATTAATTTGCAAATTCTCTCTCTGCCGTTTGATTAGTTTGGATAGGGGTTTATCAATCTTGTTGATTTTCTCCAGGAACCAGCTTTTTGATTCATTGATTCTTTCAATTGTTTTCTGTGTTTCTATTTTGTTGATTTCAGCCCTCAGTTTGATTATTTCCAGCCTTCTACCCCTTCTAGGTGAGTCTGCTTCTTTTTTTTCTAGAGCTTTCAGATGGGCTGTTAAGTCTCCAATGTGTGCTTTCTCTGTTTTCTTTAAGTGGGCAGTTAGTGTTATGAACTTTCCTCTCAGGACTGCTTTCATAGTGTCCCATAGGTTTGAGTATGTTGTTTCTTTATTTTCATTGTCTTCAAGGAAGACTTTAATTTCTTTCTTAATTTCTTCCTTAATCCAGGTATGGTTCAGTAGTTGACTATTCAGTTTCCATGAGTTTGTAGGCTTTCTGGGGGTAGCATTGTTGCTGAATTCTAGCTTTAATCCATGGTGATCTGATAAGATACAGGTGGTTATTAATATCTTTTTGTAACTGTGGATGTTTGCTTTGTTACCGAGTATGTGGTCGATTTTTGAGAAGGTTCCATGAGCTGCAGAGAAGAAGGTATATTCTTTCCTATTTGGGTGGAATATTCTATAGATGTCTGTTAAGTCCATTTGATTCATTACCTCCATTAATTCTCTTATTTCTCTGTTAGGTTTCTGTCTGATTGACCTGTCCATTGGTGAGAGAGGAGTATTAAAGTCTCCTACTATTAATGTGTGCGGTTTGATGGCTGCCTTGAGTTTTAACAATGTTTCTTTTACGTACGTGGGTGCTTTTATCTTAGGGGAATAGATATTCAGGATTGAGACTTCATCCTGATGAATTGTTCCTGTTATGAGTAGAAAATGTCCCTTTCCATCTCTTTTGATTGATTTAAGTTTGAAGTCAACTTTGTTAGAAATTAGTATGGCCACACCTGCTTGTTTCTTAGGTCCATTTACTTGATAAGCCTTATCCCAACCCTTTACTCTGAGTAGGTGCCTGTCTTTGTGGTTGAGGTGTGTTTCTTGTAAACAGCAGAATGTTATATCCTGTTTTCGTATCCAATCTCTTAGTCTGTGCCTTTTTATAGGAGAGTTGAGTCCATTGACATTAAGTGATATTAATGACCAGTGATTGTTAACTCCGGTCATTTTTTTAGTAGTAAATTTTGTGTGTTCCCTTCTTTGTGTTGCGCTGGTGAAGGGTCTCTAGTTGTCTGAGGTATTGTGGTCATTGTTGGACTCCTTGGTTAGTGATTTTCCTTCTATTACTTTCTGTAAGGCTGGATTTGTGGCTACGTATTGTTTAAATTTGTTTTTATCCTGGAAAATTTTGTTTTCTCCATTTATAGTGAACGAAAGCTTGGCTGGGTATAGTAGTCTGGGCTTGCATCCATGGTCTCTTAGTTTCTGCAGTACATCTATCCAGGACCTTCTGGCTTTCATGGTTTCCATAGAGAAGTCAGGTGTAAGTCTGATAGGTTTACCTTTATAAGTAACTTTGCCTTTTTCCTTTGCTGCTCTTAGTATTCTTTCTTTATTCTGTATGCTTTGTGTTTTGATTATTATATGGCGAGAGGATGTTTTTTTTTTTTGATCCAGCCTATTCGGTGTTCTGTATGCTTCTTGAACCTTCATAGGTGTATCTTTCTTTAGGTTGGGAAAGTTTTCTTCTATAATTTTATTAAATATATTTTCTGGACCATTGAGCTGCGCTTCTTCTCCTTCTTCTATTCCTATTATTCTTAGGTTTGGTCTTTTTATTGTGTCCCATATTTCCTGAATGTTTTGTGATGAGAATTTGTTGGCCTTGCTGTTTTCTTTGATCAGCGTGTTTATTTTCTCTATGGTATCTTCAGAATCTGAGATTCTTTCTTTTATCTCTTGTATTCTGTTGGTTATGCTTGCTTCTGTAGTCTCTAATCGTTTACCTAGAATTTCCCAGTCCAGCTGACCTTCTGTTTGTGTTTTCTTCTTTGCCTCCATTTCAGTTTTTAAGTCTTGAACTGTTTCCATTATCTGTTTGATTGTTTTTCCTTGGTTTCCTAGGGTATCATTCACTGATTTACTCAATTCTTCAAACTTTCTGTTATACTTCTCATCCATTTCTATAAGGGCATTTTTTACATGCTGTTTAAGGGCATCAATCACTTTCATAAAGTCAGTTTTATCTACTTCTTCATGATTAAGGTGTTCATGTCCTCCTGTTGTGAGGTCGCTGGGTTCTGGTGGTTTCATATAGTTTTTCATATTGTTGGGTGAATTCTTGCATTGGCGCCTGCCCATCTCTTTCTCCGAATGCTCCCCTATGGATCTTCTTTTACCGGATCAGGTCTTCTTGCCTACGGTTGTACCTTCCCAGTGATGGCACTCTGCAGTGATAGCTCTCCTGGTGCTCCAGTGATGTCTCCCCTGGTACCAATATCAGATCTCCATGCAGGTTGGGTAGTTCGTAAACAAAACGCCTACCTTGCTTGCTGCAGGCAGGCCAGTGAAACAAAGGAAGTCTCGCCTGCCTACTTGCCCTGAGGATTTGCCCCCAGCGCCAGACAGACTGAGCTGGATGGTGTTTTGTGCCCAAAGAGGAAAGGGGGCAGAAGGGAGAAGGGTTCTGGATGCAAGCTGGGTGGGACAAGAAGAGAGAGGCAGTATGCGGGGTGTAGAGCCCCTGCAAGGAGCCGAGGGAGTATAGGGTGGGGGATGAGGGACTTCAGAGTTCCCTGTCCAGGGCTGCTTCCGCAGCCGGTCACAAACTCACCACACAGCTGTCTCTCCTGGTGCCGAGATCAGGTCTCCGTGCAGGTTGGGTAGTTCGTAAACAAAGCGCCTACCTTACTTGCTGCAGGCAGGCCAGTGAAACAAAGGAGGTCTCCCCTGCCTACTTGCCTTGTGGATTTGCCCCCAGCGCCAGACAGACTGAGCTGGATGGTGTTATGTGCCCAAAGAGGAAAGGGGGCAGAAGGGAGAAGGGTTCTGGATGCAAGCTGGGTGGGACAAGAGGAGAGAGGCAGTATGCGGGGTGTAGAGCCCCTGCAAGGAGCCCAGGGAGTATAGGGTGGGTGATGGGGGACTTCAGAGTTCCCTGTCCAGGGCTGCTTCCGCAGCCGGTCACAAACTCACCACACTGCTGTCTCTCCTGGTGCCGAGATCAGATCTCCATGCAGGTTGGGTAGTTCGTAAACAAAGCGCCTACCTTACTTGCTGCAGGCAGGCCAGTGAAACAAAGGAGGTCTCCCCTGCCTACTTGCCTTGTGGATTTGCCCCCAGCGCCAGACAGACTGAGCTGGATGGTGTTATGTGCCCAAAGAGGAAAGGGGGCAGAAGGGAGAAGGGTTCTGGATGCAAGCTGGGTGGGACAAGAGGAGAGAGGCAGAATGCGGGGTGTAGAGCCCCTGCAAGGAGCCCAGGGAGTATAGGGTGGGGGATGAGGGACTTCAGAGTTCCCTGTCCAGGGCTGCTTCCGCAGCCGGTCACAAACTCACCACACTGCTGTCTCTCCTGGTGCCGAGATCAGATCTCCGTGCAGGTTGGGTAGTTCGTAAACAAAGCGCCTACCTTACTTGCTGCAGGCAGGCCAGTGAAACAAAGGAGGTCTCCCCTGCCTACTTGCCTTGTGGATTTGCCCCCAGCGCCAGACAGACTGAGCTGGATGGTGTTATGTGCCCAAAGAGGAAAGGGGGCAGAAGGGAGAAGGGTTCTGGATGCAAGCTGGGTGGGACAAGAGGAGAGAGGCAGTATGCGGGGTGTAGAGCCCCTGCAAGGAGCCCAGGGAGTATAGGGTGGGGGATGATGGACTTCAGAGTTCCCTGTCCAGGGCTGCTTCCGCAGCCGGTCACAAACTCACCACACTGCTGTCTCTCCTGGTGCCGAGATCAGATCTCCGTGCAGGTTGGGTAGTTCGTAAACAAAGCGCCTACCTTACTTGCTGCAGGCAGGCCAGTGAAACAAAGGAGGTCTCCCCTGCCTACTTGCCTTGTGGATTTGCCCCCAGCGCCAGACAGACTGAGCTGGATGGTGTTATGTGCCCAAAGAGGAAAGGGGGCAGAAGGGAGAAGGGTTCTGGATGCAAGCGGGGTGGGACAAGAGGAGAGAGGCAGTATGCGGGGTGTAGAGCCCCTGCAAGGAGCCCAGGGAGTATCGGGCCAATAAGTTTTATAACTTATGGAGATCTCTGTGTGATTTTCTTTGGGGCCTGCTGGCTGTGGGGACCTGGTGGGAGGACAGAAACCCCAACAAGCTGGCCCTCATGTTACAGTGCTTGAAGTTCTAGCAATAGCAATAAGACAACATAAGGAGATAAAGGGGATTTGATCTGGAAAGGAAGAAGTCAAACTTTCATTATTTGTAGATGATATGATAGTGTACATAAGTGACCCCAAAAACTCCACCAAAGAACTCCTACAGCTGATAAACACTTTCAGTAATGTGGCAGGATACAAGAGCAACTCCAAAAAATCAGTTGCCCTCCTATACACAAAGAACAAACAAGCAGAGAGGGAAATCAGAGAAGCATCACCTTTCACAGTAGCCACAAATAGCATAAGGTATCTTAGGGTACCTCTAACCTAAGAAGTGAAAGATCTATTTGACAAGAACTTTAAGTCTTTGAAGAAAGAAATTGAGGAGGATACCAGAAAATGGAAGGATCTCCCATGCTCTTGGATTGGGAGGATCAACTTAGCAAAAATGGCAATTCTACCAAAAGCAATCTATAGATTCAATGCAATCCCCATCAAAATCCCAACAAAATTCTTCACAGACCTTGAGAGAACAATAATCAACTTTATATAGAAAAACAAAAATCCCAGGATAGCCAAAACAATCCTATACAATAAAAGTACTTCCGGAGGCATTATCATCCCTGACTTTAAACTCTATTACAGAGCTACAGTAATGAAAACAGCTTGGTATTGGAATA
Organism: Chionomys nivalis; assembly: GCF_950005125.1. Lineage (NCBI taxonomy): Eukaryota > Metazoa > Chordata > Mammalia > Rodentia > Cricetidae > Chionomys > Chionomys nivalis. The sequence goes on from NC_080107.1 coordinate 51,807,637, forward strand.
AAAACAGAGACATTGACCAATTTAATTGAATAGAAGACCCGAATATTAACCCACAAACCTATGAACACCTCATTTTTGACAAAGGAGCTAAAATTATACAATGGAAAAAAGAAAGCATTTTTAACAAATGGTGCTGGCATAACTGGATGTCAACCTGTAGAAGAATGAAAATAGATCCACATCTATCACCATGCACATAACTCAAGTCCAAATGGATATGAATCTGACCACACTGAACCTGGTAGAAGAGTAAGTGGGAAGTTGTCTGCAACACATGGGCACAGGAGAACACTTCCTATGTATAATCCCAGTAGCACAGACAATAAGAGCAACAATAAATAAATTGGACTTCCTGAAACTGAGAAGCTTTTGTAAAGCAAAGGACACTGTCATTAAGACAAAAAGGCAACCTACTGAATGGGAGAAGATCTTCACCAACCCCACATCAGACAAAGGTCTGATCTCCAAAATATATACAGAACCCAAGAAACTAGACATTAAAATTCTGAATAACCCAATTAAAAAATGGGGAACAGAATTGAACAGAGAATTCTGAACAGAAGAAGTTCAAATGGCCAAAAGATATTTAAGGTCATGTTCAACTTCCTTAGCAATCAGGGAAATGCAAATCAAAACAACTTTGAGATACCATCTTACACCTGTCAGAATGGCTAAAATCAAAAACAGCAATGATAACCTATGCTGGAGAGGATGTGGAGTAAGGAGAACACTCATTCATTGCTGGTGGGAATGCAAACTTGTGCAACCACATTGAAAATCAGTGTGGTAGTTTTTCAGGAAACTCGTTGTCCTGGGAATAAAAGGAAGCCAAGACTTTATAAATGAGAGTCATTTTTTTTTTTGGTGCTCCCAAACAGAAACTTTAGGAGACAGATGATGAACCAGAGAGGCCCAGCTGTTCTGAGCTGTGCTTGGCTTTTAGACTGTCTGGTTCCGTCCATGTCTGTGCTGCTCTGGGCTATTAGCCATATGGTATTTCCTGATCTAGAAACTGGACAAATAGAGATCAGGTGATGTTATTTGAAGACTAAATATTTTCAAAGGTTCTTCATTAGAGGCAATTTCCCATGAAGTACTTAAGAACAGAATTATGACCTTGGCTTTAATACAATTTATTTGCATAGGTGTTGAGAAACTATTTTAGTGAATTAAGGGAAGTTTTTAAAATCATGTTTTCCTTGATTCATGCAAAAAATTCAAAGCATTGTTTTAAATACACAGCATAATTTATACTTTGCATCCAATATTCTGAATATACAAACCATAGATGTTTGCAAAGATGGAAAAGGTATATTCAGAACCTCTGCTAGGTAAGCTTCCTTCAGCCTCTGCTTGTTAAGGTGCATTTTTTTCATTTGCTGAGCTGTGTCTGCAGTGATAGAGATGGGTGAGTCCTGCTTTTCCTGGGTTAGGAAGAATTAGGTCTTTCTGTTAGCCCCACTGCTCCTTTGTTCAAGAAGCAAACTAATAGATCTTCTCTAATTCTCATTTTAGATGTAAGATAAACTTCAAGATAAAATACATCATCCCGCTGGCTGCCCTGTGGATGGGGGAATGTGTGGTCACTGACTTTGTAGGCCCCAGTCGGGCCAGGAAATCCATTCTCCTGGGATGGCCTATGGAGAATTTTGTGGCCACCTTTCGGTAAGATCCATAGCTTGGTCTTGTGCTGACATGAGCTGCTGTGGAAGGACATAGTCAACCTCATATTGTCCAACATAAATGGAAAATATAGATGAAAATTCTTTTTACTAGAACAGATATTTTTTTCAAGACAGGGTTTTTCTGTAGTTTTGGGGCCTGTCCTGGAACTAGCTCTTGTAGACCAGGCTGGCCTCAAACTCACAAAGAACTACCTGCCTCTGCCTTCTGAGTGCTGGGATTAAAGGTGTGCACCACCACCGCCTGGTTTATGAAGAACATTTTAAGAGCAGGAAACTTTTTTTTTTAATATTTATTTATTATGGATACAATATTCTGTCTGTGTGTATGACTGCAGGCCAGAAGAGGACACCAGACCTCATTACAGATGGTTGTGAGTCACCATGTGGTTGCTGGGAATTGAACCTAGGACCTTTGGAAGAACAGGCAATGCTCTTAACCTCTGAGCCATCTCTCCAGCCCCCAGGAAACTGTTTTATCTGATTACAAACACAGTCAAGTCTCTTTCTAACCTGATGTTTTGACACTTGCTTGCATAGTATTTACCTCCTGAAAGCCACCTACATGAAAAACGTCCAAATGGATCAATGGTTGGTAGTACTAGAGTCCATCCTAAGATATATATCCTAAGTTTGCCAAACTCTCAACATCCTTGTGTCAGTGGTGAGATGGATCCTCAGGTTCTGTGGAAGGAAGTTGAGTGAGCGGGTAATTGTCCTCCTTGCCATATTGTTCCAACAACAATCTGATGTTATGTTTATAAAAATTACTTGAGTATGTATTTTAAATACTAATGAATAGGCAAGTTAGTTTTGTAAAGTTTTTTTTAAAGAAAGATTTATTTATTTATTTATTTATTATGTATACAACGTTCCTTCCATGGACACCTGCACACCAGAAGAGGGCACCAGATCTCATTATAGATGGCTGTGAGCCACCATGTGGTTGCTTGGAATTGAACTCAGGACCTCTGGAACAGCAGTCAGTGCTCTTAACCATTAAGCCATCTCTCCAGCCCCTGAAAAGTTTTAAAATACTACCAAATTAACATTGTTTTGTTATATAAAAAGATAATTAGACTACAAAATCTGTCATCCCTGAATGTCTCTGTAGCAAGTTGTCAGGCTTAGTATCTACAGAGAGCTTGGCAGGACTGGGGTCATTAGACCATCAGAATTAAAGTGACTTGTGGGCATATGCTAGTTTCCAGTTCACATTCTAGGCTGACATGTAAATATGGAAGATCTTAGTGTACTGGGAAGTTCTCCAGCAGAACTGTTGCACTCAAAGGGATCCAGGGACCAGACCTGCTGCCATGGACAACTACACAGCAGCTCTTGCAGTTGTATCCACAGGAGAAGTTCATCCTGTGCGTCCCATACCCTCCTTTCCTCATTCTCTCTTCTGCTCAGCTCTCGTCAGGATTCAGTCAGCTAGCACACATGCCTCTATGTTTTGTAACCTTATGAAATGCTGCTTCAGTTGTTGGCTTGAAGAAAATATTTACACAGCTGTTTAGTAAGACATTTCTAACTGTGACATTCTCTGTATATCTGCTTTTTCATATCAGAATTATCTAGTATTTTTATTTCTGATCCTTTTTTCAGTTTTGCCTGTTCGTATTAGCAGTTTATATTGGACATGTTTGGAGTGTTTGAGAGGAAGATTAACAAGTTTTCTTAAATTGTGGACATCATCTTTTTTATGTTATGCTGGGTTATATAGACATATAACTGAATATTGGGCATTTGTGACAATGCCTGGCACCCATTGCATTTCATGGTTGCTATTATTTCACTTATATCGCTTGGTGTAATTAGAAGTAGTATCCATGTACTTGTGCATTTTGGGAGTTAGGAGGATGGTCTAACACATCAGATGAAATTGGTCTACACTAAAACACTGGTGGGAATTGGGGGAACAGCTAGTAGAACAAATATAAATTATTAAAGACTTTGGGAAAAGAAACCTGGTTACATAGAAAGTTGAACAGAATTTCTGTGTGACTTAACAGCTCCTGTTCTGTGTGTAGACCCATGAAAATGGCGGTACACCACCACACACAAGTCTGTGAATAAAATTAACTCACATCATGGATTCACAGCTTCCAAACAGAGGCAAGAAACTAAGTATTTAGCCATTGAATGTACAAAAGGAATATGGAGTAGTGGTTAGGAGAAGAATGAGAGTAGTGAACTCACTTAGGGATAATTTATGATAAGGAAGATGTTCCTGGCATAATCATGCTAGTGACAGCTATTGTGGGAGAAGACATATTGTCACTCTTAATCAGTTATATGCTGTATGTGATTCAATTCACTTTCAAGAAAGTTAGGGACAAGTTTATCCTAAAAGCACTTTTCTTACCAGTACTAAAATCCATGATGAAGTAGCCTACAGATGATCAGGAATGAATCATGTTAATGGTTCTTGGTGTGAGAATCAATATGTGAAGAATGAATACTCCATGAAGTATTATTCCAATCTTTTTCTACTATTTATTTATTTATTTATTTATTTATTTATTTATTTATTTAAGATTTCTGCCTTCTCCCCGCCACCACCTCCCATTTCCCTCCCCCTCCCCCATCAAGTCCCCCTCCCTCATCATCCCTAAGAGTAATTCGGGTTCCCTGCCCTGTGGGAAGTCCAAGGACCACCCACCTCCATCCAGGTCTAGTAAGGTGAGCATCCAAACTGCCTAGGCTCCCACAAAGCCAGTACGTGCAGTAGGATCAAAAACCCATTGCCATTGTTCTTGAGTTCTCAGTAGTCCTCATTGTCCATTATGTTCAGCATGTTTATCCCATGCTTTTTTAACTTTTGAGTAAAGCAGTAAAATAATGTACCTGATATTTCTCTAAAATATATTATTTCTCATGCAAGTGTTCCATACGTACTTATATTTCCTGAAATATAATTTAATTTAATACAAGTAATATATTTTTGTGTTGAAAAGATACTCAACCAGTGAGACTGCTTTGAGACAGCTGCCCATTTAACTGTGGGGAACCTGAAGCTTAGAGAAGTTGTCTTGCCTGCTTGAGATTAGAAAGCCTGGACCATGCTGTCACTTGCCATCACTGTAAGGTCATCTGTAAATGACAGGTCTGACAGAAACTCTCATAGGAGAAGACTTCCTATATCTTTACACGTGTTGCGAACTATTGGACAGTAATATTTTGGTCATGATACATACCCTTAAATTGAGCAGTTAATATTTTTCTTAATTAAGTGTTCTTACTTTTTATATTGCAGTTCCTCAGCTCAAAAAAGAGAGTGGTGCAATTTGCTTCAGAGGTAACATATTTTACTTTTTAAATTCATTATGAAAAAATGAGATTCTCAGCAACCCTTTTTCTTTTTATATTTTTGAGAATCTCAGGTTTTTAAGTATATGATTGAAAAATTTACCTACCCACCTCTTCCCAGATCCAGCCCTTTCCCTATTGACTAAGCATTGTGTTCTTTTTCATAATAAGTTTTGATCATATTTTTCCTCCCCATTTCCTCCAAGATTCTCCCTCTGTACTAGCTTTAGGTTCTTTTTTTCCTCCGTTTCTCTTTCCAAACAAACAATTCAAAACCAAGAAATAACCACTTCAGCCAAAATAGATATACACACTCTACTACATAAACAAAAGCAAAACAAGCAAAAGGCCATGAAGGCAAAAATGCCAAAACAAAGTAAATTGATTGAGTGTATTTTGCAATGGCCAACTGCTCCCTGCCATACGTCCTGTCTTGGTGTGGTCGATACTCTCACTAACATTCCACTGGAGAAAATTGGTTCTCCTTTTTCCAGTTGGTGCAAATAGCAGTCAGTTTTCTGGTTATAGGTGGGAGTTTGTATCTAATTCTCCTTCTCAGTCCTGACACGCCATCATGCTTGAACCTGTGTAGGTCTTCTGCCTGCTCTCACTGTCTCTGTGTATCCCTGTGTTCATCTGCGCCATTGTGACGGGTTCTTGAGTCATCTATCACCTCTGACTCTCTCATCCCCATAAGTCCCTGGGCCATGAAGGGAGGAAGGCCTTGCTCCAAAGTGTCTCACTTTCTGCACATTTTCTGGTTGGACATCTCTTTCTTACTTACAATATATTTCAGGAAGAAGCTTTTCTGATGAGGATAGACTGATGTGCTGCTATAATGTATAGCAACATGCCACTAGGAGTCCTGTTATGTTCCTGTCAGAGAGTAATAGTAGTTGATGTTCCTCAAGGCTTATCTAGTCTCAGATACTGATTACTTTATCAGTGACATTTATGGGTAAAGTCTGGAGTAAGCTTAAAAACAATCAGAAGTGATTAGTTACTATCATCATATATGCCCCTTTGCCCCAGTATATCTTCCAGGCGAGTCTCAGTGTAGATTGCGGAGTCCATAGCTGTGTGCTATTGAGGATTATCCTTGACTCTAATTGTATGCAATACTCACATTTATTCTATCAGATTCAGGGTATCTGTTCTTATGTTAACTTTGTTTTGAGTTTAACTTTGGGCAGGACAATGAATCTGATTCTCTGGTTGGCCTAGTATCATTTGTTGAGGATGCTGTCTTTTTATTTCAGTGTGTGTTTTTGGGTACTTTGTGAAAAAGCAGATGTCTGTAGGTGTGTTGACATACGTCTGGATATTAACTTCAAGTTAATGGATCACCATGTCTACTTTTACGAAGAGGTGAACTCCCCAGGCCATGTAGGATTTTTGGGAGAGAGCAGCTCCTGAATGCAGGATACAATAAGACCAAGCGAAGTCTACCCAGATTGGAATGAAAGAGGTGGTAGGATCTGGGGTTTGCACCCAGACGTTGGAGGTAGGCTGGGGGAAGGACTCCGTAGGCCAGTAGACTCAATTGTGTCCATTAAAAAAAGTCATTCAAGACCTAGTGTATATGAGTGTTCTACACAATAACTTTCATGACTTTTTTGATAGCTTTAGTGTTATTTATCTTTATCATACTTTCCTTTCTACATCACCTTCAGCTTCCCTCCCATTTCATCATTCCTGACTCATTATTCTCTAAAAGCCAATTCTAGTATGTGCTATTTCTCTACCCTAGAACAAGCTTTTCTATTACCCCTTCATAATTTTCTGATCTCCAATAATATTTCTAATTAACCATGCATATCTGAAGAGGTCTACATTCACCAAGGAAGGAAACATGTGGCTTCTTTCTGATTTTGACTTAGCTAACTCAAAGTGATTGTTTCCTGCCCTATGCATTTGTCTCTGAAGTTCAAATTTTCATTCTTCTCAATAGCTGAGTAGCATTCCATTGTGAAAATATAGCACCTTTTTCTCATTAATTCTTCATTTGAGGAACATCTAGACTTTTTTCCATTAAGAGGAGAGTACAGATGAACATTCATGAGCAGGTATCTAGAGAGTAAGTTACAAAGTTGAGATTTGTATGAATGAGGAAGGTTTCTTTCTTTCTTTTTGAGAAACTTGCACACCAGTTTCCATAGAGGTTGTACGGATTTGTTTCCCCACCAGGAGTGAATAAGTCTTCCCATTTCCAACATTTGCATCAGCATTTGTCATCATTTGAATTTTTTATAGTAGCCATATTGTTTAAGGCAAGATGAAACTTAAAACAATTTTAATCATTATTTTTCAGATGGATAATGATGTTAAAATTTAAAACGTGTTTTTCTCTGTATTACATCTTTGGTGAACTCTTTTTGTTTTATACCCCAATTTTTATTTGAGTCATTCACTTTCTTAGTGTTTATTTAATTCTATATTTTAGTTATTTATATATTATAGACACTAACCCCATGAAGACATTTTCCCATTCTGTAGGCTTCCTTTTTGCTCAAATGATCCTGTCTTTTGCCTTTCAGAAACATCTTAGTTTCAAGAGGTCTGAATTATTAGTTGTCGATTTTTATGTCTGCACTGTTGGTACCCTGTTCAGGCAATAATTTCCTGTGTCAATGGCTTTGTGTATATTTCATAGTTTTTCCCTATATAAGATCCAGGCTATCGGAGAGTTTTGTGTAGTGTGAGAGGTAAGGATCAAATTTTATTCTTCTACATGTAGCGACTCAGTTTAACTGCACTATTTATTGAAGATGCTGCATGTTCTCCAAATGTATGGCTGGCTCTCTTGTCAAAATCAGGGCACTGTAGGAATGTGGGCTTATATGAAGACCTAAGCTCTTTTCCTTTGATAAGCGACAGTTTTTCTGACAGTGCAATTTCATATGTATTATTGCACTGCAGCATAACTTGAGATCTGTCATGGTGATACTCCAGCCTGTTTGTTGTTGGTTTTAATGATGCTTGATATTTGGGTTTGTTCTTGATAGCTTTAGTCGTTACATTTCTTATGAAATTCAAGAAAGAATTTTAATTTCTGTGAGAATATTTCTAGGCATTTAGAAGGCAATGCATTGAAAATATGATGCATAGCCGTTTTCACGACATTAATCCTGCCAGTCCATTGGCATGGAGGTCTTTCCATATGCTAGTGTATTCAGTTACTCTCTTCAGTGTTTTAAATATTTCATTGCACAAATCACTCATTTTTTGTTAGATCTATTTAAAGTTTTGTTTTGTTTTATGTGACTATTGAGAATGGAATTGTCTTCTTGATTTATTTCCTTGTATTTGTCATTTTTATGCAAGAGGATGCTGATTGCTGAATTTTAATTTTGTGTCCTGCTACTCTTCTGAATATCAGCTCTAGGAATTTCTTATGTACGTTAGGTTTTATGCATAGAATTGTATCATCTGGAAATAAACTTATCTTACTTCTTCCTTTCTTGTTTGTATCTGCTTCATCTCCCTTACGTGTTTTATTATCCTAGCTACTAGAAGTGAGAAGAATGAACTAGTCTCTTTCCTGATTTTAATACAAACATTTTGAGTTTCTTCTCTTTTTAGGATGACTTTGACTGTGGGTTTCCTGCATATTGCCTTCATTATGTTGAAACATCTTTCTGTCCCTATTCTCTCCATGTCTTTTTATCACAAATAGATACTGTATTTAGTCAAAGGTTTTTTATGAATCAAATGGTGTGATCATCATTCTATCCTTTAGTCCTCGTATGTGTGGATTATGTTTTGAAATTTACATATGTTGACCCTCTCTTCCACCTCTGGTATGAATTTGACTTGAACATAATGTGAAAACTGTTTGTGCTATTAAATTTGGCTTGCAAGTATTTAATTAATAATTTTTGCATATATGTTCATTAGATGTTTTGATCTATAATTTATCTTTTGGGTTTTTGCTTTTTGGTTTGACTTCTGGATTAGACTATCTTCAGATAATTTCTTATTATTGTTTCCTGGATGTTTTTGGAATTTCTCACTTTTCAAACTGAGGAAGTGCTGGCTGACATTTTCATACATTCATTCTTCAACCTTTATGTGAAATCGAACAGTATTCTGGACATAATATCAATTCATTATCAATACATGTTACTTTACTACGCACACTCAATGTAAATACTGCTTCTTGGTTTTGAAGCATGTATGATCATGATCCCTCTGATGTGGGCACGAATGTTTTCAGTACCAAATCTGCTTCCTAAACATCACACTTTAGGGCAACCTGCTATTTCCTGTAATGTGCCCTGTTTATCAAAAATTGTCAATGAGACTCACTTTAAAATTAAAATTTTGATAGCATATCCTTTATTAACATCGAAACAAACACTAGACAATTTTACTTTTTTTTGTGTGTTTTTTTTAAATTTGACCAGATCTATTGATGAACATAAGATGACAGATCATGGAAAGAGAATCACACTTGAGATACTCACAGAGGACATCCCAAGCTGGAATACTGTATGTGCACAAAAGACCAATATTTCATTGTGTGAAACTGACTGAGGGAGTGAAAGGGCAAGGGAGGGGAAACGGGAGGATTTGAAGATAAGGGTGAAGACAACAGGGTGATGAAAAGGGAGGTAAAAATTTAGGCAGGGTCCACAGCTTGATTAGACTGAAGAGTGCTAATGTCTTCCAGTAGCAGGAATCCCAAACTCAAGTATTATTGGATTTGGACCATAGGCATGGTTTCTAAGCCAATACCAGCTTCATTTCCCGTTTGTTGTGTGGCTAAAGTACATTGTATCTTCAGCCATAGGGATTTGCAATCATTCCTGGATATTAACCAAAAGCAATGACAATAACCTAATATTTAAGGGTGTATGGGGCCCTGCAGTCCAACAACTCCAATAGAAGTCATCGATTCTTTGACCTAGGAGTATTATTTTTAACTTGTGAGGCGCAGCATGTTCATTGTCACAAAATTAGTGTCAGATACTAGACTGTGAAAGGATTTCCCTTTATCTCTGACTACTTCTTTTAGAAAGAGGCATCTCTGCTGTTTTTCTTCTCTAAGAGCTGTTTTTCAGAGGATACAATCTGCAAGTGCAGATCCATCTGCTTTAAAAAATCTGTTCTGGATATAACTTCCCCTTTCTTAGGACATTTTCTAATTTTAGAGTGTAGTCGATATCTCCTACCAAAGAGACCTTAGTCACTGGCAGATTTAGGGATGGAATTTTATTGACTAAATTTTTTATTCTGGATTCATACATTCGTCATCTCAATGGATTCCAGGGCCAACTGAACTGGCCATGAAGCCAGGTGCAGAGAAATCCTCACTGCACAACTGCTGTTGTAAATTCTGCAGCAGTTCATATGAATTTATTAGAATGGAATACATGATACGTAATGAAATAAATCTATTCTGTAAAAACATTGTGTGAAAACAAAAAACGCTTCCCCATCTCTTCAAATGACCAACTACCCATTGGGAAAGCAGACTCAACTGAGGATCAGAGGCTGCGTGTCTCTTTGTAAATATATTCTGATTGTTCAGCCTTTATATCTGTATATGCATGCATACATATGTGTGTGTGCATGTGTGTGCACATGCATATGTGTGTGCATGTATTTGTGTGTGTGTGTGTGGTATATAATTCAGAGACAGCCACAATTCCTTCTCTCATTCTACCATGTGTATTCTGGAGTTCTATTCCCCGGCATAGGGCTTAGGGGAAAGCACTTTTGTTTTATCACCCCCATAATCCAGTCCATCAGTTCACATCTTATTGTACTTTGACTGATCCAAATCCTTACAGGGATACATGTTAGACTAAATTCCCTTTACTGCCTTCAGGTTTTGTAAAGGAAAGGAAAAACATACTTATATTTCGAGCCTTCTATGTGTTTTACTTTGCCATTACCTGAACTGGGCTTTGGTTATGTGATGTGAAAAACATTTGGATAAACAGCTATCAAATCTTGCATTTCATGAGCATTATTAACTAGTAACATTTTTCTCTGTGTTTTCTACAGTCGTTCACTGTAACAGCAGCACGATCGGACACAGTGAATGACATCATCAAGAAGTTAAGACCGTTGCTGGGAATACCTGTAAGAGACTCGAACACTCTTTTTATTTGTTCCATGTCTTCTTGTGATCCATTAATATTAAACAAGTACATAAACATGACTGCTAAATACACAATTACTCTATATGTAAAAAATTACCATCTTCTTCCAACTTTCAGGAGTAAAGTCAGTTGACTCGTTACATTAGTCTACATAGGGCCTCTGCTCTTGTCTTCTCCCATGAAATTTGATCTCAATGATCAGTGTGTGTACCACCAGTGCACAATAAACAGTGTATGCTGCACATGTAAATACATATATAATGAATTGTTTGTAAATGTATGTATTTACCCAATGAGCACAATTTGTAAAGTGGCTGATACAAATCACTAATATCTTTTGGTGTCATTTTTAAATATCTTCTTTGTCATGTAGACATTTTTGATACTGACTCATTTTGAACAAAGTTTCAAATTAATACTTATATCATGACAGGTTTGATATACAATTTCATCTAGAAATATATCACCAGTGCTATATCCTGTGAATATTTATATCAAGAATCTAGTAGAAAATTCCTGATTAACTCGTAAAGAAGGAAACATATTTTGAACATGACCTTGAATGTAGGGCATTCATTCATTCAATTTTAGTGTGTGTGTATGTGTGCATATATACATATGTGTGTAGGAGTGCACTTCATAAGAATCATAATATTATAAATGGGATCGCTATAAGTAATGGCCATTATTTTCTATCAGGAACCAAAACTAAAGAAGGTATTCATAAGCCATCACTTTATTCAATGCATTTTTCTTTGGCATCTCATGTGACTATTATAATTCAATAGATGCCAGATACTTTAAATTGGCTTGTTATATGGATCCCAAAGTCATGGGTATTAAATCTGTCATGGATGTTGCTTTTTGCATCTGGATTATTATGAAGCTTAGATACTTGTCCTTTCTCTGTGTAAGGTGGGGATTCTCTGAATGACGTCTAAATGTTGATTTTGTGTTCTATTTTCCTCTATGCCTCTCTAGTCTTTCTATCCTTTACTTGGGTTGCTGAGGTTCCAAGGTTTCTAAGTTTATCTTTGCTCAGTCATCATAGATATGGTGGGCATAAGTAGACTGTAATAATATTAAGAACATAAACATGGGTAATAAGTTGTCTGGACAGAAACACATTATGACAAAGCTCAATGTTCTCCAAAGTTTGAGGGATGTGGATGACAGAGACAATTACCTTGCATGGAGAGAGGGCATGGAATGATCTCTCATTTCCATTGTCACAAAAATGTAGCAGAAACCATGCATTTTGCATTGACATTCTGAGCTACCAGCAATGAGAAGGCAGGAACTTCAATTTTTGCAGATTGCAGAGGGAGCAAGTACATGGCACTCACCACTGTTAATTCCCAATGGCAAACTCGTCTTATGTAGACCAGAATTCTTGCCTGCCTCAATATATTCCAGTTTTAGGGATGCAGAAGACAAAAGAAAATATGCACTTCAACTGTGTCCCGGGTAAGGTACAGTGTAACTTTGGGTTCTTTTGTTCTCCAGAATGCTGAGGAAGATTATCAACTGTGGTTCTCTGCTAGCCAGGAAGAAGCACCAGGCCCACTCCTGGGTAAGCACCTGAGGAATATAAGGAGGCATTGAGTTAAAAATGTAACCTGAAATTGTTAAAGTTTTCATTGATTTTTTTAAGCTTAAATACTTGTAAATGCAAACATCATACAAAACATTCTCTCATACATTTAAACAGTATTTATAATACTTGAGAATTTCTTACATGAATAGTGTATTTACATCATTTCTGTCTCCTCCTGACCCCGTCATCTCTTCATACATCTTTCTTACTCCCCTTCAATTTTATAAACTTTAAAATTAATCTTGCTCTTTTGTTTCTCTGTTTATTTTGTTGTTTTTTTGTGTGTGTAGGGCTAGGAGAAAGAGCACATTTAGTGTGGCTCATATGGATATGTGTTTAGAGATGAGCAATTGAAACAGAAAATCCCTAGTAATTTGTTCATGCCTGGGGAAGTCAGATTCTCTCTCTGAGCAGCCACTGACTGTTTTTAGCTCTTCATCTAAGGGTGGGGTCTTGTGAGATCTCCTCACTCTCAGTGGCAGTTCAACTGGTGCTGGCCCCTTTTGAGTCTCATTTAGGGGATGATATTGTTGAGATTTCAGGTGTGCAGCTTTCCTCTCATCCACTGAAGACAGGATCTCCTAGAAAAGGTCCTGGTTCTCTGCCTCTCACAAGCTTTCTTCCTACTCTCCCAGGAAGCTGTCCAACCTTAGGTACAACAGTTGCATTACAGATGTACCAATGGAGCTGTGGACTCTACAAACACTTATTCTCTGACTGGCTGTGCATTGCTGCATACCATAAACTCTCTGCATGCAACAATGTCTGATCAGTCCAAAGATCTAAGAGCCAGAGGAGACCTGCAGCTCTTTTCAATGTGTGCTCATGCTCACCAAAAGGTCTGTTTGGTCATTCATCACTGTTAGCATTAATCTATATTTAGTATTTTCTCTACATAGGACACGAGAACCCATATGCCATCAGAATGAGTGACCTTCGAAATTCTACCTTTGTGGCGGTGGGGCCAAGTGACTACACTGGTTATCTTGATATCAACAAGGCAATCCGGGAGCTACAGTCCCCACATGTGCCGGGACTATTCATCCTGAAGCCCAAGGACCCACCCAAAGACCAGAGCAGTGAGTCTCCTACCTTCAAGTTTTAATTTTACAGGTTCTTAAGTTCTACTGTCGACATTTCCCACCAATAATTCCATTGTGACCTCACCATTGTTTCTTTATCTAATGAAAGCATATTGTCAGTTAGGGAAGAGTTTATGAAAGAAAAGAAATTGTACTAAAGATGTTTGGTTGTGATTGTGTGCATCCAGCTATTTTTTGCTTGATTAACATAACAGTTTTTTTGGTAAACATGTTGTTTGTGTCAATAATGAAGTTGACAACACTTTATATAAATTCATCATATGATATTAACCTCATAACAGAAAACAATACATTTTTAGGAGTTATTATTTTGGTATTTTAAAATTCTTTAATACAGACTGTTTTTTGAACAGTAAGCATAAAAAGTAAATGTGAATGTTAGAGAAAATAAAAGGCCCAATAAGAGAAATTACTTCCCCTAAACAATTGCAAAACCATATGATTACATTTTTCAATCAGAAAGGCTCTATGGGAATCAGAATAGACACACTTAGAAGGGGAAACTGGATCCCTGTTAATTTGTGTGTTCTCTGAGATATCAGTCTCTCTGAGTTTCTTTATTTCTTTTTCCTTTTGTGTTTTGTTTTATGACAAGGTTTCTCTTTGTGACAGCCTGGCTATCCAGGAACTCTCTTTGTAGACCAGGCTGGCCTTGAACTCAGAGAGATACAAATGCCTGTGCCTTCTGAATACTGGGATAAAAAACATGTACACTGATGTCTCCTGATCTCTTTCTTTTCTTTTCTTTTTTTTTTTTATGAGACAGGGTTTTCCTGTAACTTTTGAACCTGGCCTGAAAGTAGCTCTTGTAGACCAGGATGGCCTTGAACTCACAGAGATCCATCTGCTTCTGCCAAAATTAATGGTATGCACCACGAACGCTTGCTTTATATTCTGATTTCTAATGAATGTTTGACATGGCTGGAGCTACAAAAAGAGATGAGGGAAGTCTGGAAAGTGGGGTGTATTAAAAAGGCAAATTAAGGGACTAGAGAGATGCCTCTGAGATTCAGAGCACTACTCTTTTAGAGGTTGAGAGCTCAATTCCTTATTACCACGTGGCAGCTCACAGCCCTCGGTAATGAGACCTGGTGCCTCTATTTGGTGCCCTCTTCTAGCACTCAGGCACACATGCAAGTAGAAAGCAGTATGTAATGAATAAATACATTTTTGTAAAAAGGTGAAGCAAATTAATCATTGCAAAATAATTGGATACAACCTTTACCAATCTTTCTTGGTAAAGAACAAAGTCTAAATATATTTTTTCCATCAATTTAGCAGAGGCAACTCTGCAGTAGCTAGCATGAGTGGAGCATGCCACATTCATAA
Source organism: Chionomys nivalis (assembly GCF_950005125.1). Lineage (NCBI taxonomy): Eukaryota > Metazoa > Chordata > Mammalia > Rodentia > Cricetidae > Chionomys > Chionomys nivalis. The sequence continues at coordinate 51,822,770 of NC_080107.1, forward strand.
AGAAAAGCACAAATACAACATCTTAACTGCTCTGGAAATGTAAATGATTCCTCATAAGATGGGGGGTCTTCAGCTGGGAATCTGATGGTTTCACTCTGCCCTTCAAACACCAGAGACCAGACATGACTTGTGTCTCTTAGATTCCATCTCTTCCTTCAGTGTGTCCTAAAGGAATTATAACAGCAAATCAAGCTAATTTTCATTCTCAAATTCTCATCTCTTAGTTCAGACAATGGGATATCATTAACTAAAATTGTTTTAAGATGATTTAATTTAATTAAATCTGGTTAATCAATATACATTAATAATTGATATAAGTTACTTCATTGAATTAATGTTTCTCAAGGCAGAATCACATGTCCCACTTGTCACAGTGTACTGAGAAGTATTCACTTCTCTAATATCCACGATATCATTCTGAGTATTCTGAAAAGATTTTTGAGATTTTTGGTTGTGTGATTTTTATTTTTCTTTATTGAGTAGCTGAACATATACTTCTAAATGAAGAGACAAAAAATATATTAGGGCCGGGCTGTATTGGCGCATGCCTTTAATCCCAGCACTCGGGGGCAGAGGCAGGCAGATTTCTGGGAGTTCAAGGCCAGCCTGGTCTACAAGAGCTAGTTCCGGGACGGGCACCAAAGCTACAAAGAAACCCTGTCTCTTGGGGCTGGAGAGATGGCTCAGAGGTTAAGAGCATTGCCTACTCTTCCAAAGGTCCTGAGTTCAATTCCCAGCAACCACATGGTGGCTCACAACCATCTGTAATGAGGTCTGGTGCCCTCTTCTGGCCTTCAAGCATACACACAGACAGAATATTGTATACATAATAAATAAATAAATATTAAAAAAAAGATTAGGGTGTTACTGCTGTGATATGGCAACATGACCAAGAGCAACTTTAGTAGGAAAGGGTTTATTTCAGCTCACAGTTCCACACCAGTCCATCACTGAGGGAATTCAGGGTGGTAGATTTTCTGCCCCCTCCTAATAATAAGGTTCTAATCTGATGCATGAAGCCAGATCAAGCTGAAATGAAAAAGTATAACAACAGGTATGTTTAAACAATGCAACCGCTTGCAGGTCCTTGAGACTAGAGATCTGAGTCAGAGAAGACTTGGTTGGACTGGGTTATGTGCGTTTAGTAGGAACAGGGTGGGAGGCAGTGACATGCTTGTTAAGGTATTGGGATACTGTCTGGGTCTGGGTCTGATACCTGTGTCCTGGGTCAAATGGTCACTTTGGCATCTGGAGCTAAGTTTGCCCTTTTGTTCACTGTTTTGCATGGGATTTTGTGAACATGCTGACTTTTGTGAGTACACCCTTATGGTGGGAATCTCTTTGATTGCAGACTGCAAGTTCTAGCCAATCTCTGGTTGGAAGTGGGAGGGTAAGGATCTTTTTGTTCCTAAACCTCAAGACTAACATAGGGAAGATCTCAAACTGGTAAAAAAGAAACATCAACAACAACAACAACAAAACATGTAGTAGAAACTATGGCACAATGCTGCTTACTGACTTGCTCTTCCTTACTTGCTCAGCCTATCTTCCTATAACTCCCAGGACCACCACTCAGGGGTGGCACCACCCACAGTGAGCTGAGATGCTGGACATCAGTAGTAAGACAGATCACAAGAGATCACAGACTTTCCCACAGGCCAGTCGGATGGTGGCATTTTCTCAATAGAAGATTCCTCTTTCTAAATGAGTCTTGCTTATGTCAAGTTGGCACAAACTTAGCCAGGACAAAGCTTTCCTCTTACAGTATTTCCACTAAAGAGCAGGAGTAGAGTATATTTGGATGGAATTCAAAATAATGAAATCAGTTTGGGAATAGAGAAACCAGGTTACATAGAGAATGTGAAATATCTACCTCCATTTTTAGTTTCCAAATATCTGTACCTATGAACTTGTAGAAACATCTTCCTGGATGTATGGATGTGTGTGCTTTCCCCTTTTTCTCCTTTTAAAGATGATGGGGTATTAATTGCAAGAATGGGACTGTGTGGCCTCAAGACCTTATACCTGTCAGTGGCTGCTCATCCAAATACAACATAGCTAAGGAAGCTGTTTTCTTTATAATGCCAAAAATCACCTAAGTAAGGGTTTAGGAACATTATTTTGACCATGCTTTGAGCTGTGCAGTGCTTAATGCACTCGTGGGTAGGTAGTCAGTCTCATTCATAATAAAATAAATTAAACAGAAGATAAAAGATTTTATTGATTATTTGGCAATTTCATATATGTATATATATATTACAGACTTTCCCACAGGCCAGTCTGATGGTGGCATTTTCTCAATAGAAGATTCCTCTTTCTAAATGAGTCTTGCTTATGTCAAGTTTATTTAATCCCAACCCCAACTTCTCCTACTTTCAAGCCTTTTTCCAAACACACCTGCTTTGTCTACTCTTTATTTTTCCTTAAAACAGTTTTAAGCATTCAGTTATATATTGTCCATCTACTGTTGGATGTGTGGCCATCCGCTGTAGCATGACCCACCAACTGGAGACAGCATCCTCAAAGCAAACTGAATTTCACCATTGGGCAGATAGGAATTGTCCATAAACCATCACATGTGTATGAGACTTTCTGCCCATCTCCACTCCCCTTGCTGGGATTGTTTCTAGAATATTGGGCTTACACATGCTTTGTCCATGTTGTCACAGCTACGGAGAGTTCATATTTGCAGCTGCTGTTTTGAGTAGAAAACATTGTTTCATTGGAGTCAGCCTTTTCCTTCGTCTCTAATAGTCTTTCTGCTCTCTTCTCTGTGAGTATCCCCGAGCCACAGGGGGAACAATTATGATTTATTGACATACCATGTAGGACTATGCACTCCACAGCCTTTTATTCTCCTCACCTTGACCAGCTGTGGATCTGTGTGAAATCACTATCTACTGCCAAAGAAGCGACTCTGATGAGGACTGAGAATTGGGCTAATCTGTATCATAAATCAGTAGGAGTTGGCTCAATACTATATGCACATACTTGTGAAAAATAGTGATAGTTTTTTGCTTAAGGCCTCAGCCCATCTAGCTAGAGGTTATTGGCTCTGATAATGGTGCCAGATGTGTGTTCCATCTTGGAGACTGGTCCTTAATACATTCAGAACATGGTTGGCAACCCATGGCAGTTGTGCCACAATTGCACCACTGGGCAGATCTTGAAATTTATTATCATAGCTCACAGGGTTGCAGTGAGGAAAGATTGATGATGGCTCTTATTCTCCAGTAGTGTACATAGTAGAGATGGAAGGAAAGTTCCAGGCCTTTACCAGGTTGACTTCTCCATTTCTGTGAGTCAAGCATATGTTATCTCCAATAATAGGAGCTTAGTGTAAAGTTCTGGAGGGTAACCATTATCAGTGTCAGTAGCCTTTCAGGAGTCTATGGGATCCACTGGCCAACAACTCACAAAGAGCATCTGATTTTTTTTTCTTTTTTTGCTTTTCTTATTTTCTTTTTCCTATTAACTGAAACCATGTTTGTCTTTATTTTATTTATTAAAAGAAAAACATTTTTTTTCATTTTACATACCAATCACAATTCCCACTCCTTCCCATCCTCCCTTACCCTCCATCTTCTTCCCTACCTTATCTATGCTGAGCACATTATCCATCCAAAGAGAATGGGTTCCAAAAAGCCAGTACAAACAGTAGAAACAAATCCTGGTGCCATGGCCAGTGGCCCCACAGTCTGCCCCAACCATACAAAACCTGTCACCCACATTTGGAGAATCTAGTTTGGTCTTATGTTGGTTAACTCCCTGTCTAGCTACAGTTAGTGAGTTCCCATTAGCTCAGGTAGACTGTTTCACTGGGTATTCCCATTATGGTCTTGACCTTTTTGCTCATATTCTCATTCCTCCCATTTTTCAAATGGACTTGGGGAGCTCAGACCACGGTTCTGCTTCAGATCTCTGCCTCTGTGTCTATCAGTTGCTGGATGAAGGTTTTATGGTGACATTTAAGATAGTCATCAATCTGACTCCAGGGCAAGGCTAGTTCGGGCACCCTCTCCTCTATTGCTTATGTTCTTAGCTGGGATCATCCTTGTGGATTCCTGGGAATCTCTCTAGAGCTAGGTTTCTTGCAGTCCCATAATGGCTTCCCTCAACCAAAATATCTCTTTCCTTGCTCTCCATCTCTGTCCTTCTTCCATCTTGACTGCCCTGTTCCCTTAAGTTCTCTTCCCTACATCTCTTCCCCTCTCCTCTCCCCTTCCTCCACCCCTTGCTCTCCCACCCACATGCTCCAGATTTTGTGTTTTGGCTTTTTGAGACAGGGTTTCTCTGTGTAACAGCTTTGGATATACTGGACCTCATTCTGTAGATCAGGCTGGTCTTGAACTTCCAGAGATCTGCCTGCCTTTGTTCTCCAAGTGCTGGGAATAAAGGAGTGTGCCAACACCACCTGGCTGAGTATTCCATTTCTAGAATGTGTATTTCTTAGACTATTAGATCTAGTGTGAGAATTACCACCAGCTATTGGGCAACTCCACTTATATTATTTTTACATATGTATGTGTATATATTTAGGCAGCTTCTTCAATAGTTGGCTTCCAGATGGCTTTTCAAAAAAATCGAATGTTAGTTATCCTCCCAGCAACCACTTTGGAAAGCAGTGTGGCGGTTTCTCAGGAAATTCAGGATCAACCTACCCCTGGACCAGCAATACCACTCTTCGGAATATACCCAAGAGATGCCCTATCATACAACAAAAGTATATGCTCAACTATGTTCATAGCAACATAGTTTGTAATAGCCAGAACCTGGAAACAACCTAGATGCCCTTCAATGAAAGAATGGATGAAGAAAGTATGGAACATATACATATTAGAGTACTACTCAGCAGTTATCCTCCCAGTATTCACTCCTAATTGCTGCCTTCTCACTCCCACATCATTGAATATTTTTCCACGATTCCTCTTTCCTTCTTTATATCATTGTGTTCTATTTTCACTGTCTTGAAAGTTTGCCTCATCATCCCTTACTAGTTTTATGACTTCTAAGTCTATTCCAAGAGAAATACACATATCTGAAGACTTGAGTAACTGACTTAGTGTTGGTTCCCAGACTCAGGATCCTGTCTAGTACCTTGAACAGTGAGATGAGGTCATTCAAGGGTAAATACAAAAAAGACAAGTGACCAGGTAGATAAGATATTGGGTGAAATTTCACACATCTTCTACAGTGTGCCCTATCTGTTCCTTTTAAATTATTTGATGTATGCAGCTTATTTAAGCAAGCATTGTGGTACCATGTTGGGAAATCATCAAACTACTGCAAGTAATGACCTCCTATCTTCCTCAGATTCAAATAAAATAGTTAGAAGAGGATGTTCTTTGATAAACTGGCTTTTTCGGCGGGGCCCTGACTATGTCCGTCTGGACACACCAGCCCCAAGCACTGGGCAGCTTTTTGCAAGGACCCTCATGGATGTTTGTGAAGATGGTGAGCAGTCTGCTCCAGTTCTGGTAAGCATGATATTTTGTCTTCTGTGGCCACACTATTTCTACAGAATAGAGCACTTTCAAATCCTTTCTCTAACTGGAAGAACTAGTAGCAACCCATGACTGGGAAAGAGAAAGCTGGTAAAATTTCACTTTTAAATAAAAATAATGCCTATTTTGTGTTTTACTGATTTATAGAAGGAAAGAAGGCAAACATGAGAGGAAAATACATTCCTGTCTTTTTCACTGGTTGAAGCAGTCACTATCTTCTGAATGGTGGCAGGGGGCGCAATGAACCTGACCCTGTGAACTCACCTCTGCCTCACATCACTCTGTCAGCTTCTTCCTTGAACTCTGCACTTGTCTGAGAGGTCCTGCCGTGGCCAATGATTGTTCTGAGAGTGCACATTCTTTTTTGTAAATTAATTAATTAACTAATTATTTTACATACCAACCACAGTTCCCCCTCCTTCCTCTCCTCTCTTTCTCTTTCCCTTTTCCTTTTTCTTCTACTGTCTTCCCACCTTCTCTCCTATCTTCCCACTGAATCTACTCCTCCTCCATCTCCATTCAGAAGGAGTAAGGCCTCCCATGGGAGTCAACAATGCATGGCATATCAAGTTGATGCAGGACCAATTTCCTCCCTCTTCCATGAAGGTTGTACAAGGCATCCTACCATAGGAATATATTCCAAAGAGCCAACTCAAAGGTCAGGGAGAGATCCTGGCCCCAATCCTAGGGGCTCTACAAAAGACCAAGCTATAAAACTGTCATCCAGATGCAGAGGGTCTAGGATGGTCTCATACAGGCCCCTCCTAACACTCAGGTCCAGTGTCCCTGAGAGCCCCAAACTCAGGTCAGTGTTTCCCTGTCATGATCTTGACCTCTCTTGGTCATAGATTCCCTTCTCCTTTCTCCTCAACTGGACTCCTGGAGCTCAATCCAGTGCTTGCCTGTGGATCTTTGCATCTGCTTCTATCACTGGATGATTTGGTATTTTGATGCCTACTTTCTTGAGTTTTTAAAAAACATTTTGGATATTAATCCTCTGTCAGATGTGGGGTTGGTGAATATTTTTTCCTATTCTTTTGGCTGCCATTTGTCTTATTGACAGTGCCCTTAAAATAACAGAAGATTTTCAGTTTTAGGCATTCCCATTTATTAACTTAAGAGATTCAACATGAAATTTTTTTATGTGGCATTAATCCTTTTATCCCAACCAAATATATCAAAAATATGTTTCATATTTTGGCCAGTTTTAATTCAAATAAGTTACTAACGTTTTATAGGAAACATTTATTGAATATTCAGAATCTCTCCAAGCACTATACTCCATATCAGGAAGTTTATGCTGCATTGGATCAAGATTATCATATTACGTACAAGATTGTACTTGAAAAGCCTCAAGTGTTTTATAAAATTTAGCAATGTCCACATCTGCCTAACCCTACATTTGTGAATTAATAAAAACTTTGGTCAGGTTTGTGTAGTACTCAAGGTTACAGAGTAAATCAGTGGCAGTATAGATTGCAGTTACTGAGATTTTGTGAGTCTGACAGCATCTTCCTATACTGAGAGCTTAAATACTAAGAACAGAGAAAAATAGAAGACTTATTCAAACACGTGTCATCACTAAAACATCCATAAATCCAGATAGTTGCTAACCAAATGATAGAAGGATCAGGACTTACCATTTTATAACCATTTTTAATCAAAACTGAAAATGTAATCTGTGCATGATCAATACGCCCAGTTGAATCCTGTGTGAGGTGCTCACTGTACTCAAGTTCATGTCTTATCTTTTTACCTCCTAGAGGCCTATGGGACTACAAAGGATGGCAGAGTTCTTTGAAAAAACATTAGTTGGTTAAAATACCAAAGATTCTAAAGAATAAAGCCCTGTGACAGTATTTATTTTGTTGCTACTTCCAAAATATTCTGTCACTCTGCTTGATTCTCTTGAATACAGATGAAATATTGAAAAGTTAGTCTTCCTAAATGGTTGAAATCAGATATACTGCACAATGAATTTCTGAAATAATACACTAAGTGAAGTAAAATTTTCTTTGAAGTCAGCAGTTAGCATCATAATACCTAGGGATTTTCAGCTAACTACCAGTTTATAATTCACAGTCTAGAATGGAGGTAAGATTCAGAACTTATAGTCACACATCTGTAGCCCTTTCATATTCACATTTCTGACATTTCTTTGCTTGATGGAATTTGTCTAATTGTTTCAGAAAGTCTTTAAAACTATTTCAGTAAGAACTGAGGTAAGTCTAGTGTCTGAGAGGATATTTGTACTAAATAACGTGTTTTTTATTCAACAGTGATTATCGAACAACCTTTCTACCCAAGACTGTTAAGTGCCACAGTGTTCTTCACAAGGGACAACTGCAGCAGGATGTCAGAGGTCCCATCTGGATCTGCCCACGCACCTAGCTCTCCATCATTGTTTTCCTTCATTAGAGACTAGAATCCCTGTAACCACATATTACTTCTTTCTTCATTTATTGCCACTGTATCCTTCTGATAACTGTTTTTCAAAGTGCTGACAGTATTTTTTACAACTTGTTTTAAATATGTCTGTACAGAAATAAGAGAATTCTTCAACAAAAGAATCAAACCACCAAACAGAAACTAGGAGAAGCATCTGAGTTGATGCTTCCTTTCACCTATTCATAACTGAGAAAAATCTATCTACCAAATATCGCCTGTTTTTCTACTTTGTATTATTTGAATTATTTGTATTATTTGAATTTTATTGTTTATTATATGAGTTAATTGTACTTGTTTATTTTGTATTACATTTATTCTTTATTGTTATAATAAATATTTCATGATTTGATGTCTGGACAGTTCATGACTCACATAGTTCTTTGCAGGACGCTCAGCTGGGCATTTTATCTGTTCTTAGCTGGACATGCAGTCATCTAGCAGCTCAGTTGGGATTCACTAACAAGTCTGCCGTTTTAACAGGCTAGGGAGTTGTTCTGGGTCTATGTCAAGTGACTTCAACTTATTTTACATGGTAGAAGAAGAGTTTTCAGAAGCTAGAGCAATTGCTGTTTACTAGTGTCATATTGATCAAAGATTACAGTGCCAGGGTCCAATCTAAAGTTAACTGAGGAGGTGTCTTAAAGATTCAATATGTGATCAACTACAGGAGAGGAGAGAAAAGACCTTTATTGCCTGTGTGGTGGTAGCAGGTAGATTGAAACTGCTTTGTTTCCTGGTCACCACAGCCAAATAACCACACACAGAAACTGTATCAATTTTAACACTACTTGGCCTATTAGCTCAGGCTTCTTATTAACTAACTCTTACATCTTAAATTGACCCATTCCTATTTTTTTTTTTTTTGTATTTTATCACGAAGCTTTTTACCAGTAAAATTCTGTGCACCTTTCTCCTTTGGCAGCTGCATGGCAGTTTCCTGACTCTGCCTTCTTTTTTCTTCTGTCTTCTTGGAGTTCCTGCCTTGCTCTATTCTACCCTGTGGTTGGTCAAAGCAGCTTTATTCATTAACGAACAAAAGCAACATAAAAACTTAAGAACTTCCCATACTTTTCCCCCTTTTATATCCAAATAGAAAGGAAGGTTTTAACTTTAACATAGTAAAATTGCACATATAAAACAGTGATCAAGCAGCAGTTATATACTACATTTATATTTGACAAATTTAGGAATATATCATCTATCCTATGTTTGTGAGTCTAAAGTTTTATATCTAATTTATGTTTTATTATAACTAAGGAAAACTATAACTATAGCTATTACTATTTATCTTTAATTCTTCAAAGACTCCAAGAGTCCAGAAGGATATAATATTACTCAAGTAAATAGGAAATACATTGTAAGCAACTTCCAAGACTCTAGAATTGGCAGTGACATCCCATTGCTTAGACAGTCACCCGAAGTTCTTTTGTAATGTTGGGGCATCCATCTTCATCCTAAAGACCCACAGTATCTGGCAGAATTTTCTATGAAGCATGAAATTTGAAGATTAATGTAGTTTGATAGATCAAGATCCATTGAAAGGTCTGTGAATATCCCTTGAAATTACTTTGCCCAATAAAAAGCAGGAAGCAGTTTGGAGAGAACTATGCTCAAATTTCCAATATTGTTTATAAATGTTTGTTTACATTCAAAGGGTGATATGCTATAGAGATTTGCATTCATATGGATCTTGGTTTGTTGATGTAAATTTAAGGTCAACTTTGTTATATATGTATTTCTGCTCTTGAATAAGGTATTTGTGTAGTTAGTTTAAAATGTAATGTATAATTAAGAAATATAGGTTAATAGATAATCATTTGTAATAGTCAAGCTTATAGTCATGTTAGTTAGGTTTTCTAGATATACAAGAGATGTATTTCAGATGGATAGGATTTCTTCAAATTTTTCAAAGACCTTCAGAATATGGAAGTTAATTTCTTTTAAAAGAATTTAGGTCTTTCTATGACAATGAGACACATCTGCTCCTGGCAGCACCAATCTATTTCAAGAGAATGATGGGCACTAAATAGGCTTCTTATAGAATTCATTAGTCATTTGGTCAAGAAACTGCTCTTGGCTGGACTGCTTGATGTTATGCTGTGTGAATAGGACATGGAGAACTGAACTTGCCTAAAGGTGAGATGGTCATTTAGGGGTTCCTGCTTTATGAAAGAGTCTGCCAGACATTCTGCAGGACACAGAAGAAAGTTACAGACAAACTGCCAATATTGGTAAAACTGTCTCTGAAATTCCTGCTTCATGGAAAAGTCTGCTGGATACTATGGGCTTGTAAGCTTCATATGGATACCCAAGGGTACAGAAGAACTCTGGGTGACTGTCCAGGCAGTGAGATGTCTCTGTCAATTCTAGAGATTTGGTAGTTGCTTACAATGTACTTCCTGTTTACTTAGGTAATATATTTTTCTGGGGCATTTGATGGAGTTGAAGAATAGATAGTTATAATTTTCCTTAGTTATGATTAAAGATAAAGTAGATATAAATATTGTAATTGTAATCCTTGCTTGATACCAGTTTTGTTATATATAATTTTACCCTGATAAATTGAAAACCTTTCTTTCTGTTTTTTTTTGTTTGTTTGTTTTGTTTTTGTTTTTGTTTTTCGAGACAGGATTTCTGTGTGTTTTTGGAGCCTGTCCTGGAACTAGCTCTTGTAGACCAGGCTGGTCTCGAACTCACAGAGATCTGCCTGCCTCTGCCTCCTGGGTGCTGGGATTAAAGGTGTGCGCCACCACCGCCCTGTCTTTTTATTTAAACAGAGAAGGGGAGGTGATATGGGATTCCCCTCTGTATGCTGTGAATACCATTGGTTAATAAGGATAATATCTTGCCTGTTGATAGGGCAGAGTGGAGTTAGGCGGGGAAAACTAAACTGAATATTGGGAGAAAGAAAGTGGGAGAAAGTCAGTGAAAAGTCATTTAGCCCCACAGGAGACATACACTGGAACTTTATCCAATAAGCCACTAGCCTTGTGGCAATACACTGATTAATGGATATGGGTTAATATAAGATATGAGATAGCCAGAAATACACTTAAGCTATTGGCTATATAGTATTGCAAATAATATGGATTTAGTGTAATAATTTCGGTGCTGAGCTGCCGGGAACAAACAAGTGGCCTTCTATAACATTTCTTTTTTCTTTTCCTTTTTTCTTTTTTTTTTTTTTGCTGCCAAATGCCTTTATTAGAAACAAAATCTTTTTTTTTAATTTACTAGATTTTTCAAAATTACCAATTCAAGTTCCCACTCCCTCCCTTCCTCATAATCCCTCCATACACCCTCCTATGCCATCCCCTTTAATCCTCAGAGAGGGTAAGGCACATTGCTTTGGGGAAGTTCCAAGGCCCTCCTTACTATATCTAGGCTGAGCAAGGTATACATCCAAAGAGAATAGGTTTCTAAAAATCCAGTACATATAGTAGGGATAAATCCTGGTGCCACTGCTGGTTGTACCTCAGTCTGTCCCAGCCATGAAACTGTCAACCACATTAAGAGCAACTAGTTTAGTCCTATGCTTGCTCCTTTCCAGTCCTGCTGGAGTTGGTAAGCTCCCATTAGCTCAGGTAGACTGTTTTAGTGGGTGAACCCATCATTGTTTTGACCTCTTTGCTCATATTCTCACTCCTCCCACTCTTAAACTGGACTGTGGCAGCTCAGTTCAGCGCTATGATGCTGATCTCTGCCTCTGTTTCCATCAGTCACTAGATAAAGGTTCTATGATGTTTAAGATATTCATCAGTCTGACTACAGGGCAAGTCAAGTTCAAGCCTCCTCTCCTCTATTGCTTAGGATCTTAGCTTGAATCAGTCTTGTGTATTCCTGGGATTTTCTCAAGACTCAGGTTTCTCCTAACCCTATAAGGGCTCCCTCAATCAAAGTATCTCTTTCCTTGTTCTCATCTCTGTTCTTCTTCCATCCCAACTATCCCATTCCCTCACTCCTCCTGTTCTCCCCTCATCTTCCCCTTCCATCCTTTCTTCTCACTACACCCAAATCCTCAAAATTTTGTCAGGTGATCTTGTCTGTTTCCAATTTCCAAATGGATCTATATATGTTTTCCTTAGGGTTCACTTTATCACTTAGCTTCTCTAGGATCATGAACTATAGGCTCAATGTCTTTTGATTGTAGCTAGTATCCACTTATGAGTGAGTACATAGCGTATTCATCTTTTTGGGTCTGAGTTACCTCACTCAGGATACTGTTTTCTAATTCCATCCATTTGCATGCAAAATTCAAGATGTCATTGTTTTTTACAGCTGAGTAGTACTCTAATGTTTAAAGTGCCACATTGTTTTAAATCCATTCTTTGGTTGAGGGGCATCTAGGTTGTTTCTAGGTTCTGGCTATTACAAATAATGCTGCTATGAACATTGTTGAACAAATGCCTTTGTAGCATGATTGAGCATCTTTTGGGCATATTCCCAAAAGTGGTATTGCTGCATTCTGAGGTAGGTTGATTCCCAAGTTTCTGAGAAAGGACCATACTGATGTCCAAAGTGTTTGTACAAGTTTGCATTCCCATTGGCAATGAATGAGTGTTCCACATACTCCACATCCTTTCCAGCATAAGCTACCATTGCTGTTTTTGATCTTAGCCATTCTGACAGGTGTAAGATGGTCTCTCAGAGTTGTTTGTGATTTGATTTCTCTAATGGCTAAGGATGTTGACCATTTCCTTAAGTATCTTTTGGAAATTTGAGATTCCTCTTCTGTTAAAAATTCTGTTTAGTTCTGTACCACATTTTAAAATTGTGTTATTTAGAATTTTGATTTCTAATTTTTTGGGTTCCTTATATATTTTGGAGATCATCCTTTGTCTGATGTGGGGTTAGTGAAGATATTTTCCCATTTACTAGGCTGCCTTTTTCTCTTATTGACTGTGTCCTTTGCTTTACAGAAGCTTCTCAGTGGTCCCACTTATTAATTATTTCTCTCAGTGTCTGTGCTGCTGGGGTTATATTAAACTTTCAATTACTGTAGCCCTGTAACAGAACTTTGTGTCATGGATGGTGATGCTTCTGGAGGATCCTCTATTGTACAGGATTGTTTTGGCTATTTTGGGTTTTTTCCTTTTCCAAATGAAGTTGATTATTGTTCTCTCAAGGTCTGTGAAGAATTGTGTTGGGATTTTGATAGGGATTGCATTGGATTTATAGATTGCTTTTGATAGGGTTACCATTTTTACTATGTTGATCCTACCTTTCCAAGAGCATGGAAATCTTTCCATTTTCTGATATATTCTTCAATTTTTTCTTCAAAGACTTAAAGTTCTTGTTAAATAGGTCTTTCACTTTGATTAGTGTTATACCAAGATATTTTATCTTATTTGTGTCTATTGTGAAAGGTGATGTTTCTCTGATTCCCCTATCAGCTTCTTTATCATTTGTATATAGGAGGGTTACTGATTTTTTTGATTTGTTCTTGTATCCTGCCACATCACTGAAAGTATTTATCAACTGTCGGAATTCTCTGATAGAATTTTTGGGGTCACTTATATATACTACCATATCATCTGCAAATAATGAAAGTTTGATTTCTTCCTTTCCAATTTGAATCCCCCTGATCTTCCTTTTCTTTGTCTTATTGCTGTTGCCAAAAATTCAAGATCTATGTTTAAAAGATGTGGAGAGAGTGGACAGCCTTGTCTTGTTCCTGATTTTAGTGGAATTGCTTTGAGTTTCTCTCCATTTAATATGATGTTGGCTGTCAGCTTGCTGTATATTGCTTTTTATTATGTTTAGATATGTTCCTTGTATCCCTAATCTCTCCAAAACCTTTATCATGAAAGAGTGTTGGATTTTTTCAAGTGCTTTTCAGCATCTAATAAATGATCATATGATTTTTTTCTTTCAGTTTATTTATGTGATGGATTACATTGATAAATTTTTTTATGTTGAACTGCCCTGAATCTTCAGGACAAAGCTGGGTTGATCATGGTGGATGATTTTTTGTGTGTGGTTTTGTTATCAAGGTAACTCTTTAAGTTTGGCAATGTTCCTTCTATTTCTATTGTGTGTCACACTTTGAGGAGAATAGGTATTAGCTCTTTTTGGAAGTTCTGGTAGAATTCTGCACTAATACCATCGGGCCCTGGGCCTTTTTTAGTTGGGAGGTGTTTGATGACAGCTTCTATTTCCTTACCCTTTATAGGTCTATTGAAATTCCTCACCTGATCTTGATTTAATTTTGGTATATGGTACCTCCCTAAAAAATTGTCCATTTCTTTTACATTTTCCAGTTTTGTGTAGTACAGGTTTTTTTTTTTAGTATAACCTAATAATTATCTGAATTTCCTCAATGTCTGTTATTATGTCCCCTTTTCATTTCTGATTTTGTTAATTTGGATGTTCTCTCTCTGCCTTTTGATTAGTTTGGATAAGGATTTCTCTATATTGTTGATTTTCTCAAAGTACCACCTATTTGTTTTGCTGATTCTTTGTGTTATTTTCTTTTTTTCTATTTTGTTTATTTTAGCCCTCAATTTTTTTTATTTCCTGTGTTCTACTCCTCCTGGGTGAGTCCGCTTTTTTTTTTGTTCTAGAGCTTTCAGCTGTGCAATTAAATCACTAATGTGAGCTTACTCCATTTTCTTCATGTGGGCACTTAGTGCTATGAACTTTCCTCTTAGCATTGCTTTCATAGTGTCCCATAGATTTGGAAATGTGCCTTCATTTTCATTGAATTCTAGGAAGTCTTTAATTTCTTTCTTCATTTCTTCCTTCACTGAAGGGTGGTTCAGTAGTTCACTGTTCAATTTCCATGAGTTTGTAGGATTTCTGAGAGTAGTACTATTATTAAATTCTAACTTTAATCCATAGTAGTCTGATAAGACAAAGGGGGTTACTCCAAATTTTTGTATCTGTGTAGGTTTGTTTTATTACTTAGTATGTGATCAATTTTAGAGAAGAAGGCATATCCTTTTGTTTTGGGGTGGAATGTTCTATAGATGTCTGTTAATTCCATTTGATTCATGACATCTGCTAGTTCTTCCATTCCTCTGTTAAGTTTCTGTCTGGTTGACCTGTCCATTGGCGAGACTGGAGAGTTAAAGTCTCCTACTAGTACTGTGTGGGGTTTGATGTGCAATTTAAATTTTAATAATGTTTCTAATGTAATGTAGATGCTTTTATATTAGGTACATAGCTGTTCAGGATTGAGACTACATCTTGATGGATTGTCCCTGTTATGGGTATAAAGTGTCCCTCTCCAACTCTTCTGGTATATTTTAGTTTGAAATGTATTTTGTTAGATATTAAGATAAATACACATGCTTGTTTCTTAGGTCCATTTGATTGGAAAACTTTTTCCCAATCTGAGGTAGTATCAGTCCTTGAGGTTGAGGTGCTTATTGTATACAGCAGAATGTTGAATCCTGTTTTTATATCCATTCTCTTAGCCTGTGTCTTTTTATAGTTGAATTGGGTCCATTGATATAAAGGGATATTAATGACCAGTGGTTGGTAATTCTGATCATTTTTTTTTCGGTAGTAGTGCTTATGTGTTTCCCTTCTTTAGATTATATTTGTGGAGGGTTATCAGTTGCCTCTGTTTTTGTGGGTGCAGTTAGCTTCCTTGTTTTGAATTTTTTTTCTAGTACTTTCTGTAGGGCTGAGTTTGT
This sequence comes from Chionomys nivalis, assembly GCF_950005125.1. Taxonomy (NCBI): domain Eukaryota; kingdom Metazoa; phylum Chordata; class Mammalia; order Rodentia; family Cricetidae; genus Chionomys; species Chionomys nivalis. The sequence continues at coordinate 51,838,362 of NC_080107.1, forward strand.
GGATATATATTGTTTAAATCTGTTTTTGTCATGGAATATCTTGTTTTCTCCATCGATGGTGATTGAAATCTTTGGTGAATATAGTAATCTGGGCTTGCATTAGTGGTCTCTTAGTGTCTGCAGGATATCTAACAAGAACCTCTGGCTTTCATGGTTTTCATCAAAAAGGTGTGTATAATTCTGATAGGTTTACCTTTATAAGTTACTTGATATTTTTCCTTTGCAGCTCTTAATATTTTTTCTTTTTCTGTATGTTTTGTGTTTTAAGCATGGTGAGGAGTCTTTTTTTGGATCCAGTCTATTTGGTGTACTGTAAGCTTCTTTTTATTTTATTGAAAAAAAAATTTTTCCGATTCCTCCCTGCCTCCAATTTCCATCCCCCTCCTCCCTCCCCTTTCCCCCTCCCCCCACTCGTCTTCTCCTCCCTCTCCAGTCCCAAGAGCAGTCAGGGTTCCCTGCCCTGTGGAAAGTTCAAGGTCCTCCCTCCTCCATCCAGGTCTAGGAAGGTGAACATCCAAACTGTCTAGGCTCCCACAAAGCCAGAACATGAAGTAGGATCAAAACCCCGTGCCATTGTCCTTGGCCTCTCGTCAGCTCTCATTGTCCGCCACATTCAGAGAGTCCGGTTTTATCCCATGCTTTTTCAGTCACAGTCCAGCCGGCCTTGGTAAGCTCCCAATAGATCAGCCCCACTGTCTCAGTGGTTGGGTGCACCCCTCATGGTCCTGACTTCCTTGTTGATGTTCTCCCTCCTTCTGCTCCTCATTAGGACCTTGGGAGATCAGTCCGGTGCTCCAGTGTGGGTCTCTGTCTCTATCTCCATCCATTGCTAGATGAAGCTTCTATGGTGATATGCAAGATATTCATTAGTATGGTTATAGGATAGGTTCACTTCAGGTTCCCTATCCTCAGGTGCCCCAAGGAACTAACTGGGGACATTACCCTGGGCACCTGGTAGCCATTCCCAGTTCAAGTCTCTTGCCAACCCTTAGGTGGCTCCCTTAACTAAGATATGAGTTTCCCTGCTCCCCCATCCAACCTTCCTTTATCCCCAATCACCCCGATTCCCCCAGTTCCCCTCATCCTCTCCTTCACACTTTTCTCTTCCCATCTCCCTTCACCCCCATCCCACCCCACCCCCAGGATTCCAAATTTTTGCCCGGCAATCTTGTCTATTTCCCATAGCCAGGAGGATAAATTATATGTTTTTCCCTGGGTTTACCCTCTTGTTTAGCTTCTTTAGGATCACAAATTATAGACTCAGTGGCCCCTATCCATGGCTAGAAACCCATTATGAGTGAGTACATCCCATGATCTTCTTTTTGGGTCTGGGTTACCTCACTCAGGATAGTATTTTCTATTTCCATCCATTTGCATGCAAAATTCGAGAAGTCATTGTTTTTTACCGCAGAGTAGTACTCAAATGTGTATATATTCCACTCTTTCTTCATCCATTCTTCCATTGAAGGACATCTAGGTTGTTTCCAGGTTCTGGCTATTACAAACAATGCTTCTATGAACATAGTTGAACAAATGCTTTTGTCATATGATAGGGCATCTCTTGGGTATATTCCCAAGAGTGGTATTGCTGGGTCCAGGGGTAGGTTGATCCCAATTTTTCTGAGAAACCGCCACACTGATTTCCAAAGTGGTTGGACAAGTTTGCATTCCCACCAGCAATGGATGAGGGTACCCATTTCTCCACAACCTCTCCAGCAAAGGCTATCTTTGGTGTTTTTGATTTTAGCCATTCTGACAGGTGTAAAATGATATCTCAAAGTTGTTTTGATTTGCATTTCTCTGATCGCTAAGGAGGTTGAGCATGACCTTAAGTGTCTTTTGGCCATTTGAACTTCTCTGTTGAGAATTCTCTGTTCAGTTCAGTGCCCCATTTTTTAATTGGGTTAATTAGCATTTTAAAGTCTAGTTTCTTGAGTTCTTTATATATTTTGGAGATCAGAACTTTGTCAGTTGCGGGGTTGGTGAAGATCTTATCCCAGTCAGTAGGCTGCCTTTTTGTCTTAGTGACAGTGTCCTTTGCTTTACAGAAGCTTCTCAGTTTCAGGAGGTCCCATTTATTCAATGTTGCCCTTAATATCTGTGCTGCTAGGGTTATACATAGGAAGCGATCTCCTGTGCCCATATGTTGTAGGGTACTTCCCATTTTCTCTTCTATCAGATTCAGTGTGTTCAGATTGATATTGAGGTCTTTAATCCATTTGGACTTGAGTTTTATGCATGGTGATAGATATGGGTCTATTTTCATTCTTCTACAGGTTGACATCCAATTGTGCCAGCACCATTTGTTGAAGATGCTTTCTTTTTTCCATTGTACACGTTTAGCTCCTTTACCAAAAATGAGGTGTTCATAGGTTTGTGGGTTAAAATCCGGGTCTTCTATACGATTCCATTGGTCAACTTCTCTGTTTTTATGCCAGTATCACGCTGTTTTCATTACTGTAGCTCTATAATAGAGTTTGAAGTCAGGGATGGTAATGCCTCCAAAAGTTCCTTTATTGTATAAGATTGTTTTGGCTATCCTGGGTTTTTTGTTTTTCCATATAAAATTGATTATTGTCCTCTCAAGATCTGTGAAGAATTTTGATGGGACCTTGATGGGGATTGCATTGAATCTATAAATTGCCTTTGGTAGAATTGCCATTTTTACTATGTTGATCCTCCCAATCCAAGAGCAAGGGAGATACTTCCATTTTCTGGTATCCTCTTCAATTTCTTTCATCAATGCCTTAAAGTTCTTGTCAAATAGATCTTTCACTTCCTTGGTTAGAGTTACCCCAAGATATTTTATGTTGTTTGTGGCTATCATGTAAGGTGATGATTCTCTTATTTCCCTCTCTGCTTCCATATCCTTTGTGTATAAGAGGGCAACTGATTTTTTGGAGTTGATCTTGTATCCTGCCACATTATTAAAGGTGTTTATCAGCTGTAGGAGTTCTTTGCTGGAGTTTTTGGGGTCGCTTATGTACACTATCATATCATCTGCAAATAATGCCAGTTTAACTTCTTCCTTTCCAATTCAAATCCCCTTGATTCCCTTATGTTGTCTTATTGCTATTGCTAAAACTTCAAGCACTATATTGAAGAGGTATGGAGAGAGTGGACAGCCTTGGCGTGTTCCTGATTTTAGTGGGATGGCTTTAAGTTTCTCTCCGTTTAATTTGATATTAGCTGTCGGCTTGCTGTAAATAGCTTTAATTATATTTAGGTATGACCCTTGTATCCCTAATCTCTCCAAGACCTTTACCATAAAGGAATGTTGAATTTTGTCAAATGCTTTTTCAGCATCTAATGAAACGATCATATGGTTTTTTTCTTTCAGTTTATTTATATGATGGATTACATTGATAGATTTGCGTATGTTAAACCAGTCCTATATCTCTGGGATGAGGCCTACTTGATCATAATGGATAATTTTTCTAATGTGTTCTTGGGTTCGGTTTGCCAGTATTTTGTTGAGGATTTTTGCGTCGATGTTCATGAGTGAGATTGGCCTGTAGTTCTCTTTCTTGGTTGAGTCTTTGTGTGGTTTTGGTATCAGAGTTACTGTAGCTCCATAAAAGGAATTTGGCAATGACTCTTCTGTTTCTATATTGTGAAATTATTAAGGAGTATAGGTATTAGGTCTTCTTGGAAGTTCTGGTATAATTCCGCATTGAAACCATCTGGTCCTGGACTTTTTTTGGAAGGGATGTTTTTGATAACAGCTTCTAATTGTTCGTGACTAACAGGTCTATTTAGGTTGTTTACCTGGTCCTGGCTTAACTTTGGTATATGGTATTTATCTAAAAAAGTGTCCATTTCTTTTACATTTTCTTGTTTTGTGGCATACAGGCTTTTGTAGTAAGATCTAATGATTCTCTGAATTTCCTCTGTGTCTGTGGTTATGTCCCCCTTTTCATTTCTGATCTTATTAATTTGCAAATTTTCTGTCTGCCATTTGATTAGTTTGGATAGGGGTTTATCAATTTTGTTGATTTTCTCCAGGAACCAGCTTTTTGTTTCATTGATTCTTTTTTTTTATTCTTTTTTAATTAAAATTTCCACCTGCTCCACGTTTCCCATTTCCCTCCCCTCCTCCCAAATATTGCCCCCTCCCCCCAGTCCCCTCCCCCTATCCGCACTCCTCTTCTCCTCTCCCCACACCATTCCCCCTCCCTCTCGATACTGGAGAGCAGTCCAAATTCTATGCCCTGCGGGAAGACGAAGGTCTTCTATCTATGTCCAGGAAGGTGAGCGTCTAAACAGGCTAAGCACCCACAAAGCCAGTTCATGTATTAGGATCGAAACCTAGTGCCATTGTCCTTGGCTTCTCATCACCCTTCATTGTCCGCCTAGCTCAGAGAGTCCAGTTTCAACCCATGTTTATTCAGACCCAGACCAGCTGGCCTTGGTAGGCTCCCAATAAATCAGTTCCACTGTCACAGTGGGTGGGTGCATCCCTCGTGGTCCTGGTTTCCTTGCTCATGTTCTCCCTCCTTCTGCTCCTCATTTGGACCTTAAGAGCTCAGACCGTTTCTCCAAACTGAGACTCTGTCTCTACCTCGATCCATCGCCAGATGAAGGTTCTAAGGTGATATGTAAGATATTCATCAGTATAGGATAGGGTCATTTCAGGTTCCCTCTCCTTAGTTGCCCAAGGTACCAGCTGGGGACATCTCCCTGGACAACTGCTCACCCCTCTAGAGTCAAGTCTCTTGCCAACCCTAAGATGGCTCTCTTAGTTAGGATATATACTTCCCTGCTCCCGTATCCTCCCTTCCTATATCCCAACCATCCTAATCCCCAGAGCTCCTCCCATCCTCCCCTTCTCATGTTTCTCATCCCATTTCCCCTTTGCCCCTTGCCACCTCACCCGCAAGTTCCCAGTTTTTGCCCTGCAATCTTGTCTACTTCCCCTCTCCAGGCAGATGACTTTACGTTTTTCTTTGGGTTCACTTTCTTATTTAGCTTCTCTAGGATCACAAATTATATGCTCAATGTCCTTTATTTATGGCTAGAAACCGATTATGAGTGAGTACATCCCATGTTCCTCTTTTTGGGTCTGGGATACCTCACTCAGGATAGTGTTTTCTATTTCCATCCATTTGCACGCAAAATTTGAGAAGTCATTGTTTTTTACCGCTGAGTAGTACTCTAATATGTATATATTCCACACTTTCTTCATCCATTCTTCCATTGAAGGGCATCTAGGTTGTTTCCAGGTTTTGGCTATTACAAACAATGCTGCTCTGATTATAGTTGAACAGATACTTTTGTTATATGATTGGGCATCTCTTGGGTATATTCCCAAGGGTGGTATTACTGGATCTTGGGGTAGGTTGATCCCAAATTTCCTGAGAAATCGCCACACTGATTTCCAAAGTGGTTGCACTAATTTGCATTCCCACCAGCAATGGATGAGTGTGCCCCTTTCTCCACACCCTCTCCAGCAAAGGCTATCATTGGTGTTTTTGATTTTAGCCATTCTGACCAGTGTAAGATGGTATCTCAAAGTTGTTTTAATTTGCATTTCCCTTATCGCTAAGGAGGTTGAGCATGACCTTAGGTGTCTTTTGGCCATTTGAATTTCTTCTGTTGAGAATTTTCTGTTCAGAACAGTGCCCCAATTTTTTATTGGGTTCATTAGCATTTTAAAGTCTAGTTTCTTGAGTTCTTTATATATTTTGGAGATCAGACCTTTGTCTGTTGCAGGGTTGGTGAAGATCTTCTCCCAGTCAGTGGGTTGCCTTTTTGTCTTAGTGACAGTGTCCTTTGCTTTACAGAAGCTACTCAGTTTCAGGAGGTCCCATTTATTCAATGTTGTCCTTAATGTCTGTGCTGCTGGGGATAAACGTAGGAAGTGATCTTCTGTACCCATATGTTGTAGGTTACTTCCCACTTTGTCTTCTATCAGGTTCAGTGTGTTCAGACTGATATTGAGGTCTTTAATCCATTTGGACTTGAGTTTTGTGCATGGTGATAGATATGGATCTATTTTCATTCTTCTACAGGTTGACAACCAGTTCTGCCAGCACCATTTGTTGAAGATGCTCTCTTTTTTCCATTGAATACTTTTAGCTCCTTTATCAAAAATTAGGTGTTCGTATGTTTGTGGGTTAAAATCAGGGTCCTCTACTCGGTTCCATTGATCGACTTCTCTGTTTTTATGCCAATACCAAGCTGTTTTCAATACTGAGGCTCTGTAATAGAGTTTGAGGTCAGGGATGGTAATGCCTCCAGACGATCCTTTATTATATAAGATTGTTTTGGCTATCCTGGGTTTTTTGTTTCTCCATATAAAGTTGATTATTGTCCTCTCAAGATCTGTGAAGAATTTTGATGGGATTTTAATGGGGATTGCATTGAGTCTATAAATTGCCCTTGGTAGAATTGCCATTTTTACTATGTTGATCCTCCCAATCCAAGAGCAAGGGAGATCCTTCCATTTTCTGGTATCCTCCTCAATTTCTTTCTTCATAGACTTAAAGTTCTTGTCAAATAGATCCTTTACTACCTTGGTTAGAGTTACCCCAAGATATTTTATGCTATTTGTGGCTATCGTGAAGGGTGATGCTTCTCTGATTTCCATCTCTGCTTCCTGATCCTTTGTGTATAGGAGGGCAACTGATTTTTTGGAATTGATCTTGTATCCTGCAACGCTACTAAAGGTGTTTATCAGCTGAAGGAGTTCTTTGCTGGAGTTTTTGGGGTCGCTTATGTACACTATCATATCGTCTGCAAATAATGAAAGTTTAACATCTTCCTTTCCAATTTGAATCCCTTTGATCCCCTTATGTTGTCTTATTGCTATTGCTAGAATTTCAAGCACTATATTAAAGAGGTATGGAGAGTGTGGACAACCTTGTCGTGTTCCTGATTTTAGTGGAATAGCTTTGAGTTTCTCTCCATTTAATTTGATGTTAGCTGATGGCTTGCTATAAATAGCTTTTATTATATTTAGGAACGACCCTTGTATTCCTAATCTCTCTAAGACCTTTATCATAAAGGGATGTTGAATTTTGTCAAATGCTTTTTCCGCATCTAATGAAATGATCATATGGTTTTTTTCTTTCAGATTATTTATATGATGGATTACATTGATAGATTTTCGTATGTTGAACCAGCCCTGCATCTCTGGGATGAAGCCTACTTGATCATAATGGATAATTTTTCTAATGTGTTCTTGGATTCCGTTTGCCAGTATTTTATTGAGTATTTTTGCGTCGATGTTCATGAGTGAGATTGGCCTGTAGTTCTCTTTCTTGGTTGTGTCTTTTTGTGGTTTTGGTATCAGAGTAACCTCAGCTTCATAAAAGGAATTTGGCAACGACTTCTCTGTTTCTATATTGTGAAATACATTAAGGAGTATAGGTATTAGGTCTTCTTGGAAGTTCTGGTAGAATTCTGCATTGAAGCCGTCTGGACCTGGGCTTTTTTTGGTGGGAGGTTTTTTATAACAACTTCTAATTCTTCGCGACTAACAGGTCTATTTAGATTGTTCACCTGGTCCTGGTTTAACTTTGGTATATTGTACTTATCTAAAAAAGTGTCCATTTCTTTTACATTTTCCAATTTTGTGGCACACAGGCTATTGTAGTAAGATCTAATTATTCTCTGAATTTCCTCTATGTGTGTGGTTATGTCTCCCTTTTTGTTTCTGATCTTGTTAATTTGCGTATTCTCTCTCTGCCGTTTGATTAGTTTGGATAGGGGTTTATCAATCTTGTTGATTTTCTCCAAGAACCAGCTTTTTGTTTCATTGATTCTTTGGATTGTTTTCTGTGTTTCTATTTTGTTGATTTCAGCCCTCAATTTGATTATTTCGAGTCTTCTACTTCTCCTAGGTGAGTCTGCTTCTTTTTTTTCTAAAGCTTTCAGGTGGGCTATTAAGTCTCCAATGTGTGCTTTCTCCGTTTTCTTTAAGTGGGCACTTAATGCTATGAACTTTTCTCTTAGCACTGCTTTCATAGTGTCCCATAGGTTTGAGTATGTTGAGTCTTCGCTTTCATTGAATTCAAGAAAGACTTTAATTTCTTTCTTTATTTCTTCCTTGATCCAGGTGTGTTTCAGTAGTTGACTGTCCAGTTTCCATGAGTTCGTAGGCTTTCTGGGGATAGCATTGTTGTTGAATTCTAACTTTAATCCATGGTGATCTGAAAAGACACAGGTGGTTACCGATTTTTTTTGTAACTGTGTAAGTTTGCTTTGTTACCGAGTATGTGGTCAATTTTCGAGAAGGTTCCATGAGCTGCAGAGAAGAAGGTATATATTTTCTTATTTGAGTGGAATGTTCTATAGATGTCTGTTAAGTCCATTTGATTCATTACCTCCCTTAATCCTCTTATTTCTCTGTTAGGTTTCTGTCTGATTGACCTGTCCATTGGTGAGAGAGGAGTGTTGAAATCTCCTACTATTAGTGTGTGTGGTTTGATGACTGCCTTGAGTTTTAGTAACGTTTCTTTTACATAAGTGGGTGCTTTTATATTAGGGGCATAGATATTCAGGATTGAGACTTCATCCTGGTGAATTGTTCCTGTTATGAGTAAAAAATGTCCCTCTCCATCTCTTTTGATTGATTTTAGTTTGAAGTCAACTTTGTTAGAAATTAGTATGGCCACACCTGCTTGTTTTTTAGGTCCTTTTGCTTGATAAACCTTTTCCCAGCCCTTTACTCTGAGTAGATGTCTGTCTTTGTAGTTGAGGTGTGTTTCTTGTAAACAGCAGAATGTTGGATCCTGTTTTCGAATCCAATCTCTTAGCCTGTGCCTCTTTATAGGTGAGTTGAGTCCATTGATATTAAGTGATATTAATGACCAGTGGTTGTTAACTCCGGTCATTTTTCCTTTCTCTCTTTCTTTCTTTTGGTAGTAGAGTTTGTGTGTTTCCCTTCTTTGTGTTGTGCTGGTGAAGGGTCATTAGATGTCTGAGTTATTGTGGGCATTGTTGTACTCCTTGGTTTGTGATTTTCCTTCTATTACTTTCTGTATGGCTGGATTTGTGGCTACGTATTGTTTAAATTTGTTTTTATCCTGGAAAATTTTGTTTTCTCTATTTATAGTGAACGAAAGCTTGGCTGGGTACAGTAGTCTGGGCTTGCATCCATGGTCTCTTAGTTTCTGCAGCACATCTATCCAGGACCTGGCTTTCATGGTTTCCATAGAGAAATCAGGTGTAAGTCTGATAGGTTTACCTTTATAGGTAACTTGACCTTTTTCCTTTGCAGATCTTAATATTCTTTCTTTATTCTGTATGTTTTGTGTTTTGATTATTATATGATGAGGAGATTTTTTTTTTGATCTAGTCGATTCGGTGTTCTGTATGCTTCTTGGACCTTCAAAGGAATATCTTTCTTAAGGTTGGGAAAGTTTTCTTCTATAATTTTATTAAATATATTTTCTGGACCATTGAGCTGTACTTCTTCTCCTTCTTCTATCCCTATTATTCTTTGGTTTGGTCTTTTTATTGTGTCCCAGATTTCCTGAATGTTTTGTGATGAGATTTTGTTAGTTATGCTGTTTTCTTTGATCAGAGAGTTTATTTTCTCTATGGTATCTTCAGTGTCTGAGATTCTTTCTTCTATCTCTTGTAATCTGTTGGTGGTACTTGTCTCTGTAGTTCCTGTTCGTTTATCCAAATTTTCCATCTCCATCCTTCCCTAGGTTTGTGTTTTCTTTATTACTTCCACTTCATTCTTCAAGTCTTGAACTGTTTCCCTTACCTGTTTGATTACTTTTTCTTGTTTCTCTTGGTTTTCTTGGGTATCTTTGAGATATTTATTCATTTCCTCTACCTTTTTGTTTGTAATCTCTAATTGATTATGGCAGTTTTTCACCTCCTGTTTAAGGTCCTCTATTATTTTCATATAATTCACTTTTGAGTTAAATTCTTCTAATTCTTCTGGATTAGCGTGTACACTTCTCATTTCGGGATTCTTGGATTCTGGTGATGTCCCGTTGCTTTTCAAGTTGTTGGGGGAATTCTTGCATTGGCGCCTGCCCATCTTTTCCTTCAAATGAGCCAGGAGAGGCCTGGTGTCTTGGATCAGTCTTTGCTGTGACTAACTCTCTGGGTTTATCTCCTCAGTGTAGGGGCAGGAACCGTTCCCTTGGAGATGAACTCCTCAACACCAAAACAGGGATGCCTGGTATTCCAATGACCCGTGGAAAGAAGGCCGAATGCAAGGTGTAGGGCGGGGTCGAGTAGAACACAGGTGACACTGCAGTACAAGCTGGAGGTGCCTGCACTCCCTTCGGGGGTTACTGAGGCCTGCCCGCTAGGCAGGCACTCACTGATCTGGTTGGGTATTCTTAGTGTAGGGGGGTTTGTGCTCTCTACCGGGACAGTCCGCCCCAGGCTAGTACATACTCACCCGTCCAGATGGGACTTCTCAGCACCTACACAGGGACTCCTGGTAGCCCCAATGAGCCAGGGGCCAAGGGAAATAGGGGGCAGGCAGGGCAGGTCCAGGAGAGCACAGCAGACACTGCAGCCCCAGCAGTAGGGGCCCGCGTTCCCTGGCAGGGACCTTGAGGCCTGCCCTCTAGTCAGGCACTCACTGCTCTGGGTTGGTAGCCTTAGTGAAAGGGCAGGAAACTGTTCCACAGCAAAGGACCTTGCAGACAAGGCAGGCTTGGCGGTGGGGGTGGGGGCGCATGTGTAGGAAAGAAAGCCCTGCAGCAGGAGCTGGGGGAGGGGCGTTTGTGCTCTCTACCGGGACAGTCCGCCCCAGGATAGCACACACTCACCCGTCCAGATGAGACTTCTCAGCACCTACAGATGGACTCCTGGTAGCCCCGATAAGCTAGGGGCTAAGGGAAATGGGGGGCAGGTAGAGAAGGTCCAGGAGAGCACAGCAGGCACTGCAGCCCCAGCGGCAGGGGCCCGCGTTCCCTGGCGGGGACCTTGAGGCCTGCCCTCTAGTCAGGCTCTCTGTTTCATTGATTCTTTCAATTGTTTTCTGTGTTTATATTTTGTTGATTTCAGCCCTCAGTTTGATTATTTCCATTCTTCTACTCCTCCTAGGTGAGTCTACTTCTTTTTTGTCTAGAGCTTTCAGGTGGGCTGTTAAGTTTCCAATGTGTGCTTTCTCTGTTTTCTTTAAGTGGGCACTTAGTGCTATGAACTTTCCTCTCAGGACTGCTTTCAGAGTGTCCCATAAGTTTGAGTATGTTGTTTCTTTATTTTCATTGATTTCAAGGAAGACTTTAATTTCTTTCTTTATTTCTTCCTTAATCCAGGTATGGTTCAGTAGTTGACTGTTCAGTTTCCATGAGTTTGTAGACTTTCTGGGGGTAGCATTGTTGCTGAATTCTAGCTTTAATCCATGGTGATCTGGTAAGATACAGGTGGTTACTAATATTTTTTTGTAACTGTGGATGTTTGCTTTGTTACCGAGTATGTGGTCAATTTTCGAGAAGGTTCCATGAGCTGCAGAGAAGAAGGTATATTCTTTCCTATTTGGGTGGAATATTCTATAGATGTCTGTTAAGTCCATTTGATTCATTACCTCCATTAATTCTCTTATTTCTCTGTTAGGTTTCTGTCTAATTGACCTGTCCATTGGTGAGAGAGAAGTGTTAATGTCTCCTACTATAATGTGTGTGGTTTGATGGCTGCCTTGAGTTTTAACAATGTTTCTTTTACGTACGTGGGTGCTTTTATATTAGGGGCATAAATATTCAGGATTGAGACTTCATCCTGATGAATTGTTTCTGTTATGAGTAGAAAATGTCCCTCTCCATCTCTTCTGATTGATTTAAGTTTGAAGTCAACTTTGTTAGAAATTAGTATGACCACACCTGCTTGTTTCTTAGGTCCATTTACTTGATAAGCCTTATCCCAACCCTTTACTCTGAGTAGGTGCCTGTCTTTGTGGTTGAGGTGAGTTTCTTGTAAACAGCAGAATGTTGGATCCTTTTTTCCTATCCAATCTCTTAGTCTGTGCCTTTTTATAGGTGAGTTGAGTCCATTGACATTAAGTGATATTAATGACCAGTGGTTGTTAACTCCGGTGACTTTTTTAGTAGTAGATTTTGTGTGTTTCCCTTCTTTGAGTTGCACTGGTGAAGGGTCTCCAGATGTCTGAGTTATTGTGGTCATTGATTGACTCCTTGGGTTGTGATTTTCCTTCTATTACTTTCTGTAGGGCTGGATTTGTGGCTACGTATTGTTTAAATTTGTTTTTATCCTGGAAAATTTTGTTTTCTCCATTTATAGTGAACGAAAGCTTGGCTGGGTATAGTAGTCTGGGCTTGCATCCATGGTCTCTTAGTTTCTGCAGTACCTCTATCCAGGACCTTCTGGCTTTCATGGTTTCCATAGAGAAGTCAAGTGTAAGTCTGATAGGTTTACCTTTATAAGTAACTTGGCCTTTTTCCTTTGCTGCTCTTAATATTCTTTCTTTATTCTGTATGCTTTGTGTTTTGATTATTATATGGCGAGGAGAGGTTTTTTTTTTTGATCCAGCCTATTCGGTGTTCTGTATGCTTCTTGAACCTTCATAGGTATATCTTTCTTTAGGTTGGGAAAGTTTTCTTTTATAATTTTAATAAATATATTTTCTGGACCATTGAGCTGAGCTTCTTCTCCTTCTTCTACTCCTATTATTCTTAGGTTTGGTCTTTTTATTGTGTCCCATATTTCCTGAATGTTTTGTGATGAGAATTTGTTGGCCTTGCTGTTTTCTTTGATCAGCGTGTTTATTTTCTCTATGGTATCTTCAGAATCTGAGATTCTTTCTTCTATCTCTTGTATTCTGGTGGTTATGCTTGATTCTGTAGTCTCTATTCGTTTACCTAGATTTTCCCTGTCCAGCCGGCCTTCTGTTTGTGTTTTCTTCTTTGCCTCCATTTCAGTTTTCAAGTCTTGAACTGTTTTCATTATCTGTTTGATTGCTTTTCCTTGGTTTCCTAGGGTATCATTCCCTGATTTACTCAATTCTTCAAACTTTCTGTTATACTTCTCATCCGTTTCTATAAGGGCATTTTTACATACTGTTTAAGGGTGTCAATCACTTTCATAAAGTCAATTTTTTCTACTTCTTCATGATAAAGGTGTTCATGTCCTCCTGTTGTGAGGTCGCTGGGTTCTGGTGGTTTCATATTGTTTTTCAGATTGTTGGGTGAATTCTTGCATTGGTGCCTGCTCATCTCTTCCTCCGAGTGCTCCCCTATGGATCTTCTTTTACAGGAGCAGATCTCCTTGCCTACTGATGTACCTTCCCAGTATTGGCACTCCCCAGTGATGGCTCTCCTGGTGCTCCAGTGATGTCTCTCCTGGTGCCAATATCAGATCTCCGTGCCCAATGATGGCTCTCCTGGTGCCGAGATTAGCTCTCCGTGTTGGTTGGGTAGTTCATAAACAAAGTGCTTACATAGCTTGGTGCAGGCAGGCCAGAGTAACAAAGGGACTCCTGCCCGCCTGCTTGTCCTGGGGATTCCCCCCCGCCCGCGCCCAGACAGGCTGATCAGGGTGGTGTTAAGTGCCCAAAGAGGGAAGGGGGCAGAAGGAAGAAGGGTTCTGGATCAAGCTGGGTGGGATAGGAAGAGAGAGGCAGTATGCGGGGAGTAGAGTTCCTGCAGGGGGCCCAGGAAGTATAGGGGGGATTAGAAACTTCAGAGTTCCCTGTCCTGGGCTGCTGCCGTGGGTCACAAACTCACCCCACTGATGGCTCTCCTGGTGCCGAGATCAGATCTCCATGCTGGTTGGGTAGTTCGTAAACAAAGCGCCGACCTTGCTTGGTGCAGGCAGGCCAGTGAAACAAAGGAATTCCCGCCTGCCCACTTGCCCTGAGGATTCACCCCCAGCGCCCAGACAGGCTGAGCTGGATGGTGTTATGTGCCCAAAGAGGGAAGGGGGCAGAAGGAAGAAGGGTTCTGGATGCAAGCTGGGTGGGATAGGAAGAGAGAGGCAGTATGCGGGGAGTAGAGTCCCTGCAGGGAGCCCAGGAAGTATGGGGGGGATGAGGAACTTCAGAGTTCCCTGTCCTGGGTTGCTCCCTCGGGTCATAAACTCACCCTACTGCTCTGTAAGCTTCTTGTACCTTCACAGGGATATTCTTTTTTAGGTTGGGAAAGTTTTCTTTTATTATTTTGTTGAATATATTTTCTGTGCCTTTGAGCTGGAGTTCTTGTCCTTCTTCTACCCATATTATTTGTAGGTTTGATCTTTTCATGGTGTCCCAGATTTCCTGGATGTTTTGTGTTAAGAATTTGTTGGATTTAATGTTTTCCTTGACCAATGGGTCTATTTCCTTTATAGTATCTTCAGCCCCTAAGATTCTTTCTTCTATCTCTTGTATTCTGTTGGTTATACTTGTTTCTGTAGTTCCTGCTTGTTTACCCAGATTTTTAATATCCAGAATTCCTCCTGTTTGTGCTTTCTTTATTACCTCTATTTCAGTCTTTATGTCTTAAACTATTTCCTTCACCTGTTTGATTGCTTTTTCTTGGGTTTATTTGAGCGATTTATCGATTTCATTTTTTTGTTGGTCTTCCCTTCCATTTTCTTAAGGGAGTTTTTTATTTCCTTTTTAAAGGTCTCCATCATTTTCATAAAGTTACATTTAATGTCATTTTCTTCTGCTTCTTCTGGGTTAGGATGATCAAATCTTCCTGTTGTGTAACCACTGGGTTCTGGTGTTACCATGTTCCTTTTTAGGTCGTGGGATGAATTCTTTCATTGGTGCCTACTCATCTCTTTTTTCCTATGATGCCTTCAGTGTCTTGTGTCATGGTCTAATCTTTCAGTGGCTGTCTGAGTGTTTCAGAGCTTTTCTTGGTGTGCTCTGAAGTATCAATGTCTGTCTCAGAAAGTTCAGAGGTCTCTATAAGTTTGCTCTTTTGGTCTTCTCTCCTGTTTGATCTCTTGGTGCTTTCTCTCAATCCCCTCAGTATTGTGGCAAGATCTTGATACTTTTAGTATCATAGCATGCTCACAACTCTTAGGTGGGGTGTGGCAAGTAGCTTAGGGGGTTCAGTAGATGGGCTTGAGTTTTCGGGAAGCCTAGCCACAGGAAACTACCTGCTGGCTGGATAGAAAAGCAGAGGGAGTTGGGGGAGGGGCACAGGGTTTTGTCCCATTGTGGAGGACCTAGAGAGTGGGGCATCTCACCATGTGGCTGGGTCTCACCTCTTAAGTCCCCTCAGTATTGGAGCAAGCTGTATTTCAGAGTTCCACCAATGTTGCAGGAAGATAGCATTGATGGCGTGGTGTGAGAGGAGCTCTGGTCTACTGAGATATGGGTTTCTTTCTCAGTATCTGGAATAATATGCTTTTAATTTCTCAAGCAATGCGTATTTCTCAGCATTTACCAGCATCAAGGCAGGAAGATCAAATCCACTCAGGACTCTTTGTGGCACCAGGTTGCACCTCTAGTTGCTACTCTGCAACCACAACACTAGCTGAACAATAAAGATTATTACACCTAAAACAATTTACTGATTTTTGTAACAGGTAATTAATAAATAAATAAACTTGAAAGTTACATAATTGCAGACAACATTCCGGTTGAAACTTTTAGTAACATTTTAAAAATTTTTTTATTTTTTTTATTCTTTTTTAATTAAAATTTCCTCCTCCTCCCCGTTTCCTATTTCCCTCCCACTCCTCCCACACATTGCCCCCTCCCCTCACTCCCCTCCCCCTCTCCCCACTCTTCTCCCCCTCCCCCCACTCCATTCCCCCTCCCTCTCGATACTGAAGAGCAGTCCAAATTCCCTGCCCTGTGGGAAGTCCAAGGTCCTCCCACTTCTATCTAGGTCCAGGAAGGTGAGCATCCAAACAGACTAGGCTCCCACAAAGCCAGTTCATGTATTAGGATCGAAACTTAGTGCCATTGTCCTTGGCTTCTCATCAGCCTTCATTGTCCGCCATGTTCAGAAAGTCCGGTTTTATCCCATGCTTATTCAGTCCCAGTCCAGCTGGCCTTGGTAGGCTCCCAATAGATCAGTTCCACGGTCACAGTGGGTGGGTGCACCCCTCGTGGTCCTGACTTCCTTGCTCATGTTCTCCCTGCTTCTGCTCCTCATTTGGACTTTAAGAGCTCAGTCCCTTGCTCCAAATTGGGTCTCTGTCTCTATCTTGATCCATCGCCAGATGAAGGTTCTAAGGTGATATGTAAGATATTCATCAGTATAGGATAGGGTCCTTTCAGGTTCCCTCTCCTCAGTTACCCAAGGCACTAGCTGGGGACCTCTCCCTGGACACCTGCGAGCCCCTCTAGAGTCAAGTTTCTTGCCAACCCTAAAATGGCTCCCTTAATTAGGATATATATTTCTCTGCTCCCGTATCCACCCTTCCTATATCCCAACCATCCCATTCCCCCAAGCTCCCCCCATCCTCCCCTTCTCACATTTCTCACCACATTTCCCCTTTGCCCCATGCCATCTCACCCGCAAGTTCCCAGTTTTTGCCCGGCAATCTTGTCTACTTCCCCTATCCAGGCAGATGACTTTACGTTTTTCTTTGGGTTCACCTTCTTATTGAGCTTCTCTAGGATCACAAATTATATGCTCAATGTCCTTTATTTATGGCTAGAAACCAATTATGAGTGAGTACATCCCATGTTCCTCTTTTTGGGTCTGTGATACCTCACTCAGGATAGTGTTTTCTATTTCCATCCATTTGCATGCAAAATTCATGATGTCATTGTTTTTTTACCACTGAGTAGCACTCTAATATGTATATATTCCACACTTTCTTCATCCATTCTTCCATTGAAAGGCATCTAGGTTGTTTCCATGTTCTGGCTATTACAAACAATGCTGCTATGAACATAGTTGAACAAATGCTTTTGTCATATGATAGGGCATCTCTTGGGTATATTCCCAAGAGTGGTATTACTGGGTCTTGGGGTAGGTTGATCCCAAATTTCCTGAGAAATCACCACACTGATTTCCAAAGTGGTTGCACAAGTTTGCATTCCCACCGGCAATGAATGAGTGTGCCCCTTACTCCACAACTTCTCCAGCAAAGGCTTTCATTGGTGTTTTTAATTTTAGCCATTCTGACAGGTGTAAGATGGTATCTTAAAGTTGTTTAAATTTGCATTTCCCTGATCGCTAAGGAGGCTGAGCATGACCTTAAGTGTCTTTTGGCCATTTGAATTTCTTCTGTTGAGAATTCTCTGTTCAGTGCAGTGCCCCAGTTTTTAATTGGGTTAATTAGCATTTTAAAGTCTAGTTTCCTGACTTCTTTATATATTTTGGAGATCAGACCTTTGTCTGTTGCAGAAGATCTTCTCCCAGTCAGTGGGTTGACTTTTTGTCTTAGTGACAGTGTCCTTTGCTTTACAGAAGCTTCTCAGTTTCAGGAGGTCCCATTTATTCAATGTTGCCCTTAATGTTTGTGTTGCTGGGGATATACGTAGGAAGTGATCTCCTGTGCCCATATGTTGTAGAGTACTTCCCATATTTTCTTCTATCAGGTTCAGTGTGTTCAGACTGATATTGAGGTCTTTAATCCATTTTGACTTGAGTTTTGTGCATGGTGATAGATATGGATCTATTTTCATTCTTCTACAGGTTGACAACCAGTTCTGCCAGCACCATTTGTTAAAGATGCTTTCTTTCTTCCATTGAATACTTTTAGCTCCTTTATCAAAAATCAGGTGTTCATAGGTTTGTGAGTTAAAATAAAGGTCTTCTACTCGATTCCATTGATCGACTTCTCTGTTTTTATGCCAATACCAAGCTGTTTTCAATAGTGAAGCTCTGTAATAGAGTTTGAAGTCCAGACGATCCTTTATTGTATAAGATTGTTTTGGCTATCCTGGGTTTTTTGTTTTTCCATATAAAGTTGATTAATGTCCTCTCAAGATCTGTGAAGAATTTTGATGGGACCTTGATGGGGATTGCATTGAATCTATAAATTGGATTTGGTAGAAATGCCATTTTTACTATGTTGATCCTCCCAATCCAAGACCAAGGGATATCCTTCCATTTTCTGGTATCCTCCTCAATTTCTTTTTTAAAGACTTAAAGTTCTTGTCAAATAGATCTTTCACTTCCTTGGTTAGAGTTACCCCAAGATATTTTATGCTATTTGTGGCTATCGTGAAGGGTGATGATTCTCTAATTCTGTCTCTGCTTCTTTTCCTTTGTGTACAGGAGGTCAACTGATTTTTTGGAATTGATCTTGTATTCTGCCACGCTACTAAAGGTGTTTATCAGCTGTAGGAGTTCTTTGATGGAGTTTTTGAGGTCGCTTATGTACACAATCATATCATCTGCAAATAATGAAAGTTTAACTTCTTCCTTTCCAATTTGAATCCCTTTGATCCCCTTATGTTGTCTTATTGCTATTGGTAGAACTTCAAGCACTATATTGAAGAGGTATGGAGAGAGTGGACAGCCTTGTCGTGTTCCTGATTTTAATGGGATGGTTTTGAGTTTCTCTCCATTTAATTTGATGTTAGTTGTCGGCTTGTTATAAATAGCTTTTATTATAGTTAGGTACGACCCTTGTATCCTTAATCTCTCTAAGACCTTTATCATAAAGGGATGTTGAATTTTGTCAAATGCTTATTCAGCATCTAATGAAATGATCATATGGTTTTTTTCTTTCAGTTTATTTATATGATGGATTACATTGATAGATTTTTGTATGTTGAACCAGCCCTACATTCCTAGGATGAAGCCTACTTGATCATAATGGATAATGTTTCTAATGTGTGCTTGGATTTGGTTTGCCAGTATTTTATTGAGGATTTTTCCATCGATGTTCATGAGTGAGATAGGCCTGTAGTTTTCTTTCTTGGTTGAGTCTTTGTATGGTTTTGGTATCAGAGTAACTGCAGTTTCATAAAAGGAATTTGGCAATGACTTCTCTGTTTCTATATTGTGAAATACATTAAAGAGCATAGGTATTAGGTCTTCTTGGAAGTTTTGGTAGAATTCTGCATTGAAGCCATCTGGACCTGGGCTGTTTTTGGTAGGGAGGTTTATGATAACAACTTCTAATTATTTGCGACTAACAGGTCTATTTAGATTGTTCACCTGGTCCTGGTTTAACTTTGGTATATTGTACTTATCTAAAAAAAGTGTCCATTTCTTTTACATTTTCCAATTTTGTGGCACACAGGCTATTGTAGTAAGATCTAATTATTCTCTGAATTTCCTCTATGTGTGTGGTTATGTCTCCCTTTTTGTTTCTGATCTTGTTAATTTGCGTATTCTCTCTCCGCCGTTTGATTAGTTTGGATAGGGGTTTATCAATCTTGTTGATTTTCTCCAAGAACCAGCTTTTTGTTTCATTGATTCTTTGGATTGTTTTCTGTGTTTCTATTTTGTTGATTTCAGCCCTCAGTTTGATTATTTCCATTCTTCTACTCCTCCTAGGTGAGTCTGCTTCATTTTTTCTGGAGCTTTCAGGTGGGCTGTTAAGTCTCTAAGTGTGCTTTCTCTGTTTTCTTTAAGTGGACACTTAGTGCTATGAACTTTCCTCTTAGCACTGCTTTCATAGTGTCCCATAGGTTTGAGTATGTTGAGTCTTTGTTTTCATTGAATTCAAGAAACACTTTAATTTCTTTCTTTATTTCTTCCTTAATCCAGGTGTGGTTCAGTAGTTGACTGTTCAGTTTCTATGAGTTCGTAGGCTTTCTGGGGATAGCATTGTTGTTGAATTCTAACTTTAATCCATGGTGATCCGATAAGACACAGGTGGTTACTAATTTTTTTTGTAACTGTGGATGTTTGCTTTGTTACCAAGCATGTGGTCAATTTTCGAGAAGGTTCCATGTGCTGCAGAGAAGAAGGTATATTCTTTCCTATTTGGGTGGAATGTTCTATAGATGTCTGTTAAGTCCATTTGATTCATTACCTCCCTTAATCCTCTAATTTCTCTGTTAGGGTTTTTGTCTGATTGACCTGTCCCTTGGTGAGAGAGGAGTGTTGAAATCTCCTACTATTAGTGTGTGTGGTTTGATGACTGCCTTGAGTTTTAGAAATGTTTCTTTTACATAAGTGGGTGCTTTTATATTAGGGGCATAGATATTCAGGATTGAGACTTTGTCCTGATGTATTGTTCCTGTTATGAGTAAAAAATGTCCCTCTCCATCCCTTCTGATTGATTTTAGTTTGAAGTCAACTTTGTTAGAAATTAGTATGGCCACACCTGCTTGTTTCTTAGGTCCGTTTGCTTGATAAACCTTTTCCCAGCCCTTTATTCTGAGTAGATAGATGTCTGTCTTTGTGGTTGAGGTGTGTTTTGTAAACAGAAGAATGTTGGATCCTGTTTTCGTATCCAATCTCTTAGCCTGTGCCTCTTTATAGGTGAGTTGAGTTCATTGATATTAAGTGATATTAATGACCAGTGGTTGTTAACTCCAGTCATTTTTTCTTTCTTTCTTTCTTTCTTTCTTTCTTTCTTTCTTTCTTTCTTCCTTCCTTCCTTCCTTCCTTCCTTCCTTCCTTCTTTCTTTCTTTCTTTCTTTCTTTCTTTCTTTCTTTCTTTCTTGTTTTTGGTAGTGGAGTTTGTGTGTTTCCCTTCTTCGAGTTGTGCTGGTGAAGGATCATTAGATGTCTGAGTTATTGTGGGCATTTTTGGACTTCTTGGGTGTGATTTTTCTTCTATTATTTTCTGTAAGGCTGTATTTGTGGCTACGTATTGTTTAAATTTGGTTTTATCCTGGAAGATTTTGTTTTCTCCATTTATAGTGAATGAAAGCTTGGTTGGGTATAGTAGTCTGGGCTTGCATCCATGGTCTCTTAGTTTCTGCAGTACATCTATTCAGGACCTTCTGGCTTTTATGGTTTCCATAGAGAAGTCAGGTGTAAGTCTGATAGGTTTACCTTTATAAGTAACTTGGCCTTTTTCCTTTGCAGCTCTTAATATTCTTTCTTTATTTTGTATGTTTTGTGTTTTGATTATTATATGGCGAGGAGATTTTTTTTTTTTTGATCCAGTCTATTCGGTGTTCTGTATGCTTCTTGGACCTTCAAAGGAATATCTTTCTTTAGGTTGGGAAAGTTTTCTTCTATAATTTAATAAATATATTTTCTGGACCATTAGACCATTGAGCTGTACTTCTTCTCCTTCTTCTATCCCTATTATTCTTAGGTTTGTTCTTTTTATTATGTCCTAGATTTCCTGAATGTTTTGTGATGAGAATTTGTTGGTTTAACTGTTCTTTTTGATCAGTTTGTTTATTTTCTCTGTGGTATCTTCAGTGTCTGAGATTCTTTCTTCTATCTCTTGTAGTCTGTTGGTAGTACTTGTCTCTGTAGTTCCTGTTCATTTACCCAGATTTTCCATCTCCATCTTTCCCTCGGTTTGTGTTTTCTTCATTATTTCCATTTCATTCTTCCAGTCTTGAACCGTTTCCCTTACCTGTTTGATTGCTTTTTCTTGTTTCTCTTGGCTTTCTTGGGTATGTTTGAGAGATTTATTCATTTCCTCTATCTTTTGTTTGTAATCTCTAATTGAATATGGCAGTTTTTCACCTCCTGTTTAAGGTCCTCTATTATTTTCATATAATTCAATTTGAGTCAAATTCTTCTAATTCTTCTGGAATAGGGTGTAAAATTCTTCTTATTTCGGGATTCCTGGATTCTGGTGATTTCATGTTGCCTTTCAGGTTGTTTGAGGAATTCTTGCATTGGCGCCTGCCCATCTCTTCCTTCAAATGGAGCCAGAAGAGGCCTGGTGTCTTGGTCCAGTCTTTGCTGTGACTAACTTTTTGGGTGTATCTCCTCAGTGTAGGAGCAGGAACTGTTCCCTTCCACATGGACTCCTCAGCACCAAAACATGAGTGCCTAGTAGTCCAATGACCCACAAACAAAAGGACAAATATGGGGGGTAGGGCGGTGTCAAGTAGAACAGAGGAGACCCTGCAGCACAAGCTGAAAGTGCTTGTGATCCCTTTTTGGGGTCTGAGTGTGTAGCCTTAGTGTAGGAGCAGGAAACTGTTCCTCAGCAAAGGACCTTGCAGACAAGGCAGGCTTCTTGGGGGGGGGGTCATGTGTAGGAAAGAAAGCCCTGCAGCAGGAGCTGGGGGAGGGGGGTTTGTGCTCTCTTTAAGGACAGTCTGCCCCTGGATAGCACACACTCATCCATCTAGATGGAACTCCTCAGCACCTAAAAAGGGACACCTGGTAACCCAATGTTCCAGGGACAAAAGGAAGAACGTGGCAGGCAGGGCGGGGTCCAGAGGAGACTAGCAGACCCTGCAGCCCAAGCTGAAGGTACCTGTGCTCCCTTGCGGGGGACCTTGAGGCCTGTCAGGTAGGTAGGCACTCACCGCTCTGGATGGGTATCCTTAGTGTAGGAGCGGGAAAATTGTTCTTGAGCAGAGGACCTAGCAGACAGCAGGGCAGGCTTGTGGGGGGAGGAGCTGGGGGGCAGGGTCGTGTGTAAGAAAAGGGGCCCTGCAGCAGGAGCTAGGGGAGGGGGGATTGTGCTCTCTTCAGGGACAGTCCGCCCCTGGATAGCACACACTCACCCATCAATATGGAACTCCTGAGCACCTAAACAGGGACGCCTGGTAGTCCAATGAGCCAGGGACAAAAGGAAGAACGTGGCAGGCAGTGCGGGGTCCAGAAGAGCCCAGCAGACCCTGCAGCCCAAGCTGAAGGTCTTTTAGTAACTTTTTTGCTAATACTATGAATTGTATTCTGCAAGGCATATATGGTTATTGTGATACATCCATTTATTGGATATTGGGACTAAGTTTTTTTCTTCATATTATTTCCTTAAGAAAATGGCTTGATAACAGAGCCAAGAATGAGTCACTTTAGAAATGATACAGTTTTACAGACTAATAACCAACAGCTATCTGACAAGATTAATGCCATTGAAAATCAAAAGTTTCCTGAAAATTTGATACTATTAAAAAGGGCAACACAAATTTGACAGACAAAAAATTGACTCCATGTCAAAGGATACTGAGAAATTATCTGAAAGAATTCATACTGTTGAATTTGACAAGCAAAATTTGTTAAAAAGTTTTTATAGATTAGGAGATAAAGTACCTCTCCAAGAAGGCAATCTTCATGCTATCCAAATAATGCCCAAGGATGAGATGTTATCTTTAAAAGAAAAACTTCACACCTTGGAATCACATGTGCAGAATGAGGACCAGAGACTAGGTGCCTCAATGAAATCACTAGAAATATATACAGGCCAGGAGATTCAGACTTTACAGAAGACAATAGTAAAAATATTTGAAACAATTGTGAAAATTATTGGAGCTGATAAGCAGGGAAAGAAGGTACAAGGACAGGATTCAACCAGTAGCTGTCAGAGATGACCTACCCAGGGTTTTAACTTCCTTCCTTGTATTCTAGTCTGATAAAGCATCAAATTCTAAAGGCCCAAAAGGATCCAAAGAAGGTAGATGGATATCTATAGGAATGAATGATCTAAAAGAAATTAAGCAAACATTTGTATCTTATGGCTTGATAGTCATAGGTGTGGATTTGAGTTTCATTACTCCAGAATCTTGGCATCCAAATTGGCCTCTTCAAGAGATAGATGTTCAATTACTAGGAATTAGAATCCTAATTCAAGTGAAACCAAGCATGAGATGGTTTGAATGCTTAGTGCCAGAAGGACAGAGGAAAACCCGAGGCCACATGTAGCTAATATTACACTGAATTTATGGGATCATGACCTGCTGCAACTATGGAATACCCAGATTAACATTCCTGCAGTTCCAGAAACTCATAATTCTGAGAAGGATATTATAAGGTACTATACACAAAGGTCATAAGCCATTCAGGCTGTACAAGAACATAAAGCAACTAAAAAACCTTTAGAGGTACCAATAGCCCTACCTATAAAATGCCTAACTGAGAAACAAATTTGTGTTAAACAGTGGTTATTAGCAGTAGACAATGCAGGTTTCAGAATAGCTGGCACAGGAGCAACTAGATGCTCACCATATTTAAGAATCAACAAGCCCCTGGAATTTTCATGTACTTGTTGTTGAAAAGAAATCTGGTAAACAGAGAATGGTGACATATCTAAGAGCTGTCAACCAGGCTATTCAGCCTATGGGCCCTGTAGGATCTGGAATTCCTTTGCCTTCTCTATTACCAAGAGGATGTCCTCTTACAGTTATTGATTTAAAAGATTTTTTCTTCACTATACCTTTACAAGACAAGGACTGAGAGAATTTTGGCTTTACAGTGCATATTTACAATAATTTTCACCATACTAGAGATATCAGTGGACCATATTTTCACAGTGAATGCTCAATAACCCCACCCTATGCCAATACTTTGTATGTCAGCTATTGGAAATAATACGTAAAAAATTTCCTAAATCTATTTACCATTACATGGGTGGCATTTTGCTATCTGATTCAAACATAGATACTTTAGAAAGAATATTTGAAAAAGTTTTGACAAAATGGGGATTACAAATTGTTCCTGAAAAAATAGAGAGGAGATTCTGTCAATTACCTAGGTTATAGAATAGGTCTACAGAAAATTAGAACTCAAAAGGCACAAATTAGGAGAGCATGGTCTTGGGCTGTTAATGACTTTCAAAGGTTCTTAGGAGACATTTCCAGTCTATGACCAGCTGTTGGGATAATAACTGATCTAATAATTCATTTAAACAAAACCTTAGGCCGGGCGGTGGTGGCGCATGCCTTTAATCCCAGCACTCGGGAGGCAGAGGCAGGCGGATCTCTGTGAGTTCGAGACCAGCCTGGCCTACAAGAGCTAGTTCCAGGACAGGCTCCACAACCACAGAGAAACCCTGTCTCGAAAAACCAAAAAAAAAAAAAAAAAACAAAAAAAAAAAAACAAAACCTTAGATGGTAATAAAGACTTGAATAGTCCCAGAGAATTAACAGCTGAAACAGGAAAGGAATTGACAATTGTTGAGGAAAAATTACAGGAAGCACATGTGGATAGGGTGAATCCAAATCTTAATTGTATTCTAGTCATATTGCCTTCCAGAATTTCTCCTATATGAATTTTAATGCAGAGGGATGATATTATCTTAGAATGGATCTTTTTACTACATAAATCAAGTAAAAAATTAAAAACTTATTTGGAAAAAGCCTCTGAATTAATTATAAAAGGTAACTTGAGACTTTGTAATTTAGCAGGTATAGACCCAGCAGAGATTATAGTGTTTGTTACTACTTATGAAATAAAAAAAAGTTATGGGAAGACAATAAACCTTAGCAAAGAGCTTGTGCTAATTTTTTTGGGAGAAATTATTAGCAATTATCCCAAAGGTAATAGGCTTAACCTTATAAAGTGAACTTCTTGCATTTTTCCCCAATTTGTACATGCTGCTTCAATAACTGGAACCCGTATATTTTACACTGATGCAAATAAATCAGGGAAGGCAGGATACAAATCAGAAGAATTATGTAAGGTGGAACAAAGCTCTTATGATTCTGTCCAAATGTCAGAATTATTTGCTAGTCTCATGGTGCTAAGGAATTTTAAAACCTCTTAATATAGTTACTGATTCACAATATACAGAAAGAGTTGTTTTGCATATTGAAACTGCTGAATTTATAGCAGATGATACAGAATTGACTTCATTGTTCATATAGGTTCAAGATATAACAGGAATAGTCTTTGTCCCATATACATAACACACATCTGATTCCATACAGGTCTGCCAGGTCCTCTAGCACAAGGTAATGCAGAAATTGAACAATTACTGATTAGAAGTGTGTTGAAGGCCTCAGAATTCCATAAGAAACATCATGTCAATAGCAAAGGTTTAAAGAAAAAGTTTTCTTTTACATGGCAACAAGCTAAGGGGATTATAAAGAGATGCTCTACTTGCTCTTTCTATAAGCAATACTACTCCCTGCAGGGACTAACCCAAAGGGTACTCAAAGGAATGAAATCTGGCAGATGGATGTGTTCTACTTTATAGAATTTGGAAAAATTAAAATATGCACTCCACACCATTGATACTTATTCAGGTTTTCAGTGGGCAACTGCTTTAAGCTCAGAAAAGGCTGATTCATTAATCAAACATTTATTAGAAGTTATGGCCATCATGGGCATACCTGCACAAATAAAGGCAGATAATGGTCCAGCATATGTCTCTAAGAAAATGAAACAGTTTTTTTGCCTATTATAATGTAAAACATATCACATGTGTACCACACAATCTTACTGTCAGGAGGTTGTAGAAAGATCAAATCAAACTATAAAGGATATGCTAAACAAACAGAAAGGGGTGGAAAATACCCCCAGAAATAGATTACATAATGCTTTATTAACCTTGAATTTTCTTAACACTAATGAGAAAGGGACAGCAGCAGCAGAGAAACATTGGAAAGTAGAAAAGTCTTCTGAATTAAATCAGTAGGTCTATTTCAAGGCTGTGTTGACCTCACAATGGAAGTCTGGAGATGTTCTACATTGGGGAAGGGGATTTAGTCTTGTTTCCATAGGAGAAGAAAAACTATGGATACCATCAAAATTAATAAAGATTTGCTTTGAAATGACTGTACCAGCCAGCAAAGACAATACTGCTTGACTCCACTTGCAATCGAAGTCCACAACAGAAAGTTCAGCAGTGGCTTCCAGGAGCTTGGGGAAAGACAGAAGTTGTTCAATGGGTATAGCTTTTCAAGCTGAACAAATTCAACAGATATGTTACATAACTTTGCACATGTGGTTACAATAGTAAATTTTATGTCATGTGGTTTTTGCCACACATTAAAAAGGAAAAAAATGGGGTGGGACATTCTTGCTGTATAAAGAAAACCTGGATAACTTTCCGAGGAATTATGCTGAGGAAACCCCAGAAGGCTACATACTTTATGAATCTGTTAATAAAACATACTTGAACTAAAAAAAAAAAAAGATTTGCTTTGGAAAAGAGAAATCTCTTGAGAAAGAGAAATGAGAGCTCTTCCACAATGGTGACAACCATACAGGTAGTAAGGAAATCATCTAGGGTTGTGCCAGGGTTCTGCTTTTGTCTTTACAGGAAAATCCTCATCTTCAAAAATTCAAGAGATGCTGGATGTTTGGATGCTGACAGAAGGAAAAATAAGTATCAACTAAGGATCATCAAGAAAAAGGAATATGACTTGTAAGTACAGATGATCAAAACACACACACACACACACACACACACACATATATATATATATATGTGAATATATAGAGCAGCTTTGGAGTTAGACAATGGCTCTGTCCTTCTCTAAATCCAAGCATGTTGCTAAAAGAAAAATTCACAGTTTCTGTCTCATGTCAAGAGCCATCTTGTATAGGACAGAAAGAATAAAGAATTTAGAAAAATTTTACTTTTCTTCATACCTATTTTGCTTTCTATTGTACCTTTCATTGAATACACACACACATATATATCTGTGTAGGTTTTTATAAACAATGTTTAAGTTTTCCACAATGAACAATTAATTTCCTCACAGTAATCTTTGAAGTTTCCAGGAATAAGATGGGGCCCCACAACAACAACTCCACCTTGTTGATATGATGTCATGATGTTGATGGCACTACTATAAGTCTTGTTTTGGGTACCAGCTGCTCAAGATGGTTCCAACTTGGTTAGCTGAAATGGTGCACTTTTGATTTTTACAATGTTCTGGCCAGAACTCGAAATAGAAACCTCAGAAAAACCCTACTATATACTCAGAGACTACTTACAATTATACCAGAGAGTAATCTTGGAACTTAACCATCATTTTACTTTCACAGGATCCCATAGAAAGAACCTCCCCCCCATGACAGCTGGAAGTAATTCTAGAAGATGATATCCCTTCTCTCAATAGTGCATTCAAATCAGAAAAAACCCCCCACACCATGCCCCTGTCCCTGCCCACTTTGGAAGACTGACACATGTTTCCAACACTCATGGTGCGTGTACTTTGGGGGGATTTTTCTTTTAACTCAGCATGTACTGTGCATATTCTGTGGTGGTTCTATTGCTATAACTCAGCACTGATTATGCATTTACTATGGGAGTCTGACAGCTGTATTGCAGCATTCATGCTGATCTACTGTGTGAGGCTCAAGCCACTAATGCAGCGTTCATATTGAATGTATTTTAGTGAGCTCACAACTGCAGCCAAGTTCTCATTGTGAATGTATTCTGTGACAATTACCCCAAAATTCAAGTTGTATATACTGTGGTTGGTTCATACCAACAACCCTGTATTCATTGGGCATACACTGTGGTAGGCTTACAGCTGTAACCCAGGTTTGATTGTGTATGTACTTTTGGATGTGATTGCCTATTACCCAGAACTCATGGTGTATGTGCTGCAGTGGGCCTATGGCTGTAACACAACACTCATGCTACATGTTCTGTGGGTGACTGACATGTGTATCTCAGCTTCATAGTTTATGTACTGTGGTTGACTCATGACTATCACACATAGTTGATTGTGCATGCGATGTGGGAGGCTGATAACTGTATCTCAGAAGCAGTCATGTGAAAGTGAGCAATGATGAGTCAACATTCGCGGTGTATGTACTATGATGGAGACATGACAGTAACCAGCACTCATTGTGCATGGACTGTAGGAGGCTCACACCCATTTCCCAGTACTCATTTTGAGTGTTCTGCGTGATCTCCAACAAGTAACCCAGCACTCAGTGTACATACGCTGTGATAAGATGACAGCTGATTCCCAGAACTCATGTTGTAGGAACTCTGGGAGGCTGAAAAGTGTATCTCACCACTCATGGTACATGTACCATGTTGGACTCATGACTATAGCCCAGCACTCATTGTGCAGGTACTCTAAATAAATTTTCAAATTACATATGTACATGACTCTATTAAATACAAAATGATATTAATATCCTATAAAACAATTCAACATCTGATCTCCTACTCATTTGTATTTTCAGTATGAATACAGTAAAGTAAAATTTACTTTACTCAGACCTATGAAAACTATATTTGACAATTTGTCTTCCAATTGTTCTTCCAATAATTACCTACTAGGTTCTTAATACCACTAATACAAGAGAAGGTTCCACTATAAATTAGAAGCATACAAATTACAGTGGGAGATTTATAGTATTATATTCACATAAGGCATTATATTATGCAAAACAGGAATAGAAATTCAATACTTGCTCACAATTATGTAAATACGCAAAACAGGAAGTGAGAGAATAGCCTCACTTTATAATGTGTTTATATTCATGTGAAAATACTAAAGGTAGAAACTAGACTGCATTATCATTTTGTGGAAAAAAGGAATGTCTGTTTATTTAAGGAAATTGTTATACTAAAATATGGTAAAAGAACTCCCGTGTGTTCCTCTGCCATCTCCACATAGGTGGTCTAACTACAGAAATGGCTGAGAAATTTGTGTGCAAATTTCCTCTGACTCCTCACAAATCCCACACCCACAGACCTACCCCCAGTTAATGAGCTCATGGACCATCTGTCTATGGCTTTCTCTGACTACACAGCTTCTGCAGTGGACCAGACAAAGCCTCCCATCAGACAAACAACTGAAGAAAGCAGTTCTTTGAAAACCACATCACTTGTCATGGAGGGAGAGCCATTGACTAATCAGGGATTTGTAGGTTTGAGCAGCTTAGTGCTCCTCCTTAGTTCCACATCTAGTGGGGAGACCTCTTTGGCTACAAGTTTTTCAATCAGGTGGGATATTTTAGCACTGTTACTGAGTTTTCTTGCCTGAATCAACCGCTTCCAGATTAACAGCTTTGGTTCCATTTGTAGTATGTAGAGAATTTTTCCAGTTGCCTCATGCAAGGTAACAGTGGTATGCAGCACTATATACTTACTGTCTTGTCTGGTAGCAGCAGGAAGAGATCACACACACACACAGACACACACATACACACAGAGGGTGATTTTCTTTTTTAATTTTATAGTATTAACATATTTTTAATTTAAATATATTTTGGTCATATTATTCCCCTCTACCAACTAATAGCCCAGGTACTTATTGAAAAACGCAATAATGCTTGTTTAGAAAATACATACTAATAAAATGACTCCTAATGATATTTTTTGAAGACTTCAGGAATAAGAATATAGAGATGTAGATTCCTGAAATAAGAATATAGAAATAAAGAAATGCAAAGTTGTAAGCCTAAGAGAATGAGAGCAGATTGTCATCAGCTTTCTCATCAGCTTAAGGATTAACTGTTAACAGTAGGTTACTTTGCTGTACAACCCATTGCTCCTTCTGCAAACTGAGGGTCACCTTTCAGATAACCTCCTGGCCACCCCTGATCAGCAGTTGGTGTGAGCTGAGTCAACCTTTAAATGATGGGGTGTATGTGACTTTTTGATCACATGTGCGTTGTCCTATACCCTTCCCTCCTACATGAAACTGGCGGTATCAGGGAAGTGCAGAGCTTTGGCAAACACCATCAGGGAGTGCCAGGGAGAAACAAAGACCTAAAATACAAAACACCAGTTTAACTGAGAGGCTCTGTTAATGGAAATTGCAAAGAAGGGCAATTTGAATCTGAGTTTTACTTAAAGATTGTAAAAATTCCTTTGTTCATATCTAATGTTTGTTGTTTCTTGCTATAAAAGGGGGAGTTCAGAA
Source organism: Chionomys nivalis (assembly GCF_950005125.1). Taxonomy (NCBI): domain Eukaryota; kingdom Metazoa; phylum Chordata; class Mammalia; order Rodentia; family Cricetidae; genus Chionomys; species Chionomys nivalis. Next base: position 51,868,855 of record NC_080107.1, read on the forward strand.
ACCATCATTGCCCATAGTCTTACAAGTCTACCTCTGGGCTGTGGTCTCAGTTAGCTGATAAGCTTTTTGTGTCCCGTGGAGATTTGTTTTTAATTTTAATTTGTTTTAGGGAATAAAATTTGCTTCTAGTTTAATAGACTTTGATGGTCTGTCCCTCATATTGCACAATCCCCGTGGACCCAAAATTTTTGATTCCAAAACCCAGGATCACACAAATCTGATTATGGGATAACACCCCAGTTTCCGACAAACTCCAACAAGTACTGTTTTTACTAATTGTTAAGTTTCTGTGTTTTATCTGGTATATGCTATCCAGACAATCTGGGACTCAAAGGAGATCAAGCTGAGGCTTCTAATCTCTGAGCTGGAGGAAAACGAGGAATGCTCCAAGTCCTCCTCTGATGAATGGCTCGTTAGGACACTTCGGATTCGGCATAGGATCACGTGACCCAGAGCATTGCATTACCCATCTGCTGGCTTTATGTCTCCTTGTTCTTTTTTTCTTGTTGTCTTGTTTTATTGTCAGTCTCCTTATTGTGGTTGTGTGTGAAGTAGTTTCCACTATGGGAAAAGCTTCTTCTAAACCAAAGGTTCCTCTGTTCTTTTCGTTTCTCATTTCCAGGACTTCAAGGATGCTGCTGTGATCTTTGCTGCCCATGTGAAACCAGGGTGACTCAAGACCTCATGCTCCTAAGAGTGGACAGACTTTGGGTTGACTGGCTTCCTGCAGGCTCCTTTGATACTAAACTTATTCTTAAAGTTCAGTATGTTGTTTTCAGCCATCCAGGTCAGCAGGACCAAGAGCCCTATTTTGTGGTTTGGTGTTACTTTCTGATCCACTCCACTCATGGATAAACCCCTTCTTCCTTCCTCAGAAAATGAGACTAATTCTTCCTGTCCTACTGAAGAAATCAAAAGAGGAAACTAAGGGACCTAATACTCCTGCAGTTTTGCCTGTGCCATCTTCTCTTGAATGGGCCTTTCTTCCCCTTTGCTATCACCCTTGGCTTCACAGAAGGGTAAGGAACCCCCTATTAAGAGACAGCACAGCTGTTGACTCTACTGTCACACTTACCCTAAGTTTTCTGTTCCCCTGTGTAGCATTTCTGCCTTTCCTGAGCCTTCTGCTCCTCTGTGGAGCACTTCTGCCTCACCATCTTCCTCCTGTCACTCCCTTCCTTCAGGGAAGTGGCAGGTAGTGCTGTCTACTGATGTTCCTCTCTGTACTGTGGGACCCCCTGAGGAGAGAGGAAATTGCAATATTTCCTAGGGTAGTGAACAGCTAAACATTTATCTCCAGATTTTAGTTGGTGGTTTCTGAGCAGCCGCTAGGCAGCCCACAAATTTGTAAGTCAAGTAGAGCAGGAAAAGGATATGTCACCAGGAGCATTTCTTTAGTGCTTGATGGAAGTTTATCTCACCTACACTGTATTGAATCTGGAATCAGAAGGCCATCAAGTGCCTTTAGTGGCTTTTGTCCACTAAACAGCCCCAGATATCAGGAGGAAGTTTCAGTGGCTCAAAAGATTTAAAGGTATAATTCTGGCTAAATTGATTGCTGTAGCCACTAAGGTTTTTAACAACAAAGAAGCACCTGAAGATCAGCAAATTCTGGGGCTGGCTAAAGTCTTACTGGCAGATAAGAGTTGTGGGCCTGATGGGCAGAGAGAACGTAGGCTTTTCCAGGTACCCCAGGGGCAAGGAGATGATAAAGGCCATGTGAACCTTCTCCTCAGAATGATTCAATGTGCTTATTGCAAGGGAAGGGGCCATTGGGAGAAGAAATGTCCTCAAAGAAAGGACAAAAGAGCCTGTAATTGGCAGGTCCAGACTGAAGTGGGTGGGCTTTGAAGACTCTCCTCAAGACCTGGGTAAGCCTAAAAGTAGAGGGGCAACCTGTTGATTTCTTAGTGGACACTGGTGCTCACCATCTGGTGTTATAGATTTCACTGGGTGGCCCTATAACCATGGACCACAAAAGAGACCATGGATTTGGGAAGGAAGAAAGTTATGCCTTCCTTCATAGTTATCCCTAAATGCCTCTATCCCTCCTGGGAAGAGACTTAGTGACCAACATGAAAGTCCAAATTAATTTCACTGGGAAGGGGATAATAATATGATTATGGCCCAAAGTTTATGCCTTATGCCTGGACTAGCATAATAATACAGGCTCTTTTCACAGACTTACTTTAGAGGTATCTCTTCTAATTATTTATTTTTTGTTTTTTATTTTTTTTTTTGGTTTTTCGAGACAGGGTTTCTCTGTGGTTTTGGAGCCTGTCCTGGAACTAGCTCTTGTAGACCAGGCTGGTCTCGAACTCACAGAGATCCGCCTGCCTCTGCCTCCCAAGTGCTGGGATTAAAGGCATGCGCCACCACCGCCCGGCCTCTTCTAATTATTGAACTCCAGAGCTCCATCCCAGAAGTGTGAAGAGAAACTAACTCACTGGGGCTAGCAATCCAACAGCCCCCAGTTGTAGTTGCCATAAAAGCCAATGCCCAACCGCTCAGTGTGAGGCAGTACCCCATGACTCTAGAAGACAAATTGGGCATTAATAAACATATTAACCATCGCCTGGAACATGGATTCCCAGTACCTAGCCAGTCTCCATGGAACACCCCGTTTCTGCCAGTTGAGAAGCCAAGGACCCATCAATATCGACGAGTGCAAGATCTTAGGGAGATTATCAAACAGGTTGAAGACATTTACACTACAGTTCCTAACCCCTATAATCTCCTATGCTCCCTCACTCCAGAGCTCCAAGTGTAGTCAGTTCTAGACCTTAATGATGCCTTCTTCAGCCTAACTAACCTTGGAAGCCAAGGGTCAACCACTCTTTGTCTTCGAATGACATGACCTAGATGGGCTTCAGTGGACAGCTCGCCTGGAGCTGTCACAAGAATTCAAAAATTACCTAATTATCTTTGATGAAACTCTACATTGGGACTTGAGGATTCTTGGACCTCACACCTTGAGATAAGTCTCATCCAATATGTTGATGATCTTTTGATTGCTTCTAAGGACCAAGATTCTTGCTTATAGGCAACTAGAGACTTACTGCAGACTTTATGCCAATTGGGGTACAAAGTGTTGGCTAAAAAGGCCCAGATCCGTGTCCCAGGATATATACTGAAAGAAGGTAAGAGACGGCTGTTGCCTGCTCAAAACTATTCTGAACATTCCAGCCCCCCAAAACCCGGGGATAAGTTCAGGAGTTTTTAGGCTCAGCTGGATTCTGCTGGCTCTGGGCACTAGGATTTGCTGAATTTGCAAAACCCTTATATGTTGCTACCCATGAGGCAGAGGAACCCTTCTTCTGGACTGGGACTCAAGAAGAAGCTTACAGAGCCACAAGGAAAGCTCTGCTAAAGGCCCCCACCTTAGCTCTGTCAGACACAAATAAGCCCTCCCAACACTACCAGGCTGTGCTCCTAAACCCCCTTGCATTAGGGTTCCTTCTGAGCATCTTGCTCAACCCACTGACCTTGCTGCTGCCTAACCCAGAATTTGATGTCTTCCATGACTGCACAGAGATACTTCAGCAAGCACATGGAAGCTGACTGTGTGCCCAAATCCAGATCTCATGCATTTCACATGCGGCGACAGCAGTTTTATTGGAGAAGGAACCAGGAATGCAGGGGTAGATTCTCTGGGATTGCGAATTGTAGTCTTTTTTTTTTTTTTTTCGGTTGCTTTATGTCTAAAAGTCACTTATAAATGACTACATGTGATATTTGTCTTTCTGGGCCTGGGTTACCTCACTCAATATGATACTTTCTAGATCCATCCATTTGCCTGCAAATTTCAAGATGTCATTTTTTTTTTTGCTGTGTAGTACTCCATTATGTAAATGTACCAAATTTTCTTTATCTTTTCTTTGTTTGAGGGGCATTGAGGTTGTTTCCAGGTTCTGGCTATGACAAATAATGCTGCTATGAATATAGTTGATTAGAAGTCCATATATATACCCAAAGTGGTATTGCTGGGTCTTGAGGAAGATTGTTTCCTAATTTTCTGAGAAATCCCCATACTGATATCCAAATGGGCTGAACCAGTTTTCACTCATCCCAGCAATGGAGGAGTGTTCCCTTTACCCTACATCCTCTTCAGCATAAGTTGTCATCAGTGTTTTTGATCTTGGCCATTCTTACAGGTGTAAGATGGAATCTCAGAGTTGTTTTGATTTGCATTTTTCTGATGGCTAAGGATGTTGAACATTTCCTTAAGTGTCTTTCAGCCATTTTAGATTCCTCTGTTGGGAGTTCTCTGTTTAGATCTGTACTCATACTCAATTTTTTATTGAAATATTTGTTCTTTTGATGATCAGTTTCTTGAGTTCTTTGTATAATTTGGAGATCAGTCCTCTGTCTGATGTGGGGTTTGTAAAGGTCTTTTTCCATTTTGTAGGCTGTTGTTTTGTCTTCTTGACCATGTTCTTTGCTTTACAGAAGCTTCTCAGTGGGACCATTCTTATGGATACATGAATATAATTGACTGAGAACAAGGTTAAGCCTGTCTTCATTGTCTGGTTCTTGTTTCATCCCATGCAGTCTCATCCATGTCCATGACATGACACCATTCGAAATTATGCAATATAATCAAGGTTAAAACGATCAGAGACCAAATTGATAGACTACTTTTATCCTTCCAAACTTCAAAATGGTGAGCAACAGAAAATAATCTAGCATATGTAGTTATCATAGCGCACTAGGGTTTGGGGATGCAGTAATATTTCTATTGTACTACTTTGTGCAGTCATAGCATCTCTGTTCATCCCTAAAATATTTTTGAAAGTAAAAGTTTGTCTTGATAAAAGCAGATGAGGGCTAGGTACATGTCATTTTGTCAGTTATGTCATGAGCCTCAGAACTGTGACATCACAGTGGTCTGTCACCTTGACTACTGCAGACTCCTCAGACTTCAGTAGTTGGTCTGCCAACTGCTGTAGCTATCTGTGGTGTTTAGTGCCAAGGAGACAAAAAAAAGAGTATTTCAAGTCCATTGAAAGGCTTTCCCTTCCAGGCTCTGCTGAAAAGGTATGCTAATACCCACTCTGATCCTTAAGATGGACTGGTGTTCTCAGGAGATGTCCTATCTTCTTCCTCCAGATTATGTGAACTAATTCTTACACTTCGGCTCCAGCTTTACGGAAGTCTACTTAGAATAATAATGTTAAGTGCTGTCCCCTAAAGAAAGGAGACATTACATGTCAGGGGACCAATGCTCTGGACTACATGAACTACACTGCATAGATTAATGGTATCTTTAATGTAGTAATTCATCCTCTCCAAGTTGTGTATGAGTGTATATTTTTTATCCTCTGATTTTGATGATGTCTGCAAATTTGTAACTTGTACCTAATTAAAGAATTTTCCTAGTTCAGCCTCTTTCTTGGCACTGTAGAATTTATATTACCCTGACAGTTTACACAGACATTAGTGCTTCAGCACTTGGAAACAGTAGACTACCGTATACTCCACACTCTAAAAGTTGCTCAATTTCCTGCTGCCACCAAAAATGGCAAGGTGCGTTATTTTATTTTTTTTTTCCTTTTCTCTTTGGTTTTTTGAGACATGGTTTTTCTGTACTTTTGGAGCCTGACGTGGAACTAGCCATTTTTTTTTTAAACTTATGGGAAGTAACCTACATACTATTAGTTTTTTTTTTATCTTTTTAAACCAAACAACCATTTTTTCTCCAATAAAAATTAAGTTAATGACTTTTAAGTAGTATAATGACTATTATTCACAGGAAAGTAAGTGTGACCCATGTTATTGTGTTAGGCTTTTAGTGTCTCCTGCCTTGTAGAACTTGAAAAAAACAAATCAAGAAACAGTAGGAAATGGCTAAGACCTGAGAAGGAGAGACCCACTTGTTTGCACACTCAGAAATCATATAAAACACTAAAGTGAAAGTCACAGTTTATATGCAAAGGACATGGTAGAACCAGTGCAGGCCATGCATGCTGCCTCAGTCACTGTGAGCTCAGATGTGCACTGGTAATGTTGATTTAGAAGGTCTCGTTTTCTTGGTGTTCTCCATTCCTCTGACTCTTACAGTCTCTCTGCCTCTTCTGCAGGATTTCCTGTTCCCTGAAAGGACAGTTTTGATGGAGACCTCACTCTTAAGGCTGAGTGTTCCAAGGTCTCTCAGTCTCATTCTAATGTCTGTGTGTGGGTCTCTGTGATTGTTCTAATTTTCTGTAGTGTGTGTGTGTGTGGGAAGCTTCTCTGGTGGCAGCTGCACAAGGCATTTATCTAATAGCATAGCAGATTTCATTAGTAGTCATTTTATTACTACATTATTTTAATAGAACAGCAATATTGGATTCTCCCCTTGGTCCCTGGGCTATCTAGTGTCAGGTTCTTGTTCACCCAGACTGTGATGGTTATTGGTTAAATACTATGGAAATGGTCTAAGTCAGATCAAATATTGTTTGTTTACTCTCACAAGTTTTGTGCTTTGTACCATTGCAGGTTAAGACACCACTGTGGATCTAAAGGCTGGTAGCTGACTTGGTGTTTACATTTATCTTTTGGTAGTGTGCAACAGAGATGCTTGATCAAAGGGATGAAGGCTCTGTGTAGGCATCAGCTCAACTTCTGTATCTTCAATGAGTTGTGTAGCTGTTTTCCTTAGGTATGGGACCTTGTGATCAGTTTTTAGAGAAAAATTTAGAGCCTCGGTAAAAGCCTGGGTTCCTTGGAGATTCCAAAGGGAACATGGCAATCTTTTGGCCAGCAACTCATTTAGATGCAACTGATTGTGGTACAGGAAGCATCATTTGGTGACAAGATATGGACAGTTGAGTCTTCTTTGCTTCTATTATCTGGCAGTTGCATTTAGATAGTCTTCATCTGTATATATATGTTAAAGTCCAATTGTACATCTAATGAGAAGATTATATGACTTTTTTCCAGTTTGTTTATATGGTAGATCACATTTATCAATATCCATGTGTTAACCATCCATGCATTTCTGGAATAAAGCCTTCTTAGTCATGGGGGATAATCTTTTGGTTATGTTCTTGGATGCAGTTAGCAAATATTTTATTGAGTATTGTTGCAAGTATGTTCCAAAGGAAAATTGCTCTGCAATTATCTTTCTTTCTTGGGTCTTTATGTTGTTTGGGTATCAGGGTGTGGCTTCATAAAACAAATTGAGCAGTGTTCCTTCTGTTTCTATTTTGTGGAATAATTTGAGGAGTATTAGTGTTAACTCTTCTTAGATGTTCTGGTAGAATTCTGTGATATAACAATATGGCCATGAACATCTTCTTTGGGAGACTTTGAAAGACTGTTTCTAATATACTACAAGTTACAAGTTTGTTTAAATTATGTATCTGACCTTGATTTAACTTTGGTAAGTTGTGTGTATTGTGGAAATTAGACATTTCTTTCATATTTTCCAATTTAGTGGAGTAAGATTTTAAAAGTGTCTCTTTATGGTATTTCGAATTTTCTTAATTCTGATATTCTTTTTCTCTTAATTTGGATAGGGGTTTGTTACTCTTATTTTGTATTTTCTGATAACAAACTTTATTTAATCTATTTTTCATACTTCGATGTTTTTGTATTTTCTTAATTTCAGTCCTATGTTTATTTTTGGGCATCTACTTCTTTGTGTGTGATTTCATCTTTTTATTCAATAGCTTTGAGTAGAGTTACCAAGTTACTATTATTAGATTTCTCCAAGTTATTATGTAGGCACATAGTGCTGTGAACTTGTCTCTTAGAATTACCTACATTGACTTTTAATGTAAGAATGTTATTCACAGGATATCATTATTTTCACATTTCTATCAAATGGTTTTGAATACATATGTAATGCCGTAATTTTAAAACTCTGTGTTCTGCACAGTCATATGCACAATTCTAACTTGGATATATAGTTACTAAAGACACAAAATACCTAGAACCTCTTCCTCAAGCCTTAACTACCTGCTCCTAGGTTGTTTATCTACAGTAACTTTACAATTATTATTGCTGCCCATATGAACTTACGATAATTCATAATGCTCTAAGGAAACATTGCTTCAATTTAGTCATCCTATTCCTTTCAGAGAGGTCCATTTGTAACTCTGCTTCCCAAAATTCTGCATGTGGGTATCAATTTCTTTAAAATAAGATAAGCTGTGTTCTTCAAAATTCTTTAACATCTTCAAAAATCTATATTCTGCTCTTTCATACTTTTGGCATTTGTTGCAGTAGCAACAGCTCAATCCCAGGGCTATGAATATGAACTATATGTGTAACAATTGTCAGAATCTTAATCACTGAAAAAAGCAGTGATAAGCTTCAATTCTATCTGCAGTAAGCACAGGTGGACTTCATAGCTCCTGCACTCAGGTGGAACAGGTAGGTCAAGGATATGATAGGGCTGCATTCTTCTTGGAGACTCAGAAAGATTTGATTCTTGGATCATTCAATCAGTCTGACTAAATCAGATTATTGCAGAGAGAATGTTGTGTGGAGCTGTGGGCCTGCTTTTTGTCCTGCCCAGCTCCTGGCCACCTGCACGGCTAGCTTTATACCTGAAATAATTACATGGAAACTGTATTCTTTTAAACACTGCTTGGCCCATTAGCTCTAGCCCTTACTGGCTAATTCTCATATCCCGATCAACCCATCTCTAATAATCTGTATAGCATCAGTCTTACCAGGAAAGATTCAGCATGTCTGACCTGGTGGCTTGCTTCATTGCTTCTGCCCCTGAGAGGAGCTGCCCTGCATCTGAGCTCACTTCCTCTTCTTCCCAGCATTCTGTTCTGTTTACTCCACCCACCTATGTTCTAACCTATGAGGGCCAAGCAGTTTCTTTATTATTTAACCAATGACCTTCCTCCATCATTTCCCCTTCTTCTGTTTAAACAAAAAAGGAAGGCCTTAACTTTACATATAGCAAAACAGTTATCAAGTAAGAATCACAGTTACAATATTTACATCTATTTTATCTTTATCATAACTAAGGAAAACTATATCTATCTATTCTTCAACTCCATCAAAGACTCCAGAAGGATATAATATTACCTAAGTAAATGAGAAGTAAGCAACTTACAAAACTCTAGAAATCACAGAGACATCTCGCCGCCTGGACAGTCACCCAAAGTTCCTCTGTACCGTTGGGGCATCCATCTTCGGCCTACAGGTCCATAGTATCCAAAGACATTTCCATGAAGCAGGAAATTTCAAAGGCAGTTCAGTCACTATCTGCTGTGTCCTGCAGAATGTCTCGCAGACTCCTTCATGAATCAGGAACCCCGAAAGATCATCTCACCTTTAGGCAAGTTCAGCAGTCCTCTCTCTCTGCAGGTTCTCTGTGTCCAGTTTATGCAACAGTCTAGGCAAGAGCAGTTTCTTGCCCAAATGGCTATCAAACTCCATAAGAATCCTCTTCGATGCCCATCTTCCTCTTGAAGTAGATTGGTGCTGCCAGGAGCAGATGTGTCTCATTGTCATGAAAAACCCTAAGTTATTAAAACACTTAAAATGCCATATTTTATAATCTTTGAAAGATGTGAAGAATGCCTATCTAAAATATATCTATGTACATCTAGAAAATCTAACTAACATGACTACAAGCTTGACTATTATTGATAATTATCCATTAACAACCTATATACATTTTTAAATGAACTACACAATCACAATACCTTAATCAAGGTCAGAAATACATATACCTATAACAAAATTGACCTTAAAATCTATAGCAATGCAAATTATTCATACCTATATCATCTCTCCCTTTAAATGTAAAAGAACATTTATAAACAATATTTGGGAATATGGACGTAGTTATTTCTCTCCAAACTGCTTCCTGCTGAATGGCAGCGCTGTTATTCGGGTCTTTTATGGGATAACCTGTCTGCTAGGTTCATCTCAGTGGGCAGTTGAGCAAAGTAATTTTCTGAAGGTGTTCACAGCAACCTTTCAGGAGGGTGTGGTCTATCATACCATATTGAAATAGAAGAAATCCACAGGGTCTCATCCTCTGTGAAAACAAAAGAAGAAACTCTTCCAAAGTATCATATCCTTAGATCCAAATTCTGAAGTCAAGGTATTTTGAAAATATCTATCTTGGATTAGTTCAGCAGCATTTATAAACAAATATCTTTTAGCATCTGTTGCTCCTTCCTCAGCATTCAAACAATTCAAAGAGAGCATAATAGCATACAGTATCAGGATTCTCTGTGTATTTTTCACCTTTGTGCAGCTTTATTTTAACTCTATTTTGTTTACTTTTACTTTTTGAGATAGGTTTTCTGTATATCTTTGTTCTGGAATAACTCTGTAGACCAGGCTGTCCTTGAACTCTCAGAGATCCTTTTGTCTCTGCCTCCCAGGCATTGGGATTAAAGGCGTGTGCTACCACACCCTGAAGTCACAGAGGTCAATCTCCCTCTGCCTTCCAAGTGTTGGGGATTAAAGGTGTGTCCTACCACACCCAACTACTCTCTTTCTACCTTTGTTTTTACTTTAAGAACTTTAACTTTTAGCCTGCATATATTTTTAACACACTGTAAACCATTTAGAAATTTTCTTTGCTTTTGAATCTCCCTTTACTGTATCTCTCTCTCTTTTTCTGACCACATGAGCCTTTAAATTACTGAGCAATGTGGGTAGGACTAAAGCCGTGGCTTTGCCAGCTAAATCTAGCCCATTCCTTAGCTTTCCAGCCTCATGGCGGAGGTACCGGCTGTAGCTATGTTTATCACCACAACTCTGTAGCGTTTCAAGGTCCTTGCCAGCAAACAAGCTACAACACTCAAATGCTCTCTCTGTAGCTGATCTCCTGCCTCAAAGAGTCAGAGTTTGCCCCGGCAGGATAGCCCAGAAAGTCAGCATTTTAAAACAGCACAACTTTTTTCCTGCTACTGCTGAAAGCAAACAAGCATTCAGTCGGCTTTTATCAATACCATTTAAGTGTTTCGTTGACTGGACCTCTTAATGAGCAGCAGGGTTTTGCAGCTAAAGCTGAGTCAGGAAGCCTCTCTTAGATGAGAGTGCTTGCTTGCCTCTAGCAAGCAGAGCAGACCCAAAACATTGCTGCTAACAAGAAAACATGCTTTATTCTTTCCCAAGTTTTCTCAGACTTTCTGTGGATATAGTCGTCCACACGTTGGGGGCCATTCTGTAGTGGGAGCTGCGGGCTGTGTTCCTGCCGCCCCAGCTTCTGGTCGTCCGGCTAGCTTATGCCCCAAAATAACAACACACAAACTGTATTCTTTTAAACACTGCTTGGCCCATTAGCTCTAGCCCTTACTGGCTAATTCTCATATCCCGATCAACCCATCTCTAATAATCTGTGTAGCATCAGTCTTACCGGGAAAGATTCAGCATGTCTGACCTGGCGGCTTGCTTCATTGCTTCTGCCCCTGAGAGGAGCTGCCCCGCATCTGAGCTCACTTCCTCTTCCTCCCAGCATTCTGTTCTGTTTACTCCACCCACCTATGTTCTAACCTATGAGGGCCAAGCAGTTTCTTTATTATTTAACCAATGACCTTCCTCCATCAAGAGAATGGTCACCTGGGGGATGTGCCTTCCTCAGGGAAGCTGTACTTCTCCACAGTCTTTCCATTCCACTTCAGACAACAATTTCAAGGTCAATAATACTGTTCTTCAAATCTGACTTTTTCTAGAGTGACAGCTGTCTGACTCTACCTGAGTAGATGTCTCTGATTTATACTATCTCAGTGATGAGAAAGGAGCTGATGGGTTCCAGGACCATAATGCCAGCGACATCTGCATGATGTCTGTCCCAACTGACACATTCATAGTTTGGAAGAATCAGGGATCTGAGATCTTTGATGAAAATTCTTCATTTTATGTTCTTTTACACTGGTATTCCCATCATTCCACAGGTACTGTTCTCTTTGGCTTAATGTTCTCAATGACTTACATGTTGCCACTCCACTGGTGAAGTCTCAAGAGTTACATGCTTTGGACTTGCTGTAGTTTTTGACACAACTATTGTGCACTACTTGTAATCTGGCCATTTCTCTTCTCTCAGTGTGTTTGCTGATTCTTTTACCTCCAAGCTGTATTATTCTTCAAATTCCAGGTCTTCAATCTGTTCTTAGCACAATTTCCTAAATGTATTCATCCATTATGTATCCTTAAAAATGGTTACTGATTGGAGCCTGCTACAAGAACCAAGACTTCATCATTAATTTCATGTAACTCCCCAACTTTTGTGTTAGGTTATTTTGTTGACTATTGACTCTCTGTTCTGTTAGTGTTTGGCCTGTATCAGGAAAAGCCTCTCTACTGCAATGGAAACTGTCAATGAGAAAGCCTCAACTGGGGAGATGAATATTCAATACCTGGTGTCCCATGGACCAGTGGAGCTCAGACGAGGCTGTAGCAGCAAGAAGTGTCACCTGCATTTGTACAGAGACTTCTTGGTTGTGACTAATAGTCGGTATGTATTTTCTTCATGTTTTACTGATTTCACAGAGTGTATTATTTCCAGCCCATACTGTACAACAAATCAAAAGGATTTTTACCATTCTGTGCTTACAAATATTTTTGTTCTTATTCATTTAACATTATGCTAAGGTCTTATTCTGTCCTGTGCTCCTACAGAAAATCCAGTCAATCTACTGGATCATTAGTGATTAGTGAAAATGACAGTAATCCCACCACTTTGGAAAGTTTTTTCTCATAGTCAGGTAGATCTGGTTATTAAGAGGAAGAAACACAGTAGGCATCCTACGAACAACTGTTTCGTAAAATGTCATGGTATGGTACATTTTATATACCATGTAACTGTAGATTTATTGGTAGTGAGTTTATGTAATTTGTGCCCTCACATAAACATACAGTCCCAATAGAAAGGCTGATTGTTCTTGGAAGAAAAGGAAGCCAAGGCTTTTTGAAGGAGAGTTGTTTTTCTGCGTGGTGTTCCCAAACAGAAACTTTAGGAGACAGATGATGAACCAGAGAGGCCCAGCAGTTCTGAGATGTGCTTGGCTATTAGATTGTCTGGTTCCATCCATGTCTGTGGTGCTCTGGGTTATTATAGCCATTATGGTACTGCCTGATCTAGAAATTGGGCAAATAGAGATCAGGTGATATTATTTGAAGACTAATTATTTTCAAAGATTCTTGATAAGTTACAAGTGCCCATGAAGTACATAAAAACAGAATTATGACCTTGGCTTTAACACAATTTATTTGCGTAGGTTTTGAGAAAGTATTTTAGTGAATTAAGGGAAGTTTTTAAAATGATGTTTTCCTTGACTTATAAGAAAAACTTTCAAAGCACTGTTTCAAATACACAGTATAATTTAAAGTTAGTATTCAATGTTCTGAAAATATAGACCGTAGATGTTTACAAATGTGGAAAGGGTATATACAGAACCTCTGCTAGGTAAGCTTCCTTCAGCCTCTGCTTTGTTAAGGTGCATTTGTTCATTTGCTGAGCTGTGTCTGCAGTGGTAGAGATGGGTGAGTCCTCCTTTTCCTGGGTTAGGAAGAATTAGGTCTTTCTGTTAGCCCCACTGCTCCTTTGTTCAAGAAGCAAACTAATAAATCTTCTCTAATTCTCATTTTAGATGTAAGATAAACTTCAAGATAAAATACATCATCCAGCTGGCTGCCCTGTGGATGAGGGAATGTGTGGTCACTGACTTTGTAGGCCCCAGTCAGGCCAGAAAATCCATTCTCCTGGGATGGCGTATGGAGAATTTTGTGGCCACCTTTCGGTAAGACCTATAGCTTGGCCTTTTGCTGACATGCATGATCTGGTGTGGAAGAACAAAGTCAATTGTCTAATGAAGAGTTTACATTGGATATTTTTGGAGTGTTTAAGAGAGAGATTAAGTTTTCTTAAATTGTGGGCATCAGCTTTCTATACGTTATGTTGGGTTTTATAGACATATAACTGAATAATGGGCATTTGTAGCAATGCCTGGCACCCATTGCATTTCATGTTTGCAATAATTTCTCTCATAATACTTAGTCTAATTAGAAGTAGTATCAATGTACTTGTGCATTTTGGGAGTTAGGAGGATGGCCTAACACATCAGATGAAATTGGTCTACACTAAAACACTTGTGGGAATTAAGGGAACAACTCTAGTAGAACAAACATAAATTATTATAGACTTTGAGGAAAAAAGAAAAGAAACCTAGCTATGTAGAAAGTTTAATAGAATTTCTGTGTGACTTAACAGCTCCAGTTCTGTGTGTAGACCCATGAAAATGGCGGTACACCACCACACACAAGTCTGTGAATAAAATTAACTCACAGCATGGATTCACAGCTTCCAAAAAGAGTCAAAAAACCTAAGTATTCAGCCATTGAATGTACAAAAGGAACATGGAGTAGTGTGTAGGAGAAGAATGAGAGTAGTGAACTCACTTAGGGATAATTTATGATAAGGAAGATGTTCCTGGCATAATCATGCTAGTGACAGCTATTGTGGGAGAAGACATATTGTCACTCTTAATCAGTTATATGCTGTGTGTGATTCAATTCACTTTCAAGAAAGTTAGGGACAAATTTATCCTCCAAACACTTTTCTTACCAGTACTAAAATCAATGATGAGGTAGCCTACAGATGATCAGGAATGAATCATGTTAATGGTCCTTGGTGAAGAATGAAAACTCCATGAAGTATTTAACCTAATGTTTTTGCCTTTTACCTAAAATAGTAAAATAATGTGCCTGATATTTCTGTAAAATACATTATATCTCCTTAAAGTTTCCATCCATATTTAAATTTCTTGAAATATGATTTAATTTAATACAAGTAATGTATTTTTGTGTGAAAAGATACTCAACCAGTGGGACTGCTTTGAGACAGCTGCCCATTTAACTATAGGGAACCTGAGACTTAGAGAAGTTGTCTTGCCTGCTTGAGATTAGAAAGCTTGGACCATGCTGTCACTTGCCATCACTGTAAGGTCATCTGGAAATGACAGGTCTGACAGAAACCCTCATAGGAGAAGACTTCCTATATCTTTACACATGTTGCTAACTATTGGACAGTAATATTTTGGTCATGATACATATCCTTAAATCGAGCAATTAATATTTTGCTTAATTAAGTGTTCTTACTTTTTATATTGCAGTTCTTCAGCTCAAAAAAGAGAGTGGTGCAATTTGCTTCAGAGGTAACATATTTTAATTTTTTTAATTCAATATGAAAGAATGAGATTCTCAGCAACCCTTTTTCTTTTTATATCTTTGAGAATCTCAAGTTTTAAGCATATAATTGAAAATTTTACCTACCCACCTCTTCCCAGATCCAGCCCTTTTCCTATTGACTAAGCATTGTGTCCTTTTTCATAATAATACATTCTAATCATATTTTTCCTCCCCATTTCCTCCCAGATTTTCCCTATGTACTCAGCTTTAGGTTCCTTTTTCCTCTCTTTCTCTTTCCAAACAAACAATTCAAAACCAAGAAACAATCATTTCAGCCAAAATAGGTACACACACTCTACTACATAAACAAAAACAAAACAAGCAAAAGGCCATGAAGACAAAATGCTAAAACAAAGTAAAATGATTGAGTGTATTTTTTTTTGTGTGTGAATATATATTTTCATATCCTTGAATAGAAAACCAGAAGAAACTGCTGAATTGTACTAACCTTTGGTAAACACTCAGGTGGAAGACATGTTAGGAGGTACCAGTTCCAGCCCTTTCCTTTTTTTCCCCAAATTTGAAGGATCTATGACACGCAATACAAGTTAACAACTGACCAATGCACTCAACTCCAATTCATCTATCAAGCTATTTGTTTTAGTTTCTAAGACAAGGTCTTTGGTAGGCCAGGTGGACTTTGAATTCCTAATCTACCTGTCTCTACCTTCCCTCTCGTGTGATGAAGTTGCCTAGGCTCAAAACTCTCCTCAGCCAATGCATTTCAGACAAAGGGCTCGAGAGCACAGCCGGGTGTGGGCACTGCCAGCAGCTATCTGCAGGGCTGTGGTGTGGAGGGGCCAGGCTGTGCAGGCCCAAACAGAAGCACAAAGCTGAATGCCTTTTCACTAGGAAAAGTCTCTTGCCATCTACAGGGAAAACCCTGAGGACAAGATTTTATTCTTTGTAGAAACAAAAGTCCCACCCCAGCTTCCTCTCTTGTCCGCATCCACGTCAAATAAAGAGCTGCTCCCTTCAGAGGGGTGACAGCAGTCCTGGTGACAATGGAGATGAAGAACTTGCTAGAAGTCCTCCGTCCCACGCCCTAGAGTCAGCTGTCATCCTCTTCCTCTGACTCTCCCTCAGAGGCAGACGCACTTTCAGGCAGCTCACTGTCCATCTGCTGGAATCTCCCAGACTCGGCATCCCACATGTATTTGATGGTCACCTTGAATTCAGCCATCTCATACCCAAAAAGCTTCAAGACGCGGGCCTGCTCTGGAGTCAGCACATCGCCCTCCTTGCACACCTCATAGTCAGACAGCAGGGTCACCACACCTTTCTTGAGGGCAGTGGGCAGGCCCAGCTGCCTCAGCTGTGGTTCCATGGAATGAGGGAACTGCTTCAGGGGCCCTGGATCCAGGCTCACAGTTAAAGTTGCTTTGTTCCCAGCTAGAGCAAAATCCATTTCTGTATACTTTGTGAACCACCCGTTCACTTCCTCCTTTGTGCGGTTGGTAAAGAGGAGCCCAACTTCACCTCTCAACTTCTTGCTGACCTGATGTAGGTTGTCTTTGTATTCGTCAGATGGGCTTCGCCCCAAGGCCACCATCATCACCTTGTTTTTGCCAAAGAACATCTGGCTGTGCTTCCAGGCATTTCGGATGTCCTTCAGCTTGTTGTTCCTCATGTTGGCCACAGAGAAGATGAAGATGTACTTGTATGTATCCACACATTTCCGAAGCTCTTCTATCAGGTTCTGCTTCAGTTCCAAGCCTTTCTTGGTAGTTTTTGTTAAGGAAACTTTCTTGTCTCGCTTAGATTTGGGCATCGCTCTGGAGACACGTGCGGCGGAAGACCGGACGGCCCTTGAGTGTATTTTGTAATGGCCAACTGCTCCCTGCCATAGGTCCTGTCCTAGTGTGTGGTCGATACTCTCACTAACATTCCACTGGAGAAAATTTGTTCTCCTTTTGCCAGTTGGTGCAAATAGTAGTCAGTTTTCTGGTTATGGATGGGAGTTTGTATTCTTCTTAGTCCTGACACGCAATCATGCTTAAACCAGTGTAGGTCTTCTGCCTGCTCTCTCTCACTGTCTATGTGTATTCGTGTTGTGATGGGTTCTTGAGTCATCTATCACCTCTGACTCTCTCATCCCCATAAATCCCTGGGCCATGAAGGGAGGAAGGCCTTGCTCCAAAGTTGTCTCATTTTCTGCACATTTTCTAGTTGGACATCTCTTTCTTACAATATACTTAAGGAAGAAGCTTTTTTGACGAGGATAGACTGATGTGCTGCTATAATGTATAGCAACATGCCACTAGGAGTCCTGTTATGTTCCTGTCAGAGAGTAATAGTAGTTGATGTTCCTCAAGGCTTATCTAGTCTCAGATTCTGATTACTTTATCAGTGACATTTATGGGTCAAATCTGGAGTAAGCTTAAAAACAATCAGAAGTGGTTACAGACGCCCCTATTGCCCCAGTATATCTTCAAGGCAAGTCACAGTGTAGATTGCGGAGTTCATAGCTGGGTGCTATTGAGGATTACCCTTGACTCTAATTGTATGCAATACCCACATTTCTTCTATCAGATTCAGGGCATCTGTTCTTATGTTTACGTTTTGAGTTTAACTTTGGGCAGGACAATGAATCTGATTCTCTTGTTGGCCCATTATCATTTGTTGAGGATGCTGTCTTTTTATTTCAGTGTGTGTTTTTGGGTACTTTGTGAAAAAGCAGATTCTGTAGGTGTGTTGACATATGTCTGGATATCAACTTCAAGTTAATGGAGCACCATGTCTACTTTTATGCCAATATTAACAGATGAAATCCTCAGGCCATGTAGGTTTTGTGGAGGGTGCAGCTCCTTAATTTAGGCTGCAAGAAGACTAAGCACAGTCCACCCAGATTGGAATGAAAGAGGTGGTAGGATCTTGGGTTTGCATCAAGAGGTGGAGTCCCCAAAGTTTGGAGGTAGGCTGGGGGAAGGACTCCGTAGGCCAGTAGACTCAATTGTGTCCATTTAAAAAGTCATTCAAGACCTAGTGTATATGAGTGTTCTACACAATAACTTTCATGACTTTTTTGATAGCTTTAGTGTTATTTATCTTTATCATACTTTCCTTTCTACATCACCTTCAGCTTCCCTCCCATTTCATCATTCCTAACTCATTATTCTCTAAAAGCCAATACTAGTATATGCTATTTCTCTACCCTAGAACAAGCCTCCCTACTACCCATTTATAATTCTCTGATCTCTAACAATATTTTGAATTTACTATGCATATCTGAAGAGGTTTACATTCACCAAGGAAGGAAACGTGTGACTTTTGTCTGGGTCTGACTTAACTAACTCAAAGTGATTGTTTCCTGCCCTATGCATTTGTCTCTGAAGTTCAAATTTTCATTCTTCTCAATAGCTGAGTAGCATTCCATTGAGAAAATACACCACCTTTTCCTCATCAAGTCTTCATTTGAGGAACATCTGGACTTTTTTCTATTAAGAGGAGAGTACAAATGGACATTCATGAACAGGTATCTAGAGAGTAAGTTACAAAGTCTAGATTTATATGAAAGAGGAGTATAGTTAAATCATGTGGTAGGTTTCTTTCTTTCTTTTTGAGAAACTTACACACCAGTTTCCATAGATGTTGTACGGATTGCTTCTCCACCAGGAGTGAATAAGTCTTCCCATTTCCAACATTTGCATCAGCATTTGTCATCATTTTTTATAGTAGCCATATTGTTTAAGGCAAGATGAAACAAAATAATTTTAATTTTTATTTTTCAGATGGATAATGATGTTAAAATTTAAGAAGTGTTTTTCTTTGTATGACATCTTTTGTGAACTCTTTGTTTTATACCCTAGTTTTTATCTGAGCCATTTACTTTCTTAATGTTTATTTTATATTTTAGTTCTTTATATATTCTAGACACTTACTCTGTGACAACTGATAAAGTCATTTTCCCATTCTGTAGGTTGCCTCTTTGCTTAAATGATCCTGTCTTTTGCCTTACAGAAACATCTTAGTTTCATGAGGTCTAAATTATTAGTTGTTGGTTTTTAAGTCTGCACTTTTGGCATCCTGTTCAGACAGTACTTTTCTGTGTCAGTGACTTTGAGTATATTTCCTAGTTTTTTTCCTATATAAGATCCAGGGTATTGGAGAGTTTTGCATAGTGTGAGAGGTAAGGATCAAATTTTATTCTTCTACATGTAGCGATTTGGTTTAATTGCACTATTTATTGAAGATGTTGCATCTTCTCCAAGTGTATGGCTGGCTTCCTTGTCAAAAATCAGGGCACTGTAGGAATGTGGGTTTATATGAAGACCTAAGCTCTATTTCTTTGATAAGTGACAGTTTTTCTGATAGTGCAATTTCATCTGCATTATTTACTGCAGCATAACTTGAGATCTGTCATGGTGATAATCCCAGCTTGTTTGTTGTTGGTTTTAAGGATGCTTAATATTTGGTTTTGTTCTTGATAGCCTTAGTCATTGCATTCCTTATAAAATTCAAGAAAGATTTTTAATTTCTGTGAAAATATTTCTTGACATTTAGAAGGCAGTGCATTGAAAACATGATGCACAGCCATTTTCACGACATTGATCCTGCCAGTCCATTAGCATGGAGGTCTTTCCATATGCTGGTAAATTCTTTTTTTTTTTTTACATTAAGTTATTTATTTATTTGTTTTTTCTTTTATTTATTTATTTTTTTGTTGAAACAATTTCCATCTCCTCCCTGCCTCCCATTTCCCTCCTCCTCCTACTCCTCTCCCCCTAACCCTACTCCTCTTCCCCTCTCCTGAATCCTCTCCCCCTCCACCCACACCATTCCCTCTCCCTCTTCAGTCTGAAGAGCAGTCCAGATTCCCTACCCTGTGGGAAGTTCATGACCCTCCCCCCTCCATCCAGGTCGAGGAAAGTGAGCATCCAAACAGGCTAGGCTCCCACAAAGCCAGTTCCTGAAGTAGGATCGAAACCTAGTGCCATTGTCCTTGGTTTCTCATCAGCCTTCATTGTCCGACATGTTCAGAGAGTCCAGTTTTATCCCATGCTTATTCAGTCCCAGTCCAGCTGGCCTTGGTGAGCTCCCAATAGATCAGCCCCACTGTCTCAGTGGGTGGGTGCACCCCTCGCGGTCCTGACTTCCTTGCTCGTGCTCTCTCTCCTTTTGCTCCTAATTGGGACCTTGGGAGCTCAGTCCGGTGCTCCAGTGTGGGTCTCTGTCACTATCTCCATCCATCGCCAGATGAAGGTTCTAAAGTGATATGCAAGATATTCATCAGTATGGCTATAGGATAGGGTCATTTAAGGTTACCTCTCCTCAGTTGCCCAAGGTACTAGCTGGGGACCTCTCCCTGGACACCTGTGAGCCCCTCTAGAGTCAAGTCTCTTGCCAACCCTAAGATGGCTCTCTTAAATAGGATAAATACTTCCCTGCACCCATATCCACCCTTCCTTTATCCCAACCATCCCATTCCCCCAAGCTCCCCCCATCCTCCCCTTCTCACTTTTCTCACCCCATTTCTCCTTACCCCCATTACCCCCACCCCCATGTTCCCAGTTTTTGCCCAGCAATCTTGTCTAATTGCCATATCCAGGAGGATAACTATATGTTTTTCTTTGGCTTCACCTTCTTATTTAGCTTCTTTAGGATCACAAATTATAGACTTAATGTCCTTTATTTATGGCTAGAAACCAATTATGAGTGAGTACATACCATGTTCATCTTTTTGGGTCTGGGACACCTCACTCAGGATAGTGTTTTCTATTTCCATCCATTTGCATGCAAAATTTACAATGTCATTGTTTTCTTTTTTACCACTGAGTAGTACTCTAATATGTATATATTCCACACTTTCTTCATCCATTCTTCCATTAAAGGGCATCTAGGTTGTTTCTAGGTTCTGGCTATTACAAATAATGCTGCTATGAACATAGTTGAACAAATGCTTTTGTCATATGATAGGGCATCTCTTGGGGATATTCCCAAGCGTGGTATTACTGGGTCTTGGGGTAGGTTGATCCCGAATTTCCTGAGAAATCGCCACACTGATTTCCAAAGTGGTTGCACAAGTTTGCATTCCCACCAGCAATAGATGAGTGTACCCCTTACTCCACATCCTCTCCAGTAAAGGCTATCATTGGTGTTTTTGATTTTAGCCATTCTGACAGGTGTAAGATGGTATCTCAGAGTTGTTTTAATTTGCATTTCCCTGATCACTAAGGAGGTTGAGCATGACCTTAAGTTTCTTTTGGTCATTGGAATTTGTTCTGTTGAGAATTCTCTGTTCAGTTCAGTGCCCCATTTTTTATTGGGTTAATTAGCATTTTAAAGTCTAGTTTCTTGAGTTCTTTATATATTTTGGAGATCAGAACTTTGTCTGTTGGGGAAGATCTTCTCCCAGTCAGTGGGTTGCCTTTTTGTCTTAGTGACAGTGTCCTTTGCTTTACAGAAGCTTCTCAGTTTCAGGAGGTCCCATTTATTCAATTTTGCCCTTAATGTCTGTACTGCTGGGAATATACGTAGGAAGTGATCTCCTGTGCCCATATATAGTAGAGTACTTCCCACTTTTTCTTCTATCAGGTTCAGTGTGTTCAGACTGATATTGAGGTCTTTAATTCATTTGGACTTGAGTTTTGTACATGGCGATAGATATGAATCTATTTTCATTTTTCTACAGATTGACATCCAATTATGCCAGTACTATTTGTTGAAGACACTTTCTTTCTTCCATTGTAAACTTTTAGCTCCTTTATCGAAAATCAGATGTTCATAGGATTGAGGTTTAAAATCCGGGTCTTCTATTCGATTCCATTGGTCGACTTCTCTGTTTTTATGCCAATACCAAGCTGTTTTCAATACTGTAGCTCTGTAATAGAGTTTGAAGTCAGGGATGGTAATGCCTCCAGAAGTTCCTTTATTGTATAAGATTGTTTTGGCTATCCTGGGTTTTTTGTTTTTCCATATAAAGTTGATTATTTTCCTCTCGAGATCTGTGAAGAATTTTGATGGGACCTTGATGGGGATTGCATTGAATCTATAAATTGCTCTTGGTAGAATTGCCATTTTTACTATGTTGATCCTCCCAGTCGAAGATCGAGGGAGATTCTTCCATTTTCTGGTATCCTCCTCAATTTCTTTCTTCAAAGACTCAAAGTTCTTGTCAAATAGATCCTTCACTTCCTTGGTTAGAGTTACCCCAAGATATTTTATGTTATTTGTGGCTATCGTGAATGGTGATGCTTCTCTGATTTCTCTCTTTGCTTCCTTATCCTTTGTGTATAGGAGGGCAACTGATTTTTTGGAGTTGATCTTGTATCCTGCCATGCTACCAAAGATGTTTATCAGCTGTAGGAGTTCTTTGGTGGAGTTTTTGGGGTCGCTTATGTACACTATCATATCATCTGCAAATAATGAAAGTTTAACTTCTTCATTTCCAACTTGAATCCCTTTGATCCCCTTTTGTTGTCTTATTGCTATTGCTAGAACTTCAAGCACTATATTGAAGAGGTATGAAGAGAGTGGACAACTTTGTGTTCCTGATTTTAGTGGGAGGTCTTTGAGTTTCTCTCCATTTAATTTGGTGTTAGCTGTTGGCTTGCTGTAGATAGCTTTTATTATATTTAGGTGTGACCCTTGTATCCCTAATCTCTCCAAGACGTTTATCATAAAGGGATGTTGAATTTTGTCAAATGCTTTTTCAGCATCTAATGAAATGATCATATGTTTTTTTTTCTTTCAGTTTATTTATATGATGGATTACATTGATAGATTTGCATTTTTTTTTTTTTTTTGGTTTTTTCGAGACAGGGTTTCTCTGTTGTTTTGGAGCCTGTCCTGGAACTAGCTCTTGTATACCAGGCTGGTCTCGAACTCACAGAGATCCACCTGCCTCTGCCTCCCAAATGCTGGGATTAAAGGCATGCACCTCCACCGCCCAGCTAGATTTGCATATAGTTGAACTAGTTCTTCATTCCTGGGATGAAGCCTACTTGATCATAGCGGATAATTTTTCTAATGTGTTTTTGGATTCTGTTTGCCAGTATTTTATTGAGGATTTTCGCATCGATGTTCATGAGTGAGATTGGCCTGTAGTTCTCTTTCTTGGTTGAGTCTTTGTGTGGTTTTGGTATCAGGGTAACTGCAGATTCATAAAAGGAATTTGGCAATGACTTTTCTGTTTCTATATTGTGAAATACATTAAGGAGTATAGGTATTAGTTCTTCTTGGAAGTTCTGGTAGAATTCTTCAGTGAAACCGTCTGGACCTGGGCTTTTTTTTGGTAGGGAGGTTTTTGATAACAACTTCTAATTATTCATGACTAACAGGTCTATTTAGATTGTTCACCTGGTCCTGGTTTAACTTTGGTATATGGTACTTATCTAAAAAAGTGTCAACTTCTTTTACATTTTCCAGTTTTGTGGCATACAGGCTTTTGTAGTAAGACCTAATGATTCTCTGAATTTCCTGTGTCTGTGGTTATGTCCCCCTTTTCATTTCTGATCTTGTTAATTTGTGTATTCTCTCTCCGCCATTTGATTAGTTTGGATAGGGGTTTATCAATCTTGTTGATTTTCTCCAAGAACCAGCTTTTTGTTTCATTGATTCTTTGGATTGTTTTCTGTGTTTCTATTTTGTTGATTTCAGCCCTTGGTTTGATTATTTCCAGTCTTCTACTCCTCCTAGATGAGTCTGCTTCTTTTTTTTCTAAAGCTTTCAGGTGGGATGTTAATTCTCCAATGTGTGCTTTCTTCGTTTTCTTTAAGTGGGCAGTTAGTGCTATTAACTTTCCTCTTACCACTTTGTTCATCGTTTCCCATAGGTTTGAATATGTTGAGTCTTTATTTTCATTGATTTCAAGAAAGACTTTAATTTCTTTCTTTCTTTCGTTCTTGATCCAGGTGTGGTTCAGTAGTTGACTGTCCAGTTTCCATGAGTTCATAGGCTTTCTGGGGGTAGCATTGTTAAATTCTAACTTTAATCCATTGTTATCCGATAAGACTCAGGTGGTTACTAATATTTTTTGTAACTGTGGAAGTTTGCTTTGTTACCAAGTATGAGGTCAATTTTCGAGAAGGTTCCATGAGCTGCAGAGAAGAAGGTATATTCTTTCCTATTTGGGTGGAATGTTCTACAGATGTCTGTTAAGTCTATTTGATTCATTACCTCCATTAATTCTCTTATTTCTCTGTTAGGTTTCTGTCTGATTGACCTGTCCATTGGTGAGAGAGGAGTGTTGAAGTCTCCTACTATTAGTGTGTGTGGTTTGATGACTGCCTTGAGTTTTAGTAATGTTCCTTTTACATAAGTGGGTGCTTTTATATTAGGGGCATAGATATTCAGGATTGAGACTTTGTCCTGATGAATTGTTCCTGTTATGAGTAAAAAATGTCCCTCTCCATCTCTTCTGATTGATTTAAGTTTGAAGTCAACTTTGTTAGAAATTAGTATGGCCACACCTGCTTGTTTCTTAGGTCCATTTGCTTGATAAGCCTTTTCACAGTCCTTTACTCTGAGTAGATGTCTGTCTTTGTGGTTGAGGTGAGTTTCTTGTAAACAGCAGAATGTTGGATCCTGTTTTCATATCCAGTCTCTTAGCCTGTGCCTTTTTATAGGTGAGTTGAGTTCATTGATATTAAGTGATATTAATGACCTTTTGTTGTTAACTCTGGTCTTATTTCCTTTTTTTTCTTTTTGGTGGTAGAGTTTGTGTATTTCCTTCCCATCTTTGAGTTGTGCTGGTGAAGGGTCATTAGATGTCTGAGTTGTCGTGGGCATTGTTGGACTCCTTGGGTTGTGATTTTCCTTCTATTATTTTCTGTAAGGCTGGATTTGTGGCTACGTATTGTTTAAATTTGTTTTTATTCTGGAAAATTTTTGTTTTCTCCATTTATAGTGAACGAAAGCTTGGCTGGGTATAGTAGTCTGGGCTTGCATCCATGGTCTCTTAGTTTCTGCATTACATCTATTCAGGACCTTCTGGCTTTCATAGTTTCCATAGAGAAGTCAATTTTAAGTCTGATAGGTTTACCTTTATAAGTAACTTAACCTTTATCCTTTGCAGCTCTTAATATTCTTTCTTTATTCTGTATGTTTTGTGTTTTGATTATTATATGGCGAGGAGATGTTTTTTTTATTTTTTTGATCCAGTCTATTCGGTGTTCTGTATGCTTCTTGGACCTTTAAGGGAATATCTTTCTTAAGGTTGGGAAAGTTTTCTTCTATAATTTTATTAAATATATTTTCTGGACCATTGGACCATTGAACTGTACTTCTTCTCCTTCTTCTATCCCTATTATTCTTAGGTTTGGTCTTTTTATTGTGTCCCAGATTTCCTGAATGTTTTGTGATGAGAATTTGTTGGTTTAGCTGTTCTCTTTGATCAGTGTGTTTATTTTCTCTATGGTATCTTCAGTGTCTGAGATTCTTTCTTCTATCTCTTGTAGTCTGTTGGTAGTACTTGTCTCTGTAGTTTCTGTTCGTTTACCCAAATTTTCCATCTCCATCCTTCTCTCGGTTTGTGTTTTCTTCATTATTTCCATTCCATTCTTCAAGTCTTGAACCGTTTCCCTTACCTGTTTGATTACTTTTTCTTGTTTCTCTTGGCTTTCTTGGGTATCTTTGAGAGATTTATTCGTTTCCTCTATCTTTTTGTTTGTCATCTCTATTTCTTTATGGCAGTTTTTCACCTCTTGTTTAAGGTTCTCTATTATTTTCATACAGTTCAGTTTAGAGTCGATTTATTCTTTTTCTTCTGGAGTAGGGTGTTTAATTCTTCTTGTTTTGGGATCCCTGGATTCTGGTGATGTCATGTTGCCTTTCAGGTTGTTGGAGGAGTTCTTGCATTGGTGACTGCCCATTTCTTCCTTTAAATGGAGCCAGGAGAGGCCTGGTGTCTTGGTCTGGTCTTTGTTGTGACTGACTCTCTGGGTGGATCTCCTCAGTGTAGAGGCAGGAACCGTTCCCTTCCAGATGGAACTCCTCAGCACCGAAACAGGGAAGCCTGGTCGCCCAATGACCCGCAGACAAATGTTCGCACTTGTGGGGCAGGGCAGGGTCGAGTAGAAAACAGGAGACCCTGCAGCACAAGCTGAAGGTGCCTGTGCTCCCTTGCTGCGGACCTTGAGGCCTGCCCTGTAGGCAGGCACTCACCGCTCTCGGTGGGTAGCCCATCCAGATGGAACTCCTCAGCACCGAAACAGGGACGCCTGGTAGCTCAATGAGCCATAGACAAAAGGATGCTGGTAAATTCAATTACTCTCTTCAGTGTTTTAAATATTTCATTGCACAAATCATTCAATTTTTGGTTAGTTCAATTTAAAGTTTTGTTTTATGTGACTATTGAGAATGGAATTGTCTTCTTGATTTCTTCCTTGTATTTGTCATTTTTATGGAAGAGGATGCTGGTTGCTGTGTTTTCATTTTGTGTCCTGCTACTCTTCTGAATATCAGCTCTAGGAGTTTCTTATGTACTTTAGGTTTTTATCATCTGGAAATAAATGTATCTTGACTTCTTTCCTTCTTGTTTCTATCTGCTTCATCTCCTTCACTTATATTATTGTTCTAACTAGTAGAAGTGAGAAGAATGAACTGATCTTTTTCCTGATTTTAGTACAAACATTTTGAGTTTCTTCTCATTTTAGGATGACTTTGACTGTGGGTTTCTTGCATATTGCCTTCATTAGGTTAAAACATCTCCCTTCTGCCTTTATGCTCTCCATGACTTTTTATCACAAATAGATACTGTATTTAGTCAAAAGTTTTTTTATGAATCAAATGGTGTGATCATCATTCTATCCTTTAGTCCTCGTATGTGTGGATTATGTTTTTTAATTTACATATGTTGACCCTCTCTTCCACCTCTGGTATGAATTTGACTTGAACATAATGTGAAAACTGTTTGTGCTATTGAATTTGACTTGCAAGTATTTAATAATTTTTGCATATATATTCACTAGAGGTTTTGATCTATAATTTTCCTTTTGGGTGTTTGCTGTTTGATTTGACTTCTGGATTAGACTATCTTCAGATAATTTCTTTTTTTTTTATTTTATTCTTTTTTACTTAAAATTTCCAACTGCTCCCCGTTTCCCATTTCCCTCCCCCTCCTCCCACATATTGCCCCCTCCCCCCGCTCCCCTCCCCCTATCACCACTCCACTTCTCCTCCCCCTAGTCCACTCCCCCTCCCTCTCGATACTGAAGAGCAGTCCAAATTCCCTGCTCTACATGAAGACCAAGGTCCTCCCACTTCTATCTAGGTCCAGGAAGGTGAGCATCCAAACAGGCTACGCTCCCACAAAGCCAGTTCATGTATTAGGATCGAAACCTAGTGCCATTGTCCTTGGCTTCTCATCAGCCTTCATTGTCCGCCTTGTTCAGAGAGTCCAGTTTCAACCCATGCTTATTCAGTCCCAGTCCAGCTGGCCTTGGAGAGCTCCCAATAGATCAGTTCCACTGTCACAGTGGGTGGGTGCACCCCGCATGGTCCTGATTTCCTTGCTCATGTTCTCCCTCCTTCTGCTCCTCATTTGGACCTTAAGAGCTCAGACGGTTGATCCCAATTGGGTCTCTGTCTCTCTCTCGATCCATCACCAGATGAAAGTTCCTGTGCCATTCTCCTTGGCCTCTCGTCAGCTCTCATTGTCCACCACATTAAGAGAGTCCGGTTTTATCCCATGTTTTTTTCAGTAGCAGTCCAGCTGGCCTTGGTGAGCTCCCAATAGATCGGCCCCCCTGTCTCAGTGGTTGGGTGCACCCCTCATGGTCCTGACTTCCTTGTTCATGTTCTTTCTCCTTCTGCTCCTCATTATAACCTTGGGAGCTCAGTCCAGTGCTCCAGTGTGGGTCTCTGTCTCTATCTCCATCCATCGCTAGATGAAGGTTCTATGGCGATATGCAAGATATTCATCAGTATGATTATAGGATAGGTTCATTTCAGGTTCCCTATCCTCAGGTGCCCCAATGAACTAACTGGGGACATTGCCCTGGGCTTCTGGTAGCCATTCCAGGTTCAAGTCTCTTGCCAACCCTTAGGTGGCTCCCTTAACTAAGGTATGATTTTCCCTGCTCCCCCATCCAACCTTCCTTTACCCCCAATCACCCCGATTCCCCCAGTTCCCCTCATCCTCTCCTTCACACTTTTCTCTCCCCATCTCCCCTCATCCCCATCCCACCCCACCCCCCAAGATTCCCATTTTTTGCCCATCAATCTTGTCTATTTCCCATAGCTGGGAGGATATCTATATGTTTTTCCTTGGGTTTACCCTCTTGTTTAGCTTCTTTAGGATCACAAATTATAGACTCAGTGGCCCCTATCAATGGCTAGAAACCAATTATGAGTGAGTACATCCCATGATCTTCTTTTTGGGTCTGGGTTACCTCACTCAGGATCGTATTTTCTATTTCCATCCATTTGCATTCAAAATTCGAGAAGTCATTGTATTTTACCGCAGAGTAGTACTCTAATGTATATATATTCCACACTTTCTTCATCCATTCTTCTATTGAAGGGCATCTAGGTTGCTTCCAGGTTCTGGCTATTACAAATAATGCTGCTATGAACATAGTTGGACAAATGCTTTTGTCATATGCTAGGGCATCTCTTGGGTATATTCCCAAGAGTGCTATTGCTGGGTCCAGGGGTAGGTTGATCCCAATTTTTCTGAGAAACCGCCACACTGATTTCCAAAGTGGTTGCACAAGTTTGCAATCCCACCAGCAATGGATGAGGGTACCCCTTTCTCCACAACCTCTCCAGCAAAGGCTATTCTTGGTGTTTTTGATTTTAGCCATTCTGACAGGTGTAAAATGATATCTCAAAGTTGTTTTGATTTGCATTTCTCTGATCGCTAAGGAGGTTGAGCATGACCTTAAGTATCTTTTGGCCATTTTAACTTCTTCTGATGAGAATTCTCTGTTCAGTTCAGTGCCCCATTTTTTAATTGGGTAATTATCATTTTAAAGTCTAGTTTCTTGAGTTCTTTATATATTTTGGAGATCAGACCTTTGTCTGTAGCGGGGTTGGTGAAGATCTTCTCCCAGTCAGTAGGCTGCCTTTTTGTCTTAATGACAGTGTCCTTTGCTTTACAGAAGCTTCTCAGTTTCAGGAGGTCCCATTTATTCAATGTTGCCCTTAATGTCTGTGCTGCTGGGGTTATACATAGGAAGCGATCTCCTGTGCCCATATGTTGTAGGGTACTTCCCATTTTCTCTTCTATCAGGTTCAGTGTGTTCAGATTGATATTGAGGTCTTTGATCCATTTGGACTTGAGTTTTGTGCATGGTGATAGATATGGGTCTATTTTCATTCTTCTACAGGTTGACATCCAATTGTGCCAGCACCATTTGTTGAAGATGCTTTCTTTCTTCCATTGTATACTTTTAGCTCCTTTACCAAAAATTAGTTGTTCATAGGTTTGTGGGTTAAAATCCGGGTCTTCTATACAATTCCATTGGTCGACTGCTCTGTTTTTATGCCAGTACCACGCTGTTTTCATTACTGTAGCTCTGTAATAGAGTTTGAAGTCAGGGATGGTAATGCCTCCAGAAGTTCCTTTATTATATAAGATTGTTTTGGCTATCCTGGGTTTTTTGTTTCTCCATATAAAGTTGATTATTGTCCTTTCAAGATCTGTGAAGAATTTTGATGGGATTTTAATGGGGATTGCATTGAATCTATTGATTGCCCTTGGTAGAATTGCCATTTTTACTATGTTGATCCTCCCAATCCAGGAGCAAGGGAGATCCTTCCATTTTCTGATATCCTCTTCAATTTCTTTCTTCAATGCCTTAAAGTTCTTGTCAAATAGATCTTTCACTTCCTTGGTTAGAGTTACCCCAAGATAGTTTATGCTTTTTGTGGCTATCGTGAAAGGTGATGATTCTCTTATTTCCCTCTCTGCTTCCATATCCCAGATAATTTCTTGTTATTGTTTCCTGGATGTTTTTGGAATTTCTCACTTTTCAAACTGAGGAAATGCTGGCTGACATTTTCATACATTCATTCTTCAACCTTTATGTGAAATCGAACAGTATTCTGGACATAATGTCAACTCATTACCAATACAAGTTACTTTACTATGCACACTCAAGGAAATACTGCTTCTTGGTTTTGAACCATGTATGATCATGATCCCTCTAATGTGGGCACTAATATTTTCAGAACCAAATCTGCTTCCTAAACATCACACTTTAGAGTAACCTGCTATTTCCTGTAATGTGCCCTGTTTTGCAAGAATTGTTGCTGAGACTCACTTTAAAATTAAAATTTTGATACCAAATCCTTTATTAACATCAAAAGAAAGACTAGACAATTTCACTTTTTTTGTGTGTTTTTATTGAATTTGACCAGCTCTATTGATGAACATAAGATGACAGATCATGGAAAGAGAATCACACTTGATACTCACAGAGGACATCCCAAGCTGGAATACTGTATGATCACAAAAGACCAATATTTCATTGTGTGAAACTGTCTGAGGTAGTGAAAGGGAAAGGAGGGGAAAAGGAGGAAATTTGAAGATAAGGCTGATGACAGCAGGGTGATGAAAAGGGATGCCAAAATTTAGGCGGTACTACCTGAAAAAAGTATATGTTAAAGAGTTACTACTATGCAGACTGATCCATAATAGCTCCAGTACAATATATTTAACAAATTATTTTGTGCCTGCTGACTATAACTGAGAGAGGTATAGTCATAAAACAACCTTGCAGGTATTTCTCACTATAATTGTGTGTTTTTCTCAATTGCCACTCTTCTATAGGTACCAATTATCTGTTTCTATCATTTTTAAATGATGTTTTCTTTAAAATAATTTTTATGTGAGCATATATATAAACATAGATAAAAGTTTAAAACAATATAAAGAGTGACATATGCTCTACCTTACTCAGCTGCTGGTTCATACACATTTGTGTGTGAATGTGTGTGTTATCTGTTAAGTGCACCATGGATCTCTTATCTTGCATGCTTATGTGTCTCTCAAGCAATATAAAATTATTTTATATAAGTATAATTCATCTGTGAACTGAAAATAACATTTGTTTGTGTGTTGGGGGTTTTATATGTAATGTGTTCCTGTGTGTGTGTGTGTGTGAGCAGTGCTGAGGATAAACACGGGCTCTCACATGTGCTGCACAATGCCATCTCTGTGGTACACCTGTATTATGAAATTTCCATCTGCCATCTATTACTCCAGTAGTGTTCTGTTTCCAGAGGAAAGTCTGCTTGTGGGTCAGGTATTGCACTGATCTGTATGCGAGTTTCTGTAATACGGAGGACTTTGTTTTTATGAGACCATCAGGAGTAATTGGGTTGACCACGATGGTTAGTGTAAAGGGACTTTTCTTTTCTTTATTTTATATGCAAATGCATTGAAATGGGGTTCTAAATTTTAAAAATTGACCTAGGAGTTTTTTTTTAGCTTGTGAGATGCAGCATGTTCATTGTAACAAAATTAATGTCAGATACTAGACTGTGAAAGGATTTTCCGTTAGCACTGACTACTTCTTTTAGAAAGAGGCATCTCTGCTGTTTTTCTTCTCTAAGAGCTGTTTTTCAGAGGATACAATCTGCAAGTGCAGATCCATCTGCTTTCAAAAACCTGTCAACATAGTTAACTTTCTAAGTGTCATTTGTAATAGCAAAGTTCTGAGAATAACTTCCTCTTTTTTGGACATTTTCCTAGTTATAAAGTGTAGTAGATATCTCCTATCAAAGAGACCTTAGTCACTGGCAGATTTAGGGATGGAATTTTAATGACTAAAATTTTTATTCTGGATTCATACATTCATCATCTCAATGGATTCCAGGGCCAACTGAACTGGCCATGAAGCCAGGTGCAGAGAAATCCTCACTGCACAGCTACTGTTGTAAATTCTGCAGCAGTTCATATGAATTTATAAGAATGGAATACATGATACGTAATAAAATAAATCTATTCTGTATAAACATTGTATGAAAACAAGGAAACGCTTCCCCATCTCTTCAAATGACCAACTACCCATTGGGAAAGCATACTCAACTGAGGATCAGAGGCTGTGTGTCTCTTTGGAAAATGTATTCTGATTGCTCAGCCTTTATATCTGTATATGCATGCATACATATGTGTGTGTGCATGTGTGTGCACATGCATACGTGCATGCATGTATTTGTGTGTGTGTGTGTGTGGTATATAATTCAGAGAGAGCCACAACTGCTTCTCTCATTCTACCATGTGTATTCTGGGGTTCTATTCCCCATCATAGGGCTTAGGGGAAATCACTTATGTTTTACCACCCCCATAATCCAGTCCATCAGTTCACATCTTATTGTACTTTGACTGATCCAAATCCTTACAGGGATACATGTTAGACTAAATTTTCTTTACTGCCCTCAGGTTTTGTAAAGGAAAGGAAAAACATACTTATGTTTTGAGCCTTCTATGTGTTTTACTTTGCCATTACCTGAACTGGGCTTTGGTTATGTGATGTGGAAAATGTTTGTATAAACAGCTATCAAATCATGTATTTCATGAGCATTATTAACTAGTAACATTTTTCTCTGTGTTTTCTACAGTCGTTCACTGTAACAGCAGCACGATCGGACACAGTGAATGACATCATTAAGAAGTTAAGACCGTTTCTGGGAATACCTGTAAGAGACTCGAACACTCTTTCTATTTGTTCCATGTCTTCTTGTGATCCATTAATATTTAAATAATTGCATAAAATCACTGCCAAATACATAATTACTCTATATGTAGAAAATTACCATCTTCTTCCAACTTTCAGGAGTAAAGTCAGCTGACTCGTTACATTAGTCTACATACTGCCTCTTCTCTTGTCTTCTCTCATGAAATTTGATCTCGATGACCAGCATGCGTCGTGCATTTGTACCACCAGTGCACAATAAACAGTGTATGCTGCACATGGAAATGTGTATATAATGAATTGTTTGTAAATGTGTGCATTTACCCAATGAGCAAAATTTGTAAAATTGCTGATACAAATCACTAGATATCTTTTGGTGCCATTTTTAAATCTTCTTTGTCATGTAGACATTTTTGATACTGACTTCATTATGGACAAATTTCAAATTAATACTTATATCATGACAGGTTTGATATACAATTTCATCTAGAATATATCACTAGAGCTATAGCCTGTGAATATTTGTACCAAGAATCTAATAGAAAATTCCTGATTAACTCAAAAAAGGGAAAACATTTTGAAAATGACCTTGAATGTAGGGCATTCATTCATTCAATTTTTTTTGTGTATGTTTGTGTATATACATATATGTGTAAGAGTGCACTTCCTCAGAATCATAATATCATAAATGGGATCGCTGCAAGTAAAGGTAAATGATTTTCTATCAGGAACCAAAAGTAAATAAAGTATTCATAAGCCAACACTTTATTTAATGCATTTTTCTTTGGTATCTCATATGACTATCATAGTTCAATAGAGGCCAAATACTTAAAATTGGCTTGCTATATGAATCACAAAGTCATGGGTATTAAATCTATCATGGATGTTGCTTTTTGTATCTGGATTATTATGAAGCTTAGATACTTGTCCTTTCTCTCTGTAGGGTGGGGATTCTCTGAATGACGTCTAAATGTTGATTTTGTGTTCTATTTTCCTCCATGCCTCTCTAGTCTTTCTCTCCTTTACTTGAGTTGCTGAGGTTCCAAGGTTTCTAAGTTTAGCTTTGCTCAGTCATCATAGATATGGTGGGCGTAAGTAGACTGTAATAATATTAAGTACAAAAACGTGGGTAATAAGTTGTCTGGACAGAAACACATTATGACAAAGCTCAATGTTCTCCAAAGTTGGAGGGATGTGAATGACAGAGACAATTACCTTGCATGGAGAGAGGGCATGGAATGATCTTCATTTCCGTTGTTACAAAAATGTAGCAGAAACCATGCATTTTGCATCGACATTCTGAGCTACCAGCAATGAGAAGGCAGGAACTTCGATTCTCTGCAGATTGCAGAGGGAGCAGGTACATGGGACTTACCACTGTTATTCCCAATGGCAGACTACTCTTACGTAGACCAGAATTCTTGCCTGCCTCAATATTTTCCAGTTTTAGAGATGCAGAAAACAAAAGAAAATATGCACTTCAATTGTCCCCGGGTAAGGTACAGTGTGACTTTGGGTTCTTTTGTTCTCCAGAATGCTGAGGAAGATTATCAACTGTGGTTCTCTGCTAGCCAGGAAGAAGCACCAGGCCCACTCCTGGGTAAGCACCCGAGGAATATAAAGAGTCATTAAGTTAAAAATGTAACCCAAAACTGTTAAAATTTTTATTGATTTTCTTAAGCTTAAATACTTGTAAATGCAAACATCATATGAAATGTTCTCTTATACATTTAAACAATACTTAGAATAGTTAGCAAGTCTTCCCCTCATCCAAGAATATAATAAAATCTTTTAAAATTTATATCCATTTGAGAATTTCATACACGAATATTGTATTTACATCATTTCTGGCCCTCCTTCATACCCCTTTATTTCTTCCTATATCCTTCTCACTCCCCTTCAATTCCATAACCTTTCAAAAATTAACCTTGTTCCTTCCTTCCTTCCTTCCTTCCTTCCTTCCTTCCTTCCTTCCTTCCTTCCTTCCTTCCTCTCCCTCCCTTCCTTCCTTCCTCCCTTCATTCCTTCCTTTCTTGTTGTAGGACAAGGAGAAAGAGCACATTTAGTGTGGCTCATATGGATATGTGTTTAGAGATGAGCAATTGAAACAGAAAATCCCTAGTAATTTGTTCATGCCTGGGGAAGTCAGATTCTCTCTCTGAGCAGCCACTGACTGTTTTTAGCTCTTCATCTAAGGGTGGGGTCTTGTGAGATCTTCCCACCCACAGTGGCAGTTCAATTGGTGCTGCCCCTTTTGAGTCTCATTTAGGGGATGATATTGTTGAGATTTCAGGTGTGCAGCTTTCCTCTCATCCACTGAAGACAGGATCTCCTAGAAAAGGTCCTGGTTCTCTGCCTCTCACAAGCTTTCTTCCTACTCTCCCAGGAAGCTGTCCAACCTTAGGTACAACAGTTGCATTATAGATGTACCAATGGAGCTGTGGACTCTACAAACACTTATTCTCTGACTGGCTGTGCATTGCTGCATACCATAAACTCTCTGCATGCAACAATGTCTGATCAGTCCAAAGATCTAAGAGCCAGAGGAGACCTGCAGCTCTTTTCAATGTGTGCTCATGCTCACCAAAAGGTCTGTTTGGTCATTCATCACTGTTAGCATTAATCTATATTTAGTATTTTCTCTACATAGGACACGAGAACCCATATGCCATCAGAATGAGTGACCTTCGAAATTCTACCTTTGTGGCGGTGGGGCCAAGTGACTACACTGGTTATCTTGATATCAACAAGGCAATCCGGGAGCTACAGTCCCCACATGTGCCGGGACTATTCATCCTGAAGCCCAAGGACCCACCCAAAGACCAGAGCAGTGAGTCTCCTACCTTCAAGTTTTAATTTTATAGGTTCTTAAATTCTACTGTTCCCATTTCCCACAAATGATTCCATTGTGACCTCACCATTGTTTTTTTATCTAATGAAAGCATATTGTCAGTTAGGGAAGAGTTTATGAAAGCAAAGAAATTGTACTAAAAATGTTTGGTTGTGGTTGCTACTGTGTGCATCCAGCTATTTTTTTTTGCTTGATTAGCATCACAAATTATTGGTAAACATGTTTCTTGTGTCAATAATGAAGTTGACAACATTTTATATAAATTCATTGTATGATACTAACCTCATAACAGAAAGCAATACACATTTAGGAGTTAACAGTTCTTGTAGTTTAAAATTCTTTAATACAGAGTGTATTTGAAACATTAAGCATAAAAAGTAAATATGAATGGCAGAGAAAACAAAAGGCCCAATAAGAGAAATCACTTCCCCTAAACAATTGAAAAACCATCTGCTTACATTTTTAAATTAGAGACTTCAAGGTAATCAGAATACCCTACTTCTTACATGATTTGAAGTTACATTCCTTTAGATAAGTTTAGAAGGTGAAATGGATCTCTGTTTATATGTGTGCTCTTTGTACTATCAGACTACTGGGTGTCTTTGTCCGTCCCTCCCCCCCCAGCCCGTGTGTGTGTGTGTGTGTGTGTGTTACAGGGTTTCTGTTTTTGACATACTGACCATCCAGGAACTCTCTTTGTAGACCAGGATGGCCTTGAACTCATAGAGATCCACCTGTTTATGCTTTCTGCATACTGGGATAAAAAGCATGTGCCACCACTGCACTGGTATCTCCTGATTTCTAATGAATGTTTGTTTGACTTGGCTGGAGCTACAATAAGGGATGAGGGAAGTATGGCAAGTGGGGGGTATTAAAAAGGCAAATTAAGGGACTGGAGAGGCACCTCTAAGTTTAAGAGCACTGTCTGCTCTTCCAGAAGTTTGAGTTCTATTCCAAATTACCATGTGGTAACTCATAGCCCTCTGTAATGTGGTCTGGTGCCTCTGTTTGGTGCCCTCTTCTGGCACACAGGCATACATGCAGGCAGAAAACAGTACACATAACAAATAAATAAATACAATTTTATAAAAAGGTGAATCAAATTAATCATTGCAAAATAATTGGATACAACCTTTACCAATCTTTCTTGATAAAGAACAAAGTCTAAATATATTTTTTCCATCAATTTAGCAGAGGTAACTCTGCAGTAGCTAGCATGAGTGGAGCATACCACATTCATAAAGAAAAGCACAAATACAACATCTTAACTGCCCTGGAAATGCAAATGATTCCTCATAAGATGGGGGGTCTTCAGCTGGGAATCTGATGGTTTCACTCTGCCCTTTAAATACCAGAGACCAGACATGACTTGTGTCTCTTAGATTCCATCTCTTCCTTCAGTGTGTCCTAAAGGAATTATAACAGCAAATCAAGGTAATTTTCATTCTTAAAATCTCATCTATTAGTTCATACAATGAGATATCATTAACCAAAATTGTTTAAGATGACTGAATTTAATTAAAACTAAGTAATTAATATATTAATAACTATTATAAGTTACATTAATGTTCCTCCAGACAGAAGCACATGTCCTCCTTGTCACAGTGGACTGAGAAGTGGTCAGTTCACTATATCATTCTGAGTAATTCTGAAAGAATTTTTGAGACAGCACTGGTTGTATAATTTTTGTTTTTATTCATTGAGTAGCTGAACATATACTTCTAAATCAAGAGACAGAAAATAGATTAGGGTGTTACTGCTGTGATAAAGCAACATGATAAGAGCAACTTTAATAGGAAAGAGTTTGTTTCAGTTTACAGTTGCCAACCACAGCCCATCACTGAGGGAATTCAAGGTAATAGATTTTCTGCCTCACTCACCCCCCACACATAATAAAGTTCTCAGCCGATGCAGAAAGTCAGATCAATCTGAAATGAAAAAGTGTAACAACAGGTATGTTTGAACAATGCAACCACTTGCAGGTCCTTGAGACTAGAGATCTGAGTCAGAGGAGTCTGGGTTGAACTGGGTTATGTGCTTTTTGTAGGAACAGGGTGGGAAGCAGTGACGTGCTTGTTAAGGTATTGAGATACTGTCTTGGTCTGGAGTCTGATACCTGTGTCCTGGTCCAGTAGTCATTTTGGCATCTGGAGCTAAGTGTCCATTGTTTTGCAGGGAATTTTGTGAAAGCACCCACTTTTGTGAGCACATCCTTCTGGCATGAAATTGTTTGCAGGCTGCAAGCTCTAGCCAGTTTTTGGCTGGAAATGGGAGGGTGAGGATCTTTTTGTCCCTAAACTTCCAGACTTTGAGAGGGAAGCTCTCAAAGTGGTAAAACAAACAAAACCGGCAGCAGGAGTCATGGCACAGTGCTGCTCTTCCTTACTTGCTCAGCCTATCTTCCTACACTTCCCAGGACCACCACTCGGGTGGCACCACCTACAGTGAGCTGAGATGCTGGACATTGGTAGTAAAACAGATCACAGGAAAAGAGACCACAGTCTTTCCCACAGGCCAGTCTGAGGGTGGCATTTTCTCAATAGAAGATTACTCTTCCCAAATGACTCTTTCTTATGTCAAGTTGGCACAAACTTAGCTAGGATAGAGCTTTCCTCTTACAGTATTTCCACTAGAGAGCAGGAGTAGGGTATATGTGGATGGAATTCAAAATAATGAAATGAGTTTAAGAATAGAGATACCAGGTTACATAGAAAATGTGAAATGTCCAGCTCCATGTTTAGTTTTCAAAGATTTGTACCCATGAACTTGTAGAAACATCTTCCTGGATGTATGGATGTGTGTGCTTTCTCTTTTACCTCCTATTAAGATGATGGGCTATTAATTTCAGGAATGGGACTGTGTGGCCTCACGACCTTATACCTGTCAGTGGCTGCTCATCCAAATACAATATAGCTAAGGAGGCTGTTTTGTTTACCTAAGTAAAGGCTAACATTTTAGAAACTTTTTTTGACCATGCTTGAGCTATGCTGTGCTTAATGTCACTCATGGGAAGGTATTCTCATTCATAATAAAATGTATTAAGCAGAAGATAAGAGAGATTTTATAGATTTTTTTTGGCAATTTCATATATTATATGAGTATCATAATTAAACCCAAACCCAACTTCTCCTACTTTCAAGTCTTTTTCAAAACATGCCTGCTTTGTGTCCTCTTTATTTTTCCTTAAAACAGTTTTAAGCATTCAGTTATATATTGCCCATGTACTTTTGAATGTGTGGCCATTGGCTGTAGAATGACCCACAAACTGGAGACAGCATCCTCAAAGCAGATTGAATTTCACTATTGGGCAGATAGGAATTGTCCATAAACCATCATATGTGGATGAGACTTTCTGTTCAGTTCCACTCCCCATGCTGCTTTGTCCATGTTGTCACAGCTACTGAGAGTTCATATTTGCAGCTGCTGTCTTGAGTAGAAAACATTGTTTCATTGGAGTCAGCTATTTCCTTCGTCTCTAATAGTCTTTCTGCTCTCTTCTCTGCAAGTGTCCTTGAGCCACGGGGAACAACTATGATTTATTGACATACCATGTAGGACTATGCACTCTACAGCCTTTTATTCTCCTCACATTGACCAGCTGTGGATCTGTGTGAAATCACTATCTACTGCCAAAGAAGCACGGTGTAGGAGGTCTTTCTGTATTTGCATTGCTTTCATTGGTTGAATAAAGAAACTGCCTTGGCCTTTTGATACGGCAGCCCTTGTGTGGGCGGAGTAGACAGAACAAAATATTGGGAAGAAGGGAAGTGTGGCAAACACCATGAATCTCCGGCCTGAGATGAACGTAGGTTAGAATCTTTCCCGGAAAGCCACGACCTTGTGGTGATACACAGATTTAATAGAAATGGGTTAATCAAGATGTAAGAGTTAACCAATAAGAGGCTAGAGCTAATGGGCCAGGCAGTGATTCAATTAATACAATTTCTATGTGGTTATTTCTGGGGTTAAACTAGCTGGGTGGCGGGACGCAGCCTGCTCCTCCATACAACAGAAGTGACTCTGATGAGGACTGGGAATTGGGCTAATCTATATAATCTATATCACAATTCATTAGGAGTTGGCTTGGTACTATGCACACATACTGAAAAATAGTGATTTTTTTTTTGCTCAAGACCACAGCCCATCTAGCTAGAGGTTATTGTATCTGATAATGGTGTCAGATGTGTGTTCCATCTTGGAGACTGGCCCTTAATACATTCAGAACATGGTTGGCAACCCATGGCATTTGTACCACAATTACACCACTGGGCAAATCTTGACAGGACATTTATTATCATAGCTCACAGGGTTGCAGTGAGGTAAGATTGATGATGGCTCTTATTCTTCAGTAGTGTACATAGCAGAGATAGAAGGAAAGTTCCAGGCCTTTACCAGGTTGACTTCTCCATTTCTGTGGGTCAAACATATGTTATCTCCAATAATGGGAGCTTAGTGCCAAGTTCTGGAGGGTAACCAAAATCATTGTCAACAGCCTGTTAGGAGTCTATGGGATCCATTGGTCAAAGCTCACACACATTATCTGTTTTTTTTTTTTTATTTCTCTTTCTTTTCTTTCCTTGTTTTGTTTTTGTATTTTTGAGAGGTGGTTTCTTGTGTAACAGCTCTGGCTGTCCTGGACCTCCCTCTGTAGACAAGGCTGGTCTCAAACTTCCAGACATCTGGGTGCCATTGTTCCCCAAGTGCTGGGAATAAAGGTGTGTGCCACCACCACCCAGATGAGTATTACATTTCTAGCACTAACTTGTATTTGCTAGACTGTTGAGTCTAATGTGAGACTCATCACTGGTTAGTGGGTCACTTCAGTTATACTCTTTTTATATATGTATGTGTATATGTTTAGGCAGCCACTAATATAGTTGTCTTCCAAATGGTTTTTCAAAAAAAAAATCGAGTGTTAGTTATCCTTCCAGTATTCACTCCTTATTGCTGCTTTCTCACTCCCACATCATTTAATATTTTTCCATGTTTCCTTTTTCCTTCTTTATATCATTGTGTTCTATTTTCCCTGCCTTGAAAACTTGTTCCATCATCCCTTACTAATTTTCTGACTTCTATGCCTTTTCCAAGGGAAGCATACTTATCTAGAGCTTTGAGTAACTGACTTAGTGTTAGTTCCCAGACTCAGGATCTCACTTGAACAGTGAGATGAGGTAATTTAAGGTTAAATACAGAAAAGACAAGTGACCAGGTAGATAAGATATTGGGTGAAATTTCACACATCTTCTACAGTGTGCCCTGTCTGTTCACTTTTAAATTATTTGATATGTGTAGCTTATTTAAGCAAGCACCAAGTTACAGCAAGTGATGACCTCCATTCTTCCTTTTAGCTAAAGATGTTGAACAACTCCTTAAGTGTATCTTGGCAATTCAGGATTCTTCTGTTGAGAATTCTCTGTTTAAATCTGTACCCCATTTTAATGGGATTATTTTGTATTTTGATGTCTACTTTCTTGAGTTCTTTTTATATTTTGGATATAAGTCCTCTGTCAGATGTGGGGTTGGTGAAGATCTTTTTCCACTTCTATAGGCTGCTGTTGTCTTATTGACAGTGTCCTTTGCATAACAGAAACTTTCAGTTTTAGGAAGCTCCATTTATTTATTGCTGATCTCAGTGTCTTTGCTATTGGTGTTATATTCAGGAAGTGGTCTCCTATGACAATGCATTCAAGGCTACTTCCCACATTATCTTCTATCAGCTTCAGTGTAATTGGATTTATGTTGAGGTCTTTGATCCATTTGGACTTGAGTTTTGTGCAGGGTAATAGATATGGATCTATTTGCATTCTTCTACATGCTGACATTGTTATGCCAGAACCATTTGTTGAAGATGCTTTTTTTTCTCTGTTGTATATTTTTAGCTTCTTTGTAAAAAAAAAAAAAACCAGATGTTTATAGGTGTGTGGATTTATATCAGCGTCTTCAATTCCATTCCATTGATCCACATGTCTGCTTTTATGCCAGTACCAAACTTTTTTTTATTACTATAGCTCTATAGTAGAGATTGAAGTCAGGGATGGTGATACTTTCAGAAGTTCCTTTCTTGTACAGGATTATTTTAGCTATCCTGGGTATTTTGTTTTTCCATATAAAGTTGAGTATTGTTCTTTTGAGGTCTGTGAAGAATTGTGTTGGAATTTTTTATGGGAACTGCATTCATTCTGTAGATTACATTTGGTAAGTGCCATTTTTTACTATGTTAATACTACAGATTTGTGAGCATGGGAGATGTTTCCACTGTCTGATATCTTCCCCTATTCTTTCTTCAAAGTCTTAAAATACTTTTCATATAGGTCTTTCACATGTTTGGATAGAGTTATCCCAGGATACTTTGTATTATTTATAATATATTATTTATATTATATTATCTATTGTAAAAGGTGTTGATTCTCTGATTTCTTTCACAGCCCATTTATCATTTGAATATAGGGGGCTACTGAGTTTTTTAGTTAATCTTGTACCCAGCCACATTACTGAAAGTGTTTTTTAGCTGTAGGAGTTTCCTGGTAGAATGTTTTGGGTCACTTATGTATAGTACTATATCACCTACAAATAGTGAAAGTTTGACTTCTTCCTTTTCCATTTTTATCCCCGAGATCATTTTTTGCCTTATTGCTCTAGCTAGAACCTCGAGTACTTTATTGAATAGATATGGAGAGAGGATTGTCTCATTCCTAATTTTAATGGAGTCACTTTGTGTTTCTGTTTAGTTTGATGTTGACTGTCGCTTGATGTATATTGCCTTTATTATATTTAGGCATGTTCTTAGTACCGTGTTCTCCCAGAACCTTTATTGTAAAGTTGCATTTTGTCCAAGGCTTTTCCAGCAGCTAGTAAGATGATTATTGTGGTTTTTTTTCAGTTTGTTTATATGGTGGATTACACTGACCATTCCCGAATCTCTGAGATGAAGCCTACTTGATCATGGTAGATGATTTTTTGATGTGTTCTTGAATTTGGTTTGCCAGTATTTTCGTTCTTTGTTTCTTTCTTTGTTTCTTTCTTTGTTTCTTTCTTTGTTTCTTTGTTTCTTTCTTTCTTTCTTTCTTTCTTTCTTTCTTTCTTTCTTTCTTTCTTTCTTTCTTTCTTTCTTTCTTTCCTCCTTTCTTTCCTTTTTTGAGACAAGGTTTCTCTGTAGCTTTGGTGCCTGTCCTGGAACTAGCTCTTGTAGACCAGGCTGGTTTCGACTCACAGGGATCCACCTGCCTCTGCCTCCCGAGTGCTGGGATTAAAGGCGTGCGCCACCATCTCCAGCCTCAGTTACTGCATTTCTGTGGGAATAAAGAAGACTAAGAGGGCTCCCACCCTTTAAAGCCCTGGTCATGAAGCTTCCTCCACAATGCACCTTCATCCCAACACTCCTATGTTCCAATTACATTTCCGTGTGAGTTTGAAAGGATGACAAATTGTCAAAGCATTGTGTTATGAAGATCAGTGTTTATAGAAATAAATGATAGCAATACTGTACTGCATCTGGTGTTCAAAGATCAGACAATAATGGGGTATTCTCAACTATCTTTTCATTGAGAATATTTTTTCTACAATATATTCTTATCAAATTTTCCCCCTCATAAATCTGCTCCCAGATCCTCCTCACCTATCCAACTTCATACCCCCTCCACCTCTCTTTCTAGGCAACAATTAAAAGCAAATGAAAATGAAGAAAACAAGCAAAAGAAAATGAGCAACAGCAAAGAAAAAGAACAAGAAACACAGACAAACAGGCACACACACATACATACACATACAATCTGGAAATTGTAATGTCTAAACAATAGAACTGTAAGGTTAAAAAATATTCAAACAATGTATTATGAAACAAAACCCTGAAAAAACACCGTTGAATTTATTTTGTATTTGTCATCTAATACTAGGCATGAGGTTTGGCTTTAAGAATGGTTTGTG
The DNA here is from genome assembly GCF_950005125.1 of Chionomys nivalis. Lineage (NCBI taxonomy): Eukaryota > Metazoa > Chordata > Mammalia > Rodentia > Cricetidae > Chionomys > Chionomys nivalis. Next base: position 51,912,364 of record NC_080107.1, read on the forward strand.
TGATGAACCTAAAATAGCTGAAAGACACTTAAGGAAATTCTCAACATCCTTAGTCATCAGAGAAATGCAAATCAAAACAACTCTGAAATTCAATTTTACACCCATAAGAATGGTCAAGATCAAAATTACTGATGACACCTTATGTTGGAGAGGATGTGGGACAAAGAGAACACTCTTGCATTGCTGATGGGAATGCAAATTGGTACAGCCACTTTGTATATCAGGAAACAAACTACTTCAAGACCCAACAATACCACTTTTGGGTATATATCCAAAGGATGCTCAATTGTACCATAAAGACATGTGTTCAACTATGTTCATAGCAGCATTATTTGTCATAGCTAGAACATGGAAACAACCTAAATGCTCCTCAATCAAAAAATGGATAAGAAAAATGTGGTACATTTATACAATGGAGTACTACACAGCAGAAAAAAATGACAACTTGAAATTTGCAGGCAAATGGATAGAGCTAGAAACATCATATTGAGTGAGGTAACCCAGACCCAGTAAGACAAATATCATATGTACTCACACATACATGGCTTTAAGACATAAGGCAAAGAAAAGCCAGCCTACAACTCATAATACTAGAGAACCTAGACAGCAAAGAGGACGCCAAGAGATACATACATGCATCTAATGTATATGGGAAGTAGAAAAAGACAAGATTTCCTGAGTAAATTTGGAGCATGGTCACCATGGAAGAGGGTAGAAGGGGAGGAGGGAGAAAGGAAGGGGAACAGGGAAAAATAAATAACTAAATAAAAAACATGAGATCTGTTGCTGGACAGATCATTCATCCTGGGAAGGTGCCCTCTTGATCCTGGAGAGGATGTGCTATGTCCCAGGAGCTTGAAAGCTAAGCAGATGGTGAGGATCTTAGTGTAGGGCTCTGTCCACCAGACCTCTAGAGACTTAGGAGATTATTGGTTCAGGAGTACCTGGTCTCCCAGGAAGGGTGCAGAGGGCTTGAGAGCTGTGATATCTGTTGGTGTGGGGGCAGGGAGCTAACTTTTGGCTTGTGAATGGAGAGGGACTGTATGAGGGAGAGGTAGGGTAGGTACTTGGCCAGTAGAGGTATCTGGGCTGGGCGCTTGATAGGGCTTAGGGCTGTAGGAGAGCATGGGGTAGCCTGCAGGCCAATGAGGGCAATGGTGGGGGAGGGAGGGCTAAGACAACCTGGGTTTGATAGAGAGCTTGGTTAAGTTGATGAGCCCATTGACCCTCCAATCTTTCTCAAATATTGTGGGGGTAGGGGTTGTGAAGTTTCAAGGAGATGTTGAGGGCTTCAGGCATGAGCTCAATGACTCTGGAAGTAAAGGCTGGACTGCTTTCTGTTTGAATGGCATGTGGCATGTAGAACAGAATTATGATATGTTCAAAGAGTAACTGAGTCATCTTCTGTTTCCCTGGAGGTGGGGAACATGTCTATCCATCCTTTAAAATATCAAAAGTTAGGAGATAGCAGAGCTTTGGGTGTGTTAGTATGTAGGTGAAGTCAATCTGTCAGGCCTTGCCTTGTTGGTGTCCCCAGAACTGGTGCAATGGCTGGCGAAACCGGAGAGCCCCCCTCATGGGTTGGTCTTGGTGTACATCTGACAGGAGGATTGGGCCTATAAAATATGGGCTTGAGGACTGGTGAAATCAAAGAGGGGTTCAAAGAAGTAGAACAAAGCCTTGGGGCCTGTATGTAGGATTTGACGGATGTCTGAAATGATGGAGAGTGCCTTATCCTGGGGGATGACGAGATCATTATTTAAGTAAAGGTACCTGTCTTTTGTCTGTGTGGCACCTTTACTTAGAAGCTTGTCCTTCTCTGGTTGGTAACAGGGCTCATAGGAGGCTGTCAAAAACAAAATATGTCCTGTAGATCCAGGGGAGCTATGGGCCAGTCCCCAGGCTACTGAGTCAGCCCTGGCACTGCCTAAGACCACTTGTTCCCTGTAGGCCTGATAACCCTTGGCAGTGGATTATGGCTACTTCTTCAGGGAGTTGGAGGGCCTCTAAGAGCTTGGCTATAAGGGGTCTGTTGACAATGAGAATGCCCTTGGTAGTAAGGAAGCTCCTTTCCTTCCAAAGGACAGAATGGGTATTGGCTATTAAAAAGGCATATTTAGAATCAGTGTAGATGTTAACTCATTGACTCTTAGCTATTTAGAGCTTTCTAGTCAAGAAAAAGGTGATTAATTCAGCTTTTTGTGAAGGGGTCCTCACTGGCAGATGGGTTGTTTCAACCATTTTAGTGGAGGTTACCACCACATAAGTTGTCTGGGAGTGTTCTGATCTGTCTATGAGAGAGCTTCCATCAACAATGTGGGTGAGTTGGGGTCTGTGAGGGGTTGGTCTAGGAGATGAGGCCATAGTGAGTATGAGACCTCCACAGACTCTGGAACGGACCCTGCCATGCATTCTTGCATGGGAATTCTTTTCACACTATTTTCTTGCCATGCCCATTTCCAAGTACTATTACTTGGCCTCAATATTCTTTGTCACTTTGGGGTAGCCCTGTCCTTGGCCCCTGTACTCTCTCCTGACTCCTATGTTCTTCTTCCCTTAATTGCCTCACAGGTACTTACCCTAGAGTACCCTGTTCCTACTCTACTGGATCTGGTAGACCCCCAAATATAAAATATCTCCACCCCAATGATTGCTATCCACCACCATCTGGTCCTAGTTTACATTTACAAAGGACAATAGTAAAAATATTTGAAACAATTGAGGAAATTATTGGATCTGATGAGCAGGGAGGGAAGGTACAAAGACAGGATTTAACATTGCCAGTATGTGTCAGAATCAGAGATGACTTACCCAGGGTTTTAGTTCTAAAAAAGCATCAAGTTCTAAATGACCAAAAGGATCCAAAGAATGTAGATGGAAACCTACAGGCATGAAAAATCTACTAGCTGTTGGAACTCATTTGCATTTGTTGTTACAAAGAAATGTGAAAAATGGAGAATGGTGACAGATCTAAGAGCTGTCAACAAGGTAGTTCAACCTATGGGCCCTCTACAATCTGGAATTCCTTTGTTTTCTCTATTACCTAAAGGATGGCCTCTTATAGTTATTGACTTAAAAGATTGTTTCTTCACTATACTTTTACAAAAAAAGGACAGAGAAATATTTGTCTTCACAGTGCCTACTTAAAATAATTTTCAGCCTACTAGGAGATATCAATGGACAATCCTCCAACAGGGAATGCTCAATAGCCCCATCTTGTGCCAATGCTTTGTAAGTCAACCATTGGAAATAACACACAAGCAATTTTCTAAATCTATAATTTGCCATTACATGGTAACAGTTTTGGACTCCATAAGTTTATTTTCTCAGGCATTTTGTAATAGTGGTGGGACCATGACTAATATAGTGTCCTTGACACTGAGGACGCATGCTAAGGTAACTCTTGAGTAAGCAGCTCAGTGCCTGCTCAGCTCCTCTTGTGCTGGTTCCTCCCTAAGGACAAACAGGAATTAAAGCTAATTATTTCACTTGATTTTTTCCTAACCAGGAGCTCTGGGACTCTCCCTGAGTCTTATGGTGTCTTCCTGCTTATTTATCTGGAGCTTAAGGATAGACAGAGAAAGTTCAGGAGGTATTGGCATAACATAGAAGTCCAGTTATTCTTTAGTTCTTGGTGTCCTTAATAGAAATCTAAGGACTCAGAGAGGTGGGTTATCAGGTGCCTGAGCAAACTAAGGGCTGGTAGAGTTCAGTGGGAGCTTGGTGAGCAAGGTGTGTCTCTGTGTCTATCTATGTGTCTTGCATATGTACTCTACATATTATATATGCGTATGTATATTTATAAGCCAAGTGGCATTTTATTGCGTGTAAAATGTAGCTATATCCACTATTTATGAGATTTACTCATGTTTTGCATGTGTGTGTGCATATGTATGATACATAATTGACTAGCTTCGACTAGTATTTATCTCTCTAGACCCAGCACACAAAAACCTAAATCAGGCTCACAAGAGTAGGTTATTCGTATGTGTTTAGGATCTCCAAATCAGTCCATTTGATCTAAAATATTTGCCATGCTCTCATTCTGTTGACTCCTTTGTTTTCATGTATGTTCAGATACATTTAAGTAGAGGATACCGAAGGTTTGAAGAAGATAATATATATTCAGCAATCTGAAGACATTTTATGTAGTTGTTGGTGTGTGTGTGTGTGTGTGGCCATTTGAATTATTTACAGGTGATGTTTAGTGCTATATCTATGAGTTGAAGGGGCTCAGAGTTTCACTTACTGAATACCTTTATGTATGTTAGGCACGGTTCAGTGGGAACTGGGACTGGTATTCTGAATGTGGTGCATGTGTGCACAGTGTGTATTGTTTGTTTACTGAAGAGAAGAGGCATACCTATGTAGTTATTATACTTTTGTATGGCTTTTAAATGATGTATTTGCACTTGCACTTTGGTTGTCTTGTGTGTGTGTGTGCATATGTGTGTGTGTGTGTGTGTGTAGTCTATATTCAGAGTATGAGCTTATTCCTCTGAGATGTGATTTTTATGTGTTTATGTTTTGGTTGTTGTTGTTGTGTGTATATGTGTACAAGTAATCATGTGTGTGTATTCCTATGAGATGTAATTTTTATTATTGTTGGATGTGTTGTTTGCTTTGAGTTTTGGTAGTCTCTGTGTGTGTGCATATGTGCTAATGTGTATGTCTATATCAAGCTTATTCTTTTGAGATGTGGTTTTTGTGTATTGTTGAATTGTTGAGTTGATTATAAAACAGCTATGACTGAGAGTTAATCATGTGTTGTGCGGAAAATCTTGTATATTAGTTATGTATTTTGTTATTATGACTCTTTGAATGCCATTCCTTCCTTAGAGAAACTATAACTGATAAGAAATCACAAATCAACAATTCAAGTGTCTCACATATATGTGCATTTACCGTGCATGTCTGATTCATCCATGTGTTCTCGAGGATCTGGTTGGTTCCTGAAAAGTCCAGTATGCCCTTGATGGTCTCTCAACCACTGTGACTGCATTGGGCAGTCAGGCTCACATGTATTTCATTACCATACAGCTCTAACACAACTGGTAAGAGTTTAGTATCAGTAAGCCATAACTGGGTGCAATCCTTAATATGGCTTCTATACATTATTTGTGACGTTAGTGAGTGAGTACAACTCTCTCAGATACAGATTCCTCATTATTCAAGGATAGTAACCAGCCAACTTTACAGAAATATTCTGAAGAATGAGCAAGCCAGTGTATATAAACTATTCAGTAATGTGTTTGGCATATGATGGCCAATAAAAATAAATTACTATTGTGTTTCCCCAAATCCAGTGTTTGGGTGGTGGAGGTTCATTAGTTCACTATTAAGTATGGAAAGAATATGTAGAAAATGGAGAAGACTGCCTCATTCAGACTTTCTCTCATTCCTCAAGGTCATAGTCTAGTTCCTTCCTACAAATTCTTACCCATAGTAGGGTTTCAGTGTTTTTGGGTGGTCTTCCTTTTGCTTCCCAAGGTGATACAGAACCTGCCAGTGGGCAGCCAGATCTCTGCATTGACATCTGGTCACCATCTTCCTTGGGGGCCATGCCCTGGTGAAGGTGCAAGTTCCTCCAGGATGACTCACTGCAATGCCCTGTCTAATATGTATAAGCTCTCACAACATCTGGCTCCATGGTCAAGTTCAATTTATTTGTTTATTTCTGCTTCTCTTCCCCACCCATCTCTTTCTCTCTCTGTGTGTATGTATATGTATGTGGATGTACACATGCCATGGAGTGGGTGTGCAGGTCAGAGGACAACTTGGAGTTGGTGCTCTCCTTCCACCACATGGATTTCAGGGATCGAACTCAGGCCACCAGGTTTGGCAACAAGTTCATTTTCCCACTAAATCAGTGGTTCTCAACCTTCCCAGTGCTGCAACCATTTAATACAGTTCCTCATGCTGTGGAGCATTTTTTTTAAGTGTCTTTCAGCCATTTTAGATTCCTCTGTTGAGAGCTCTCTATTTAGGTCTCTATTTAGGGTTATTTGTTCTTTTGATGATCATTTTCTTTAGTTCTTTGTATATTTTGGAGATCAGTCCTTTGTCTGATGAGGGGTTGGTGAAGATATTTTCCCATTCTGTAGGCTGTTGTTTTGTCTTATTTATCATGTCCTTTGCTTTACAGAAGCTTCTCAGTTTCAGGAGGTCCCATTTGTTGTTTCTCTCAGTGTCTGTGTTACTGGGGTTATAATTAGGAAGTGGTCTCCTGTGCCAGTGCATTCAAGTGTACTTCCCACTTTGTCTCCTATGAGGTTCAGTGTTGTTAGTTTTATGCTAAAGTCTTTAATCTATTTGGAGTTGAGTTTTGTGCATGGTGATAGATATGGATCTATTTTCACTTTATACATGCTGTTATCCAGCTATGCCAGTACCATTTGTTAAATATGCTTTCTTTTTTCATTTTTATATTTTTTTGTTTCTTTGTCAAAAATCAGGTGTTCATGGGTGTGTGGATTGATATCCAAGTCTTCGATTTGGTTCCATTGGTTCTCCTGTCTGTTTTTACGACAGTACCAGGCTATTTTCAGTACTGTAGCTCTGTAGTAGAGTTTGAAGTTGGTGATGGTGATGTCTCCAGAAGTTTCTTTATTGCACAGGATTTTTTGGCTGTGTCTGGGTTTTTGCTTTTGTTAGGACTGATTAAGAGCGGGGTTTCTGCCATCAGGCATTCAGTGGATTTCACCTGATACACTTGTTGCACACTTACATGCTCTGACTTTATTTCTTCACTGACAAACTTCAATGTTAGGACATGGAAAGGACAGCATTGGAAAACGTGTGTGAAAAACATTGAGACCAGTATCTGGTACTAAATTAATTTTGGCTTGGAAGCCAGATGAATACTTTCAGTGACAGGTAATTTGAAAGAATCTGCTTGAGATGAAGACACAAACTCCTACCCAGAGACCTGGCTATTTGTTCAGGAATAAGTGATGGGGCTACTTAAAAAGTGATTCTTTTTAAGTAAATAAGGATTAATTAAAGTGCCAGTAACCTTAGTTTATTTGAAAAGATATTTCATGAAAGGTCTTATGTATCATTGGAGTTAGGATAGGAGATATTTATTCATTATTTATGCACCAAAAATTAGAAAAAAAATCAACAGAAGCATAGCTGAAATTCAGATGAGTAGAAGAGAGACTAGTGGTGGGCATGGGGGAGTATGAAGGTGAACATGACACATGGCATACTTAAATGGAAATATCTTTATGAGATCATCACTATGTTACAATGAATATTTGTAAATAAACAGTTGGAAAAAGAAAACAGGAATAAGCAACAAACCTCCATAATATAAATCTAGATGAGATACACAAAAGATACACAAAATATAAGATATAATACACAAAAGATAAGGTGTGAAGCAGATGATAGAATATGAATACGAGGGTTCTTACTATTATAGTCTAAATAAGGAAGTGACATTCAATATCAATTGGGTACTGCCAAAATAAGTTACTTTTTAGAGTAAATTAAAACTAACCTGTGAAAAATTCTCCAAATGCACATGCAGAATAATTACTTCCATCTAAAACAAAGAAGAATCACATATAAAATATCATTGTAATAATGTGAAGGCCACATTTACTGGTGTTTTATTCTTTTTCTAACTCCCAACAGAGGCAAGAACAGCATGAGGAGAGAGAACCAGAGCAGTGTGACAAAGTTCCTCCTCCTGGGGCTTCCCATCAGACCAGAGCAGCAGAGTGTCTTTTTTACCCTATTCCTGGCCATGTACCTGACCACAGTGCTGGGGAACCTGCTCATCATCCTGCTCATCAGGCTGGACTCTCACCTCCATACCCCCATGTACTTCTTCCTCAACCACTTGGCCTTCTCTGACATCTCCCTTTCATCCATTACAGTTCCCAAAATGCTGATGAATATTCAGGCTCAGCAACATTCCATCTCCTACAATGGATGCATCTCTCAGATGTATTTTTTTGTTCTCTTTGGCTGTCTGGATAATTTCCTTCTTGCAGTGATGGCCTATGACAGGTATGTGGCCGTCTGTCATCCACTGCACTACATCACTGTCATGAGGAAGGAAGTCTGTGTCTCCTTAGTTGCTGGGTCCTGGTTGTTCTGTTGTGTCCATGCCCTGCTGATCCGATTGTCTTTCTGTTCCAATAATACCATTCCGAACTTCTTCTGTGACCTCACTGCCCTCCTGAGGTTGAGTTGTTCAGACATCTCTCTCAATAAGCTAGTTATCTTCACTGAGGGGGGATTACTTTTCATCCTGCCTCTGAGTAGCATCCTGGGCTCTTATATTCACATAGGGAGCACTGTCCTGAGGGACCCTTCAACAAAGAGATTCTTTAAAACCTTCTCTACCTGTGGCTCCCATCTCTTCGTGGTATCTTTATACTATGGGACACTTGCAGGCGTTTACTTTTTCTCTTCATTTCAGAATGCCAGTGACAAAGACATAGTTGCTTCTGTAATTTACACAGTAGTCACACCGTTGCTGAACCCTTTTATCTACAGCCTGAGAAACAGAGATATAAAACAGGCTCTAGAAATATTTGTTACTAAGGCCAAGTCCTTTAAGTGACACCCATTATACTTATGAACACTTTAAGGTATATTTCCTAAAAATATTGTATGTACAATAATTCTGTGTTTAATATAACATGCATTACATTGTTGTGTGCAGCATTTTCTGTTTTTGTTGGTTGTTTGATGCAGTTCTGGGGTTGTTCCCTGGGACTCACTAATAGAAGGCTACATCCCTAGTCCTGCACAGTGTTCTCAAGATGTCAACTGGATCAAGGTTTTGTCTTCTCTATCATTAATCTCTGATTGCTCATCGTTCTGTATAATTTAGCATTATGATCTATTTCTGGTGGACTGACACACATAATATGGTATCCTGAAGCAGGGTTATACAGACTTCATGCTGTGTGTATACATTTCTTCCCAACTGTACAGTTAGGATATCACACTACTAGCTTGAAATCAGTAATCGTGGGAATGACTACACTATGAAAATTGGAAAGTTCTGCAAACACTTATTATTCAGTAAACACACATCATAGCATTTATAATTGGATGATAATTTATTTAATCTTTATGATATCCTCTGTCTTGTTATCTCTACTTCTCATAGTAGCATAAGGATGCCTACTTCTTATGTGTCAGTGACTATTTGGTATTTTTGTTATCAGTAATTTTACTTTTCAACATTCTTACATGTGTGATGTATCCATTTAAATAGTGCAAAATCACAATTTTCTCTGTTTATGTACTTTACATAAACTTTTAAACATAAAGTTATGCACTTTACATTCTATAGAATTCGATTATCAATCTTTAATGCAACGGTCATACTTTCAGATTTATATTTTTCACATTTCTGTTTTCTATTTGAGATATTTATCTTAATGTTTCTTTGCATTTTGATTATATATTTCTGTTATTCCCTTTCCCCTACTAATTAATTTTGGGGTTTTTATTTGTTGGTTTGTTTGTTTGGTACAAAGTCTCACCATGTAGCCCTAACTGTCTTGAACCCACTACATAGATCAGGATGGCTTTGACTCACAGAGATCCACCTGCCTCTGTATCCTCAGTGCTGATATTAAAGGTGTGCATCACCAAGCTCATCTCCTTTACTAACATGTTAGTAACATGATATTTTTCTATCATGTTTTGTGATTTGTAAAGACATTGTGACTTTTTTTTTGTCAAAAAATTTAAAAGTGAAGCCAGGCGGTGGTGGCACACGTCTTTAATCCCAGCACTTGGGAGGCAGAGGCAGGCGGATCTCTGTGAGTTTGAGACCAGCTTGGTCTACAAGAGCTAGTTCCAGGACAGGCTCCAAAACCACAGAGGAACCCTGTCTCAAAAAACCAAAAAAAAAAAAATTTAAAAAAATTTAAAAATGAGGCAACATATGTAAAACATAATATAGCATTTATTGTTTTAACCATTTGAGGTGTATGATTTACCACTATAATGGTCTAATTCTCAGAACTTCAAAGGAAAATATAATCTTGATTGGGGATATTTTCAATGGTTTTAGTGTTTACATATTTTACTTATGTATATTATTTTCTTGAAAACATATTCTGGGAACTGGAGAGCTAGCCTGGTGGTTAAAAAGTACTGGCTACTCTTCTAGTATACCCAGTTTTGATTCACAGAACCCAAATAGTGGCTCACAACTGTCTGTAACCCCAGTTACAGGGGTCCAGTGTCTTCTTTAGGCTTTAACACTCAAAAGTGATGCACATTGGCACAGATATGAACACAGGCAATGTGGTCCAGCCTGGGTTCAGGACCTGACATGGGGAAGAGGCATCAGTGTGAAGAAATAAATTGTCTGACCAACAGATGAGTTTCAACAAGTGGTAGACCCTGCATAGCTCCAGCCGTCTTTATTTATACATAAAAAACAAACACGTTTTTCCATTTAACAAGCAAATTTTCCCATTCTCCAATGTTCACCTCTGACAAAAACAAATGTCAAATATGTTTTCTCTCAACTTTTACATCAAAACATTTTTAAACCCAAAACTGCTCTTATTTTTCTAGCAGGTTTTTTAAAGTTAATTTTTATTGAGCTCTACATTTTTCTCTACTCCCCTCCCTGCCTCTCCCCACCACTTCAACCCTCTCCCAAGTCCCCATGCTTCAAATTTACTCAGGAGATCTTGTCTTTTTCTACTTCCCATGTAGACCTATGTATGTCTTTCTTAGGGTCCTCATTGTTGTCTAGGTTCTCTGGAAGTATGATTTGTGAGCTGGTTTTCTTTGCTTTATGTTTAAAAACCACTTATGAGTGAGTACTTGTGATAATTGTCTTTCTGGGTCTGGGTTGCCTCACTCAAAATGATGTCCATTTGCCTGAAAATTCAAGATATCGTTATTTTTTTCTGCTGTGTACTACTTCATTGTGTACATGTACCACATTTTTCTTATCTATTCTTTGGATGAGAGGCATTTAGCTTATTTCCAGATTCTGGCTATGACAAACAATGCTGCTATGAAAATAGTTGAGCACATGTCCTTGTGGCACGATTGAGCATCCTTTGGATATATACCCCAAAGTGGTATTGCTGGGTCTTGAGGAAGGTTGTTTTCTAATTTTTTGAGAAATCACCATACTGATATCCAAAGGGCCTGTACCAGCTTGCATTCCCACCAGCAATGCAGGAGTGTGCCTTTTTCCCCACAACTTCTCCAGCATAAGTTGTCATCAATGTTTTTGATCTTGACAATTCTTACAGGTGTTAGACAGAATCTCAGAGTTGTTTTGATTTGCATTTCTCTGATGACTAAGGATGCTGAGCATGTCCTTAAGTGTTTTTCAGCCATTTTAGAATCCTCTGTTGAGAGTTCTCTGTTTAGGTCTGGACTCCATTTTTTTTTTTTTGATGACTAATTTCTTGAGTTCTTTGTATATTTTGGAGATCAGCCCTCCATCTTATGTGGGGTTAATGAAGATCTTTTCCCATTCTCTAGGCTGTCGTTTGTCTTGTTGACCATGTCCTTTGCTTTACAGAAGCTTCTCATTTTGGGAGGTTCCATTTATTAATTGTTTCTCTTAGTGTCTGTGCTGCTGAGTTTATATTTAGGAAGTGGTCTCATGTGCCAATGTGTTCAAGTGTACTTTCCACTTTTTCTTCTATGAGGTTCAGTGTGGTTGGCTTTATGTTGAGATTTTTGATTCATTTGTACTTGAGTTTTGTGTATGGTGATAGACATGGATCCATTTTCACTCTCCTACATATTGTTATCTAGTTATGTCAGCACCATTTGTTAATATGCTTTCTTTTTCCATTATATAATTGATGGAGGAGTTACTTTCATTTAATAAAGAAACTGCCTTGGCCATTTATAGGCCAGCCCTTAGGTGGGTGGAGTAAACAGACAGAATGCTGGGAGAAAGAAGCCGAGTCAGTGAGTCGCCATGATTCTCCCACTCCAGACAGACGCAGGTTAAGATCCTCCCTGGTAAGCCAGCTCGTGGGGCTACACAGAATATTAGAAATGGGTTAGATAAATATGTAAGAGCTAACCAATAAGAGGCTGAAACTAATGGGCCAGGCAGTGTTCAAAAGAATACAGTTTCCGTGTAATTATTTCGGGGCATAAGTAAGCCATGCGGGCGGCTGGGTGCCGGGGACGCAGCCCTGCCGCTCCTATTACTACATATAATTTTTGCTTCTTTGTCTAAAATCAGATGTGCATAGGTCTGTGAATTTATATCTGGGTCTTTGATTCAGTTCCATTGGTCCTCCTGTCTGTGTTTTAGCCAATATCAGGCAGTTTTCAGTACTGTAGCTCTGTAGTAGAGTTTTAAGTCAGAGATTGTGATGCCTCCAGAAGTTTCTTTATTGTGCTATCCTGAGTTTTTCTTTTCTATATGAAGTTGAGTACTATTCTTTCGAGGTCTGTAAAGAATTTTGTTGGGATTTTGATTGACACTACATTCAATCTGTAGATTGCTTTTGGTAAGATTGCCATTTTTACTATGTTAATTCTACCTACCCAAGAGCATGGGAGATATTTTCATTTTCTGGTGTCTTCTTTAATTTCCCTCTTCAAAGATTTAAAGTTCCTGTTATACAGGTCTTCCATTTGTTTGTTTAGAGTTACTACAAGATATTTTATGCTATTTGTGGCCATTGTGAAGGGAGATGTTTCTCTGATTTTTTTCTCAACCCATTTATCATCTGTGTAAAGGAGGGCAACTTGTTTTTTGAGTTAATCTTGTATCCTGATATATTACTGAAAGTCTTTATGAGTTGTAGAAGTTCCTTGGTAGAATTTTTGGGATAGCTTATGTAAACTATCATATCATTTGCAAATAGTGAGAGTTTGACATCTTTTCTGGTTTGTAGCCCGTTGATCTTCTTTTGTTGTCTAATTACTCTAGCAAGGACCTCAAGCACTATATTGAAAAGATGTGGAGAGAGTGAACAACCTTGTCTTGTTTCTGATTTCAGTGGGATTGCTGTGAGTTTCTCTCCATTTAATTTGATGTTGGCTGTTGGCTTGCTGTATATTGCCTTTATTATATTTAGGTATGTTCCTTTTTTCCCTGCTCTTTCCAAGATTTTTATCATGAAGGGATGTTGTATTTTTGAAAGATTTTTCAGCATCTAATGAGACGATCATGTAGTTTTTATTTTTCAGTTTGTTTATATGGTGTATTATATTGACAGATTTTCATATGTTGAACCATTCCTGCATCCCTGGAATGAAGCTGACTCGATCATGGTGGATGATTTTTCTGATGTGTTCTTGGATTCAATTTGTCATTATTTTATTGAGTATTTTTGCATCAATGTTTATGAGTGTGGTTTGTCTGTAATATCTTCCTTAGTAATGTCTTTATGTGGTTTGCATATCAGTGTAACTGTAGCCTCACAAAAAGAGTTTGGCAATGTTCCTTCTGTTTCTGTTGTGTGTAACAATTTGAAAAGTATTGGTATTAGTTCTTCTTTGAAAATCTTGTAGAATTCTGAGCTGAAACCATCTGGTCTTGGGTTTTTTTTTTGCTTGGGAGACTTCTGATGACTGTTTCCATTTCTTTAGCAGTTATAGGTCTATTTAATTTACTTATCTAGTCTTGATTTAACTTGGTAAGTGATATTTATCCAAAATGTTGTCCATTTCCTTTAAGTTTTCCAATTTTGTGGAGTACAGGTTTTTAAAATATGATCTAATGATTTTCTGGGTTTCTTCAGATCTGTTGTTATGTCCCTTATTTCAATTCTGATTTTGTTAATTTGGATATTCTCTCTCTGCCTTTTCGTTAGTTTGGATAAAAGTTTGTCTATTTTGTTGATTTTCCAGAATAACAAACTCTTTTTCTCATTGATTTATTGTATTGTTTTCTTTGTTTCTTATTTTGTCGATTTCAGCTCTCAATTTGATTATTTCCTGCCGTTAATTCTTTTGGGTGAGTTTGCTTCTTTTTGTTCTAAAGTTTTCAAATGTTCTGTTAGCTCACTATTGTGATATTTTTCCAGCTTCTTTATAAAGGTATTTAGTGCTATGAACTTTCCTCTTAACACTGCTTTCATTGTTTCCCATAAATTTGGGTATGTTGTGTGGTCATTTTCATTACATTTTAGTAATTCTTTAACTTCTCACTATTGTAAATTAGGTTGGTATGATAAATAACCAGACCAACTCAATAATAACAATTATATTTTAATGGAAACTCATGCTACAACAGTGGGAGGTCCGACTTTCTATCTATCCGGCGGGAGCCATGCAGAGAGAGAGAGAGAGAGAGAGAGAGAGAGAGAGAGAGAGAGAGAGAGAGAGAGAGCGCACCAGGGTCCTGGGCTCCAGGTAGCCACACATTAATTAGTTGTGATTGGTTGACAGAGTTTCCCCCATCATCTCTTCCTTTTGTCTAAACAAGAACGATCCAAATGGAATACAACTATATACGATAGGAACAGATACCAAATATAAAATTACAAACAATAAACAATATTAAGCAAGGAATGTATAACAAAAGTTTTACTAAACATTCTATTTCAAGGAGTCTAAATATTGCATTGAAATTAAGCTTGGCTAAATCATGAAGAAGGTAACTACAATTATTTAATCTTCAACTCCATCGAAGATCTGAGAAGGGAAACAATATTACTTGAGTGAACAGGAAGTGCAATTGAGAAACTTCCAAAATGTGCAACAAATGACAGAGACAACTGGCTACCTGGGCAATCACCCAAAGTCTCATTTGCAACATTGGAGCAACCAGCTTGGGCTAAGGCCTAACTCAGCTGACATACCATTTTCAAAGGCAAGAAACTTTTCAAAACTATCTTACCCTGTCTTGGCAGGATACGAGTGTCCTGTTTTATCCATTTACGAATACTATGTATCTCTGTCAGTGGTTGAGATATGGGCATTTCTTTGTCCAAAGGCCAGTTTTGCCAAGAAGAAAAGCTCCAGGTGGAGTGTCTTTGGTGCTCAACATTCTCTTGGGAATATATCAGTGTTGCCAGGAGCGATTGTGTCTCACTACCATAGAACTCTAAGTTAGATTAAATGCTACTTTTTACATCTCTTTGAAGAGGTTGAAGATTATCTATCTATACTGAATATAAGGTCAGTATGATAAATAAGCAGGCCAGCTCAAAAATAACAATTATATTTTAATGGTTATAAGGGGAAACTCACACTACAAGACTGGGTTCCAACTTTCTATCTGTCCAGCAGGAGCCATGCAGAGAGAGAGGGAATGTGCATCTGGGTCCTCCCAGTTTTTCTTCCTGGGCTCCAGGTAGCCAAGCCTTAACTAGATGTGATTGGTTGACAGAGTTTGCCCATAATCTCACTTTATTTCTTCCTTAATCAATTGAATTTTCTTATGAGCATTCTTAAATTTCCATGTGTTTGTGGGATTTTTGAAATTAGTGTTGCTGTTGAATTCTAATTTTAAGCCATGGTGATCTGATAAGATACTTGAAGTTATTCCATTTTTAAAAATATCTGTTGAGGTTTGTTTTGTTACCTAGTATGTGGTCAGTTTTTAAGAAGATTCCATGAGGTGCTGAGAAGAAGGTATATTCTTTTATGTTTGGATGGAATGTTCTATAGATATCTGTTAAGTTGATTTGAGTCATAACAACTGCTAGCACCCTTATTTCTCTGTTAATTTTTTGTCTGACAGACCCACACAGTTGTGAGAGTTTAATGTGTGGTTTAAGCTTTAGAAGTGTTTCTTTTACATATGAGGGTACCGTTTTAGTAGGTGCATAGATGTTCAGTATTGAGATTTCCTTTTGATAGGTTTTTTTTCTGTGACTAATATGAAATGTCCTATTTGTCTCTTTTGATTGATTTTAGTTTGAAACCTATTTTTTTAGATATTAGGATTGCTATACCAGCTTGTTTCTTACATCAATTTGATTGGAAAATATTTTCCCAAGCCTTTACTCTGAGGCAATGTCTGTCACTGAGGTTCAGATGTGTTTCTTGTATTCAGCAGAAGGATGGATTCTGTTTTCATATCCAATCTGTTAGTTTCAATTGAGTCAATTTATATTAAGGGATCTTAATGACCAGTGATTGCTATCTCCTGTTATTTCAGGTATTGTGTTGCTGCTGTTATTTTGTGTGTCTTTCCTTTCTTTGGTATTTGCTGCTGTGAGATCATCTATTGTCTGTGTTTTTGTTGATGTATCCAACTTCCTTGGGTTGGAGTTTTTCTTCTGTTACTTTGTGTAGTGCTGGCTTTGTGGCTAGGTATTGGTTAAATCTGGTTCTGTCATGGAATATCTTGTTTTGTCCTTCTATAGTGATTGAAAGCTTTCCTGGGTATAGTGTCTGGGCTGGCATCCATGCTCTCTTTTTTCTTTTTTCTTTGTTTTTTTGAGACAGGGTTTCTCTGTAGCTTTTGAGCCTGTCCTGGAACTAGCTCTTGTAGACCAGACTGGCCTCGAACTTACAGAGATCATCCAGCCTCTGCCTCCCAAGTGTTGGAAGCATCCATGGTCTCTTAATGTCGTATAATGCTTGACCAAGAACTTCTGGCTTTCATTGTTTCCATTGAGAAGTCAGATATATTTATGATAGGTCTGCCTTTATATGTTACTTGGACTTTTTCCTTTGCAGCTTTTAATATTTTTCTTTATTCTGTATGTTTAGCGCTTTGATTATTATGTGGTGAGGGGACTTTTTTTGATCCAGTCTATTTGGTGTTTTGTAAGCTTTTTGTATCTTCATAGGCATATCTTTCTTTAGGTTGGACTAGTTTTCTTCTATGATTTTGTTAAATATATTTTCTGTGCTTTTTGATTTGGACTTCTTTTCTATATCTATTATTTCTAGGTTTGATCTTTTCTTGGTGTCCCATATTTTCTGGATATTTTGTGTTAAGCTTTTGTTAGGCTTAATGTTTTTGTTGACTGATGAGTCTATTTCCTCTATTGTATCTTTAGTGCTTGAGATTCTCTCTTCTATCTCCCGTTTTCTGTTGTTTATGCTTGCATTTGTAGCTCCTGATTGTTTTCTCATGATTTCTGTTTCTATAATTCCCTTGGCTTGTGTTTTCTTTATTGCCTCTATTTCAGTTTTCAAGTCTTGAATAGTTTCTTTCACATATTTGATTGCTTTTTCTTGGTTTTCTTTAAGGGATTTGTTGATGTCTTCCATTTTTTGTTTATCTTTTTCTCCATTTCTTTGAGGGAATTTTTTATTTCCTCTTTAAGGTTCTCAAGCATTCCTTAAAGTTATTTTTTAGGTAATTTTTCTGCTTCATCTATATTTGGTTGTCCAAGTCTTACTGTTGTAGGGTCTCTAGATTTTACTGGTGTCATGTTGCTCTTTGTGGTGTTGTGTGTGTTCTTACCTTGTCTACCCATCTTTTCCTCTGGTGTAGCTGGGGCTATCTGTGACTCTGGTGATCAGTTTTCTAGGTGCCGGTGGATCTAAGGCTCAGATGATTGCTCCTCCTGGTAGAGTCGGGGTCATGGTTCCAGTCACCCTGTTGGTCACTCCATGTTGCTGTAGGTCACTCAGCACTTGCAAGGTTTGCTCTGCAATACCAGGAGTTGTTTGGGCTTGCTTCCATGGAGATAGCTTGCTTGGAGCTCTTTCTGCTGAGGTTGCTGCCTTGGGCCTGCTCTGGTAGAGGTCCTGTCTCAAGCCTACTCCCTCTGAGGTCCCAGACACATGCTTGAACCTGCATGGGTCTCTGGTTCTTGTCTACTCCCTCAGAGGTCTCAGACTTGTATGTGAACCCACAAACCTACTCCCTTGCGCTCACTACTGCAAAGGTCCCTGGCTTGGACCCGGTCCCACAAAGGTCTCTGGCTCTGGTTTACTCCCTTGGAGGACCCAGACTTATGCCATATGCTCAGAGGTCTCTGGTTCCTGCCTACTCCCTTCAAGGTCCCAGACTCATGCCTGGACCTGCAGAGGTCTCTGGTTCTGGGCTATTTTCTCAGTGATCCCAGACTCATGCCCATAGAGGTCTCTAGTTTAGGTCTACTCCCTCGGAGGTCCCAGACTTGTGCTCGGTCTTGCAGAGGTCCTGGCTGAGGACTAGTCCCTTTGAGGTCCCAGACTCATGCCCAGACCTGCAGAGGTCTCTGGTTCTGGCCTACACCCTCAGCGGTTGCTCCCTTGTACCTGGTCCTGTGGAGGTCACTGTCTCAGGCTTGCTCCAGCCTAGGTTGCTGGCTCACTCCTTTTTCTGTAAATGTCCATGGTCTGGGCCCGCTCCTCAGAAGGTCCCTGGCTTGGACCTGATCCTGCAAAGGTCTCTGGCTCTGATATACTCCTTAGGAGGTCCCAGACTTGTTTCCAGACCCACAGAGGTCCTGGCTCAGGCCTTCTCCCTCCGAGGTCCCTTCATTTGCCAATATTGTTCCCTTCTGAAACTTCTTGGGCTAGGTCTCCACCATCACCGCAACACTTGGCACTGCAGTGTTCCAAAATCTTACCAGTATGACCAATTAAGATTTTCTTACAGCATCCAAACACTTTTCTTGTCCAAAGTCCCAAAGTCTTTCCCATTCTACCAAGTCACATGGTATTTCTGTCAGAGAAATACTCTACTCCTGGTACATTAGTTAATTTTCTGTTGCTGTGATAAAATACCATGGTCAAGGCAATTGGTAGAAGGAAAGATATATTTGGGTTTATGCTTTCAGAGGGTTAGAGTCTATCATGGTGGAGCAAAGGCAGCAGGGGGCAGGCATGGTAGCTACAGTGAAGAGCTTATATCTTGAACTACAAGCTGGAGAGAGAGAGCATACTGTGAATGCCATGAGGCTTTGGAACCTTAAACCATGGATCCAGTGCCAGATTTTCCCCAGTAGGAGCATAATAATATGACCAATGGGGGAATCAAGTATTCAATATTGGATCCTATGGGGGACATTATCATTCAAAACATCTAATTCCATAAGGTAAAATAATAAAAAGAGAAGCAGAGTGGAGGAGCAGAACTAGGAGATGGTCATATGATGAAGTGTTGCATTTTCTGTTTTCATATACTTTATACTGTGTTATTTTCTAGAAACATTAAAAGGCCCTATACTGTAGATATGAACTAGAAAACAAATTGCCACAAAGCTATACTATCCATAACTGCATGCCACTGGCATAGAAGCAGCCACATTGTCCTCTGGGATAAAATGAAGGGTCCAGAGGAATCTCCAATAGAAACATCTTCTAAAGTCCGCATGCAGATGAACAGAGTGGTATGGTATTCTCTTACATAGGTCTCCACAGATATACTTAGCAAGTACACGCAGAGACTGCTTGGGGCTTTACTTCTGTGCCCAGCGACTTGTGGGGCTGGAGTAGGACATTTCATCGTTCTCAGTAAAGGCAATATCAAATGGAGATGAGACCCACTCATACCAACCGACAAATAGAACTATCATTGTACGCTCTTCTCTGTGACGGCTAAGCAGAGGTGCCCCAGTGATGCTTAGATCCCCCAGTATTTTTACCTATCTTGTTCTAGTCTACCAGAAAAACAGGACAAATAGAATTCTCTGTTGATCATGGAGTTTATGCTTAAGTGAAGAGAGAACAAGGGAAGTCAGAGAACAATATCAACTCTGAAAGAGAATAAATATATTGGGTATATTATCCAAGGTACCCACCAATGGGAGCACTGTGCCAGTGTATGCTCGGTGGTTGGGCTTACTAACGTCAGAGAAAACAGTAAGTATGATGGAGGGGTGAAGAAGTCCCATGGGTGTCTTAGAAGACATGGGAACCCAGGACCCCAGACAGCTTTCATAAGAGCAACAGAGAAGGGAATTCTAAGGTGCTGACTGATGTCATCATTATTATACCTTCTGCTATGCCCTCAGTTTGGGCACCTGACTAGGCTAGTGTCTACAGTATTCCTATGAGTTCCAACACATTCCTGGACTGATGTAGATGGCAGCCTTGATACAGTTCAGCCAGCTTGGCTCAGACCTGGTTCGTCGTAGTCACTTCTTTTCCCACCTGGAGTACCTGGAGTCCACTGTGGCAGAGACAGTGGGCGAAGGTAGGTTAACAAGAGATAATGTAATATAATAGTACTGGACTGTACTAGGAGAAAACATACTTGGGTGGGCTATTAACTGTCTCAGGAAAGGGAATTCTTGTGTGATGGGCCTCCAAAATGCAGTTCAAGGGATTGAGAGATGGTTCAGTGGTTAAGAGAAATGGCTGTTCTTCCATAGGTCTTGATTTCAATTCCCAGCAACCACATGGTGGCTTACAAGTATCTACAGTGCGGTCTAATGCCCTCTTCTGGCATAAAGGCACACATTAACACGGAGCACTCATATACATAAAGTAATTATTTTAAAATGTAGTTCAATGTGCCACTTGTAGCTGCATAGCTACTGCCTTATGTGGGACCAGTAGATTCGGTTGCAGTGGCAGAGACTGGAGACTGGGAACAGACTTATCATTAGCTGTACCATCTACCCTCCACCTAGATCCACATCCAGCGCTGACAGAAGACTACCAGCTGCAGTTGAGGCTATTGGCAGAATCAAACTGAACTAACTCCAGCACCACAGCAACACTCTTTGTGGAGTCAGAGACATCATATCACCAATGAAGCAAACTTTGTACCATGTCTGGAGTTACCTCCAGAGCTGAATTAAAATGTTGCCAGAAAAAGACATTAGCAATTGCCTCTTGTTGATAATATCAAAGATTGTTTCTTAGGAACCTCACTAGGATGATCATAATGGCTTGTTTCGGGGGGACAGTTAAATATTTGCCTAAATCAAATAACTGGTCCATTATTATCTAATTTTATTGCTGTATAATGAATTATTCCAAGAATAAACTTTTTATTCGGATCTATATTTGTTAGGTGAAATCCAATAGAAAGTAATTATGGTGATTGAATAAGAATATGGCTTCAATGTAGAAAAACTCGGTAGAAGGGTCATTATATAAGAGATTACTTCTTCATTCAATTGTTTGTTATGTAAGTGTATTTCTTTTGACTAAGTTGCCCACTCACACTTGCTCTTTCTTGTCCATCTATAAGTCCACTAAAATACAATCTTTCAAATTTTGCTTTTGAGACTCTCATATATGAGGCTCTGTTTACATCATTTCTCCTCCCCTCTGTCTCAGAATCCCCTTGCAGGTACCTCACCCCTTCCAAATTCATGACTTCTTATTCTTTAACTATTATAGTTAGGTATGTGTGTGTTTATATAAATTTATAAATACAACATGCTGAATTCATTTAGTGTCACTCATGTGGGTCTGTATTTAGGGTTGACCACTTGGGATTGTTTAACCTGTTAGAGGGCTCATCCCGTGAGAAGTCTCGTTTTCCCTCTCAACAGTCATTAACTGCCTGTAGCTCTTCATTTAGTGGTTGGGCATCACGAGATTCCCCCATCCACACTGGCATGTTAATTGGTAGAACACGTTCTTATAAAAAGCGTCATTTGAATCTATTCTTTTAACTGTCCACACATTAACCTCCTCTGTTCCCTCAGAAGGAAATCACTAGCCTGAACTTCACACATGATTTCAATGACTTTGTAGTTTATTTCTATTTTACTTATATCTAAATTATATAATTTTTATTTATAAATATACATTCACATTACTTAATTTTCATGGGCTATCATACCAATATGCTGTAGACAGAGTGACTTAATTAATGTAAATTCATTTTCCCACCATTCCGTAAGCTAGAAATTCAACATCAAAGGGACAACATAAGACTTTTTTCCCTCTATTTCCATCTGATGGTTCGATCATAATAACTCTCACTGACCCTACACCACTTTCTTTCTGTTATATTCATCTGGATTATGAGATGGATATCCTGGTTTATCTTTTTAGAAAAACACTAATCTTCTTGGATCAAGGATGTATATTCAGCATTTCCTTTCATATTAACTAGCTTATTATACACCTCATTCTCAAATAGAATTATACTTGCAGTTAGGGCCTCAACATTTAAATGTATATAGAGCAGGTTTTGGCATACAATGCTAAATAATGTGCATAAATATAAAAATTTATTTCCATATTTCTCCATACTGCTAAGTTCTTATTTTCTCTTCATCATTATCTTTTTTTATCTGTTATTTTGTTGTAGAATTGATATGGATTATTCCTATGTAAAGATATCAAATTAATTTGGTTTTGGACTTTTTTCTGTTCTTAAGAACCAAGGTTACTACAAATTTTAATCTGTGTCCTCTTGTACATGTGCAAATATCATTAGTTGTAAGTCTGTTGCCACAATGCATGGTGCTTTGCTGGGTATATTTTCCTTTTCTTTGTTTTAAGGGTTTACATTTTTTTTTTTATTTTTTAATTCCATTTTTTTAAAAAAAGCAAACCATCTTTTTTATTTTACATAACAATCCCAGTTTCCACTCCCTTCCCTCTTCCCACCCTCTCTATCTTTCTCCATACCACCCCTATCCACTCCTCAGAGAGGTACCGCACGTTTGCTGTGCGTATTTTCAATGGTAAATAGCACAACACTGTTTCTTTCTTAAAAGTGGCTAGGAGTCTCAACTAATGTAGACCAGAGTTTTCAAAGAGTGTATTCTGGAGCAAATTTTCAGTTTCTTGTTTATTGAAAGAACTCCACAAATATTTTCACATGTCTGTCCCTATTATTATGATGACTGACCATCTTTAGATGTGGTAATACACCCATTTAGAATTATTATCCCCTAAATTATGCTGGAGTCTGTTTACCTTTACTGTGTGTGTATATGTGAGTGTATTTGTTACTAAATGTCATGTTTTAAATAGGACAAAACAATGGGAAATCTTGTTATGGTTACTGTTGCTATTTCTCAAGGGTGTACAGAAGCTCGTGTCTGCTTTAAAAATTTCTTTTCCTAAGAGAATCAACAACAATGAAGCAATTTTATCCTCTAATTTGTATCTGGGGATAGGGATTGCAATCCAGGTCCTCTACATTATTTTTAAAATTAGAACTCATATGGATTCCTCAGGAGATGTGGTCAATATATACATTCATGCATCTATTATGTCCAATTCAGAGTTCACTACTCTTCTGTTTGTGTCAATGGATGAGTGAATGCTTCAGATGCTCCACCTGTTTCCTTGTATTGTGTGTCTTCTAGAGAGAAATGGAAGATCCTTCTCATGGTTTTTAGCTGAAGGTATCTGTCTGTGTTCATCATCTAAGTGGGCCTATCAGATCAGGAACAGGATATACATTCATCTGTATACAGATTATTATATATCCATTTTGAAATAAAGCAGGAAAAACATCCTTGTTGCTCACATTTAACTTCAACATACAATTTCTGTTGTGTTTTTGCCCAACCCCTCCCCACCAAACCTCCGTGCTTTTGGCTGCAACAGCTGATGTTCGCATTCCAGCTACTATTGTTGGCTTGCTCCAGTCTGCCTTCTCCCTGGCAGCCAGCAAGCCACTTCACATTTTCTGCCACTTCATTTTCTTGGGTGTTACTCTTCTTGATCAGGTGGAAACCTTGTATCATAGCAAATTAGACTTCCCATCCTCCTGTTCCTTATAATCCTCCAACCTATATGTTTCCATTATGGGCACTACCTTAAGTTTTCCTTGTTTCTCAGAGCCCCCAGTATTGTCCTTTCTAAGCAGCCCTTCCTAGAGTCCTGTTTTTATTAACTTCCTATGAGGTTCTTCCATTAAATGCAATTCATAGATATTATATCAGCTTCTTCAACACCTTGCCCCCTTGTGACTTGACATTTTTCTCAAAACCATGGATGCATATTTCTCTAAACCCATTTCTGAATATATCATATATAGTATATAAAATGACATAAGAATAATATTGCTTATTGCAATATTGCTAAAAATAGCAAAATATTAGAAACAATCTACAAAGGAACAGATAGCTATCTAGCATTTTTATTGTGAAAAAGTGATTGCTACTAACACAGACATGTGTAAGAAATGAAATATAACCAGTTTCAGGAATAGCACATCAGCTGAATTGTTTTTTTTTTTTTAACAGAGTAAGAAGAATGATATATAGGCATTTTAAAGATTGATTTGACCAAGTTGGGAGAATTGATACATTAACTGTAGTTAAAGCCTGGAAAGTGTGAAGAAGCTAAGAGTGAGAGCCCCACCATCACAGAGACAAACTGGCCATTAAACATGTCTTCCCATAGAACTACCACTAAGCTCACTCTCAGCTGCTAGGATATGGACTCTTGTTTTGTCATAATTCTTTTCCTATTGTTTAGTGATTGTTCACATGGATAGGTAATGTTTAAAGGGGAAAAAAAGGAATGCCAGTTTAGCTATAGAGAAAACACTAGGAAATTTATAAAAAGTAATCATCTTTGGCTTACAATCCTGAGTTGAGAACAAAGCAGGTGACATTTCTTTTGCTAGGAAAACACAAGGAATTGCCTTGGCTGATCTAAGAAGTGGTGGTCCTAAGAGCTAAGTGCTCCCAGGTGTTGTGTGAGATGCTTTGGTTTGAGCTGAAGATGTTAATATGGAGTCAGGGTCATTTTATGAAGCCTAGGAAGAGTGAAGGCAGAGTGAACACATGAGTGGAGAAACAGCTCTGCTATGGGAAGAATGCATAGCTGCTTGTGAGCTGTTCTTGGTGCTTATACTACCGGCACAGACTCATGTACCCAAGGCTTTGACCCTCCGTATATGCTGCTTTCACTAAGTCCCCAGATCCTGGGATCTTGCAGATTTAAAGAAACTCACTGGATTCACCTATCTGAATTTAATTCATGGAAATAAAGTGCAAGACTAGTACTTTCAAGAGATGTTGAAAAGATATAGAGAACTCAACAACCATCACAATTTTGTTGACTTTTCTATTTGCTGGGGCCAATATAAACACTAATTCCTTAATCTAAAATTGCCCTAGTGAAATCCAGGTGCCTTGAGCTGCAGGTGGGTGTGACTTGATAATTGTTATAATGTTTCTTATTTCTTTCTAAAAGACATTCTGTTGCTTTCTAGGTAGGCAATTTATACCCTGTTTGAAACAATCAGTAGCCCATTACTTTGACAAAATTCTTTATACTAAGACAAAAACAGAGTAAGTGGTTCAAACTAATGTTATTTTCTGTATTGATATTTCATAAAATGCTTCTGCAGTATAATCTTTCTTTTTCTATTTCTTATTACATTTACAACAGAAGATGAAGATCATCAGGAGAGATAATGAGAGCACAGTGTTTGAGTTCATTCTCCTGGGACTCCCCATCCAGCCAGAGGACCAAGACATGTATTCTGCACTGTTTCTGGCCATGTACCTGACCACAGTGGTGGGGAACCTGGTCATCATCCTCCTCATCAGACTGGACTCTCACCTCCACACCCCCATGTACTTCTTCCTCAGTCACTTGGCCTTCACAGACATCTCTTTCTCATCAGTCACAGTTCCAAAGATGCTCATGAATATGCTGACACACAGTCAGTCCATCTCATATGCTGGGTGTGTTTCCCAGGTGTATTTTTTTCTGTCTTTTGCAGATCTTGACAGCTTCCTTCTGACCTCAATGGCCTATGACAGGTATGTGGCCATCTGTCACCCTCTGCACTACACCACCATTATGAGTCAGAACCTCTGTATCCTGCTAGTGATAGTGTCCTGGATCTTGTCCTTTGCCAATTCCCTTGTTCACACCCTCCTCTTGGCTCGTTTGTCACACTTTAGAGACAATACCATTCCACACTACTTCTGTGATCTCTCTGCCTTACTAAAGCTGTCCAGCTCAGATACCACCATCAATAAACTGGTCATCCTTCCTTTGGGTACACTGGTAATTACTCTACCATTCATATGCATCCTGGTCTCTTATGGCCGCATTGGAGCCACCATCCTGAGAACTCCTTCAGTCAAGGGAATCTACAAAGCCTTGTCCACATGTGGTTCTCACCTCTCTGTGGTTTGTCTGTACTATGGAGCCATTATTGGGCTGTACCTAGTCCCCTCATCTGATAACACTAATGACAAGGATGTCATTGTGGCTGTGATGTACACTGTGGCCACGCCCATGCTGAATCCATTTATCTACAGTCTGAGGAATAGGGACATGAAAGAAGCCATGAGCAATATCTTCAGCAGGAGAGTCTGTTCACAGTGATAGGTGTGGTTTTCCCTAGTAGCATCCCTATTCCTTTCTCCTCTTCTCCCATTCGTCCTCTGTTCTCTGTCTTAGAGAATCTTCACATTTCTCCTTCTGCACTCACTTCTTGTGTTTTTTCTATAGTTGACTGTCTTGCTGACATTGAATGTCTTGAGAAGGTTTTTTCAAAATCTCCTACTTTTATTTTTCCTTGTATTACAAAAATTTTAATTGTTTATATACTCATCATCAAGTCTTTTTTATAAGCTAGGTTTATAGTTTTCATAACAAAGATCTTTTTCATTTCTGAAGATGATAGAAATATTTCTTCTACTAGATTCATCATTTTATTTTGTGTTTTTTTCTTACAATATATTCTGATTTTTTATCACTAACCCTAATTAGGAATTTACTTAACATTTGTTTATTTATTTTTATTTTTGTGTATGGGTTTTTTTCCCTGCATGTATGTCTGTGCATTACGCTTGTGTCTAGTGCCTGCAACGTCAGGAAACGGTGTCAGATCCCCTGAGACTGGGTTTGCAGATGGCTGTGAGGCACCACATGAGTGAGGGAAATCAATTCCGAGTCCTCTGAAAGTGTAGCTACTGCTCTTGACTGATGAGCTATGTTTTCTGCCCCTCATTTTTAGTCTTTGTAGTTGGCATTCGAAAGTCACAAAGAGTTATGGGGTAAGATGTGATGTTTTCATACCTGTAAATAGTGCACAATATTCAAATCAAAGAAGGTATAGTAATTTTCTCAACTTATTTACCATATCTCAGTATGGAATTATTTCACATCCTATATTCTAGCCTTTGGGGTAATACATATTATTTATAATCACTGTACATTGAAAGATATGAAAGCAGTTATTTTTCCTACCTACCCTTAATTTAGTACCCACTGACCAACCTATGTCCAACCCCTCCTTTTTCATTTTATTTGTAATCTTATGCATTTACCTCAAATTTTTATTATTTGTATTAGCATGGTGGTAATCAGGTGTTCAATTCACTGTGTTTTCTGCCAAGTGTTTAAGCCTGGTCACTAGCTGGGTGAAACTGTTCCCTGTAAAATGTGAGAGAGAGCACAGTTACACACAAGCTCTGCATGGAGCCTGAAGGTCCCGGGCTGGGGGAGTGAGTTGAGGCATCACACAGAGGGCTGAGACTTTGACCTTACCCTCCAAGTGGCGCTTTGGGTACACACAGTTATTCCATCATAACAAAGAGGCTCTGCTGTTTAGAGTGGGTGATGAAGAATGGCTAGGTAGATATCACAATGCCTCAAAAACTTAAACTGAAGTTCAATCATGTCTGCAAAGCAGTTTACTGTAAATATTATATTATAAAAGGAAAAAAAATTCCTAGCTCAACTACCAAAATATCACATCCTGTGATGTGATTTTTACCTTTGATCCTTGAGACCATGTCTCTTCTGAAGCAGAAAGACTTAATTTAGTTGATAGCAGCTGACTGGTATGACAGATATTTCTGTAAGCTAGGATAGGAGAGTTTAATGTACTAGTTAAATGCCACTTAGCTAGTTCTTAGTGGAACTTAAGCAAATGTGTTTGAGAAATGACTATATTTTCCCCAC
Organism: Chionomys nivalis; assembly: GCF_950005125.1. NCBI lineage: Eukaryota > Metazoa > Chordata > Mammalia > Rodentia > Cricetidae > Chionomys > Chionomys nivalis. Next base: position 51,940,039 of record NC_080107.1, read on the forward strand.
CTTTTAATTTTGTTGTGTACCATTTGCTCTGAAAAAATATTCTATTTTCATGCTGCAGTGGAAGATGATGATAAAATACTTATCTTTGCTGTTATTGTGTGGTGGTTCAAATGAAAGTGGCTCCTATAGGCTCTTACATTCGAACACTTGGTACCTAGTTAGTAGAACTGTTTAGGAAGGATTAGAAAATGGGGCCTTGTTGGAGATCTGTCATTAGAGCTAGATCTCGAGGTTTCAAAAGCCCACACCATTCCCAGGTTTGCTTTCATTGTCTCTTGCTTGTGAATTATGTATGTAAGCTATCAGCTGCTGTTCCAGTGTCATTCCAACCTGCCTGCCTCCAAGATCCCACTATGATGGTAATAGAGTTTAACTCTCTGAAACTGTATGCCTCAATAAACTCTTTTATAAATTGCCTCAGTCATGGTGTTTTCATCACAGCAATATGAGTAACTAAAATACAGTGGATACTTTTTTCTTTAAGCATTGTGCTATTAGGAACTATGATACTATAAATATTCATGTATGAGCATTTAGGATATACATGTAGGAGATCCTATAAACTGTACACTCAGAAGAGTGGTGGATTGCAAAACATATTTATGCTCAATTTAACCAACACCTGCTAAGTTTTCATGCAAATAGACTGATAAAAGCCAGCCTGAAAAGTTTTGTGGTTCTAGCTGCACGATATCCAAGAAAATGAAAAATAATAAAGCCAAGAAGAATGATCAATGATTTCTAATTTGTTTAGCCTAGTGGGACGGAGAGATGAATAGTCTGAGCAATATAGACTCTAAGAAAATACATTGTATATGATGCTACAACTGTGGATAAATGTTATTATGCAATTTTCAAAACCAAATGGGCATAAAGGCAAAAAACAAAAAAAAACTGCTGTAGAATACAAGATGGAACCATAATCAAGCTTTAATAAATAATTATAAATCAATATTGTTTAAATAGAACAGATTACTATACAAGCTGTTAATAGTAGCATTTTAGTACTGTTGTGTGAAGAGATGACATGCCCAAACCAACTCCTATAAGAATAAATATTTAATTGGGGCCTTGCTTACAGTTTTATAAGGCTAGTCCATGATCATAATGATAGGAAGCAACGAGACATGACATTGAAGCCGTAGCTGAGAGTTTTGCACCTGATTCACAGTTAGAAAGACAAACAATGGGCCTGGTGTGGGATTTTGAAACCTCAAAGACAACCCCTAGTGACACACTTTCTCCAGCAAAGCTATAGCTCATAATCTTTCCCAAATAGTTCAACTAACTGGTGATTAAGTATTTAAATGTGTGAGTTTATTGGGGCCATTTTCACCAAACCACCACAAGGGGGAATGGCATGTTGGCCAAAAGGTTGTAAGAACACTCGCAATTTTTCAGAAACCTGAATCTTCTCTAAAATGATTATAATTTTTTGAGAGTTATACCACTTGAAAACTCTTCTGTGTATCTGTGAATTCTTATTATGTTATTTCTTGTACAATACCTGGTAAATGACAAATTTCTTTTTTTTTTTTAACAAAAATAGTGAATGGCAAATTACTGTTTGCTTTTTCTTACTATATTCCTGCTCATTAATAAAGCAAAGCACATGTTGAGTATTTGTAACAGAGGTGGCTGACTCTCCACCCATGTTTCTTGTACAAGAACAGTTATGTACACCAATAACAGCAACACATTTTCATACAGTGTACAAATATTCCACAACATTTCTCTATTTTTTCTAAATAGAAAAGAAAGGTTTCAATTCTAAAATAGTAAAAATATAGACAATAAAAAAATTATCAGGTTAACATTGCATTCACAATGTCCAGCCCATTTGTATTTGTCAAATTAAGAAAAAATACTCTATTATCTATCTTATCATAATAAATTTAAAGTTTTAGAAATAAACTATTTCTAATTATAACTTGTATTAACTTCATAAAACTATCTTTTTAAGACCTCAAAACATTTTCTTAGATAAGCAATTTAAACTTTTATGTCACTCAATTTTATAAACTTTTCATCTCTCCTAAATAATGACTAACATCCATAACCTACTGAATGACCAAAATCGACCCATTCTACCTCTTGAGAATGTGGACATCATATTCTCTAGACTGCTTCCTGTTGTCTGGGGTTGATGACGTCTTTGGGGGACCCTGAGAAAATTAGGTTAATGGTCAAGTAGCTGTATAATCTCTTGTTTAGTCTGCATGTGATGGGAAAGTGCAGAGCTTATCTGAAATCTTGACTGGAGTAGTCTGTGAGGCTGGACAATCTCAGCCAGCAATTGAAAATAGGTTGTGGATGAAGAATTTTGAGGAAACTGCAACAGAGGGATTTTAAGAGGCTGAATCACATGGGCTACTTGTCCTTATTGCTGTCTTGTCTCCTTTTATGAAAACACATAACCTTTTTTTAAAAAAAATTTATTAGAATTTTTATATTTTTATTACTTTATAAATAATACCAATCAAAATTTCCACTTCCTCCTCTCCTCCCACTTCACTCCTGCTAGCCCATAACCTTCCCTCCACCCCCTCCAGTCCTAAGAGAGGGCAAGGCACCCTGCCCTGTGGGAAGTTCAAGGCCCTTCCCCCTACATTCAGGCTTAGGAAGGTATGAATCCAAAGAGAATAGGATCCCCAAAAGCCAGTACATGCAGTAGAGACAAACCCCAGTGCCATTATCATTGGCCCCTCAGTCAACCACATTCAGAGGGTCTAGTTTGATCCCATGCTCATTCATTCCCAGTCCAGCTGGAGTTGGTAAGCTCCCATTAGCTCAGGCACACTGTCGCAGTGGGTGAAGCAACTCCTTGTGGTCCTGACTTCCTTGCTCATATTCTCTCTCCTTCTGCTCTTCAACTGGACCTCTTAGAGCTCAGTCCAGTGCTCCAATGTGGACTCTCTGTCTATGTCTCCATCTATCTCAGGTTGAAGGTTATATGGTGATATTCAAGATAGTCATCAGTCTGACTATGAAACAAGGCCAGTTCAGGCACCCTCTCCTCCACTGCCCAGAGTCCTAGCTGGGGTCATCCCAGAGGACTCCTGGGAACCCCTCCAGAAACAAGCGTCTTGCCAACCCCAAAATGGCTCCCTCAATTAAGATATCTCCTTCCTTACTCCTATATCTGTCCTTCCTCCATCTCAACCATTGCACTCCCCCAAGCTCTCCCCAACCTTCCCCTTCTACCCTCTATCTCCCCCTCGCCCCTTCCCTCTACCCCCTTCTGCCCCCATGCTCCCAACTTTTGCCAGGCAATCTTGTCTGCTTCCAATGTCCAGGAGGATCTACATATGTTTTTCTTTGGGTTCATCTTATTACTTAGCTTCTCTAAGATAATAAAATATAGGCTCAGTATTCTTTGTTTATGACTAGAATCCACTAATGAGTGAGAAAATACCTATTCATATTTTTGGGTCTGGGTTATCTTACTCAGGATAGTGTTTTCTGGTACCATCCATTTGCATGCAAAATTCAAGATGTCATTGATTTTTACCACTGAGTAGTACTCTAATGTGTAGATGTGCCACAGTTTCTTTATCCATTCTTCAGTTGAGGGACATCTAGGTTGTTTCCAGGTTCTGGCTATTACAAATAATGCTGCTATGAACATAGTTGAACAAATGCTTTGGTAGTATGACTGGCCATCTTTTGGTACATTCCCAAGGGTGGTATTGCTAGATCCTAAGGTAGGTTGACTCCCAATTTTCTGAGAAACTGCCACATTTATTTCCAAAGTGGTTGCATAAGTTTGCATTCCCTCCAGCAATGGATGAGTAGTCCCCCTACTCTGCATCCTCTCCAGCATAAGCTATCATTGGTATGATTGATTTCAGTCATTCTGACAGGTGTAAGATGGTATCTCAAAGTTGTTTTGATTTGCATTTCCCTGATAGCTAAGGAAGTTGAACATGTCCTTAATTATCTTTTGATCATTTGAAATTCTTCTGTTGAGAATTCTGTTTAGTTCAGTGTCCCATTTTTTTAAAATGGGTTATTTAGAATTTTAATGTCTGGTTTTTTGAGTTCTTTCTAATTTTGGAGATAGTTCTTTGTCTGATGTGGGATTGGTGAAGATCTTCTCCCATTCAGTAGAATCATTTTGTCTTATTGACTGTGTCCTTTGCATTACAGAAGCTTCTCAGTTTCAGGAGGTCCCATTTATTCACTGTTGCTCTTATTGTCTGTACTACTGGGGTTATATGTAGAGAAAGTGGTCTCCTGTGCCCATGCATTGAAGGCTACTTCCTACTTTCTCTTCTATCAGGTTCAATGTGGTCAGATTTAATTGAGGTCTTTAGTCCACTTAGACTTGAGTTTTGTGCATGGTGATAGATATGGGTCTATTTTGATTTTTCTACAGGTTGACATACAGCTATGCCAGCACCATTTGTTAAAGATGCTTTCTTTCTTCCATTGTATATTTTTAGCATCTTTGCCAAAGATCAGGTGTTCATAGGTATGTGGTTTAATATCCAGGTCTTCAATTCAATTCCATTGGTCAACATTTCTGTTTTTATGCCAATACCAAGCTGTTTTCATTACTGTAGTTCTGTAATAGAGCTTGATGTGAGGGATGGTAATGCCTCCAGAAGTTCCTTTATTGTATAGGATTGTTTTGACTATCCTGGGTTTCTTGATTTTCCGTATGAAGTTGAGTATCATTCTTTCAAGTTCTGTGAAGAATTTTGTTGGGATTTTGATACGGATTGCATTGAATCTATAGATTGCCTTTGGTAGCACTGCCATTTTTACTATGTTGATCCTATAAATCCAAGATCATGGGGGATCTTTCTATTTTCTGGTATCTTCCTCAATTTCTTTCTTCAAAGACTTAAAGTTCTTGTCAAATAGGTCTTTCACTTCCTTGGTTAGAGTTACCCCAAGATACTTTATGCTATTTGTGGCTATCGTGAAAGGTGATGTTTCTCTGATTTTCCTCTCAGCTTCTTAATTTTTTGGGTATAGGAGGGCTACTGATTTTTTTTGAGTTGATCTTGTAACCTGCCACATCACTGAAGGTTTTGTTCAGCTGTAGGAGTTCTTTGGTAGAGTTTTGGGGGTCATTTATGTACACTATCATATCATCTGCACATAACAAAAGTTTGACTTTTTCCTTTCCCATTCAAATCTCCTTGATCTCCCTATCTTCTTTTATTGCTATTGCTAAAACTTAGAGCACTATGTTGAAGAGATGGAGAGAGTGGACAGCCTTGTCTTGTTCCTGATTTTAGTGGAATCACTTTGAGTTTTTCTCCATTTAATTTGATGTTAGCTGTCGGCTTGCTGTATATTGCTTTTACTATATTTAGATATGATTCTTGTATCCCTAATCTCTCCAATACCTTTATCATTAAGGGGTTTTGAATTTTGTGAAATGCTTTTTTTGGCATCTAGTGAAATGATCATATGGTTTGTTTCTTTCAGTTTATTTATGTGATGGATTACATTGATAGATATTTGTATGTTGAACCAGCCCTGCATCTCTGGGATGAAGCCTACTTGATCATAATGGATGGTTTTTTTGATGTGTTCTTGGATTCTGTTTGCCAGTATTTTATTGAGAATTTTTGTATTGATGTTCATGAGTGAGATTGATTTGTAATTCTCTTTCTTGGTTGAGTCTTGTGTGGTTTTGCTATCAGCATAACTGTAGCTTCATAATAAAAGTTTGGCAATGACTCTTTTGTTTCCATTATGTGGAGCACATTGAGGAGTATAAGTATCAGCTCTTCTTGGAAGTTCTGTTAGAATTCTTTACGAAAACCATTTGGCCCTGGGATTTTTTTTTGGTTGGGAGGTTTTTGATGACAGCTATTATTTCCTTGCGACTTCTGGGTCTATTTAAATTGCTCATCTGGTCTTGATTCAATTTTGGCATGTGGCATTTATCTAAAAGAATGTCCATTTATTTTACATTTTTCAATTTTGTGGCATACAGGCTTTTGTAGTAAGACCTAACGATTCTCTGAATTTTATCAGTGTTTGTTGTTATGTCCTCTTTTCATTTCTGATCTTGTTAATTTGTGTGTTCTCTCTCTGCCTTTTGATAGTTTGGATAGGGTTTTGTCAATCTTGTTGATTTTCTCAGAGAACCAGTTCTTTGTTTCATTGATTCTTTGGATTGTTTTCTGTGTTTCTATTTTGTTGATTTTAGCCCTCAGTTCGATTTCCAGTCTTCTACTCCTCCTGAGTGAGTCTGCTTCTTCTTTTTATTAGAGCTTTAAGGTATGCTGTTAAGTCTCTAATGTGAGCTTTTTCCTTTTTCTTCCAATTTTAGTATATGTGCTGCCGAAGCGAGCACTTTCCTTTTTCTTTATGTGGGCACTTAGTGCTATAAATTTTCCTCTTAGCACTGCTTTCATAGTGTCCCATAGGTTTCGGTATGCTGTGTCTTCATTTTTGTTGAATTCAAGGAAGACTTTAATTTCTTTCTTTATTTCTTCTTTGACCCAGGTGTGGTTTAGTAGTTGACTGTTCAGTTTCTATGAGTTTTTAGGCTTTCTGGGGGTAGCATTATTAAATTATAGCTTTGCTCCATGGTGATGTGATAAGACACTGGTGGTTACTACATTTTTTTTTGTATTTGTGGATGTTTGCTTTGTTACCGAGGATGTGATCAGTTTTCCAGAAGGTTCCATGAGGTGCTGAGAAGAAGGTAATTCTTTCTTGTTTGGGTAGAATATTCTATATATGTCTGTTAAGTCCATTTGATTCATTAGATCTATTAGTTCTCTTATTTCTCTGTTAAGTTTCTGTCTGGTTGACCTGTCCATTGGCAAGAGTGGAGTGTTGAAGTTTCCTACAATTAGTGTGTTGGGTTTGATGTGCAATTTAAGTTTTAATAATGTTTCTTTTACATTTGTGGGTGCTGTTATGTTAGGGGCATAGATGTTCAGAATTGAGACTTCGTCTTGATGAATTATTCCTGTTATGAGTATAAAGTGCCCTTCTCTATCTCTTATGATTGATTTTAGTTTGACATCCGTTTTGTTAGATACTCAGATAATTATACCCGCTTGTTTCTTTTTTCTTTTTTTTGGAAATTGTTCAAAGACCAAAATGGAATTTTTTCTTTCTTTCTTTCTTTCTTTCTTTCTTTCTTTCTTTCTTTCTTTCTTTCTTTCGTTCTTTCTTTCTTTCTTTCTTTCTTTCTTTCTTTCTTTCTTTCTTTCTTTCTTAAGATTTCTGCCTTCTCCCCGCCGCCACCTCCCATTTCCCTCCCCCTCCCCCAATCAAGTCACCCTCCCTCGTCATCCCCAAGAGCAATCAGCGTTCCCTGCCCTGTGGGAAGTCCAAGGACCACTCACCTCCATCCAGGTCTAGTAAGGTGAGCATACAAACTACCTAGGCTCCCACAAAGCCAGTACGTGCAGTAGGATCAAAAACCCATTGCCATTGTTCTTGAGTTCTCAGTAGTCCTCATTGTCCCTTATGTTCAGCGAGTCCGGTTTTATCCCATGCTTTTTCAGACCCAGGCCAGCTGGCCTTGGTGAGTTCCTGATAGAACATCCCCATTGTCTCAGTGTGTGGGTGCACCCCTCATGGTCCTGAGTTCCTTGCTCATGCTCTCTCTCCTTCTGCTTCTGATTTGGACCTTGAGATTTCAGTCCAGTGCTCCAATGTGGGTCCCTGTCTCTGTCTCCTTTCATTGCCTGATGAAGGTTAATATTCAGGAGGATGCCTATATGTTTTTCTTTGGGTTCACCTTCTTATTTAGCTTCTCTAGAATCACGAATTATAGGCTCAATGTCTTTTATTTATGGCTAGAAACCAAATATGAGTGAGTACATCCCCTGTTCCTCTTTTTGGGTCTGGCTCACCTCATTCAGGATAGTGTTTTCGATTTCCGTCCGTTTGCCTGCAAAATTCAGGAAGTCATTGTTTTTTACTGCTGAGTAGTACTCTAATATGTATATATTCCATACTTTCTTCATCCATTCTTCCATTGAAGGGCATCTAGGTTGTTTCCAGGTTCTGGCTATTACAAACAATGCTGCTATGTACATAGTTGAGCATATACTTTTGTTGTATGATAGGGCATTTCTTGGGTATATCCCCAAGAGTGGTATTGCTGGGTCCAGGGGTAAGTTGATCCCGAAATTTCTGAGAAGCCGCCATACTGTTTTCCAAAGTGGTTGCACAAGTTTGCATTCCCACCAGCAATGGATGAGTGTACCCCTTTCTCCACAACCTCTCCAGCAAAGGCTATCCTTGGTGTTTTTGATTTTAGCCATTCTGACAGGTGTAAGATGGTATCTTAAAGTTGTCTTGATTTGCATTTCCCTGATCGCTAAGGAAGTTGAGCATGACCTTAAATGTCTTTTGGCCATTTGAACTTCTTCTGTTGAGAATTCTCTGTTCAGCTCAGTGCCCCATTTTTTAATTGGGTTGATTAGCCCTTTACGGTCTAGTTTCTTGAGTTCTTTATATATTTTGGAGATCAGACCTTTGTCAGTTGTGGGGTTGGTGAAGATCTTCTCCCAGTCAGTGGGTTGCCTTTTTGTCTTAGTGACAGTGTCCTTTGCTTTACAGAAGCTACTCAGTTTCAGGAGGTCCCATTTATTCAATGATGCCCTTAATGTCTTTGCTGCTGGGGTTATACGTAGGAAGTGGTCTCCTGTGCCCATGTGTTGTAGAGTACTTCCCACTTTCTCTTTTATCAGGTTCAGTGTGTTCGGACTGATATTGAGGTCTTTAATTCATTTGGACTTGAGTTTTGTGCATGGCGATAGATATGGATCTATTTTCATTCTTCTACAGATTGACCTCCAGTTATGCCAGCACAATTTGTTGAAGATGCTCTCTTTTTTCCATTGTATACTTTTAGCTCCTTTATCAAAAATCAGGTGTTCATAGGTTTGTGGGTTAAAACCAGGATCTTCTATTTGATTCCAACCCGCTTGTTTCTTAGGTCTTGGAAAACCTAATTTGATTGGAAAACCTTTTCCCAACTCTTTACTCTGAGGTAGTGTCTGTCTTTGTGGTTGAGGTGTGTTTCTTGTAAACAGCAGATGCTGGATTCTGTTTTTTTTTATCCATTCACTTAGTGTATGTATTTTTATAGGTGAATTGAGTCCACTGATATTAAACAATATTAATGACCAGTGTTTGTTAATTCCAGTTACTTTTCGGTAGTAGTGTTTGTGTGTTTTTCTTCTTTAAGTATGCTGGTGAGGGTTATCAGATATCTTTGTTTTTGTGGGTGTGGTTAGAGTCTTTGGTTTGGAGTTTTCCTTCCTGTACTTTTTGTACGGCTGGGTTTGTAAATACATATTGTTAAAATCTGTTTTTTTTTCAAAGTATATCTTGTTTTTCCATTGATGGTGTCGGAGCCCATGTGGGTCCAACACAGATTCCCTAACCCGGCTGGAACTGAGTTGCGAGGAATAAAACTGACACAGCTTACAGGGTCCTCATGGAAAAAGCCAGATCACCCTTTATTCTCCAAACATCTTATATACCCACACCAATTGAGCGGGAACACACAAAGGCTGTTACCTAGGCAACCAGGTACCTCGGCTCAAGTCACAATCCGCATCTAGCAGTCAGGTAGGCCATGAATTAGCATCTCTATAAGACATCCTCCAAATTACAAAGGAAGGGAAGCATCGAACCTCTAAACTCTTAAGTCATCAGCTTTGGTCAACATCTCTTCTCAGGTAATCTACATTCTAACAAAAGAAACTAGGAGCAGCACATCCTGGCTATAGTTAAACAGAGACAGTTTGTCTGCAGAGTTACATGACCAGCTCAGACCGGGCTAATGGCTTTTGTGCCAAATCAAAATATGGGCCCACAGATGGTGAATGAAAGCTTTGCTGGGTATAGTAGTCTGGGCTTGCATCCATGTTCTCTTAGTGTCTGCAGCACATCTACCCAGGACCTTCTGACTTTCATGGTTACCACTGAGAAGTAGGGTGAAATTCTGATAAGTTTATCTTTATATGTTACTTGACCTTTTTCCTTTGCAGCTCTTAATATTATTTCTTTATTCTGTATGTTTTGATTATTATATGGTGAGGGATTTTTTTTGATACAGTCTATTTGGTGTTCTGTAAGCTTCTTGTACATTCAGATGGATATCCTTCTTTAAGTTGGGAAAGTTTTCTTCTATAATTTTGTTCAATATATTCTCTGTGCCTTTAAACTTTAAACTGCAGTTCTTCTCCTTCTTCTATCTTATTATTGTTAGGTTTTGGTTTTCCATGGTGTCCCAGATTTCCTGAATGTTTTGTGTTAAAAATTTGTTTTCTTTGACCAATGAGTCTATTTTCACCAAAGTGTTTTCAGCGCCTGAGATTCTTTCTTCTTTCTCTTGTATTCTGTTGCTTTTACTTTTCTGTGTAGTTCCTATTTGTTTACCCAGATTTTCCATATCTATAATTCTTTTGGTTTGTGTTTTCTTTTTTTACCTCTATTTCAGTCTTCAAGTCTTGAACTGTTTCCTTCACCCATCTGATTGCTTTTTCTTGGTTTTCTTTGAGGGATTTATTAATTTCTTCTAATTTTTTGTTTATTTTCTCTTTCATTTCTTTAAGGGAATTTTAACTTCCTCTTTAAAGGTCTCCATCATTTTCATAAAGTTACATTTAAAGTCATTTTCTTTTACTTCTTCTGGGTTAGGATGATCAAGTGTTTCTATTGTGTGACTGTTGGGTTCTGGTGTTACTATGTTGCTTTTTAGGTTGTTGGGGGAATTCCTGAGTTGATGCCTACTCATCTCTTCCTTCAAAAGAAACGGCAGTGTCTTTGTGTCTTGGTCTAATCCTTGCTGTGGCTGTCTGAGTATTTGGGGTTTTTTCTTGGTCTGCGAACACAGCCGGCAGCTCCTACTACAGAATGGAGACCGACGTGGTAGCAGCAATTTCTTGGGTCTGCTCTGCTTGCTAAAGGCAAGTGCTCTCATCTAAGAGAGGCTTCCTGACTCAGCTTTAGCTGCAAAGCTTGCAGCTCCTTTAGGAGGTCCTGCCACGAAACACTTAAATGGTATTGATAAAAGCTGACTGCATGCTTGTTTGTTTTCAGCCGCAGCAGGAAAAAAGTTGTGTTGTTTTAAAATGGGGGCTTTCTGGGCCGTCCTGCCAGGGCAAACGTTGACTGTTTGAGGCAGGAGCGCCGACTACAGAGAGAGGACTTGAGTGTTGTCTGTTGCGGCTTGCTTGCTGGCAGGAACCTTGAAATGCCATAGACTTAGACTTGTGGCAATAAAAATGGCTACAGCTGGTATCTCCGCCATGAGGCTGGAAAGCTAAGGAATGGGCTGGATCCAGCCATCAAAGCCTCAGCTTTAGTCCTATTGAGATTGCTTGGTAAATTAAAGACTCATTTGGTCAGAAAAACAGAGAGAGATACAGTAAAGAGAGTGTCAAAAACAAAGAAAACTTTAAATGATTTACAGTGTGTTAAAAATATATGCAGACTAAAAGATAAAGTTTTTAAAGTAAAAAAACAAAAAAAAAGGAAGAAGAGTAGTTGGGTGTGGTAGTACACACCTTTAATCCCAACACTTGGGAGGCAGAGGTAGATTGACCTTGGAGTTGAACTCTGTGACTTCAAGGTGTGGTAGCACACGCCTTTAATCCCAATGCCTGGGAGACAGAGACAAAAGGATCTCTGAGAGTTCAAGGACAGCCTGGTCTACAGAGTTATTCCAGGACAAAAATAGACAGAGAACCCGTCTCAAAAAAATAAAAGTGAAAATAAATGAAATAGAGATTAAAATAAAGCGCACAAAGATGGAAAATACACAGAGAATTTTGATGCTGTATGCTATTATGCTCTGTTTGAATTGTTTGAATGCTGAGGAAGGAACAACAGCTGCTAAAAGATATTTGTTTATAAATGCTACTGAACTAATCCAACATAGATATTTTGAAAATACCTTGACTTCAGAATTTGAATCTAAGGATATGATATTTTGGAAAAGAGATTCTTCTTTTGTTTACACAGACGATGATACCCTGTAGATTGCTTCCATCCCAATATGGTCTGATAGACCACGCCCTCCTGAAAGGTTGCTGTGAACACCTTCAAAAAATTACTTCACTCAATTGACGACTGAGATGAACCTAGCACACAAGTTATGCCCTGAAATATCTGATTAACAGCGCCCCCATTCAGCAGGAAGCAGTTTGGAGAGAAAAAACTGCGCCCATGTTCCCAAATATTGTTTATAAATGTTCTTTTACATTTAAAGGGGGATATGATATAGGTATGAATAATTTGCATTGATATGGATTTTACTTTAGTGATTTAAATTTAAGGTCAATTTTGTTATATGTATATGTATTTCTGATATTGATTAAGGTATTGTGATTGTGTAGCTCATGTGAAAATGTTATGTATATAAGTTGTTAATGAATAGTTATCTATAATAGTCAAGTTTGTAGTCATGTTAGATTTTCTAGATGTACATAGATATATTTTAGATAGATATTCTTCAATTCTTTCAAAGACTACAGAATATGCTATTTAATGTTTTAATAACTTAGGACTTTTCATGACAATGAGACACTCTGCTCCTGGCAGCACCAATCTACTTCAAGAAGAAGATGGACATCGAAGAGGATCCTTATGGAGTTTGATAGCCTTTGGGCAAGAAACTGCTCTTGCCTGGATTGTTGCATAAACTGGACACAAAGAACCCGCAGAGAGAGGACTGCTGAACTTGCCTAAAGGTGAGATGATCTTTCGGGGTTCCTGATTCATGAAAGAGTCTGCGAGACATTCTGCAGGATACAGCAGATAGTTACTGAACTGCCTTTGAAATTTCCTGCTTCATGGAAATGCCTGCTGGTCCTGTAGGCCGAAGATGGATGCCCCAACGGTACAGAGAAACTTTGGGTGACTGTCAAGGCAGTGAGATGTCTCTGTCATTTCTAGAGTTTGAAAGTTGCTTATTTCTTGTTTGCTTAGGTAGTATTGTATCTTTCTGGAGTCTTTGATGGAGTTGAAGAATAGTTAGTTATAGTTATAGTTTTTCTTAGTTATGATAAAGATAAAATAGATGTAAATATTGTAATTTTTACTTGATAACTGTTTTGTTATATGTAATTTTGCTATGTTAAAGTTAAAACCTTCCTTTTTTTTGGTTAAACAGAAAAAGGGGAAATGATGGAGGAAGGTCATTGGTTAAAAAATAAAGAAACTGCTTGGCCCTCATAGGTTAGAACATAGGTGGGTGGAGTAAACAGTACAGAATGCTGGGAGGAAGAGGAAGTGAGCTCAGACCTTATAGCTCTCCTCTCTGGGGTAGATGCGATGAAGCTCCGACCCAGGATGGATGTAGGCTAGAATCTTCCCAGTAAGCGCACCTTAGTGTACTACACAGATTATTTGAAATGGGCTAAATTAATACGTGAGAATTAGCCAAGAAGAGACTAGATATAATGGGCCAAGCAGTGTTTAAAAGAATACAGTTTGTGTGTCATTATTTTGGGGCATAAGCTAGCCAGGCGATACCAGCCCATTGGGGCATGGTCTCTCAGCAGCTATTGACTGGAGGAGTGGAAGGACCTCCTGCAACAAGTGTCTGTCTCAGAAAGCCTCTGAGGTCTCTATACACCTGCTCTCTTGATCTTCTCTCCTGGTTTGCTCCCTTGGTGCTCTCTCTTAATACCCTCAGTGTTGTAGCATGCTCTTGGCCTCCTCAGTTTTATAGCAACCTCTCAGCTCTTAGGCAAGGTGTAGTTAGTAGCTTGGGGGGTTCAATAGATGGATTTGGGTTTTGGGGGAGCCTAGCCACAGGAAAATCTCTGCTTGCTGGCTAGAAAATCTGAGGGAGGTGGTGAAGGGCCCCTGAGTTTTATTCCACTGGTGAGGTCCTAGAGAGTGGGGCTTCTGGCCATATGGCTATTCACTCCCCTCTTAAGTCCCCTCAGTATTGGAACAAGCTGTGTTTCAGAGTTCCACTGAGATTGCAGAAGAATAGTTGTCTTTTGGGGCAGGGTGTTGTTAATAGTTTGGATGGTGACTGGGTGGGTTGTGGGAGCCTAGCTGCAGGAAACTCCCTGCTGGCAGGCAAAGAAAAGCCAAGGGAGTTGGGGAAAGGCCCCTGGGTTTTGTCCCACTAGGGAGGTCCTTGAGAGTGGGGTGTCTGGCCATGTGGCTATTCACTCACCTCTTAAGTTTCCTCAGTATTGGAACAAGCTGTGTTTCAGAGTCCCACTGAGATTGAAGGAGCAATACATAAACTTTTAATAGGAAATATATATATATATATATGTATATATACATATATATGTGTGTGTGTATTAACATAGGTATGGAATATACAGCCTGTATAAGTCAGCTAAAGATGATGTTTTGTTTTATGTTTGATTAGGTAAAAGGAATATGTAAACTTTATACATCTGTTTGTACTGTATAACTAACCTCTGTCCATGCCATATGAAAGGATGACATGTAATAATAAGTCATGAAGACTCTGTAGCCAACAAAGTTTATCCTTTGGGCACATAGCCAAGAGTGGTAAAGCTGCATCTTGAGGTAGATTGATTACTAATTTTCTGAGAAACCACGATACTGATTTACTCTGCAAGTTTGCACTCCCACCAGCATTAAAGGAGTGTTCCCCTTATTCCACATCCTCTCCATCATAAACTGTCATCAGTGTTTTTGATCTTGGTGAGAGTGTAAGATTATATTTCAGAGTTGTTTGGATTCCCATTTTTTGTGATGGATAAGGATGTTGAGTATTTCCTTAAGTGTCTTTTGACCTTTTAGAATTTCTCTGTTGAGTGTTCTCTGTTCAAATCCATACCTTATTTTTAAATTGGCTTATTTGGGATTTTATTGTCTAGTTTCTTGAGATAAGTACTCTCTCAGATGGGGGGTTGCCCAAACAAAGACACAACTAAGAAAGAGAATTGCAGACCAATCTTCCTCATTAATATTGATGCAAAAATACTCAATAAAATACTGGCAAACTGAATCCAAAAGCACATCAGAAAAATCATCCACCATGACCAAGTAGGGTTCATAACAAAGATGCAGGGATGGTTCAACATACAAAAAGATCTATCAATGTAATACACTATATAAATAAACTGAAAAAAATAAACACATAATTATCTCATTAGATTCTGAAAACGTCTTCGACAAAATTCTAAGTTCTTCATAATAAAGGTCTTAGAGTGATCAGGGATACAAGAAACTTATCTAAATACAATAAAGCAGTATACAGCAAGCCAACAGCTAACATCATACTAAATGGACAGAAACTCAAAGTGATACCACTGAAATCAGGAACGAGATAAAGCTATCTACTCTCTCTGTATCTATGCAATATAATAGTTGAAGTTCTAGCTAGAGTACTAAAACAAGAAAAGGATATAAAGGGGATAAAAATTGGAAGAGAAAACATCAAACTTTCACTTGCTGATGATATGATAGTATACATAAAGGACCCCAAAAATTCTACAAGGGAACTTCTACAACTAACAAACACCTTCATTTATGTGGCTATTGTAAAGTATGATGTATGTTTGATTTCTTTCTCAGCCCATTTATCACTTGTATATAGGAGAACTATGATATGGGATTCCCATATGTATGTTGTGAATATATTTTCTTACTTTTAGTTAGTAAAAAAGCTGTTTTGGTCAATGGTGTAGCAGAGTAAAGTCAGGTGGGAAATCTGAACAAAGATAATATAGAAAGAAAGTAGGTGGAGTCAGAAAGATGCCATGTAACTGCCAAAGGAGATAGGCACCAGATCCTTTCCAGTAAGCCACAGCCTCACGACAATACACAGATTAATAGAAATGGGTTAAGATGTAAGAGTTAGTTAATAAGAAGCCTAAGCTAATAGGCCAACCAGTGTTGTAATTAATGTAATTTCTGTGTGATTATTTGGGTCTGAGTAGCTGGGAAACAAGCAACTAGTCTCCATTTACAAATGGCATCAACATGGGTCAACTATATCCATATCAAACTTGATAGAGCTTGGGAAGGAATTCTAGATACAAAACAACAGAGTTAAGCATGGCTTCTCAATAGTAGCAATTTCTCAGGTGTGCTCTGTTTGCTGGTAGTGAGCACAGACTTGTCTTCTTTAAGAAAAGGCTTCCTGACTCAGTGTTAGAAGCAAAAGCTGAGAGGCTTCTATAAGAGTCAGCATCCTGATTCACACTGGTGGCATGAAAGCTTGGCTCTTCTGGGAGGTCCTGTACTTAAAAGGGATTTGCTATTAATTGCTTAATGGCTACATAGACCTGCTGCATCTCTGGAGATGGAGCAGTAAGCATGGCTCACAGAGGCAGCAAACATGTCTCTACTAGGTTGCGCTGGGCAGAGTAAACAGGCAGGGCTATGGAGTTGGTTCTAGCCATGCTCACTTAGTATTTGTTTTTTAAAAAGTGCTCCTGGTCAGAAAATGATCACAAATACACAATAAAGACAGATTCAGATAAAAAAGACCTCTGAATGGATCACAGTGTTGGATAAATATATGTAGGCTTGGGAGAGAGAG
The DNA here is from genome assembly GCF_950005125.1 of Chionomys nivalis. NCBI lineage: Eukaryota > Metazoa > Chordata > Mammalia > Rodentia > Cricetidae > Chionomys > Chionomys nivalis. The sequence continues at coordinate 51,956,528 of NC_080107.1, forward strand.
GAAAAAAAGTATAGACAGAAAAAAGAAGTCTTTAAAGTGACAGTAAATGTAATATAAAAGAGTACAGACAGTCATAAATTAAAGAAATAAAGAAAATATACCATGTAAAGATGGTACACAGAGAGTCTAGATTATGTATATTATATTTTCTTTAAATATTTTGACTGTGAATGAACTAACTACAAAGAGACATTTTATTGTATGGGCTGCTAAGTTAAACGAACATAAAAGTATCTTGACTTCAAAATTTGGGTCTAAGAATATGTCCCTTTGGAAAAGTGGTTCTTGTCTCTACAGAAGATGAGAACCTGTGGATTCCTTTCAGGCTAATGTAGTTTGATGGAACAACACACCCTGAAAGGTCTTCATGAACCTTAAAAATACTTTGCCCAATAAACAGCAGGAAGCGGTTTGAAGAAAACTGCCTCCAAACTCCCAAAATGATTGTTTATAAATGTTTGTTTTTATTTAAAGGGGGATAGTATATATAGATGAATAATTTTCATTGATATGGATCTTGGTTTATTGATACAAATTGAAGATTGACTTTGCTACACTGTGTATTTGTATTTCTGCTCTTGTTTAAGGTATTGTGTTTATACAGTTCATTTAGAAATGTAAAGTATTGTTAAGAAATAGTCATTTATAATAGTCAAACTGTAGTCAAGTTAGTTAGGATATATATATATAATATAAACATATATATATATGTTTATATTATATAAAATCTTCCACACTTAAAAGACAAGTAGAATATGACATTTAAAATATTTTAAGAACCTAGATTTTTCTCTCTTTTTAAATTTTTTTATTGATTTTTCTAAGCTCTGCATTTTTCTCTGCTCCAGTCCCTGCCTCTCCCCTCCCCTCTTTAACATTCCCTGAAAGTCCCCATGTTCACAATTTACTCAGGACATCTTGTCTTTTTCTACTTCCCATGTAGATTAGATCTATGTAAGTCTCTTAGTGTCCTCATTGTTGTCTAAGTTCTCTGGGATTGTGGTTTGTAGAGTGGTTTTCTTTGCTTTATGAGTGAGTACATTGTGATAATCGTCTTTCTGGGTTTGGATTACCTCACTCAAAATGATGTTCCATCCATTTTCCTGCAAAATTCAAGATGTCTTTTTTTCCTGCTGTGTAAATGTACCACATTTTCCTTATCCATTCTTCAGTCGAGGGGCATTTAGGTTGTTTCCAGGTTCTGGCTATTACAAACAATGCTGCTATGAACATAGTTGAGCACATGTCCTTGAGGCACGATTGAGCATCCTTTTGATATATACCAAAGAGTGGTATTATTGGGTCTTGAGGAAGGTTGTTTCCTAATTTTCTGAGAAATCTCCACACTGACATCCAAAGGGGTTGTACCAGCTTGCATTCCCACCAGCAATGCAGAAGTATTCCCTTTTCCCTACAACCTTTCCAGCATAAGTTGTCATCAGTGTTTTTGATCGTGGCTATTCTTACAGGTGTAAGGTGGAATCTCAGGGTTGTTTGATTTGCATTTCTCTGATGACTAAGGATGCTGAGCATTTCCTTAAGTGTCTTTTGGACATTTTAGATTCCTCTGTTAAGAGTTCTCTGTTTAAGTCTGTACTCCATTTTTTAACTGTGCTTTTTTGATGACCAATTTCTTTAGCTCTTTCTAAATTTTGGAGATCAGACCTCTGTCTGATGTGGGCTTAGTGAAGATCTTTTCCCATTCTGTAGGCTGTCATTTTGTCTTGTTGACCATGTACTTTGCTCTACAGAAGCTTCTCAGTTTGGGAGGTTCCATTTAATAATTGTTACTCTCAGTGTCTGTGCTGCTGGGGTTATATTTAGGAAGTGGTCTCCTGTGACAATGTGTTCAAGTGTACATTCCACTTTCTCTTCTATAAGGTTCAGTGTGGTTGGCTTTATGTTGAGGTTTTTGATCCATTTGGACTTGAGTTTTATGCATGGTGATAGATATGGGTGTATTTTCATTCTCCTACATGTTGATATCTAGTTATGCCAGCACCACTTGTTAAATATACTTTCTCTTTTCCATTTGATATCTTTTGCTTCTTTGTCCAAAGTCAGGTGTTCGAAGGTGTGTGGATTAATATCTGGGTCTTTGATTTGGTTTCATTGGTCCTCCTGTCTGTTCTTAAGCCAATACCAGGCTGTTTTCAATACTATATATCTGTAGTAGAGTTTGAGTCAGGGATTGTGATGCCTCCAGAAGTTCTTTTATTGTACAGGGTTGTTTTGGCTATCCTGTGCTTTTTGCTTTTTTATATAAAGTTAAGTACTCTTCTTTAAAGGTCTGTGAAGAATTTTGCTGGGATTTTGATGGGTATTGCATTGAATATGTAGATTGCTTTCATTAAGATTGCTAATTTTACTATGTTAATTCTACCTACTCAAGAGCATAGGGGACCTTTCCACCTTCTTGGTGTCTTCAATTTCTCTCTTCAAAGATTTAAAGTTGGGGCGGGAGTTCCTTTGTTTCACTGGCCTGCCGGCACCAAGCAAGGTAGGCTCTTTGTTTACGAACTACCCAACCAGCATGGAGATCTGAGCTCGGTACCAGGAGAACCATCATTGGGTACGGAGAGCTAATCTTGGCACCAGGAGAACCATCATTGGGCATGGAGATCTGATATTGTCACCAGGAGAGACATCACTGGAGCACCAGGAGAACCATCACTGGGGAGTACCATCACTGGGAAGGTACAACAGTAGGCAAGGAGACCTGATCCTGTAAAAGAAGATCCATAGGAGAGCATTCGGAGAAAGAGATGGGCAGGTGCCAATGCAAGAATTCACCCAACAATCTGAAGAACTATATGAAACCACCAGAACCCAGCGACCTCACAACAGGAAGACATGAACACCTTAATTATGAAGAAGTAGAAAACATTGACTTTATGAAAGTGATTGATGCCCTTAAACAGCATGTAAAAAATGCCCTTATAGAAATGGATGAGAAAGTTTGAAGAATTGAGTAAATCAGTGAATGATACCCTAGGAAACCAATGAAAAACAATCAAACAGATAATGGAAACAGTTCAAGTCTTGAAAACTGAAATGAAGGCAAAGAAGAAAACACAAACAGAAGGCCAGCTGGACAGGGAAAATCTAGGTAAATGAATAGAGACTACAGAAGCAAGCATAACCAACAGAATACAAGAGATAGAAGAAAGAATCTCAGATTCTGAAGATACCACAGAGAAAATAAACACGCTGATCAAAGAAAACAGCAAGGCCAACAAATTCTCATCACAAAACATTCAGGAAATATGGGACACAATAAAAAGACCAAACCTAAAATAATAGGAGTAGAAGAAGGAGAAGAAGCACAGCTCAACGGTCCAGAAAAAATATTTATTAAAATTATAGAAGAAAACTTTCCCAACCTAAAGAAAGATATATCTATGAAGGTTCAAGAAGCATACAGAACACCGAATAGGCTGTTTCAAAAAAAAAAAAAAACCATCCCCTCGCCATATAATAATCAAAACACAAAGCATACAGAACAAAGAAAGAATATTAAGAGCTACAAAGGAAAAAGGCCAAGTTACTTATAAAAGTAAACCTATCAGACTTAAACCTGACTTCTCTATGGAAACCATGAAAGCCAGAAGGTCCTGGATAGATATACTGCAGAAACTAAGAGACTGTGGATGCAAGCCCAGACTACTATACCCAGCCAAGCTTTCGTTCACTATAAATGGAGAAAACAAAATTTTCCAGGATAAAAAACAAATTTAACTCTCTTTACTTCCTGCTCCGGTTCAGCGCGACTAGACTTCTTCCTAATTGCGTGAGGCGCAGAGGGCTGTTGTCTGGGACGGTGATCTACATCCAGAGGATACGGGACGAATATCCTAGAAATCTTGACATTAACCACCCCACCGTACAGGACTGAAGCTTTCTGCGTTTTGGAACAAGATAGTGTGCAATCACGCACTTGACTCGTGGTTTTCCTAGACTCCTGGAGACAAGGCCATCAATGGATAGCTGCAACAAGAAAAATGGAAAAGAATCTAAATAGGGAATTTTCAAACTTGCATAAGAAGATCCCTCCCTATTATTGAGGAGAGAACAATGATGACTTCCAAGTTATACTACACACACAGAGAACAACTATAATAATCATCAGACAGGAGTTCCTGTGTAGGTGCCGAGAAGTTTCATCGGGACGGGTGAGTGTGTGCTATCCTGGGGCGGACTGTCCCGGTAGAGAGCACAAACACCCCTCCCCCAGCTCCTGCTGCAGGGCTTGCTCTCCTACACACCCGCCCCCACCCCCACCCCCAAACCTGCCTTGTCTGCAAGGTCCTTAGCTGTGGAACAGTTTCCTGCCATTTCACTAAGGCTACCAACCCAGAGCAGTGAGTCCCTGACTAGAGGGCAGGCCTCAAGGTCCCCGCCAGGGAAAGCGGGCCCCTGCTGCTGGGGCTGCAGTCTCTGCTGTGATCTGCTGGACCTGCTCTGCCTGCGCCCTACTTCCATTAGTCCCTGGCTCATTGGGGCATCCAGGAGTTCCTGTGTAGGTGCCAAGAAGTTTCATCGGGACGGGTGAGTGTGTACTATCCTGGGGCGGACGGTCCCGGTAGAGAGCACAAACGCCCCTACACTAAGGCTACCCAACCAGAGCAGCGGGCAGGCCTCAGCAACCCCCGAAAGGGAGCGCAGGCACCTCCAGCTTGTACTGCAGTGTCGCCTGTGTTCTACTGGACCCCGCCCGACCCCTTGCATTCGGCCTTCTTTACGCGGGTCATTGGAATACCACGCATCCATGTTTTGGTGTTGAGGAGTTCACCTGGAAGGGAACGGTTCCTGCCCCTACACTGAGGAGATACACCTAGAGAGTTAGTCACAGCAAAGACTGGTCCAAGACATCAGGCCTCTCCTGGCTCCATTTGAAGGAAAAGATGGGCAGGCGCCAATGCAAGAATTCCCCCAACAACTTGAAAGGCAACGTGACATCACCAGGATCCAGGAATCCCGAAATGAGAAGTCTAAACCCTAATACAGAAGAATTAGAAGAATTCGACTCAAAAGTGAATTTTATGAAAATAATAGAGGACCTTAAACAGGAGGTGAAAAACTGCCACAACCAATTAGAGATTACAAACAAAAAGGTAGAGGAAATGAATAAATATCTCAAAGATACCCAAGAAAACCAAGAGAAACAAGAAAAAGTAATCAAACAGGTAAGGGAAACGGTTCAAGACTTGAAGAACGAAGTGGAAGTAATAAAGAAAACACAAACCGAGGGAAGGATGGAGATGGAAAATTTGAATAAACGAACAGGAACTACAGAGACAAGTACCACCAACAGATTACAAGAGATAGAAGAAAGAATCTCAGACACTGAAGATACCATAGAGAAAATAAACACTCTCATCAAAGAAAACAGCATAACCAACAAATTCTCATCACAAAACATTCAGGAAATCTGGGACACAATAAAAAGACCAAACCTAAGAATAATAGGGATAGAAGAAGGAGAAGAAGTACAGCTCAATGGTCCAGAAAATATATTTAATAAAATTATAGAAGAAAACTTTCCCAACCTTAAGAAAGATATTCCTTTGAAGGTCCAAGAAGCATACAGAACACCAAATCGACTGGATCAAAAAAAAAACATCTCCTCGTCATATAATAATCAAAACACAAAACATACAGAATAAAGAAAGAATATTAAGAGCTGCAAAGGAAAAAGGTCAAGTTACCTATAAAGGTAAACCTATCAGACTTACACCTGATTTCTCTATGGAAACCATGAAAGCCAGAAGGTCCTGGATAGATATACTGCAGAAACTACGAGACCATGGATGCAAGCCCAGACTACTATACCCAGCCAAGCTTTCGTTCACTATAAATGGAGAAAACAAAGTTTTTCAGGATAAAAACAAATTTAAACAATACGTAGCCACAAATCCAGCCCTTCAGAAAGTAATTGAAGGAAAATCACAAACCAAGGAGTCCAACAATGCCCACAATAACTCAGACATCTAAAGACCCTTCACCAGCACAACTTGAAGAAGGGAAACACACAAACTCTACTACCAAAGAAAAGAAAGAAAGAAAGAAAGGAAAAATTACTGGAGTTAACAACCACTGGTCATTAATATCACTTAATATCAATGGACTCAACTCACCTATAAAGAGGCACAGGCTAAGAGATTGGATACGAAAACAGGATCCAACATTCTGCTGCTTACAAGAAACACACCTCAACCACAAAGACAGACATCTACTCAGAGTAAAGGGCTGGGAAAAGGTTTATCAAGCAAACGGACCTAAGAAACAAGCAGGTGTGGCCATACTAATTTTTAAGAAAGTTGACTTCAAACTAAAATCAATCAAAAGAGATGGAGATGGACATTTTTTACTCATAACAGGAACAATTCACCAGGATGAAATCTCAATCCTGAATATATATGCCCCTAATATAAAAGCACCCACTTATGTAAAAGAAACGTTACTAAAACTCAAGGCAGTCATCAAACCACACACACTAATGGTAGGAGATTTCAACACTCCTCTCTCACCAATGGACAGGTCAATCAAACAGAAACCTAACAGAGAAATAAGAGGATTAAGGGAGGTAATGAATCAAATGGACTTAACAGACATCTATAGAACATTCCACCCAAA